>NC_133450.1:104426124-105841647 GCF_048565385.1 Saimiri boliviensis | reverse complement strand
TTATGTCTTACATAATTTGAGTTTATATCGTCATTCTACACACTTTAGTACCTCTGTGTAGAAACACACTATATCCATAATTACTTTTTTCCTATAATTATAGCCTCCCTTTATGCATTTCTTTTAGAGCACACAGATTTACTTTCAAATCTTGAAACTTCTAAAGACGTAGGCTTAATTCCACTTCTCTGGATATGCTCGTTTCCAACAGAATCACACCTCTGTCATTGTCGGTCATTTACAGCAACTGCTGATGGTTTTCAGTATCCCAATTACTCAGGGCCCTTTTTTTTTTTTTTAAACAGATGTCACCTCTTACTCACAAAAACTTGTACTCAATTCTCACATGGTATGCCACCTAAAATATCTCAAAGTCATCCAAAGACAGTATGTCCAAAAGTGAAATTTTTATTTTCTCTGGAAGATTGGGCCTTCTTTCCCATTTTGGTGAATGGGAACATTCCTATCTAGTGCATCAGTAAAAAACCTAGCAGTCATCTTTACACTTCTCCCACACTATCCTCCTCCAGAGCCTCCCCAAATTACTCTAAATCTGCTGTATTTTACCTCCTAAATTACTTTTGAATCAATTCCTACTTTCTATGTTTACTCCCAAGACACTGACCAAAGATGCTTTGAAAAGGACACCATTGCATAGTGCCTAAATTGATCTCAGGCAAGTTATATAACCTCTTCCTTCAGTTTTCTCAGCTATAAAAGTGAAATTAATAATGGAAGTGATTTGAAGATTAAGTAGATTTGTAATTTGATATGCCTATAAAATGTTAGTAAAAGTTCAATAAACTTAGCATTTACATAATCTCTTGATATAGTTTGGCTCTTTGGCCTCATCCAAATCTCATCTGGTAGCTCCCATAATTCTTAGTGTTGTGAGAGGGACCCAGTGGTAGATAACTGAATCATGGAAGTGGGTCTCTCCTGAGTTGTTCTGGTGATAGTGAATAAGTATCACAACATTTGATGGCTTTAAAAATGGGAGTTTGCCTGTACAAGCTCTCTCTTTGCCTGCCACCATCCACGTAAGATGTGACTTGCTCCTCCTTACCTTTTGTTATGATCATGAGACTTCCCAAGTCACATGGAACTGTTAGTTACCCATTAAATCATTTTCCTTTGTAAATTTCCCAGTCTTGGGTATGTCTTTATCAGCAGCATGAAAATGGACTAATACATCTCTCTCCTGGAAGTAGAAATTGGTGCTTAATAGCTTTACTTCCACGCTAAACGGTCCAACATTATCATTTTTCTACATTGGAGGAATAATGTTCTTTCAAAATACAAATTTCATCATGTCATCTTCAGACTAAAAATTCATTTTTTCTCTTCTGGTTTTCTTGGAATGAAAACCAACAACCTCTAAGACTCTAGATGATGTGTTTACAGGCTTTACCCCAAGTTCTTTTTTAAGATTTTTTTGTTAACTTTTCTTCCTGAATCAGTCTTCCCTGGTCTGACAGTAAATGGTGGGTTTCCTGCTCTATGCTCCATTTGTTCCAGGTATTTCTCCTTCAGAGTTTTACCAGGGTTGGAAAAAGCATGTGTATCTTCTAATATTACTTATACTTATTTGTGTCACTAATCTACCAAGATTCACAAGGAAAAAGACTATGCTTTTCTAACACACCATTATGCCTCCAAAGTCTAAAACAGTGCCTAGTTTATAGAAGAAATTCAATATTTTAAATTGATTAATATATTAGTAGATGATGAATGGACTCTAAATATATTGTGATTTTACTTTTCTTTCAGAGGGAGGTTATTATGGGCCCAATTATACAGAATACTGCTTTATACAAGATGCTATTTTGATATTTGTTTCTTTGCCACTAGCTTAGATAATTATCAAAGTAAATAGAATGGAAATATGTATTCAGGAAGAAGATAATATATTGTTAATGAATGAGGACAAATGGTAACAACTGGAGTCAATATAAAGATTTTGAAAATAAAATTAAAATATCTGAAAATACTAGATTCATTTTCAGTATTGTTTTAGACTTGTAAACAGTAGAACAATTAATTTTTAGCAGTATCTATTGAGTGCAAATTATGGCCAGACACTGGTGCTATAACTTGGAGCTAAATAATGATACAAAATATTACAATGGTTAAGATCAAATTGGTACCAGTTTTCCTGTGTGTGAATTCTGGTTTCATTACTTAATAGTTGTCCAGTGAAAAATTTTCCATTTTTATTTGCTTCCCTAAATCTAATGATGTACAAAGAATAATATCACCTAACTTCAAGGAACACTGTAAGGATTAAATTAATGTAAAGCATTTAGCACTATAATTTACATAAAGAACTATGCTTGACATATAATACGCTTTACATATTATTACTAACATTCTTGGTAGCATTAATACTTAGCTATTAAATGGGAGATAAAAACAAGTAAATAGACTTTGACAACATTTTATAATAAATAATATCACATAGAAGTACAATGTTTTAGGTAATCATGAAGTGGGATGCTTTATCTGAATTTGAGACTTCAAAGAAAGTTTGTTTTGTAGTGTGGCATCTAATAGAATTTGAAATATAAGCCCAAGTTAGCCTTTAATGAATGTGAACCCTCCTCCAAATGGTGTCATATCAGAATTAGCATACGTATGCAGTAGTTGAATTGTTTGTGTGGTGAGAGCCTAAAGTCTATGTTGTCAAACCTATAAAGATAAAATGTACGCTGATATCTCACAATCTGCTGAAACCTGTGACTTACAACTGAAGAATCAATTCTTCATCTTTCCGTTATCCGTTCACTTATTTACAAGTATATCATTTTTCATGGAGACTGTCTCTAGATTTGGAGACCCTGTCTGGATTAGACAATGACTTAAACAACTCGGAGTATTTAAAAGTGTGAATTCAAATCTCTTTTGATAGGGATTGTCTTAGCTTGAATGGCTACAACAAAATACCATAGATGTTACGGCTTAAACTACAGACATTTATTTCTCATAATTCTAGAAGGTGGAAAGTCCAAGATAGGGTGATGGCTAATTTTTTTCTTTGTGAGGTTTCTCTTCTGGCTTGCAGTCAGCCATTTTCTCACTGAGTCCTCAGATGGCAGGAGAGATAAAGTTCTTGTCTCTCTTTGTATTTTCTTATAAAATATAGCAAACCCATCTGGAGCCCTCATGACCTTATCTACATTTAGTTAACTACTAAAGATCTCACCTTCAAATATCATCACATTGAGGACTGAAATTCAATATATGAATTTTAGAATTTTCAAGTGACACTAATTTTGAATTCATAACAGAGATCATGGCCTCCTTTATTGTTCTACACTTCTTCCTCTCACTTATTTGCTTGCCCCCAATCCCCCAGTACTTGCACACTTTCTTTCCTTCTTTCTTTCGGTTTCTGTTTTTTTCTTTCTTTCTTCTTTTTAATACCTGTGCTCCTTACATCTTTTCTTTTTCTGGTCCTATAAAATTATAGATTGTTAAACATATTTAGGTGTTCTGGTTGAGATACATGTTTATTCCTCATTAAAACAAATAGGCAAACATAATGTTAGCTAAGAAAACAGAAATGATTCAATATAAAAAAATTAAGTATTTAGAAAGGAGATAAAGGAATATAAATAAAATCAGCTCTGCTTCAATATCAGTTCTTCAGAGATCTACAACATGCATCCCATAAGAAAAGAGAATCCACTCAGGAATAATAGTGGAGAGTTACACATTAGAATTTATTATATTAATATATGAAACATGAACTTCTATGTATAGATTATTCTGAAAATATAAGTTCTGACTATCTGAGCATTACAGGAGCAGCTTCACTAGGACAATACATTTGAGAGAATAATTTGTTGTAACTTTTTTCCGTTAGTTTAATAGTGTGTTTTTTTAATGTTAGTTTTGTTTTCTATCCTTAAGTCCATTTAAGAAAAAAATTGTCAGTAATTCAATCTTAAAGGTCATAACTGTTTAAATCAAAATACAACCTGGTGTTCAAAGCTACATAATTATTTGCCATCATAAATATAATGAATTGCCTATACAGAAATCAGTAAATTACAATGAAAAATGTCAATTTGATAGTGTGCCAAAATGGTTAGTTTATTTACCATAAATACATACAAGTTGACTGCTAGTTAGATATTGCATGTTCATTATTCTTCAACTGTTTCTATTAGCACTTAAATATTAGTAAATTCCTTACATAATGATTTGAAGTAGATCATCAAGACTTGTCAACTGTTTTCCTTTGCAGTATTGGGTTTGGAGTGAATCCAATAGCCCTTAGTCATTAGTGTTACTTTAGCGAAGCTTTATTTCTAGTGAGTGGAACTATGAGCTGAAAAACTTGCCTTTACACTTTGCCAGTATTGAAACTGTTACAAAGGGATTATGAGATTTATCCAGGGCCAGAGTGCTAGTCATTGACTAGTTGGCTGAAAATTATGTTTTAGATGCCTGATTCTTAACCCAATTGGCTGTGTAACATCTCTTGAGAATATTGGTGGTAAAAGATTCAGGCTGTTTCAATTTACTTTTTTAATTAAAGCATAGAACTGGAGAAGAAACAAATGAAAGAGATGAGAACAGGGCTTAAAATATCTGCTAGCAAGCCCTTAGTATTCTTTGTTACAATTCTGCAGTAAGGCTCCACCAACATATCTCTGAACAACTGCTACTTTCTCTTTTGGATTATGCAACATGCCACATTTACAGGCTCAGAATGGCACTTTACATTCCATTTACTCAACATAGCATCATTAGAAGAAACACATAATTTCAAGCACTGACATCTAGCAAATGCAATGCATTGTGTTACTTCATTACACTTCCTCATTTAGAATTAGAAACTGTAGATTAAAGATTATGTCAACAACTTTTACTGAGAACCCATTGTGTTCAGAGCCTATTAAATATGGGCAGTAACTTAATAGTAAAATTATAAAACTCACTTTAAGAAAATGGTGTTGATATACAGGGAAAAGAAACAAAGTCTAAATGATTAAGACATGTAAAAATAGACTTCCCCCAAATAAGCAATATCTATCTATCTATCTATAGATATATATTTATTTATTTAAAGATATTAGAAAAAATTGAAATATTTTATTTTCCATCATGCATTAATTTATTGAAGACAAATAGGCTTCATTAATCTTTAAAGATGAATGAGAAGAACATAACTCTTAGCCACAGTAGCTTACATTCCATAAAATGAAACAGCTAACATACATGCAATTTTATATAAAAATTAGATACTGATACGTGGTGTCAGAAGGAAAAATCTAGTACATTAATATTTGCCATTCAATGGGCTATGCACTTGTGAAATTTGAATATATAGAATTTTTTCTGAGTTATTTTAACTATAATGAAGATAAACACATATTTACAATAAAAAAGTGAAGTAAATAATTCTGGTTGCAAATCCAATTGTATTGAATGATAAATGATAGTTTATTGCCCTAGCCTATTTGCTTAATGTAGCTGCCTAAATATATACATATTCAGATATGTTCTGAACCTATAAATAACCCAATGGTCACTAAAAGTTAAATTGGAGCACTGTTCTGAAGATTAACTGTCCTTCTCAGCTAGTGTATAAATGACCCCAGGCAGATTTACTGTGGAGATGATTAGATTACATTTACCTGCATTATTGGCACATGTAATACAGGTATGTTTTTATGTACAAAGATGTAGGCATATTTTGAATGCAGTAAAACCTTAAATCTGTTTTATGTATTTTAACCTAGATTCTGGATCTAGACTCAGTCTGTGTGAATCTCATGTTGCTATTTAATTAAGCTATATACCCATGGACAAGATACTTAACCTGTTTTTTTCAACTTTTATTTTAGGTTCAGAGGTACAGTTGCAGCTTTGTTATTTAGGTAAATTGCATGTTACAGGGGTTGCTGTACAGATTATTTCATCACCTGATTAATAAGAATGGTGTTTGATAGGCAGTTTGTCAATGCTCACTCTCTTTCCACTCTTCCACCTTCAAGTAGGCCTCCGTGTCTGTTTCCTTATTTGTGTCCATATGTACTCAATGTTTAACTCCAACTTATAAGTGACAACATGAAGTACTTGATAAGGAAGGGGTCGAGTTTCAGTCTTTGGCATATGGTTAACAAGTTATCCAATCACCATTTATTGAAGAGGGAATCCATTCTCCACTGGTGGTTTTTGTAAACTTTGCTGAAGATCAGATGATTATAGGTGTGCTGCTTTATTTCTGGGCTCTCTATTCGGTTCCATTGGTCTGTGTGTCTCATTTTGCACAAGTACCGTGCTGTTTTGGTTACTCTAGCCTTGCAGTGTAGTTCAAATTTGAGTAATATGATGCTTACAGCTTTGTCATTTTTATTTACAATTGTTTTGGCTATTCAAGCAACTTTTGTTTTCATATGAATTGTAAAATCTAATTCTGTGAAGAATGTCATTGGTATTTTGATAGGAATAGCATTGAATCTGTAAATTGCTTTGGAAAGTATGGGCATTTAAACAATATTGTTTCTTCTTATTTATGAGCATGGAATGTTTTTCTATTTGTTCATGTCATCTCTGATTTTTTTCAGCAGTTTTTTGTAATTCTAGTTACAGAGAGCTTTCATCTCCCTGGTTAGCTCTATTCCTTTTTATTTATTTCGTGGGTATTGTGAATGAGATTTCATTCTTGATTTGGCTCTCAACTTGAATATTGTTGGTGTGTAGAAATACTCCTGGGTTTTTGTACATTGATTTTGTATACTGAAACCTTGCTGAAGTTGTTTATAAAATCCAGGAGCCTTTGGCAAGAGACTACAGATTTTTCTAAGTATATAATGAAATTGTCTGCTAACAGAGACAGTTTGGCTTCCTCTCTTTCTTTTTGGATGCTTTTTCTTTCTCTCGCCTGCATTGCTGTGGCCTGGACTTCCAGCACTGTATTGAATTGGAGTGGTAAGAGTGAATATTCTTACCATGTTCTGGTTCTCAAGAGGAATGCTTCCAGCTTTTGCCTGTTCAGTGTCATGTTGGCTGTGGGTTTTTCATAGATAGCTCTTATAATTTTGAGGTATATTTCTTCAGTGCCTAGTTTATTGAAGGTGTTGTTTAACATGAAGAGATGGTGAATTTTATCATAAGCATTTTCTACATCTATTGAGATAATTATGTGATTTTTGTTTTTAGTTCTGTTTATGTGATGAATCACATTTATTGATATGTGTATTTTGAAGCAAACTTGTATCCCAGGGATAAAACAAACTTTATCATACTGGATTCACTTTTTGATATGCTACTGAATGTGGCCTGCTAATATTTTTGCAGAGGATTTTTACAACTATGTTCATCAAGGATATTGGCTTCAGGTTTTTTGTTGTTTTAGTGTCACTGCTGGTACAATTGGTAACAGAATATGCAGACCCCATAGAATGAGTTAGGGAGGAGTTCATCGTTTTCAATTTTTTTTGGAATAGTTTCAGTAGGAATGGTTTCAGCTCTTCTTTATACATGTGGTAAAATTCAGCTTTGAATCCATCTGGTTCTTGTGTTTTTCTGGTTGGTAGGTTTTTTATTATTAATGAATTTGGAACTCATTATTGGTCTGTGGATAAATTCAATTTCTTCCTGGTTCAATCTTGGGAGGTTTTATGATTCCAGGAATGTTTTTAGGGAAATGAACAATAGCTTGTTCATTATAGTGTGTGAGGGCTTTCTATATTTCTGTGGAGTCAGTGAAAATATCAGCTTTGCACCTTGCCACCTTTTTTTTTTTTTTTTTTTTTTTTTGACAGAATTTTGCTCCGTTGCCCTGGCTGGGGTTCAGTGGTGTGATTCTGCAATCTCTGCCTTCCAAGTTCAAGTCATTCTGCCTCAACCTCCCAAGTAGCTGAGATTATAGGAGCGCACCACCACATCTGGATAATTTTTATATTGTTAGTAGAGATGGGATTTCACCATGTTGGCCAGTCTGGTCTCAAAACTCCTGACCTCAGTTTATCTGCCTCCCTTAGCCTCTCAAAGTGCTGAGTTTTGTCACTTCTGATTGGGTTTATTTGGATTTTCCCCCTCCCCCTTGGCCAGTGATCTATCAATTCTTCTTGATCTTTTGTACAGTTTTTTACATCTCAATTTAGTTCATTTCAGCTCTGATTTTGGTTATTTCTTGTCTTCTGATAGCTTGTGAGTTGATTTTTCTCATTTTTTCCAATTTTTCTAGATATGTTGTTAAGTTTAATTTGTGATTTTCCTAACATTTTAATGTGGGCATTTAGCACTATAAATTTTCCTCTTAACACTGCTTTGTGTCTCACAGTATCCTGTACATTGTATTTTTGTATATTTTGTATTTTTGACACATTAGTTTCTTAGTTTCTGCCTTAATTTTATTGTTTTAACAAAGGTCATTCAGGAAAGGGTCATTTAATTTCCATGTAATTGTACAATTTTGAGTGATTTTCTTAGTACTGATTTTTATGTTCCATTATTCTGTGTTCTAAGAATGTGGCCGGTATGATTCAGTTTTTGTTAATTTGTTGAGAGTTGTTTTATTTTTGTGGTTGATTTCAGAGTATATACTAAGTGAGGATAAGAATATATTCTGTTATGTTGGGGTGTACAGTTCTGTAGATATGTGCTAGGTCTATTCAGTCAAGTGTAAAAACAGGTCCTGATGTTTTTGTTAGTTTTCTACCTCAGTGATTTGGCTAATACTGTCAGTGGGGTTTTGAACACTTCTAATATTAATTTGTGGTTATCTAAGTCTCTTAATGGGTCTCTAATAACTTATTGTATGAATCTTGGTGATCCTGTGTTGATGTATGTACATTTGGGCAAATTGGGTCTTCTTATTTAATTAAATCCTTTACCATTATGTAATTCCCTTCCTCTTCTCTAAATTTTTGTCGCGTTAAAGTATGTTTTGTCTGAAATTAGAAGAGCAACCCCTGCTTTTTTCTGCTTTCTGTTTGCTCGGTAGATTTTTCTACATCTCTTTACTTAGAGTCAATAGGTGTCATTGCATATGAAATGGGGCTCTTGAAGACAGGATACAGTTGCTTCTTGCTTCTTTATTCTACTTGCCACTCTGTACCTTTTAATTGGAGACAGCCTGTTTGCATTTGAGGTTAATTTTGATATGTGCAGTTTTTTCCTGCCATTGTAGTTAGCTGGTTATTATGCAGACTTGATTGTGTAGTTGCTTTGTAGTGTTAATAATCTGTATACTTAAGTTTGTTTTTGTGGTGCTCAGCAATGGTTTTTCCTATCATATTTAGCACAACATTAAGACTCTCTTGAAAGACAGGCTGCTGGTAACAATTTTTGTTTTTTAATTTTTTTTTTAGATGGCATCTCGCTCAGTCACTGAAGCTGGAGTGCAATGGCACATTCCTGGCTCACTGGAAACTCCACCTCTCAGGTTCTAATGATTCTCCTGCCTCAACCTCCACAGCAACTGAGAAAATAGTCTCCTGACACCAAGCCTAGCTAATTTTTGTATTTTTAGTAGAGATGGGGTTTTACCATGTTGGTCAGGCTGGTCTCGAACTCCTAACCTCAGGTCATCTGCCCATCTCAGCCTCTCAAAGTGTTGGGATTACAGGTGTGACCCACAGCACCTGGAACAATTTCCATTAGAACTGCTTATCCGTAAAGGATCTTACTTCTCCTTCACTTATTATGCTTAGTTTGGCTGGATATTAAATTCTTGGTTGCAGGATTATTTTCTTTAAGAATGCAGAATACAGACCCCCACCATCTTCTGGATTGTAGGGTTTCTGCTGAAAGAACCACATTTAGCCATATGGGGTTTCCCTGGTAGGTAACCTGTTCCTTCTCTAGCTGCCTTTAGCATTTTTTTCTTTTTTTCTTTTGACCTTGGAAAAACAGATTACTATGTGTCTTGGAAATAGTCAAGTCATAAAGCATCTTACAGGGGTTCTCTGCATTTCCTGAATTTTTGAGTGTTGTCCTCTCTAGTGAGGTTGTTGTAGTTTTCATGGACTGTCATTTCAGATATGTATTACAAATTGTTCGTTTTCACTCTCTTTCAGGGATGCCAATGAGTCATAGAATTTAGCGCTTCACATAATCCCGTATTTAGCAGAGATTTTGTTCATGCATCTTTATTCTTTTGTCTCTATTTTGTCTGACTGAGTTATTCCAGAGAATGGTCTTCAAATTCTGAGAGCCTTTCTTCAGCTTGGTCTATTCTACTGTTAATATTTGTGATAGTATTGTGAACTTCTTGAAGTGAGTTTTTAAACTCTGTCAGAGCAGTTTTGGTCTTTTTTAAAATGCCTATTTTATGTTTTAGCTTCAGTATTATTTTATTCTATTACTTAAATTTTTTGGATTGGGTATTTACTTTCTCCTGAATCTCAATAATATTCATTCCTATCCATATTCTTAATTTTATTTCTGTCATTTCAGCCACTATAGCCATTGCTAGGGAACTAGTGCAGCCATTTGGAGAAAGGAGGGTGTCATGGGTTTTGAGATGCCAGAAGTCTCGTACTGATTATTTTTCATCTGTTTGGCTAACATTCCTTCAGTCTTTAAAGTTGCTGTCCTTTGGATAAAATGTTTTGCTTTTATCTTCTGTGATGCCCTTGGGGTCTTGATTGTGGTACAAAGTGAGTTCAGTCAACTGGCTCTCTTTCTGAATGATTTAAGAGACAAGTCTCAGCTCAACACTCTGGCTGTATGCTCTGGCTCTGTTGGGAGGGTGCGGTAGTAGCTGGTACAAGGTCCCAAGCTTTGTCTTCTGACTCCCTCCAGGTTAAAGACCTGATGTACTGGAGGGACTGAGGTATTCCCGGTCTGCTGTCCAAAACAGTCTAGTTGGTGATGCTGGCCAAAGTGCTTCATTGGGGCCAAAGCAGTGAGATCCAAAGCTTGTGCTTTTCAGCAGCTGTGGCAGTATATCATTGTGAAGACATGTTGGCTGGTGTAAGTTACTGTTGGAAGGGGGGCTGCAGGTTCTTTCTGATGCCCACACATGGTTACGGCAGGGTTGGGTGCTGGTAGGAGAGGGGCCTCAGATGCCCTTGTGTGCATTCATAGTGGTAATGGCAGTGGCACAGGGGTGGCAGTGTTGCTGGCATCTGATTGCACATTCATGCTGACAATGACAGTGTGGCTGGTTGCTTGTGCATTAACAAGCTGGGGTGGCAGGGTGTGCTCACACTAACAGCAGTGGCATGGTTTAGTGTGTGCATAAACACACTGTGGCTGGGGAAAGAAGCAAGGTCTACCTGAGTATCTGAACCAGGAAAGTGGTGAGGGGATGTCTGTGGGTAAGCGCAAGCCAGCAAGGTGGTGAGGTGAAGCTGTGGTGGTGGAAGTTGTACACTAATGGATTATATTATATGTAAACTCAGGTTTAATTACTGCTAAATAAATATTGAAATAACTTAAATATATTGGTTTTGTTATCAGACCAGAATTTGGGGCATATATATATATATATATATATATATATATAATCATACACATTTAGCATATGATAATACATATGCCCCATATTTTAAAACAAATGCAATTCGTATTCTTTGACCACTTTTTGATGAAGTTTTTTTTTTTTTTTTTAATTTGTTTCTGTTCTTTGTAGATTCTAGATATTGGCCCTTTGTCAGATGGGTAGATTGCAAAAATGTTTTCCATTTCCTTGGCTGCTGGTTTACTCTAATGATAGTTTCTTTTGCTGTACAGAAGCTCTTAAGTTTAGTTAGATCCCAATTGTCTATTTTGGCTTTTATTGACATTGCTATTTTCAAAAGAAGGTATTTATGCAGCCAACAAGCATATAAAAAATGTTCATCATCACTGGTCATTAGAGAAATGCAAATCAAAACCACATTGAGATACCATCTCATGACAGTTAGAATGGTGATCATTAAAAAAAATCAGCAGACAGCAGATGCTGGAGAGGATGTGGAGAAATAGGAACATTTCTCACTTATACCTGCAAGCTAAATGATGGGTACGCATGTACATACAGAGGAAAATGATGGGCTCTGCTAACTCCAACAAAAGTGTGGATGCTGGGAGGGTCATGGTTGAAAAATTACCTATTGGATATTATGTTCACTATTCAGGAAGAAATTTGCTGATTTATCTCGTAGTTTAATAAATATTTTAAATACGCATGATTGGAATGTTGAAGAGTCAATGAAAATTCATCAAATATTTATACGTGTTTTTTAAATAGTTCAAATGCATAGATATTTAATACTATTCCTGGATATTTTTAACATGGATTTGGACAGTAATGACTATTTTTAAAACGCTAGACCAGTTGTTCTTAACAGGGGACATTTGTCAATATGTGGAGATAATTTTCATTGCTGTAGCTGGCGATGGGAGGGGTTGACTCTGGAGACTGCAAAAGGGATTGAGATGGGTATGGGTGAAAAATTATCTATTGGGTATAATGTTTACTATTCTGGTGATGCATACAGTAGAAACCTACACCTCACCATTATGCAGTATGTAAATGTAAAAAACTTGCACATATACCCCCTGGATTTATAATAATGGGGGAAAAAAGAAATGAGGCCCAGAAAATAAAAATAACTTGGTAAATTTCACGCATACAGTCAGTGAAAGAGACATAACTAGAATTAAATTGTTTCAGTATCTCTCACGTCACTTTAATATCTCTTAGGGCAACTCTACCCTACAACACATTGCTTATAACCACTCCAAGTGTCCTTGGTAACTTCCCTCCACAATGATATGTTTGCAGAAAGTATTAAGCAATGTCAAAGTGCCTTGTGACCTGTTTCTCTTCTCATCAGTGATGTCTGACAATATTCAGAATACTCTGCAATATTAGAGTAATTGTCCCTCTTCCTTGGGGATTTTCCAGTATCTGCCTTCTTTAGTGATTCATGTTTACATCAATATTGCTCTATGCAAGCTGTGGATGTCCATCCAAATGCACAGCTTAAACTTATTAGTTACATTAAATAATTAAATTCAGTGTTAGATTGTGATAAAGTGAAATCTGAATTTTTACACTGAAGAGTCAAAGGGTCAAATATGAATACCTACATGTCTCATGATGGGGTTTTTGTATTTATGGTTAAAATTATTCCTCATCTATTTCTGAAGGTCAACCATGCCTAGCATGTAGAAAAAAGTGCTCATTCTTTTTTGATGAAGATTTTGCTTTTCCAATGTATTAGGCTACTTCCCAGTTACATGTTATAATTATGCATTTTAATCAGTTTCAATTTGTGAGAAGTGATACATTAACTTCACCTAGAGTCTTTCTTTTAAGGTGCTGCTGATAATAAAGCCTAGCCCATTCCTGACAAGCTATGTTGGCTCCAATTTTCTTTTTCCTTTGTTAATGCAAAGTTAGGGAAAATCTTGCTTACTCTGAAAGAATTTCAGAGACTTTGCACAAACCAGAGAACCTATCTTGGGTTATGCTACCAAAAGTGTTCAAAGGGATCAATGTCATTTTTTTGGTGGTTTTATCTCACAATTGTACTGGTTCCCATGAGGAAATTAATCAATGCCTTTTGTGGAATATATAGATTTTTCTTAAAAATAGGACCTTGAATTATATTGTATTTTATTTTACCAATTTTTTTTAAATATCCGTTTCAATTTCAGTCATTTTTATGTATTACAGATATGTTAAAATAACTTTTAAAATATCATTTGAGTTCACAATTTTATATTTTCTTTAAAGTATCACAGGCATCATTTTTCTTAAGACTTTTGTAATTTAAAAAGTCAAATATATTAGATAATTAACCATCTATATAGCCTTTTAAGTCTGCAATTTATTTTGATATTTCTTATTCAACATTCTTCCTTTAATTGTTTTAGTTGTGAAAAACTACATTGAAATTAAGTCAACAACAACGAAAAAGTTTAACAGACACCATATTTTAAGCCACAGAAATGCAAATCATTAGTTTAGATTTTTTTCATAATTTTTTCAAAGCATTACTAATAACTATTTCATTGAATTCTACCCTCTGTCATGGTACAACAGTACATTTAAAAATTGTGAGGCAGGTAATCAAAGAAGTCAACATTATAGTAAGCTGTAAAATATGATGAAAATATAGGAAACTTGTGTTCGACTTAGGTTTTAAAACATGTAGAACAGTATCACTTTACGATTTTGTTTAAAGATAATTTGTTTAATAGTTTGCATTTTAATTGGGCTGCAGAATTTTTTTCCATACTGTACAGAATTTATATGGTGAATGCTTCATAATCTGTAGGCAAACAGTGATGCAGAGAATACATAGATGGAGAGGCTTCCTGGGGTAGTGTGTATGAACATTTGGGCTCTGGACAATTAGTGCTGATTTAAATACAGAGTATGTTACTAACCACTTTTAGATCCAGTGTAGCTTTCGCAGGTACTGGATCTGTAAAATGGGAACGTGACTTCTACATTGCAGGATTCTTTTGAAAATAAATCATATGCTTCAAATCTCTCAGGTGTTCTGCAAATGTGAGCTTCTCTGTTTAATACAATAACTATACACTATTTTAGGGAACAATACTCTGTTCCCTACTGCTAGTACCACAGGAGTGGCTACTGTTTTGCAACATGAATTTAGCCACTTAGTTTTTTAAACAGTTTAATTGTAATCACGTCACCTCTTTTTTAGCTGACGTATGTTGTAAAGATGCTTTGCTTTCACCATCGTACCTTTAGAAACCTCTCCTCTCTTTTGTTTTTCCATCTTAGTATTACTGATTAATTATCAGCTAAACATTGGCAGCCCTTTCATTTTAAAAGTAAAACACCAAAAGCAATGGCAACAAAAGCCAAAATAGACAAATGGGATCTAATAAAACTTAAGAGCTTCTGCAAAGCAAAAAACAAACAAACAAACAAAAAACAAAACAAAACAAACAAACAAACAAAACCCTATTATTAGAGTAAACCCAGCAACCAACAGAATGGGAAAAAATATTTTGTAATCTACCCTTCTGACCAAGGGCTAATATCCAGAATCTACAAAGAACTTAAACACATTTGCAAGAAAAAAACCAAACAATCCCATCAAAAAGTGGGTGAAGGATATCAGCAGATACATCTCAAAAGAAGACATTTTGCAGCCAATAATCATATGATAAAATTCTCATCATCACTCATCATTAGAGAAATGCAAATGAAAACCACATTGAGATACTACCTCACGCCAGTTAGAATGGGGATCATTAAAAAATCTGGGGTCAACAGATGCTGGAGAGGATGTGAAGAAATAGGAACACTTTTACAATGTTTGTGGGAGTGTAAATTAGTTCAGCCATTGTGGAAGACAGTGTGGTGATTTCTCAAGAATCTAGAAATAGAAATATGATTTGTCCCAGCAATCCTGTTACTGGGTATATACCCAAAGTATTATAAATCATTTTATTATAAAGACACATGCACACTTATGTTTATTGGGGCACTGTTCACAATAGCAAAGACTTTGAATCAACCCAAAAGTCCATCAATGATAGACTGGATCAAGAAAATGTGCCACATATACACCATTGGAATACTATGCAGCCATCAAAAAGGATGAGTTCATGTCCTTTGAAAGAACATGGATAAAACTGAAAACCATCATTCTCAGCAAACTGACACAAGAACTGTAAAGCAAACACCGCATGTTGTCAGTCATAAGTAGGTGTTGAACAATGAGCACACGTGGACACAGGTAGGAGAACATCACACAACAGGGCCTTTCGGGAGGTGGGGAGCTATGGGAGAGATAGCAGGGGGTAGGGGATAGGAGAGGGATAGCATTAGGAGAAATACCTCATGTAGATGATGGAGGGATGGATACAGCAAACCAGGATGGCACATGTATACCTATGTAACAAACCCGCATGTTCTGCATATGTACCCTAGAACTTAAAGTATAATACTAAAAAGAGATAAAATAAAAAGTAGTCAAAATGTTAATAATAAATAAAATACGTATTTATTTCAATATAAAACATGATTTTGACTAAATTGTCTTTTATTTAAGATTATTCTGAAACCTGGGGTTGCTAAATTAATTATCCTGTAAAAAAGGTACTATCAATTATTATGCTGTACATATAATTGATTTTATGCATGTATTGTTTTTTCCACATGTAATCAATAATAAATGTGTATAAATAAAAATATAATAAACAGATCAAATAAAAAGCATTTTTATGATGTGAGAAAATGGCAGTGTTAAGTGTGAAGTTGGAAGACACAGAATCACTAGCAAGACCTATAGTTAGAAACACTTCTGTGCAGTGAATTCACCAAATCAATGATAATAAAAAAAATTTAAACAGTGTTAATACAAAAGTTGTCCTCTGAATGTTAAACTAATACTAATCAGTTCTCTAAAATTAGCTTACTGCAGGAGTAAATGTAATATTTTGACAATTAGAAAATTGTATCTCATCAAAGTGATTTTGTACATGCTTAATATAGAAAAATTAACCTATGTTAGTTCTATATCTTGAATGACAGAGCAAATTGTAAAACGAGAAGGATGTGGTCCGCACAGAGGTATCAAACATAAGATAATTTTGCCTGTTGTTTGTTTTTGGTATTATAGTTAAGGCTGACTCCAGAACTATCTGAGAAGATAGTGCTATGATTAATTAACATAGGTTATTGCATTCACCTGCCATATGTATCGCTGTAGTGAAGATTTGGAGCATTAGTCTTGACAATTCAGACAGGAAAGACCTATTGGTTCATTGGTCCAGGTGTTTTGTTCACCCTGATAACTCCTGTGTGTTTTCTGATTACCCTGATACATCAGTTTACCTTTTATAGTTTTGAGCAGTGTCAGACTAATCAACGTTGGATCTTCTAGATCCACAAACTAGTGAAAAACTTGGGGGTAAATCTGTCAATAGCAAAAAATAACAGTCAGTTATTCTTTATCTTGTATCTTATTTAAATAAAAGTAAATGTCATTCAAAATGTGTTCATGCACACTGATATTTATAAACATGAGACAAATATTTAAGATAAATGCTTAAAGAATCACATTTACTGTTATCTCCCTACCATATCTCTCAACAAAATAGATAAATCAGATATTTACTGTATCTGCCTTCCAATGCATTTCAACAAAATTGATAAATTATGATATTTGTTTTCTAAAAATTCTTTATTATTTGGATACATTGTATATATATATACATGAGCAGTTGAACAAAGGATGCCATATTTTAAAGTGAAACGCACATAACATCCAACTAATTTGCATTGTTTTTGCTTTTGCAATAACAAATTAGACTATACTGCTAACCAAATAGATGAGTTGGAGATGATCTGTGAGCAGATACAGCGAATAGGATTATAGCATCTGTTCTTCTCCAGTTTCAGAGATTAAGATACCACACTATTCCATGAATTTCCAAAAAAAAAAAAAAAATCATACTTTGAAAAGTCTCCTGAGATTATGTTTTTCTTTATTCTTGTCAAATCAAATTTAAGGTTTTTTTTTTTTTTTGGTGATGTAAGTCATAAATAATAATTTTTCAACATACTATTTTACAACATATTTGAGTCTCCTTTCACACTATTGAAGTGTACTTTTAATGAAAATGCCAAAATACTTCAGTAATATTTTCTGCTAATAATTTTATTAAATTTTAAAAGCGATATTTGCTTTAACATGATGATACAGTTATATAGGCTGGTATTTAGATGTATCTGGACAAATAACATTTAGGACAGAGTAGTTATTAAAAAGATTTAGGCCTATCAATCCCACTTCCACATTTATTACAGTTTGCACTTGAAAAGATAGTATAAGAATGTCTGATTTGGAGTAATATATATAATTTAGTAAATATACTTCAAGGGAAGTGTTATTTTGTTATTTTTACTGGAAAATCATGTTTAGTTACATATATTAGCCAAGTTATAGTAATAATATTAAGATAATTTTTAAAAACTGGTCTTCATTTTTAAAGTTTGATTTTGCACCAGCATACTCAATTCTTCCAACATTACTTGTATAAATACTAATATTTCACTATTTAATTACTGTATTAGTTTTCTATTGCTGAATAACAAATCATCTAAAACTTAGTGGTTTAAAACAGTAATAGTAATTTGCTGTCTTTTACAGTTTCTCTGGGTCAGGAGTTCAGGAACAGTTAGGCTGACAGGCCTGGCTAGGATATCTCATGTTGCATTGCTAGAGTACATGCGGTCAGTGGATCATTTCAAATGCTTCTTCACTCACGTGTTTAGTTCCTGGACTGGGAAGACTTGAATAGCTGGTAGTTGAAATAGGTAACATTCCCTTGGCATGTATGTCTTCATTTTTTCTCTCCGTATGATCTCACCAACAGGATGGCTTTAGAACAGTGAAGTATCTTGCATGGAGACTCTGGGCTCCAAAGATATGAGTTCGATTTGAAAGAGACCTAAGAGAAACCTCTTGATTTTTTTTTTTTTTCTTTTTGAGACTCAGTTTCACTCGTTACCCAGGCTGAAGTACAATGGCGTGATCTCGGCTCACCACAACCTCCACCTCCTGGGTTCAAGCAATTCTCCTGCCTCAGCCTCCAGAGTAGCTGGGACTACAGGCACGCATCACCATGCCAAGATAATTTTTCATATTTTTAGTAGAGACAGGGTTTCCCCATGTTGACTAGGATAGTGCCAATCTCTTGACCTGTGATCCACCCGCCTCGGCCTCTCAAAGTGCTGGGATTATAGGGGTGAGCCACTGCACCTAGCCTACCTCTTGTTTTTTTCTAACCTAACCTCAGATGCCTAACTTCCATTGCATTATTTTTGTTAAAAGTGAGTCACTAAGCTGACTCATATTTAAGAAGTGGGGAATTGCACCCTAAGTTTTGTCAAGAAATGCCCATAACATTGCCATGAATATTAAAAGCACCATTGTCTGCTGTCTGCCTGCAAACTATTCACAGTCCTGCCATGTTCAAGATATACATGCCTCCCTTCCATTGATCACCAAAATTGTATTTATTACAGCATAAATCACAGGCTCAAGTTCTAGGATTTCATCTTTTAAATCTGGTTCAAGTATATATAAGGCAGCTTCAGTGTCATCATTGAGAACAGCAACTAAAGTACAGTCCTTCTCCATCAAAGGACATTAGAGAGTCACTTGTGCTTCCTACCTCCACCACTACCACATCGAAAGAAAATGGCTGGACAGAAAGAGGGGAAGTGCAATACTTCCTTATTCTTTTTTTTTTTTCACTGAAGTTCTTTTTTTTTATTGCATTTTAGGTTTGGGGGTACATGTGAAGAATGTGCAAGATTGTTGCATAGGTACACACATGGCAGTGTGGTTTGCTTATTCTTACAAAAAGTATTTGGGTCAAAGTAGAAGGCAAACAGGAGTTGCTGTGGCAATGGAATGCAAGATTTTTAAAAGCATCTTCTTGCAAAATTTATTTCTTTCAAAACTATAAAGGAGAAATTTGAGAATCATACTTTTAAATACAGAAATAAAATAAAAGATTATTGGATCTACTCTTCTTCAAAATTTAGTCCTTGGATCATCTACATAATAATACTTTAGAGGGTCTGAAATTGCTGAGGCACAGATGAACTTTTTTCCAAGAAGTCTCACTTTTGGAGACAGGAGGAGTGGCATAGGAGAGAAGATCAGAATTCCTGGAAGGAGCAGAAGCAGCAGCAGCTCCACAATGTGGCCCCTTCCACCTCCTCCTCTCCTTCTGGCACTGACAGCACCTGTCTTGTGCAGTCTGAACATGTGAAAACAGCTTACACTTTTTAAATTGTGAAGAGAGATAAGATGGCTATGTCCTGCCAGTGAGTGCTGCTCCCACTGACAAAGATCAAATTATTCAGTAAACCACCATAATTTTGGAATATATTCAGAGGGAAAATGATGAGAATGTATGGAGAAGCAATGCTGAAGTGATGTTTAAAAAGAACACTAGAAACCTCACAAAGGGTACCCAAACGGGAGGGCTAGTTTTCAGCTGTGAATGTCTCCTGGGAAAAGGGTGAGAGGGAACTGTGAGATAGCTCATTCTCATTATAGATCTCTGGGATCTTAGGACTCTGTCCCATGTGGAATTATGAGATGGCAGAGGCGTCTACACAGAGAGCAGGCAGAGACAGACTTTCAGATGGCATAGAGTGAAAGAACTTCTGTTCACTGGGCAGCTCCAGTGGAGAATGACCATAGAAGCCCACCCTAGGGTGTCCTATTGCCCTCTGGGAGATGCTGGCTCAAGCTAACTTTTGAAATAGGAGACAACAGGGCTGACTTCCTTGCTGGACTGTGGCACTTCTCTATAAGCCCTTTTGCCTGCCATCCCATTTCAGGGCCTGTGCCTAGCCACCTAGCAGAAGAAGGTGGACAGAACAACCTCCACAGCCCAGCCTGAGTATGTTGTTCCACCTGAGTACTTTTTTGGTGACAGGGAGTACCCAGGATCTTCAAACCATCTGGAACATGACTATGAGCCATAGGACATCCTACTGCTCCAGGAACGTGGTGCCTAGCTCAGGAGTGCTAATCCAAGATCTGTGGCAAGCAAGCAAGGCAGGGAGGAACCCCTAGGGTAAAAGCACTGAGAGAAGCAAAATTTTTAGGTTTCTGGGCCAGGTTTCTGGGGCATGCCTCCCTTCATGGGGCCAGGCCAGGAAGTATGTGGCATATCTCCCCGTCTTAGCTTCCTTCTAACAGAGCCCTTTCAGCCAGGAATACCTAATAAAAGAAATGTGGGCACAGTAGCACAAATCAAACAGTGCTCCCCCAAGGCCTGGGAGCAAATCTGATCAAGTGCCCAACTCTCACCTTACTGTATCTCAGACCATGCCTGAAATCAAGAGGGAGTAGAAAAGAGCCACATGGCTGTGTATTAGCCTAGCTACTGTGTGTTACTTTTAAGTGCTGTCTGCTAGATTGCAGCCAGAACTACACCACCAAAAACTGTCCTGCTAATACATAAAACTGTGAAACCAAGTACAAGAATATTCAACCACACGTAAAGATCCTGTATAGACTCCAGGCCTTCTGTAAGCATCCATAAATGAAGCTAACTGACTATACTCAACTTACACCAGAGTTAAAGGAATACAAACCCTCACAGATGAGAAATAATCAGTGAAAGAACTCTGGCAATGGTTCTTAACTAGTGTGAAATGATAGATAGAATTCAGAATCTGGATGGCAAGCAAGCTCCTCAAAATTCAGGAGAAAGTTGAAATTCAATCCAATGAATCCAGTAAAATGATCAAAGATCTCAAAGGTGAAAGAGTCATTTACAAAAGAACCAAACTGAAGTTCTAGAGCTAAAAAGTTCATTGTAAGAATTTCATAAAATAATCAGAAGTATTAATAGCAAACTAAATCAAACTGAGAAAATAATTTCATAGCTCAAGAACCAGTTTTTCTTTCTTTTTTTTAATTTTTGTATTTTTTTAATTGTACTTTAGATTTTGGGGTACATGCATAGATCATGCAAGATTGTTGGATAGGTACATTCATGGCAAGGTGATTCATTGCCACCATCCCCCCGTCATCTATACCTGACACTTCTCCCCATGTTATCCCTCCCCAACCCTCACTCCCACTATTCCTCCCATAGCCCCCACAACGGACCCCAGTATGTGATGCTCCCCTCTTTGTCTCCAAGTGTTCTCATTGTTCAACACCTGCCTATGAGTGAGAACATGCAGTGTTTGATTTTCTGTTCTTGTGTCAGTTTGCTGAGAGTGATTGGTTCCAGGTTCATCCATGTCCCTATAAAGGACACAAACTCATCATTTTTATGGTTGCATAGTATTCCATGGTGTATATTGTACATGCTACATTTTCTTTGTCCAGTCTATCATTGATGGGTATTTGGATTGGTTCCAGGTCTTTGCTACTATTGCCACTGTCTTCCACAATGGTTGAACTAATTTACACTACACAACTTCTCCAGCATCTGTTGTCTCCAGATTTTTTAACCAGTTTCTCAAATCAACTCTGTCAGACAAAAATTTTTAATGAACTTTAAAAATGAAAAACAATTCCCAGAAATGTGGGATTATGTAAATAGACTAAATCTATGATGCACTGACATGTCTGAGAGAGAAGACAGAATACACAACTTGGAAAATATATTTGATGATACAGTGCATTCAAATTCCCTAATATCACTAAAAAGGTTGACATGCAAATCCAAGAAACAGAGATAACCTCCACTAAATACTATACATGAAAACCAACCCCAAGGCACATAGTCATCAGAATCACCAAGGCCAATGCAAAAGGAATAATTTTAAAGGCTTATAGAAAAATGGGCTAAGTTGTGTACAGAGAGAACCTGATTAGACTAGCAGCAGACCACTCAGCAGAAATCTTTCAAGCCAGAAGATATTAGGGGGATACATTAAGTGTCCTTAAGGAAAAAATTTCCAATCAAGAATTTTATATCATGTCAAACTAAGCTTCTTAAGTGAAGGAGAAATAAAATTCTTCTCAGACAAGAAAGCACTTAAGAAATTTTTTTTAACTAGACCAGCCTTAAAAGAAATCCTTAAGGGAGAGGCAAACATGGAGTCCAAGAAACATTATCTACTACCACAAAGACAGTTTAGCACAGAGCCCACAGGTTATCGCTGCATGTTATTTTCTGTAACTCAGTTGTGGATTGGGCCATTATTTTTCTCTTTGCCTCTTTAAAGGGCATAATTAAGGTTCAGTCTTGCTTCCTGTCACGTATATTATTCTTGAGTAGCTGTCATAGTGAAATGAGGTATCTCCACTGTCATTTGAGATTCTAGGTTATAGTTCACTCAAGGGAATAATGACTCCTATCCCCGAAAGAAATAAACTCAAAAGATTCTCTAGCAACCATTTCTCTTTAGAAAAATGCAAATACAGAAGAGTGATATGCACATATTAAATTATATGAAAGTCTAAAAGTATAGAGCAATATAGGTAGAAAGCTCAAGGTTAGGAAGAATGAACTCACAAAATCAAACTTTTTATTGCTATATATAAGGAAAGGCAGCTCAAAACTGAAGGCCATTTAGACATACATGCATCCATGTATTCATGTGTATACACATTAAACATGTGTATTTCCACTCTTCACTTTATTACCGTTTCTGCATGTTTACACTTATATTCACACATACACACACACTCCTCCCCATCAGAAGTTTCTATCTGAAAACATACATCTCTCCTTCTTCTTGAGAAATCATTTCCTATTCACTGGAAAAAGTACTGCTTCATGATTGCTTTGAAAATTGTTATTCTCACCTAACATCATATGTCTTTGTCAGGAGGACAAGGGTGTATTTGGTTTTGCAGAGAAGTAAAGGCTTAAGGTGAGTCATGAAATCTAACCAATGAAGATGAACCAAATTCTAATCCAATGCTTACTTATTCAAGAGCAGATTAGCAGACTTTGCAGATCAGCAGACTTTCTTACTTAGTAGTGTATTAACTTAGCACCTCTGTATAATTTATTACTTTCTCTCTGTAGCAAAAGCTTAATGGCATATTGGAGAAAGAATGGTCTCTCTGTTAGGGAAGATTTGGTCTTGTCCTCTAAGCACAATAGTCTACTATTGTTGTAACTGTGGAACACTGGTCATTGTTCCGCTCTGCCTGTGGCCTGTGTCACAAAGAAACTGTAATAATGGCTGTTCTTTTAGCTTACTAAGAAAAGAGTTGAGACACAGATTTCAGGTTTGTTTTTTTGTTTTTGTTTTTGTTTTTGTTTTTTTGTTTTGAGTGGATCTTTGTAGAAGCTTCCAATTGTCATAATGAAAGAAACAGAAAAAGAAGAATCAGAATTATTTGAAACCTTTCTGAAATTACTTACTCATAAATCTATGATCAGTGTATTCAAAACCTTAGACGAATTTTCTCTTGTCAAATCAATGATAAAGAAAACCAACAGTTTCCAATTCCGTATTTTATCCAGAAGTATACATTAAAAGAAAAACACAATATTAATGATATTATTTTGCCACATTTAGGTTTTCTAAGTCATCAGGATTTACACTTAACTAAAACATTTATCAAAAATAAAACAAACGCATACCCTTTTAAAATTAATTTTTTTTCTTGCAACACAGCATAGATCATTTCTATTCATCTCTTTCGTATTCTCTACTTATTGTTTCTCCTCATACTTTGTGTAATTTTTCAGGCTAGCATATTTGAAGTGTAATGGACCCAGCTAGCAACATGTTTGTTTTCAAAACTAAAACTATATTAATGTAAATTTATATAATTATACACATTGTCATATTAAAAAATATATACAAGTCACTGTTATTTTATACTGCTTTATATAGAATGATGTTCATATTCAATTACTTATAGAAATAATACAATATTCATTTTTTAAGAATAAACTCAGAATCTAGGGTATGTTTGTCAATGGGGCACTGCTTCCCACAAAGGCATTGTGTAAATGCATGAAGGCATTTTCAGTTGTCATAATTATTGTCTAGATGTTATAGGCATAGGCTTTTAATGCTAAAAGTTTAAAGGTCACTTGTTGGTGCAACATCATTAAGACTTTTATGTTCTCCTTAAATTTTGAATGACCCACAGAGAATCCCGAGGTTGGATGTTTTTAGATGTCTAATTTTAGGATAAGATTGCATTTTTACAATAAAAGATAACTCATTTTTGCATTTTTAAAATATATACTTTTTTTTCCCCAAGAATACAATACTGGGTAAATGCAAACAAGGTCTGCTTTCTTTCTAACTTTAGCATTGAAAATTTATATACATGTACACATGCACACACACACACACAAACTTAGCCCTTAGGTCAAAATGTCAAATATAAAAAGTCTAACTTGTTGAAAGTTTTAATTCCAATAAACATTATTTGAACACATTTTGTCTACTTAATTTTGTATACTAAATTATATACATAAATATTATTGCATACATGTGGAGACTTTCCTTTTCCTTTACTCTTACTCCCTCTTTTCCTGCCTCTCTTCCCTCCCCTTGTGGCAAATTCTGTGAAAACTTACTCATTCTAAAAAGCTGAGACCTATGCTTGGTCATTGTAATAGAGAAATGCCAAATCAATATTATAGTTTTGCTAACTTCAATTGCTTTTTCAGTTCCATGCTAACTGCCTTCCTTTCGATATACATACCTAGGTGCATTACATTTATTGTATGCTTTACTTGTTACTACTACAATGAAATAATTATACAACTCACTGTAATATAGAATCATTGGGAGCCGTCAGCTTGTTTTCCTGCAACTAGACAATACCATCTGGGGTTGATGGGAGACAATGCAGATTATCAGGAACTATATTTTCATAAAGAGCACACAACCTAGATCTCTCACATGTGTAGCTCACAACAGAGTGTGCTCCTATGAGATTCTAATGCTGCTGCTAATCTGAAAGGAGCTGGATCTCAGGTGGTAATACAAACACTAGGAAGCGGCTCGTAAATACACATGAAGCTTTCCTGATTCACCCACTGCTCACCTCCTGTTGTGTGGCTGCCGGTTCCCAATAGACCATGGACTGGTAAGGGTTTGGGGACCCCTGATCTAAATTATGCCTAGCATTTCTGTTTTAAAGGCCATAATGGGTTACTATTAACCTCTTCCTTAAGTTATAATACTGGAGCTTGTTAGGACTAAATTAAGTACTATATTAAAAATGCTACACAATGTGTAATTTGGGCCTGGCATTGTCATAAATTTTAGCAATATGAAAATTAATATACTATTGTTTAATATACAAAGGATCTCATGCAGAAACTTATCTCAAGTGACTCTTCCTATATTATAGATATGTGATATCTTCACATATTCTGACCCTGGTACAGTAAAGATGTATTTATTTTTTGTCACGAAATGCCACTGAAATGTTTGCTCATGGTTATAATTATCAGTCCATTAAACAACTTGTATTTCCCAAACTTCCTATATTTTTTCTTCTTTATAAATCTTTGAACATGTCTATTTTCTTTATTATATTATTAATTCTGAAATCATATGGGAAAAAGTTTGTTACTTTTAAATTCAGCACAGTATATAATTTTTTCTACACAATTGTTTACTAAGTGTTTATTTACTTGAAGTATATGTCATATACTTAAATCTAGATTCTATAATGATTTCTTGTTGGAGATACTGAATAAATTTCATCTAGCTCAAGGCATGAAAATACTATTTTTACAGCAGGTTAGCATTGTGCTTGATACATTCATTGTAAATGTTCTTGGTTAATTGGTTGATTAATTAAATAAAAAAATTGGTAGTCAATTGGTCTATAAAAGATTTAAAAAGTTCAAAGAATTTCATTATTAAAAAATAACATAACTGAGAAAATCCTTTCCCAAGGTCTATAATCATAAAATGTCATATGATGTAGGTATTATAGTTAAGATATTTTTGTATAGAAACAATAAATTGGGTTGTGTGTCCATGAAAAACCTTTCCTATCTTTTTCTAGGCAAAAAGAAAAGCTTGAAAATTGATCTCTGGGGACGCAGAGGTGAGCTAGATAGAAAATAAAAGGATGTTGATATCACTATTGCCTGTGGTAGAAATGTCACAGAGTAGCTATGACTCTGCTATATAACCTAACCTTTCTCCATACCAGCCATTTATTTCTTTAATTTCTTGACAATAGAACGGTGTACTTTTCTCAGTTTAAATTAGAAATGTCTTCTAGACATTTATCTTCATTGTTACCTCCTGTATACAGTTCAAGGATTTCACTGCTCAGAAACTTAATAGAATCTCTCAAAGTCTGTAAAATATAGTACCTATACATATAGTAATGTTAGGCATAATATAATCATTTCCATTTAAAGACATATTTCTTTTGTAAAGTTATGCAGTATCTTTATATTTACACCGTAAAAAACATACTATACTGAAATGATAACTTCTGGAATGAATAATATGTAACGTTAGTCATGCTATTATATACATACTGTAAAAGTAAAAAGCAAACATTACAAAACAATATCTCATGAAATTATGCACATCTTTGAATGACAAAAACATTTATTATTTGTCCATTTGGGCACAATTTTAAAATATCTATCACAGGCAAAAATGTTTGAATCTGTCCTCTTTACCTATAATCTAGGATAATACTTTTTTTTTCTAGCGTCACTAAAGATAGCTAATGTCTGTGCTCTCTTATCCTCCTGTTTCTAGTACATTTTACATGATGAAAACACATTACTCTGAATGTTGTATCAAGCACATATTTTGATCTGAATCATTTATCCTTAATTTTTAAATAAAAGAACGTACTTTCTGTTAAAAGGATTTTGGGCATCAAGTAGGCACAAGAATTTTTTTGGAAGCCAGCTTTTAAAAGACTGGACATTTTACTGTCTTTAAAGGCAGACTTAGTTTTTTTCTTTGTCCTTTTTAAAGAGTGAAGTAAAAAAAAAAGTGTAGTAATAAGTACCTCTATTTTAAATGCCCCTACAAGGCAAAAACCATATTTACAAAGAACTAGAGGGTAAAGACAACATATTTTTTACTTTTAATCACTGACTTTTTCTAATGTTAAACATTATTTCTTATAGCTACTGTTGCTTTGAAAAATATTGAAAACACTAGTATGCCTGTTATTGTCAACACTAGGTTATATAGCTTCTTAGAAAGAGATGTCACATTGAATTAAACATTATTTTTACTTATAATCATAGCTATAATTCACCTTCCACTTAGTGAAATCACAATCTTCTTCAAATTTATAAATTGATTATAATGTGATAAATTATAAGAGAGATGACAGGTTATTTGATTTAGAATAAGGGTTTTTAACATTTAAAATAATTTCTGTCAAATATTTGTCTGTGTTGGTAAAGTGATAACTGTCTCTAAAGCATTTGTTATTCTTTTTTTTTATACTTTGGAAAGGAAAGCTCTAGTATTTTTCTGCAGAACACATCAGACACCTGTTCAGTGTAAAATTATTTGTTTTTTTAATTATGAATATCAATAGCTAATGGAAATGTAATTCACAGAAATATAACACACATATTATTTTGGTTTTCAATTTCTAAATTAAAAAACGTGTTCCATTAACTTATTTTTAAAAAGCTTCATAAATAAATTTTAAAACTTAAAGGGACATCTTTTAGCAATAATATTTTAGATACAGCTAGTGCTCGAATTACGACCACGATTGGTTTCAACAGACCAGTCGTAACATGATTTGGTCGTAAGTTGAGTAGGCTATATGTACAGTACTGTGAAATGATGTTATAAAAATCTTTAAGACATATTTTATCATAATTTTCTTTCATTATTGTTATATATCATAATTTTCTTTGTTCATTTTATGCCATTTGTATCATCTCTACACCATTGTTTCTTACTTTCACATTCGTCAGGTTTAAGTAAAACACTGCGTTACCAGTACAACTGGTTTAATATTTGCAAAACATACAAAATTACAAAATACAGGTGCATATAAAATTACAAAATACAGGTGTAAAAGACACCATAGGATACATTTTCCCAATTGCAAAACATATCAAAATATATAAACATGTACAAAACACAAATTGCTGTACCGAGTCTGGGATAACAGTTGAAATGGTGCACGTGGAGATGTTAGTGCTGCCGGAAGCTGGTCCGCACTGTTGTACGCCCAGCTGTGCAACATTTGTGCTGCTAGATGCGGAGCAGTTGTGGCTAGCGATTGTGGTCGTAAAGTCGAATGGTCGTAAGTTGCACAAATCGTAAGTCGATCAATACCTGTATTTGTTTAAGTTATGGCAAAACTATGAAGAACCAATAGAAAAGAAAATTTTTTTTTTAAATAAGAGATTTAAAAAATCTGAAAGTGATGCAAATTAAGAGAAATGAAATAGTTTTGGTAATTATGAGTAATAATATAATATATTAAGTATATTTCTAAATTATATTTCTAAATACATAAATCAACATAAACACATAAAAAATAAAAATTTAAATACATAAATGTTTGTTTCAAGTGAATGAGTTATTAAGGCAAGTAAAAAGATTTTTTGAAAAAAACTATGACATGTTTATAATTTGTAAATTTTCAATGAAAGAAAATTAGTCTAAATTTAGGTTTGATTGAAAATGTCCCTAAATCTTCAGTAGAAATTTATTATTATCTTTATATTATCTGAGAGCAAATTACTTTCTCTAAATTACTATTTTACTTGATTTGGTTGTTGAAATATTTTTTTCTCATATAACTGTTTTGATAGTTGTTTTTGTCTGCCTATTATTCCTTAATATCAACAAGAAATCTAAATCTGAACTTTCTCCTTGTGATCTTTTGTGTATGTGAAAAAAAATAAGTTGATAAAGTGTGTGTGCATGTATACTGATTATATTTTTTGAATGTAGGACTTATATGTATGTATTGATAAACACATATTTATTTACATGCACATGATATATGTATCTATGTATCTATTTGCAATTTTAAATACTTATCTAGTTTTTTAAATAACAATTTTTTTCATGATTTAAATTCTTTGCAATTTACACACTATCAGACAACTTTTCAAGATAAGAACTTTGGAGAAAATCTGACGGCAACATGTGTCACTAGAGCATAAATAAACATTTTGTTCTCTGTAAAACCAATAGAATCAATGTTACAACCTAAAATTGAAATGTCATTTTTTGTATGAAATTTTGCATTTCATCATCAAGGCCACATACTTATTAAAGGTGTTCTTAAAGGTAGATGAATTGTGAAATCATATAATTACATATTATACAGAAATGTTAGAAGTCTCAATGATTTAAAGTTATATCAAAACACTAGCACATGTAAAGTATATAAAGTTTAAACTTATATTGGTATTTTGCTCTATTCTCTATAGCAAAAATTATCAGTGTTTTATGAATAATCAAACTATAAACATTAAAAATTAAAATTCTAACACTGTTCACATGAAGGCCAAGGGAGAAACTTTTAGAATGGACTTTAACAGTATATGAAGTATAGATTTGCTCAGTGCTTTAAATATACTCATTGATGATTCTGTATTCGATCATTCTCATGCTGCCAATAAAGACAGGGTAATTTATAAAGAAAAGAGGTTTAATTGACTTACAGTTTTGTATGACTGAGGAGACCTAAGGAAACTTACAATCATTGTGGAAGGGAAATTTCTTTCTTCACATGGCAGCAGGAGAAAGAAGGATAGCAAAGACGGGGAAAAGACCCTTATAACATCATCAGATCTTGTGAGAACTCTCTGTCTATCATGAGAACAGCATGAGGAAAACCGCCCTGATGACTCAATTGCCTCCCACTAGGTCCTTCAAATGACACATGGGGATAACGAAAACTAAAATTTAAAATGAGATTTTAGTGGAGACATAGTCAAATCATATCATTCTACCACTTGCCCCTTCCAAATCTCATGTCCTCGCATTTCACATTTTAAAACATCATCATACCTTCCCAACAGTTCCCCAAAGTCTTAAGTCATCCCAGTAAAAACCTAAAAGTCAAAGTCCAAAGTCTCATGTGAGACAAGGCAAGTCCCTTCTGCCTGTGAGCCTGTAAAATCAAAAGCTAGTTAGTTACTTCCTAGACACAAAGGGGATATAGGCATTGGATAACTACACCCTTTCCAATTCCGAGAAATTGGCCAAAACAAAGGGTCTACAGGCCTCATTCAAGTCCAGAATCTAACAAGGCAGTCATTAAACCTCAAAGTTCCAACATGATCTCTATTTACACCATGTCTCACATCCAGGTCATGCTGATGGAAGAGGTGGGCTCCCATGGCCTTGGGCAGCTCTACCCCTGTGGCTTTGCAGTGAATGTTTCCACGCACAGCCCACCCACAAGCTGTTTTTACAGCTTGAATTGAGTGTCTGTAGCTTTTCTGGGCACACAGTACAAGCTGTGGGTGCATCTACCATTCTGGGGTCTGAAGAAGAAAGATCCTTTTCTCACAGCTCAACTAGGCAATGCCTTATTGGGGACTCTAGGTGGGGACTCTGGATGAAGGCTCTGATCAAACATTTCCCTTCTATACCACTCTAGCAAAAATTCTTCATGAGGCTTCACCCCTGCAGTAGACTTCTGCCTGGATATTTGCGCACTTCCATACATCCTCTGCAATCTAGGAATAGGTTTTCAAATCTCAGTTCTTGGCGTCTCTGAACCCGCAGGGTTAACATCACATGGAAGCTGCCAAGACCTGGGGCTTTCTCTCTCTGAAGCCATGGTCTAAGCTGTACCTTGACCTTTTTCAGCTATCACTGAAGCAGCTGAGAAGCAAAGCACCAAATCTCAAGACTACTAAAAAATGGGACCCTGGACTCAGTTCATGAAATCATGTTTTCCTCTTAGACCTCACGGCCTGTAATGGGAGGGATTTCCATGAATGTCTCTGACATGCCCTGGAGATATTTTCCCACATGTTGTGAGAGGGACACAATGGGAGATAATTTGAATCATGGGAGCAGTTTCCCCCATACTGTCCTCCTGGTAGTGAATACATCTCATGAGATCTGACAGTTTTATCAGGGGTTTCCACTTTTGCATCTTTCTCATTTTCTCTTGTCACCACCATGTAAGAAGTGCCTTTCACCTCCTGCAAAGATTCTGAGATCTCCCTAGCCATGTGGAACTGTAAGTCTAATTAAACATTTTTTTCCTTCCCAGTCTTGGGTCTGTTTTTATCAGCAGCATGAGACCAGACTAATACAGTAAATTAATACCAGGAGTAGGGAGTTGCTGGAATGATACCGGAAAACGTAGAAGACACTTTGGAATTGGGTAACAGGCAGAGGCTGGAGGGCTCAAAATTGGCAGAGGTTGGAGGGCTCAGAAGAGGAAAAGTTTGGAACTTCCTAGAGACTTATGGAATGGTTTTGACAAAAATGCTGATAATGATAAGGACAATGAAATCCAGACAGGTATTCTCAGATGGAAATGAGAAACTTTTTGGGAACTAGAGTAAAGGTGCCTCTTGTTATGTTTTAGCAAAAAGACTGGTGGCATTTTGCATCTGCCCCAGAGATTTATGAATTTTTGATCTTTAAAGGGCTGATTAAAGGTATCTAGCAGAAGAAATTTCTAAGGAGCAAAGCATTCAAAATGTGACTTGCGTTCTGTTAAAAGCATTCAGTTTTAAAAGGAAAGCAGAGCACAAAAGTTCAGAAAATTTGCAGCCTGACAATCCAATAGAAAATAAATAGTTTTTGAGAAGAAATTTAAGCTGGCTGAAGATATCTGAATAGGTAACAAGGAGCTGAATGTTAATCCCCAAGAAAATGAAAAATATCTTCAAGATATGTCAGAGACCTTTGTGCCAACCTCTCCTATCATAGACCCAGAGGTCAGGAGGAAAAAAAAATGGTTTTGTGAACAGGGCCCAGGGTCCTCTTACTGCCTTCTGGTCCAGTTTGAGACTGGTCTGGGCTCAAGTGATCCACCTGCCTTGTCATCAAAATGCTGGAACTACAGAAGTGAACCATGATGGCAGGCCATGAACCAATTATTTTTACAATATGATACACAGCAGCATACATTAATTGCCTTATTAAGAATTGTTAACATTTCTCTTGTAAAAATATGGTCTCCTAGAAAATTTCTAGTCTCAAATATTTCAGAAAATATAAGCTGATACACTATATTAATGACATTATGCCATCACATAATAGAATCCAATAAGCAGGAAGCAGTAACTACTCTGTATGTCCTAGAACAACACATGAAAACCAAATGGTTGAGAATAAACCCTATGCAGATTTGTAGATTGACAGACCAGCCACATCAATGAAATGATTATGGACCCAATGACCTGAGTCCTGCCAGAATATCTGCTTTAAGTGAAAGGACACATTGCTGCACTCTCTTTCACAATCTAAGTGGCATAACCTTTGTTAAGACTTTTGGAATTTAGGGGGAAAAAAAAATATATATATATATATATATATATATATATATATATATATCACAGATAAAAATATTCCTCCGATTAATTTATCATCTGACTTAGAGAAATGCAAGATTTCTAGTGAAATCTAGAGCAAGGATAATGAGGCATGTGTCTTGCCACATCATTCATATGACAAAACAGGTCCAATGGTGCTAAAGAAATATGTAGTGGAAAAGAATGATGGGTAGAGTCTAAAGTGAACTCCAGTGGAAGAATGATTAAAATCCAAAAGCAGAAATAAACCCACTGTACCATAGTACTGTTTATTTGAAGAAAAAAAAAAACAGCTTCTGATATGTTATTGAGCCCTAAGAAAATCTGGACACTGAACATGGGACATCAACTTAATTTGTGAATGAAATGCTTTCTAACTAGCTTAATATTATCAGAATCACTGAGGCATAACTTCACCGAAGTGCAACAGCTCCCATGATTCAAATTATCTCCCACTGGGTCCCTCTCACAACATGTAAGAAAATGTCTCCAGGGCATGTCAGAGACATTCATGGAAATTCCTAAAATTGTATATTTGAGATGAGGCCAAAACATGTACAATTTTTTTACAACTATTTACTGTATTTCACCAATGGCTGTTTCTTCAATTGTACATAGGGCCTACAGTAGAAGAAGGGTGGTCTTCTCTTAAACTAACTGCCAGAGGAAGATAAAAGGTCAGTTAACAGAAAGGTTGTGCCATTATGATATTTTAAGTGAAAACTGAAGATGACCTGCTACACTAAAAACCAACTCAGAGGTGGCTCAGAAAGATGTTGCTGAAATAAATTCACCTAGTGGCAGAAATGTGAGCAGAAAACTTGTTCAGTCACTTTTTATGGAGAGTGAAATGGTCTGAGGCAAGGATGTTCACAGGCTGTTACTGTGGGAAATGGCATGGCTGGTTAGTTAAGGGTCTGAAGCAGCAAATTCAGAAGACTAAAGGCAATTATGTTTTGGGAAAATTGTATGTGGATAAAACTCTATGTGTAGACATAAAGTGATAAATCTTTGTGTTTTTTATTTATGTCCATTACAGTGCATCAACACAAAATATATTCTTATGTATATAGACAACATAACTTTTCCCAGGAATGTCAGTCAGTTCTTCTTGGCTACTTTGGTCCTGGTACAATAATTCATTTCAAGGAATGCCTGCCTTACCACCATGAGAGCTCTAAAAACATTGCTGCTGACCAAGACATTTGGTTTGCAAAAGGAGATATAACAATGAACTCATAACAGGGGATCAAGTTTTTTAATCTAGTCATAACCATCCAGAAGCAATAGTCTTATGAAAGCAATAGAATGTGCTATTACATACTTAAATATGGCACTAGCTTAGATAAATCTCTCTGATGGGTTGGAGTGATATCCTCGAAGAACCACTATTTACACTTCTCCAATATCTAATATTCTATTAACATGGAATCAAAAGACAATATATATGGTGTTTCTAATGGTAACATACAAACCAATTATTTAATGAATCAACTGGGGAATTTTTGTTTTAAAACCCTAAATCCTTAAGCTTTACTAAATCAGATGTCTGAGATTCTTCTGCTAGTGGTGAGGGCTGGTGAAAATGCTTCCACTAGGGGTACACAGTGGAAATGCTTCCACTAGGGGTACACAGGCAGACATTGCAGCTATTGCCGCCATATTATCAGTTTGGACTCCTTTTGTGGAATAGCAGGCAGTTAATTTACTTGCTGGAATCTAATTACCACAAGAAGTTGGGCTTGCTGCTACATTATGGGCATAGAAAAATAAAAGTATGGAACTTATATGACTCATTGGGGTGTCACTTTATTCTTACAAGCCCAGCAATAGTGGCAAAGGTCCAATTGTAACAACCATAGCTTATTGAGAGCAAAACAACTAGGGGTTTTGACTTCTTCAGGATGAAGTATGGGATCAACCTACCTAGAACTTCTGAAACACAAGCCAAAGTTGGGATACTCTATAATTGGTACGTTGATTTTTTTTTTCTCTATATATAAGAGCTCAGCATTGCCCAGTGAATTTAAATAGTTTCTCTATGAGACAAATTAATTCTCCCTTATTGGGAGGCAGACTGTTAGTAGAGGCTATTCAGCCCCATATCTCTCCTTTCAACTTCTGCCTGGGAAATATTTGGAGACAAAGTTACAACATAACATTTCTATCTTTAGCAAGGTACTTGGAGAGATGGTGTTTCTTTCCTTGGGGTGCGTATTGGCCCTTTGTCCAAGGCCTCTAGTTCCACAATTTCTCTCCTTCATATGTTCCTCTATTAGCTTCCAGGCTCCATGTCCTACCTGTAAACACCAGAATTCCACCTTCAATCCTCAGGAGGAAGCCACCCTTGAGAGACAACTTTTCGTCTCAGTGCTGTCCCCATCACAGGAAGAACAGCAATTCAATTCTTATTTTCTTTTGAGGCACTTGTTGTGCATCCAGCTCTATTGGCACTTGAATAAAAATGGAATTTGAGGTGTAGAGGTTAATCTATCTCATTATCTAAGAATTCATAACTGTACCTGGGCTGTCATTAGAGGAATTAAGAATAAGGTTAATTCTTTGAATTTTATGACTGTTGCATAGCCTCTTGCAAGCCCTATGTAGGGAAACTTGGGAGTTTATGGTTCAAAGGGATTTAGGAAACCAGTGAGAAACTACCAATGGAAATCTAGGGTATTGATCAGGTGAGCAAGACTATTGCCAATTAACTCCTCTGAATCCATAGGTAAAGGTCATGCTTGCTTGCATCCATGAACATCACCTATAATGGTCACTGGGACCCAGAGGACACAGGGAGGGAAAGAGGACAAAGGGATGCTTCTCTCTTTCTCTCTGCATACTAGGTTACTCCAAATGGGGAGGGAGACTAAGGGATGCCTTTTTCCCCCTCTCTTTCTAGATAGGTAACAAACCATTTTTCACCTGCACTCCTCTCAAGAGCAAATAAAACACTAATAAAACTCCTTTGACTCTCAGAAAGCACCACATATTCTCTGCACTTGGGCATGACCATCTTACTAACTGTAGGATGAAGGAGCCTGGTCTCCTAAGGGAAGCATTAATTATAATACCATCTGACAACGAGATCTTTTCTGCAGATGAGAGGGGAAATGACTGAGGTCCCCTATGTACAAGCTTTCTTTGCCTTGTGAGGAAAACTGGATGTTTGTCAACACTGTAAGATTGATTCTGCACTTTAAGCAGTTATATTGGGCAAGCCCACAGAGGATAATTCCACAAAATCAGAGAAACAAACCCCTGGGGAACCCTAAACTGCAACTCTTGGATCCCACATCCCTTCTTGACATCTACCATCCTGGAGCCCCACTAGCCATATTATCAGTTTTCCCAAAGCTACCACCCAAGAAACCCCTGACTTCATTGTTATGCCTACAGGAAATGCCTGATGGGCATGGTACCGCTAGGGTCCAAGTTCCTTTTTTATTGTAGGACTTTAGAAAAATAAAGCAGGACTTAGGCATGTTCTCTTATGACCCCAATCAATATATAGAGGCTTTCCAAAACCTAATCCAAGGATTTGAGGTTACTTGGAGAGATGTTATATTGTTCCTAAATCAAACACTAACTGCTGCTGAGAGATAGGCAGCCCTAAAGGCAGCAGAGGGATTTGGAGACCTACAATATCTCTCCTAGCACCAGTGGGGGGGGGGGGGAAAGAAGTCAAGAAAGAACCAGAAACCACAATAGAAAAAGAAACAATGCTCTTTTGAAAACCTTAATTGGAACTCCTATAATCCCATAGAAATGAGACTGTTTTTCATAAGTGGAAGAGAAACCATTTTTAGATGTGCACACTAGAGGGCTTATGGAGGAGCAGAGCCAAATCTCTTAATTACTTTAAGCTTTCCATGATAAATCAGAAACTAGATGAAAATCCCTCAGCCTTTTTAGAGAGGATAAGAGGAGCTTTAGTGACCCATCTCTCCATCTCCTGATTTGGCAAGGGACAGCTAAATTTAAGACAAGTTTATTACTCAGGCAGCCTTCTGGTATCAGAAGGAAGTTAGGAAAACAGGTCATGGGACCAGAGAGCATCTACAAGAACCTCCTTAATGTGGTCACTTCAATCTTTTAAAACGGGAACCAGGAAAAGGCCTTGGAGAAGAAGCAGCAAAAGAAAAGAACAGAGGCTCTAGTGGCCACACTGAGGCCTATAATATTTAGGATCCCTAAGGATCACCTGCCTCTAATTGTTTTTTTAAACTATCATACCTCCCTCTGAGTGGTACTTTCTTCAAGAGGGTCTGCAGACCAGTAAGCATATTTCTCCTCTTCCAGTCCATAAAAACCCCAGACTCAGCCTCATGTCTGGCAACCCTCTTTTGAGTCCAGTCTCTTGCTGAGAGCTTTTCTGTTGCTTAATAAATCTTCTTATCAGGACAGTAGTCAAATTGGCTGAGGGTCTATTCTAAAAGTCTCTTTATACTTGTATTACTAATGAAAAATTATAGCTCCATAATATTCCATAACATTCTGCAGTCTTGGAAGGTAGGACTTCAACATATACATGTAAAGGAGATATAATTCATCCTGCAGTATTTTTCTAGGTGTTTCTTTGGAAGCCATCATTTCTCTGAAACTGATAACAGTGATCTCAACTAAATATCATGCTGACTAGTTAGACTTATATTACTTTCATCTTTAAATATAGAAACTTCATAGTTAAGTATTAGTGCTTATTAGCAGCTTCCTCATGGGATGCTAAAATATAATTTAAATTCACAGATATCTTTAAAAGGGAATTTTATTTACAATCTCCTGAAAATTAGACTTCAACTTCTATTATAAATTGTCAATACAACATAAAATATTGACGTGAATATGTCAGACATATAAAAAATATAAAGTAAAATATTAATTTATATTTCCATTGATAAGATGCCTCTATCTAAATGTAATATATAATACATGCTCTCATCTTAATAATTCATATAAATGATTTTAGTTAACAATATATCTCTTCTAGAAATATATCTCTTCTAGAAATACATATATATATATATATATATATATATATTATACATTAAGTTCTGGGTTACATGTGCAGAATGTGCAGGTTTATTATATAGGTATACATGTGCTATGATGGTTTGCTGCACCCATCAACCCATCATCTACATTAGGTATTTCTCCTAATACTATCCCTCCCCTAGCCCCACAATCTCCAACAGACCCCAGTGTATCATGTTCCCCTCCCTGTGTACTTGTGTTCTCATTGTTCAACTTCCACTTACAAGTGAGAACATTAAGTGTTTGGTTTTCTGTTCTTGTGTCACTTGCTGAGAATGATGGTTTCCAGCTTCATCTATTTCCCTGGAAAGGACATGAACTCATCTGTTTTTATAGCTGCATAGTATTCCATGGTGTACATTTGCCACATTTTTTTTGTTGTTGTTCCATCTGTCATTGTTGGGCATTTGGTTTGGTTCCAAGTCTCTGCTATTGTAAACAGGTGCTGCAATAAACATACATGTGCACATGTCTTTATAGTAGAATGATTTATAATATTTTGGGTATATACCCAGTAATGGGATTGCTGGGTCCAATGGTATTTCTATTTCTAGATCCTTGAGGAATCACCACACTGTCTTCTACAATGGTTGAACTAAATACACTCCCACCAACAGTATAAAAGCATTCTTACTTCTCCAAATTCTCTCCAGCATCTGTTGTTTCCTGTCTTTTTAATGATCACCATTCTAATTGGTGTGAGATTATTCTCATTGGGGTTTGGATTTGGATTTCTCTAATGATCAGTCATGATGAGCTTTTCTTTTAACATGTTTGTTGGCCACAGAAACGTCTTCTTTTGAGAAGTATCTATTCATATCCTTCACCCACTTTTTGATGGGGTTGTTTTTCTTTTGTAAATTTGTTAAAGTTCTTTGTAGATCCTGGATGTTAGCCCTTTGTCAGATGGATAGATTGCAAAATTTTTCTACCATTCTGTAGGTTGTTGACTCTGATGATAGTTTTTGCTGTGCAGAAACTCTTGAGTTTAATTAGGTCCCTTTTGTCAATTTTGGCTTTTGTTGACCTTGCTTTCGGTGTCTAAGCACACATTTTGTATATTAATGTTTTAGTCATAACATATATATTATTTTTCCAAATACTAGGTAAGCTTGTAAAATAAATTATAAACATAAAATTTCTATGAAAGTATGCAGGATTATATCCATAATATTTATTAACTAAGAAACCTTTGCATATATATATAAATGGAAAGGGCATTATTACCAAAACCCCAAATCTCTTCTCAGTATGAAGTCTTCAATTAACTAGCCACTGAAGTACTACACTAAGCCATTAATAGACTGCTTCCAACAATACTAAGCCTATAATTTATAGAAAATAGATTAATGTGAATCCTCCCTCTTATTATGAGCATTTACTGATCTTTACATAAGAAAACAAAGTAAGTTAGAGTCATAATTTTAGTCATCATGAAGGAATTTTCAAAACAAAATGAAGTTCATCTACTTCTCGGGCCTAAATGTATAATTAGATCTAGAGAACTATAATTTATTTTATTAACTACATTTTAAAGTTTCAGTTAGTTGCTCAATTGCTTTTTAAACTAAACTATTTTACAATATTAATTAAGACCATACTGTGGTGTTTTTAACTGAAATATAATTCAAATACAGTAAAACTCACTCTTTTATAGTATACAATTCAGTTTGTTTTAGCATATTCACAAAGCTGTACAGCATGGCTACAGCAACACTAATCGTAGATTTTCATTATACCTCCCAAAAAGTATATGCTCATTAGTAGACACTCCCTCTTCCACTTCGTGTTTCTCCCTAGAAACCACTAATGTACTGTCTTTATTAAAATGCAGTTTTTGATTTTACATATAAATGGAATTACACAATACTTGGCCAATGCATTTAGCTTCTTTCAGGCAGCATAATTTTTTTAAGGTTAAGTCATAATGCAACATATATTACTACTCCATTTTTGTCAAGTCTGAATATTATTTCAATTTGTGCTTGTATGGCATTTTGCTTACCTCTTCAACAGATGATGAACATTTGGGTTGTTTACATTTTCTATCTATTATATAACACTACCATGAAGTCATGCATGTTTTTCTGTGAATATGTTTTAAATTTTCTAAGATATACACTTAGTAGTGGAATTGTTTGGTCATGCACTAATTCTGTTTAACTTACTGAGAAACTGTCTATTTTTTTCAGCTGTACCTGAAAAAGGTGACGGTACCATTTTACATCCACATCAACTGATTAGGATCATTCCAATTTCTACACATCCTCACCAATACTTGTTATTATGTCTTTTAATCACAGGCATTCTAGTGCAAATGAAGTGTATCTTATTGTAGTTTTTATTGGCATTTCATGGACATTAATGACGCTAAGAATCTTTCTATATGCTTACAGTCCATTTGCATATCTTCTTTGAAGAAGTCTATTTAAATTATTCATCCACTTTTTAAAAATTAGATTGTCCTTCAATTATTTGCAGGATATTAGTTAGGGTAGTGGGAAAAATTATAGAAAACATGCAAACCTTATTGGATAGCTGGAAGGTTTTGCAAAAGTTTCTGCTTAAGGCAGCCTAATCTGCTTACCTTGAGCTCGTAACAAAGAACAGATGAAAAGGGAATGTAGAGGAGAGTACCTAAATGGTTTGTTTACCTATTTCCCCAGAAATCAACCTTTGATCATCCAGGCACATGACTGCTCTCTACTCCGGGGTTCAGCAATGTTAATTACCCACAAATAGTGTTTGCTCAGACGTTTGCCATTAAATCTGTTCTAAAAAAAATGCAAGAGTCTTCAGCATATGAAGACAGCAGGGCCAGAATTTTTCTTCAGGGTCTGTAAGCCATGGGGTCCCCTTGCCGCACTCTCACAGGAAAAAAAACTGTGTCTGTGTATATCTGCCATCTGTCATATGGACAGGGTCTTCAGGTCAGATTAGGCAGCTGATACCCCTGCATGAAAAACACTGCAACAGATCAACATGGAACCCTTGAAAAAGAAAGTGAAGAGACTGGGCAGTCAGTAGGTCAGTTTGCCACTGGCACTCATTTGGAATTTTCAAGTTTGAGGGAATTGTTCAGGCTAGGGTTTCATTATGGAATAACAGTTACCAGCACAACAGAAGCAGTATATAAAAGTATTAAAACAGCTGCTTAAAGCTAGTAGAGCCTCAGTTTTGCAGGCTCAATTAATTCAAATTGTTGTAACCCATAGTCCATGGTTTGATGAGAACAAATCTTGATATGTGTGATGGATTACATATTGTTTACTGAGAAATGATGGCAAGAAATACCAAGCTGTCCCCAGGCGGAAAACTGCTCAGGACGTTATAGAATAGTAAACAATATGTACTGGTCATGTACTAGTTAAATGAGTTCTCAAAACAAGAATACATGATCCCACCCCCATTTCTCCCTCATAAAGATTGCTTTCTATTTTATTTTTATTTAGTAGTGAACAGGCACTAGCTGTCTGCCTAGTTTATCATTATTCTATGAAAACATACAGTCACCTGCTCATTGAAAATAATCACTTATTCACAAAGAATAAACATGTAGGTCAGAGTCTGCTCTGGGCTTTCAGCTGAGACTGCTGTCAGTCCCCTGATGTCCCACTTTGATTTCCACTTTTACTCTCTTATCTTTGTGTCTGTTTCTTCATTCAGTGCTGCCTGGATTGGGGTCTCCATGGCCGAGCTGGTCTCAGCAATGGTTTCCAAAAGAAGGTACACTAGATGTAGAGATAGATATAGGAACAAATGGGAAGAAATCTTAAACAGCATCATGCACAAGTGCAATGGGTCCCAGTAACATCTTTAATGTTATGAGCCTTAGTCAGTGCTGTTTTGGCTCCACTCTACATAGATAAGCCGAAAAAAGGATGGGAAGATAAACTGTCACCTACCTTACCACATCCTCCCCCTCCCTCGGCCCAACAATTATTGGGTAAAAGTGCCACAGAGGAGATAGAAATTCTCCCTGAGCCCCCTTCCCCAATAAATTGGACCAAAAGACATAAGATACACTATAGCTATGGAGCCCTGTGTTAGGCAAGTGGAATTAAGAGAAGCTCTTGGCCTGCCTGGTGATGAAAAATCAACAAGGCAATTGGGTGTATTCTCATAGAGAGATAAGAAAAAGCATTAGAGAAAATGGAGCGACTAGCCCATTTACAAAAGGATTAGTTGAAACCATGGCAGACAACTTCCATATGAGCCCATAACACTGGTGAGTGCTATCTAAAACAACTTTAGACACCAGTTAGTACCTTCCCTAGAGGGCTCAATTTGATAAATTATGTAAAAAGCAAACCCTTTTCTAATAATGGCTACTGTTGTTCTTCTTCTAAACCTAATGTGGCTCTGTCAAAATTTTATTTGGATAGAATAGTAGCCTTTAAAGGGAGAGAAATTTCAGAGAGCTGATGAATTAGTTGGGGAGCAATTAAAAGCTGGTCATATAGAGCCATCAGAGCCCTTGGAATTTCCCCATTTTCATCATTCCCGAATGGTCTGGCAAATGGAGACTTTTGTATAACTTATGGGCTATTAATGCTAATTTGCAGTCTATGAGGCCTCTTCAGCAGAGGCTCCCTTCCCCCATGGTGATGCATCAAGATTGGCCTATAATCACTATTGACTTAAAAGACTGCTTTTACACTATTCCCCTTGCAGAGCAGGACAGAGAAAAATTTGCATTTGCAATACAAGCTATCAATAATGAAAGGCCACCTCACCAATTTCATTGGAAAGTACTTTCTCAAGGAATGCAAAACAATCTTACCATGTGTCCGTTTCATGTAAATCAGGCTTTGCTCCCCAGTAGAAAAAAAAAATTCTAATTGCAAGATCATTTATTCTATGGATTTTTTTACTGGCAGCCCCAACAGAGCCAGTACTTTTAAGTTTATATGTTTCTGTCATAAAAAATACACATTTAAGATGTTTAATCATAGCACCTAAAAAAGTACAGATGTCCTCTCCCAGGAAATATTTTGGATATATACAAACTTCCCAGTCAGTAAGACCCCAAAAGGTTAAATTAAATAGTAGCAACTTACATACCTTAAATGATTATCAAAAATTACTGGGCAATATTAAATGGCTTTGCCCCACCATACACATAACTACTGATCAGTTGCACAACCTGTTTTCTATCTTAAAAGGCAATTCTGCCCTGGATTCTCCTAGGTACTTAACCCCTGCAGCAAAATAGGAAATTGAGGAAATAGAGCACGCTATTTTTCAAAGGCAACTAGAACACATAGACCCAGGATGTTCAGTTCAATTGTTTATTTTTCCTACTAACCATCCCCCAACAAGATTAAAAAGACAAATGGCCCCAGGACTGCACTTCCTAGAATTGGTTTTTTGCTTACATACTGGGACAAATACAATATCTTCCTATATCCAGCTAGCAAAATCTTCTATATGGGCTGTAGATTATGTAATCAGTTGCTAGGTTATGGCCCTGATGTCATAAGAATACTTTCCAGTAAAAATCAGTTTGAAGCAGTTTTGTCCCTCTCTCTAGAGCTTCAGATAGCACTCTCTGATTACGTAGGGCATACAGAGCATGCCTTCCTGCTAACAAAGTACTTCAGTTCTTATCTTTTACTCCTACAGTTTTGCCTACAAAAGTTCACTCCACTATAAAAATATGCTCAATAAACAGAAATGGGGGAGTATGAGTAAGTACCCTGCAACGCTACTAGGGCAAACTTTATTTACCCTTAATTTAAGACATTTAATTGACAAATTTCAATCAGCTATACAAAAACACTTTGCTAAAAACCTCTCAAAACATAAAACCCTCATTTTTTATGGAAGGATGTAAATAGTAATGTATGGCGTGGTCCAAATGATTTGCTAATACGGGGAAGAGGATGTGCTTATGTTCACACACCCTCAGGCCCTCTTTGGATTCCAGAACAATGCATCAAACATACCATCACATGGCTAGGACCCAACCATGTGCCAGAGATGAAGAAAATGATCTGTAGGACTCACAGCCCAGGACAATGGGGCTTCCTTGGAAGACAAAAGCCTAGGGCATTACCTTGAGGATGCTGAAGGAGGTATTTCAGGAAGCTGAGCAAATCTTGCTCCAAACAAAAACACCATTCACTCCAGATAATTTGCTTCTTTTTAATTCTCTCCCTCTGGCTGCAACCCATACCTGTTACACTCTACTGAGCTCATCTTCTAACTCTGACTTTTTTTCTGCCTGCTGCTTAGGCAGACACTCCCTTTCCAGCCCCTAATGATGCCACTGCTTGGCTAGAAGAATTGACATAGCCCCAGTGGGGTCCCTCATTAATGGCACGTAGTGGATTGAAGTGCCAAGTAACATTACAGGTCAATTCTTGATTGAAAAAAATGCTACTGATTATACTTATGTTTGTCTTACGTTACTTACTAATTCTAGAATGCAAAGCCTGAACATAACTTATAAATGTCACGCCTGATAAACCTTTTGCTACCCACGTCTATACTCTTCAATCAACAAAACCTGAAGAAAGAAAAAATAAATAAATAAATAAATAAATAGGAGATTGGTAAGGGTAGTGGAAAAAATGATAGGAAAGATGCAAACATTATTGGAAGGCCGGAAGATTTTGCAAAAGCTGTGGTAAAGGGTTATGGCTGAAGGCAGCCTAATCCTCTTATCTTGAGCTAATATCAAAAAGCCAATAACAAAGAAATGTAGAGAAGTTATATATAGTCTGTTTACCTATTTCCCTAGAAACCAACCTTTGATCATCCATGTGCATAAATGCTCTGTATTGGGAGGTTGGGCATTATTGATTACCCACAAATGGTGTTTGTAGGAGATCTTTGTCATTAAATCTGTTCTAAAATAAATGCAAGTGCCTCCAGCATATTGAGGCTGCAGGGCCAGACTTCTTCCGGGTCTATAAGCTGTGGGGTCCCTTAGCCGTGCTCTCACAGGAAATACATCTGTGTCTATGTGCTTCTGTCATCTGTCACTCAGCTAGAGTATATGGGTCAGAATAGGCAATTACTGAGTTTTGAGTTCCTCATATAGTGATAACATTTCATGAGATATATGATATTTTCATCAAATTTGGAACATTTTCAGCCGTTATTTTTAAATGTGCTCTCTTCTCTTTCTGGAATATTTATTATGAGTTGTTAATGTCCTTTATGTTGTTCCATAGGTCTCTGAGCCTCAGCTCAATCTCATTTATTTTTTTTTTCTATTGTTCAGAGGAGATCATTTTTGTTCACCTATCTACCAGTCAATTAATTATCTTTTACCAGGTCAAAACTAGTATGTTATTGATCACCTTTATAAAATTTTTTTATTTCAGTAATTATATTCTGTAACTCCAGAATTTTGAGTTGGTTACCTATAGCTCTATTGATATTCTTTATTTGTTGGAATACCATTTTCATCCTTTAATTCTCTGGGCATGTTTTCTTTAATCATTTTACCATATTATAATAAGCTAATTTAAAATCTGTCTTCAGTAAATATGATGTCTGTATTTCTTCAGAGACAGTTTCAATGAATTGCTTTCTGAGCCCACATACATGAGTCAAAATTTCTTGTTTCTTTGCATATTTCTTAACTTTTTGGTCAAAAAGTGTGCATTTTAAATAATATAAAATAATAACTTTAAAACTTATACTCTTCTCCCTCCCCAAAATTGGTTGTTTTTGTTTTTTATTTTTTAATATAATTCAGTAATTACAGCATTCTTCATTTGTGGACACAGAGGCCTCTAATTGGTTAGCTTAATGGTCAGCTAATATTTCCACCAGCATTTTCTTAAATGCATATTACCGATAAATTACAAAAAAAAAAAAAAAAAAATTTCTCAAGCTTTGCGAGGACCTCTTGGTAAGTACTAGGGTAAGCCTTCACCATTTCATCAGATATTTCATAACTCTAACTTAGCCTTTAATTTTTGATTAATCAGAGCCTCTAGGTGATTTAGAGATGGGAGCTTGGATCCTTCTTAAGTCTTTCTTTATCATGTGCCCAACCACAGTATGCACATGGTCCTATGAGTACAAACAGGAATATTTCAGAGAATTCCCAAGCCCTTGCAGTCATCTGATTATATGCCTTTTCCTTTCAAGCTTTTATTTTACCTATTATTTGCTCTGTTATCTACTGCCCGAGGAAGTCACAAAGTGAAGCATTGCCTTCAATTTTTACAGTCAATAGCTCCGTAGAAAGAAGTTCTTATACTGGGTAAGTTCTGAATAAGGTCACATAAATTAATCATAGTAGGTTCTTCCAGGAAACAACCTGAAAGTGAAAATTATGATAATTAACTAGGAATGAGGCTATGAAACATGTTCAACCCCATCTGCCTCCTCGGGTGACTAACAGGTTGGTCATTTTTACCTGTAACGTGGGAATGTCCATCTTCAAAGCTACCATGGAACTTCATAAATATAACAATATGGTGGGTTAAATTACTGATTATACTGGGCAACAAATCTGGAAAATAATGTTACTGATTATACTGGGCAACATGAGTGAAACTCCATCTCAAAAAAAACAAACAAACAAAACAGAAATCTTGCTGTTTTGAGATGGAGCTTCACTCTTGTTGCCCTGACTGGAGTGCAATGGCGCAAATATCGGCTCATGGCAACCTCTGCCTCCCAGATTCAAGCGATTTTCCTGCCTAAGCCTACTGAGTAGCTGGGATTATAGGCACCTGCCACCACGCTTGGCTAATTTTTGTATTTTTAGTAGAGACAGGGTTTCACCATGTTGGCCAGAGTGGTCTGGAACTCTTGACCTCAGATGACTTGCCTGCCTCGGCCTTCCAGAGTGCTGGAATTACAGGCATGAGCCACTGTGCCCAGCCAAATCTTGCTGTTTTTTACAGAGACTCAGTGATTGTTCTTGAATAAATGCTCCCTGCATTGACGCAAGCTTTTGATAAATTTCAGATTTCTGAAAAAAAGCTGATTCTGACAATTATGCCCAGTATTATCATTGATTTATGGAGGAAAGAATTTTTAGTGGTCCTTCCTCTGTCACAGTGCTGATATCACTTCACAGTGATGCTTCGAAGTGTCTATACATAACTTTCAAATGTCAGGTTTTTGTTAGATACATAGTATGTTCCCTTACTACAACTACATGATAAAAATATATGAATTGTAGCAGGACATTTTATGAAACAGAACTGTAATATTTATCTAGATTGTTGATTTTCTGGTCATATAGAATTTTATTGAAAAATAAGGATAACTATGCAAGTGTTAAAAATGTGCCTACTTAACCTACATAGAATCCAATAATAGTAGGAAAGTTAAATTTTACATTTGTATATATATATATGTAAAATGTATATGTAATTTATATATAAGTATATATAAATTTTACAATTATATATGTAAAATGTATATATATTTTATATACATAAATATATAAAAATTTTACATTTATATATGTAAAATGTATATATATAAATTATATATACATATATAAATGTATATATATAAAATATACATTTTTATATTTATATATAAATACATGTAAATTATATATATACATTTTACGTATATAAATGTAAAATGTAATATATATATTAATTAGTGGTAAATAGTTCATACTTAAAATATTAGAAACATGTAGGCAAAAAAAAGATCGATTTTGAGATATCATATTTAAAGATCAGACAGGGACAATGACCAGAGGTTTTGAATTTGTTCAAGAAATAGTTTCTTGTAAAGACTCACAATGTCTGAAGTTTCTAAATTGTATGTTTGTTCTTGCTTGCTGAAGAGGAGGAAGCATTAGTATTTCCAACATGTCCACCTTTTTTACACCTAAACTCTTATCAATAAGCTGGTAGGAAGGCATTAATTATTTTTTATGTATGTCTTCTGTGTTATTAAGTTGTTAATCTGCATTTTGGAGATGTGCACAATTTAACATGACATTGCTTAGAACTCTCACTTTTGCAAATGTTCTAGCTATGCTTCTCATTGATGTTATAGTGAGACTCTTTAATTGTCTTTATGAAGCAGTAATTATCAATTTGCATATTTAAAAGGAAAAATTTGCAGATTTAGCATTGTTTTATTAATATTTTGAAAATTATTTCTCCAGGCCACCTCAGGAAAATCATGAAAACGCTTTTTATTAGGCTAATCACACGATGTTTTATGCTCTCTTTTCCCAAACAACATAACAGTGAACTACCAGCTGCTTTAGACAGCCTTATAGACTAGAGAGTTATGTATATAATAGAATACTAACAGGATAATTTATCTTTAGTTCTAGGCATCTCTAAATAATTTTTCATGAAGAAACATTAACAATGATAGCTATAATAGTGTTTTGTTTTTCTTTTTCTTCTCTAACCCCTGTGCCCAAACTTCTCTGCTGAGAATCTATTTTAGGATAACTGTTTTTTGTTTCTGTTGCTCACATGCATCACAAGAGCTTCAATGTCTATGCTGAGGCAGCATTACTTTGTCCCCAGTTATGGCTTTAATAAAGTAGCTTCTTAACAAAAATTTGAAAACCTTACCTCTTTGAACTCTGTGTAAGCAGAAAAATGTTGATGCAAAGATGCCATTTTTTTTTTAATTTGCAGAACTTTTGGATATGTTAAATTTACATGCCCAAGGGGAATTAAGGTTGCAGATGGAATTAATTCCTAATTCGCCAATCTTAAAACAGGAAGATTATTCTGCATTTGGAGGATGAGAGCAATCTAATCACATGTGCTCTTAAGAACACAGGGAGACAGAGGAGTGAGAGAGATATGATATGAGGAGTATTGATTCATCTTTTATGGCTTTGAAGATGAAGAAAGCGGACCTTGAGGCTAGGAATGTGGGCAACTTCCAAAGGCTGATAATAGCTCTCAGCTTACAACGAGAATTGAAACACTATAATCACAAGGAACTAAATTCTGACACTAACTTTAGGGAGAAGGAAACAGATGTTTACCTAGAACTTCCAGAAAGGAATGCAGCACTGTTCACACCTGACATTTGCCCAGTGAGATCTGTATCAGACTTGTGGTATACAGAATTGCAAAATAATAAGTTTTATTTTATTTTATTTTTTTTTTTAGCCTCTAAATTTGTACTGATTTCTTCTCATAGCAATACATATTTTATATAAACTTAGAAAGTACTGTTCTGAGCTAGAAGTTAAAATGAATCTCATTTGATATTATTCACTTATTCTCTCTTCTATTAATGTAAAAATACCTTTACTTAATCTGGGTCAACAAATTTATTAAATACATTAAGCACTTCCCAATACCAGGAGCGGTAAGAACTTATACGTTCTTATTGTGATCTTCGACTATCTGAGACAGGTCTCAGTTAATTTAGAAAATTTATTTTGCCAAGGTTGTGGATGCAAGCCCATGACTCAGCCTCAGGAGGTCCTGATGACATGTGCCCAAGGTAGTCAGAGCACAGTTCAGTTTTATAGATTTTAGGGAGACATGAGACATCAATCAACACATATAAGATTAACATTGGTTCAGTCTGGAAACGCAGGACAATTCAAAGAGGGGAGAGGGCTTACTGTTCGTAGGTGGGTAAGAGACAAATGGTTGCATTATTTCAAGTTTCTAATTATCCTTTACAAAGGAGGCATTCAGATAGTGAGCAGAGGGGTGACTTTGAATAGTGTGAGAGGCAAGTTTGCCCTAAGCAGTTCTCAGTTTGATTTCTTCCCTTTAGCTTAGTGATTTTTGTACCCCCAAGATTTACTTTCTGATCACAGGATATAACAATATTCTACCATGAAAAGTAGAGTATCAGCTTTGTTCTATCCTTCTCTAAAGTATTATTTATTGGTAACTACAGTGGAGTATCTCACAGCTCATGATGCTAAATGGCCTCAAGGGTAATATTTACTGATGGCCATAATTTAGTTTTACCCAGTATACATACAAGTTGAACAAATTAGCATATCTTATCACCAGGCACTTATGAAAAACAGAAGAGGTTTACTTTAAGTGTAGCTTTTCTATTATTTCAAGAAGAGAAAATAAAATAACTAGTTTAGCATAGAAAATCATTTTGCTTCCCAATAACTAAAGGTACTTTTTATAAATATATTCATTAATAATATGTAAAACACTTATCTTACCCAATTGTATTTAATAACCACTAAGTTGTGTGATTACTGTAACTTAACCATGAATCATGGAAAGCATTATCATTAGTTTTAAAGGTACTTCAGTTTTTAAAGAATTCACGACAATGTTCATAAAATTGTGACATTTCTAATAATATTGCCAATTTCTCATGTTTTATCATTTATATAATTTTATTTAAATTGCTAGGGCTACATGTTAGATAGTGTAACAAAGTACATTTATGTAGTATGAGAAACCTAAGAAATTTTGCCTGGTTTCTCCTTACTGCTTAGAGTAAAATGTGAAATGAGTGAGATCAATTGTAACAATTGTTAAGGAAAAAGTTACCAGAATTTGAAGATATGGAAAGCTCTCAGTCTATCCTTGTGAAAAAAAAAAAAAAAAAGAAAAAAGAAAAAAAAAAAAAAGAAAACATGGGCTGGAGAGAATAGCAAGAATTGGCTGGAAAATAATTTGATAAAGATATCACTGGTGCTATTTGTGGATTTAATCCATCATCTCAACAGATGCTGGAATTCAAATGTCCAAGAATCGAGGAATTAAAACGGAAGTGGCATCACTCACCATTACCTTTAATGACCTTTAGCAACTATTTGCTTCCTCTTCCCATGGCATCATATTCTGATGGCCTAGAAATCTTATTCCCAAAGGGAGAAATGCTTCCCTCAGGAGACAATAATTCAATTTAACTGCAAGTTAAGACTGCCTTTTGGCAGATTTTAGCTTTGTAAATTTCTGAATAAACAAAGAAGGGAGTTATTATGCTGGCTGAAGTGATTGATTATGATTACCAAAGAGAAATTGGGCTGCTAAGTATGATTTAAGGAGATGTGTATAGGTGCCATGTTTACAATGTTTTATAATTTCAATGATTAATTTTACATATAAACTTGTCTGGATGACAGTGTCCAAATACTTGGTCAAAGTTTTCCTTATATCTGTGAGGACTTATTTAATGAGATTATCATTTATATCAGCCAACTTTGAGTAAAACAGATTTCATAATATGGATAGGCTTAATCCAATCTGTGATTGGACTTAAATCTTCTGTGAGGACTTACTTAATGAGATTATCATTTATATCAGTGGACTTTAGTAAAACAGATTACATAATATGGATAGACTTAATCCAATAAATTGAAGGCTTGAATAGAATATAAAGCCGGCCTCTCCCAAGGGGGAGGAAATTTTTGCTATTACTGCGTTCAGATTTCATCTATAATATCCGTATTTTCCTGCTGTTGTAGTAGACTGTCTTCAGACTTTATCTGCAACATCAGAATTTCCTGGTTCTAGAGCAGGCTGCTTTTGAACCTAAATGTAACTATTTGTTGAGTCTCCAGTTTGTGGGACAACATCATTAAATTCTGGACTTCCCAAGCCTTCACAATGTCTTTAGAACTGAATTTAATTATATAAGCATAACTAAGTATATCAAATGCTTGTATATTGAAATATAGGAAAATTTGTAATTTAAGTTTTAAAAAGCATTTCCCCCAATCTGCATTTTTCCTCTGGCTTGTGTTCTCTGATGAAGTTGCATGTGCAAAAGAATTTACAGATGATTTGCCTTCTATAAAAAAACTATAGATTGTCAGCGATTTTTAAGAACAATTCTGTCAATCAAATTTTAATAAATGAATGAATCACATAATCAAAATTTCTAACAGTGCAAAATTACTTCAGGTAGAGCAAAATGTGGTATATATAGATTCAGTCAAATAGTTATTGAATTGTTGCAGTTTAAAATGCAATAATTATAATTGCTGCATTTTAAAATAAATATTTATTTTCTTTGATGTTGATCAAAATAATTTGTTGATTTAATTAACAATAGAGGGCAAATTTTAGTTATTTATGATTTCACAAGTTATATGCTAATGTATATATTAGGGTAATTATATATACATTTTATATGCACTTTATTAAAAAAGTAAAATTTTAGCTTTAGATTTGTTTATTATACTTTGAGTTTCACTTCAAATAGTAGTAGTAATTATGTGTATTTCCTGATTTTATTCTCAGAGTTTATAAATATCAGTAATACCTGTATTTAAGACAAACCAAATGGCTCTTTTATTCCAACTGAAATTTCAGCAATGGACTAATTTGAGTCCAAACTAGGAATTGTGGTAGTCTGCTATAGGAACTAAAAAATATTTTTTGCTGTTGTTTTAATTTGTATAGATTACAAATATACTAGAAATAAATACGTACATCCACACATTCATAGGCTTTCTATGTGATGTTTTAAGATAGTGCTCCAAAAATTGCAATATATTTGTCTCTCTTATATTCATAAATTTTTTTTAGATGTGAAACAAGCCACTCTATTGTTGAACTATAAATACATACATATATGTGCATGTGTATTGATCTCATACTTCACAAAAGTGTTTATATTTCTGATATCCTTTTATTCACTGTAGAGAGAACTTGAATGAGGTCACACAATTACATCAAATAATTTTAATTTTATGGTCTCAATTCCCCTCAAAAAAGCAAGATAGAGAACTATTTTTCTTGGTGGAATTTATGACAATGAAAAGACATCCAAGACATTTAAAACATTTCAATATCTCTCACTTCCCCAATTTTTCATCCACATGCTTAATACATGTGCGCACGCACACTCACACACACACACACACACACACACACACACACACACACACTTCATTGCATATAGACTAAGTGATGACAAAAATTCTAGGTACAGTGACTTGACACTTTGGGCTTATAATTGTTACAAATTAAAACAGTAAATTATATGTTATAAATAAAAAATATTAAAGAGATTTTTCAAACAGGGCCTGCCTGGGGTTAAAGGAATTACCAAAAGCATAGAATTAAATCATACAATAATTTTTGAAACTCTATCACATATTTTAGAATCAGGAGAAGATGAATCATTCTATTTGTTATTGTATTTAATATCGATATAGTGTCTATTAAATTTGGTCAGTATTTTATAATCAATTATTTTTGCTTCAGTATAAACATTTGTTTGACCTAGTCTTAATTTATTATATACAGTCAAAGTGCTTACTTTTAACATTAAGGTTTTCAAATTTAGTAGCATAATATTTAGAATTATTTTAAGCAGGGGTAATTGATGTTGATGCTTTGGGGGGGCATTCATGTCTCAGATTAATTTGTAGCTTTTACTAAGTCTTTGCTAAGTCTTTTCAACTAATTCCATTGTCTTCAGCATAGTGCACAACTTTCTCATGTGTACTCACATCTCTTCTAAAAAAGTAAAGATTATAAATTAAGCTATTTTAAAGCAAATTAAATCTAGTCACATGTGTATAATTTTTATGATTACCTGAAATAAAATTTTATTTTTATTATTGTTTTGTATGGTGTAGTAGAAAGATGCCTTTAGAGCAAAATGGACATGAGCTAAAAGCTCAACTCCGCCATTTATAACCATGAGAATCTAATGCAAAATCAGTAATCTTGTGGTCTTTATTTGCTAATGTGTAAAAAATGTTTATATTTCATGAGATAAAGAATATAAAGTACTTATCTAAATACCTGATTATAGTTAAATCTAATAAATGTGGTATTTTTTGAATATTATATTGTCATTATTCACAAGTGACAATTATATTTCTCTTCTACATTCCTAATTTTATCTTTCACTAATAAGATATTCATAAAACAGAAAAATGAAAATTTTATACAATATGATATCAGATCTATGATTAAAACAAATTATGAAATATGAAAAATTTATGGAGAAATTATGGATATTTCATACAACTAGTAGAGAAGAACCTCATATTCCTGAATCTCTTCATTCATACAGCCATCTGATTCATTAAACATTTATTCAGCTTTTGCCTATTGAATGTTTATGTTGTTCAACATAATGTGTTTGGTTTTGAAGGTACTGTCATAAACAAAAAATGCTTGTTCCTGGCCTCATGACATACTGTTTACTGAAAAAGAAGGTAATTAAATCAGATCTTAAAAATCATTTATCATAACCTAGGTCACTTTCTATAAAAGCAAAGTATAAGGAAACAGAAATCTAGATCTGCAAGATCTGAGGTTCCTGGATAATCATCAAAGTATATGTGATTCATCAAAGGGATTAATTTTTAGGATTTAGAAACAAGTAATTAAACTTTCTGAAACTATGATATGTTCTTCATGTTTCACAACACGTTTTTACATGTTTTATTAATCATAAATGGTCAAAATAATAAATAGCAAATTACATTTTTGTAATAGCTATGCTAAAAGTTTCAGAAATCAGCTGGGCGTGGTGGCTCATGCTGAAATCTTAGCAGTTTAGGAGGCCGAATGTGCAGGCCACCTGAGGTAGGAATTTCCAGACCAGCCTGGCCAATATGGTGATGCCCTGTCTCTATGAAAAATTAAAAAAAAAATTAAAAATTAGCCAAGTGTGGTGGCACATGCCTGTAATCCCAGTTACTCGGGAGGCTGAGGCAGGAGAATCACTTGAACCTGAGAGAAGGAGGTTGCAGTGAGCTGAGAACTTGCCACAGCATTCCAGCCTGTGCAAGAGTGAGACTTTGTCTTGAAAAAAAGTTTCAGAAATTTTCTCCAAATATATAAATATATATTTACATTAAATTTGTATTTAATAATATATTTACCATTTATCAATTAATATAGTGCATATGTAAAATAAATATGTAGATGAATAGTATATTTATAAATACATATTACATCAAAGACATTCTTGGCTTAGTATTACTATCAACTAATACGATACAAGATGATTATGCATTTCAATAATAAGTAATCTCTACTTAATTAAAAGAAAATATAAATGAAAAGAAATATAACACTAATAAATGCCAAAACAAGATCATTTACAAATTGAAAGATATTGTTACAGTCTTTAATATTGAAAAGTTATCATTACTGAAAAAAAAAAAAGAAAATAAAGTTAAAACACACAGACTTTAACACATTAATTATCCTATCAGAGAATCCTCATCTTGATGTCAATGCAAATATTGCAGGGATCGATAAATGTCTTTCAGTTTGCTTTGACCTTGGTGGAATGGTACAGTGTATTGGAAAGCATATTCCATATATTCCATCTGAATATTTGAATATATGTTGTTTTGCAACAGCTTATTTCATTAATTTAATGATGAATATTTTGTTTGTGCTGAAAAGATTGATAATGTCTTTGCTATTTAAAGTTTTAGCTAACCTGTATGTTCAATTATTTCTGAAACAACGTTCACTCTTTATACTTCCCGTTTTATTACTCACAAAAACTCTAGACTATAGTGATCACTGGAATGTTGTAAAATGCGGTGAACATTGGTAGGTAAAAATTTTAAAAGTTAACATCTTAATTGTATAGCAAATTGACCATATTCCACAGAATCATGTGTCAGACTTATCAATGTTAAAATCTATTTTGCTCTATAATCTTTTATCTTATGAGCTACTCAACAGATTTATGCAAAATATACCCTTTACAATATTACTATTATTATTTTCAAATATGACTCATTGTTAGCAACAGAGATGGCCACACGCATATATTTATGGTAGTAGCTACAGGAAAGACTGATTATTCTGATTGCTTCTACCCAATATGCTGATTTCCTGCCTCACCAAAAATGTTTACAATAACTTGCAGCTCCACATGACAGCAGTTATTTCTCATTCTTCCTTTCTAATTGACATCGTATCTTAAGACCAATAATGCACATATGTTAATAAGTTTTGGCTCTTGCTAGAGAAGTATAATATTTCTTTTCCTATTTTTACAAATTCTGAACCATTTTTTTTTTCTCTAGATTCAGTCTTAAGTCTGGTTCTCCAGCCTTCTGTACAATCTTATTTAGCATCTCTTCTGGATCGACACATTTCTGTCAGTCATTTTGTATGATCTAAAACTTAAGAATCCTGTAATGGATGTAAATGTAATGCAATCTATGCAGATGATAAAAGTTTTCCAGGAAAATATGACTTCTAAATAGATGAGGCAAAATTGACCGCTATAAAACTGTTTTCATTGTAAGGATTATTTATCTTATAACAAATGTAAACATCAAAGTAATTGTAATGTGCTGAGCCTATAATATAACAAACAGCCACTTCCTCTCTAGATAATTACACAGAGAGTTTTTATAGAATAAATTAAAATGTTGGATAATTTTGAGTCAATTTAGGTCATTTTCAGCAAAGATTTTCTCAAATCTCAAATAAAGGCATTTTTTTTCAGAGTTTCTTTAGATATAAGCAGATAGTTATACCTTATTTTATATGTTATTCTAAAGTTTTTCATAATTACCAAAATATACATAGAATTTCAATTACGGTATTTTATCTATTATTTTCATCTAAATTTGTCATGATGATAGCAAAAAAAAAAGATGTATTACTCTGTTCATTCCTCTTCATAAGAAGTCTTCAAAAATTAAAGCACAGAAATTATTAACTACGCACTCATTCTTTTGACATTTTAGAAAACTTTTGCTAAAGATCTAGCTATTTTAATCACAAGAAAAATTTTGCTAAAGATCTATTTTATACATTATATATTTAATCATAATTGTTCTAATGTGTCAAAAATGAAACAGGGGTGAATACCTAAACTTTTCTCCTGTGATCAATAGCAATTTCAACTGACAATGCTTATTGAATTGAAGTTGTAAATAATTCTTATTTAGTGAGCATCAATCAAATGAAACATGTCATGTTTGATTTCTGCTTATGTATGTGCTGTATAAATATTTAAACAGCATTATTTTTAAAGATGAAAGTATCTGCAGTAAAACTGAATATTAAATAGCCCCAGACAACTCCTACAACTTTTCATGTACAACTAGATATAAAGTGAGGAGGTTTGCCATTCAGATTACCAAGGAGATTTGTTTGTATAAAACATGATTGAGCTCTTGAATATGAAATCGACAATCTTTGGTCTAACCATGGGTTCTCATATTTTTGCCAGAACACAACAGAAAATATTTGTAAAATAAAATTCAATACTGCATTTTGATTCATCACATATTTTAAAGTGTATCACTTCCAATGTGATCATATATATATATATTTAATATTCTTAAAAATATTTACAACTTTTCTCAGTAAAATTTACTTTCTTAAAGGAAATAGAAAATTCCATGGTTATTTTTCATGGCAAAAAAAAAAACTCCAAAAGACAATAGCCTTTCATATATAGTATATACAAATTTAACAGTTCTTCAATAGGCACACACTTCTGTATAAAAGCTTGTGGCAAATACACGACGAATGACAGGACAAAAGAAATGTGTTGTTTTATCTTTTTTTCCCTACACTACAAGAACTAACTGAAGGGAAAAAAAGGACATAATTTACAGTATTTTTGAGTACTCAATAAATAAGTTATGTGAAAATGAATAAGGTCAAAAGACGGAGAGAGGGAGAAAAAAAGTGAGAGAATCTTATAAACACCAAGCAAAAGTCTGATTTTTAAGGTGATGGTGAAAAATTTGTGACTTTGAGTATCATCTAACAAAAATTTAGTTATCTGTTTTTAATATAATTAATACCCACTAGGAAAGATTTAAAGTAGTCTTCAATCTCTACAAGCTTTTGATTAAATACTCACTGATAAGGGACACCTGTCAGATGATAGTGCTCCATGAGCACACCATTTTTTATTCCAGTGACACAAAGAATAATTACAGGGCAACTGGAAAAGGGCAATTTGATTATGATCCCTAGGCTACATAAAAGATTATAATAATATTGTCAATGCTTCTGGATAATAAAATACTACCCAATTCAGAAAAAAAGTTCTAGGAATCTGTGGAACTTTGAAACACTTTATTAAGTGCCAGGTAAGATTTTATTAACCTGGAACTTTAACATTTTTCTTTTTTCAAATATCTGAAATGAGTTGTTTCAAGACTGACTGCTTCCTAAGGTTCCTTGTTCACTTGATTACTCTATTGTGTTGATGTAAATAGGTAAAGGAAAGGGATTTACGTATATGCACTGCCCTTTATTTCTATACTTGTCATTAAAAGAGAAACAAATAGCAATAGATTAAGGAACTTCATCTGATAACAAGAACATTATTGTGGAATTAAACATTTTTTTGAAATTCAAGAGTTTTTAATATGTAAATATGTAACTATTTTTTAGCCTTGAAATTATAATTTATATTTCCTTTCCTTTTTGTAGGGAGGAAATGAATATGTGAAAGATGCCACTAAGATTATGTGCCACATTTTACAAACATTTGACCTCAAATATATGTATTATTATAATATATAAATTCTAATAGAATATTAAATAGTTATGTATATACATATAGGAAACAGGAAAGTTACAATAATAAAAAATACTAATCTTCAAGATTGATTGATAACTTCTTTCTAAAATAAAAGACAGAGGAGCAGTGAGAAAATGTGCTACTAAAAATTCATTTAATGTTCATTTAATTAAATGAAATATTTCAGAAATGTTGAAATAGCTATATTAACTGTGATCAGTGAACCTAGCATCCTTTTGCCAAAAGAAAAATTCTTACATAATATTAAGAAGGAAAGAAATGGATACAAAGAATAAAAAAAATTAGGGCTAAGGCTATTGCCTACACATATTGAATGCTGTGTGGTGAGCACATATTTAAACTCATGAATATGTATATTTTAATGTTTAAAATGTTTGTGATTTACTAGTGAAAAGATACATTAATTTTAGTGTTGTCATTGAACTATTCTTTTCAATTTGGGTGGTGGGAACATAAAAAAATGTAAAATCATAAAATTCTACACTAAAAGGGTGAATTATGTCTAAATAAAAATGTATAAAATGAAGAAAAGTAATGGTATCAAACGTTATTGAGAAATAATTAAAAACCACCTTTGAGACTTCCGTCTTTAAAACACTATAGATGACATGTGTCAAAGATCAAACTATTGACTTACAGTATATTACATAATTATTTTTAATATTAATATATTAAATATAATTTGTATAATTTTTTATTAAATTCTAACATGTTTCTTTTTAATAAATTAAAATATTAAAATTAGGGACTTTCTAGCTATTAATAATATTCAACTAATTTGTTTCAGAATAATGTGACATTATTATGCTGTTAATTATTGGAATTCTGTAGTATATTATTCAATTTTATTTAGAAATTATCTCAAACTTCCAAAAAATACATTTAAAAATTTTTCAAAAATTTTCTGAACCATTTGAAATGAAATTCCTAATATGATACCTCAATATTGTGTACCTAATTTCCACAACAAAAAAGTTATGTAGCTGCAACAAAAATATACACAATTTTGAAACTGTTTTTTTTTTTTTTTTTTTTTGAGACGGAGTTTCACTCTTGTTACCCAGGCTGGAGTGCAATGGCATGATCTTGGCTCACTGCAACCTCCGCCTCCTGGGTTCAGGCGATTCTCCTGCCTCAGCCTCCTGACTGTATTTTTTTAATGTTACTTATTTTTATGTTTTGAGATCCGATCTCACTCTATTGTGCAGGCTGAAGTGCAGTGGCACCATCCAGGATCTTTGTAGCCTTCACCTCCTGGGCTCAAGTGATTCTCCAACCTTATCCACTCAAGCAGCTAGGACTATAGGCACGTGACACCACACTAATTTAAAAAAAAAAAAGAATTTGTAGAGACAGGGGTCTCACTACGTTTCCAGGGTATGGTCCTGAACTCCTAGACTTAAGGGATCTTCCTTCCTCAGCCTTCCAAGTCCTGGGATGACATATGTGAGTCACTGCACCCAGCCTTTTAAAATTTTGTTAATAGTATATATCTACTCCTCAGACTCTATTCCTTTAAGTATTCAAGTTTTACCAATTTTCTAAAAATGTACTTTTTGGATAAAAGATCTGATCTAGTTTTATGCACATCATGCATTGAATTTGTTGTTCTCAGTTTCTATCATTTCACTCTTCTGTGTTGATTGTCAAGATCTTGACAGTTTTGGCCAATTATTTTGCATAATGCCCTCCAGTCTGTGTTTCTCTGATATTTTTTGTTTAGATTACTTTGTCATCTTTGGCAGGAGTATATGAGAAGTGATACTATGTTTTTTATCAGGTGATTGCCCCCATGTTAATTCTAGTTACCATGCTTGAACCTATATAGAGAAGAAAATCCAATTTATCTTTAAGTAACACCATGTTTTTGCTATGCTAGGCCATCACCCTCTGGAATGGAAGGACTAGCCACCTTTTTCTGAGCCGATGTGGTTCCACTTTCTCCACTATAATAGCATAAGACTCCACCTTATTTATCCTCAACTATTGGGTTTGGACTGATTTACTCAGGAAGCATAAGGAGAAAGAAAGAGAAAAGAGAAATTTAAAACATTTTTAAATTGCTAATAAGGTTTATTCTACATATCATAAAATTTACTAATTATAAATGCACATTTCCATGAGTTTACACAAATAAGTCCAGTTGTGTAACCAGCACACAATACAGATGTATACTGTTTTCACCACCCCAAAATATTATCTTGTGCCTTCTGTGGTGGATGCTTCCTCCCTAGCTCCAGTAACATGATGAAATTGGCCTGCTTTCTGTTACTGCATTTTGCCTTAATGTTGCATATATGTGGAATCATAATATATATAATTTAATATGACTAGCTCAGTCAATTGGAAGGATGTTGTTGAGATTAATTTTTATTTCTGTGTATATTCCTGGTATTCCTTTGTTATTCATTCACCATTATTTGTCTGCATCAGTTCATAGATGTTTCAAGATTTGTTACATTTTGATGAATATTGCTATCAACATGTATAAATAATGTAAATACATTTTCATTTTATTTATGGCAAGTGCATATTAAAACTTTATAACAGTCAAAGTGTTTTCCAAAGCAATGCTGTAGTACAATTTTAGATTCCAACCAGCAATGAACAAATATTCTAAATGTTCCACATACTCAGCAATAATTGGCATTGTTGTTCTTTTAAATTTTAGCTATTCCTCTATGTGTGTAGAGACATTTTGTTGAGCTTCTAATTTGCATTTCATGAAGCTTTCAAAAAACTAAAATAAGGCCATAAAATAGAATTTCATCTGTATAAAATAATTTAGTTTTTAAAAAATTTTCTCTCTTTCATAAATAGTGCTTTTACTAGCTTCAAACATGTTGTGTTTTCTTTTAACTTAGACCTTTGTAATCAGTAAGTCATTATATATTCATAGCTGAGAAAAGTTCAATTTACTGTATTAAATGAAACATATTAAATGGTCCTGCATTATTAGGCTAATACAGGCAATGAGAATTTGACATCATGTCATCCTAGTATATAGTGATAATTAAATGTTAGGTAGTAATATAATTGAATAATTAATTGCTTTAATAGATGAGAGAACATTAGTTCTGTTCAAAACATGTTAAGGCTTATGTGTTTATAAAAATAAACATTTCATGCATGGCCTCTTGTAGGTTCAAAAGAACAAGCATATGCGGGAGAAGATGATATATAAAGAAGGAAATTGGTATTATATGGGATGTAGATATATAGGAGCTAGGAGTAAAGATAATTCCAAATGTAGATAAGCAGAGTCATAACAGGGAACTTGCGGTGGTTCTTCAGTAAAAACTAACAAAACATACTCCTCAGAATACAGATAGTATAACATGAGTTTATACTCTTTCAATGTATGTTGTGGGTCAAAATTACCAGTGGCCCACCCATAACAGATTATAATTGTATTGGATACAATAAAGTGAGATGTCGACCACCACGTATAGAGGTCTGGCCAGCAGACTGTGACTCAAGGATGGATGAATAAATGCACTCTCACACCTGGTTCAGTTATTCAGGTGAGCTAGGGTGGTTGTTGGCTGCTTTCAGAGGGCGAAATGCAGCCGATCAACCAAGACCCCCTGCCCATCCACACATTTATTCGGTAAAATATTTCATAACAGTGGTTCTAAGTCAACACGCTTGTGGATAATTAACATGTTTACGAGTAGTTTTATAAACGACAAGAGCTTTAGTTTCCGGGCCCAGAGTAAACACTATTAATGGGTAATTCACCTTTGATCTCCCCCTAAGAGAACCATCCAGCACAAAGTTGACATGAATAAACAGTTAAAGTAGACAGAAAGAGATGTGTGGTAAACAGGTTTAAACTGGAAAAGCCTTTATTCCTCCCTGTCTTTCCCCTAACATAATGGACCGGCCATCTTCAGCCTTTCCCAATAAAACCTTTTGGCCTTACCAAAGGTTTGAGACTAATCTATAACTTTAACTTATCTTCTGCTAATAGTTTGCCAGCCACCCCAAATGTATCTTAACAATAAAGTGCCCAGCCGAAAAGCTACTCTTCATTGTCCTTTATAGTACCTTCCGTATGACTTACTTCAGTCTAATGGATATAAATTAAAATTATTTGGACGAACATTCATAAAAGTTTAAGGCAGGTAAGTTAGGAGTCAATGTTAGCTGACAGCTTGTGCATACATTTTCTTCATTGCCTTTTTCTTTCTTATTTCCTCATTCCCTAAAATATTACTGTTATAATTGGAGCCATGTTGGGATTGTGCAAAAATAAGCATACAATAAGGAGGACTGAGAAGAGATTCTTCTGTATTCTGTACAGATTCTTCTGTATTCTTCTGTACAAATTTTATATAGAAGAGGAAAACAGAAGAAGAAAACAGAAGAAACATGGCAACTCTATGTTTCTTCTTATGTGATGAAATTAGAAGCTCTTATTTTTTAAGACCATACTTTTTCAAATCCCTGTTATCAAAAGCCACATACAATTTTTGGCTGTTACTTTATTTTTTTATTTTTGAGATGGAGTCCCGCTCTGTCTTGCCCAGGCAGGAGTGCAGTGGTTTGATCTCAGCTCACTGCAGCCTCCAGACTCCCAGTTCAAGCAATTCTCCTGTTTCAGCCTCCCAAGTAGCTGGGACTATAGGAATGTCCCACCTTACCTGGCTAATTTGGTATTTTTAGTAGAGATGGTGTTTCACCATGTTGGCCATGCTGGTCTCAAATTCCCAATCTCAGGTCATCCATCCACCTCTGCCTCTCAAAGTGCTTAGATTATAGGTGTCAGCCACCATGCCTGGCCAATTTTTGGCTGTTATTAATATAAAAGTCAAATTTTACCTTTAATTATGAGTTCTAAAATATATTTTCCTTTAAAAATAAAATAACAACATCCCTTTGATAAAACACCAGTTTGCATTAATAATACAGTCTATTTTATGAGATATTTTTAGATAATTAAATATTTGGTATAAAATTTAGAACAATATTTGTTCAGGTACTACTTAATACATTTTTCTCAAAATATTAAATGCGCAGTAGTTGCATGGTGCTACAAAAGTGTGTATGTGTGTGTGGTGTGTGCATGTGTTATTTTTAATATTCTAAACCAGCGTAACTGTCATATGGTTTCAAATATTTTTGAGTTATCTATGTAATTGTAGTAGTGTTAATATAGAAATGCAAAAACCTCTTTAAATATAAACTTGAATAAGAATAGTGAATTGAATTTCATGTAACTTATACTTCATTTAAGCTGCTTACAAAATCTCACGTAATCCTGTTGAAGGATTTAATATTGAGCCAGTAACAGATTTCCTTTAGGGTTGAGTGGACTCCACTCATAAGCGAAATATTTATGCTAGCAATTCTACATATTACAGTCAGTGTTCAGTGCTTTTGAACTTGTGTGAGCATTGAATATATTATTTTTTTCTGGGACATTAGAAGAAAGAAAACCCTCACAAACAACAACACTATACATTTTTATCAGCTTGCTTTGTTAGAGGAATAATCTGATGCAATTATTTTCATTTTGTGTCTATCAAGGTAAAGTACATGCTCTAGGGTGAGAAAGGAAGGTACAGACATTTCCCTGGACTTATAGACATGACATTTGTGCACACAGGTAGATAAAATGATTCACAAAAACAGAATAAAAAGGAAAAAAAAGGTGAAATGTAAAAATTGGAACTGTTATCAACCCAATCTGTTACCTGAGCTCACAAGTTAAACATAGCATTGTAATGTCAGCATTTTTGCAGGAAAGTGGAACGCTATAAATATCTACTGCATGGAAGTGATATCTGACCTATAAAACACCACAAAAACAACAGTACTTGCTGCTGAAATTTGATAATGATTGTAAAGTGGCAGACTTTCTTTATTGTCAGGAATGAAAAGAGAAGCAAGCCCCATGTAAAATGACAATCAAATATGTTATGAATTTTCTAGTTTAGACTGACACATTTTGTTCATTATACATTTTAAAAATCGCCCACATTTATCCTTGACTCCTAAGCACTGTCTTAGCAGAAACTGTGATTTTTCAATTCCAAATTAAACTAAAACTCTATTTGGATGGTGTAATTCTATAAAATTTGTAATTCTGAGTGATTCCAATTTTAAAGCATATATTCTGTTCCTTTATCAGGGCAAAAGTCTTAGAAGTGTTTAAAATATTATCAACCATGACTTACAGGATATTTGGAAAATAATAAGCATATTTTCATTTAGTTTTTTGTTTGTTAATGATTTGCCTAATTAGAGTATTTTCTCCATTGCAGAAAGAGTTTTTGATTTCTTTATTGTATAGATATACTTTTTTCACAACTTTTACAAAACATGATAATGTTTTCTTTGTGCCTCAGTTTAAGGGCAGCAGATTTATTCAAAGGTTATTTGCCATGCTCTAAAATGAATCCCTGCTGATTCTCTGTACTACCACTGGTATTGCTGCTATACCATAACATCTGACTTTAATTTATTTTAGTTCCATTCCCATAAAAATATATTTTTTAGCCATGTACATTTTAACAAATGTTCACTTCCCTAAATTCTTTAGTATTCTTTTTATATGAAATAATATTTTACATTTAAAAACAAAATTTGAAATGACATTTTAAAAGGGTCATAATTCTCTCATAGATATCAATAGATCACTGTTGTGTTTCTTATTGGTAAGATTATTGGTATATCTATAGAAATAGTAAATGGTAAAATAAAAATTATTCTTAATACCAAAGCTCAGAATGAACCACTCTTCACACTTGATTAAAGTATTTTTTATGTTTTTATAATAAAATTTATCAAGGTTTATTTTGTTCATAATATATTAAACTCTAAATTCCTTTTTTAAAACACACATTAAGAGCCAGTAACAAAATCATTTTAATAGTTATGCTTTATTCTACCTTATGCATTAAGTAGTTTAAATACTTTGCTATGAAACAAGATTTTTTTATATTTTTTAATCATATCAAAATACCCACTATAAATTTTTACTTGATGATTAACTATTCCACATAAATTCCAAGAAGCTAAATATTTAGGTCATAGGATAGATACTTTAATATAGATTTGACAAAGTGGAATCATACTGCCTGTAAGAAAATCTGTACATTTTAATCTTTCGCTACTATTGTCTGATAGCATTCATTGTTGCACATCCTTATCAATATTGGGTTTTATCACTTACTGCTGAATAGACAAAACAACAACAAAAACTTTTAATTTTCATTTTAATTAATTCTAAATATTTTTTATTTTGTCTATAATAATTTTTATTCTTTCTACAAGAATTCTAAAGAATATATTCATTGATATATTATTAATGTTCTCATTAATAATGTATCATAATGTCTTCATTAATAATATATCAATTGGCTATATTTATGTTTTCCTTAATTAGCTACCAAATAAAATCCTGGTAACCTGTTTACATGCATATGCTCATGTGTTTTTCCTTTGTGATTTTAAAGTTTCTCTGTAAAACAATAATATAGACAATTGACTTTAATATCTCTTTTCAATATTTTTCCTACTTAAAATGTATATTTTGTTAAAGATATAAATTTTTTGCCTCTTCCTTCCATTTAGGACAATCTAACAAAGTCATTTACCAAGTATATATTATTCTTTTTTTTTATAGTTTCTTTTTTTTAATTGCATTTTAGGTTAGGGGTACATGTGAAGAACATGCAAGATTGTTGCATAGGTACACACATGGCAGTGTGATTTGCTGCCTTCCTCCCCTTCACCTATATCTGGCATTTCTCCCCATGCTATCTCCCCCTACCTCCCCACCCCCTGTCCCTCCCCCATTTCCACCCAACAGACCCCAGTGTGTAGTGATCCCCTCCCTGTGTCCATGTGTTCTCATTGTTCAACACCCGCCAATCAGTGAGAACATGCGCTGTTTGATTTTCTGCTCTTGTGTCAGTTTGCGGAGAATGATGGTTTCCCAATTCATCCATGACCCTACAAAGGACACAAACTCATCGTTTTTGATGGCTGCATAATATTCCATGGTGTATATGTACCACAATTTTCTTGTCCAGTCTATCATCAATGGGCATTTGGGTTCGTTCCAGGTCTTTGCTATTGTAAACAGTGCCACAATGAACATTCATGTGCATGTGTCCTTATAGTAGAACGATTTATAATGCTTTCGTTATATACCCAGTAGTGGGATTGCTGGGTCAAATGAAATTTCTATTTCTAGGTCCTTGAGGAATCGCCACACTGTTTTCCACAATGGTTGAACTAATTTACACTCCCACCAACAGTGTAGAAGTGTTCCTATTTCTCCACATCCTCTCCAGCATCTGTTGTCTCCAGATTTTTTAATGATTGCCATTCTAACTGGTGTGAGATGGTATCTCAATGTAGTTTTGATTTGCATTTCTCTGATGACCAGTGATGATGAGCATTTTTCATGTTTGTTAGCCTCCTGTATGTCTTCTTTTATAAAGTGTCTGTTCATATCCTTTGCCCACTTCTGAATGGGCTTGTTTTTTTTTTTTTTCTTGTAGATCTGTTTTAGTTCTTTGTAAATTCTGGATATCAGCCCCTTGTCAGATGGGTAGACTGCAAACATTTTTTCCCATTCTGTTGCTTGCCGAATCACTCTAATGACTGTTTCTTTTGGCATGCAGAAGCTGTGGAGTTTGATTAGGTCCCATTTGTCTATTTTGGCTTTTGTTGCCAATGCTTTTGGTGTTTTGGTCATGAAGTACTTGCCTACGCCTATGTCCTGAACGGTTTTGCCTAGATTTTCTTCTAGGTTTTTTATGGTGTTAGGTCTTCTGTTTAAGTCTTTAATCCATCTGGAGTTAATTTTAGTGTAAGGTGTAAGGAAGTGGTCCAGTTTCTGCTTTCTGCACATGGCTAGCCAGTTTTCCCAACACCATTTATTGAACAGGGAATCCTTTCCCCATTGCTTGTTTTTGTCAGGTTTGTCAAAAAACGGATGGTTGTAGATACGTTGTGTTTCCTCCGAGGCCTCTGTTCTGTTACAATGGTCAATATCTCTGTTTTAGAACTGGTACCATGCTGTTTTGATTACTGTAGCCTTGTAGTATAGTTTGAAGCCCGGTGGTGTGAAGCCTCCTGCTTTGTTCTTTTTGTTTAGAATTGACTTGGCTATTTGGGCTCTCTTTTGGTTCCATATGACGATTAAGGTGTTTTTTTTCCAGTTCTGTGAAGAAGGTCTTTGGTAGCTTGATGGGAAAAGCATTGAATCTGTAAATTACTTTGGGCAGTATGGCCATTTTCATGATATTGATTCTTCCTAGCCATGAACATGGAATGTTTCTCCATCTGTTTGTGTCCTCTCTTATTTCCGTGAGCAGTGGCTTGTAGTTCTCCTTGAAGAGGTCCTTTACGTTCCTTGTTAGTTGTATTCCCAGGTATTTTATTCTCTTTGTAGCAAGTGTGAATGGCAGTTTGTTCTTGATTTGGCTCTCTTTAGGTCTGTTATTGGTGTATAGAAATGCTTGTGTTTTTTGCACATTGATTTTGTATCCTGAGACTTTGCTGAAGTTGCTTATCAGTTTCAGGAGATTTTGGGCTGAGACGATGAGGTCTTCTAGACATACAATCATGTCATCTGCAAATAGAGACAATTTGATTTCCTCCTTTCCTATTTGAATACCCTTTATTTCATTTTCTTACAAGATTGCTATGGCTAAAACTTCCAGTACTATATTGAATAGGAGTGGTGAGAGAGAGCATCCTTGTCTAGTTTCAAATTTCAAAGGGAATGCTTCCAGTTTTTGCCCATTCAGTATGATATTGGCTATTGGTTTGTTGTAAATAGCTTTTACTATTTTGAGATACGTTCCGTCAATACCTAGTTTATTGAGGGTTTTAGTATAAAGTGCTGTTGAATTTTGTCAAAGGCCTTCTCTGCGTCAATTGAGATAATCATGTGATTTTTGTCTTCTGTTCTATTTATGTGGTGAATTACATTTATGGACCTGCGTATGTTGAACCAGCCTTGCATCGCTGGGATGAATCCTACTTGATCATGGTGGATAAGCTTTTTGATGTGCTGTTGCAATTGGCTTGCCAGTATTTTATTGAAGATTTTTGCATCTATGTTCATCATGGATATTGGCCTGAAGTTTTCTTTTCTTGTTGAGTCTCTGCCGGATTTTAGTATTAAGATCATGTTTGTCTCATAAAATGATTTGGGAAGGGTTCCCTCTTTTTGGATTATTTGGAATAGTTTCAGAAGGAATGGTACCAACTCCTATTTGTATGTCTGGTAGAATTTGGTTGTGAGACCATCTGGACGTGGGCTTTTTTTTTTTTTGGGTGGTAAGCTCTTAATTGCTGCCTCAACTTCAGACCTTGTTATTGGTCTATTCAGGGTTTAAACTTCTTCCTGGTTTAGGCTTGGGCGGATGTGAGTGTCCAGGAATTTATCCATTTCTTCCAGGTTTACTAGTTTATGTGCATAGAGCTGTTTGTAATAATCTCTGATGATGATTTGAATTTCTGTGGAATCTGTAGTGATATCCCTTTTACCGTTTTTTATTGCATCAATTTGGTTATTATCTGTTTTGTTTTTTATTAATCTGGCTATTGGTCTGTCTATTCTGTTGATCTTTTCCCAAAACCAGCTCCTGGATTTATTGACTTTTTGAAGGGTTTTTTGTGTTTCTATCTCCTTCAGTTCTGCTCTCATTTAGTTATTTCTTGTGTTCTGCTAGGCTTTGAGTTTTTTGATCTTACTCCTCTAGCTCTTGCAATTTTGATGCTAGGGTTTCAATTTTAGATCTCTCCTTGCTTCTCATGTGGGCACTCATTGCTATATATTTTCCTCTAGACACTGCTTTAAATGTGTCCCAGAGATTCTGGTAAGTTGTGTTTTCGTTCTTGTTGGTTTCGAAGAACATCCTGATTTCTGCCTTCATTTCATTGTTTATTCAGTCAACATTCAAGAGCAAGTTGTTCAGTTTCCATGAAGCTGTGCAGTTCTGAGTTAGTTTGTGCATTCTGAGTTCTAACTCAATAGCACTGTGGTCTGAGAGACTGTTATGATTTCCATTCTTTTGCATTTGTTGAGGAGTGATTTATTGCCAATTATGTGGTCAATTTTAGAGTAGGTGTGACGTGGTGCTGAGAAGAATGTATATTCTGTGGATTTGGGGTGGAGAGTTCTGTAAATGTCTAATAGGTTTGCTTGTTCCAAGTCTGAGTTCAGGTCCTGGATATCCTTGCTGATTTTCTGTCTGGTTGATCTGTCTAATATTAACAATGGGGTGTTAAAGTCTCCCACTATTATTGTGTGAGAGTCTAAGTCTCTTTGTAAGTCATTAAGAACTTGCCTTATGTATCTGGGTGCTCCTATATTGGGTGTGTATATATTTAGGATCGTTAGCTCTTCTTGTTGTAGTGATCCTTTTACCATTACGTAATGTCTTTCTTTGTCTCTCTTGATCTTTGTTGGTTTAAAGTCTATTTTATCAGAGATGAGAATTGCAACTCCTGCGGTTTTTTTGCTCTCCATTTGCTTGGTAAATCTTCCTCCATCCCTTTATTTTGAGGCTTTGTGTATCCTTACATGTGAGATGGGTTTCCTAGATACAGCACACCAACGGGTTTTGGCTTTTTATCCAATTTGCCACTCTGTGTCTTTTTTTTTTTTTTTTCTTGAGATGGAGTTTCGCTCTTGTTACCCAGGCTGGAGTGCAATGGCGCGATCTCGGCTCACCGCAACCTCCGCCTCCTGGGCTCAGGCAATTCTCATGCCTCAGCCTCCTGAGTAGCTGGGATTACAGGCACGCGCCACCATGCCCAGCTAGTTTTTTGTATTTTTAGTAGAGACGGGGTTTCACCATGTTGACCAGGATGGTCTCGATCTCTCGACCTCGTGATCCACCCGCCTCGGCCTCCCAAAGTGCTGGGATTACAGGCTTGAGCCACCGCGCCCAGCCCTCTGTGTCTTTTGATTGGGGCATTTATTCCATTTATATTTAGGGATAGTATTGTTATGTGTGAAGTTGATACTGCCATTTTGATACTAGTTGGCTGTTTTGCCCATTAGTTGATGCAGATTCTTGATTGTGTTGATGCTCTTTACCATTTGGTATGTTTTTGGAGTGGCTGGTACTGGTTGTTCCTTTCTATGTGTAGAGCCTCTTTCAGTAGCTCTTGTAGAGCAGGTCTGGTGGTGATGAATTCTCTGAGTACTTGCTTGTTCACAAAAAATTTTATTTTTCCTTTACTTATGAAGCTTAGTTTAGCTGGATAGGAGATTCTGGGTTGAATATTGGCCCCCAATCTCTTCTGGATGTAGGGCTTCTGCTGAGAGATCTGCTGAGTCTAATGGGCTTCCCTTTGTGGGTAACCCGACCTTTCTCTCTTGGTGCCCTTAGCATTTTCTCTTTCATTTCAACCCTGGTGAATCTGATGATTATGTGCCTTGGGGTTGCTCTTCTTGAGGAATATCTTCGTGGTGTTCTCTGCATTTCCTGGACTTGAATATTGGCCTGCCTTGCTAGGTTGGGTAAGTTTTCCTTAATAATATCCTGAAGCATATTTTCCAGCTTGTATTCATTCTCTTCATCACATTCAGGTACACCTATCAAACGTAGATTAGGTCTTTTCACATACTCCCACATTTCTTGACGATTTTGTTCATTCCTTTTTGCCTTTTTTTCTCTATTCTTGCCTTCTGATTTTATTTCATTGTGTTGATCTTCGATCTCTGATATCCTTTTTTTCTGTTTGGTCAATTCGGCTGTTGAAACTTGTGCTTGCTTCGTGAAGTTCTCGTGTTATTTTTCAGCTCCATCAATTCACTTATATTCCTCTCTATGTTGTCCATTCTAGTTAGCATTTTGTCAAATCTTTTTTTGAGTTTCTTAGTTTCTTTGCATTGGGTTAGAACATGATCTTTTAGCTCACTGTAGTTTATTACCCACCTTCTGAAGTCTGATTCTGTCATTTCATCACACTCCTTCTCCATTCGATCTTGTTCCTTTGCTGGTGAGGAGTTGTGATCCCTCTTAGGAGAAGAGGTGTTCTGGTTTCGGGAGTTTTCATCCTTTTTGTGCTGGTTTCTTCCCATCTTTGTGGGTTTATCCACCTGCTGTCTTTGTAGTTACTGTCTTTCAGATTTGGTCTCTGAGTGAGCTTCCAGTTTGTGGGTGCTGAAATTACTTCTTTTTCTTAGCTTTCCTTCTAAGACTCTGGCCCCTCTGCTGTAGGACTGCTGAGGTCCACTCCAGGTCCTGCTTGCCTGGGGATCACCTGCAGCAGCTGCAGAACAGTATGGGTTGCTACCAGTTTCCTCTTCTGCTATCTTTGTCCCAGAAGGATGCCTGCCAAATGTCAGTCTTTTCTCTCCTTTATGAGGTGACTCTTTGGATCTATGGAGGTCAGGGAGCTGCTTGAGGAGACAGTCTGTCTTTTATTTGGGCTCAAATCCTGAGTTGTGAGCTCCATTGTTCATTCAGAGTTGCTGGGCAGGTACGTTTAGGTCTGCTGCAGCAGAACTCATAAACTCCTTTTTTTTCTTTTTTTTTTTCCAGGTGCTCTGTTCCAGTGAGATAGGGCTTTATTTATGAGTTTCCATTGTGCTGCTGCTTTTTTTTTTTTTTTTTTTCCTTTCAGGGCTGCCCTGCGCAGCTAGGAGGCCACCTAGTCCCTGTCTGCCTACAGAGGCTTTGCTGAGCTGCTGTGGGCTCCGCCCAGCTCCCATGTGATCTTCCCTGCAGTCCTATTTATATGGGTGTAGTTAGAACTGCCTTGGCAATGGTGGCCTGCCTCTGTTATGGCGGACTCTGTCTGTAGTGGTGGGTTGCCTTGGCAATGGCAGGCTGCCTCTGTGGTGGTGGAGAGTCTCAGTAATGGCGGATCCCCTCCCCCACAGAGCCAGATCATCCAGGGTTCAGCTGTGCTTGCTGTGAAACGCTCAACCCAGAGCGTCTTTAATTACTGTGTTTTTGTTGTTGTTGTTGGGTGGAGGGAGTGGGACCATCCGAGCCTGATCACCTTGCTGGCTTCCTGATTCAGAGATTTTTTTTTTTTTTTTTTTTTTTTAGATGAACGACCCAGCATTCTATTCACCTGTTGAAAAGGCACCAGGATCTCCTGTGCCACAACTTACTGAGCCAGCTGAAACAGCGGTGCTGAGGTTCCTGGCAGTTTTTTCGCCTAGGAATCTCCTAGCCTGGCTCGCTATTTCAGATGAATAGGCAACTCTGCCATCTCAGGGCTCCAATCGCCAGCTAAGAGGGCTCCCAGACCAGTGTCTTGTACAAAGAACCGCAGCACCAGGGCGTGGTCAAAGCAGCCACGTGGGCCAAAACAGCTGAGCAGGCAGAAACAGCTGCACCAGCCGAAAAAGCCACCAGCGACCCCTCTGACTGGGAATCTCCTGGTCTGTGGGCAATAAAATTCCGTCTCGAAACGCGGCCGTCCACTCACCCTCTGCACTTTCACTGGAAACTGAAATCCTGAGCTGTTCCTATTTGGCCATCTTCCCAGCAGTCCCAGACTCAGTATATATTATTCTAAGTTTAATTATCTGTAAATTGTTTTTAATTATATGTATTACATTTAAACCTCAAACACATTTGCAATTTGCTGGCTGTAAGATGTGGATGGGTATTGAGATTATTGCATTTTTAATAAATCACAACTAGTTACCTATTTGAGAATTTATTGATTCTTTCCTGAATAATACTGCTTGTTTTTAACTAAATTTTAAACTTCTGTATTTTCTGGGTTTTCTTTCCCATTTTATTAAACTGTTTTTAAATATCTAGAGTCATATTAATTTAAATACTATGGCTTTATTGTGTCTACAAGAGTTAATTACTTTAAATCCTATAGTGTCAATGTCATGAGAATTATGGAACACACAGAATTTCTTTATGGATTGTTAGGCTGAAATTCAAACTATACTTATTGATACACATGTCTTAATGCAAGTAGCAGTATCTCAATGTGGTTTTGATTTGTATTTCCCTGATGACCTGTGATGATGAGCTTTTTTTTCCATATGTTTGTGGGCTGCATAAATGTCTTTTTTAGAAAAGTGTTTGTCAATATCCTTTGCCCACATTTTGATGGTTTTTTTTTTCTTATAAATTCGTTTAAGTTCTTTGCAGATTCTGGATATTAGCCTTTGTCAGACAAAATATTTTCCCATCCTGTTGGCTGCCAGTTCACTCTAGTGATAGTTTCTTTTGCTCTGCAGAAGCTCTTAAGTTTTACTTTCTTTCCATACCTGCTCTTGAATCAAATTTTACATCCTAAGAAATGCCTTTTTTATTACTCTGGTTATATATATCACCCTTATGATGCACTCTTGAATACATTACCTGATTTTAATTTCTCTAAGTTACATTTTAAAATATCCAGTGTAATTGCTTATTTTGCTTAATGTCTCTTACTCAATCTGAGAATATAAACTCTGTAAGTATATTATGAATTAGCTATGGATCACTTGAAAGAGGCAAGGGAAATGTTGGGATAAGACGACATAAACTGAAAAGGAGAGTAGAGAAGAAATGGTCTTTAAACAGCAAAAAGAACACCAGTCCATACATTCCTCGCATTGTTGATTACAAATGCAATACCATCCCCCCACGTCTGTACATATTCAAGTGTCCTACATTTTTAGTTCTCAAATGTCATTTCCCTAGTAATGCTTTCTAGGATATCCTGGACTAAAGTAATGTCTTTTACTTTTAAACACCTGAAACCTTTTTACATACACTTCATTTGTCACCTTTGTTACTTGGTAAAAAGCACTATTAATTAGGCTTTTAATTATTAGTGCTCAAGAATATTGCCCTACTTTGTTATGCACCCAACTGAAGGCTGTGTCTCCAATTATTTACATTTGCATACCCCACTATCTTTAATGCAATTACTTCTGTATCACTGGTTTACTAGTAACAAACTAATGAACAGAGAGTAAATGCATATTTAACATAGCTTTATTGGACAAATCAAATCTGTTTTATGTTTTCTGAATCAAATCTATAAAGCGGTAACACTTAATTTTTTGTCTCTACACATGTGATCATATATGTTTTTAAATTTTAAAGTTTATCTGAAAAAGTAGAGATTAAGTATTTAAATAATGTTTGAAAATGTTATAATAGGTATTAATTTCTTCAATTTCAAATTTCTTGCTTGTCTATTTATTTGTCTGTCCTTTAATGTTTGTCTTATTTTGAATTAAGTGTACCAAGTTTCTAAACCATTATCTATACATTCTAAAAGAATAATCTCTCAAATTAGACCATTCATTTATTAAGAATTTTACATTTAGCAAAATGGCACTTCCAAAAATGTCAAAGTAGTTTGAATTACTTAATACCGATACTGGTATTTGGTGTCAGAGGGGATATTATGGATCACCAACCAGAAAATGTTACTGTTTAGATATGTATTTAGATACATACATACAGATAGATAGATAGAGAGATAGATAGATAGACAGACAGATAGATAGATAGATATAGATAGATAGATAGATAGATAGAATTTATTTGTTATACTTCCATAGCAAGGTAGGAACAGGGTGGGCATTATTTTTAACATTTTATATGTAAGCCTTAAAGGGTTTAAGCAACTTGATTAGGATGAGTAACATAATAAATGAAGAGTGAATGTGAAACACTGGTTTGTCTGTCCCAAAACTCTTGCTTGGTTCCTGCAACATACAGACACACTCCTTTGTGTCTCAGGAACATAAGCAATCTCTATTTTCATATTATCAGTATTTTCTTCCAGGTCTCAGGATCCTAGCTAGATTCCCTTAGCAGTACACTAATATTGCTGTTGTCATTTAGTATGTTGTCAAATGATAAGTAGAAAGTGAAAGGTATGGTAAATATATTAGGTAATAGAAACTGCAGGTTTGTGTTTCAGTATATCTGTTTGCATGTGAACATGCACATTAATGGTGGCAGAAAATGTGTCATTGCTACAGAAAATGACTCATAGGACTAAAATAGTTATTCTTAAAAATAAAAATGGATTAAAGAAAGATAAACTATCTAGCAGCAGCAATAAAGAAAAAGTAACTATAGCAGTCAAGGCTGCCTTATGGAATAGGTTTAAAGAAGCTGGATGAACTCTGTATTGACCCTCTGCATGGAAACCACAATTTGCTTTTTTAGGGTGGGGGTAAAGGAATTATTATTTTGTGTATGAAACACCATGAAATCAGGTAGTCAAAAATGGAAGATGGACTCAGGGTTCTTATATTGGCCTAATTTTACTATGTAATCCATTCCAATTGCAGATTCCTCTCATGGGTCTCATGAAGATAAGATGCAAATCATCAATCTCCATGTTACCAATAAAGTATGCCGACAAGCTTAAATATGTCTCAGAACAATGTTTACAAGGCAATATTATTAATTGGTAAGTTCATGACTAGTGCATGGTATTACACAGGTGTATCCCTTATTTTAGTGAAATGGTTCAGGACAACTTCAGATCAGTTAGAATTAATTTTCATAGCACAATATAGGTCAAAGTAACCAGAATGTATTTTTAAATATTTTTTAAAGATGCTTCTCTGAAGCAAATTTCAGTGTATAAAATTTTTGTAACAGACCTTAACCTACCAGTCTCCTGTAGTTTGTAAAATTGACAAAGTAGTCATGAAATTCAATTATGTGCCTTCTCATTTTAATATATATAATTTTTTTATAGAAATCACATGATCTCCAAAGTTTTATTAGCAAATTATTTTTTTTTCTATTTTTTTATGAAAAAATACCTTTGTTCTTCATTATATAGAATGGACTAAAAAATAATTTCTTCATTTGGAGAAAAGATAAAAAATTTTCCACCCTCCCTTTCACCATATTCTCATCTCTTGATCTTCCTTGAAAACCACCAAGCAAATTTTAAATCTCCATGGAGCACAGCTTGCAAATCGATGCTCTGACTCAATTCTAATATTGTATAGAATACAAAACTTAAACAGAGGAGTCAATCTTTATTTCCAAAGAATTATTGCTTACTGGTGACAATCGTGATAAAAACCAGCATTGCTAATTCGCTTCCCAGTATTCTTCTTAAACATAAGTATCAACAGCTGTCCAACTGACAACTATATATTTTCTTAGAAATAGTAACAATAATTTATTAATCAAAATTAATAGGTGATTATATATGAAAGATGTTGACTTAAGTAGATTGAATGTGCTTCCATATATTTATGTGTTCTATTAATTTTCTTAGCTAATCTCTTTGTTAGTCAAAGATAAACACACATTTATCTTGTTGAAAAGTATCTTAAGTTTAAATAATTATCAACTAAAAATTAAATAGCATCTTTTAAATTTTAATTCTCATATGCTAGTTTCATTTTAATATCTCAGCTAAATGCTTCTTAACATTGTGGATTTTTAATTGGCTTTTTTTATTCTTACGCATACACAAAATAACAGTTTTCTCATAATAAATGATAACTCAGTTTTGTAAAATGCGTGTATTTAGAAGGAGGTTTCAAGTTAGTTAGATCACATACTCATAAGCATGATTAATGACTAAACCAGTGTTCCCTAATGTTCACTTAGCTTCACTTAGAAAATAATGTGTTCTATGGCTTTTTTCTTACACTTAGACTATATCAATTTGAATACTATAATAGATTCCATTATTGTTCATGGTTATCCCCTTTCCTTCCCTTTAGGCATAGAAAGGTGCATATAGTCTATTCCAGTGCAGTCTATACTAAACAACCTGCACCTACAACATGCTACTAGGATAACACATTTCTGACCATTGCAATAGGACTTGCTATATCCCACTGAAGTCAACCTTGATCAAGTGACTTTCTTAAGAAAACATGATGTAAACAGAAATTACATACTACGCTGTATATAATTTTTTGCCATTTTCTTACCTCTGCCTTAAAATTGGCATGGCCCAGTTCGAGTGGCTCTTCATCCTAAGGCCTAGAGTAAAGACGTGTGTTGTACATCGGCAGTTGACACACAGCACAAGTAAGAAATATGTAATTTACTGATATCTGAAGATTGCTTGTGTTTTCAGAAGTACTTAATTAAAGTTAATAAAAATAAATTTACAAAATACACTTGACTACAATGTTCCAGGGACATTTAATGTGTTGAAATAGAGCTGTTAATATAGCAAGAAACTCCCCTGACTACCTTCATGGAGCTTACATTCTGTGGGAGAAAAAAAAAAAACAACAATAAACAAGTAAACAAAATTAAAAGATTATTCCTGATCTACTTGGTAGGTGCCATTTATAATATATACCAGTGTATCTTTGAAACTGGGCAGCTTGAGGACTGCAAAATGATGGTCAAGAAGCTACTTTTAAAAGGACACTGAGTTTGAGCAAAATTCTTGATAACAACCAGAAACTAACAACATGAGCATTTTGGGTACAGGTTCCTAAGAAAGGTTATGAAAAACAGGAATAGAGCCTATTATATTATAGGAATAAACCAGTAGGCATGAAATATGATGAGCTAAGAAGGTAATAGTGTAAGTGTTTAGAATGTGGCAGAGACCAGGTCGCAAAGTCTTGCTGGACTGAGGAAGTGTGTAGTCTATTCTAAGGGGAATTAAAAATAATTGATCCACAAGTGTAACATACTTTCAATGTTTAGTAAAAAGGTACACGTATCCTGATATTATTAATTTCATTCCAGTGAATTTTGTTCCCTGAACTGTTTTACTGTTTACATTTTTTTTCAACCCTTGATTCTCATCCCTTAAGCTATACCAATGATACTGACTTGGAGATTTTTCTTTAATTCAAGTGCACATTCATCTCTCTAACAATATTCCTTTTGTCACTTAACACACAGTTCATTTGAATCTAACTCCTCCAATTTCCATAGCCAGCATGCCTAACAAGTTTGCCCTCACCTTCTAAGAAGGAAATATAAACATTTCCTATGTTTCCAGAATACTTCAGTATAACGTTATGTTTTTTTTTGTTTTGTTTTTGTTTTGTTTTGAGACAGTTTTGCTCTTGTCACCCAGGCAGGAGTGCAATGGCACCATCTCAGCTTAGTGTCTCCTGGGTTCAAGTGACTCTTCTGCCTCAGCCTCTGGAGTAGCTGGGATTTCAGGCAGGCACCACCACATGTGGCTAATTTTACATTTTTAGTAGAGACAGGGTTTCACCGTGTTGGCCAGGCTGGTCTGCAGCTTCTGATCTTTGGTGTTCTGATGACCTCAGCCTCTCAAAGTGCTGGGATTACAGGCATGAGCCATCACACCTGGCCACATTATTATTATTATTATTATTATTATATTATTAAGGATGATGTTCTCTCTTTAGATTGTGGAGAATTGGTATCTAAGGTAGATTTAAAAATTTATTATTTTAACAACTAATTGGCATCAACCCTTTATTCTGCATATGGTAATTATAAACATAAAATGTTTTGTTTCTAGCATGTTCTTGAAAATGAGAATCATTTTTGTTAGTTTTTGGCAGAAAAATCATTCAAACAAAAAGTTATCCAAAAAAGTGCAAAAGTGTAATAAAAATATCTTTTTAGCTACCAGTACTGTACCCAAATTTGGAGTAAAAGATCCTGTGTTTTACGTAGCCTTTGGTGATTTCTTAATCATCTTAAGTATCTATTTGCTTACGTATACAATATTGATCTTTCAATATTTGTGTAATTCGAGAATATGGGTACTAAAATCTAAAATTATAAGAATATTTATACCATGAAACAAAATTAGACTAATTATTTCAGACATGAAAAGCATTATTGAAAATAAGACATTGTTGGATTCTGAACTTCTTTGCAATGTCTCACTTCTGAAATTACTGCATATATTGTGTGATGAGAAATGCAGATAAGAAGCTTAGTACTATGTCTGACATTTTTATTATTAAATGATAACAATGCATCTATTCCAGAATTTTATAGTTCTGAATATCTCAATTTGAAAATTCACTGCATTTTAATTTGATATTTAATGTGAAGATGTAAGTGGAGATTAAACTGATACTGAATTTCAACTACATTTTGGCCAGAAAAAATATATGTTGGTTCCAGATCTAGTGTGTTTGTCCAAATATTCAAAAATAAATTTGTCCAAAAATTTTCAATAATTAGCTATAAAATAAGAAAGAAATTTCCATTGGTCTCTGGTCCTAATGAGGATGTGCTATTCACAATATGGCCTGTTCTTTTAACAAAATACCTCCTGCTGGCAAGAAATACAGCACAGCCTGTAAATATCCCCAAATTAGACTTTTCAAATGCTGGCAAGAAATGCTCAATGTCTGGCAACTGATACTTTTAGGATTTGATTCTTCTTCTTTTCAGTTTAATTTGCAATATTCCAAATCATTAGATGTCTTTTACCCATATGTTTCTGTTTACCTCTATTAGCCAAGGTTCTCTAGAGAGACAGAACTAATAGGATATGTGGATATATAGATGGGGATTGATGAAGGGGATTGACTCACATGATCACAAGGCAAAGTCCCACGATAGGCTGTTTGCAGGCTGAGGACCAAGGAAGCCCATGGTGGATCAACCCGCCAAAAGGCCCAAGAGCCCCTGGCAAGCCACTGGTGTAAGTCCAAGTGTCGAAAAGCTGAAGAACTTGAAGTCTGATGTTCCAGGACAGGAAGCACCTACCACAGGAGAAAGATGAAAACCGAAAGACTCAGCAAGTCTGCTCTTCTATCTTCTCCTGCCTGCTTTATTCTAGCCACACTGGCAGCTGATTAGATGGTACCCACCCAGATTGAGGGAGGGTCTGCCTCTCCCAGCTCATTGACTCAAATGTTAATCTCCTCTGGTAACATCCTCACAAGCACACCAGGACACAATATTTTGCATCCTCAATCCAACTAATGTAACACTCAGTATTAACCATCACATTACCTTTAAGCAATTTACCTAAAATACCTCTTATATATATGTAATGATAATTTTTAAGACATTGATAAGTCTTCTATACCTTATAATAAAAAATATATAATCTCAGTGTGGAATAATTAGTACAAATTCTAAGCATGTTTGTGATAGAAAAGTAAATTCATAGAAGAAAAAATTGATTCAATTTGGATAAAGGGAGAACTTCTGTTGTTAACTATAAAAACATGTATGCTAGGGATCCCTCTCCTGATGGAGATGAGAGTAGTAATAGTTGTATAAAAAAGAGTATTGCTGTAACCAGGTAAGAAATCGAAATGTGATTCACTTTTATAACTAGTGGACAAACCAAGGTTTTGAGGTCAATGGTTAGGTGGAATATGGGTACAGTCGAGTTTATCTATTGTTCTACATATCCAGCATTTTGTAAACATCTTATTTGGTTGTTTTTGAATTACTTATATTGTAAGAAAAAAGAATGTTTTAATATAATCTGCTTTTTAATATTTTTTTCTGAGTCTAATAACTGATTCACTCAATATTTCTAACTGTATTCCACTAAAATATATAGTTAGATTTGAGTAGAAATGCTGGCTTTATTATTGAAATATTTTTAAACACTAAAATTCTCATGTCTTTGAAATTGTGTTCATTATATCTGCATCATGGCTAGTCATGAAGTTCAAGTAGCCTAACATATTAGGGCATGCATAGTATACAGTGAACGTTTGGTGAATTTAAATATTATTAGCAATAAAAATAATCAAAACTTGTTGAAATCAAACAATATAAGAAAAAATGAATAAATTATAACTGGGAGAAAGCACCTTTCAATTTTTTAATTTGAAAGAGAATTTCATGTGAAAAACAGTAGGCTTATTTTTAATGTTAAGATCTCAAAATAGTTTACCAATAGTTATTTTCTTTTAAACTTTCCCCTAAATAAATACTATGAAAAGTAGCTAAAAAGAGTTGTTTTTCTGAAAAAAAAAAATCTTATTCTTTAATTTTATAATTTTACATAAATAGGAATATGCAGCTTCAAATGCAATATTCATTTGAAAATGCACAAGTGTTTAATCAGAAAATAATACAAGGGTTCAACAATAATTTCAGTAGTCACCTTATGTTTAAAAGTTGAACAAAACATAAAGAGAGGTAAAGCAGAATTATATCAAATCGTATGTTGAGACACTTTTGAGTGGACAATAGCAGGGTATTGAAACATGTTTATAGTTCTCTTACATATGTGGTCAGGCCTACTCAACATGAGGCTGGGCTTTATACTGATATAGCTTTCATTTTATGATATTCTTCTCATTAATCCTGGCTTTAACAGCTAACCTCCATCTATTTTTTAATAGTTAAATTTTGAATAGACTACCATTTGAAGGAAGAACTGCAATATGCATTTTTCTGTAACATGTAGTTGAGTTATATTTTGCCATTGATCTCTCACAAATGTATAGAAAATAGGTTTTTTCAAAACAATAGTAATATGGTCTGAAAATATTGGACATTTTAATGTTTGTCAAACACTAATATATGTAAAAATGATGACATACAAAATTATTTTGTGTTATATTGGTAATCATTTATTTGAAAAATCATTTTCAATTTAATGTTAATTAGAACAAGTATGTCAAGAACATCAAATAAATGGCTTGGCAGATATTTCTTAGAGCAAGTCTAAAAGAAAGAGAAATGAATTGATTTAAAATCTTCTAATAGAAAATATATCACGTCGATATTAGCACAAATGTTATACAAACAAACACTATTGACATGCACAGAGAAGACTAGGTTTTGAGGCATATGGCCAAGATATCTCATTTTAAAAAATATTTTGAAAATAATATAGCAAAAGTAAGTTTATTTATTTATTTATTTATTTATTTATTTATTTATTTTACTTTAAGTTCTGGGGTACATGTGCAGATCCTGCAGGTTACATAGGTATACATGTGCCATGTGGTAGTTTGCTGCATCCACTGATCCATCATCCACATTAGGTATTTTTCCTAATGCTATTCCTCTCCTAGCTCCCTAACCCCTTGGCCCCAGTGTGTGATGTTCCACTCAGTGTGTCCACGTGTTCTCCTTGTTCAACACCCACTTATGAGTAAGAATATGTGTTGTATGATCTTCTGTTCTTGTGTCAGTTTGCTGAGAATGATGGTTTCCAGTTTCATCCATGTCCCTGGAAAGGACATGGACTCATCATTTTTTATGGCTGCACAGTATTCCATGGTGTATATGTGCCACATTTTCCTTAACAGGTCAATCATTGATGGGCATTTGGGCTGGTTCCAGGTCTTTGCTATCATGAACAGTGCTGCAATGAACATATCTGTGGATTTGTCTTTATAATAGAATGATTTATAATCCTTGGGTATATACCTAGAAATAAGCTTGCTGGGTCAAATGGTATTTCTATTTCTAGATCCTTGAGGAATTGCCACACTGTTTTTCACAATGGTTGAATTAATTTACACTCCCACCAACAATGTAAAAGCATTACCATTTCTCGACACCTTCTCCAGCATCTGTTGTCTCCTGACGTTTTTAATGATCACCATTTCAACTGACATGATGTGGTATCTCAATGTGGTTTTGATTTGCATTTCTCTAATGACCAGTGATGATGAGCATTTATTCATGTTTGTTGGCTGCATAAATGTCTTCTGTTGAAAAGTGTCTGTTCATATCCTTTGCCCACTTTTTGATAGGGTCGTTTTGTTATTTCATGTAAATTTGTCTAAGCTCTTTGTAGATTCTGGATATTAGCCCTTTGTCAGATGGGTAGATTGTAAATATTTTTTCCCTTTTTGTTGGATGCTGGCACACTCTAATGATAGATTGTTTTGCTGTGCAAAAGCTCGTAAGTTTAATTAGGTCCCATTTGTCTCTTTTGGCTTTTGTTGCCATTGCTTTTGGTGTTTTCGTCATGAAGTTCTTGCCTATAGCTATGTTCTGAATACTATTGCCTAGATTTTCTCCTAGGGTTTTTACGATGTTAGGTCTTATATGTAAATTTTTAATACATCTAGAGTTAATTTCTGTATAAGGTGTAAGGAAGGGGTTCCGTTTCAGCTGGACATGGCTAGCCAGTTTTCCTAACACCATTTCTGAAACAGGAAATCTTTTCCCCATTGTTTTTGTCACGTTTGTCAAAGATTAGATGGTTGTAGATGTGTGGCATTATTTCAAAGGCCTCTGTTCTGTTCCATTGGTCTATACCTCTGTTTTGGTACCAGTACCAGGCTGTTTTGATTACTGTAGCTTTGTAGTAGAGTTTGAAGTCAGGTAACCTGAGGCTTCCAGGATTTTTTTTTTTTTTCTTAGAATTGTCATGGCTATGCAGGCTGTTTTATAGTTTCATATGAAGTTTAAGGTGATTTTTTCTTTCAGTTTTGTGAAGAAAGTCAATGGTAGCTTGATGGGGATAGCTTTGAATCTATAAACTACACTAAGCAATATGGCCATTTTCATTGATTCTTCCTAACCATGAGCATGGAATGTTTTTCCATCTGTTTGTGTATTCTCTTATTTCCTTAAGCAGTGGTTTGTAGTTCTCCTTGAAGAAGAGGAGAATTACATCCTTTCTTAATTGTATTCCTAGGTATTTTATTCTCTTTGTAGCAATTGTGAATGGGAGTTCACTAATGAGTTGGCTCTGTTTGTCTTGTATTGATTTACAGGAATGTTTGTGATTTTTTTCAAATTGATTTTGTATCCTGAGAATCTGCTGAATTTTCTTATCATTTTAAAAAGATTTGGGGCTAAGACAACGGATCTTCTAAATATACAGTCATGTCATCTGCAAATAGAGACAATTTGACTTTCTCTTTTCCTAATTGAATACATTTTATTTCTTTTTCTTGCCTGATTGCTCTGGCTAGAACTTTTGAACTATGTTGAATAGGAGTGGTGAGAGAGGGAATCCTTGTCTAGTGACTGGTAAATTTCTTAGAACATTTTTTCTTGCTCCTGGCTTATGATCATATCATCTCTTCTACTTTTCTGAAACTAATTCACCTAGCTGCAAAATGTAGCTTTACCAAGGAATCAATAATGCCATTTTAAAGTTATTCATGGTATAAATTCAGTTTTTCTTTTACTTCATCAATTCCCAAAATTAATTGTTTAAATTGCCAAACAAAAGAAATAGTATGGATTATTTTGAAATATTTATCCGAGAAGATATTTAAGAAAAGCATGGGATTACAATTGTCTCTAGTAGAGTCATAGTCTCACTTGAAAATGTAGCTATTCATTTTTACTTCCTTTAAAATGGTGTCATGTTTGGTCAAAGTTTTGGAAATTTTGTTAAGAGTAATAATAATTTAAAAGGATGAGAAAAAAATGAGGATGCATAAAGTATAAAAGTCTTTCAAACTTTGATTACTGAAAGAAATTGGGATGAGTTTTTTTGTGAGTCTCATTTTTTGTAATATACAGCCTAATCTATTAATAAAGTTTGTATCTAAACTCTAATACTGTTTTCATTTGTACTTAATTTCTTGACAGCCTGAATTTTCAGAATTATTTTGAGAAAAAAAAAATCTCTCCTAACATTTATAGAGCTTGAGGCCAAGGGTACAGTTGGAAGTACACATACTTCCTATGTAAATGTTTAAAAGTTAAAAACACAACTAACAAAATAGTTTATTCATATTGTCCCAATAATTTGGGTTCAAAGTAGACTGTCTCATAAAAAATCAAAGCCTGAACATGAATGAGGCTGTATGATCCATCCCAGACTCTTTGTCCCCTCTGCCTCTGCCTTTTCTGCCATGGGAAAGGTCTTGCTTGTGTGTGCACAAGCATTCCTGGGTAAAGATTTGTGTGTTCAACATTCCAGCCTCAAGTTCAATCACTCCACTGTATACAACTGCTTACCCACTCCTCAAGCCTAAAGATGACCAAAATGTAAATGACTCAGAGCTTAACAGTGAATTTTAAGCATTTGATATAAATCCTGACTGTATTTTCATGAGAATATATGATTTGGTTTTACTAATATTAAATGACATTTTTTTTCTTTTCTCTCTCCTCTCTCACTCTAATATTTTATTTACTTCCTCAGTCATTTTTATTACACCTTGACAAATAAGTATTTAAAGGTTAACAGATACATTTCAAACATCATAATAGATCTACATCTAATTCAGAGACTAGTGGCCACAGACTGAAAATAAATGAACAAGAAGAGGATACTTTGCTTCACAAGTGTTCTGTTATTTAATATTAGGCCAATATCCCCAGTATCACTAAAAAAAAAAAAAAAAAGTCCATTTAATTTCAGAAAATATTGTAACCTTCAGCATACTTCATATCACCACTTAATAAACAAGTCTAAGTTCAGTATTGAAGTCGTTTATTACATGACAGAATGTAAGGGGAAAGAAAATGTTCTGTTTTGTAAATGGATGAGACACTTACTGTGACAGAGCTAATTAGGCTCTTGGGAGAATTTATGCACAGCTAATAAGAAGAGGAGCTAAATGTTGTCTTAATTTACCTTCAAGTTCACAAAAAAAAAAAAAGTTGTTCAGTTGTTCATTCAAGTTGCAGTAATTGAGCCATTAACCCCTCTCTTCTGGATACATTACCATGCTAAAATTAAACCATCTCTTTCCAAAAGAGCAAAATCTATTCAGTTTTGTTTTTCCATACATCTTTGAACATGTAATCACAAGGCATTATATTTAAAGTTAAGCAGATACAGATGGTTCTGAATTATTTTCTATATTTGGTACTTTGGTTATTGATTTTACCTTATAATATGCAGTAACACAGTGTCAAGAAAATTAATAAAAGCCAATATTGTCACGTGGGGTTAAATAGGTACTCTCAAACAATGTGTGACTGTTAAGAAAACTCCTTGATGTGTGGCATTACATTTATAACTCAAAAAATTCAGTATTCTTTCATTCACTTCTAAATACTATATGTCTCTTTTAGAAACATGTACAGAGACATGCAATAATGATACATACAAAGGCATTTGTTAAAAGTATATAAATGTGATTTTCTGTACACGATCCTTAATATGACATTGTTTTACATATTATACTACAGCTATAAAAATTGATGATGCTTTACATATACTAACTTGAAGTAATGCCTTCAAAATTGGTCATAATATTTACATCTGTTAAAATTTATATTAAACTTCTAACAAAGGCGATCTGTTTGATCCTGAAACTGGATGAATTTTTATTTTCTACTTCATGAATTTCTTTATTCTTTGATAGCTTTACTACTAGTATCTGTTACTTTGGAGATAAGAAAATTATTTTAATTTTGTATGATAAACCTGATTAATAGAGCAATTTTAATTATCTTAAAGAACATACATGGCCATATGAGATTAAAATTAATAAACAGATTGGGGATTTTGTGAATTTAACTTATGTGATGAAAGTATAATAATATTCTCTGAAATTAATAATCATATAAAATAATAATGCTTTCAGGAATACATATTGATGAATTAAAAATATGTAAAAAGATAAACAACAAATAGGTAACAGTAAGATTCAGGAAGATGTTTATATTATAAGCAGAGGTGGAACATGGGAAATTTACAGAGACAGTTGCAATTTATCGTACAAGTCCTTATTTAAATTGTATATTAAATTCAAAGTTACTTATTGATTTATTAAAGAAGATTATAAAAAAAGAAAAAGGAGCCACCCATTAATAATTTTGACTGCTTCATTTTCATGGACCCAAGAGATGTAAAGAAAAAAGTGAAAAGATAATTTAAAAAACCAATATCCCAAAATATTATTAAATTGTTTCAGTTTTACAAGGAGAATACATGGAAATAGGGTGGGGAACAACACTTACAGAGGCCTGTCAGGGAAGGATGTGGTAGGAAGAGCCTTAGGGAAGAAGCTAATACATGCTGGGCTTAATCCCTAAGTGATGGGTTGACAGGTACAGTAGTAAACCACCATGCACATGTTTGCCTATGTAAAAAATCTGCACATCCTGCGCATGTACCCCAGAACTTAAAAAATTAAAAATGAAGTAATTATTTTTTAAAAATGCTAAACTCAAAAGGTTACATATTTTGTCACATTTATGTCACATTCCATTGTATAATACCATTTATAAAACATTTTTTAAATGACAAGATTATACAGATATGAGACGGAAAATGATTGTCAGGGTTTACGAAAAGCAAGAGTGTGTGTGGGGTAGAGAACATGGATGTGACTCTAAAGGAGTAGAAAGAGAGAGACTGCTGGTGTGAAATAGTTCTGTACTTTGTGTACAGTGGGATAAAATAACGTAGATAAAATGACATCAAACTACACACACATATTGTACCCATATCAGTTTTTTTGATATTGTACTATATATATCAATGTAGTAATCACTGAGGAAAATTGGGTGAAGAGTACACTGGACTTCTCTGTACTCTACCTTTGCAACTTTCTGTACATTGGTAATTTTTTGAAATAAAATATTCAATAATCTTAAAATATGTTTTAATTTTTAACATTAAAGACATCCTGTTAAACTCCATGATGTATACACAAAATATAAATAAAAAATAAGTTTGTCAAAATATTAGTAATTTTCTATAAATGGTGTACCTAGATTTAAAATTTTCAATCAGCTCTTTTCCTATAATTTTAAGCTTTCTATAATAAGCATGTATGACACTTGCACAAATTTAAAATTTTCAGTGAAATGTATTTTGCATTAAAAAGCTTTAAAAATATAAAAAACAAAGTATTTTTCTATACAGGTTTGGAGAAGACTATTACAATCTTTCATTTGCAATTCACTTCTATTCTTTTTGATACTGCACAATAGAGACTAATGAAGGAAAATTAATTACCTTTACCACAAATTTTAGTTACAGTTAAAGTGAGTGTTTGATAATATGTTCAGCTATCTTTCCCATTGATCTCATGCCAAGGTCACTCTAAGAACTTTTATTCCTGTGAAGAGTTATTCAAGCTGATGTAAAAACACAAATTTGAAAACAAAAAATTGAAAAAAAAAGAATAATATAACTATTCTACCTTTAATTTACCAGAACCCTGATCTTCAAATACTAAATAAGGTTTATGAGGATATGTTATATTATAGTCACTACAAACTAGCAGACAATTTGACTTCTATAAATCTGTGGTGATTAGCAGGAGTACTTGGTTCTTTACAAATATACATCTGTGTGGATATAGTTGTGTGTGTGTGTGTGTGTCTCTCTGTGTGTGTGTGTGTGTGTGTGTGTGTGTGTGTGTGTGTGCCTACTTCTTAAGAAAATATGCACATACATTTTAAGGAAATATACAAATATTTCCTAAGGTGTTGAGTGAATAAATGTAAGTAATGAAAGTATACACCGTTTTCCCTTTGGAGCATTCATTGCCTAGGGAAGTGGGGCATGTGAACAGATGCAGTGTACTATGTTATGTTCTATAACAGATATATCTGTAAAGCTCAATGAAATTTTATTGATGCTAACATGGGAAAGCAGCCTTCACAGAAACAGACAATAAATTTGGGTTTTCAAAAAAATAAATAAATAAAAGGTTTTTCAGATTGGGTCAAAAGAACATGGCATGCCTGTAGAAACTTCAGCATATGGAAGGCCTTTTCTGCAACTTTGAGATAATCATGTGATATTTGTCTTTAGTTCTGTTCATGTGATAAATCACACTTACTGATTTGCACATGTTGAGACAATCTTGCATCTCCTGAAGCCTCCTTGATCATAGTGGTTAAGTTTTATAGGTACTTTTGGATAAGGTTTGCCAGTATTTTGTGAAGTAGTTTTGTATTGACGTTCATCAAGTTTATTGGTCTGAAGTTTTCTTTCTTTTCTTGTATCTCCACGAGGCTTTGCTATCCTGATGATGCTGGCTTCTTAGAATGAGTTAGGGAGACACCCCTTCTCCATTTTTTTTGGAATATTTTCAGTAGGAATGGTACCACCTCTTTTTACCACTGGTAGAATTCAGTGGGGAATCCCTTTGGATTTGGATTTGGATTGGTTGGTAGGCTATTTACTACTGCCTCAATTTCAGAACTCATTATTGGTTTATTCAGGGATTCATTTCTTTCCTGGTTCAGTCTTGGGAGGATGTATATGTCCAGGAATTTATCCATTTCTTTTAGATTTTCTAGTTTACATGCATAGCAGTGTTTATTGTATTATCTGATGGTTGTTCATATGTCTCTGGGGTCAGTGGTTATATGCTTATCATTTCTGATTGTGTTTATTTGAATATTTTTTTCTTTCCTTTTTTATTAGTCTAGCTACTGGTCTAATTTAATTTAAAAAAAAAAAAAAAACAGCTCCTGGATTCACTGATCTTTTAAATGTTGTTTTGTCTCCTTTTCCTTCAGTTTACCTCTGATCTAACAATTATATTTCTAGTATACAATGAAAAATATTTAAAGGATAAATAAAAGTGAAATAAGTAACATACTGCAGTTTTGGCCCTAATAGAAAAAGTTTTGTCTATGTTCTAGAATTTTAGTTTGTAAATATCTTTGTAACTATGCTTTAATAATAATGTTAGTACACTGTATTCTTAAGAATATATTTTTATCAATAATAGATAAAAATCTCTAATTTGATTTCCGGATAATTCCAATATTTTTGGTAATTATAATTCAAAATTATTGAATCAAACTTCTAAAATATTTAATCTCATCCTTGCATTTTGAGTTTGCTGATTGTTCTTGTTTGCTTTGTATTCTTTTATAGTTCTTTTGTTTCCACAACGAACAAAGTTTGATCTCACAAGGGTAAAAATCTGATTTTTTTAAAAATTCACATACACAGTACATGTAAACTAAAATGCCACCATATAAATACAGGTAGAACATACTTAAACTCTCTTTATATTGGAATTTCCACACTTTCTCATATTTAGGTAACATATAAAAGCTATCCTATAAAGTATAATTATTTTTCTATAAGAATAAGCACATCAAATACCACCAGAACAAATTTACATTTTATTGTTATTAAAATATTCTACATAGATATTCTCTCAAATTTCCTAGTATTACACTATATTAAGTGGAATCAATGTCAGAGATGATCAATTTTGAAAAGTCATGCATAATATGTTTAATTGCTTTGATGTTATTTCATAGTCATACAGATCAACAGAACAATATTTAAAAAGGGAATTGACATGGCCACAATATTTTGGTTGGTTGAACATCTTCCTGCCCCCAATGGAAGAGAACATCATCTGTGTGGTTCACAATGTTTCTTTTCCCTTAAATGCACCCATCCATTATTATGGAGCCTTTAGTTTTTAGCAAGATCATGGTTTCATTATTTAAGACCAAACTGAAGTAAAAGGGAAATACCAACAGTTAATTAAAGTCGGTTTATCAATTAACTAGCAAATAACTGAGGAACTAAACCCTGTAAAGTATGAAGTGGTAAGCAGTTGAATGCCACAATGCTTACACAGAAGTCTGAGGGTTCAAAAAAAGTGTGCAAACATAAAAGGGAAGATCTGAATACAGGCTGCCCTGATTTGGGCCTATTTAACAATAAGCTAATATTGATGGACTTCTCCAAGATACTGTTTCAGCAGGTTCAGAGAATGATCATACTAATTGAACCAGTGAAGGTATCACTTTCCAAAAAGGCTTCCCACAGACATGACTGAAGAAAAGTAGAAAATACTGATAATGTTGGGACTGATCCTGAGAGCACTCTTTTTGTTTGTTTGGCTCTATTGATGAAGAATATTTAAACTTTTTGTCTCATTCAGAGAATTATATTAGAGAAAACCTGCTGGAAATAATTATAATTCACAACATCATATGCAAGTAAGTCCACCAACATAGTCCAAGCCACAATTCAACAATTCTATACTAAAAGGAAAATGTAGAGCAAATGAACTCCGAGCACAAAGTAAATTTAGCAAAGGCTCAGGAAATATTCAGTTTGATTTTGTGAATAAGCATATGCAGTGTAGATGAGAATTAAATGAGTTCAGCATGTGTGAATCTCCTCATAAATATACCACCTCTAAAAACAATAAGGAAATATAAAAAGTAGGAAATGTGGCCTTTAATCACTTTTTTCCTGAATCATTTCATTCACATCATATGATACCTTAAATTTCTCAAGAAATGAAATCAAACTTCATGAGTTCACAAAATAGAAGACACTAAAAATTCAGAATGGATAGTACCTTTAGAGATACCACTCATTCAACATTCATTGAACCTACCAGTGCAAGCCACATTGGTAAATGATGGGTACACAAAGAACAAATGTCAAGCAGGAAAGAAAAAAAATACAAATAGAAAAAGGTTATGACAGTTTCCATTTGATGTTTGTGTTGACCTATACTAACCTAATTGCCCCTCAGAAAACTTTCTTTTTGTCTAGCAGCTAAGGGGATTATTGTATGCAATTAAGGTTTCCTTCCTTCCTTCCTTCCTTCCTTCCTTCCTTCCTGCCTTCCTTCCTTCCCTCCCATCCAACTTCCTGCCTTCCTGCCTTCCTTCCTGCCTTCCTTTCTTCCTTTTTCCTTCCTCCCTTCCTTTCTTTTTTCTTTCTTCTTTCTCTCTTCCTTTTTTTGTTTTCTTTTTTTTTTTTTTTTTTTTTTTTTTTTTTGATATGGAGTGTCACTTTGTCACTCAGGCTGTAGTGCAATGTTAAGACCTTGGCTCACTGCAACCTCCGCCTCCAGGGTTCATGCAATTCTCCTACCAAAGCTTCCCAAGTAGCTGGGATTACAGGCACCCACCACTATGCTTGACTGATTTTTGTATTTTTAGTGAAGACGGGCTCTCACCATGTTGTCCAAGCTGGTCTCGAACTCCTGACCTCAAATGATCCACCCGACTCAGCCTCCCAAAATCCTGGGATTGCAAGCATAGGCCACTGCACCCAGCTGACTAGAGATATTCTTATCCTGCCTTCTGCAAGGTCACCATATAGTTTTTGTTGACAAATTGAATGAGCACTTGACTTCCTGGAAGAGTCTGACATTTTTGATTATTTCTCAATTATAAAATAATACTTCCCTTAATCTCTATGGTAAGTTCTCTCTCAATTTTTGGTGAATGCTATAACTCCCTTATTTCCTTTTGTAACTCTGTGTCCACTGAGCTATAAATTCCAGTTTCCCTTTAATTTTTAATTTGTGCCATTTTTGTACCCTTTGAACTGTGTAATTTTTGTAAAAATTCTCTTATATGAACTACGACTAGCTTTGCTTATACGTATGAGGTATTCATGTCTTTATGTATTTTTCTGTTTTCATATATTTTTCAAGGCTAGATAACGTCTTCTACTTCTTTCACACGTTTGCTGATTGCCCAGAATAGATGATGCTCGCATTTTAAAGACAAATTTACATCAATAATTATTATTATTTCATTTCGACAAATTTGAAAATAATATACATGTTAAACATAATAACTTTGAGGATGCACTTGCCACTAGCTATGTCCTTTCATCTTATGACAATCAGGCCAAGGATTATGAAAAAATTTAATAATCCAGATAGATAAGCCTTAGAAATTACTTAACTGTCTGACCTTGTGTAACATTGAGGAAACTGTAGTCCAGCAAAGTTAAATGACAAACCTAAGGCCCCAACATGAATGAGTGTCAGAGGTGAGAAAATAATCCGTATTTCTAGAGTTATAGCCCATTGCTCTTTAAACCAGTAACAGATTGCCAGGGAAACAGTAGCACAAGAGTAAGAATGTAAGATGATCATAAGGGATTTGCAGGAGACATCTTTTATTATTAGTTGCAACCTGTTGCCAATTCCCAGAAAAACAATTTTTCTGTGAATAATAGAAAATGAGGTATTGACCACAGTGATTGAAACTAAAACCTTTGAATTTTCTTCACACACACACACCCATAAATAAAATAAGTTTTTAGAAACTAGATATAGTCATCACAGGAAAATCACTTGTTTAATAATTTATTGTCCTGACTATATTCTCTTTCTTCTAAAGTATTATACTTAAATATTCAGGTTTAAAATATGCATTAGCATATTTCAATATTTGTTATATAAGAAATATTTTATTTTGTGATTGTCCAGACATTAATGGATCATGACTTATTGTACTCAATGTGTCAAATCAAGTACAATTCACCATTAATGACTATAATTTAGAAAAAAAAGCCACTTGGCCGGGCGCAGTGGCTCAAGCCTGTAATCCCAGCACTTTGGGAGGCCGAGGCGGGTGGATCACGAGGTCAAGAGATCGAGACCATCCTGGTCAACATGGTGAAACCCCGTCTCTACTAAAAATACAAAAAATTAGCTGGGCATGGTGGCGCGTGCCTATAATCCCAGCTACTCAGGAGGCTGAGGCAGAAGAATTGCCTGAACCCAGGAGGCGGAGGTTGCGGTGAGCCGAGATCGTGCCATTGCACTCCAGCCTGGGTAACAAGAGCGAAACTCCATCTCAAAAAAAAAAAAAAAAAGAAAGCCACTTGTTTTTCTAAAATCCACTTGTTATGGATTTGGAGAAAAAGAACTCCTGAACGACTCGTAAAGAATGCTAACTGCATTAATTTTACTACATTTGGGATGTCACAAAAGCAGGAGGGCTGGTAAAACATTTAGTGGGCTGGTAAATATTTTTCCTCTATTGTTATGGTTGACTGGTAGCATTTAATAAATTTGGCTTAAAAAGCCCCATGCTAAAGGCAGTAAAATGTAATATGAGGAGATAATAAGCCAACTAAAGCAAATTACTGCCAAGTAAGATAATTATATTTAGGTTTAAATACATTTTATGCAATAAGTTTGTTACTATATCACAATATTATAGGTTAATCAAACGTAGGGTAAATGTTTAGAAAATAAAGATTTTTTTTTCATGAGATTTGACTTGTGTGACAATTTGATTGAATTAATAGAAGAAAAACATTTTCTTAAATAAGACCTATGTTTTTGTTTTTGGTTTTATTTTTGTTTTTGTTTCCAAGATGGCTGACTACAGACACTAGCTACTGGTTCTTCTCAGAAATAAAAACCAAAGTTACAGGTGATCATGACCTGAGTAGAATACTAAAGGAAGAGTTTCAGAATCTGTCAGAGAACCCATGGGATGAAGCTGGGGTGCAGGAAAAAAAAAGGCAGCAAGAGTTTGGAAGATAATGATCCCTGAGGAACTTGGAAAGGGTAGGTTGGGTGTTTCTTTACTCCCTTTCCACCTGCAGCATATTGCTGACTGTCAAAATGTTGGTGAGCTTCTCTGCACCCCCTAGCCCAGGCACTGCTGTTGGTGGCCATTAGAGAAGTCCTTGAGAGTAGAGCATCAGGAGGCCAGTTCTCAAAGTTTCACTCTCTCACCTCAAACCCAAGCTGAGGAGGTAGGGAATTTATTGGTTGTGAGGCCATTGTGGGCTACTGTTCTGCCCAGAGACTCTCAGCCTTTATATCTCCACATGAACAGATTTCCTGTAAACAACCGGGTAGAACCCACTGAGACTGTGGCAACTACAGGAGACTGTCAAGACCCTGAAGAGCTGCAAGATTTCTGGAGGTCTTGCCTTCAAATTGGGCTACCCCTAGAAGAATGGGAAGTGCAGTGTGCCAAAGCAATCTTTGGGCTAATAAGATGTTTGTGTACTCTCCCCTGCCTGAGAGTTCCTGCTTCTGAGCAGAAGGTGACTGTGCCCCCACCCACTGGAGAAGTGAGTATGGTACCAGGCTCTAAAGGGGAGAAACGAGGTCCTACCCCAAGAGATAGGTGGCTCCAATGACTGGGAATGGACACGGAGAGGGAGTATTCTGCCCCATTATCCACTGGAACAGACACAACTTTGATCTTTCTGCTTGAAGTTGCTTCAGGGGTTTGCTTGAGTGCACCTGAGGACAGCTTTTCCAAGGCTTTTGAAAGTGGCTGTAGCATCACTGAAAAATTTTCCCCCTAGCCCCTTCCTATACAGAGCAGAAGGATTTTTGTGGCAGAGTGTGGTTCAGCTGCAGAGCTGTCTGTTTGGGGCCTAGGAAAGAGGTTCTGCCCCAGGACTATTTTGGCGATAGCTGTGGGATGGACATTTTCTGCAAACATCAGTTTCATTGCAACGTAGAGATAGAAACTGTCTATCTGAACTGAAGGCCAGGAGACCTGGAACAGGGTTATAATAGGAAAGTGGATTGCCTTCCTGCCTTCCCAGTGTATGTAGCCAGCGCCCACCACTCTTCCATCAGATACATTTGTGCACCTTACCATGACCTCTCCTTACCATTCCCATTTGGACCTGTGCTTCCCATAGTCTTTGGGGTATCTAAGAGTGAGCCAGCTCTTACTCTTAAGTGCCAACCACTGGACTGGAGAATGAAAAATCTTTTGACAGAGGGCCTCGTTGCTAGGTAATGAGATAAGCTTCCCAAATTTCTGCACTTCCAGCCCCAAAGAGGATAGTTAGTCTACTCATATTCCCTAAACATTGCTATTACAATCAGCATATGGAAAGTCACTATGCAAAAGCTATGTATAAACAAGGAAATCATACAGAGCCTTGTCACCCTGAAAGCAGCTAGAATTGAAGCCAAACAACATAATTACAGTCATACCCTCAATGTGGGGAAATAAAAAAGTCCCATGAAAATGAAACCAAGTTCAAAAATAAGAAGTCATAGCTTCTCCAGATAGAAAACAAAAATCTATGTAAAAAACCTTGGTAATACAAAAAGAAAAACATCCCCTAAATATCACACTACTTTTCCAGCAATGGATGCTAACCAAAATGAGAATTCTGATATTACAGGTAAAGAATTGAAAATATAGTTTGCCTGAAAGCTCAGTAAGTCCCGAGAAAGTTGAAAATCCCCACAGTGAAATCAGAGAAACAATTCAGGATATTAATAAAAAATTTACTAAGAAGATCTATATTACAAAAATAGAACTGCTGGAAAAGATTATTGAATGAATTACTAATTATAATTGAAAGCTTTAACAATGGAGTAGACCAAACAGAAGAAAAAATTCAGAGCTTGAAGACTGGTCCTTTGGATGAAGGTTGCCAGAAAAAATAATTAAAAATATAAACAAAGTCTTTGAAAATATGGTCTTATGCAAAGCAAACGAATTTATGAGTTATAGACATTCCTGAGGAAAAGAAAAATTGAAAAGCTTGGAAAACATATTTGACTGTATAATTTAGTAAAACTTCTCTGGTCTAGCTAGAGAATTAGATATCAAGATGAAAGAAGCTCAGAGAACACAAGAAAGATTCTGTGTAAGAAAAATCTTATAAAAACATAGTCATCAGACTATCCAAAGTAAATGTAAAAATATTTGTTGAAAGCTACAGGAGAGGAGAGGAATTACCTCTAAAGCAAATCCCATCAATCTAACTGTAGACTTCTCAGTAGAAACCTTGCAAGCTAGAAGATATTGGGGCCTACTGTCAGTCTGCTTAAAAAAAAAATACACTCGCCAGCCAAGAGTGTTGTATCCTGCCAAACTAAGATTCACACATGTAAGAGGAAATAAAGAGTCCCTGAGAAGCAAATGCTAAGATAATGTCACCATTAGATTGGACTTACAAGAAATGGTCAAACAAATTCTAACCCTGGAAATCAAAGGAAAATATATGTCTCCTAAAAGCCCATGAAAATTCACAGGTCATAGATTTAAAGCAATTACTCAACTGATACTACAAAGCATCTACAATGATAGTTAATATTTGACAGTAACAAGCCCTTCACATATAAATATTAACCTCTTGAATGTAAATAAATGTTCCACATAAAAAAATACAAGGATGATATTTTTGGATAAATGGATAAAAATGTATATAAAATTGTATAAAAATATTGTATAAAAATATACAATGATGATATTTTTGGATAAATGGATAAAAAACAGGCTTTAACATATACTGTGTTCAAGAAACCTAATTTGTGAGAACATTCTCAGTCTCAAAGAATATGGTGGAAAAAGATATTCCATCCAAAAATACACCAAAAATAAGTAGGATCAGTTATATTTACATTACATAAAACAGACTTTAAACTGCCAACACTACAAAACAGACAAAAAATATCATAATATAATGATAAAGGGTTCAATTTAACAAGAAGATATAATACTTCTGTGTCTACTGAACACAAGAGCACCCAGATTCATTAAGCAAATACTACTAGAACTAAGAAAAGAGAAAGAGATAAATCCAATAATACTAGGGGACTTAAACACCATACTTATATCACTAAGCAGATTATTGCAGAAGAAAATTAACAAAGAAATTCTGAACTTAAACTGGACTCTAGAGAAAATAGTCTAATAGACATTTACAGAACATTCTATCCAACAACTGCAGAACACACATTTTTCTCACCTATCCATTGACCATTCTCCACAATAAACCATATCTTGGCCATAAACCAACTCTCAATAAATTCAAAAAAAAATCAGATAAAGTATCTACTTGGACCACAGTGAATAAAACTAGAAATAAATATCAAGAGCAAGTGTCAAAATTACACAAGTAGATAGAAATTAAACAACATGCTCCTGAATGATGTTTGAGTAAACGATGAAATCATGCTATAAATTAAAAAAAAAAAGGAAACAAATAAAAATAGAGACAAAACATCAAATCCTCTGGGATACGGAAAAGACAGTTCTAAAAGAAAAGCTTACAATGTTAAATGCCTACATCATATAGAAAGATTTCCAATTAACAAACTCATGTTTCAGTTAAAAAAACAGCATTCAATAAAATTCTACATGATAAAAACCCTAAACAAACTAGGTATCAAAGGAATACCTCAAGATAATAAAAGCTATATATAACGAATTCACAGCCAACATCATACTGAACAAGGAACAGTTGAAAGCATTCCACCTAACAAGTGGAACAAGACAAAGATGTTCATTTTTACTACATCTATTCAACATAGTACTGTAAGTCCTAGTCAGAATAATCAGGCAAGAGAAAAAAATATAAAGCATCCAAATTAGAAAAGAGGGAGTCAAATTACCTCTCTTGTCTGATGACATAATCTTATACCTAGAAAACCCTAGAGTCCTCCAAAAATCTTCTAGATTTGATTAATGGCTTTTGTAAAGTTTTAGAATACACAATAAATGTACAAAAATGTAGCATTTTTATACACCAATAATGTTCAAGCTGAGAACCCCATTAAGAACTCATTCTCATTTACAATGGCTACAAAAAAAAAAAAAAAGACCTAGAAATACATTTAACTAAGAAGGTGAAAATCTCTGCAAGGAGAACTACAAGACATTGGTGAAAAAAACCACAGATGACACAAATAAAAGCAGAAACATCCCCATTCTCATGGATTGAAAGAATCAATATTATGAAAATGACTTTAATGACCAAAGCAAACTACAGATTCAACACAATTTGTATTAAAATACCAACATCATTTTTTATAGACTTAGAAAAACAATCCTAAAGTTAACACAGATCCAATAAGAGCCTGAATAGCCAAAGCAATTCTAAGGAAAAAAAAAAATATAGTAAACAAAATTGTGTGGTACTGGTATATATACAGACACATAGATCAAGAGAACAGAATATTCAATTCATAAAAGTCAACGACTGTGGTATTCCCATAATATAAATGAGAAATCTGACCTTGGGGAGTTTAAGCATGTTGCCTAATTTTTGCAGTTGAGAAATAATGGAGTTAGGTTTCAAAGTGACATTTATTTGGGTCTGGAGTTCATATTTTTATGCCATGCAATGATATTATCTTCATATGCTTGGTTTTTCTTCTGCTTTGTTATTTTAATTCAATGGTTCCTTTACATATATACATGAAGCATACTGGTGTATTTGTATGCAGATGTGCATACATATGTTCATGTATGTATATATACATATAATTGATATCAGTATAATTATGTCATAATATCTAATAAGGTAAGATCTCACCTTCATTTACTATTTTTACACACATTTCTTGATTATTCTCAGGCAATCCTTATTAATTATAAGATATTTTTATCCTTTGTGACACTGGTCAATCAAAAAATCCCTTGTTTCTTCTCTATCCATCATCTTTCATGGTGAAGGAGCAACTATTTGAATTAATTTAACATACATTACTCTTGTACTTGACTTCTTGTACTCAATACAATGTACTTGAGAGTCATCACTTCATGTCTTAAGTACTAGTAGTTTGTTTTCTTATGTATGTTAACATTTCTAGCTGTTTATTTGATATATCTATTATCTATCTGTTTACTTGTTTTGAATGTATTCCATTCTATGAATATAACACTATGTTTATATCTATTCTCCTCTCCTCCTGATAACAGGCATTTTAATTATTTTTGGTTTGCCATTCTTCCATAAGTCTTTTTGTAGACATATGTTAGTCTTCAGTAAATAACAAGAAATGGCAATGATAAGTCATATGATCAGTATATAGTTTAGTTTAGAAATTACTGACTTCATCAGATGTAGAGATCCACTGCTTAGATATTACTAGATATTATTTCAAGAGACAAGCTGCCATGACTAGTACTAGACTACAGCATCCAGCTGCAGCATTTTGAGGAATTGCCAGGGCATATGATCAAAGGCCATGGTCTATACAGGCAGCCCTCCCATGAGGATTGAGCACGCTAGATCCTGCTGAGTCAGTCTTTGCTCCTGGACTACTCAGTCGTCACTGAGACTTCCTTAAGATCAACACCACAATCTGAGGTTCTTCCTATGCATTTTCCTGTCCTTTTGCCCTTCCACACCAGTAGCATGGTCTGAAGTCTTTCTCATTCCTGACAACTTTCTTTATACCTTCCATGGTTGCAATGAGGGCATAACCCTGCCATTACCTTCTATGTTCCCCTGTAAAATAAAATTCTATTTATTTGTCTGTAAGCGTGTATTTCTGATATTTTGTGTCACTGTTAACATATATAGCATAACAATTTTATAGATGAATCATTAGAAATTTCCAAGTCTTTTCTTTTTTAAAATGAAAACAAAGAGAAAAGTAATTAATAAATAGCTACCCTCAATATCATACTACTACATTTTTAGCAGAATATTGAAAACACTTAGTTTATATTTTAGTCTGGGCCAGGTGTAGTGGTTTATACCTGTAATCCCAGCACTCTGGAAAGCTGAGGTAGGCAGATCACCTGGGGTCAGGAGTTCGAGACCAGCCTGGCCAACATGGCCAACATGGCAAAACCCCATATCTACTAAAAATACCAAAAAAAAAATTAACTGTGCATGGTGTTGGGGGCCTGTAATCCCAGATACTTGGGAGGAAGAGGCAGGAGAATCACTTGAATCTGGGAAGTGGAGGTCAAAGTGAGATGAGATGGCATCATTGCTCTCCAGCCTGGGCAACAGAACATGGCTCCCTCTCAAACAAAGAAACAAACAAAAAGGAAACCAACCCTGAGACAGCCAAGGAGTTAGCTCTTACAGACAGAAAACTTAAGATCAGCTCTTATAAATATTTTAAAGGAATTAATGGAAAATATTTTCAAAGAATTAAAGGAAAATGCATGTAAAGAACTAAAGAAAATATATTCTTGATGAGTGAGACAGAGCAAGACTCCGTCTCAAAATGCAAGTCTGTTTTTTTATACATGCATATATATACATACATGGACACACACACACAGTCTGTTTGAGATGGCATATGTAAGTATATACATATATACATGACACACACAAACATATAAACATTAGTTAATATTTTTGAATGAATGTGTAGTTTTTTCTTTATAGCTTTACATGATTTTAACTTGAAGAAATTAAACACTGGGTGAATTTTCTAACTGTAACTTCTATTTGAGAATTAAGAAAAACATGTTTGAGGTTATAGAAATTATTTAATTCTGAAAAAGTAGACTATCACAATGTTAGCACATAAAATAAGTTATTTTTTTACTGCTTTAAAAGAATGTATTGCTTATTCCTTTTGTTTCATTTGTGTTTTTGTTCTTGTTTTCAGCTTTACTAAGACATAATTGACAAATACAAATTGCATATATTCAAGATGTACGTGATTAGCTCATATACATATACATTATGAAATTATTGGCAGAAATTAATATAGTCATTACCACACTTAGTTGTCATTCCCTTATGTGTGTGCATGTGAGTGTACTGAAGACACTTAAGACCTAGTGTCTTAACAAATTTTGGGTAAACAATACAGTATTATTAACTATGGTCACCATGCTGTACATTAGACCCCCAGAGCTTATTCATCTTAGAAGTGAAAATTTGTACTCTTTCAACATTTCCTATTTCCTCTATCCACAATCCCTTGTCAACAGCTGTTTTACTCTCTGCTTCTATGAGTTTGACTTTTAAAAATTCTGCCTATAAATGAGATCATGCAGTACTTTTCTTTCAGTGTCTGACTTATTTCAGCTAACATAATATCTTTCATAATGTTGTTGCAAATAATAGGATTTCCTTCATTTTTCAAGCCAAAATATATTCAGTGTATGAATATACCACATAGTCTTTATTCACTCATATATCAATAAAGGCTTAGATTATTTATGCATTTTGGATATTACTAATAATGTTGCAGTAGAAATGGGGTAGTAGATACTTATTTAAAATTCATATTTCATTTTTTTAGGTTTATATCCAGAAGTAAAATTGCTGGAATATATAGTTCTAGCTACATTTTTTAGCAATCTTCATACGGTTTTCCTTAAAATGCTTTCACAATGAACATTCCCACCAAAAGTTTACAAGCCTTCTATTTTCTCCCCCTCCTTACCAATAGTTTTTTATCTCATGTTTTGAAGACAATAGCTATCCTAACATGTAATACCTCACTTTGATTTTGTTTTGTATTTTCTTAATGATTCGTTAAGTTGAGCACCTTGATTTCGTTTTGTATTTTCTTAATGATTAGTTAGGTTGAGCACCTTTTCATGCACCTGGCAGCCACTTGTATAACCTTGGAAAAATTTACATTGAGATCCTTCATTCATTTTAATGGAATTATTTGTTGTGTTGCTAATGAGTTGTGTGTGATCTTTGTATATTTTGGATATTAACCCCTTAAAAGATACATCATTTGTCAATATTTTATCATGTTACATAGGTTGCCTTTTCATTTTATTGTTTTCTTTGCTGTGTGGAACCTTTCTAGTTTGATGCAATTCCACTTGTTTATTTTTTCTTTCATTTCTTATGCTTTTGGTGTAATAGCGAAGACATAATCGCCAAGCTCAAGGTCAAGGAGGTTTTTCCTATGATTTCCTTATGGATTTTTACAGTTTAAGGACTTACATTAAATCTTTAAACAATTTCAAGTTTATTTTTGTATATGTTGCAAGATACAAGTTTAATTTCATTCCTTTGCATGTAAATATTCTGTTTTGCCAATGCTATTTATTGAAGACCACATTTTTTATTGTGTATTCTTGACACTCTCATCAAATACACCGCCACAAAATCATGCTATAAAGAGGGACTTCACATCAGTGGGTTATAATATTATAAACACAAAAAAATACAAATTATTGTTTAGATAAGTTATATCTATACATGTGGAGCCATTACAAATAAAAATATTGCATTATTCAGTTTTATAATAAACTGCTATTATTCCCATTGATGATAACACACCTAATACATATAACATTTCAAGTTATGTGAGAATATCCTGGCATAAAAGGTGGTTTAATTTTTTTTTTTGATGTAAGAAAACAAAAAGATAATAATCAATGTGTATTTATTCCAATTGTTAAACTATTGTTACCAAGTAGTGTTTAAATTTTGATTATCTTCAATTAGAAAAATAAAAAATATTTATAATAAAAGCAGTTCATGCAACTAAAAATGCATTTTACTGAGAAAATGTTATAGAAAAATAATATTCTATTTCCAGAATCAAAAATAAATTATGTTTTTAAAACATCCATTGAACTATGAAGTTCTGTTGTGTAATTTCACATCATAAAATATAACTTAAACTAAGAATTCCAAGACTCACATTCTGTTAAAAGATAAGCTAGAATTTTCAGTTTTGATTGTGCTTTTTATTTTTATCATATAAAGTGCACTAAAATAGCACTTACAATTAATAAGAAAATAATGACATTTAATTCTTTAGCCTTTTAATTGGTTTCCTGTTAAAGCTTTAATTTGCAACTTGTAAATTGCCTTGATACATGTGAAAGTGTCTATTCCTCAGGTAATTTCATTTTTCAAAGTTGTACTTTATGATTATGCAGTACTAGTGTTATCTTTTAATGACAGGTATTTTTCTGTGATATTATAGAAGGTAGAAGTATTTTAGAAAATTGCTTAAAATGAAAAGGGATACTTTCTATACACATAAAAACTTCTACATTCAAAATCTCAATAGTCTTTGTTTAAAATTAATCTGTGTAATTTCTCTGTGTGATTACTCCTTTAATGAACAATCACTGACCATCAACAAGGTGGCCATTATCTTTGTGCTACCCTTACCCTTGTCATTTCTCTTATACTTCTTTCATTAACCTATTTTGAGGATGGTGAATTACTAGTAAATATTATTTGAGAAACAGGGAGGAAAATTTTGCATTTCAAGATGCTTGTCAATGAGCTGATAAATGTTCAGACTAAATTATTGATAATTTTTGTAAAGCCTGTGATTCAAAATAATCTTTTGTTTAGCAGTTTTGCTTAAGTACTGACATGGTTCTCTAGAGAAGGTATAAGGAAGAGGAGGCTGGAGAAGAAAGGTAGCTTACAGAGTATAGGTCAAAAGAATGTGGAGAGAATATAGGCTATTTCTGTTTCTATTGCTTAGGAACAGAAAGGATATAATCTGTTTCTAAGGAATTCTGCTTTCTTAGGTGCTGACAGCCCTATTAATTATTTTGGGGAACAAAATTGAGCACAAATAAACTACTTGGGATGTCTTATTTTGACCAAAAATTGTTTGTGTTAATCTGGTTTTCATATGTGGGAACAATCATGCTAGATAATTTTAATCACTTTGAAATTATTTGCCTTTGAAAAGACACTAGTCATGGCAAGTGATGGATTTCCAGTAGGTAAAGTAAGTCCATGACCAAAGGAGGTGTCACTGATATCCATTAATCCTTTTTTCATGCTTAATTAGCAGAATTTACAATATACTGAAAAATTGACCCCAAATCATAGTTATAAAAACATATTAATTTAAATGTAGATGTAGACTAAATGTATTAAAATGATTCTTTCTGAAGATAATTAGATTTAATCTTTAAATTTCTATAAAAAAATCATACAAACATAGAAACACACACATATACACACAAACATCTACTTTTCCTTGTAGAATAGGAGTATGAAATTGAGGAGTAAAAAATTGTTGTTCCATATGAGTTAATCTAAGGATAGGAAATTTTAGGTGACCTTTTGATTCACTGTATTCAGAAGATTTTGAAAAACTTACTTAGCAAACTGAAATTACAACTGGACCACTTCTCAATGCAATAAAGCAAATATGTTTTGTCTGAAGAGATTTTTAACTTTCAAATGCCTTCCTTTTTATATAGTTATGAGAAGCTTATATTTTATTTTTCTATAAATTATCCCTAACATCTTTAAATATATAGTGATATATTCTAGAATTTTATTTTATCCAACATAACTTAGCTTAGGGGTCTCCAGCCCCTAGGTCATGCCTGTTAGAAACCTGGACACACAGCAGGAGGTAAGAGGCCAGCAAGCCAGAGAAGCTCCATCTGTATTTACAGCCACTTCCCAACACTTGCTTTACCACTTGAGATCCACCTCTTGTCAAATCAACTGTGGCATTTGATTCTCATAGGAGCAAGAACCCTATTGCGAACTAGTCATGGAAGGGATCTAGGTGCATACCCCTTACTGCAATCTGATGCCTGATGATCAGTTACTGTCGCCCATCACCGCCAGGTGGGACCATCTAAGTTGCAGAAAAATAAGCTCAGGGCTCACACTAATTCTATATTATAGTGAGTTGTATAATTATTTCATTATGTATTTCCATGTAATAATAATGGAAACAAAATGCACAATAAACATGTGCTTAAATCATCCCAAAACCATCCCCACCCCACCCCAGTCCGTGGAAAATAACTGTCCTCCATGAAACGAATCCTTGGTGCCAAAAAAGGTTGGGGACTGCTGCCTTAGCTAGTAAACAAGCCAACTTCAAAAAATCAGGAAAGACTGTAAAAATTATAATTAAAAAAGTTAGAATCAGTTTTCAGAAAATAAATATTGTGTTTGTTCCTATAATGAATAGATATGTGCATTCACTAGCAAACAGTTTACTTGTGTTTCACTTTTGGGTGATTTATCTTACCATTTTTAGGGATTATACAATTAATATTAATTTTTATATCACGTAAGTTTGTTAAAAGTCTGTAGAACTTGGATTATAAGATATTATACTGTATATATTTTATTTGATTAGGTGTTCATGAATCTTCACATTTACAACACTGTGAGGAGGAGATGCTATCAGTTTATAGGTAGGGAAATACACCATACATATAATTTTGTATTTACAGGCATAATTAGGTAGATGAATCATGCTATTATACCGTCACAAGGTGACCAATAGTCAGCACTAAGGTTACTGCCTTTAAAGAAAAGTAAAAATGCAAACGTATATAAATTCAAATGAAATAATCTCTCTACCATGTAAAACCCCTTCATCTTTACCCACATACTCTCCCAACCCAGACACACACACCTACACATACACACCTACACGTCTGTGTGAACTGTGAACGAACATTAATTACTTAGTGGTTTCCATCCCAGATTTTTTACCATACTCATGTTTTCTCTGCTTTATTTAATTATAATTTAAATATATTTGACAACCATTGAATAGAATATAGCTGATATAAGAATTTTAACCATAATAAAAAGCCTTTGCAAATTAAAAATATAAATCAAATTAACAATAAATAATCCCATTGTTCAACACCCGCCTATGAGCGAGAATATACAATGGGATTATTTATTTTTAATTTGCTTTATATTTTTAATTTGCAAAGGCTTTTTATTATGGTTAAAATTCTTATATCAGCTATATTCTATTCAATGGTTGTCAGATATATTTAAATTATAATTAAATAAAGCAGAGAAAACATGAGTATGGTAAAAAATCTGGGATGGAAACCACTAAGTAATTAATGTTCGTTCACAGTTCACACAGGGAGGGGAGCACTACACACTGGGATCCGTTGGGGGGAAATGGGGGAGGGATGGGGGGGTGGGGAGGTGGGAAGAGATAGCATGGGGAGAAATGACAGATACAGGTGAGGGGACGGAAGGAAGCAAAGCACACTGCCATGTGTGTACCTATGCAACAATCTTGCATGTTCATCACATGTACCCCAAAACCTAAAATGCAATAAAAAAAAAACAATAAATAATCCAATACAAATCCCCAAAAGCAATAAAACATACTTATTTTAAAGGTATAGTTTGATCCCATTTTGTAATGGCACACATCCAAGAAGAATAAGGCATGTGGACACTGGAGACTGAGTAAGGCAGAACAGGATTTATTAGGTGACAGAAAAAGCTCTCAGCAGAGAGGGGACCCAAAAGAGGGCTGCTAGCTACAGGATTACATTCTGTGCTTTTGTGGACTGAGAAGGAAGAGGAGTGCCCTGACTAGCCTGTGAGCAGTTTTGGAAAAAGCACCATTCCGAAAGAGACATGTTAGTGTAAAGAACCAACTAGAAGCAGAAGGGACAGGTTGGCCTGCAGTCAACTGGGGTCTGGAGTGACATTTTATGCTATGGAAGTGAAGACAGCCCATGAACAGAGAAAGATGAGTATATGTAAAATAGGTGAAAGATAATGACAAATCGAGAGGAAGTATGCCAAATATGAGTGGGAGTCCTAACTCTGGTCCATGGATTCTATCCAGAACTGGCAGCTCAGTTTTCAGGCCTTGGACTGTTCTTGGCTTGAAGGTAAAGTTTTACTGGGCACCCAGTCCTCCTTGCCTAGGAATTCACCTGCCTCCTACCACTATCACTATAATTTGTGGATCAACTCAACAGTTGTTAAATAATTTGAGTTGTTTTCATTTCATTGTCTATAATGAATGATGTTGAATTAACATACACTTAATTTTATATGTGGACACATTTCATTTTTCTTGAGCAAATACCTAGGAGTGAAATCTCAAGTTTATATAGTAAGTATACGTTTAACATTTTATGAAATGCCAAACTGTTTTTCACAAAAATTGTGCAAATTTACTTCCTACAGAAATACATAGTATTCCATTTGCCTCACATCCTTGCCAACATTGATGTCGGTTCTTTTAATGTTTGCTATACTAGTGTCTGTTTGCTAGTATCTCATTTTAGTTTAGTCATTTACCAGATGACTGGTAAAGTATAGTGCCTTTTCATGTGTGTATTAGTCATTCATATATCATATAGTCGATTCAAATAATTTACCTTTCTAAAATAAAGGTAACTGTCTTCATGAATTGTGAGTTTTTTCTGTATTCTGGATAAAATTCTTGTATCAGCTATATGGCTATTTTTTCCCTGTAAGTTGTTGATATCTAATATATTTCATTATTTCTTTCAAAGTACAAAAGTTTTAATTTGATAAAATCCATGTAATTAATATTTTAATGGTCTTTTTATGTTTATTTAAGAAATCATTGGCTAATCTTATGTAACAAAGATTTTGTGTTTTATTTCAGAATTTTAATAAGTTAAGGTTTTTAAAATTAAAATCTATTATATATTTTGAATTACATTATTGTGTGGTGAGATAAGAGTTGAGTTTTATTCTATATTTTTGCCTGCATACATATGGTTATTTCAGCACCCTTTGTTAACATGAATATCTTATAATTATCTTTAGTTAAAAGATAATTATGATCATTTTATTTAACTATATAAAGTGCATATAATTATATTTAATTTATTATCAGTTTAAATTATAACTTTGCTAGAAATTATTTTAATAATGTATTTGTGGCTATATTTTAGGGAATTCCAGTATTTTTCACTAATTTATATGTTTTAGTTTTTGGCAATAACACAACATTATTAATTATTGAGGTCTTAAAACAAGAAATAGTAAGACCTTCAATCTTGCTCTTCTTTTTCAGTATTATTTTCACTAAGCAAGATTTAAAACTTTTCAAATAAAATAATAAAATCAGCTGTGAGTTTTTGTTTCTAAAATGCTTGCTAAGACTTATTGTCATTGCACTGAATGTATAAATCAGTTTAAGAAGTCTGGGGATAAATGCCATGTTAAATTATTTCATCTTATATTTATGAAAATGCTATACTAAAATCATTTTATTATTTCAATTATATGAAGCTCCAGAAAAAGTAAAACTAAACCACAGTAATAGAAATTATGAATGCTCACTGATAAGGCCGGAAAATTGTTTAAAAATGGCACCAAAGAATTTTCTGGGACAATAGGTACATTTTACATATAGTTTTGGAGTATTATGTGGGTATATACAATTGTCAAAACTCATCCAAATATGTGTTTTAAAATTTGTTCTTCCGGCCGGGCGCCGTGGCTCAAGCCTGTAATCCCAGCACTTTGGGAGGCTGAGGCGGGTGGATCACGAGGTCGAGAGATCGAGACCATCCTGGTCAACATGGTGAAACCCCGTCTCTACTAAAAATACAAAAAAATTAGCTGGGCATGGTGGTGCGTGCCTGTAATCCCAGCTACTGAGGAGGCTGACGCAGGAGAATTGCTTGAACCCAGGAGGCGGAGGTTGCAGTGAGCCGAGATCGCGCCATTGCACTCCAGTCTGGGTAACAAGAGCGAAACTCCGTCTCAAAAAAAAAAAAATTTGTTCTTCTAAAATATCAAATATTTTAAAACTATATACCTATTTATGCTAATGTCAATATATAATTTGATACTGTTGATACGTTCTAGCTGCCCAGAAGTAAAACTTTAATCATTTTGTAATATTATTCTAATATCATGCATAATTCAATGTTATCATCATCCTACCTGTATCAATTAGTGAAAAAGATGTATTGCTTTGGACTATCTATAAGAGGAAGTAGTAACAGACAGTTTTTAGAGTAATGGCAAATATTTAAATAATAGTTTAATCATAATATATGCTAATTAGAATACAGTTCTTAAGAGTTTCAACTCAGCATAAAACCCTTGTCAATGGTACCACTTGTAATGGTACCTCTGATATTTGTAAAAAAATACATATACTATGAAAGATATATTTTCCCTTCTTTGAATAAGTGAAAATGAAATGTTTTGAACCATTATTAGAAAGTACATTATGTTCATATATTGAAGAAAACTTGATAGGTTTACATAGAGCAAGGAGTTAAACACACACAAAAAAGAGAAAATAAAGATATCACACACACTTATTTTGCTTATTATGATTAGTTTCTAATGTTAAGAAATATTTTACACCAAAATCCATTTAAGAAATGGAATTAAGAAATATTTAAACATCACTGCATGAATCTGTTATATTGACAAAATCACCTCTATACTACAATAAATACTTAACTACTCTTTATATAAAGAAATTAATATATATATATATTACTTTTTTCTGTTGACTCAGTTAACAGAAAACACTCTGTTCGGATAACACCCTGAAATCTTATGATTACGACTTTAAGAACCATTAGCCAGACTGTCTAATAAATTTTATTTTTTGTTTTTCACCATATAATTACAAAGTAGAGCCATTATAGGTAGCAGAGCATTTTTTAAATTGTAAATACTACAGTTTTAGTTTATCCTAAGTTATTAAGCTTTATGCTTTATTAGGAACATCACTTATTTAAAAGTAATTACCACTTTACTTTGGAAAGTGGTACCTGTACCTCATGTTTCATGTTTCACTACATACACAGAATGAATTTTTAATGAGAGATGATAGCAGACAAGAGATATTAATAAAAACAGAACATGGGGAGCTGGATAAGACAAATGAGACTTAGGAGATTCACCAGAGCATGAACATTGTAAACCATGGTGTATAGAGGTGAAACCTTAAAACAAACTCAACAATAATTGGGATAATCTTGTATTCCAAAAAACTCATCAGGCTGATTCTATGCTAAAAGAATCTTTAATCATTAATAGAGTAGTCTACCAAGACTTTTAAGGTAGAATATAACACAAGTTCTCCTGACAAGTGATGCTACACATCCTAAAGTCTTAAAATATGAGTAATCAGTACTTAAATATTAATAATTTCATTGTTTAGTTATCCAATGTACCAAAAGATGAACAGATATAAAAATAAATAAACTTTTTTTACATTTAAAACATTTTAAACTAAGTTTTAAATAATAAATATCAAAAAGAATCTGAAATATTTTACCTTAGGTGCTTGATATCTCACGTAAGTGCATTATGTAAGAGGATTTGATTAATCATATGTATGTCTTTCTCTCTGTCAACCATGTTAAGAGCCATAATCATTAAATTAATGTTTTATCATTTTAATATTTGGTGAAATTTTTCATAATTATCATAGATTATTCTTTTTAATTATAATATTAATATATTGATTGTGAAAATATTACACAGTGTGAAGCCAACACCTTAAATACAAAGCATATCAAATTGTTCAGTAGTAAAAAAAGATTGAGAAACATGAAACAAAAATAACGTATTCTGTTTGAGAGAAAGTCATCAAGAAACATCTGCCTCTCCTAAATATAATTAGGTAATCAGCTAAAATGGGCCATGTGTTATTAAGTAACTCTTCTTTAGTATATTTGCATTAGGTCTCTAATCACTTGTGAAGCACTAGTTTCCATGAAGTGTGACATGGCATTAGTAAAAGAAAATTGTTCTTAGATGTTTTTTTTTCTTTTTTTAAAATGCATTTTAAAAAGCACTTTGTAAAATCATGAAAATATTGAAAATAAGTGCAACATACTTTCTAAATTCCCCATGCCTGTAGTGCATTCCCTTTTATATTCTTTTATTAGACTCCAAAAAATAACTCTCTTAGTGAAGGTCCCAAAGTGTAGCTTGATTTATTATCTCTTTTTTTCCTGTTTTACATTTCATCTACCTTTTTCTTCTTTTCTCCCCCAAAAATTCCTATTGAACCACACCAATTATAATATTAATTATATTTCACTTAAAAAAGAAGTTTTTTATAATGAAATTCTCTAATATAAATGGTATAAATCTAATGTTATACTTCTAATTTTTTCTTTATTATTTAAAATAAATATGAAACAGTGTTTCAGTCTGCTAAATTAAATTTATGCCTTGAATCTTCTTTATTATCCATGCTCAAATTTTAATCTACATGTGTCTGACACAAACTGCGTCCTACGCTACACAACGGTTCAAAGACCTAAGAGGGAATGACCGGGGATAAAGAAAGATACACAGACAAACACATAGAGCTGGGCCATGCAGTCTGAAAAGCTGATGATGTCAGTCTCTTCAGCCCAACCTGCCTCAGAGTACTTTATTTTATATGTTCACAAAGGACACAGCAGAGGGAGGATGAAGTTACTTAGAGCAGCCTGTCGTTATAACTCTCATACTTGAGTTAACATACTTTAGCTAACAATTATATTGCATCAAGGTCAGTGAGAGCTTATTATCTTTTTCTAGGCCTCTCTGCTCTCCTCTGAGACATACACATTCCCCTATTATGGTTTTGCTTCTTTGGAGTTTACCCAAAGTTCAGAGCAGCCTTGTTGCTGATTCCCTCAGAGAGGATGGGCTACTCTGGCTCTCTACACAAGTGTTTCAAAGTCATTTTCCTGGAATGGCCAAAAATATCTTTTCCACAGCTATGGGTCAGATTCAAGTCTTAACTATTCATACCCAAAATGGTTTCCTAGTCACAAATATGTAATTTGCTATCTCTCATCACTCGCCCCTTAGAAAAAACTTATTGTCGTTTCCCACATTTATTTGGTATATAAAATAGTTTATGTGTAATAGATTAAAACATATGGAGCATACCAAACACATTTTTAGTGATCCCTGAAAACTTATGATAGACAATATATAATTAATATAAAAATAAATGTGAAATAGTGTTAGAATAAAAGAATTATTAGCAGAAAAAAATTGTGAGACATTTATAGAAAATAGAAAGCATGTGGGATCATGTTAACAAAAGCAGCCCAATTGTCTCACAGAATAGATGTTTATATTTCAATTGTCTCATAGAATAGATGTTTATATTTCTTCGGAAAAAAACATTCAAAGTGAACATCCTGGCTGGGTGAGGTGGCTCATGCCTGTAATCCCAGTATTTGGGGAGGCAAAGGCAGGCAGATCATGAGGTTAAGAGAGTGAGACCATCCTGGCCCACATGGTGAAATCCGTCTCTACTAAAAATACAAACATTAGCTGGGCTTGGTAGTATGTCTCTGTAGTCCCAACTACATGGGTGGCTGAGGCAGGAGAATCACTTGAACCTGGGAGGCAGAGGTTGCAGTGAGCTGAGATTGTACCACTGCACTCCAGCCTAAGGCAGAGTGAGACTCTGTCTCAAAAAAAAAAAAAAAAAAAGTAATTAAGTGTCCCACACTTAAAACTTGAAAAAGTTACATTTCTCTTATCTGAGTTCCTTTATCAGGAAATCAACCATCAATTCTCCCAGATAGCATCAAGGAACTGAAACAAGGAACTGAAACTTGCCAGAATCACTACATCTGTTCAGTAATAGACCAGATCCCTCACTAGTCATGATTTCCTACTCAACTACCTACTTCCTGTTGACCAACTCCTCTTCCTCATCCCTCTCTAATTTCTGTTTCCCCAAACATGATTACATTTCTTCTCTGCTATATAAATTGCTGATCTTAGTTGACTGAGGATATAGATTTGAGACTGATCTCCCATATCCTTGGCTGCAGCACCTGAATAAAGCCTTCTCCCCTGGCAACAATTGCTGTCTTGATGACTGGCTTTCTGTGCAGTAAGCAGCAGGGCATAGGCTGAACCTCTGTGTTCTGATGACATTAACATGACTAGAGGAAACAGTCACCCAGATATGTGTGAGAAAATACTAACACATAAGGAGAAGATAAAGAATAATTCCAAGATCATACTGAAGAAATGTGAAGAGATTGAGATGACCATAGTGAAATGGTTATAGTACTTTTATTTTTAATATTTCTCATGGGGAGATTGTATAATTCTGAGAGTATTTGAGAAAAATCTAGGAAAATAAGAAGAGAGAGGAAAATAGTTATCATACTCATTTGTTCTTAAAGTGTTCTAAAATTTGCACTGAACCACAAGAAACATTTCCACTAAAAAGACAGCTATATATTTGCAGAAGATTCACATGCAAAACAGTTATCAATACAAATAAAATAAACCACTATAACATAAATATAGAAGCTAATTTGTAAACAAAAGCTAGCAAATCAATACAACACTTGTTTCTAAACAGACATGACAAAGAGTATCTATACTTTATCTCAAAAAACACATTCTCCCCATAAAATATATAGATATTGATATGTAAAACATATATGCATAATTGGCAAAAGAAACACATGAAATAATGCTTTGCATCATTATTTATCAGAGAAAGGAAACTAGAAACCTCTGTGAATTGGCAACATGTGCTCACTAGACTGCCTATGTTTCAGCTTGACAATAGTATGTGTTGAGGAAATGAAAAGCTGAAACTCTCAAACACTGCTGGTGAGAATGTAAAATGATACAACCACTTTGGAGTCATGGTTTATAATTTCATTTACCATATGATCCAGCAGTCTTTTATAAGTTTTATTTTGCTGTTAATTGACACATAAGAATTGTACATTTTTGTGTGGATTCAGTGAGAGCTCCTAATATATACGTACATTGCAAAACAATCAAATCAGTGTAATACCCATATCCAACATCTCAAATATTTGTCATTTCTTTGTGCTGATGCAATTCAAAATTCTCTCTTCTACCTATTTTAAAGTATACAATGCATTACTGTTGACAATAGTTGCCCTACTGTAAAATACAACACCAGAATTTATTTCTCCTATTTAACTATACCTTTGTACCCATTTACTAACCTCTCCCCGTCTCTTCCCACTTATTCATAATCGAGTATTCAGTATTCTACTTGCTACTTCTACAAGATCAACATTATTAGCAATAGTGATTGGGAGTTCACTCATGATTTGGGTCTCTGATGATCTATTGTGGGTGTAATGAAATGCTTGTTGGGAAAACTGGCTAGGCATGTGCATAAAGCTGAAACTGGACTCCTTCCTTATACCTTATACAAAAATTAACTCAAGTTGAATTAAATATTTAAACATAAGATCTAACACCATGAAAAACCCCAGAAGAAAACCTAGGCAATACCATTCAGGGCATAGGCATAGGCAAGAACTTGATGACTAAAACATCAAAAGCAAAGGAAACTAAAGCCAAAATGGACAAATGGGATCTAATTAAAGAGCTCCTGCACAGCCAAAGGAACAATCATAGAGTGAACCAGCAACCAACAGAATGGAAATTTTTGCAAGCTACCCATCTGATAAAGGGCTAATAATCAGAATCTACAATGAAGTAAAACATATTTACAAGAAAAAAACAAACACCCCATCAGAAAGTGGGTGAAGGATATAAACAGACACTTTTCAAAAGAAGACATTTATGTGGCCAACAAACATATGAAAAAATTGTCATCATTACTGGTCATTAGTGAAATGCAAATCAAAACCACATTGAGATACCGTCTCATGCCAGTTAAAATGGTGATCATTAAAAAATCTGGAGACAAGAGATGCTGGAGAGGATGTGGAGGAATAGGAAAACTTTTACGCTGTTGGTGGAAGTGTGAATTAGTTCAATCATTGTAGAAGGCAGTGTGGTGATTCCTCAAGGATCTAAAAATAGAAATACCATTTGATCCAGCAATCCCATTACTGGGTATATACCCAAAGGACTATAAACTGTTCTATTATAAAGACACATGCACACATATGTTCATCATGGCAGTATTTACAATAGCAAAGACCGGAACCAACCAAAATGCCCATAAATGATAGACTGGACAAAGAAAATGTGGCGCATACACACCGTGGATCATTACATAGCCACAGAAAAGGATGAGTTTGTGTTCTGCAGGGACATGGAAAAAACTAGAAACCATCATTCTCAGCAAACTGACACAAGAACAGAAAACCAAACATGGCCATGTTCTCACTCATAGGTGGATGTTGAACAATGAGAACACAAGGACACAGGGAAGAGAACATCACACACTGGGGTCTGTTAGGGGCTGGGGGGACTAGCGGTGGTTTGCAGGGTGGGGATATTGGGGAGGGATAATCTTGGGAGAAATACTTAAGGTAGGTGACAGGAAGATGGAGGCAGCAAACCACCATGGCATGTGTATACCTATGTAACAATCCTGCAAATCTGCACACGTACACCAGAACATAAAGTATAATAAAAAATAATTTATATGTATGTGTGTGTGTATATATATATATATATATATATATATATATATATATATAAAGAAAAAGAAATACTTGTGATTTTTGCACATTGATTTTGTATCTTTAGACTTTGCTGAAGTTGCTTATCAGTTCAAGATGTTTTGGGGCTGAGATGGTGAGGTTTTCTAAATGTAAAATCATGTCTTCTGCAAACAGAGACAATTTGACTTCCTCTCTTCTCATTCAAATACACTTTTTTTCTTTCTCTTGCTTAAGTGCCCTGGCCAGAACTTCTAATACTAGGTTGAATAGGAGTGGTAAGAGAGGGTGTCCTTTTCTTGTACAGGTTTTCAAAGGGAATGCTTTCCGCCTTTGCCCATTCAATATAATATTGGCTGTAGGTTTGTCATAAACAGCTCTTATTTTTAGATTTGTTGCATCAATATCTAGTTTATTGAAAGGTCTTAACATGAAAGGATATTGAATTTATCAAAGTTTTTTTCTGCATCTATTAAGATAATCATGTGGTTTTAGTCTTTGGTTCTCTTTATATGACGGATTATGTTTATTGATTTGTATATGTTGAACTAGCCTTGCATCCTAGGGATGAAGCCAACTTGATCATGGTGGATAAATTTCTTGATGTGTAAATTAATTCAACCATTGTGGAAGACAGTATGGTGATTCCTCAAGGACATAGAACCATGAATATCACTTGATCCATCAATCCTATTACTGGCTATATACCCAAAGGAGTATAAATTATTCTATTACAAAGACACATGCACACATATGTTTAATGCAGCACTATTTATAATAGCAAAGACATGGAACCAACCCAAATGCCCATAAATGACAGTCTGGAAAAACAAAAGGTAGTATATACCATGAAATACTATGCAGCCACAAAAAGAAATGAGATCATGTCTTTTGCAGGGACATTGATGAGCTGGAAGCCATCATCTTCCACAAACTAACACAGAAACAGAAAACCAAACACAGCATATTCTCACTCATAAGTGGTAGTTAAACATTGAGAACACATGGACACAGAGAGGGCAACAACACACACCAGGGCCTTTTGCAGGGCTGAGGGCTGAGTGGAGGGAACTAGAGAACAGGTCAATAGGTGCAGCAAATCATCATGGCACAAATATACCCATGAAACAAACCTGCATGTTCTAAACACATGTCCCATTTTTTAAGAAGAAATAAAAAAAAAAAACTCTACTCACTTTTGCATGTTGATTTTGTATTCTGCAACTCTACTGAATTTGTTTATTCTAAAAACTTTTTGGTGGAGTCTGTAGTTTCTAAATTGCTTTTCTTTCTTTTGCCTAATTACTCTGGCTAGGACTTCCAGTACAGAGTTGAATATAAGTAGAGAGAGTGGGTATAAATTGTTCCAAATTTTAGAGGAAAGCTTTCAATGTTTCCTCACTTACCATGTTAGTTGTGGGTTTGTCATATGTGGTTCTTAGTTATTTTCCTTTATCATGGAGAAATATTGAATTCTACTAACTACTCTTTCTGGATCTATTAAAATGTTCATATAGTTTTTGTCCATAATTCTGTTAGTGTAAATGACAATTAGATAAAAATAATTTAGCTTCAGATTTATAAAATATTTCAATTAAAATTCAAAGACACATTCAAAGACTGAAACAAAAGGGAAAGTATTATTTAAGAAAGTTGTTATATATGAAGAGGTATAATATTACTTAATATTAGCCTATAATAAATTAATGATATATACTATCAATGCAAAAGCAATAACTTGTTAGCAAAGAAGGAATTGTCATAAAAAGCCAATTAATAAATATTAAAATAAATTTTAAAATTATGAAAAAAGAAAAAATCAATTAGTATAGTCTCTCATTTTTGCACGTATCCAAAGAATTGTACAAGTATGATTTACTTTTGGCCAAACTCTGGACAATGTGGTCCTCACTAGGCATAAAAATGCCAAGAATGATGGTGTGCACCTAGTTTTATTGTTAGGGTTCTTAACTGTGATTGTAATGACTGGTTGTGTAGCAGAATGTGAAAAATGCTCCGTAAGAGTCTTAAATTCTGATACTCAACAGACTTCATTGTAGAGAGAAATTTCACATGTTTTCATACCTGGATGCTGGATGGAAGCAAGTTCTAAGTGGCTACAGACAGAAAACTACTCAGAAACCTGCATGTGACCACTGTGACTTCACCCAATGCATGTATTTTTCTTACATCTCTAATTTCTTTGGTATAACAATCCTTAGTCATGAGCATAATCTGTGAAATAGTCATGTAAGGCCTTCAAGTAAATCAGTAAACTTGAGAGTGGTCTTATTACCACCAAAACACAAAGATAGATGGAGAAAAAAGTAGTGATAGGAAAGATCAAAACACAATCATATTAAAAATTCCATTAATTATAAATGGCTAAAAAACTCAACTGAAAAGCAGAGATTATTATATTGGCTTAAAAAAAAAAGAGTACACTCCATGCTATGCATAGAAAGCCTATTTTAATTAACAAGACATAGATAAAAATAAAACAATAAAAATACTAACAAAAAAGAAATACAGTGGAAATATTGACATAAGTCAAATTCTCAAGGATAACAGATGGCATTACATAGAAATGAAGACCTTATTTCGTTAACATGACTTGAAAAAAAAAAGTTTATATATTTTAAAGTAAACCACCCACAAAATATATAACAGGACTGATAGGAGAACTAGAGATATTTGTAGTCACATATTTCAGCAACTTTTCACTAACTGATAAAATAAGTAGATAGAATATTAGTAAGTTTGAAGATAGACTCATTTTTAACTATGACTATTTTTTCTTTAAAAGTAACTTTTATGGAAAAAATATATATTGGTTATGTAAATTCACACTCTTCTATTGCCTATGATATAGTTTCTTTATGTTGCTGATGTGGCGATAAATTCACGGAATAAAAATATTCCATTTAAGTTGATGCACTTGTAAGAGCAATTCAGAGATTACAGTTATTTGCATTCATTCTCAGTTACAATGTATATCTGAAGAAAATACCAATTCAGTTTCTTTAGATCTATCATCTGGACCAATTTTCTTCACTGCACTTCTGCATATTTTGACAGTCCTAGCAAATATTATATGAGAATCTATGCCAATAATCACAGTGTAATGAAAAACAGAAAAGTCCTTTCTCTAAAGAACATCTAACACAAATTAAAAACTATTTATAATTTTATAATTTTATTTATTTATATTTATTATTTTTATCTAGTAAGCAATATTTATTAGATTTTCATTGTTATATATAATAATAATTTTTCAATCACTTCAAAGTAAATATCTCAAGATTGTGGAAGTACAGAATGCTACATACTTTAGACATAAGAGGAATCTATCAAATGTATTGCTGCCTCATTACCAATTTAAAAGAAAACAAAAACATGGATCAAATGGTCATTTATAGTATAATTAATGGATGAATTGAATATTATAAAAGATACTAGATAATTTTTAAAAATCAATTATTAATATTTTCATAGTGATGGATGTTTTTAAAATATTTATAAACAAGTTGGAATATATAACTATATATTATATATAACTATATCTACATATGGAACTAGGGCATATGGGGCAAACCTGGATAAAAAATATATACACATTTCAAGTTTTTTTACGCATGTATACAGATGTATATTTCGAGTTTAAGTAAACTCGAACAGACACACACATACATATCAGGCCATGTTCATTTGTTCACTCTAAATAACTTGATTTAAATATGCTATAGAATTAATGAGTCCATGCAAATATTGATAGTAATTTATCAATAATGATTTTAAGGTATTTATGGTACAGTCAGTATATATATCACCTTCAGGAACTCATATATCACCTCTTCCTATTCAGTTTCAGGAACCATCTGCTCATGCTCCTTATCATCAAATGTGCCATTCATAGCTAACTTTATATCTGTCACCACAAACAAGAGTTAACAACACTGTAATTACTCACAATTTCTCAATTATTCAAACCTATTTATATTGAAACAAAATATCTTCTCTTGCCTCTGCCTCCTAAGTAGCATTGATTTGTTGCTGTCACATCATTATTCATTCTACTGCATCATCCAGCATGTATCCATGAGTATAGACTTTTAAATGACTCTCTCAAGGATTGCTGCTGAGTTGTATTGTTGAATCTCACAAATGTAGATCTTATACAGAATATTCAGAAAAATGTCAACTCTTAATTCATTTTCTAGTCATGTATAAATTTACCCTTTAGAAGTTTACAGTGTAAATGCAGAATATCACATCTTCCAACTGTCTTCTCTTGAACTTTTTGGCATAATCACTGGATTCTTAGAATATAGTATCTTTCAATCTTGAATACTCCCCTGCCTTACACTCACCACCATCAATTATAAAGATAAATAAGAGATCTGTAGGCAAAGAAAGCAAATTGTTTTCATTTATTGTAGAGATGTCTGTCCTTCATCCAACATAGATTAAGAATACATGAGATTGCCAAAATTGTAATTAAAAGAGATCATTAATTGGAAATGTCCATGAGTTACATGTAGATACAGCTTTGAAAGCCTTCAGAGAAAGTTGGCCCAGCCACTCACAGTACTGTGAGTTCCTGTTCCAGCTTGAGGCAACTCTTCGGAACACCACCACTGGTCCTAGGCAGTTTCAGTCAATGGAAGGAAGTTTAGAATCTTTTGTTTCTCCTGTGGAGCAGGGCACAGGATACCGTTCAGACTCTTCTAGTCAAAAGGCATAATTTTACCTATTAATTTACAGTAATATAGAACTAGTGTTGTTGTCAAGGGAAAAAAATGTGTACTTTGTAGGAAGAAATGTATAAATGTTATAAATACCGAAGATGCTTTTCCTTTCTCTTCCATCATTATTCTAGCCATATAAACAGAATGGTTTAATTTTGTCTATAATTATGTTTATTTTATAGAGGAATATCATTAGTTAAGGAAGAAATGTTCTTTAAATCTGATTCTCTATCATACTCATATTAAACTTTTAATATACACCCATGGGCATGTCTATACACACTCATAGGCACAGGCCTGCTGCACTTGAGTTTGTAGGCAGTGTGTAGCTGCATGAGTCTGCACTGGACGTGTGGGTCTCTGTGAACACACACAAAGACATTTTGAAGGTAAGTCTGTGGGCTCACCTTGTGGTAGCCTCTGAACAGAGTCTTGGTAACATGATGATCAGACTCCAGAATCTGACCATGACAGCTGAGCAGAAGGTAAGACAGAAAGAGTACTTTTACCTTCCCTGATTGGAGTTATCTACATATATATGTGAGAGTTATATAAATATACATATATAACTCCTATATATACATATATACCTGTATATATGTATATATACATTATATACATATATACAATATATACATATCTATGTATATACATGTATATGTATTCATGTATACATATATGTATATACATATACATGTATATATGTATACGTATATATTTATATAACTCCCATATATATGTGTGTATATATATGGGAATTGTATAAATATATACGTATACATATATACGTATATATTTATACAATTCCCATATATATGCGTGTATATATACGGGAGTTGTATATATATATATATATATATATATATATATATATATATATATATAAATTGGATATATATATATACATATATATATATATATATATATATATGTAAAGGGCAGTTTATTAAGTGTTAAATTACATGACCACAATGTCCAAAAAGACTCTGTATGCAAGCTGAGGAACAAGGAGAGCCCCAAGTCCCAAAACTGAAGAAACTGCAGTCCAATGTTCAAGAGCAGGAAGCATCCAGATGAGTGAAAGGTGTACGCTGGGAGCCTAGGCCCATCTCGTCTCTTCCTGGTTTTCTGCCTGCTTTGTATTTGCTTATGGTTTATTAGATGAAGTCTACTCAATTAAGGGTAGATCTGCTATCTGCAGCCAACTTACTGAAATTTTAATCTCTTTTGGCGACATCCTCACAGACACACTCATGTTCAATTATTTGTATCCTTCAATCCAATCAAGTTGACGCTCAGTATTAACCATCACACCATTAATCAGGCATCTTCTCCAATGATGCAAAAGCCTCCCATCCAGCCCCACCTCCAACAATAGGAACTACATTTCAACATGAGACATGGGCGGGGCCAAATCTCCAAACTATATCAGTATGGGTATTAGGCAGGGTTCTCTAGAGGAACAGAACTAAGAGGATAGATGTATATATCAAAGAGGAGTTTATTAAGGAGTATTAATTCAGATGATCCCAAGGTGAGGTCCCACAAGAGGCCATCTGCAAGCTGAGGAACAAGGAAGCCAGTTCAAGTCCCAAAGCTGAGGAAATTGTAGTCTGATGTTCAATGGCAGGAACCATCCAGCATGAGACAAAGATGTAGGATGGGAGATTAAGCCAGTCTAATCTTTTCAGGTTCTTCTGCCTGTTCTTCTGACCACTCTGGCAGTTGATTAGATTGTGCCCACCCAGACTGAGGGTGGGTCTGCCTTTCCCAATCCATTGACTCAAATGTTAGTCTCCTTTGGCAACACCCTCACAGACACACCCTGGAACAATACTTTGCATCCTTCAAAATCAAGTTGGTACTCAATATTAACCATCACATTATGATAAGAGTAAAATAAATACATATGCTTGCACCTACTTACATTTTATAAATTTTATTTTTTTATTATGTAGAATGCCAGAAGTTACTCAATACATGCAGTGTAGAAAACTGAAAACAGAGGTACAGTAGGGTAAAAAGTTAACATGAGGCCTATTTGTAAATGATGATGCAAAAAAAAAAAAACCGTAACCTTCATTGAAGTAAATTCAGCATATCAAGACATATTACAGACTGCTTAATCTGAGGAATAAAGATACAAACTAATCTTACAAATAATCTGGGCCAATATTGCATGTTTTTACAACAGCAACATCATGACAACACCAAAAATGATATTTTTTACTTGAAATATCATATATATATATATATATATATATATATAAAATGCATAATAATCGTGTCAAGGTAGATGGGGTAGCTATCACGTTAAGCATTTATTATTGTGTGTGTGTGTTACATTCATTCCAATTATACTCTTATTTTTAAATGTACAACAAATTATTGTTGGTTGTAATCACCTGTTGTGTTATTATATACTAGATATTATTCATTCCTTCTAACTATATTTTTGTCCCCATTAACCATCCCCACTTCTTCCCTGCCCTTACTACTTTTCCCTACCTCTGGTAATTCTACTCTCCATTTCCATAATTTCAACTGTTTTCAGAGATTACCAAAATATAGAGTAGATTGTAAAAAATAAACCATAATACAAGAGGCTACTTAATGTGTGCTACAACTTTGGAGAAAGTAGCAAAGTAATACTGAGAAACGTTAAGATAAATTAATAAAATTAAAAATTAAAAACACATTGTTTAAAACTTAAGTAAGACAATTTTCAGTAACTGAAAAGTAACATGCCTACAAGTTTATGTAAGCAGTAAAGTTTCATTAAAACAGATAATATTTTCATCTGTATACATTTATTTATTTTATATTTATTTATTTATTTGTTTATTTTAAGATGAGATTTCACCATGTTGGTCAGGCTAGTCTTGAACTCCCAACCTCAGGTGATCCGCCTGCCTTGGCCTCCAAAGTGCTTGGATTACAGGCGTGAGCCACCACGCCTGGCCCTTCATCTGTATACATTTATAATGTACTTCATGAAGATTATTAGACAACTAACTTTCAGGACTTTTTATTTCTCACTAATCTTTTCCTAAGAAATATGAAAACTTTCTAAATCAGCACTATTGTTTGTGAAGTCATATTAATTTCAATGTTCTCATTTTGTAGCACTGCTTTGTAAGATAATTTATATTTCTAAAACATATAATTGGAGTTACTAGTATTAAGAATTTACATCTTTCAGAGTCATTGTTAGGAATACACAAAGGCAAGCCAATTAGAGAAAATACTTGAAATACATAAAACTGACAAGATATTTGTATCCAGAATATGTAAATAGAAACATTACAATTTAAAAAGAAGATAAATAATCCAATTTAAAATATTCGAAGACCAACTAACACTTAACAAAATATATATAGAGAGATAGATACATAGATAGCCAGTCACACACAAAAAAATTGCTTGAAATCATTAACCTTTAGGAAAATCCTAATTAAAACTACACTGCATTAGAACCATGCACACATTAGAATGGCTTAAATCAAAAGTAAAGAAAAAAAGTGAAAAAAGTAAACAGACAAAAACAATTATTAGAAAAAATGTGGGTCAACGATATTGCTGGTAGGAATATAAATCTTGCAATTACTTTGGAAGACTATTTTACAATTTCTTATAAAGTTAAACATACAGTTTGATATGGTTTGGATCTGTGTCCCTACAAAATATCCTGTCAAATTGTAATCCCCAATATCAGAGGTGGTGGCTAGTGTGAAATGATTAGAAAACAGGACTGGATTTCTCATGAATAGGTAAGCAGTATCTCCTTGGTGCTGTTCTCCTGATAGTAAGTTCTTGTGAGAAGTTGTTTAAAAGTGTGTAGCACTTACTCCCTTGCTCTTGCTCTTTCTCTTGCTCCTGCTCCTGCCATATAAGATGTCTATTCCCCATTTTTAAGGAGAATTTTGTGGCATCCCCAAAAGCAGAAGCCACTATGTTTTCTGAAGAGCCTACAGAATCATGAATCAATTAAACATTTTTTTTAATAAATTACCCAGTCACAGGTATTTCTGTATAGCAATGCAATGAACTAATACACAGTTACTATATGACCAAGGATCCTACACAAAGAAAATTATTTCCACATAAATACTTTTTAAAAAATTTATATAGCTTTATTTGTGATAAATAAGAAATGTCAATCATTAAATGTTCATCAACATTTAAATGGGAAAAACAAAATTTTATATGCATGCAATGAAACCTTATTTGACAACAAAAACAAAGCACAGCTGAAACATGAAATTATACAGATGAATCTCAAAATCATCATACTAAAAAAAGCCTAAAGCAAACAAGTACAAAATGTATTATCTCACTGATATAACTTTTAATAAAATAAATCTAATCTACAAACATAGAAAACTGATCAGCGTCTGAATGGGGCTTAGGATGGGTGTATCAGTCTGTCCTCATGCTGCTAATAAAGATATATGTTAGACTGGGTAATTTATAAAGAAAACAGGTTTAATGTACTCCCCAGTTCCTTATGGCTGGGGAGGCCTCACAATCATAGCAGAATGTGAATCAAGAGCAAAGGCACATCTTACACGGTGGCAGGCAATAAAGCATGTGCAGGGGAACTCCCTTGTTAAATCATTAAATCTCATGAGATTTATTCACTAGCATGAAAACAACTCGAGAAATATATGTTTCCATAACTTAATTACCCCCTACCAAGTCCCTTCCATGACACACTGAGATTATTACAATTCAAGGTAAGATTTGTGGTGGGACACAGCAAAACTTTATCATTTCACCCCATCCCTTCCCAAATCTCATATCCTCACATTTCAAAACCAATTATGCCTTCCCAACAGTTCCCCAAAGTCTTAACTCATTTCAGTATTAACTCAAAAGTCTATAGTCCAAAGTCTCATCAGAGACAAGGCGGGTTCCTTCTACCTATGGGCCTGTAAAATCTAAAGCAAGTTAGTTATTTCCTAGATACAATGTGGATACAGGCATTGGTAAATACACACATTGCAAATGGGAGAAACTGGCCAAAATGAAGGGGCTAGAGACCCAACACAAATCAGAAATTCACCAAGGCAGCCAAATCTTAAAGCTTTGCAACTATCTCCTTACACTCCTTGTCTCACATCCAGGTCATGCTGATGCAAAAAAAAAAAAAAAAAAGGGTTTCCATGGTCTTGGGAACTGCTGGTGGATCTACCATTCAGGGATCTGGAGGATGATGACCCTCTTCTCACAGCTCCACAAATCAGTGCCCTAGTGGGAACTCTGTGTGGGGGTTAGAGTCCCACATTTCCCTTATGCACTGCCCTAACAGAAGTTCTTGATGAGGGCTCCACTTCTGCCTGGGCATCCAGGCATTACCATACATCCTCTGAAATCTAGGCAGAGGTTCCCGAACCTCAATTCTTGACTTCAGTGCACCTGCAGGAATAACATCATGTGGAAGCTTCCAATGCTTGGAGCTTGCCTCCTCTTGAAACCACAGCCTGATCTATACCTTGGTCCCCTTTATCCATGGCTGGAGTGGCTGGAATGCAAGGTACCAAGTCTCTACGCTGCACACAACAGTGGGGACCTGAGCCAGGCCCACACAAATATTTCCTCCTAGGCCTCCAGGCCTGTGATGGGAGGGGGTGCCCTGTAGTTCTGACAGGCCCTGGAGACATTTTCCCCATTGTTTTGGTGATTAACATTTGGCCCTTCTTCGCTTATGCAAATTTCTGTGGCCAGCTTAAATTTCTCCTCAGAAAATGAGTTTTTCTTTCCTATTGCATCATCAGGCCGCAAATTTCCCAAACTTCTATGCTCTGCTTTCCTTTTAAACGTAAGTTCCTATTTCAAACCATATTTTTGTGAATACATAAACCTGAATGTTTTTAACAGCACCAAAGTTACATGTTGAATACTTTGTTGCTTAGAAATTTCTTCTGCCAGATGTCCTAAATTATCTCTCTCAAATTTAAAGTTCCACAGATCTCTAGAGAAGGAGCAAAATGCCACCAGTCTCTTTGCTAAAGCATAACAAGAGATACCTCTGCTCCAGTTCTCAAAAAGTGTTTCTCCATTTGAGATCACCTCAACCTGCACTTTGTTGTCCATATTACTATCAGCATTTTGGCCAAAGTCATTCAACCAGTCTATAGAAAGTTCAAAATTTTTCCACATTTTCCTGTATTCTGAGCTCTCCAAGGCTATGGGAAGTTCCAAATTTTCCCACATCTCTGTCTTTTGAGCCCTCCAAACTATTCCAACCTCTCCTTGTTACACAGTTCCAAAGTTGCTTCCACATTTTCAGGTATCTTTATAGCAGCACCCTAGTCAACAAATACTAATTTACTGTATTAGTCTGTCCTCATGCTGCTAACAAAGACATATCTGAGACTGGGTAATTTGATAAGGAAAGAGGTTTAATGGACTCACAGTTCCACATAGCTAGAGAGGCCTTATAATCATGGCAGAAGGTGAAGAAAGAGAAAAGGCACATCTTACATGGTGACAGGCAAGAGGGCATATGCAGAGGAATTCCCCTTTAAAAAACCATCCGCTCTCGTGAGACTTACTTACTATCATGACAACAGCACAGGAAAAGTCTGACCCATGACTCAATTACCTCCTACCAATTTCCTCCCAAAACACATGGGGATTATTACAATTCAAAGTGAGATTTGGGTGGAGACACAGAGTTAAACCATATCAGTGAAGAGAGAAATATAATGTAAATGGAAGTAGTAAGAATGTTTTGTATCTTTATTGTGGTAATAATTTCAGGAATCAACACATCTATAGAGGAACTTCATTTGTATTCTCTTAACTGGTGTAGTTTATTATGCCTCAATAACATTGTTTTAAAATGTCTAATGCTTAAAAGATCCTTAATAAAGTAATCAATATAGAAATGGAGAAAAATATACATATAAACACTTTTTTGTTATTTATTTAACACACTTAAGTATACTGAGTGAGGATAGAGATATATACATACATAAACACACACACACATGCACACACCTGTATACACACATGCATATACATGTGTTTGAGTGAGATCTTATTTATAAATGTTGTCTTCATATAACAATTAATAAAGTCCTCCTTTCATTTCATTGCTAGAAACAATGAAACCCAGTGGTAATGATTATACCTTGCATCAAGTCTGTGGTTTCTAATACAGTTCTCCAACAGAGAAAACTCCCTGAAGAAATGGCTGAGTCTCTGACTGTGGAAGGAAAATTCTGAGATGAGGCTGGAGCGTAACCTGGAGTGGCATAGGATAATATAGTGGCTCAAAACACAAACACACAGACACACACACTGATGGTGATATATCAGTGGGATAAAAGAGCCTAACAAAAAAGCCCTTGATGACCAACACTGTAAGAATTTGAGGAATAAAATAAATGAGGTAGTATTAGATTCTAATTCAAACTATAATAAAATCCAAGAGTTCATACTGATAAACAAATATAAATACTATATACATAAATTATCTAGATAATGTCTCTTTATATATATCTATATAATTTATATAGATATATAATAGATTGTCTATATATAATATATATATGATTATATATAATCTATATTTAATAGATTGACTAAGCAAATAAGTGGGTGAAGAGAGATAAATCTTCAATGTATAAGTTTCCAAGATATATATGTACATAATTTATCCTACAGGGTATAGAACATAAACCTGTCAACTTAAGTGTGAATTTTTATTTGTGGTTTTCCAAAAGCACGAAATGAAAAGGGAGGTAGAGAGTAACTACACTGGAAACTTCAACAATCAGGTAACCAAGGTCAGTGTCAACAGTGATAAGTCTAGTCGATGGCAGGACTTTGGATTTGTTGTGATGAAATGACACCTTACTTCTGTGGACTCTGACTAAAAACCAATAACCCCTTCCAAATTATGAGAAAGATATTGGAAAAAATTCAAATAAAAAATTCCCATATAAAATGCCTACCCAGAATCTCTCAAAACTATCAAGGTAAGCCTAAGGATTACCAAGGAAAATCTAAGAACTAGCATAGATAAAAGAAGCCTAATAAAACATGATAACTAAATGTAATGTGCTATCCTGGATAAATTTCTGAATCAATAAGAAAGGATAAATGAGAAAAACTAAGTTAATATGAATAAAGTAAGAATTTTAGTTAATAATAATTTATTAACATTTGTTCCTTAATTCAAATAAATAGACATAGTAATTTGTTATTGATAAAGTAAATAAATGCAGGGTATATGAGAGTTCTCTAAAATAAGTTTACACTTTTTCAATAAACCTGCATCTATTCTAAAAAAAAATCATTTAAGAAAAATATTTGAAATATTTCTTTATGATGAGTAGAACATAGTTTATCATTATCCATGTTTCTAACTATTATTATTCCAGAGGATCTAGGTAAAATAATTAGACAAAATAAAATGCAAATATACAACATCTTAAATGTTAAAACAGCACTATCAATATATACACACACCCTGATTAGTAAAATATAAAATCAATTTATTTTGTAACCATTTGAAATTTTTTTAAAGTGCATTTAACAATATCAAGTTAATAAAAAGGCAGCCTGTAAAACAGAATAAAATGTTCCCAAGTCATATATCTGATAACAAATTAATATCTATAATACATAAAAAGCTATGACTCAACAACATGAAAAAGAACAGTACAATTTCAAAAATAAGTAAAGTAATTGAATACACATTTCTCCAAAGACGATATATTAAGGCCACAGCATATTAAAACATGCTAAAAATTATTAATCACTAAGAAAATGCAAAACAAAATCATAACGACATACTTCGTACCCATTATGATGACTAATAGCCAAGCAAAACAAAACATAATAAAACAGAAAATAGTAAGTATTGAAAAAGACATAGAAAAATTAGAACTCTTTGATACTCTTGGTGGGATTTTACAGTGCTGCAGCTGTTACAAAATACAGTATGGAGAACCCTAAAAAATTTAAATATAGAACTACCATATGATTTCTCAAATATACTTCTGGATATATACACAAAAGAATTGTAAGCAGGGTCTTGAGGAAATATTTGTATGTCCATATTCATAGCAGCATTATTGATATTTATGCTAAAAGTGGAAGCAAGCTAAGTGTCTATCGGTGGACAAATAGATAAAACGTTGTATATACACACAATGGAATATTATTTTGCCTTAAAAATAAAGAAAATTCTGACTCATGACACAATATGGTTGAATCCTGAGAAGGATATTATCCTAAATGAAATAAGCCTGTCCCCCCAAAACAAATACTATATGATTCCACTTGTATGAGGTACCTAGAGTAGTGATATCCATAAAAACCTAAAAAAAGAATGGTAGTTGCTAGGGGTTAGGAAGAGGAAGTAGAGGGAATTGTTTGTTGGTTATAAAGTTGCAGTCTGTCAAAATGAAAAGAGTTCTAGAGATTGGTTGTAAACCAATATGATATTATTTTAAATAGTAAAATATGCCAATAACAAAAATATTTAATATTGTGTACCCATTATGTTAAAAAATTGAAATATGTTAAAGAACACTTACATATATGAAGTATATTCAATATATATTAATCTTAGAAATGTTATTTTCTATGAAATATGCAAATTTTAAAATACTATATACTGTGATACCCTTTGTCCAAAGTTGATAAACAAATACACATCAACAGCTTGTTATTTAGAAATATATGTAGTAAAACCATTTTTCAAAAGCAATGGTAAACACAGAATTCCAGCTGGTGTTTATTTCTGGCTTAGAGGACAGGAAGATGAGCAAATGGAAGATAATATGAATATATGCAAAGCAATAACAACGTTCTACATTTTAAGATAGATTCTGGGTTCACAGGTATACATGTCAAAGGAACTTTTTAAAAATATATATAAAAGAAAACTGAACAAATTTATCTAAGATGTACACTTTGTAGCAGCCACTTTTAAATTTTCCACAGAAAAATTGGCTTCAAGATTTCAAATAGTTTGTCTTCAAGAATCAATTCCATATTTGATGTTCTTTAGAAAGTAAATTGGACATGCAAATTAACTCAGAGGAAAAAAATGACACAGAATTTCTTCTTCCTGTGACTCTTTGGATATATTATTATGCAGTTACAAGCATCTCATACATGCAGGTTCACCTTACTTCTCCATTCTATCACCTTACCACAAGGCAGAATCAGCCTATTTGAGGACGTGTTTCAGCTCATTTTATTAGCAACTGCTTAAATACCACCTTTCTTTGTGCATAACCAGCCAGCAGGTACTGTATCAAATTTTACTTCACTGTTATTACTATAGTTGCATTCTGGATTTTTATGCTTTCATATATCATATTGATTATGATCAATGAATGTAAATTTGATGTAAAAGTTAGTTAAGAATAACCATCTTTAAGATAATATGTTAGAATATAGAAGGAACAGTTTAAAGCATGGGTCAGCTCATGCAGGAAACTACCCTGATAAGATCATTTTAAATTTGCCATTTATGATTCAAAAAAGGCAGTTAAATTAAATAACAAATTTATTCAGCTCTAATGAATATTTGATTGGCTTTCATAGATAATTGCCCTCTATCAGGGTCACAGCATTAACATGAAAACTAGTCATTATCTTCTCAGTGAGAATTGGAAATAAATCCCTATTAAAGTTTTTGAAGGAGATTTTCAATGAAATAACTTTGCATACTGTTGACATTGTATCATGATTTTAAAATGTCTCTTCAAATCTGCTTTATATACTGATTTTAAATCACATTTTTATGCTCATCATAACTGTTTTCAAATGCATAAGAATAACATGGATTTTTTTCATCAATAGACGGTATGTCTTTTCTGTTGGCATGTCTGTTTTAGACTACTTGTTGTTCTCAATTAACAATACTTGTTCCTTTTTTGCTGTTCATTAATAAAATATTTTGGGGAAGTAATTTAAGTATTAGCTAAGTTTATTCTCTGAATGTATTTTTTTCTTAAAAAATAAGTAGACAATACATATGAATAGATATAGATGAGCATAAGAAATTATCTGTCTCCCTTGATCTAATTCCAGATTATGAAAATAACATGTGATACTGATCTCACCAGTATAATTAATATGCCAGAGTTCCACATCAAATTCTGGCAGAAAATTCCCAACTGAGGCACAGAAGATGTGGGGATTGTGTTGAGGGAATCATTCATTTACAATACACGTGTTGTAATACTCCTTGGGTAAGTCAGTAGCATATTATAGGAACAGAATGGCAGAAAACTGTCTAGGGAATTTCGGCATCAGAATTAAATTATGGCATATCCATATGAAATTGCTAGAGAAATACTTCAACGTCATAACAAAAACAACAAAAGTTTGAAATGTCAACTTCAAAAGCTAGTAGCTGATGGTAGTTTACAAACTGTTACGACAGGGACAAGAGATATAAATTTATCTCACCGAGGTTAAAAACTATCCACAGAACAAGAAAGAGATAAAATAATCTCATTAAATCTACAGTCTACAGCAATAAAAGCAGAACTATTAAAATAATGGCAGACACAGAGTATCAGTAACGTCAAATGCATGAATGCAAATCACAATTGTAATAATGCTTTTTGCTTTTGTGTCACTGTAGGATTATAGAGATCATGACTTCTGGAGGGACACGAATGAAGCTACAGGCCATTATCCTTACCAAACTAACACAGGAACAGAAAATCAAATATCACATGTTCTTACTTGTAAGTGGGAGCTAAATGATAAGAACACATGAACACATAAACAACACAATCTGGAGCCTATCAGAGGGTGAAAGAAGGGAAAAGATCAGAAAAAATAAAAAGGGGTACTACACTTAACATCTGGGTGATGAAATAATCTCTTAACATCTGGGTGATGAAACAATCTGTACAACAAACCCCATGACACAAGTTTACCTATACAGCTATTCAGGAAACCTGCACCTGTACCACTGAAATTAAAAGTTTAAAAAAAAAGACCTTAGGCACAAAAGAGTAAGACTATTTTCTTAATTAAACATGCTGACATAAAGCTCCCTACATATTCCTTATGACACATCTTAAACGTTACTTATTTTTATGACACATCTTAAATATTACTTATTTTTTTATGAAAAAGCTTAAATATTCCCTCCTCCACTCTCCCAAACAAAGTCAGCTTTATCTATTTCTAATCTCACTTTGTCCTATGGCTATGGTTTTATAAAACACTTATTGGTGCTAGTATCATATTTCAAAAATTCTAAATTTATATTTTTCACATTAGAATACCATAAAAATCTGGATATGTGTTAAAATTAATGTGATAAGAGAGTATTAAGTCACAGTTTTAATAGGCAGTATCCTTTTTCCTTACGATTAATTATAATTATTGTGTCATGATCACTAAAAACTTAGATTTGATGAAATACAGTAATAAATACACATACCTATCTTCATCAGCAAACAGCTCAAAAAAGAGATCCATATCTTAATTCTTTATATATCTTAGAGTCCCAGATAATGTCTGTTTTATAATGGATGGACAATAAATGATTGGATGATGGTACCTTATTATTATCAGTATAGTAATTGTTACCCCATTAAAAATAATAAATCTTTAGAAGTTTAACTGTCATACATAAAGACATGCAACAAAAGTATGGTAAAGTAAAAACAACATGTGCCCCTCAGGTCTAGATTATTTATACTATCCTAGGGAGCACTGTCTTTCAATACACTAATAAACAAAAGACAGGAGTTTCTCACACTAAAGAGAAATATATATATATATATATGAATATGAATATGAATAATCAGACGGCAAAGAGTAGGACAATTTAATAAATTTAGGGCAGTAATGGGCTTCAATTCAGCCCAATTATTTGATCACCTTAAGAGTTATGTATGCTGAATCCTATGTGTTTATGTAATATATCTATGAAAATTTCTTCATGTAACTGTGTACATGAGTTCACCCTGATTTTCCAATTCTAATCCGTTACTCCATGGGTCCTTATAGTCTCCTCCCCATGCTTATGTATAAATGCCCAGTTCAAATGTAATAAAACTGGCTCTCACTCTCTACTATTCATTTACTCAATTGTCCAATTTCTACACACACAGAGCAGTGTCAAAACGTTTAACCTGTACTCCTGTGCGAAAAGTCATTATCAAATAGATTACAGTGCTGATGTACAATTTCTTTTGCCTATAGTTTGAAAGATTTCATTTATTTACTTTGTTATTTAGGTCAGTACATTTTCCTCTACCCCCTTTAGAGAGATTGCTAAATACACTTGTAATACAGTTGGTTTATTTTTTTCACATTCTGGATCTCATCCTAGGAACTGCCTAAATAATATTTTTTCATTTGCATACATTATGGTTCACTCTTCACGCTGTACATGTCAATAAGCTTTGGCAATGGTGTAATGTTACATATCTCCAATAACAGTTTCATAAAGAATATTTTTCTCCTCAGTCTTGGCAGCATCAGTTGTTTTTGGCTTTTTTATAATGGCCATTCTGAATAGTGTGAGATGGTATCTCACTGTGATTTTGATTTGCATTTCTCTGATGATTAGTGATGCTGAGCAGTTTTTAATGTTTTTGTATACTTACGTGTTTTCTTTTGATGAGTGTCTGTTCATGCCCTTTGCCTATATTCAATGGGAATATTTGTTTCATGCTCATTTAAGTTCCCTATAGATCCTAAATAATAGGCCTTTACTAGATGCATAGTTTGTAAATATCTTCTCCCTATTCTGTAGGTTGCCTGTTTGCTTTGTTGACAGTTTCCTTTGCTGTGCAGAAGTTCCTTGGTTTAATTAGGTCCCACTTGTCTAGTTTTGGTTTTCTTGTGATTGCTTTTGGGGATTTAGCCAAAAATTATTTGCCACGGTTCTAATTGTCTTCCAGGATTTTTAGAGTTTGAGGATGTACATTTAAATCTTCCATTAATTTTGAATAAATTTTGGTATATGGTAAAAAGTAAGGGTCAAGCTTCAGTTATCTGCATATGGCTATCAAATTATCACAGCACCATTTAATGAATAGGGATTCCTTTCTCCATTGCTTATTTTTGTCACCTTTGTTGAAGATCAGATGATCGTAAGTGTGTGGCTTTATAATACACTGTTGAGAGTAATATAAATTAGCCCAGCCACTATGGAAAGCAGTATGGAGATTTCTAAAAAAAAAATAAAATAAATTAAATCACACCTGCCATTTGACTCAGCAATAACATTACTGAGTATATACCCAAAAGAAAGTAAGTTATTTTACCAAAAAAATCACATGCACTTGTATGTTCATTATTGTGCTATAGCAAAAATAACAAAGATATGGAATCAACGTGGGTGCCCAACAATGGTAGGTTGAATAAAGAAAATGTGGAGAGAGAGATCCAAGATGGCTGATCACTAGCAGCTCGGGATTGTAGCTCCCAGTGAAAGCGCAAAGAATGAGAGGACGCCACACCTTCACATGAATTCTTATTGCTCACGCACCAGGAGATTCCCAGCGGAGGAGTCCCATGGGTCGCCAGCGCGACTCTTGTGACCGGTGAGGCGGTTTTGCCGGCGACTCAGAGCGTCGGTTCTTGGTGCAGAGTCAGAAAAGCACCATCAATCTTAATGCCGCTGATTTAGTCGGTGCAGTGGGTTGCTCAGATTTCGGCGCTGAGAATCAATAAGTTGGACGTCCACTCAGAAACCCAATTACAAAGACGGTAATTATAAAGACCACAGATGGATAAATCTACAACGAAGTGAAGAAAACAGTCAAAAAAAGGCTGAGAATACCCAAGATCAGAATGCCTCTCCCTTAGCAGGAGATCCCAGTTCCTCAGCAGCAACGAAACAAGGCTTGATGGAGAACGAGTGTGTTCCAATTACAGAAGCAGGCTTCAAAATGTGGATAATAAGAAACTTCGGTGAATTAAAAGAACTTGTTCTAACACAATCTAAAGAAACTAAGAACTTTGAAAAAAAGGTTTGACGAAATGTCAACAAGAATACAAAATTTAGAGAGGAAAATAAGTGAATTGATGGAGCTGAAAAACACAATACGAGAACTAGGTGAAGTATGCACAAGTTTTAACTGCCGAATTGATCAAGCAGAAGAAAGGATATCAGAGGTCGAAGACCAACTCAATGAAATAAAACTAGAAGACAAGATTAGAGAAAAAAGGATAAAAAGGAACGAGCAAAGTCTCCAAGAAATATGGGACTATGTGAAAAGACCTCATCTACGCTTGATAGGTGTACCTGAATGTGACGAAGAGAATGAATCCAAGCTGGAAAATACACTTCAGGATATTATTCAGGAAAATTTTCCCAACTTAGTAAGGCAGGATAATATTCAACTCCAGGTAATACAGAGAACACCACAAAGATATTCCTCAAGAAGAGCAACTCCAAGGCACATAATCGTCAGATTCACCAGGGTTGAAATGAAGGAGAAAATACTAAAGGCAGCCAGAGAGAAAGGTCAGGTTACCCACAAAGGGAAGCCTATCAGACTTACAGCAGATCTCTCAGCAGAAACCCTACAAGCCAGAAGAGAGTGGGGACCAATATTCAACATCCTTAAAGAAAAGAACTTTCAACCAAGAATTCCACATCCAGCCAAACTAAGCTTCATAAGTGAAGGAAAAATAAAGTTTTCTGTGAACAAGCAAGCACTCAGAGATTTCATCACCACCAGGCCTGCTTTACAAGAGCTTCTGAAAGAACCATTACACATAGAAAGGAACAAACAGTATCAGCCTTTCTAAAAAATACCAAAAAGTAAAGAACATCAATATAATGAAGAATTTACATCAACTAATGGGCAAAATAGCCAGCTAATATTAAATGGTAGTATTAAACTCACATATATCATTATTAATTCTAAATTTAAATTGACTAAATTCCCCAATTCAAAGACAGACAGGCAATTGGGACAAAAAACTAAAATCCATCAGTATGCTGAATCCAGACGCATCTCACATTCAAGGATTCACAAAGACTCAAAACAAGGGATGGAGAAAGATTTACCAACCAACCAGAGAGCAAAAATAAATAAATAAAAAGCAGAAGTTACAATTTTTGCCTCTGATAAAATAGTCTTTAAAGCAACAAAGATCAAAAGAAGCAAAGAAGGACATTATATAATGATAAAAGAATCAATGCAACAAGAAGAGTTAAAGATCCTAAATATATATGCACCCAATACAGGAATACCCAGACATGCAAGACTAATAAAGAGACTTAGACTCCCACACAATAAGAGTGGGAGACTTCAACATTAATATTAGACAGATCAATGAGACAGAAAATCAACAACGATATCCAGGACTTGAACTCAGATCTGGAACAAGTAAACGTAATTAACATTTATAGAACTCTCCACTTTAAATACACAAAATATACACTCTTATCAGTACCACGTCACATCAACTTAGAAGTTTAAACGAAATGTTGGTTGGCTCCTTGTTTGTTATTCTCTTCCCTCATTTTCTTTTATGTCTCCATTATTAAGGACAGTTATAGGCATACTCATATTTAGACTGCATTCTAGCCTGGGCAATAAAGCAATATCCCCATTCTCTCTCCCTCTTCCTCTTTCTCTTTCTTCCTCTTCTTTATTCTTTTTCTTATTATTCTTTTTTCTTTCTAAAAAAAAAAAAAAGTGGCACGTACACACCATAGAATACTACACAATCATAAACAAAAGGATAAATCAAGTCTTTTACAGCAAATGGTTGGAGCTCGAGGCCATAAAATCCTAAGTAAATAAAAACACAGAAACAGAAAACCACACACCACATGTTTTCACTTACACATAGGAGCTAACATTGAGCACATATGGACACAAATAAGGGAACAATAGACAGTGTGAACTACTATAAGGTTGGGAGAGTATGGTGGATTAAAAAAATGCTTATCAGGTGCTATGCTGACTACCCGGTAATCAAATCAAATCTACACTCCAAACATCTACATCACTCAATCACTCAGTGTTCAATGTACAAAATCTGCACATATACTTCTTTTGTCTAAAATAAAAGTTGAAACTAAAAAAAAAACGATAATATATTAACCTCTCTAAAGAAAAACTCCTGCGTTTCTTCTATTCAATCATTTTCCCTCCAAATCTTAGTGAGCATAGATATTTCTCTAGTCCCTATAGCTTTGTCTCTTCCAGACTCTTATAGAATCGGAATCATACAATACATATATATTTTTAGACAGTCTTTTTTTCCACTTAGCAATATGCATTTAACATTCATCATGTCTTTGAGTGGCTTGATAATGCATTATTTTTTATAGCTGAATAATAATTCATTGTATAGCTATCACACAAATTTTTAAACACAGTGTAGTTATTGAAGGACATCTTATCTGTTTCCACTTCATGGTCGTAAAGAATAAACCTTACATGAACATTTATGTGGAAGTTTTTTGTGTGTACATGCTTTCAAATCACTTTGATAAATACCTAGGACTGTGGCAGCTAGATAACAAATAAGAACACATTTTGTTTCCAAGGAAGCTGTTACGCTGTCTTCTAAATAGGCAGTGCCATTTTGCATTCTCACCAATAATAAGTGAGAGTTTTGTTGTTCTTTATGCTCAACAGAATTTGACAAATACTTACTCCAAATAGCCAAAATGCAAAACCCTGACAATTCAGGTTTTTGTATTTGGGCTATTCAGAGTATCTGTCAGTATCTCAATGTTTTAATTTGGAATTGCCTAATGACACTTGATTTGATAATTGGTCCTGATTGGCATCTGTGTATTTTTTTTTTTTACATGGGTAAGGTGTCAGTTCATATTAATTGTCTATAGTTGTTTTTTTCCCCTATTATTTAGTTTTAAGAATTATTTGCATATTTGGATATAAGACCTTTATCAAATATTCATTTTTCAGCTATTGTCTCCCAGAATGTGAATTGTCTTTATATTGACTTAACAATGACTTTTGAAAAGCAGAATATTTTTAACATTACTATATTTCTATAAATTAGTTCTTACTCCTACGTATTGTGCATTTGGTTATTTTATCTAAAAACTAATTATAAAAGCCATTATCGCATAGATTTGTTTTCTCCTAAATTTTCTACTAGAAGTTTTGTGTTCTCACATTTTGCATTTAGGTTTATGTTCCATTTTGAGTCAGTTTTTTTTCCTTAAGTTACAAAGTCCATCTCTAAGTTGTTGCCATAATTTTTGCAGTTTTTGTGAAACAACATTCCTTGATATAGCTAGTTTACTAAGAGCAATTATTTTAAAAATATATAAATTATAAATAGGTGTAAATTGTACTAAATAAAATTTTCCTCCATCAATGTGTTTCTCTTTTATTTGTTAATGTGGTAAATGGCATTTATAAACTTTTCTATATAAAATAATACCTAGTTTTGTAGGAAAAGCCACATCATTTCTAAAAGACTATGCTTTTATATACCACTGTATTTATAATAGATGGAAATATTTTGTGTACAATTTTTTTTGCATCTACATTTATGTATACAACTAAATTTTAATATTTTATTTTCACTTTATTTTTCTTATTTTCGGTATTATCAATATACTTACCTCATAGATTGTATTGAGGAATATCTTTCTTTTACTCTTAATCATTTTTATAGTATTTTTTATGCAAATACTTTCATGACTAACTGTATTTGTGGTCAGTTTTTAATAAGTAATTTATGTGTTTTTTATTTATTAGAGGACTTTTCAGTGTTTTAATTTGGAGTCAGTTTTAGCTTACATTTTTTCTCTCTCTATATAATGTATATATGCATATTACATGTATAGACAGATGTAAGAGATTTAATAATAATGAAAGAATTTGCATGCTTCATAGCCTGATGTATTTAATTAAGTTAGATGTCACTTTATATTATAAATTAAGGATAAGAATCTAGGTTATCTTGATTTCATAGAGATCTAAGATTCACATTAGTCTACATAGTCACAGTTTGTGTTGCTTTCAGCATGTTTTCAGATGGAATGAGAAATGATTGTGTCCTTTACACAGCATGTAGAGAAAGAGGCCCAGTGTAGTTAATGATTACCATAATGGCCCTCAGGAAATGCATCCTTTTCTTTCCAAACATTATGGGAATATATCACTTGTGGGTCTCTTTATCAAGAAATAGTTATTTGTATTTTTAAATTTGGGCAGAACTTGAAACTTGTTTTGACTAATATGATGTGGCAGAACAGAGACGATATGAGTTCTGGAGCCTAGGAATTCAGAGGCCGTGCAGCCTCTGTTTACATGTTCTTGGAAACTTGATAACATGAAGTGAGAAATCCAGCATAAATTACCAGAGGATAAGAGGACAAATGCCAGAATACTGAGGCATCCAACAGGAGTGATCTTGAATCTACTCCTTAATGTTGTCTGTGACATATTTTAGCACTGGTCTTTCTCTGAGGAGCACCCAAATTTGGCCACTTTCCTTTTTCATAACCTTCTAATTCACTATAGATGTTACTTTAGCACTTCATAGAGCAGCCTCGTGTAGAAATCTGTGAATTTCCTCTTCCTCTTTCTAATATACTAGATTTATTAACTTTAAACTCACAAAGAATAGCACCTCTAACTCATGCTTGAACAAAGCTCATCCAACATACATATTTTTTCTCTAAGACATATCACAGCTTTTTTGTTTAAGCAATTTGGCTTATTGATTGTGAAATAGAAAAAGTTCCTTTACCCTCTCAGTGCATAGAATGGGGGTGTGACTCCCTTCTTTGGTACCCTCCTGCTCAAACCTCTAGGGGGAGCATGCAGACTGGTTTTGGGGGTCTGACCCCAGGGCAGTGTCTAGGGGCGAATGTTTACAGCTGAAGCCCCAGTGGGTGTGTGTTACAGTGTGTTCCTTCAATATAGCTGTTTGTAGGCCACTTGTATTTATCAGCTCAATTAGACCCTCTGTGGATAGAAAACTTTCTTTATCCCTGGTAACTGAAGGAATCAGATCACATGTGGGACTGGAGAATAAGCACAAGGTTTTATTGAGCGGAAATAGTTCTCAGCAGATGGATGGGGAGCCAGAAGGAAGAGTGAGTGGGAAGTTAGTTTTCCCCCCGAGTCAGGCCACTCAGCAGCTGCATTCTCTCCTCCAACTCCCCAGGTCAAATTCCAAGTCATTCTACCAGTCAGTGACTTGCCAGTATCTGCCAGTGCCTATCGATGTGCGCCTCTGCTGGTGCGTTTTTCTCGACATTCAGACACTTGTGTGTTCTTCCACAAATGTGTTCCTCTAGATGTCCAGCTACTTGTGTCTCTGCCCTCTAGCATCTTGGATTTTTATAGGCACGGGATGTGAGTATGGTGGGCCTGGGTGGTCTTAGGAAATGCAACATTTGCACACAAAACAGAAATGCCTGTCCTCACCTAGATCTGTGGAGCCCTAACCAGGGACCAGCCCTTTTCCACCCAGCACTTCCCTACCAATCTCCTGTATCAATTGTATTCCTTAGAATTCCTTAACCATTTACATATGCAAGACTGTTCCACCATTTTATTAGGCTCTGATGTCTTTTTTCTATATTTTTAACTTTTAATTTTTGTGAGTACATAGCAGGTGTATATATGGGGTACATTAAGTATTTTGATATAGGCATGAAACGTGTAATAATCACATGGAAAATGGAGTATCCCTTCAAGCATTAATACTTTGTGTTATAATAACTATCATATAAAGAAATGCAATATATATATTACAATATATATACATGTTACTCTCTATATATATACATATATTACGATATACACACACACACATTACTCTCTATATTTAGCAAAATGCCTCCAATAAAATAAATACTAAATCAATGTGAGTTGCTGTTACTCGTATTACTCTGTTTTATTTTGTATTCTCTTTTTTAAAACACTAATGGTTTATGGTTTTATCCTTTAGGCTGCTTCAAGCTCTACGTATATGCATATTTCAGTGACAAAAACAGTTATCATAAAACTTAAAAACTTTTTTTCTATAAATTTTTTTTTTCTGATAGAATTACTAAAAATGCCCTCATCTTACTGGAATTAAAATATCTGAGTTTTTTTTTTAATTATGTGATACTGTTTTGTGCAACACCTTATTTATAAAAATAACTGAGATTTAAAAAGTTTAACTTTCTAAACTAGAGTCACATAATAACTTGGTTCAGAACTATAATCACAGGCTCCAAGTACTTTAATTATAGTCAGCGTTATTTACATCGTAACACAAATTGTTGTATTATTTTCTTTTTAAACATAATTAATGAAGAGGAGCTTTTTAATGAATTTTCTTTTATGTCATAAGAAAATATAAAATAATCAAATGTTACTTTAGGGAGTGAATTTACAAAGAAGCTTTCATTTCACTTTTTTATTCTTCTTGAATCCTCAAGTCATTGTATATAAAAAAGTGAAGAGGCATATTTAAATATAAAAGGACTCCTTTAAATAAGTGTCCTTACTAAATACTGCCTATGGTTTGCCAGAAGGGGTATTTTTTATGATAAAAAAGGGTAGTGGATAAAAGTGACAGTTCAAATTTTACGCTAATTTCACCATCCATTAAAACTTCATGATTATATTTACATGATTTAGTGAAATTACCTTGCTGTAAAGAGACAAACATTTTGACAGTTAGGCTCTGGCAGCGGTTGTCAGCTTTAACAACCATTCAGATGAATATGAGTTGTATAGGGACTAATATATTATGATCTGTTTAAATTACTATTATTTCCACAGTACTTCTGCTTCGTGAGCTTACTGAAGCTTGGAAAACAGGGAGTTTATAGAGGTTACAAACATGTTTATAATGGTTAAAATGTGTTTTAAAGTCTTCTTTTTCTCCATTATCCAAACAAATAATACTGATATCCCAAATCTCATATTCTGATTGAAAACACTGATGTTTAATATTTTTCCCATAGAGAACAATTTATTAAAATTGCAAAGAAGTCTTCTCTTGATTACTTATTTTTATTAGATACATCATTGGCTAGAAATCTTAGTAATGGTTAGCAAAAAAAAGTAAAAGAAAATAAATTTTTACAAAATATATGGTATATCTGGCCAATAGCCTAGAGCTACTTCATGCATTTGTCACTGTTATGTTAGTAATGTTGAAGCTGTCACTAGTCCAACACTTGCATATATTCTTTGAATTTTTGCCTTTAAAATAAATAATATAGATTCAAGAAAATGTATGTTGTACACATAAAGCAATGACAATGTTTGGAAATTACATGTTTAAATAGTACACTGCAATATAATCAATGCATTTTAACACTACCAGTAATGTTAAAGAATAATTAAGAGTAACAAAATGAACTTTAGACATTTTTAATATTTTTGAAACCTACAAAAGCCCTTGCTTTTACCAATTATTATACCTCCTCTTTTTGTATAAGGTCTACATTAGCTGTGTAAGAGCTTACGCAACTAATGTAGAATTATACATTATACAAAAAGGTATAATCAGCCTTTAGCCCAACCTCTTGGCTCACTGGTCTTTATAACAAACTATCAAGATATTTACTAATGTAAATCATAGAATTGATTAAATATGTAAATCAATTATCTTATTTACTCATTTATAATAGCAAAGATTTTTAAATAAAAGTCCAGAAAAATCTGACAGTGAATAATAAAAGAGCTTTTTTAAATTCTTGCTTAATTAGCAATAAAGATGAAAAACATGTAAAATGGCAAATAAGACAATTTTATATACTCAATTCCATTATGACACAAATAAAACTGGGTAATGAAAAATAAAGAGCCAGGGTGCTGTGACTTTTCTGTGTGATACTTCAACAAAGGTATTTAAAGATGTCACAGCTGAGGAAAAGACATAAGAATCCAGTTAAGTTGAGCCAATCTTCGCTCATACATCAACTGCTTGGCAATAAATGGGCATTGTAAGCTGCCAAGTTTTGAAAATTAGACACAGCAGCAGTAGAAAGTAAGTTTAGTTATATTTGAGGCAGAACTGGAAAGAAATGAAAGCTTTCTAGAGAGAAAGCTTTCTTTCTAGCTGTATGGAAAGAAAATCAGCTTTAAAAAGGACTAGTGATAATTTGGTTCTCTTTGAGAGATTTTGAAAAATATGTTTGTTAAATAAAAAGATAAGTCAGGGATGAGGCAATGATAATAACATCAATTACAGTTTCTATATGGAGAATTTTGAAAAAAGAAAATTATGCTTTTCAAAGCATGATTCCAAGGCAAACGGAAAGCAACTGTACAATACGAAAGATGAACATCACACTATCAGAGAGAGAAAAGAGAAGACAATCTTAGCACTGCATTAAATGATATAATCAAATAGGAAGTTACCTTTAAAGCTATAATTATATGTGAAGTTTGTTTTATCTAAACATTATAAACACCAGAAGCTTGGCTGTAATTTTCAATTGAGTGCCTTCAGTTCGAGTCCTATTATACAATTCTGGAAATAAATTTAACCCTAAGTTTACGTATCAATTTCAGCATGAATATTAGAGAATGAACTTTTAATTGTATAAAATTTAAAATTTGCTGTATTATTAAAACTATTATCTTAAGGATACATATATCACACATACATACAAAACACATACATAGACATATACACATTTATTTACATACATCTTTAAACGGTAAAATTCAATGTAGACAGCTTATAGCCTACTATGAATATCAAACACAGGAGTATATTTTTAAATATTATTACTTTTTATTTGAATGTTTAATCACTTTCTTGATATATTAGAAAAAAATAACCTGTTACTGGAGGCCTTCTTTTTCTTTGAATTTTCTACACTGTATTTGCCTTGTCATTTGACAAATAAGCTCTGAATACTAACAGTTTCGAAATATTGTTTTGGTTGTTTAAGACACTACATTCAACACGGAAGTTTAAGTATAAAGGTGTAAGAAATCTCCTTTCGGAAACTTGTAGTCTACTTGAAGGAAAAGAATATTCAAATAATAACACAAATTAATTTGAAACTACAATTGTAAATAATCCTACACATAAGAGGCATTTTCTTATAGAAAATGTAATAGATGTTTCACCTAGTTAGGATTTCTGTAGAAGTTAATGTTAATCATTAAATTTTTAAAATGTAGGAAATAATTAGATAATAATAGGGAGGTAAGAGGATCTCTGGTAGAGGTAGGAACCTAAATAAAATTACTATATTTGGAAGAACAACAACAGATACACTGATATTTAAAAAAGGTCATGTGACTGATATAAAGAAAATCAGAAATACCATTTTTCAAGATAAACTGGGGAATTAATTTGGCGTTAAACTCTATTACTGCTTGTAGGTCACGTGGTTTTCTTTTTGATTAGATAAAACAAAAGTTTAGGGAATATATTAGAGGAAGCATGGATATGTGTGAACATTGTCCATAGTGATCTACTGTGTATTCCCAGAGTTATAAGAAAAAAGTACCAGAAATATGGTCAGTCTTCTGCTGCACTTGCATCTTGCCTCATCATTGGGTGACTTAATGATATTGTAAAAGTTTTTTAGTTTGATAAACTATGCTTAGTCACACTGGAGAAAGAATTTTGCTCAAGTGCCCTTTGACGGAGAAGGTATCACCTTTCATTCCACATAAGAATATTCATATAATTAAGAAATATTTATTGATATAAAAGTATCTGCTATGTTTGTTAAAAATGCATGAATAAAACTAAATAAATCTCATCAAATTTTGTGATTTATGTTTAACATGATCTGACTTAAAAGATATGTCATTTGAAATACATCAACTTCTCTTTTGGTATCTCTAGGGAACACTTAAGAAGACAGGCAACAATCATCCAGAGTAGCTGCTGATATTCATTATTCATAGAAAATCTTTACACACACAAACATCAACAAAGTAAGCAAAGATGTTCGCAACAGCAGCAATTTATTGATAATTTTATGTGTCAACTTGGCTAGACTCCATGCCATTAGCTTCTCCTACAGATTTCATATTTGCCAGACCCCATGGGCTATTCATTAAAATCAATCAGTTAGATAAATATCTGTATACTGATAGACACATAGATATATTTATGTGTTTATGTATCAGTCAATGTATGTATCTATACAATTATGTATGTATGTATGTACGTATGTATGTATGTATGTTTGTATCTACCGAACTATCTGTCCTGTTGTTTCTGTTTCTCTGGAGAACCTTAAGATTTATGAAGTTCATGGTTTTCCTCTCTGATCATTTGCCTGAACTACATGGGAAAAAAGGTGAGTGTATATTTGTGTGTTTGTATGTGTTTGGGCATGTGCATGTATGTGTGTCTGTCTGTATGTGCATTGTGTACATTACACTAGTGAAAACAAAAATAGTAATATTATTTGATGCTTAATAAAGGAGTAATGTATTTTTTGTTATTCTTTATTCCAAAATTCTAGTTTCTATGTTAAACATCTGTCACTGATGATTATTATTACCAGAAAAATAAGACAGAAAATAATTATATTCATGGCTAAAGGTAACTTAGCAAACCCATAATTTAGGTTCTTTTTTATGATTATTTGGGGGTACTTTTGTATCACAGTATAACTGATGTTAAACAAAACAAACTAATTAAATAGACATGCTACTATATGAAGAGAAAGAGTAACAAGAAAGGGTAAAAAAAATAAATAACAGATTGTATGTAAAAGTGTCTCTTAGTTAAAATTTTAACAATTAATACCTGACAAAAATATATGTGATACCATATTAGATTCTACACACACACACACACACACACACACACACACACACCATAAAATTTACAATTTTAATTTTAATACCACAGCTATCAGTAAACTTTATTTATAAAACATCCTCATGATGATCTTAAGATATCTGGAGAATAAATTAAATACCATTTTATGTCTTGGGGAAATTTTAGGAAATTTAGGGGCCCTGTCATTGTTACTGATATATATATATATATATATATATATATATATATATATATATATATATTTTTTTTTTTTTTTTTTTTTTTTTTTTTTTTTGAGACGGAGTTTCGCTCTTGTTACCCAGGCTGGAGTGCAATGGCACGGTCTCGGCTCACCGCAAACCTCTGCCTCCTGGGCTCAGGCAATTCTCCTGCCTCAGCCTCCTGAGTAGCTGGGATTACAGGCACGCACCACCATGCCCAGCTAATTTTTTGTATTTTTAGTAGAGACAGGGTTTCACTCTGTTGACCAGGATGGTCGCAATCTCTTGAGCTTGTGATCCACCCGCCTCGGCCTGCCAAAGTGCTGGGATTACAGGCTTGAGCCACCGCTCCCGGCTGTTGCTGACATTTTTAACCCAATTTCACAACCTATGCTTACACGAGAAATTAACTTAAAAAATTAAAACTTCCAATTAGATTAATCTACTGAATTATATGTATTAAAAAATATTATATGGTTTAGTCTAACCATGGTATGAGAAATCTGCAAGATATTACCCTCCTTGGTTCTCAGTTCATAGAGTCTGGGTGAACATCCTGCTCAATCTCACCATTACTCTATGTGTATAAGTCATAGGACACTGTATTTCAAGCTCAAAGACTATTATGAAAAAAACACTTCATATGCTCTACTTTCTTCTATATTGTAAGTATAGACAGGTTGGTAAAAATAGCCCCAGAAATTTGACATATGCTTTTTGAGGGTGTGTCCTATATTTCAGCCATCTAATATTTAATCATGAGCTCAGAAAAGTAAGAATAAGTCACGATATCCAAGCTGTATAACTTGGTCTTGATGCTAATAATTTATGTACAGAAAGAAAACAAACAGATTTGTGTCTTAGCCTGTTTTATGTTGCTACAACACAATACCTGAGACTGGGTATTTTATAAATAAATACATTTTCTATTTCTCAGAGTACTCAAGGTTGGAAGTCCAAGATTAGGAGAGCAGGCTTGTCTCTTATTGTCAAATGGGTCCTTGTTGATGTACTTTCCAGAGAGGATCAACACTGTGTCCTCACATGGTGGAAGAGAAGAGAGGGAACCCACTCCAGCAAGCACTTTTGTTCCAGCATTAATATTAATCCAGTTACAAGGAGGGCAGAGCCATCTTATAATAGACCCCGCCTCTCAACAATGTTGCATCGGTGATTAAGTTTCCAGCACATGACTTCCGGAAATATATTCAGACCATAGCAGTAGGTATGTATCAATTGTCCTCTAAATGAGCGAAGACTCATTTCATTTTATTTCATTACGATCACTTACTTTTGCTTTGTCTGCCCCAAGTATTTCATTCAGAATGGCACAGTCCAAATGACATGGCTCATTTCTTAGTAAATTGAATATTCTACAAAATAAAATTATGAACTCTAGGAATTGAAGTATATACAATGTATTTTAAATAGTATTTGTTATCACAGATAATGAATTTAAATTAGCATGCTTTACACCACAAAAGCACTCTTTTTCATTTCCCCACAAATATCTGTTGTTCATGGACTCTACTTTGTAAGCTCTTTTAAGGCAGAATTAGTATAAAAAAATCATTAACCATATTGTATGTAATTTTATTATCTGAATTTCTCTAAAGACTAAAAATTAGGTCCCATTCAGTTGTAAATAGTGTATCATAGAAGTTACGGTGTAATAATTATCCATACTACTATTATCGTAAAGAAAATAGCTCTAAAAATTAAGTGACAGGCATAGGCAGTTTGTCTTTTAGTCTTTATGGTTCACATTATTTTGGTTTTAAAAATGCTTACTAATCAACACACTGATTTTATATCCTTATGAATTCTTCACTGTATAGTACAGAGGAAGCCAATCTAGAATCTCGGACATAAATTTAAATCCAACACAGGATGGTTTTATCTTAGAATACACTACTGAATGCCAGTCGATGCGTTTCTTGAGCTATTTCATGCTATTTTGCTGAAGTCAGAAGAAATCATTTGCATCACAGCTGCAATTCTTGACCTGAAATGTGTAGATGACAGCGAATAGCCTCAAACTAGCTATGTAAGAAATACTTTAGTCCCATAAGTCTAATCAATATTGAAGGCTTAACTAACAGATGTTGTAGGACTTTCACACTATGTGTGCTTAATAGCGTCTCATTTCATATATTTTCAGTTACTTTCCTAAGTGCAGCTAAGTTAATTAAGGTGCTTACACTGAATTCCTTATCTTTCACTAAGAATAAAGCCTCTTTCAATTTATGATAATGACTCTATTGGTTTAAAAATATAAATACATACCTTTATTCAACTTGTGTTGATGTATGGTAATGTTGGTTAATTATTTTTGAAAGGAAGAAAGTACTTTCAGTGAAACAGTATTCATTAGAGGAAGGAAAACATTATAAACATTGCATAATATTATGAATTTTGTTTTTCTCTCATTCTAACATTTAAATGTACATCCAGCAATAAATATTATTTTTCCTATCTAACTAATTTTCAAAATGTTTTTTAAAGAGGCAATACTTTTTTCAACATTTATATCACATAAAACTCAAGGTCATATAAATTAAAGTAACTCACATGATATTGAGTGAAGCTTGATTTAAATGTTAGTCTTATATCAATGCATGATCCAGAATATAACCCAATTTATCTGTATAACACTTCATAACTTTAGTGTATATGCCTTAGTTTGCTTTTTGCTTTTCTTTCTTCTCCCCTTCATAGCTTAATGTTTGAAGTGTTGTTATACTTTCTCTTTATTATTATTATTATTTTATTATTATTATTATTATTATTATTATTTGAGATGGAGTCTCGTTCTGTCACCCAGGCTGGAGTGCAGTGGCGAGATCTTGGCTCATTGCAACCTCTGCCTCTCAAGTTTAAGCAAATCTCCTGCCTCAGCCTCCCGAGTTGCTGGGATTACAGATGCCCGCTACTACACGTGACTTAATTTTTGTATTTTTAGTAGAGATGGGTTTTCACCATGTTAGCCAAGTTGGTCTCCAACTCCTGATTTCAGGTGATCCACCTGCCTTTGCCCCACAAAGTGCTGGGGTTACAGGCATGAGCTACCTTGCCCAGCCTACACTCCACTTTTTAATCTTCACAACTTGAATAATCTTTATTCTACTCTATTTTGATACACCTCTCTTACATATAAAAAGTTGTTATCTCCATATTTCCCAATGAGAATCATTATTTTTAACCATTAGATTTCTCAATATTATTTAATAAAATTTGTAATTTAACCTGTCCATCTATAAATCTGCCAGATACCACACCCTCTATATTTTCTTTCTGGTCAGTGATTCACTGTCCTATTTTTCTTCTTCTCCTTTTTTGATAACTTTTATTTTTAAAATTTAGAGTTACCAGCTCAGGTTTGTTACATAGGTAAACTTGTAACATGGGGATTTGTTGTACCAATTATTTCATCCACCAGTATTAAGCCTACGATTCATTAGTTATTTTTCCTAATCTTCTCCCTCCTCACAACCTCCACCCTCCAAAAGGCCCCAGTGTGTGTTATTCCTCTTTGTCTCCAGCTGTTTCATCATTTAGCTCTCACTTATAAATGAGGCATGCAGTATTTGATTTTATGCTTCTTTTCAGTTTGTGAAGAATAATGGCCTCTAGCTCCATGCATGTCCCTGCAAAAGACATGATCTCACTCTTTTTTATGGATGCATAGTATTTCATGGTATATATGTTCCACATTTTCTTTATCCAGTCTATCACTGATGGACAATAAAGTTGATTGCATGTCTCTGATATTGTGAATTGCGATGAGGATACACATGCATGTGTTGTTAAAAGAGAATGATTTTCAGGCCAGGCGCGGTGGCTCAAGCCTGTAATCCCAGCACTTTGGGAGGCTGAGGCGGGTGGAACACGAGGTCAAGAGATTGAGACCATCCTGGTCAACATGGTGAAACCCCGTCTCTACTAAAATACAAAAAAATTAGCTGGGCATGGTGGCACGTGCCTGTAATCCCAGCTACTCAGGAAGCTGAGGCAGGAGAATTGCCTGAACCCAGGAGGCGGAGGTTGCGGTGAGCCGAGATCGCGCCATTGCACTCCAGCCTGGGTAACAAGAGCGAAACTCTGTCTCAAAAAAAAAAAAAGAATGATTTCCGTTTCTTTGGGTAAATATCCAGTAATGGGATTGCTGGGTTGAATGGTATTTCCCTCTTTAGGTATTTAAGGAATTGAGACACTGTCTTCCATAATGACTGAGCTAATTTACACCCCCACCAACAGTGTATACAATGAAGATTTTTCCAACTTTATCCTGAGATACTGATCTGTTTATTACATGCTCTCATTTTGGTAACTCAACCAGTCCATGACTTCCTTATCCAGTCTAATGATTCATTTTCTTGTCTCCTATAAGAGGCTCTCTGCTGAACTCTGCATCCAGTTATTTGAACAATATTTTAATTGGTGTCAGATATGTGCTACTTAGAATGTCCAAAGTACAGTAATTTGCTTCAACAATTCAATCGTGTTCTATCTTTACAAATTTCTGTGAAGCAAACCACTATTTGATTGTTCAAGTCAAAAGCCTGTGAGCTATACTTTATTCCTCCTTTTCTCATAGCATATTCAAAATCAATCTCACTAAATCCAACATTGTTTTTTTTTTTCTTTCATTACTTCTGCCAGCACCCAAAACTACATTCACACTACAATCTCAAATACTCCACCTTAAATATGGTCTCTCTTATATGTTGTCTTCATAGTGTTATAAAATTCTTTAATCAAATATAAATTTAGTCAGGAAATTTCTGAGTTTAAAAAACATACATGTCTCCCTGTTTTTACAATGCAATACTTATAAAATGTCCAGCACAGCACTACAATTGGACTCTTCTTTTAAATCATCTAATTCATCATCATAATTATGTGCTAGCTATGCTGGCCTTTTTTTTTTTTCTCTTCTATTTATCTCTAACTTTTTTTTTTCTTTTTTTTTACTTTAGAGTCTTCTGACCACATTATTCTTTCCCTACACTGTACTTAATTTACTCCTTCCCTAGTCTTCATTCTCATCTTCACTGAAAGATCATTTTTTAATGAAATTTGTTTTGTAGATTAAGTTATCTCCCTATGTTAGACTCATCTGTAAGTCTCTCATTTTTTCAACTTTTACACTCAGAACACATATAATTTTTATAATGTTCTATTTTTCTTAACAGGCAAAGTGACTGTCTTGTTCAAATTCATAATTGAAGCAACTGACGTAAGACCTGGCACAGAAAGTATTCAATGTATATTTTGTAAAAATCAATAAATAAATATAATATAATATTCAGTAGAAATCATAGGTTTCAATAAAATCCGTTAAATTTTTCCTTACTTGTGTACATTATTTTATAATATTATATGATTTATGAGTCATAAATCATTGAAATTTATAATTTTTTTCTTTAAATTTTCTTTTATTTTTAATTGACAACTGTACATATTGAGTACATAATGCTGTTTTGATGCATAGTGATTAGATCAGAATAATTAACATACTCATCATTGCAAACATTTATCATTTGTTTGTGTTGGGAATATTCAATCTCCTCCTTCTAGCTACTTGAAACTACATAATATTGTTAACTATAGTCAGACTACAGTGCTATAGAACACTATAATTTATTCCTCATATCTGGCTGCAATTTTATATCCCTTAACAAATCTCTCCCTAGCCCTTCTCCCTACCTTTCACAGCCTCCAGTAACCTTGTTTCACTTTCTATTTCTTTTTTTTCTTTTCTTTCTTTTTTTTTTTTTGGGAGTAAATTATCACCGTATTTATTTTCCTACAGGTAATTTTTCTACGGCTTCAACATTTTCTTTCCAATATTAAAAGAAAAAATCCCAACGTTTAGAACTGGATCACTTGGCCCTTTCCCTTCCTATCTCCACCCAGTTCAAAATGCTTGCATCTCTTAATGGCCAGCATCCTCTTGGATCTGCAGTTAGGCTCAACACATTCCAGCGGAGCACAATCTTCTTCTTCCGGAAAATTGGCTTGGTCTGCCCACCACAGCCACTCTGCTTCCGATCATAGCGCCTCTTTCCCTGGGCATACAAGGAATCCTTGCCCTTCTTATACTGTGTCACTTTGTGAGGCTGATGCTTGCCACACTTCTTACAGAAGGTTCTTCAGGTTTTAGGTACGTTGACCATCTTTGCAGAATCTGCGGCCCCCTGAGGCCATTTATCCGGCCCCCCGCTGCACTTCAGGAAGGGGCACCTCTTTCATTGGTGGTCAGTGAGAGGAGCACAGTATGTGGCGGCCCTCCAACGGTTTGAGGGACAGTGAACTGGCCCCCTGTGTAAAAAGTCTGGGGACGCTATATGATGAAAACCAGAGACGGTGTCCAAGACGCTCGACTCGCGTAGCTCTTGCCTCGCAACAATAAAGGGCTTCACTTTCTATTTCTATGAGATCAACTTTTTTAGCTTAAGCATATGAGTAAGAACATGCTGTGTTTAACCCTGTTCTTGGCTTTTTTCACTTAACATACTCTCTTCCAGTTTTTCATCAAAGGACACAAACAACAGAAAAAAACTTAAAAGTATTGAAAATTATAGGATATTGTTAAAATCTATTTCCACTTATGCAGTACCAGAGGTTACTTCCCTGTGCTGCTCTAATTCCTATTCCAGAGTTTTTCACACATAATTACAATAGCAATCAAAAGTCTTAAAGTGCTTCACTTTTGGGGAGTATAATAATTATAACTATTACTTAAGGCTTAGTAAATCTTTTTTTAATTATCTATGTAATGACTCATTGATCTTTTTCCTGAAGAAGAGAATCCATTACCATGAGAAGATAAATCTTGTCTTGTATGCCACTGAATCCCCTAGCACTTTGAATAGTGATCACCTAGTAGGTTGTGAGCCCTCAATAATCATCTATTGTCAATTAATTTTTAATTTTGTTTAAGAATATTTATTGAAAAAATAGGTATTGCATGAAATAAGCAGGTTTCCTTAGATAAAACAATCCAATTCACCTTTAGAAGAAGTTATTAAAAACTTACTTAAATCTTGTTACTATGTTCCACTGGATCAAAACCGAATTAGCCATTATTTCAGTCTCATTAGCATGAGTATATAATGGGAATTGAGAAGATGAGTTACTGAAAAAATCTAACCTGTAAGTCATAATTAACTAAATTAAATACATTCTTAAAGCAATAAATGCCATCTGCTTGCTTTTTCTAAGGGCTAAACTGTTTGAATTTAAGCCAATTTCAAAGAGAAAATAATGTGATGCTGAAAAATTACAGACAATGAATTAGGCAGTTTACATTCCAGTGCTTATTTAAAGGGCTATATAAAATCATTTGGATATATTAACATTTAACTCTATGTATTCTGTTTTGAAGTTTTTAAAATTTTACCAGGACCCAACCTCAGTAATATAGATCAGCACGGGATGTTGTAATGTTTTCAAAAGGTATTTTGACTAAGACAGTCACATCATCACATTACTGAATTTTGTTTTTGTTTTATTATTGTTACTTCTACATGAGTTTTACTATTATCTGTGAAGAAAATAAAAGCTCACAAATAAGAAGATAATTTCTTTTCCTGGACCTTAAAATTCAGAATTAATATTTTTTTCATTCCTCTTTACTGATTAGCTAAGCCACACTGACTAAACATAGTCTAGTATAAGCACAGGTACTAAACTAATAATATTTGGTACTTAGTTTCAAGAGTATACATGAGTGACACATTCAGATAAGGATATATAACATATATTATTAAATAAATGCCATATTTGAAATTTGAATATAACTGACCCTTCTGTTTATCATATCATGGGCATTATTATAAATTAGTCTTAATCCAAGTCAGTTCCAAAGTTCATAAATTCAACAAGTATGTTTTAAGCACTTTGAATGTATGAGGCATATTTTTAGGTGAGCTAAATATAGTTCCTACCTTTCACATGTTATACATTTTAAATCTTCTTCTATCCCACAGTTTGGTGATCCAGTTGCACTTCCATTTGTGGTTTGTAAACATGGTATTCCCAATTATTTCTGGAATTTTTATTCTTTCTTGATTTTAGCTTAATAGAAAGCCCTACCACTTCGACATACACTGGTGGCCCTCAACAGTACAAGTTGAGCAAGTTTCAAGCACATAATAAGAATAAATAACCACTTCCACTGGACCAAATCTCCTTGATAAAAAGACTCTTATTCTTCATATGTGCTCATTGCTGACTGATATCTAAGACACAGAAAAATTTAGACTATTTTTTATGTTTATTACTTTCCAATACTAAATTTTGTTTTAGAAAAGTAATGTGGGGGAAAACCATATATGACAGACATCTGCTACATTTAAATATTAAATTTGTGGATGTAGAAGCAACATTTGGCCCACAGATAGTTTTAAATAAAAAAGCACTTGAGCTAAATTCAAAATTCAATATCCATTCAGAGTTTACAGTTTAGTACAGGAGAAACAGAGAAAATAGACAAAATAAATAATATATACATATATATTAGATAATACATATATATATGGGTAAAATAAAGCAATAAAATATATAGCCACAATTTAAAATCATGGCTAGGCGAGCTTGCTAAGAAAATATCATTCACATGAAAACCTCAGTTCTATGACAGAGTGAGTTGTGAAGGTGGCAGAGGTCACAGTTATCTATGCAGAAGAAAATTCAAGAGCAGAGGCCATAGGTTTATTGACTGGGGTGTTTAAATGACAAAAAAAAAAAAATAGAGGTGGTAGAAGCATTCTGTTAAAAAAAAAAAAAAAAGATGTGAAAATGTGGTTCATATACACCATTTTTATTCTTTCTTGATTTTAGCTTAATAGGAAACCCTACCGCTTTGACATTCACCAGTGGCCCTCAATAGTACAAGTTGAGCAAGTTTCAAGCACATAATAAGAATAAATAACCACTTCCACTGGACCAAATCTCCTTGATAAAAAGACTTTTATTCTTCATATGTGCTCAATGCTGACTGAGCACTGAGTATATGGAATTCTATGCAGCCATAAAAAAGCACAAGATCATGTCCTTTGCAGGGACATAGATGGAGCTGAAGGCCATCATGCTTAGCAAACTAATATAGAAACAGAAAACTAAATATGACGTGCTCTCACTTATAAGTGGGAACTTAATGATGACAACACATGGACACATAGAGGGGAACAACAAACACCAGGGCCTTTCAGAGGGAGGAGGCTGGGGGAAGGAGAGGATCAGAACAAAACAACTAATGAGTTCTAGGTTTAATAGCTGGATGATGAAATAATTGTACAACAAACCCCCTGATGCAAGTTTACCTATGTAACAAACTTGTTATGGTACCTCAGGGGTACCAGAAAGAGTGTCTGAGATGTCTCCATGAAGTCAGAGGGTGTTTTCCTTGGGATTCTCTATTTTTTGCTGGGAGCAGGAAAGGAGCTATTGAGAGCTCTGAGATGAGCAGGATAACACCAACAGAAAGTGACAGAGTTTTGTGCTCTTTTTATGAACATGAAATAAATCCTCAAAAATCTAAAAGGAGAAAATGTCCTGGTACCCCAGGGGTACCAGAACAAGTTTGTTACATAGTAAGTTTGTTATGTAAATAAAAGTTAAAAAAAATAAAGTCATACTGACAAGAGAGAACTTTAAAAAAAAAAAAAAACAAAGAAAAGGAAATCACAATAAGCAGAAATGTAGAAGAAGGGGAGAAAAGAGGAAGAAAGAGAAAAATAAAAGACATAGATTAGTCAGGAATCTGGAAACCCAGACGGCAGATGCAAGCGTTCGTTTGTTTTGCCATAAAGGAATAGCTGACGCTAGGCAGTTTATAAGGAAAAAAACTTTTACCTCACTAGCAGTTCTGCAGGCTGTCCAAGAAGCACGGCATGACCATCTGCTTCTGATGAGGTCCTCATGCTACTTCCAATCATGGTGAAACCTGAAGGAGAACCAGTGAGGAGAAATCCTATGGCAAGAAAGGAAGCAAGGAAGAGAAGATTTTTAACCATCAGCTATGTTTATCAATCAGCTCTTGAGGAAAATAACACAGCAAGAACTCACTTACCCACAGCTAGGGAGGCCATTAAACTATTCATGAAGTAACTTCCTCCATGACCTAAATGCCTCTTACTCAAACACTAACACTGTGGATCAAATTTCAACATAAGTTTTGGGGAACAAAAACCCAAACTACAGCAGCAAGTGAGGGCATTGTTAAGAAAAAAACTTGTAACATTTCATTATAAATTATAGTTTATATTGATGATATATATATATACACTCACTGTTAAAGCTATTACTAAAAACTTAACTCCATGTGCATAGTACCTATGCTTATTAGTAGTAGCAGACAGATCAAGGAAAAGATTTATCCTAAGTGGATTGATGTTCAAGTAGAGGAAAAGAAGCACATACAGGGCACACTAGAGAATGTCAATTCAAAAGCAAACAGAAATTAGTTAGATTTGACTATCAGATATATAAATCCCTGAGAAGAAATTTTTGGCAGATTATGAGATGAAAGTTCAAGTCCTACAAATCTAGACTCTAAAGTAAAGCAAACATTTGAGTTGTAACTTAGGTGTTACATGTGAATATAGCAGGTATACAAACATTCAGATCATAGCAACATTTTTCATGTCTCTTTTCTGTTATTTTATTTATAGCATATCTATTTAACACTTTCTTATTGTTTCCATATTTCTACTGAATGAAATCTTCAACTGAGCATTCATGTTACCTACTTTCCTTCATAAATCCCTTAACTATATTAATCAAAATTACATTACATGCTTTGATACCTGCAACATCTGACTCATTTCCAATTCTGTCACTTTTGATTATTTTTTGTTTGCAATGTGTGTGTGTGTGTGTGTGTGTGTATGTATGTGCGTATGTGTGTGTGTGTCTGTGATTTTATATTTTTAGACCTTATATTCTTTATCTGATTTTGTAACATTGCATGTAGTAGGAAATTAAGTAAATATTATTTACACTGGTAAACTGGCATGTCACTTCTTGCTAGGACTTTAATGTGTATGAGAAAAAGCTGAGTTATTTCAGTCCAGTAGTACCTTGAATTTAGGGGTTGTAGCTATGGTTACCTTCTTTGCATTTACTATTAACTTAAAATTTCTCCAGTGTTAACTTTCACTTTGTATATGGGCTGGGTTGCTGGAGGTATTTTTTCAATTCCTGTTTCCATTTCAACTTTTGACTTTCCTATTTGTCTGTCTCATAGGTTTCTTTTCGACCTTTTGCCCCTTCTTCAATGGTAGATTGCTTTACTGTTTTACTTCTCTACTTTTTGTGTATTTTATGGGTTGAATTGTGTTCCCCGACTTACTTCATATGTTGATGTCATAACGACCAGGGCCAAGAATGTGACTGTATTTGTCGAAAGAACCTTTAAAGAGGGGTCTAAGTTTAAATTAAGATGTTAGAAGGGCCATAATCCAATGTAACTGGTGCATTTATAAGAAGAGAAAATTTAGACACACAAAAAAACAGCAAGGATGCATGCATTTGGAAAGACCATATGAGGACACAGAGAGAAGGCAGCCACCTGCAAACCAAGGAGAGAGGCCCAAGGAGAAACCTACTAACACCTTGATCTTGGACATTTAGCCTCCAGAAATATAAGAAAACAAATTTGCACTGTTTAAGCCACCCAATCTCTGGTATTTTGTTATAGCAAAATAATAAATTCAAGGTCTGCTCATGTGTGTTGGGGGTATGGGAATACCTTGTATCTTCTATTGAAATAAGCAAACCCAATTTCTATTGAAATAAGCACACCCAATTTTCAGGCTTTTGGTGTGCTACTTTCTCAGTGATCCTGCTCCTCTACAAGAATCAGAAAATTTCTCATAGTCTGCACCCAGTACATTTTCTTGCCTTTTCCTTAGATGTTGTGTGTTGTTCGTTTGTTTTTATTTTTTACTATTTTTTTTTTCTCCAGGCTGCAATGGTTCTTTACCTATACTGTTAAGTCCATTAGTATTTGTTGCCTTTTATCAAGATTAAGCTTTCTTTTTCCTCAGGTCATAAGACTCTGAGTACGTTTCCCCCCCCGCCCCCCTTCCCATAGGGGGGACTGCTTCCCTACCCAATCCTAATCTTAGGAGAATTTTTTTCATTTTTCCTCTCTGCCATCAATCCTTATTAGAAGACAGTGGAATCTGTGGAGAAGAACCTACAAGCAAAAGGAGCAGGGGGAAACTAGCTTTAATTTTGCAACTCCCAGAGATGCTACATCCTTACAGTAGTTCAAACTATCTCAACAGTTGCTTAAAAAACTTCAGCTGAAATCTTCTTAACAATGCTGTGTAATCTAGTGCTTGCAACCCACCTCTCCCTCATGGCATCTATCCCTGCTTCATTTTAAAACTAGTTGATTATAGTGTAATCTTAATTGTGGCTTTTAAAAAAGTTATTATTTAATTTTAGATATTTTTTCACGTTGTTAGAGTTAGAAATGTAATCTTTTCAGCTTTCTTTGTTCTTAATGAAAGGAGAAAAAAAGCCATCTTTATGAGAACCATCATTAATAATTGGAAATTAAACAATAAATGTTTTCTGAAACAATTAATAAATAAAAGAAAAACTGAAGTTAGAATTTACTAATATATTTCAAATTATAACAAACATGCAAAAGCCTACAGTTAAACTCAGCCCTGAAGAAACAGCAAGATTTGTGTGTAGCACATTGTTTAGGTAAATAAATTTCTACATTACTCATCAGATATAATATTTTGAAGTTTGTCAGACGCCAATCTTCAATCATTTCCAGGTAATTAACATTATGTGTTAATACATCTATCAACTCTCTGATCTGTGTGGAAAATTTCTTAAAATATCAAAAGATTTATCCCAATATCTAGCTACCTAACTTCTTTTGTAATGTAGCAAGTTCTTCACTTGCCTTTGATACAAAGGTTAAAATATACTTAAATCTTTCTATGTTAATGAGCTCCAAACAACTGCATTTATATTATTAATAAATCTACTCTCCTATATTATGTCTTTGAAATATGCATCAACATTAAATTTTTAAAAAATATTATCAGATGTGATTATATTCACAGAACTTATGCATACTGTTAATAAGGGTAAATTATAAATAGAAATTTATATTGGATTAGATCTGAGCAGAATCATGAAATGAATTTCACTTCACTTTTTTACTGCTCTAGTTGGGTTCAGTACTTCCAAATTAATCTTTCAAATATCTAGGACAATCTAAGCATCTTCCTTGGTACAGGCGAACTCTTGTCTTCTTTAAATACATATTTTTCCCTATTCTAGTTCCTCAGGATTATTCTCCGGGTTTGTTTGTAATTGAAAATTCCTAACATGTCTATGATATAACAAGAGAATACTTACAGCTTTCAGGTTATTTTGATTACTAATTGTCAGCAGGATTATGTCAGAGGTAGTCTTAACAGACAAGTCATTTAAAGAGTAAGTCAGTTAATGAAATGTATTCATGACTAATAAATAGCCTCATCCTTATTTCATCCTTCCCTTCTACTGTTCCTCCCACCCTACTATTTTAAAAGCAAAGCTCAGTCTAAATCCCCTTAGAGCAGAAAAAAGTAAATTGAAGAAAGCATACTTTGTCTGAAAAAATTTCTATCAATAGATCCTTTACAACTTACGATTCTGAAGAGGCACCAAAGTATTAAGGTTAGAACTTAGAGAATGTCCCTAGAACTTCTGACTATGTCTCCCACAAAGACTCTTTGCCGTGTGCCTCAGAATATAGATTCTGAATGTCTAGTTTTCCTGCTTTGAATGGTACCCTTGGGGTATGGAATGAAAGTCAGATGGGGGTAAGATGGGAAAAGATAAACTAATAACTCACCTATAATTTCCCATCATCAGGTGAGAAAAATTATTCATATTTAATTATCAAATACTTAGACATTTTGACCCAGCCCTCTTTGCTTCCTCATGTTTTTAATTTGCATTGCACAAAATGCAGACCAATACCAGATCTATATTCTGAATTAAAACCATATCATGATTTGTGTCTTTTCAAAATGTGAATAAAAATTAAAACTTCTTTTCAGTAACTAGAAAACATAGTCTTGTCAATTTTGTGCAACTTTGCTCTTTCTTTATTTTGATTTCCACACTTGTCATCTATTTGTAAGTCTAGGCTGTCACTCATAGGAAAAGCCTGTGACATTTTACTGATATGTACAGAAAATTATCAGGAAAAGGATACATAATTTGGGGTGCTATTTTCTTGTGATTTCACTGTTTCTTTAAGTATAATCTGAATAAAGCATCTAAATAAAAAGGTTGACACTAATGTTGAAAATGCCAGGTTCTATGTCAAATCAGTTCAAAAGAAACAGAAGGGAAACAGGGAGAACTTTGGTTCCAAGGGATGAGTGTTAACTACTCATTTTAGAGAACATTACATACTTCTATTAGTTAATAACACAGGATTTTAAAGAGCAGTTCTAAAAATTATGTTTGGGGTATTTCTGGAAAAGTAATAAATGGGAACAATTTTCCTTTGAAAAATAGAATTTAGCATGTTAATTTTATCTCTAGTAAAAGTTGGAGTAGGAAAATGACAGCAGTAGATATTATCTCCATCCTCTTATTCCATCCTAGAAACAACTCTAAACTGGCAAAACACAATAGAAGAAGTAATTATTCTGTGAATTTAGTTTAAAGCAGACTTTTCTGAAGTAAATGGCATAACTTCTCAATTATTCAGTGAGGTAATTTTTTGATCTCAAAATTACGTTGTGTGTGTGTGTGTGTGTGTGTGTGTGTGTGTGTGTGTGTTTTCAGCCATCAAATAGTGGGTTGATGTATAAAACACTTTGTGAAATTTTATTTAATTAAAATCAATAAAAATATATGTATTAAGTTAGGTCTCTGTTATATTAGTAAAACTATGTTTATTCATTCACTAATCATTATGGGGACTTCCAACATCTCCTCTCTTATTCACCAAAATAAAAATCTTGGATATGCATAAAGAACAGAATGAAAACCACAAAATTGGCCAAAGTGCAACACCTTCGTGTGACGCTCTCTTCTTTTGTACTTTTATTCAGTCACTAAGGAAAGAGGCTGGGACTGTCTACAACTTGACATTCCTTTTGTGTTCGTTTGTAGGTGGAAACATACTAATTCTTCAGGAAGGATCTTAGCAGAGAAAAACAAATGGTAAAAGCTCTTTACATCTGCTTATCATAATAAAAAAAAAATAAGGGCCAACTTAAATGCTCATTAATTGCTTACTATGAAGCAGTTACAAAGCTAAATATTTTATGTACAAAATACTTGTAATACAATAATAGACTTCTCTTCATATCCACAAAGGATTGATTCCAGAACTCCCCAACAATTTCCAAAATCCAGGATGCTCATGTACCTTACATAAAATGTTGGAATATTTACATATAACCTATGCACATTCTCCTATATACATTAAATAATCTCTAGTTTTTTAGTTTCTTATAATACTTAACACAATGTAAATGTTACTTAAATATTTACTGTATTCTTTTTAAAATTTGTATTATTTTTCTTGCTACGTTGTTTCTTTTTGAATTTTTTTTAATCTTCAGTTGGTTTTATGCAGAACACACAGATACATGACATATGGATGTAGCTTATCACAAAAAAATAAACTGAGGCTTAGTGTAATGAAACATTTTATATCCACTATGAAACTTAGTTGTTAATAAAAGGCATCCATCACTTTACATGTTGCCTAAGGAAGCACATTTAGGAAAGAGACAAGACACAAATTTGAAACTAAAAAGCCTAGAAATTACCCTTGGGAAAAATAATTGTATTTACAACAGAAGATTGGGTGTGGCTGTTCAAAATCTGATCATAAATTTTTCATACTCCCATCAAAGTTAGAGCCAAATCCACCCTATCCTACCCTTATAAGTGTTTGTGCTGGACTTAGTGACTGTCTCCTAGTGACATTAATATGGTGTTTCTGGAACTACATAATAAAAGTCACTGTGTATTCCTCCTTGCTCTATGTATCACTCAATAAGGGGAAAGCTAGCTGCCATGTCTTCAGGACATCTGTGTAACCCTCTTGGCAGATGACGTAGGTGGGAACTGAGAGGCTTCCTGCCAAGTGCATTCTTAGTGAGCCAGCTGGAAAGCATCATCAGACTATGTTCCAGACTGACATACTGACTGCAACTGTATTAGAAACCCAGAGGCAGAGCCATTCAGGTAAACACATATTAAATTACTGATCCAAAGAAACTATGAGATAAAAAATATTTTGTGTTTCTAGTTCCTATGTTTGGAGAAATTTATTATTCAGAAATAGGTAACCAATACAGGGGACATTTGAATATTAGACCCCTGTCTTAGAAATAACAATTACAAAAAGCTTTAAATTTTTTTTTAATAATGACCAAATTCTCCCTTTTAGGAATTCAAGGGTCTATGGCATAAAATATCACAAAGAAAATACTAACTACAATGAAGTGTAACAAGTTGCATTCTAGAAAACAATAAGGCAAGGTAGGAACACATAAATAAACGCAAAATATTAGGGAAGTAATATGAGATAGATTCTGAGTCAACTATTGAAGTTCTCTGAGCAAGTTAATAGAATGTTAAATAAAATGATGTACTAAAATATAAAAGAGTCTTAGAATAGATGGCCCTTCCTGAGACTTGTGAGATAAAAAGAAGATTTATATCTGCTTCATAGAAAATAAATATAGATAGCCGGTTCCATTAAGTGCCTGAGACAAAATGTAAACTAGAAATTGTTAAAGGCAAACATTTGTTTCCATTAAATTAAACTCAAGGAAAATTAAGCATATGTGCTAAGGAAAAAGTTGTTAATGTGCAATAATAAATCTGTATTTTAATAGTTCCTATATAAATCATATTTTCCAGGGGCATTCATTCCAAATTAAATTTGTTATCTTGAGTTAGTTACATACTAGATAAGCTCATTCAAAGACATTTTCTCCAAACAAGTCTGTCAATTTGCCATTCTAAAACTAATTCTAATTAATATTAAAGATATTGAGTTATCTTTGGACTAGGGTTTAGTATTCATAAATTTAAGTCTTTTCTGCTTTTGGGTCTAGCAATTCTAATAATTTGACATTAATAATAATGTGCCTTTTTAGAAGCAGTTTAAAGTTAAAGTGCTCTTTAGTCAATGTCATATAATTTAACTCATTTGTGGTTTCTAAAATCATTAATTCTCAGTTGTGCCTAGAACGCTTTAATATATTTCATCATTTTAAAGTACAACAAAACAAACTGACTAAACACCAGGCATTCTCCCTAACTTATGGACATACAAGCATACCTTATTTTATTGTACTTCATTACAGTTGTTGTATTTTTTTTACAAATTGAAGGTACGTGGCAATGCTACATCAAGGAAGCATTTTATCGGTGCCATTTTTGCAACCACGTGTGCTCACTTTGTGTCTTGGTGTTACATTTTTGTAGTTCTTGCAATATTTCAAATTTTTACATTATTATTATACTGTAATCTTTGATCAGTGATCTTTGATTATAATTCTTCTGGAGCACCACAAACCACTCTCATATAAAAGAGCAAACTTAATCAATAAAGGTTGTATGTACTCTGACTGCTCTATTGACAGGCCATTGCCTGGTCTCTCTCCTTTTCTTTGGTCCTACTATTCCATGAAACAAAACAATACTGAAATTAGGACAATTAATGAGGCTGCAATGCCTTCCAAGTGTTCAAGTGGAAAGCAGAGCTGCATCTCTCTCACTTTAAATCAAAATTTAGAGAAGAGTAAGATTAGTGAGGAAGGCATGTTAAAAGCCTTGAGAGACCAAAAGCTAGGCCTCTTGCGCCACTTAGCCAAGTTGTTAATATGAAGGAAGAGTGCTTTAAAGACATCAAAAGTGCTATTTCAGTGAAAATACAAATGACAAGAAAGCAAAACAGCCTTATAGGACGACCATTTTACCGGTCTGGATAGATCAGACCAGCCACAATATTCCCTTCAGCCAGAGCCTAATCCAGAGTACGGCCCTCCCTCTATTCAATTCCATGATGGCTAAAAGAGGTAAAGAAGCTGCAAAAGAAAAGCTGGAAGCTAGGGGAAGTTGGTTCAAGAAATTCAAGAAAATGAACTATCTCCGTAACATAAAAGTGAAATGAAGTGGCTAGTGCTGATGTAGAGGCTTCAGGAAGTTATCTAGAAGACCTAGCTAAATAATTGCCATACATGAGTACACCAAACCACTAAGTAACAGATTTTTAATATGAAGAAGCAATAGCCTCTTATTGGAAGTGGATGCCATCTAGAAATTTATTAACTAGTCAGAAGTCAATGCCTGACTTCAAAACTTAAAAGAACAGGCTGACACTCTCATTAAAGACTAATGTAGCCAATGACTTTAAGTTGAAGTCAACGCTAATTTACCATTTTGAAAATCCTAAGGCCTTTAAAAATTATATGTAATTTACTCTGCCTGGGCTTTATAAATATATCAACAAAGCCTGGATGATAGTACCTTTGCATAAAGCATGGTTTGTTGAATATTTTTAGCCCACTACTGAGATCTACTGCTCAGAAAACATAACCCTTTAAAAATATCGATGTTCAATGACAGTGCTCGTAGTTATGAAAAAGCTTTGATGGAGATGTATAAGGAGATTACTGGTTTTTTCATGCCTGCTAACACAATGCTCATTCTGCAGCCCATGAAAATTTCAACATTTAGGTCTTATTACTTATGAAATACATTTTCTAAGTCTTTAGCCATATCAGTAATTTCTCTGATAGATCTTGGAAAAGTAAACAGAAAGCCTTCTAGAAAGAATTCAGCCCTCTAGATGCCATTAATAACGTCCACAATTTATGGGAGCAGGTCAAAATAGCAACATTAACCCTAGTTTGAAAGAAGTTGATTCTAACCCTTATGAAATACTTTGAGAGGTTCACAACTTCAGGGGAGGAAGTAACTGCATATGTGGCGAAAATAGTAAGATAACTAGAATCAGAAGTGGAGCCTTATGATGAAACTAGCTGTAATCTCATGATAAAACTTGAACAGATGAAGAGCTGCTTCTTATGGATGAACAAAGAAAACAGTTTCTTGAGATGAAATCTACTTCTGGGGAAGATGTTGGGAATATTGTTGAAATGACAACAAATAATTTAGAATATTACATAAATATAGTTGACAAAGCACTAGCAGGGTTTGAGGGAATTGACTCCAATTTTTGAAAGAAGTTCTATTGTTGATAAAAATGCTATCAAACAGCATCTCATGCTACAGTAAAATGTTTGCTGAAAGAAAGAGTCAATAGAGAGAGCATACTTCTTGCTCTCTTATTTTAAGAAATTGCCACAGCCAGCTCAACCTTCAGCAACCACCACCCTGCTCTGTCACTAGCCATCAACATTGAGACAAGACCCTTCATCAGAAAAAATATTATTACTCACTGAAGGTTTAGATGATCTTTAGCTTTTTTAAAGAATAAAGTATTTTAATTAAGTTCTGTATATTGTTTTTCAGACATAATCTTAGTATACACGTAACAGAGTACAAATACTGTAAACATAATTTTATTTGTACTGGTAAAACAAAAGTTTTGCATGACTCACTTTATTTCAACATCTAGTTTGTTGCAGTGTTCTAAAACCAAACTCACAATCTCTCCCAGGCATGACTGTACTCGGGATGCCTCCTAAACATTTCCTGAAGTCCTTCTAGCCTATTGCCAGACATAGAAATTGAAATAAAAAAAGAAAAAGAAACACAATATCAATAATAATAAGAAATGGCAGTGTAAACCAAGTTCTCTGAGGACAAGAAGAGACCCCCACTATTTAAAAGGCATATCAAACCATGGGTATTGTTTTTTCTACTCATAAATTTGTTATTATTTATTTATTTGTTTGTTTTAGAGGAAAAACAATAGAATTTTCAATAAGATAAGGAAGTTTGTGTCATTATTAAGTATCTTATTTAATACATGTGTGAATTCATTTAAGACATTTATTTCTCAGTATCCATTTCCTCATTAATAAAATGAAAACTGTAGCAATTCCTCACAGTTTGCTGTTGGTATGAATTGAGTTTCTTTACATGAAAGTGTGAGAAGGTTGTTATGCACTACACAAATGTTAGTTTCTATTCCTCTGAGCTGTCAGGCTTTGGGGTCATGTATGATGGCAAATTCATCTATATTCCCAGCATTTATCACAATAACTAACAAAAAGCAGAATGTCCTTAAATCTGTGTTGAATGATTGATTAGAAGCCACTTGCTTTCATTTCCTAAACCCTTTCTTACAAGGATTAAATTTATATTTTTTTCAACATTATGGTTTTAGAAGAAAGATTATTTCTTTTATAAACTGCTGATCTTAATTCAATACTAGAAAATGCGTTTAATGCTTCTTTTTTCACCTAGTTTCCCAGAGAAACACTGACATATATTCTGACATTGCTAAAAATGTAACAGATAAGTAAGAAACATAATTGTAAAATTATCAAAATGGTGTGGAACAGATGGTGGTGTAAATTGATCTGCCTGCAAGCCATAAATTAAAGAATAGGTAGAGATTAAGAGTAAACACAAGTCAGGCCAACAACGTACAAGGCTAGAACAAGAAGTGTCCCCACTGGGTACACAGACAATGGTAACAAAAACTCTATGATTAACCAATTCTTATAACTGCAAAGGTAATCATCTTAGTAGAGGTACTCATTGGGAGGGTCTATCAAGACCTGGAATATAGATATATTAGTTTAGACATTTAAGGTAGTAACATTGAAGCCAATCACTTTTACTGCTTAATGAAAACCCTATTTTAAAGAACCACTTCAGATATTTTGAAAGAAACATATCTGAACCATTTTCCTAACTGAATTGGATTATTGGCATAATTCTAGTGTCTTAAGATGTGTGGAAGATTTATGGACATTGTTTTAAAAGGTCTATATATTTCTACTAGTATTTCTAGCAGGAGGCTTTGATAGAAAATTCCACATTCTACGTTTTACTATATAAATGATATTTGCTTTTGTAAACAAAACAAAACAAAACTTTAGAGGAATCCATTGTGACCATCAGAGATTCAAAAATTATGCTTTAATAAATCATGAAAAGTCCACATTTAAGACATCACAGTTTCTGCAGTATATACCATGATGTTCTCATGAAGGTTTTGATTCTGTTGGTATGATTTAAATCTAGGGATTTTAAATTAGTAATATTTAATTAGTAGTCTTGAGAATAAACAAGATATCAATAAGTATATATTGTCATCACATGTCCTTATCATACGTGTAGTACAGACGCTAATGTTACGTTGTGGCAAATACTTAAGTTATCATAGACTTATCACACAGAGCGGACAGAACAGATTCTCTCTCCTAACAGTTGTACAAGTTTGCTTAAAGAAAAAAAAATATCCCAGCATAAGTTAGGGATATGTTTGGTTAGCAGTTCTTAGGTATAGGCCAAAATAATCATTTTTATCAGAAGATCTGTTAAATTCAAGAATATAGATAATATTATACCATTTATTGGTTGTTCTCAGAAGTAAAGTCATGGTTTTTGCTGTTCATATACACTATTTTTTTTTGTCCTCGGTTATATTTTTTCTTGTGTAGTGTTAGATATTCAGCAGCCAAATTATCTCTATATGATATAAAACTACTTTCATGTTCATAATAGCCAAAAGTTAAAAGCTACTAAAATATATACTGAAAGTTAGAGGTATTACGTTCACTCAATTACATTTATACAGTAATGAAAATCAACATCTACAATTACATGCAGCAACAGGAATGACTCTTATGAATGTAATTTGAATGTACAAATCCAGGCATAACAGTACACATTGTGTGGGTGTGTGTATTCATTTATTGTAAATGGAAAAAATATGCAAAAGTAACTTATGCTAGGTTTCAGAATAGTAGTTATACTTTGCAGAAGAGGGGTGTGTGGAAGGGGAAATTAGAGGAACTTCAAGAATGCTGCTAATGTTCTCTTCTTGACTGTCAGTTATAACGGTGTGTTCACTTGGAAAAATTTATTAAATATATAACATCTTGTTGTAAGACAATTCTCTACAGAACTATTACATTTTTGTATACCTTGAGGGCAGAGGTACTAGCTGCCTTTTCAGAGACCATCTTTTTTGAAATATTAATACTGAAGTGGCCTTGGAAGACAGAGAGATAGTTCCATTAGGAGGTGGGAAAATATTGGTTTCCTGACTAGTGCAATAAAGATAATGCTTCTCTCCAGGAAGAAGTTTGAGTAGGTTAGTCTTTAACCCCTTTTATGGAAGATTGGTTTGTCTAGTTCACAACCTGCTGCATGTGTAAATGTCACTGAGCCACTGTCACATGACCATGTGGGAATCAAAGTTCAGGAAACATGGGAAATGATCATATTTTACTGCTATTGCTATGAGCAAAAAATGTTCCTTTGTTTTGCTTCAAGAGTCTCACAACTTTTGCTAGCATCCATGAAACAGTGACAGGCTACCTTGTTATGTTGAGAGGAGAGTAATATCTCAGAACCTTCATTTTTTTTGATACTAAGATAATTGATTTACAGATGTAGTTAAGTATAATATATATTTAATCAAAAGTAAACTATAATTATTGGCATATGTGCTTTGTTATATATGCATTACCTTTTAACAGAAACTTAAAAATTACTAGGAGCAGTCCTGATTCCTTATAAATCATAAATCATAACAATAAGCAAATATAGAAACTACAAAGTATTTCTTGTTTTAGAAGATATACACACACACACACAAAGTCAAAACAAGTTAAACACTTTCTAGTACACATAGAGCAACAATCAAATTTTGAATGAGAAAGCATTAGCTACTTTTCTTGGGGAAAAAAAGAATTAAAGATCACGAATTTATTAGGTCTCTGCCTTTTAATTACATAACCATTTTGATTATTTTTCCTTAAAAAGTTTTACTGGAATTTTTATTATTCTGTCCCACGTATTAGCTATTCAAGTTTTATGCCTGTCTACAAATCAGTAAGATTTAAACACTATTTTAGGATTTTAAAATGTTATATCTTTATTTTATTCATTTTTCTTAAAGAGAAGCAAGTATTAATGTATTTGCCAAGTGACCAATAATAGTGCCTGCCCTCTTTATAGAGAAATTTATTTGTAGAATATAAGTTGGTTGAAAAATGCATCTGATAATACCTTATTTGCACAGAGTCTACGTTTTGGGAGTAATTAAACTCAGATCACACTGAATTATAAGTCTATTGGGAAACACAGTAAATCTAGTAATAATGCTTAACATGGTAAATAAGGACATTGAAGCACAGACAACTTACATAATTTTTCCAAAATTATTTTTATAATGTTTGGAGAGGGTACCTGAACCTGGATCTCACTAAATACTCTGCCTTCAAAGTCATAAATTTAGCCTAAAAAACCTTTTCTATTTAAGCAATACATTTATGGTAGTACACGGTATACAATTCTATATATGGTAAGTTCTAGTCATTTTATAGATGAATTTTAAAATTGTCATTTCATCATCTAAACATAAAATCATGACAGATATTTTTGAAAATTGAAAACTGTATTGAAAATAAAACATTGAAACAAAAACTCAGAAATTAGAAAGTAATTATTAAATCTGCTAATACATTCTCAGAGCTTCCGTTCCCATACCGTGCAGTAGTCTCTAAAGCAGTGTCAGTGGCTCAATTCAACATATTGATGTTTAAAGCAGCAAGAAACAAAGTCATAAAAATAGCCTAATAAAAAATAAGCTACTTGTGGGTGGTGAAAATGTATTCCATATGAAAAATTTTGTACAAGACCCTATGGGTTTCCTCTCAGCTATACAACTAGGCTAGATTTCATAACTGGGACTGTTCTCTAGGGATTCTTGTGTTGCTTTTTGGCTTTGATAATATAGAAGGGATGAGAATATTGAGCCTGATTGGTTCACTACTCTAGGGACAAGGACTCAAGAGCTTCTCAGTAGGCTTTTTAAAACAAACAAAATACAGTCTTAGAAATATAAGTAAGAGAGGCTTAAATTTAAAGAGAAAATTGGTTTTGTGTGGTGGTATTTTTAGTGTGTTTTAATCACTGCCTTAACCTCCTTACTCCTCATATAAGGTAACTGAGTTAATAAACAGTCATAATTCTCATCATATTATTGTATTCAGAGTTATGTTGATTCAATTAAATTGTTAGTATCTTTTGACTTTAGCAAGTTAGGCTGGGGATTAAACAAGATCATGGTAACATAATTGCTTTGAAACTGATTTTTACAAAATCATATTAATAGATCATTTTCATTTTATAGGAATGTACATTTGCATAAAATTACCCAAAATGTCCAATGGGAATAAAAAGTTCCACAAACCAACATATAGATAAGGATGGTTAATGTGTACATATAAGACCACATTGTTGACCTTTTTATGTCTCACAGCAATAGATTCCTGTGAAAGACTCTTTACTGAGCCATTACAAATAAAGAACCACCCAATTTCATGATTTATATCTACATACATTTTCTCTAAGAATAGGGACCTCAAACAATACAATAGCAAAAATAATAATAATGGTAATCTGTTTTTTTTTTTCTTAATGAGCAAGAGACCTAAATAGAGATTTCTCAAAAAATTTCTCAGATTTTTTGTTATCAAAAAGACAGAAAATAACAGATGTTGATGAGGATGTGGAGAAAGGGGAGCACTGCTACACTGTGTGCAGGAATGTAAATTAGTACAGCCACTATCTACATATAGACGTTTCTCAAAAAAGCTAAAAATAGAAATACCATGTAATCCAGCAATTGCACTACTGGCTATACATTTTTTTTTTTTTTTCCTGAAAGGACACATTTATTTCAAAATTAGCTCTGCTAAAATTTTTCTTTTTTTTTTTCTTTTTTATTGCATTTTAGGTTTGGGGGTACATGTGAAGAACATGCAAGATTGTTGCATAGGTACACACATGGCAGTGTGGTTTGCTGTCTTCCATCCCCTCACCTGTATCTGTCATTTCTCCCCATGTTATCTCTTCCCACCTCCCCACCCCCCGTCCCTCCCCCATTTCCCCCCAACGGACCCCAGTGTGTAGTGTTCCCCTCCCTGTGTCCATGTGTTCTCATTGTTCGACACTCACCTATGAGTGAGAATATACGGTGTTTTATGTTCTGCTCTTGTGTCAGTTTGCTGAGAATGATGGTTTCCAGGTTCATCCATGTCCCTACAAAGGACGTGAACTCATCCTTTTTGATGGCTGCGTAATATTCCATGGTGTATATGTACCACATTTTCCCTATCCAGTCTATCATCGTTGGGCATTTGGGTTGGTTCCAGGTCTTTGCTATTGTAAACAGTGCTGCAATGAACATTCGTGTGCACGTGTCCTTGTAGTAGAATGATTTATAATCCTTTGGATATATACCCAGAAATGGGATTGCTGGGTCAAATGGGATTTCTATTTTTAGGTCCTTGAGGAATCGCCACACTGTCTTCCACAATGGTTGAATTAATTTACATTCCCACCAACAGTGTAAAAGTGTTCCTATTTCTCCACATCCTCTCCAGCATCTGTTGTTTCCCGATTTTTTAATGATCGCCATTCTAACTGGTGTGAGATGGTATCTCAATGTGGTTTTGATTTGCATTTCTCTGATGACCAGTGATGATGAGCATTTTTTCATATGTTTGTTGGCCTCCTGTATGTCTTCTTTTGTCAAGTATCTGTTCATATCCTTCGCCCATTTTTGAATGGGCTTGTTTGTTTTTTTCTTGTAGATCTGCTTTAGTTCTTTGTAAATTCTGGATATCAGCCCCTTGTCAGATGGGTAGACTGCAAAAATTTTTTTCCCATTCTGTTGGTTTCCGATTCACTCTACTGACTGTTTCTTTTGCCGTGCAGAAGCTGTGGAGTTTGATTAGGTCCCATTTGTCTATTTTGGCTTTTGTTGCCCTTGCTTTTGGCGTTTTGGTCATGAAGTCCTTGCCTACACCTATGTCCTGAATGGTTTTGCCTAGATTTTCTTCTAGGGTTTTTATGGTGTTAGGTCTGATGTTTAAGTCTTTAATCCATCTGGAGTTAATTTTGGTGTAAGGTGTCAGGAAGGGGTCCAGTTTCTGCTTTCTGCACATGGCTAGCCAGTTTTCCCAACACCATTTATTAAACAGGGAGTCCTTTCCCCATTGCTTGTTTTTGTCAGGTTTGTCGAAGATCAGATGGTTGTGGGTGTGTTGTATTTCCTGTGAGGCCTCTGTTCTGTTACATTGGTCTATATCTCTGTTTTGGTACCACTACCATGCTGTTTTGATTACTGTAGCAAAAATCACAAGCATTCCTATACACCAGTAATAGACTTAAAGAGAGCCAAATCAAGAACGAACTGCCATTCACAATTGCTACAAAGAGAATAAAATACCTAGGAATACAACTAACAAGGAACATAAAGGACCTCTTCAAGGAGAACTACAAACCATTGCTCAACGAAATAAGAGAGTATACAAACAGATGGAGAAACATTCCATGTTCATGGTTAGGAAGAATCAACATCGTGAAAATGGCCATACTGCCCAAAGTAATTTACAGATTCAACGCTATTCCCATGAAGCTACCAATGACCTTCTTCACAGAACTGGAAAAAAACACCTTAAACTTCATATGGAACCAAAAGAGAGCCCGCATAGCCAAGTCAATTCTAAGCAAAAAGAACAAAGCAGGAGGCATCACACTACCGGACTTCAAAGTATACTACAAGGCTACAGTAATCAAAACTACTGGCTATATTTTTAAAGGGAGTGGGGAGGGGCGGAGAATGGGTTTACCAAATAGATATCTGCACTTCTATATTTTTTCAAGTACTATTGACAATAGCCAAGATATGAAATCAGCCTAAGTGTCCAACAGCAAATTAATGGATAATGAAAATGTTGTAAAAATACACAATGGAATATTATTCACCCACAGAAATGATTGAAATTCTGTCATTTATGGCAACATGGATGAATCTATGGAACATTCAGTGAAATAAGCTAGGCACAAAAAGACTAATATGGCATGTTTTTACTCAAATGTATGAGATGAAAAAGTTGATCTCACTGAGTAGTAGTGAGTAAAATGGTGGCTTCCAAAGTAGGGTAGGGAAAGGGACAGAATGAAAAGATGTTGGTAAATGTGTACAAAAATACAGTTGGATGGAAGGAATAAGTTCTGGTGTTCAATAGCACAGTAAGACTGACATAGTTATCAAAATTTCATTGTATGTTTCAAAATACCTAGAAAAGATATTTTGGAATGTTTCCAATGCGAAGAAATAATACATCTTTGAAGTGGAAGATATCTTAATCTGATTTGTTCATTACACACGGCATGCATATATCAAATCTGTACAACTATGTATCAGTTTTTAAAACAATTACCAAAATGATACAATTTCTTAAAATAATTTATTGTCTAGTATTTTTATCAATGAATAAGAAATTATTTTATGATAGGAGATCATATTCATAGTACTTAAATTTCTCCAAAACATTAGCAATAATATGCTATCATAAAGATTAACATTATGGCCAACCATGAATACCTTTAAAATATTGATAGTACCAAAACATGTCCATATTAATTTTTTACAAAACAGATCTTGAAATTAAATCATATGGTTTTGTTTTGTTTTCATTAATCCAAATACCCATTGCTTTTCAGCCTTTGTCCTAAAAATATGGCTAATGATTTTCTTCTGTATGTTCTATCTTCCAAACCTTCTAAATTCTTGTGTTTCATACAATTCTCTTATTTTTGACAATTTCCATCACTATTTATTCCCTTGTCTTTGACATCCAGTGTTTTAAGTCTATGAACTAATAGTAAAAACTTGGGTAACTGTGAAAAAATAGGATTTTTGTTTTTAAAGTAATATCCTTCTTAGTTTTGAGTGTGTAATGTAAAGTATGTAATAGTTTTATGAATAAAATTTTAAAAATAAAAACTCAAAAGCATTTTTTAGATATCTGTAATTTTACATACCTCAGCATATAAAGTATGACATTATGCATATCTTAGTGACTTTAGTTTTAAATCTCAGGAAATAAGTGGCCCTTGCAGAAAATCTTTAACATAGGGACAGTCAGTTGGCATTATTTCAGAAAGTACACACTTGAGAGGCATTGCTGTCCTCCCTTCAGCTAGCCATATTCTGTCAATAAATGAAGCTTTGACTATTAGCATGATAAATATCAAATATGACTTTTTATTAGTAAATCATAGCTTAATCATCAGCATTGTGTCTTGCTATTTGTTTGGGGGAATTGTTTTCTAACCCCAACTATAAGATGATAGGACCCAGCTTATGGAATGCTGCCCTATTTATCCTGGTTGAACTTTTCCACACAAAGCAACAAGAGTGCATGAAAAAGAACTTTAGTAGACAAGTTTACTGACTGCTTATTGCTACTTTCTAACGAATATTCTTCTGACACATATTGTATGTATGACAAAATTTTGACTGGGATTTACTTTAGTGATAGCATTTGCTGAGGTAAGAACTCAAAAGTTCAAATTTATTCTGCACTAAAGGCAAACTATTGAAAAGTTTTAAACAAAGAAGATGGATAATACAATTTGTATTTTAGAACAAGACCTACAATGAAGAGCTTGAATTGAGATGAGTTGAGCTAACAGACAGGAAGGCAAGTGTCAAAGTAAATAAAACAAATTATCTTTATTACTTTCCCTTCTTTTCATCCATTAAAAATTTCCCTTCAGCCATAACAATAAAATGCTTCAAATTTATCCTTTTTATTGTTTGTATATATGAGTAGAAAAGATCTTAAGCCTTTCACTGTTTACTCTGGGTTACACAGCAATTTAGCTATAGGGAAAGACGTAACTGCTTTCAAAGTTCAATAATACATCATTAGATAATGAGATAGCAAAACAATAAACAATGCAAGACAGGGTATAGTGAATGCTCAAATGGAAGGTTGGAATTTATTATTATGTGGAGCAGAAGACAATAACTTGAAGACTGACAGAGGGAAATATTTGAATAATAGGGGATCAAGCTATTAGAATGTTATGATCAAGCATTAATTTACTAAAATGATTAAGATTAATTAAGCAGCTCAGTTTTCATTAAAATATTTGTAGCTTAACATTTCATGTGAGAGTGTGGCAAATATAAATGTGTCAGTTTTACTTGACTTTATGATGGATATGGATCAAACTGGAAGCTGCCCAAACCAGCTGTACTAATTTTGATGGAGTGACCCTATCAATGAGGTTCAACAAACATTAGTGTTATCATGACCAGTCATGTGTAAGGAGACAATACATGTCTAGTTTTTTGGATCATTTTTACATAGAACAGACAAGAAAAAATAAGCTTACCACATGGCAAAGCTTTTCATGACTGCAAGCTTGGCTCTGGGCAGTGTCCCCTAGGGTCTGAGCACAAGCTGGCATAAGTTCTGCCATGGCAGGAATATTCAGGATATTCACCTAACCAGTAAAATCTTCCCTACTAGGAGAGACAAGAGTAAATGGGATTCAAAACAGCTGCCATTTTTTATTTAGTAACACCAGTGGTATGTGTGAATAAGAGCCATATAAACAAGCTTTTGCCTTTCTGAGAGTCACTGCTCCCTGCCTGTGCCCTAGACTGAAAAGCATATTTTAAAATTTACTTTAATCTATTTCAATGTTTCTGGTGTTCTATTAGTTCAAAAGGTTTGGAAGCATATATATTACAGTGAGATTTCATTTTAGTGAATATTTAGAGCATTTCTATTTCATTTTTATTCAAAGTAGTTGGAGCCTATAATGGTAGATACCTGCTTGTTAAATGCAATATTTTTCCTCTAATGGTACCTTAGAAATACTCTGATTTTAGTTAATGAAAATCTTCAATGTGAGCAAGTAAAATCACTGAAACTTCTCTGTATTATGAAGCACATTCAATTTAAACCCTTTTTATCCAAATGAATGTAATGACCAAATAGCAGATACATTAGAGAGGATTTTATATGGAAATCCTGGCATAAAGTTAACTAAAACAACTCTAAAATTCTAGTCAGAGTTCCTGTAAAAATAAATCAGATTTATCTTCATGTTGTATACAGCCTATTATTTGCAAAAGACCAGTGAGGAGAAAAATCAGCAGCATTTAGAAATCTGTTAAGTTTAATAAATGTGCAAGTTTAAAATTGTGAGTTACATGGAAATCTACGAAGAAAGCCATATATACAGCTAATTAATTACCACTTTTAGTAATTAACCAACCCCCCTATGTTTATATTTATTAAAACAGGAAAAGATGCTATTTAGTGTGCAATTTTGTGGAAAGACCATGCAGTGAAATAATAATACCATGTGTATATGAAGGTCTAATTGTGTGTTTTATTTTAGACAAACCATTTTTATAAAGCACAAGTCAGTGGGTAGCCACAGCTGGTAAAAGGAGAAAGCATTTTCTACTGCAGAGAGCTCCTGCATGAACTGCTTGAGCTGACTTAAAATGGAGTGGATCCTATCACAAGCAAAGCAGCCACTGTGAAGACCATATTCTTGGTTTGAGGTTACATTGATTTTGACACAAACATCTTAAATCTTTTTTACTCCCTTTCCTTGGATGCCATGTCTATGAAATTTGAAGCTCTTAAAATCAAGATTAAAAGTCTGGAGAGTGTCAACAAAAGTAAAAATGTGTAAAAACATTGAGTGCCAGGTTTGTCACTAATAATGTATACTCTAAATTCTTGCAAAATACACTACCACAGTTATTTCCATTCTGGAGGTTAAAAAATAACCTATAAACATATTGGACTTTAAAACATAAATACCAGACTTTCATTTTATATATCAGACTTTCAGTTTTTCCTTTGGTAGACTGAAGGTTAATATTGAGCATCAACTTGATTGGCTTGAAGGACTTAATGTGTTGCTCTTGGGTGTGTCTGTGAGGGTGTTGCCAAAGGAGATTAACATTTGAGTAAGTGCACTGGGAGAACCAGAGCCACTCTCAATCTTGTGGGCACCATTTAATCAGCTGTGTGCCCAGCTAGGATAAAAACACAGAAGAATGTGGAAGGAACAGACTGGTTTAGTCTTCTGGCCTAAACCTTCCTCCCATGCTGGATGCTTCCTGCCTTTGAACATCAGGTAAACTCTAAGGTTTTCAGCCTTGGGACTCTTGCACTTATAACCACAGACTAAGGCTGTACTGTTGGCTTCTCTAATTTCGAGGTTTTGAGACTTGGACTGGCTTCCTTGCTCTTCAACTTGTAGATGGCCTATTGTGGGACTTCACCTTGCAACTATATCAATCAATACTCCTTAATAAACTTCTCTTTATATATACATGTATCCTATTGGTTCTGTTCCTCCTGAGAACCCTGATTAATACACTAGACATTTTCATCACTAATGTTGCTATTCAAATTTGTATTTTGAAATTTTGAGTTACTCTTAAAAAGCAGTCTTATATTCTTATGTTTCACTTTTGTCCTTTAAATGGGTAAAATTCTCCTCTTTTTACTAGTTATTATTCAGAATAATTTTTCCTCCCCAAATCAACTGCACTTTTACCTCTGTTGAATATAGACAAACAGAGAGGAAAATGCGTTTAAGAGAATATGAGAAAATTATGTGAAAATTTTACAGGTAGAGGTGGAATGTAATTTTAATGTTGATGTCTTGGAGTTGCAAAATGGCTTTGCTGGCATTCAAATCTCCTCACTTAGCTATTTTCTGAGACTTTTAAGAGTTATAATGTATGATTATGAAATCAATTATTTCTTATACACTAAATGAGTGTTATATCTTCAAAACAGTGAAGAATTTACATTGGTTCGAGTGAGATATGGTTTTCATGCAGAATATTTTTAGAACTTCAGTTTTCAAATCATGCTAAAAATTATATTCTTAAATATAAAGCTTCTAGAAAAAGAAAACTTCACGTGTAATAGTTTTATTGGTGAATTCTAACAGATATATTAGCAGACAATAATATCAATCATAAACAATTTGTTTTCCAGAAAATATAGGAGAGAAAGGAAGACTTAACCTTATATCATAAGGTTAATATTGCCATCAAACAAAGTAAAGGAGAAAAAAAATTAACCAGAAAAAAACATAGGCCAAAATTTTCCAAAACTCAAAAATTCTAAATAAAATAGAAATAAATTGAATCCAGTAAAATATACTATATTTAATACACTATGCCCAAGCAGAACTTCTCAGGAATTTAAGCTCAGTCCATATCTTAAAATTATTTCATTCAATCAATATATTAACAACACACTAAATAAATAAACCACCTGATCCTACCAATAAATACTAAGAATGCATTTAATAAAATACAACATATATTCATGATTTTAAAAATATATATTTTCAGCAAACTAGGAATAGAAAAATAATTTCTGTCAGAAAGGTAAGATAAATAATCTTTTCTTAATGGAAAAAAAGAAACAAATGATTTCCCCTTAAGATTGTGACCAAGAAAATGATGTCAACTCTGACTACTCCTATACAATATCACATCAGAAGTAATAGCCAGTACGATAAGAGAAGTAAAAGATTTATGGTTTATACAGATTAGAAAAGAAGAAGTAAAAGTTTCTATTCAAACATAGCATGAAATGCCACAATAAATCTTCCCAACTAATTATTGATTTAGCAAAACTACAGGATAAAAAGGCAACACAAAGAAAGCAATCATAATTATATTTACCAGCAATAATTGCAAAAACAAATTTATTAAGTAAAGCATTTAAACTGGCTTCAAAAATTAAACAGCCATGTGTATATACAACTAAACATGTGGAGTATTTATAGGCTAAAAGTTACTTAGTGCTGGTGAAAAACTTCAAGCTGACCTAAATAATAGAAGAGACCTACTATGTTTATGAAAGACTCTAAAAAATTAGGATGTTCATTCTCTTCAAATTTATCAATATATGTATTCCATTTCCAATCAAAATCACAGCAGGACTTATTTTTACAATAGAAAAGCTGATTTTTAAAATATTTAGTCATATAAACTGAATGAATAAAACAATTTTGAGAGAAATAAAGACATAAAACTTATGTTACATTATTTTGAGACTTTCTATACAACCAAAATAAGACAATGTTGTGTTGGTGAAAGTATAAACACATACATCAATGGAACAAAATTGGCAACACAGAAATAAAACTTTATGTATCTGGCAAATCAAATACTGACAAAAGTGAAGATTTTAATAATATAGTTGAAACATCTAGTATTCCTCAAAAGTAACTGAGTTATAAGAGGAATAGACAATAATGAGGGCTGAAGTTAAGGCAGCAATTAATAACCTGCCAATGAAAAACAGCCCAGGTCCAGATGGGTTTACAGCCGAATTCTACCAGACATACAAAGAGGAGATGGTACCACTCCTTCTGAAACTATTCCAAACAAGCCAAAAAGAGGGAATCTTTCTCAAATCATTTTATGATACCAACATCATCTTGATACCAAAACTCAGCAGAGACTCCACAAAAAAAAGAAAACTTGAGGCCAATATCCAATAAAATACTGGCAAACCGATTGCAGCAGCACATCAAAAAGCTTATCCATCACGATCAAGTAGGCTTCATTCTGAGGATGCAAGTCTGGTTCAGCATCCACAAGTCTATAAACATAATCCACCACAGAAACAGAACCAAAGACAAAAACCACATGATTATCTCAAAAGATTCAGAGAAGACCTTCCACAAAATTCAACAGCCTTTATGCTAAAAACTCTCAATAAACTAGGTAACCATGGAATGTATCTCAAAATAATAAAAGCTATTTATGACAAACTGACAGCCAATACCATATTGAATGGACAAAAACTGGAAGCATTCCTTTTGAAATCTGGCACTAGGCAAGAATGCCTTCTCTCACCATTCTTATTCAATATAATATTGGAAGTTCTAACCAGAGCAATCAGGCAAGAAAAAGAAATAAAGGGCACTCAATTAAGAAAGGAGGAAGTCAAATTATCTCTATTTGCAGATGACATGATTGTATATTTAGAAGAGCCCACTGTCTCAGCCCAAAATCTACTGAAACTGATAAGTAACTTCGGCAAAGTCTCTGGATCAAAATCAATGTGCAAAAATCACAAGCATTCCTATACACCAATAACAGACTTAAAGAGAGCCAAATCAAGAACGAACTGCCATTTACAATTGCTACAAAGAGAATAAAATACCTAGGAATACAAATAACAAAGAATGTGAAGGACCTCTTCAAGAAGAAGTACAAACCACTGCTCAATGAAATAAGAGAGGTCACAAACAGATGGAAAAATATTCCATGTTTAGGGCTAGGAAGAATCAATATTGTGAAAATGGTCATACTAACCAACGTAATTTATAGATTCAACACTATCCACATCAAGCTACCAATGACACTCTTCACATAACTGGAAAAAACCACCATAAACTTCATATAGAACTAAAAGAGAGACTGTATATCCAAGGAAATCCTAAGCAAAAAGAACAAAACTGGAAGCATCATACTACCTCACTTCAAACTATATTACAGGGCTACAGTAATAAAAACAGCATGGTACTGGTACCAAAACAAAGATATAGACCAACGGAACAGAACAGAGGCCTTGGAGGCAATGCCACATATCTACAACCATCTGATCTTTGAAAAACTTGACAAAAACAAGCAATGGGAAAAGGATTCCCTATTTAATAAATGGTGTTGGGAAAACTGGATAGCTAGCTGCAGAAAGCAGAAATTGGACCCCTTCCTTACACCTTACACTAAAATTAACTCCAGATGGATTCAAGACTTAAATATAAGATCTAACATCATAAAAACCCTAGAAGAAAACCTAGGCAAAATCATTCAGGACATAGGCATAGGCAAGGACTTCATGACTAAAACACCAAAAGCATTGGCAACAAAAGACAAAATAGACAAATGGGATGTAATTAAACTCCAGGGCTTCTGTACAGCAAAAGAAACAATCATTAGAGTGAACAAGCAACCAAATGAATGGGAACAAAATTTGCAATCTACCCATCTGACAAAGGGCTAATATCCAGAATATACAAAGAACTAAAACAGATTTACAAGAAAAAAATCAAACAGACCCATTCAAAAGTGGACAAAGGATATGAACAGAAACTTTTCAAAAGAAGACATATATGAAGCCAACAAACATATGAAAAAATGCTCATCATCACTGTCATTAGAGAAATGCAAATCAAAACCACATTGAGATACCACCTCACAGCAGTTAGAATGGCGATTGTTAAAAAAATCTAGAGACAATAGATGCTGGAGAGGATGTGGAGAATTAGGAACTTTTACACTGTTGGTGAGAGTGTAAATTAGTTCAATCATTGTGAAAGACAGTGTGGCAACTCCTCAAGGACCTAGAAATAGAAATTCCATTTGGCCCAGCAATTCCAATACTGGGTATATATCCAAAGGATTATAAATAGTTCTATTATAAACACATGCACATGTATGTTCATTACTATTTACAATAGAAAAGACTTGGAAACAACTCAAATGCCCATCAATGATAGACTGAACAAGGAAAATGTAGCACATATACACCATAGAATACTATGCAGCCAGAAAAAATGATGAGTTGGTGTCCTTCGTAGGGACATGGACAAATATGGAAACTATCATTCTCAGCAAACTGACACAAGAACAGAAAATCAAATACTGTATGTTCTTACTCATAGGGAGGTGTTGAACAAGGAGAACACATGGACACAGGGAGTGGAGCATCACACATTGGGTTCTGTTGTGGGGTAATGGGGAGGTAGGCAGGTTGGGGAGGGATAACATGGAAAGAAATGCCAGATACAGGTGACGGGGAACACCAAGTTTCAAGATAAGATGTGAGAACAGGTATAATTTAACACCTAATATTTGGAAGATTATAAATTTAACTATTAGTTGTGAATAATTCTGGTGAGTGGAGTTACAGAGGTTTTACCTTTTTGTGTGTGTGTACTTCACTGTGGTTTAACATTTCATATTGAAAATGTATTACTATTATAATAAAAATGAAATTAAAATAGTGTTTCAAGGTTTAAAAAAAGATGATCCTAAAGATCAATATCTTTAAATATCTAATGCTAGATATAATAAATTCTGATATTTTGGTTCTAATTTTCCCCATATAATGTTCAATGACCAAAAAAAATAAAAATAAAAATTAGTGTGTATGTCTCCCTGCTTGCTGATTCTGATTCTGTAATTAATCTTCTGTTCCATACTTCTCAACTAACCTAAATTTCATCTTCTTTTCTAGGGCTTTATGTACTTTCACATATATAACACATAGTTTATTCTAAACTAAAAACAACACATCAAAAACTCTAGAAAATTTTTATGTCACTATGTCATTTAGAAAATTAATAATTTTTCCCTGTATTTAAATGTTTCAGGACCCTCAATCTGCAGTATACATTTTTGTACAATGTTCAGATCTTAGCCATTATGACTTCTACCAACTTAGACATAACCAAATTTAAAAATGTCTGTTTTTCATTCAAATCCACTGGGAGGGTAAACTGTAGAGAAGATCGGCATTCTGTTACTCTCACACAAAATATCTAAAACTTAAATTTGTTTTCTTTTTGGTAATTAGAATTTACCATCCCCTTTTATAGGTCCTATAATACAACACTGAATAAATACATGAGAAAATTTCTTCTTCAGGATTTCGCAATTGATTGAAGAAACAATGTGCATTAAACAATTTGAATTTATGGTACATCCTACGTAGGCCATTGGTAACGATTGAAATACCTACTCCAGAAATCAGTATATCTGAGAGTGAGGCAGTAAGATGAGTTCAAGAAAGGCATGAGACCCTTTATTCTGATCAGTAATGCTCTATCTCATCAAACTTTCAGGCAGATATAAGCCCTTTTTGATAAAAGCAGAAAAGTTGTCTTCTTGTTTTTGTCAGCACCTTACATAACCGTATGCCAGTTCCCTGAAATTCATCGATCTCCAGGACTTTTAGGGTTTAATTGTTCTCAATCATCAAATGGGATACCAAATGGAAAATACCACAGCTCTGTTATCCCAACTATATAGTTACATCTTTATTGATATGTCATAGTCAAGAACCTCTAGAATAATTCAGCCTAAAAAAAAATAGCTAAACAAAATGTATAGGAATGTAATGCCATATATTATAGCCCATCATACGTAAATCACAGAATTTGTTGTAACAGAATTGAGTATGTGAAACAGAGCTAATACCTGGTTTGTAAAAGTAGAGTTTGTGCAAGTTCCCAAACCAGTAATAAGATCGTGTGTGATTGCATATGTGATTTTATCTTTCCCTAGAGCAGATTTAAAAAGAATTCAGATTTCACCAATTAAAAACTTCAACGTCAAGCACATATGAATTTAACATATAGTTTACTCTGCATTGAAAAAAGGAACTTGATGTTTGATTCAGTAACACAATTTCTCTGCCCTTCCTATTTTCCCCTTTCTTTTACCTTCTGTTTGTGAAATTTCCATCTTTTGTTAAATCTTATGCTATACAAAAGTAAATCAAGAATATTTTATGTCATAAAAAACTCAATGTTCAATACAAAGTAATGAACTATTTTTCAAAAAAAATATGACAACAAATGTATTTAACAGTCAGATATATTGTAGAATGTTAGAACACAAAAAAGCAACTTTGGATCACATACTATATATTTTATTCTATAATAATAATAATAAGACTGAGTCTCAAGAACTATAAAAAAGCATTTCCAGGAGCAATGCAGATTAGCGGTATAGGCTGCTATAGAAACTAAATCAGATTCTGTTGTTTCAGAGTATTCCAAGTAGGATTAATGAGGTAAAGAGAAATATATCAACATCATAACCCCTATAAAAATTTATTTTGTGTACATATCTCTTTCATCTTAAAATGTTTGGTGAAATTAATTCTGGCTGTGTTCTGTAACAGCAACTCTTCTGTTGTTGGATTGCTGGAGCATTTATTGGTTTGGTTCAGTTTTGTTTGTGTGTTTGTGTGCCTGTTTTTGATTACAAATATTACCTTTAGCAAATAGCGAAGTAATTGCCGTAAATGGTTTCATCCTTCTTTTAATTTCCTCCTCCAGGTAGAATTATTATACTCTTTTCTAGATCCTATCTTGGTCTTTAATTATTGCTCTCTAATTGTCCCTACAGGAAAACATCTGCTGTTGCCTACTCATTTTTTTTTCCCCAATTGCTTCAGATTCCCTGCGGGCTGTATTATATCATGTTGACATGACATTTTCTAGTTGCCTTTGATGATTTTCTACCCCAAAGGGTCTCACAGACATCAGGATTTTTAGGTGCTTCATTTTCTATGGCAAAGCAGATATTTTGGCTTCTATGTACTGTCAGGTTATTAGATTTATCAGATAATTTTGGCAAGTAAGAGCTGTCAAATTGTTTAACATTTACAGTTTTGCTCCATTTATAACTGTAAAAATTTAAAGTCCAGTAGAGCCTTACTATATTTAGGACTAAATATAACAACAAATTCTAAATTTTTATAATTAATTTTATTCACAGTGTATTTTAATTGACATAATTATTTCATATTGTGAAATCATATTTATACTAAATTATATTTTATATTTCTATATGTTTATGTTATGTTAAAGTGTGACATTTAAATTACATTATATGATGCCATAATTATACATATGTATGTATATTATGCCATGTTAATTATCATTATTATTTTATGAAAAATTATTTTGGATAAACTAGTCAGTATGGTTAAATAATTAATTTAAATGTAATGAATATTTATATTTTTTCATATCTGTAGTTTTAGAGAAGCTATTGATATTTTATATTTAAAATATTTAAATGAGAAGTATAATTAGTTATTAAAGTTTAGAGGCTAAAGATTAAACAGTGTTTATATTCTATTCATATTATTTATATTAATAATTAATCTATACAACTTTTAGCCTAATCTTGTAACAGGCAACTCTCTGTGCTCAGTCCTACTAAAAGTCTCCTTCATTCACCCTATATTTGCCAATCTTAGTTAAATATCATATACTGCATTCTATTGTATTAAAAAAAGATTATAATACCTAATGTGAGATCAAAATTAGAATCACATTCTTACCAATATTTAAATATATATATATTTTTAAATTTATTTACAGAAACATTTTAAGAGTATTAATGTGAATGAACTGACACTGAATCTTGATAACTAATATATTAAACACTCTACAGATGATAACATGTAGTTAAATTTAAGGAAAATGTTACCAAATATAAACAATATAAATTAAAAATTACATGTATTTGAAAATTTATCTTCTTTTCAGGTAAAGCATACTTCTGTGTAATATCTGATTGCTGTTGCCGTTTTGTCAACAGTATCAGCTAATATTTTTTAAAATTTACAAAGATGTTTGGATTTTCTTGTGTTCTATATGTTTTAAAAGTAAAATACTTTTTAATATGTAAAGAAGATAAAAATACTACTATCTCTCAGAATATGTTCATTTTTGTTTTATCATATGTATGTTAGGGATGTTGTTTGGGTATTTGTTTCCTCCAAATCTCTTGTAGAAATGTCATTCCCAATGTAGGAACTGGAGGCTGGTGAAAGGGGGTTTGGGTAATGGGGGAAGATCCTTCATGAATGACCTGGTGTCTTATTTATTGATGGCATTGAGTGAGCTCTTTCTCTGTGAAGTCATGAAAGAGCTAGCTATTTAAAACAGCCTAGCCCTTCCCTCACCAATTGGCTCTCCTTTCCTTTCTCCATGACTGGAAAAATCAGATGCTGGTACCATGTATCATGTAGAGCCTGAAGAACTGTGAGTCAAATAAACCTCTTTAGTTACAAATTATCTAGTCAGGTACTATTTTACAGCAATGCAATCAGACTAACACAGTTATAAATTTTTTTAAAAAACTCTATTTAGATTAGAATGGATTGAAAGTAAGACAGTAAGGTGGAGGAAATACAGAAAAAAAAAGAGAGAAACACTTTCTTAAGGCATGTTCAGCATTTTTCATAAACTGTATAAACTTATTTATTTGCAACACAGTCTGAGAAGGTGCAAATCTGAATTCCTATAAGAAACATACAAGTTGCATTAAATTATGGAAGTGTTGTTCAATTGAATCAATCTCCTAAGAAAACTACATACAGGTAATATTTACACTGTTAACATCCTTTTACAATGGTCTTGTAACCAGAAAGATTTTTTTCTTCATAACCACTGAGAATTTTGTGTATTAACATAATCAGTGTATATATTCTTTAGTTACAATGGTCTTTTAAGATGCCACTTTCTTCTATGATTATGCAAAATGAAGTGATCATTTTACCTTAGCTATCAATGTCAAGTTAAAATGATTCAATGGCTGAATTGCCTATTTGGTGCTATATATATATTTTTACATTGAAAAATGTATAAAATACTTAATCCCTGTTACTAATTCAGTTTCATTTTCTTGGTTTACAATAAAAGTATTCTGCCTGTATTAGTTCATTTTCACACTGCTGATAAATGCATACCTAAAACTGGGCAATTTACAAAAGAAAGAGGTTTGATGGACTTACAGCTGCACATGATTGGGGAGAATTTCCCATCATGGCAGAAGGCAAGGAGGAAGCCTTGTCTTACATGGATGGCAGCAGGCAAAGAGAGGGAGTTTTTAATGAAACTCCCTTGTATAAAAGTATCAGATCTCATGAGACTTATTAACTATCATGAGAACAGAAGAAAAAGACACGGCCCCATGATTCAATTACCTCCCACTGGGCCCTCCCCACAACACCTGGGGATTCAAGATGAGATTTTGGTGAGGACATAGCCACACCACATCATTCCACCCCCTGTCTCCTCCCAAATCTCAGGTCCTCACATTTCAAAACCAATCATGCCTTCCCAATAGTACCCCAATGTCTTAACTCATTTGAGCATGAAATCAAAAGTCCACAGTCCACAGTCCACAGTCCAAAGTCTAATCCAAGACAAGGCAAGTCCCTTTCTGCCTAAGATCTTATAAACTCAAAAGCAAGTTAATTACTTCCCAGACATAATGGGGATATAAGCACTGAGTAAATAAATACAGCCATTCCAAATGAAAGAAGTTGCCCAAAACAAAGAGGCTACAGGGCCCATGCAATTAAAAAATCCAGTGAGGAAGTCAAACCTTAAAGCTCCAAAATGAGATCCTATGACTCCATCCCTCAAATCCAGGTTATGCTGATGCAAAGGTGGGTTCCCATGGTCTTGGGCAGCTCCATTCCCATAGCTTTGCAGGGTGCAGCCTCCCTCCTGGCTGATTTCCCAGGCTGGTACTGTCTGTGGTTTTTCTGGGCACACAATGCAAGATGTCTATGAATATAGCATTCTGGGATCTGGAGGACAATGAGCCTCTTTTCACAGCTCCACTAGGTCATGCCCCAGTAGGGACTCTGGGTGGGGGACCTGACTTTACATTTCTCTTCTGTACTGCCCTAGCAGAGGTTCTCCATGAGTAATATGCCCCTGAAGCAAACTTCTGCCTGAGATCTGGGCATTTCCACAAATCTTCCGAAATCTAGGTGGAGGTTCCCAAACCCCCAATTCTTGACCTCTGAGCACTTGCAGGCTCAACACAATGTGGAAGACGCCAAGGTTTGGGGCTTGCATCCTCTGAAGCCATGGCTCAAGCTCTGCATTGGCCCCTTTCAGACATGGCTAAAGCAACTGGAATGCAGGGCACCAAGTCCCTAGGTTACACACAATGGGGACCCTGGCCTGACCCATAAAACCATTTTTTTTTTCTCCTAGGCCTCTGGGCCTGTGATGGAAGGGACTGCCATGAAAAACCTCTGACATTTCCTGAAGACATTTTCCCTATTGTTTTGTGGATTAACATTTCATTCCTTGTTACTTATGCAAATTTTTATAGCTGGCTTGAATTTTTCCTCAGAAAATGGGATTTTCTTTACTATCACATTGTCAGGCGGCAAATTTTCCAAAGTTTCATGCTCTGCTTTTCCTGTAAAACTGAATGCCTTTACCCAAATCCAAGTCACATCTTGAATGCTTTGCTGCTTAGAAATATCTTCTGCCAAATACTCTAAGTCATCTCTCTAAGGTTCAAAATTTCACAAAACTCCAGGGCAGGGCCAAAATGCTGTTAGTCTCTTTGTGAAAACATAGTAAGAGTCACCTTTGCCCCAGTTCCCAACAAGTCCCTCATCTCCATCTGAGACCAGCTCAGTCTGGACTTTGTTGTCCATGTACAGCATTTTGGACAAAGCGCCACTGAACAAATCTCTAGAATGTTCTAAACTTTCCCCCATTTTCCCGTCTTCTTCTGAACCCTCCAAACTGTTCCAATCTCTGCCTGTTACCCAGTTCCAATGTTGCTTCCAAATTTTTGGGTATCTTTACAGCCGTGTTCCACTCTCAGTACCAATTTACTGTATTTGTCCATTTTCATGCTGTTGATAAAGACACACCTCGAGACTTGGTAATTTACAAAAGAAAGAGGTTTAATTAACACACAGTTCCATGTGTTTTCAGAGGCCTCACAAGTATGGCAGAAGGCAAGAAAGAGCAAGTCATGGCTTATATGGATGGCAGCAGGAAAGACAGGGAGCTTGTACAAGGAAACTTCCCCTTACAAAACCATCAGATCTTCTGAACCTTATTCACTATCACAAGAACATCACCAGAAAGACCTGCTCCCATTATTCAAACTCGCAGCAGGGCCCTCCCACAACAAATGGGGATTCAAAATGAGATATGGGTGGGCACATAGCCAAACCATATCACTGATCCAAGGTTTAGTTCTGAAAACATATAGACTCAATCTCCCTTATTTAATTTTCTACCTGTTCTTATCAATAGTTACACACTAAGAGCCTATTTGTTTATAATCCAGCAATCATTAAAATACATTTTCCTAAAATTTCAGATGTTGTTCTATAGAAATGTATATATGTGTGTAAATATTGACATGTTGATTTTACGAACTTGGATTTGATAAATTTTTCTTATTTTAGTGTATCAGAAACTCAAGCCAATATATAGCTTCAACCTACTGATCACAGGTTGAGGTTATGTTATTACCATGGGCCAGAACTATCAGAAAAATGGCTAACAAGTTTAGGCTTTCAGTGCAATGCTCTATCTTAGGTTATATAATTCCTGTTAATTTTTCCTTTATAATGAGTTCTTTTATATATTTATATCTTTTATATTTTATCTTCCAACATCTCTGCTCTAATACCTTTTACTACTCTAAAAAGCCTGAGCACATAATAGATATTGCTAAAAAACAAAATATTGTGGCATTATATGAGTTAATATTTAAATGTCAATTTCTAATAACAAAAAGATGAATTTTATAAAAGTATATATTTTTAAAGTATCTTTGATAGCTTCAAATGTGAAATCATATATAGTTCTTATGAAAGAGCCTTTTATATATGTTATAGATAATGTCTTTAACTGTTTCTGAAGTAAAAAACAAATTAAAAAAGTTTAGTGTATAGTCTTTCCATCATATCGTAAGCCATGCATTTCTTTCATTTCTAAATTGTAAGTTATTTTTCATATAAAATATATATCTCTCATAAAAATACATTATATATAAAACATATATAGCTCAAAAAAGTCTATAAAATAAAAATTGTGTATTTATACAATTTAATATATTAATTAATATTACATTATACAATATCTACTACATGTTAGAGATATGTGTGATCCTAGGGAAATTATCAAGTAGATAAAAAATTAGCATAAAATTAATAAATATTGATGCATGACTAAAACTAGGCTCCAGTTCATGTTTATTAATGAGCCATATCTTGCATAGAAAAGTACATTGTATACCTCGTCTCATCAACTGTTGTTTTGTAGGCCTTTTAAAGTTTTGACAAATGTATTTGTAAGGACCTTCAAGATTAAGTCTGCAAAGTAAATAATTCAAGAGGAAACAGAACAATGGAATTGAAAGAAATAGTCTTAAACAGTTGTCTAAAAAATAAAAAGTCCTATTGTACATATCTCTAATTACAGAAACTGTTCAAATTTTCTCATATATATTTAACCTAAGTCTTTTAAGTTTATCTTATAATGAACTAGTAAATTGGAATTAATTTTAAAATGAAGTAAAATACATATACTATTATGTTGTAGAGTGACAGAATGTATAATGCCACAAATAATTTTCCATTTCATTTCAATCTACCTTGGAGTAAAACATAATACCATTAGTGTATCAGATTTACTCACTAGAGATTTGTAATGTTTTAAACAGAATGCACTGCTGGCATATGGCTTGTCAGCCACTGAAATCTGACTAACGTGATGTAAACCTGATTTTTTAAAAAATTACTCAATTTTAATTAAACTTAAATTTAAAATATAATATTTTATGTTATTTGCAAAACCTTTGGTATACAAGGGTACTTTCTGAAATGTAAATTTCCTTAAATTCACATACAGATATAATACTTCTAATAAAAATTTAGTATCTGAATTTAAATATATTGTAAATGTAAACTACCAAATTTAAAGATAGCATAAAAATAATGGAAAGTATCTTATTTATATATTTTATGTTGATTAAATTCTAAAATCAAAATATTTTAGATAGAATGCATTAAACAAAATCGATTTTGAAATTTTTACCAAATTATTTTTATCAAATATATGTAGCTACTAGAAAAATTAAAGATATATATGTAGTTCATGTTTCCATTAAGCAGCTTCATTGCTCAAGCCATTCGCAGACAATATTTTACTTGTTTAATTCCCATTGTATTGCTGAACTTGATAAAATATTGATTGATGTGATGTTTTTCACAAAATAGAATCCATTATAAATAATTACTAAGTAGAAACCTCTACTTTATTGCAGAATATGACTATTACCAATAAAACTTTACCTATAGATACATTTTTAAAGGATAATATTTAACATCCATTTCACAAGTATCAATAATGGTAAATAATTATTTATTAATTCCTTTAAAGGTCCCCAACAAAATTTGGGTAATTGCAACTTGCTACACTATCCACAGAAATAATTTTTGTTTCAAATTACACATACAAGCATGATAAGTATAAATACAAAACAAAATTACATTTGTTTCCCTTTGGTAGGGCTCACTATGAAACTTGTAACTTGACCTAAATATCCTCCTGCTCAATATGCTTCAATAGATTTCAAATTTTATACAAAAATTCTTTAGAAATTCTTTAATTTATAATTGATCAATTTTTACCATGGCCAATGCTGTAACTGACGTAAAACCTCTCTGAATCAACTTACATTATTTTGAATAGATGTTATTAAACATATATTTCATGTTTACAACGTGATGCTATCAGATTCATATAGGTAGTAAAATGTTGTCATTGTGAAGCAGATTAGCACATCTATCATCACAAATAGTTAATTTTTTGTAACAACAGCAGCTAAAACCTACTTAGTTAACAAAAATCCCTAATAAAATATATTTTGTTAACTTTTGTCCTAATTTTGTACATTAGGTCTCTAGAATTGTTCATCCTACATACCTGCTATTTTTTATCCTTTGACCAATATTTTCTCATTTCTTCTCTACCCCTCCTCTCACCACCCCTACTGATAACTTCTGTTTCATACTCTGTTTCTTTGTATTTGAGCACTTTTTTATGAAGTTTCACACAGAAGTGAGATCAGGTAATTTTTGTGTATGTGTGTCTGGCTTATTTCATTTAGCTTGATGTCCTACAGGTCCATCTGTCTTGCTAAAAGTGCAGAATCTTCTAATTCTAAGGTTAAAATATTTCACTGTGTATGCGTGTATGTTTGTGTATAAAATAGTGTATATATATATATATATATAATATGTATATATATAATATGTATATATATATGTGTATATATAGATATATAAAATATGTATATTACTTGTTCTTTATCCATTTACCAATCAATAGGCATTCAAGTAGTTTTGATGACTTGGTAATGGTGAATAATGCTACAATGCACATGGGAGTGCAGATATCTTTACTTACAATGTGGTGATTTCATCTTTTCAGATATATATGCAGAAGAGGGATTGTTGGGTCACATGGTAGTTTTATTACTAATTTCTGTAGGAACCACCATGCTATTTTCTATAATGACCATAATAATCCACATACTGACTAACAGTGTACTAGGTTTTTCTTTCCTCTACATCCTTCCCAAAATTTGTTTTCTCTTATATTTTTTATAATAGTTATCCTTACATGTATGAGGTGATATCTCATAGTGGCTTTAACTTGCTTCTTCTTATTATTGTAATAATGAGCACTTTACACATACTTGATGGCCATTTTTATGTCTACTTTGGAGACATGTCTGTTCAAGTTCTTTGCCCATTTTTAATTAGTTTGTTTTACTGCTACTAATTGTAGAAGTTTCTTATAAATTAAATATTTGATATTAACTCCCTATCAAATTGTTTGCAGTTTTCTTTTTTAATTTTGTAGGTTTTTTTCATGTGTTACTTGTTTCCTTTATTATGCTGATTTTTTTAGTTTAATGCAGTCCCATTTATTAATTTTTACTTTTGTAGACTGGCCTTTTGGCTTGTTATCCAAAAAATAGTTGCCAAGGCCAATGCCAAGGTGTTTCTTTCCCTGTGTTCTCTCCTAAGAGTTTTATGTTTTCAGATCTTACCTTTAGGTTTTCTATCCTTACTAAGTGAATTTTTGTGCATGGTGTAACATAATGGTCTAATTTTATTCTTTTGCATATAGAAATTCAGTTCTTCCAGCACTACTTATTGACAAAACTATCCTTTCCCTATTGTGTCCTGTTGGTGCTCTTGTCAAAAATTCATTGATTGTGTATGTTTAGATTTATTTCTGGGCTCTCTGTTCTGTATATATGGTCTATGGAGCATGATTCCTCCATCATACTTCATGATTTTCTTCCTCAGTGTTGCTTTGGTTATCCAGCTTATTTTTGTGGTTTCATAGAAATTTGGGTATTATCATACTCTGTGTCTGTGAAAAATTACATTGATGAATTTTGAAAGACAGGATCATAAAGAGTATAATGAATCAACTATAATATAGTTAGTATAATTATGGAAAGTATTAACATACACACACACACACACACACACACACAAACACATTTAGTCTTGTTCTGATTTCTAAACAATAAGTTATATATGTGGCAAAAAAGTGAGAAATAATAATATTGAACATGTAAAAAACTTATTTTCCTTGTAAGCACCTTTCTTTCATAAGGTTCTATAATTTAATAGTAAGTTATAAATGTGGGAGAATTCTGTACAAGTATGGCTTCCTTATGTGAAAGGAAGATATGCCTTTTAATGTGTAATAATTATATTAGGGGAACAGTATGACCAATCTGAAAAATATAACCTTCAAAGTTGAGATGTGTAAATCTAGCATTCATTTTTAGTACTGAATTTTAGCCATGACCTCCACATCTCTTTCAGTTTTTCTCATTAAAAATGAATATTCAAAGTACAATGTAACACGAATACAAAAGCATTTTATGATTGATGTTAAGCACATTAATGTAATTAAGTTAAAACTTACAAATTCCTGATTGTATTAAAATTTATTAAGTATAATTTTATGGTTCCTTTCACTAGGGCACATACAACATCTATATCAAATTTGTATTGCTAATTTAAGGCTAATTAAATTTCAAAATCTACATTGAGTCTTGGCAAGACACATGGAATAATTGACTGAACATTAGAAATAAATATTAATCATTTTTACTTTTGTGACTTTATTTAGAAAGCAACAAGAAAAGACAATGGCATTCAATTACCATAATTAAATCTGTATTAATATATTACCCTTCATTAACTCTCTATTGATGTGAATATGAATTAGAAACATCTAAAATTTAAAAAGAAACATGTCCTGTTCAAAACAAAGAAATTGTTTAATATGACAAACTAAAGTAGACAAAATGCGTAAATCTCCTTTGAAGTACTTATTTAAATAGTACAAAATTTATGGTAAATCTTTTATTTGCCAAGTTAAATATGACGTGTAGGAGCTTGGAATTAGGTATACTAAAATAAGACAGTAAATGAAAATGAAAAAACAAAAATATCATTTTACCTGAAACCCTGACTCCTTCAATTTCTACCTCCCTAAGCCAATAATTTAAAAATCTCAGTATGTCCTTACACATCGTTCTTGATATACACACAAACATTACATAGAAATTTTATTTATTTTTACTGAAATGTAATCATAAATGTTATCTCTTTCTTTTTCATAATTACCAGTACACTCAACCAATGTTTCATGCTGTGTTTTATTTACTCTTTTGTACGTTTTATAAGCGTAATGTTTTCCCATACCTTTGGACATTTTAGTTATTTATTTATTTGTAAATTTGAAAAAGCTAATCAGTATGTGCATTGCAAACGTATTTGTCTAATTTTATCATTGGTACTTTGGTTTTATAAATCAATTTCCAGCCATATTAAAATTATTCTATAATAAAGTTCAACTATCTCTCAACTTAGGTCTTCATTTCTGGGTCATATTAGATATATTGAATATCTAATATTAAATAATTATTTAGTATTTAATATTAGATTTATCTATGATTAGATATATAAAAGACCACAAATCTAATAGATTTTTAATAGCATTTTATGTTTAAATCTGAAACTATTTGCAATATATTAGATATATGGTTTTCATTCCTGGGTTATATTAGATACATCTAAGATCTAATACTAGATATTCTATTAGATATATCTAACATCCAATATGACCCAGGAATGAAGATGATACATATATTTTTAAATAATCTTTTATGTTTAAATCAGAAATTACTTGCAACACATTATTTTAAAATAGGGTAACATCAGAAACAATCTTTATTATTTTCCTAATCACAGCTAAATTTGTCATCAATGTATATTAACATACGCTCCTCATCAAACAAAACATTATGCTATCATATGTTAACCACTGATATATACATGAATCTATTTATTAAATAGCTTAGTAATCTCTCTATTGGTATGCAAATAACATTTTTATAAAATTTCAGAGATTATCTCTCCATTCCTTGAAACTTTTCATCATTTCCTCAACTATTCTAAAGCCTTTGTTATTCCAATAAATTTTTAAATAATGGTATAAAAAATAGTCTTTTAACTTTGATTGCATTAATTTTGTTTAAATATCTATGTGCAGAGAATTCATAGTTTATGATAGTATTTTTAGCAAATAATATTGCATTTTAAAATTTTATTTTCATTTAAAACTATTCCCCAATGTTGTATTAGAGTTGTTTACATGTTATACCTAGATATTTCATAATTTTGTCAGTATATTTTAAGAGCATTTTCCCCATCGATTTTTATGCATCTATTGCAATGGAGAAACAGTAGTCATAGAATTTTACACATTTATCTCAATATATAATTTGCATATTTATAAATGTGTTTTAAATGTTACATTAATTCCTGTTTTGTTATTTTTAGAATGTTAGAGTTTTCCAACAGATGTAAGGCCATACCGTGAACAAAATAAAATCTTAGTTCTTCATACGTAGATTATTATGTTGCACAAAATTTACCTGTGATCAGTCTGAGTATGCTTTAGTAGCAAGAAGTCCTCTTTCTTACCAAAGTTTATTATCATAATTAACCAATCTGGGAGCTAGTTTTTTGAAAAGATCAACCAAAATAGATAGACTGCTAGCCAGACTAATAAAAAAGAGAGAAAAATCAAATAGATGCAATAAAAAATAATAACGGGAATATCACGACTGATCCCACAGAAATACAAAGTACCATCAGTGATTTCTACAAACACCTCTATGAAAATAAAACATTAAATCTAAAAGAAATGGAAAAATTCCTGGACACTTACACCCTCCCCAGACTAAACCAGGAAGAAGTCAAATCCTTGAATAAACCAATAGCAAGGACTGAAATTGAGGGAGCAATTAGTAGTATACCAAACAAAAAAAGTCCAGGACCAGAGGGGTTCACAGCCAAACTCTACCAGAGGTACCAAGAGGAACTGGTACAATTCCTTCTGAAACAATTCCAAACAATACAAAAAGGGGGAATTTCCTCTCTAACATATTTTATAAGACCAATATCATCCTGATACCAAAACCTGGCAGAGACACAACTAAAAAAGAAAATTTCAGGCCAATATCCATGATAAACATTGATGCAAAAATACTCAATAAAATACTGGCAAACCAAATCCAACAGAAGATCAAAAAGCTTATCCATTGCGATTAGGTCAGCTTCATCCCTGGGTTACAAGTCTGATTCAACATATGCAAATCTATAAATATAATCCATCACATGACAAAAACCACATGTTTATCTCAATAGATGCAGTAAAGGCCTTTGACAAAATTCAACAGCCTTTCTGCTAAAAATGCTCAATAAACTAGGTATTGACAGAATATATAACAAAATAATTAACGGCTATTTATGACAAATGCACAGCCAATATCCCACTGAATGGGTAAAAACTGGAAGCATTCCCTTCGAAAACTGGCATAAGACAAGGATGTCCTCTCTCACCACTCCCATTAAACATAGTATTGGAAATTCTGGCTAGAGCAATAAGGCAAGAAAAATATATAACGGATATTCAATTAGGAAAAATGAAGTCAAATTATCTCTGTTTGCAGATGACATGACTGTATATTTAGAAGACACCATCGTCTCAGCCCCAAGTCTCCTTAAGATTTGACGTTTCCTGAATCAAGTTTAGCAAAGTGACAGGATACAAAATCAATGTGTAAAAATCACAAGCATTCCTATACACCAATAACAGACAAACAGAGAGCCAAATCATGAGTGAATGCCATTCACAATGGCTAGAAAGATAATAAAATACCTAGGAACACAACAAACAAGGGACGTGAAGGATCTCTTCAAGGAGAACTATAAACCACTGCTCAAGGAAATAAGAGCTGAAAAAACAGATGGAAAAACATTCCATGCTTATGGTTAGGAAGAATCTATATCATGAAAATAGCCATACTGCCCAAAGTAATTCACAGATTCAATGCAATCCCCATCAAGCTACCATTGACTTTCTTCACGGAATTGGAAAAAAAAAAACATCTTGAACTTCATACGTAAATAAAAAAGAGCCTGCACACCCAACACAACGCTAAGAAAAAAAAAAAAAGGCTTAAGGCATTACACTACCTGACTTCAAACTATACTGCAAGGCTACAGTAACCAAAACAGCATGTACTGGTATCAAAACAAAGATATAGACCAATGACACAGAATAGAAGCCAGAGAAATAACTCCATACATCTACAACTATATGATCTTTGGCAAACCTGACAAAAACAAGCAATGGGGAAATGATTCCCTATTTAATAAATGGTGTTGGCAAAACTCACTAGCCATATGCAGAAAGCCGAAATTGGATCCCTTCCTTACACCTTATACAAAAATTAAATCCAGATGGATTAAAGATTTAAATATAAGATCTAACATCATAAAAATTCTAGAATAAAACTTAGACAATACCGTTTAGAACATAGGCATGGGCAAGGACTTCATAACTAAAACACCAAAAGCAATGTCAAGAAAGACCAAAATAGACACATGGGATCTACTTAAACTTTAGAGCTTCTGCACAGCAAAAGAAACTATCATTAGAATTAACTGGCCAACCAACAGAATGGGAAAAAATTTTTTCAATCTACACATCTTTCAAAGGGTTAATATCCAGAATCTACAAAGAACTTAAAACAAATTTACAAGAAAAAAAAAAATCAAAAAAATGGGTGAAGCATATAACAGATGCTTCTCAAGAGACGACATCTATGCAGCCAACAAACATATGAAAAATGCTCATCATTACCGGTCATTAGAGAAATGCAAATCAAAACCACACTGAGATACCACCTCACACCAGTTAGAATGGTGATCGTTAAAAAGTCATGAGATAACCGATGCTGGAGAGGATGTGGAGAAATAGGAATGGTTTTACACTGTTGGTGGGAGTGTAAATTAGTTCAACCACTGTGGAATACAGTGTGGTGATTCCTCAAGGATCTAGAACTAGAAATTCCATTTGACCGAGCAATCCTATTACTGGGCATATACCCAGAGGATTAATTCTATTATAAAGACACATGCACACGTTATGATTATTGTGGCACTGTTTATAATAGTAAAGACTTGGAACCAACCCAAATGCCCATCAGTGATAGAGTGGTTAAAGAAAATGTGGCACATATACACCATGGGATACTATGCAGCCATAAAAAAAGATGAGTTCATGTCCTTTGCAGGGACATGGATAAAGCTGGAGACCATCATTCTCAGCAAACTGATACAAGAACAGAAAACCAAACACTGCATGTTCTCACTCATAAATGGGTGTTGAACAATGAGAACACATGGACACAGGTATGGAACACCACACACCAGGGCCTGTCAAGGGGTTGGGGGATAGGGGAGGGATAGCAGGGGCTCTGGGGATTGGGGAGGGATAGCATTAGGAGAAATACTTAAAGTAGATGACAGGGTAATGGATGCAGCAAACCACCATAGCACCTGTACACCTATGTAACAATCCTGCACGTTCTGCACATGAACCCCAGAACTCAAAGAATAATAAAAAATAAATAAAATAAAATAAAATCTATGAATTTTGTAATTGAATTTTTTTATTTTTTAAATAATGTTAATAAACTTTTTTATCTTATCTTTTTGAATAGGAAATCTTCCTAAAGATTATGAGATGCCATTTTAGCTTTCATAAATATAATTATTTGCTTTATTTTCTTTATGTTTTATGAGATTAACTATGCTAATAAATTTTCCACTCCCACTTACCTTCAATTTCTCAGATAAATCCAAATTTATCAAAGTTTGATGTCATTTGTTATATTGCTTAAATTTTCATTTTACTTAGTATAGTCTTCACACCTTTTATATGGTTTGTCCCTTTTATTTTCATATTTTACTATTAGTATTTTGTAGTGACATTAATTTCAATGTTATTTTTTAAGATGATTTGTGAGTATTTCATCTTATGTTTTAGTTTAGAGTAATTTCTAAAACACTGGTATTATAACATTTTTAAGTTGTTCAGGAAGTCAACTATGAAAATGTCATTTTAATGTCACATATTTAATCATATTTCTAATACCAGATGGCACAACTGCTCTATTAAATGGAATTAATTTGGATAAGTTATATAATGCTATAAAATTTGAAGGTCTTGCAGATTTTAGTGTAGAGCTCTTTAAAGCTCAAAGGAACAGAAAATATTTTCTTTAGATCTTGTCTTTAAGAATTAGAAAATGTATTCTATCACAAATAAAGAAACAAAATTTCAACTCTAAATAGAGTTGTAAAACAGTATAATCTCATAATCCATCTATGAATGAATATTCCCTGCAAGGGTACTGAATATTTTTCAGAAGATTAAATTCACCTCTAACCTATTTGAATGTAATCTATTGGGAGGACTCAATGAATCCATATTATAAATATATTCCACTGTTGATGCTGACTCCCACTTACCTATAGAAACTATTGTTCTGTAGAACACCTAACAGAATTTTAACTATTGTCAGCTATTTGAACATTAATCACATATTAAAATGAGTTTTATACTTATTAAGAATACATTTTCAAGAGAAACAGAAATACAAGGTGAATTATCAATAAACATTCATTTATTTTAAGCATAAATGTGGATGACATTGATGTAATGCAATCATGTTGTCACAATAAATAATAACCTAAGTGTTCACAAGTGTAGTGTTCTTCAGAATGTTGTTATAGTCAAGAAGAAGTTTCAACTGCCATTGCATTGCCTGGAGAAAGGCATAACTCTAATGAGTGTGCTTTTGATTGTTGTTTGTTTATTTTCTTTACTTTTTACAGCTTAAATACTAATAGCCAAAATTCAAAGTCTTTTTTATGGATTGATGACTGTATGGATAGAGATTGTAGTTTGCAATACAGCCAAATGTTGTCAACATTAATCCCTGGGAATGCCCTTTCCGAACGTTATCATTGCTTTTATTACTGTATCTCCATGCCAGAGTCTCAGAGCAGAGGCAATGGGGTGCATCCCAATTCGTGTAATATACTGCTATCTAAAAAAGGAAGCCAACTGTGGCATGACCGATAATTGAATATGTTTCTCTAAAAAAAAATATCATGGCTGCAGAAGCTGATTTGCTAAAAGGGCTACCATTTCTTTCCAATTAATATGAGCTAATATCATTATGCTTTTTCTAGACATCTCAGGAATTATGTATTTCTTACTTAGAATAGACTTCAATGAGAGGTAATTGTATTCAAACATCATAAAATAGAACTTTTATCCCAATATGGAATTATTAACCAGTATTCTATTCTTATCTGTAAAATTATCTTGTCATTGATTTTTATAAAATATTTCATCACCAAATACTAATTTAACAACAAATTTAGTTTAACACTAAGCTAAAAGGTAAGACATGCACAACAATTTTTAGAATCATTTATGAATTAGATCACCTTAGGCCCATTTCCAAACAGAAATATTTTAATAAACTCAATATTTTTTATTAACTCTATTTCTCAATCATGGTAGCTGATTCTAAGAAATAAAAGTACTTGAAAATTATACTAGTTAATTCCAGTTGTATAAAATATGTTATTGAAGAAATCATTATTTTAGGGCTGAAAACTGCTTTTATACACATCTCAGTCATTTTTATGCTGTAATTGGAAACGTGCTGGAGTGGATTTCTCCATACTTTTTCTGTAAGATAGATTTGAAGCAATAGGAAGGTATGTTTTCTTTCTTGAAGGCATTGTGATTATATTAGTAGCACATCTTTGTGTAGCAGGCATGGTGTAGAACCTGTGCTGCCACAATGCGCATATGAGGCCACTGAGTACAATGGAGAAGTATAATGCTTAAAGTAAGTCTATTACCCTTATAATTTTCTGTGATGTACACTATATTGGTGAACGACTTAAAATAATTTTTATTAAGATTTTTGTATTAGTTATGGTTCTCCAGATAAGTAGAAACAATAGCTATAGACATAAACAGGTATATGAGAGGTGGTTTATTAGGGAAATTGGCTCACACAATTATCGACTCAAGAACTCCCACAATAGACCATCTGTGAGCTGGAGAACTAGAAAAGCCAGTAACATTGTTTCATTCGTGTCTGAAGGCCCAAGAACCATATAATTCTATGGTGTAATTTTCTGTCTGAGGCCAGAGGCCTGAGAATCTGGAGGCTGCTGGTAAAACTCCTGGAATCCAAACTGCAGAGAGCTTGGAACTCTGACGTATAAGGGCAGGAGAAGATGGGTGCCCCAGCCTCGGAAGAAAAACAAAATTGGCCTTTCCTTTGCTTTTTTGTTGTACCTGGTTCCTCAGTGGCAAGATGTGATTGCCAATATTGAGTGAATTTAGATCTTCCTTAATCTGCTTATTCAAATGCCAATCTTCTCCGGAAACTCCCTCACAGGCACACCCAGAAATAATAATTTACCAGTGTTTGGGTATCCTTTAATCTAGTCAATATCATACCTGAAATGAACCATCATAGCTTCTTTTCTTTTTACACTACCATTCTACCATTCACGCAGACAGTCACCCATAATTGAAGGTGCATTATGAGTATTTTTTAAGTCATTATTATTATTATACCCAGGACTATGACATTCTCAATATTTACTTTAAAAGCAGTCATCTAACACAATGCAAACTTTAATATCCCCCATCTGCAGTTATCACCCACCAAACACAATTGATTGCCTAGACATAAGCCTCAGCCAAGTGGAACCATATATTCTCTTTATCAAGTATTTTGTCGAAGCACTTCCGGGGAAGCACAAAAATTCTCCCTCAGATAGCCAAATCTGCATCTTCTTCAGGCCCTATAAGTGATCATGTTTTCTGCCCAAGGGAATAAGAGAACAATAAAAATTAGATTGGAAGAAAAGAAGAAGAAAAACCAAAGAAGAGAGGCAAAGAGGAGTAGAAAAAAAAAAAAAAAAAAAGACAGAAGGTTAAGAGAGAAAAAAAATCAAGGCAAAACCAAAAACATAAGAAAACATAAAAAGCAAGACAATTTACTGACCATCAGACCATTGTATGTCAAATGTCTCACAATTGTCCCCGGAGCAGACAAGAGTCACAATACAAATGAATTAATGTGTAAAAAAAAAAAAAAAAATGAATGAAGACAGTAATGTCAGTGTTTGAGCTTTTTTGTTCCAATGTTTCCTGACATCTATTATTTTATTAGGTTCTGCAAGCACCTAAGCAAGTGAATTGGTTTCTCTTGTTTTAGCATGGAATTCTAACACATACATATGCAAACAGATGGTCACACAAAATTTTTGAATCACACATAAAGAGCAAGAGTTGGTGTATTTAGAAAAATCTTTGCTTATCCTACCGGGCATTTCTTGGCAATAAAACTTTAAACTTTATTAAAATGAAAATTGGTTGGACATGATGACTCATCCCTGTAATCCCAGAACTTCATTGGCATCAAGCTTATTTTTTTAAATTTTATTTTACTTTTTGTTTATTTTCAATTTTACTTCAGATTCAGGGGAAATATGAGTTAGTTTGTTACCTGAAAGTATATTACTGAGATTTGGTATACAAATCATTGCTCATCCAGGTACAGATCATAGTACGCAACAGAGTTTCAGCCCTTGCCTCATCCCTCCCCCACCCGCTAGTACTTTCCAGTGTCTATTGCTGCCATCTCTATGTCCATAAGTACCCAATGTTTAGCTCCCACTTATGAGTGAGAACATGAGGTATTTAAATATCTGTTACTGTATTAATTAGGCATGAAGTCTGTTACAGAAGAAAAGCATTTACCTCAGCATTTCAAAATTCTGAAAGAACCTTAAACAAAACATTTTGCTTTTACTTTATAATATTTTACCTCTATAAACATTTACTAGAGAAATGTTACTGCCTTAAACATAAACAAATGCACTATATATCTGTTTAGAGGCTTTAATTTTAATTTCATTTAATGATTTTTCTGTGTACAAAAGGATTAAAGGTAGTTTCTAAATCAACAAGACTTATCAAATTTAGTTACTTCTTCCAGTAGATAATACACGAGTGATACAGATAAGGCTACCCAATAACGCAGTCTACTATTTTTATTGCCTAAAAAAGTTGAGATACAGACTTTCAAATAAACATACCTGTACTGTAAATTAACATACTCAATCAGAGTTTTATGATCCTGTTGTGATTTTATTATTCTATTTTGTAAATTTTAGACTGGATATGAATATCCATCCATCTATATGAATTACTCTTTGGGGGCTTATATGAGAGGGCAGTTTGTTTTATTTTGGTGGAGGCAGAATGAGATAGGAATTCAATGGTGGTGCTATAAAGCAGAATTAGGTTTGCTTGTTGCTTTGGTTCATTATGGCTGTGATATCTTCTCTGCATGGTATAGTATTCAGTCAGGCTATTTTACAAGGTAGTCCTAAAGTTGAGGCGAAGTATAATAAAATACTTATTAGAAACATTTATTAGACATATATGCTGACATTACTGTATTAATCTCATTTATATTTTTAAATGATGAAGACCATGCAGGAGGATAAGAGGATAAAGGAGAGTAGCTATTGAGGAAGGTGATAAAGTATTAGATATTGAAGAATTGCATAAGAAAATAATCTATGTTCTCTAAATTTTGGCGCATATTAACCTGTTTCTTGTGACTTCTTCAATTATTTCTCTAAAGTCTTCAATCAGGAGTAACTTTTCAGTTCAGTATTATTTCAAAACATTTAACTGATGACTTGTGTTTTAACTCATATTAACATTTATACTGCCCTTTCTTTTTTTTTTTTTTAAACAAAGCTGAAATTTCCTCTGCTACGGTTTGTTTTGTAACTCTGGTTTCCAGAAATAATGAATGGTTAAAAACTCAGTTATTACTTGATGGTTCCTTTCTAATATGTCAAGCTAAGTTGATATTTACAGAATTATGAGAGATCTGTATATAGTGATTTATAATGACAGTACAGAATACTTTAAATTCAGGCAGTCTAATTAAAATTTTAAAGTTAATATTGGTGGGAAGAAAACAGAATTTCCCATAGATGGTTAATAGCAGTAGAAGGTGAAATTATTTTCAAAGATCAATTTAACATCACTCAAATTCATTGGCTAATCTATTTCACTGGTAGCAATGTGACCTAATGATATATTTGCATATGTCCACAAACATGTACTCTGAAAAATGTTCTTTGCAATATATTTTGTATAGCAAAAACAAAACTGGAATCGATTTGAACCAAAAGTAGAATAAGTAAAATAAAATCAAGTATTATGTAAATTTTTAAAAAATGAGTTTATAAAGCCAAATAAATTTTAAAATGTATATACTACAATGTGTAATATTATTAAGTGAAAAAGTAAAGTGCATAGCAATATGTTTAAGTGATTTCTGTTTGTGTATTTCAACAGGAGATTAAAAACATGTCCATATTTGAGTTGACTGAGTAAGAGAAGGAAAATAAAGATCTCTCCTATTTTTTTTTAAGTTTTGGTATTGATTTGCTGTACCATACATGTTGGTTAAATTTATCATTTAAATTTAAAAATTTAACATATCAAAGGATTATGTCAGTTTTAATGGGTTCCTATACTAGTCATTGTGGTAGATAAACACCAGACCAAGACATAAAATTCAGAGAGTTCAAAGCCTCTCTCTGTTTTGAAAGGGCAATTCGGATTCTGATGGTAGTTTTATTTTACTGTCAAATAAAAGTAACATTATATAAATTCTGAGAAGGCATAATGGGTAAAATTTACTTATGGAAATTTTCAATTAAGTTAACTTGATGATAACGAAGCTGAGTTTTAAATGTATAGCAAAGAAACAGTAGAGTCTAACTAGAATCTAGGGAAACTATAACTAATTTAAATAAGCACACAGCATCACTGCCACTGTGTACATATATAATTCTGAACCAGGAATTTTTTTTTTTTTTTAGGTGTGTAGTTTTCTTTTTTTTTTAATTGCATTTTAGGTTTTGGGGTACATGTGAAGAACATGCAAGATTGTTGCATAGGTACACACATGGCAGTGTTGAACAATGTGAACCAGGAATTTTTTTAAAGTAATCTGCTTCTTTTAAGCTTCCATCATTTCCTTCAACAGTTAAATTTTTTTATGACAAGTTTCCTTTTACTTTTGGTCCAGTTACATTATTTCCCTTCAAGATTACATATTTTTTTCTAGCCATATGAAATTGAAAACAGGATTATCATATTTACCTAAGACATTTTATTATCAGTTTGACTGAGTTTACAAAGATTTTAAAAATTAAATGCAATTTAATTTAAACTAGCCAAATTGAAGTATTTGAAATGATTACTATATTTTAACTGTCTACATATAAATATCAATTAAAAATCTTATTTAGATCTTCCTAAGGAGTTAAGTAGCAATGAAGTTAAAATATTTTAATAGATACTTAAGTTTTATTTCATGAAGATTTTCACACATAACTTGAAGCATAATAAATGCAAAAAAACATACTTTGAAAATATTCATCATTAATCTGTGGAAAATCAAATAGAATATATTCATAATACAAAGTTTTTTTAGTTTTGGAATTTTTTATATTAGTAAAGAACAAAATACTTTTTAAATTTAAATATCTTTTTTCTCTAGGCAAATACACCAACACATAAAACATGTTTTAGTTTGCTGACCTATCAAAGGCCCTATTTAGAAAAAAAATACAAATGTGAAAACATTAACTTGAAGTACAAATTTGCTATATCCAAATGTCAAATAACATATGGACATGCTCATATGGTAGAAAAAGAAACTTTAAACGGAAATTCAGGTATTAGACATTATATATTATAAAAGGAAATCCTTGTGCATAAATTTAATTAAATAAAAATACATTACAATATCTAAACTGAAACTATAGAGGCTTATAAATATAAAGTAAAGCTGAGCTTTTAATAAGTTCTAACAAATTCTTTTTCAACTTAAGGCAAACAATTACAGGCATGACTATCAATGACAATAGGAAATATTACATATTAATTTTCATAATAGAAACATTTTGTTAAATAAGCTATATTTGTATAATTTTTTAGCAAATAATTGTCATTTTGGGCATAGCCAGCATTTTCAAAAACTTTAACAGTTCAACGATACTTATTACATGCTAGACATTAGCATAGTTGGCAAAATTTTAATAGGTGTCACATTTTGCTATCTGCCCTTTGTAATGAAGTTTTATTTCTTTGGGATATATGTTTAAACAACTAGAGTTTAATAAAATTTTGCCATATTATTTATGCCATATTTGAAACTAAACATAATCAAAGCACTATTAATATATGTGTACAGTGGAACATAATAGAAGTCAGAAGTAATTAAAATGATTTCCAGTTTAAGAAAAGGAATAAGAAATAACACTCTAACACAATCATTGTGAGCACATTTGTCATTTGTCTATAGTAAACTATTGATCATTTTAGTCCTCAATTCTGCTACCCACCTGCAGGTTAAATGTCATAATCAATGTTGTCAAATTCACTTAGTTATCTATAAATTGAAGTTGACCTTCCAATTTAAAACTTTTCAAGTTAATTAGATTAAAATTAGTGAGTGGAAAAAGCATTATTTAAATATATAATAAATTTCAAAATATTTGCCTGTGAAATTCAAATAGATTTAAGGCACTAGTGTCATAAAACATGATTTTCTTAGATTTCATAGTTTTTAATCTAGTTAGAAAGAAATGACTTTGTTTCTAAATTTCACCTTTCTATAAAGAAGAAATTATTACAGGTTTAGTTTCTAAATTGCTCCAACTTGCTAACTAACAAGTACCCTCAAACTGAGACAGTAGAAACTCAAGTATTGTGAACCAAAGACCTACTCAACACTGAAAATTCTTTTAGAGAATAAGCTATGTGAACAGCAACAAAAAAATTTTTTCTTGAAGAGATGTCTGTGAATTTTATCTACTACAAACTGGAGAGTCAACTTTTGCCGTGAGGCCTCTGTGTAAACTGCGCTTACTTCCAAAGCAGTAAAACTCAGCAATGCAATATTCCAAAAGGCAGTGCTTCACAATAACAATAAGTGGTTGTGGTTAGGTAAGTAGGATGAGGAAGAGATGGTAAAATAACAATAATAATAATAATAACGGCACAAGAGAGATACAGGTTAAAAAGTCTAGGTCCCCACTCTTTTATGTGACTTTGTAAAGTCCAAGGTCATTGAAAATTACTGATCTACCAGATTCCTTCTGCAATATATGCATATTATTCCTAAAATTTTGTAGATTCTTACTACAGAATGATAACATAGATCACATTTTCAGTTAAGACAATTAAAATCTTTTAAATCTTTCCACTTTTAGTTTTTCTTAAGTTACCATGAGATAAAGCAAAGCTAAAGTCTATAGACTGCCTACTACATGTTAGTCTTTGCAGCTTTCAAATGTTATCTCATTCTATTCCCTTCTCATAAATCCACAATACAAATATCCATTTCACCCCCCTTTCTTTTCTTTTGGTGGGGAAACTTAGAGATGAGTTTCACTGCTAAAGGTCATACTTTTTTTTTTTTTTTTTTTTTTTTTTTTTTTTTTTTTTTTTGAGACGGAGTTTCGCCCTTGTTACCCAGGCTGGAGTGCAATGGCGCGATCTCGGCTCACCGCAACCTCCGCCTCCTGGGTTCAGGCAATTCTCCTGCCTCAGCCTCCTGAGTAGCTGGGATTACAGGCACGTGCCACCATGCCCAGCTAATTTTTTGCACTTTTAGTAGAGACGGGGTTTCACCATGTTGACCAGGATGGTCTCGATCTCTCGACCTCGTGATCCACCCGCCTCGGCCTCCCAAAGTGCTGGGATTACAGGCTTGAGCCACCGCGCCCGGCCTAAAGGTCATACTTTTTAAAACTTGGTATGTGAATGTAATTCAATCTAACTAATAACTCTTAGTGGCATATTTTAAAGAATATCTTTAGTTGATCTTGTCTGATTTATCAAGCTGACTTACATATTGTTAATATATCTTCTTACACATCTGTGTGGATTTGTAATTGACTTTATATTGAAATTCACCACATTGCTGTCTATGTAATACATGTATAAAGATGTCTATTAAGAACATATTTTATGCATATGTAAGATTCAGATCAATGGACTTTTATAATGGACATGCCTTCTTGTCAGTTTGAAAGAATAATTTTACATATTAAATTGTATTATTTTGCTAGCCATATTTAATTAGACTAAAAATTTACTATAATTTTATTTGAATTTTCTCTTTAAGTGGCCATGCTATATTAATTCAACATATTAAAATTAATAACAATAATTATGAAGCCTTTAATTTTCAACATGCTTTCAAGGCAAGGTCATTATTTCCATTTTACAAATAAGGTAAGTCAGGCTCAAAGGTTAAGTGTTCACACAAGCTTGCTTCAGAGGAAATCTGAGACCCAATGAACCAAATTATTAGCTATTTCCGCTCTTCACTACTCCATGATTTGAAAGCCATTTTTCAAGAAATATATTACATAATACTCAATGCATGTATTATTTATTTTTAGCTGACTCTGAAGTCTTTTGTTAAGAGTGCTCATTTCAGGGAACAGATTTTCGGCATATGTCAACATAAAAGATGATGGTGACATAAATAATTATGATAAATTGTCTACATACGTGATTTGAATTTAGGTTTCAAAATACCTCATCTTCTTCCTATTATATTTAGGGAATTGTTAAATTGCTTGCAATATGAGCTAGCTATTTCTAACCGGCTATCTTCCTAGTTGTTGATAAAGATAAATCATGCTACAATTTTATGTGTCTTCCTTTCTATCCCCACCTAAATCTCCCTCTGCAACCAACATACCACAGACCTCTCATTATTAGTGATAATCAGTTTTAAGTAACTTTAATACACTGGTCTCTTATATTATCCTTTATTAAAATTATACATATTGTTAAGTATCTTTTACTATTCTGGCATTTTCATACTCTCATTAATATTTTCTATCCTCAAAATTTTGCTGGAGAAACCGACTCCATTTCTTCTATCCTTGAGGTCCTCTTCTGTATAATCATAGGTTAACTGCTACCTAATTCCTTCTTCTCTTCTGCCTTTCAGGGGTGAGACCTGTATCATAATGTAAAATCCCTCCTTTCCAATTTCTGTTCTTATCCCTTTATTCTTCATAGTTGTTTTCCAATAAACCTTTTTTATATCTAAATTCATCTTAAAGTCTGCCTATCAATAGACTAAAACTGACAAATTACTCCATAATTCTATTAGATGAAGTTAAAGAAAAGGAAAATATTACCCTATGTAATAGAAGAAAAAAAACTGTTGTACAATGTAAGAGCAGCAGAAGGGATGTTTCTGGAAACTTTATAATAACAAATTGTAAGGCAATGGAAAGATTCTATGATTGATTGTGATGAGGGACAAAAATTAGCTTACATAAAAAAAAATTCATGGAACTCTATATTTAACTTTGCCTTTCACGCCATTTAAGAAAATATGATTAATTTCAAATAATAATATGATTAAGTTTGTATGCATAAACCTTTTAATAATAGGTTTAGATACCATTTATTAAATGGCTATTTTTAATATTAAATATAATTTATTTATAAATTACAGGACATATGTGTTTATTTGTGCCTATTATTATTTTTATTTGTATTTATCATTGTTTACTGGTCTAATATTTCAGGAATGAAGATTGTCATAAAAGTAAAGAGAAACCTAGAAAATGGAAGAAAATTTTTGCAATCTATCCATCTGACAAAGGGCTAATATCCAGAATCTATAAAGAACTTAAATTTGCAAGGAAAAACCAAACAACCCCATCAAAAAATGGGTGTAGCATATGAACAGACTTCTCAAAGAAGACATTTATGCATCCAAGGAGCATATTTAAAAAAAGCTCATCATCACTTCTCATTAGAGAAATGCAAATCAAAACCACAATGAGATACCATCTCATGCCAGCTGAAATGGTGATCATTAAGAAGTCAGAAAACAACAGATGCTGGAGAGGATGTGGAGAAATAGAACACTTTCACACTGTTGGTGAGAGTGTAAATTAGTTCAACCGTTGTGGAAAGCAGCGTGGCAATTCCTCAAGGATCTACAACCACAAATACCACTTCACCCAAGAATCCCATTACTGGGTATATACCCAAATGAGTATAAATCATTCTACTATAAGGACATATGCACATGTATGTTGACTGCAGCACTGCTCACAATTGCAAAGACATGGAAACAACCCAAATGACCATGAATGATAGACTGGATAAAGAAAATGTGGCACATATACACCATGGAATACTATGCAGCCATAAAAAAGGATGAGTTCATGTCCTTTGCAGGGACATGGATAAAGGTGGAAACCATCATTCTCAACAAACTAACACAAGAACAGAAAACCAAACACTGCATGTTCTCACTCATAAGTGGGAGCTGAACAATGAGAACACATGGACAGAGGGAGGGGAACATCAAGCACTAGTGCTCGTCTGGGGTTAGGGTGGTAGGGAGGGATAGCATTAGGAGAAATACCTAATGTAGATGACAGGTTGATTGGTGCAGCAAACCACTATGATACATCTATACCTATGTAACAAACCTTTACATTCTGCACATGTATTCCAGTACTTAAAGTATTTTAAAAAAAAATTCTTCTTCTATTACTCTTCCCATTAAGATTTTTCTCCTTTGCCTCTTCATACTCTCAGTAATGTCTTTTCAGTTCAGGAATATTTCTGGGCTCTGGACTCTGTCTAGTAAACTGGAGGCCAAGAATGGAGCAATCATAGTATTTGATCTGTTTGTTTGCTGTGCCTCAGCAATCATTGTTCATTTATATTAAATATTTTGGATACCGGTGCTTTAAATATACTTTTATTTTACAATTTTCCCCCAATAGAAGTGTAGATTTGTTTTCTGTTACTGTATCTTGTCAAGAAAAAGAATATAAAGTTTTATTTTAAAAGAAATTACTCATTAACTAACTAAATCCTATTCTATGATATTCTATCACATATATGCTAAATTTATTTTATCAAGAAGAAAATATTAACAAATATAAAATTACTTTCATTAATGGCCTTGTTTGATTTTTATGCGTAAACTGTGTAGAATATCGTACCTTCAGCAATTTTTAAATGAAAGGTAATCTTGAGTAACAGTGTATCACAAGCTTTACACTTAACTATCCTAAGGAGGATTGATGCATTACATTATTGCTGGCTCTGAGATGTAAAGATCAAGCTACAAAAATGGCAAGAAGTCTCTTAGTGCTAAGGATAGCTACCTGAGGACAGTCAGAAAAAAAAAAAAAAAAGGAACACTAAGTTTAGGTAGTTAGTTACAGCAGGAATAAGAAAAAGAATGTGCACTATTTCCCATTGTCCCTCGCTGCTCATGGAATAAAATTTGAGATGTCATGTTTTGGTCAGGATTTCAGTCTGCAGTCTAAAATAAATTATAATTAAATGTCCATTAGTGGTTGGAAACTACTCTTTTGGGTGATTAGTGTTGTAAAGCTGAAATGTAGATTAAATCAATGCATTCAATGTCTCATGCTGACACCAGTCTATTGTTCCAACTTTCTTAAACAATTTATCAGGCTGTTGCCACTCATAACAGTGAAAATCATCCTTTAAAAATTACAGTACACTTATCAATTGTTCCATTACGCCCACCACATGAAGTAATGTATTCTTGAAGAATGGACATACATAGTGGGAGGTAATAGCAAGTAAATAATAGAATGGTTTCTGAAATCAAGAGAGTAGTTGTTTGACACTCTTGTGATTCTGAAACTGTTATGTATTTTTGGCTTATTTATTTGTAATAGGACATAAAATAAAATATTTTAAGACAAAGTTTCATAGTCATAATAGAAATAGCAAATTGTTGAATTTTTCATTTCCTACTTTGAATACCCAAATTAGAAGTTTGCATAACTTCTAATAAAATTACAATCAATTATTTGTTATTTGTGTTAAAGTGGTATGTAATTAATGCAATGTATAATCAAAATCAGTGAACAGTCCATTACTATTTAAATTAAATACTGATACACATACCGATGTCTCTAATTTTTTAGAATAAATTTTTATGACATGTACATTACATTGTTATAGCAAATTTATGATTAAAATATAGTTTCCTCTGTAACTTCCCTGGTTTTCCTGACCAATATAATGCTATCTGTTGGACTTGAGGAACGCTATAATCTACACTCTGAAGCTACCTTACTTGGTTTGGAGCATTTATCATGTAAAACAAAACAGGTGGGCTTATATTTTGCTTGCAAATGTATCATGTGCTTTTTAAGCATAAAGGATAATGTATGCTCATTTGGTAGTTGTTTTACATCAATAAGTTTATGAACTTCTTTTCAAAGCTGAAAATTTATTGTCATTATGGCTTATGTACAACCGTGTCATGTAGATACCCGTATTGTATTGTAAATATGCATACTTAATATAAAAAAGATTGCCGCCGGGCGCGGTGGCTCAAGCCTGTAATCCCAGCACTTTGGGAGGCCGAGGCGGGTTGATCACAAGGTCAAGAGATCGAGACCATCCTGGTCAACATGGTGAAACCCCGTCTCTACTAAAAATACAAAAAATTAGCTGGGCATGGTAGTGCGTGCCTGTAATCCCAGCTACTCAGGAGGCTGAGGCAGGAGAATTGCCTGAACCCAGGAGGCGGAGGTTGCGGTGAGCCGAGATCGCGCCATTGCACTCCAGCCTGGGTAACAAGAGCGAAACTCCGTCTTAAAAAAAAAAAAAAAAAAAAAAAAAAAAAAGATTGCCTTTCCAAATGTGCTTTTCCTTAAAACATATTTACTTTATCCAATATAAGTCATATGATTTGATGGAGTGAAATGTATCTAAAATTTTTATAGCAAAAAGGAAAGAAATTTAGATGATGTGAAAGGAAGACAGTTTGTAAAAACTAGTGAGAGCATTTTAGGCAGAATATTTTGGAAAAAATTAAGAGAGGAGTGGACTGAAGAGTGAACAGAAGATAAAAAATTTGAAACTGAATATAGTATTAATTTTCCAGAAACTTGATTATGCATATAAAGGAGGTGTAAATTAGATAATAAAAGAAGAATGAGGCCAGGCAAGGTGGCTCACATCTGTATTCCCAGCACTTTGGGAGGCCGAGGCCAGCAGATCACAAGATCACAAGACTGAGACCATCCTGGCCAACATGGTGAAACCCTGTCTCTATAAAAAATACAAAAATCATACTTTAGGGCATGGTAGGATGTCCCTAAAGTAGTCCCAGCTACTCAGGAGGCTGAAGCAGGGGAATCAGTTGAACCCAGGTGGCAGAGGTTGCAGTGAGCCAAGATCACACCATCGCACTGCAGCCTGGCAACAGAGTGAGACTCTGTCTCAAAATTTAAAAAAAAGAAGAATGAAACACTTATACAAAACTCATACAACAGTTGAATTGTCACATAGTTTCACCTACAATCCAAACTCTTCCTTTGTTTTCTGACCTATTAAAAATTAATTTTGAAAACAACATTGGCAGGAAATTTAAAATATTATGATAGTGTATGATTTTAATTAGTGTTTATTATGTTGTCATATTTGCTTCTATATTCATATAGAAATAGAATATATAATATCAGGTAGTATATATGTCATATACCTCATGTAATATATATGTAATATATTAATATTAAAACATCTAACACATTATATCATTATTCAATGACATATGCTATGTATATGTTAATATATTTACATTTACATAGCATATTTGCTTTCTGTATTATGTTTCTGTGTGTCCATTTGTGTATGTCTGTGTGTGTGTGTGCATTCATTTCTAAATCATTGGAAAGTAAACTGCAGATGTCATGATTGCTAACCCATTTCAGCATGTCTTTCTTATAACAGAATCATTCCCTTTCATTACCAACATAAATTTAAAAATTCAGCAAATTTAACATCAATACCACACTTTCATCTAAAATAGTAAATATTCAAATTTATCATTCATCCTAATCATGCTCTTTTCTAACACTTTATTTTCCTGCTTCAGAATCCAAAACAATTCAAAAATGCATTTAGGTATAATAACTTTTCACTCTCAGTTAATCTTGAGCTGTTCTTCATTCTTTCTTCATCTTTCAATACATTAGTATTTTTTAAGCATTGAGTCCAATTTCCTCAATTTGAGTTTGATTAATTGCTTTTTTATGAACAAATTCAGATAATGCATTCTGAAAAGGAGTATTACCTAAGTGACTGATATATTGCATTTCTCAGTGTGTCACCCAAAGAAGCACCGGATGTCAGTTTCTCCTATTATTGGTGATATTAACTGCAATCACTTGCAACCAGATTTGCTTCAATAAATCCCAAATGACTTTACAGATCTTGTTAAATGTTTGCGATTAATACATAATCTACTTCGAAAAATTTTTAAGTAAATTTAAAATTTAAATAATCTGTTCTTCTGTAAACTAAGACAAAATGATTTTAGCATTCATCCTTTCGATAACCTTGCCTAAATCAAGTATTATAATTATAGAAGAGTGTTAAAATTTGATTATAAATAAGTACTTTGTCTTCTGACCACCATCTATCAACCTATCATGTACCTATTATCCATTTACATATGCATATGTATATCAACTTTCCTTCATATCTACCAAAATAATTGTATTTTGGTATAGAATAGATGGGTACAGTTAGATTTTTTTTCAAAAATGTACTATGCTATACATCATTACTGACTATATTCATTTAGTTTCCAAGTGCTCCATTATCTCCATAAGCCTATCTTCAGGCTGACTTTGATTTCCTTTTAAAATGCATCCAACATGTTTGAGTACTGCCATACTTTTTGTCACCAGATATTTTACCAGTTCATGTATTTTCCAACTCACAGCCTTGGGATCAGTTACTTCTCCAAGGACTCTAATTTCTATTAGTAGAGAAAGATACTTTTTTGAATCTACTGAAATGCTTTTCCCCTTCCATAAAAGTGCATCTCTCTGCAAAACTGTCAAAGGTAAAGTGCTATAATTCATAGCAATTGTATTTCAGATAATTGTTTTATTAATATTGATTCTTCCAGTTATGTGAAGAAAATATATGACTTTTAAATTATTTGTTAATTTTGATTGTTTTCTGTAAAATAACAGTTTGAATGACTATTATCAATCTGCACCCCAACTGAGTTTGTAAAATTTGGTTTTATATTTAAATATTAAATATATATGCATGCTTATTTACATTTAGATGTTCATTAGATTTGTTATGTGATAAGAAGATTTGTCTAACAAATTCTTTTTTCTATTTATCTTTCAACAAAACATACACCTACTAGATTTTCAAACTACAATTTATGTCCATTTCAATAATCCTTTCTTTGTCCAATGGTATTATATATTTTTAAATGAACACTAGTATATGTTAATGAATATTTCCATCCTTTTTACTTGGCCTCTTTTGTTACACATCATGCTTATTTTTCTATTAGAGTTATAAAATGTGCTTTAGTGTGTGGTGGTCTAATCTCTTGATCTAATCTATCATTATATCTTTACTCTTACTGATTAATTTACAACAGCAAAAGTAAAAACAACTAGTCGTAGGACTAGTCTTAATCTAAACCATCATATTTATTTACTCTTTAAGAATTTAGAAAAATATTGCTTCTGCCAAAATTCCCATAGCTTTGCATGTGTTTATGTCTGTGTATATTTCAATCTCTTTCTCCTTTCAGAGATATCGTATGTTTCTCTGTTTTTATTTTTTTATGTTAGTGGGAAAAAATTTATAGTTTTTATCTGAAACACTAGCATATTTATTTTTATTTGGTATTTTATTTCCTATTTTAGCACTATGAAAAATATATTCTTAAATTTTAATTTCAAATGAGTTATTGCTCTCTAGAAACATTAATTTTAATTTATGTTTATACTGACTCGTCTTCATTTTTGATTCACTTGGTATCTCTATGCTGACAGTCATGCAATTCTGAGGTAGAGATAATGTGCCTTTAATTTTTCCAATTAGTGTTTCACTTTATCAGCTAGAATCATCAGAACCTTCGTGAACTGGGACTAACACCAATGGGAAGATCATGGACTAGTATTTTTCTGTTCATTATTATTTACACTGTGTGGTTAAATATCTACATTCTAGTTTAAAAGTTTTAAATAAATATTGATTTTATCAACTTCCTTTTTAGTGCCTTGACAAATGATCATATGTGCTATCTCTTCTATATTCCCCTTTATTGCATGATGGAATATTAGAGTTTCATAGATAAAGTATAATCAGTCACAGTAGTATTCTATTTAATATAATTTTCTAACATTTTATGTGCGGTATTTTCATGTCTCTTCTCATAAACAATATGTATCTATAAAATGATATTTTCTGATTTCTGACTAAGGGTCCTGTTACCTCTTGAAGTAAATGTGGTGACTTTATGTGGCTACTCACTTTGACTTCTCTAGCATCTTGTTCACTTTCTCTATTTTTCTGTGAATGCATTAACCATCTCCACCTCCAAACCCTTCAGCCCCACACTACGTTTCTCAGCTTCTGGTAGCTGTGCTTCTACTCTCTATGTCCATGAGTTCAATTGATTTGATTTTTAGATTCCATAAAGAAGTGAGACCACACAATGTTTGTCTTTTGTCTTTCTGTTCCTGTTTTATTTCACTTAATATAATGATCTCTAGTTAATCTATGTTGTTGCAAATGATTGAGTATCTTTCTTGTTATGGCAAATAGTACTCCATTGCATATATGTACCACACTTTCTTTATACATTCACCTCTTGATGGAACACTTAGGTTACTTCCAAACATTACTGTAAACCATGCTGCAGCAAACAGGAGTCTAGTTACCTCTTCTATATACTGATTTGCTTTATTTGGGGTATACAATTAGCCGTGAGATAGCTGGATCATATGATACCTCAATTTTTAGTTTTTTGAGGAAGGTTTCAACTGTTCTCCACAGTGGTTTTACTAACTTACATTCCCACTAACAGTGGATGAGAGTTTTCTCCATATCTTTGCCAGCATTTGTTATTGCCTATCTTTTGAACATAAGCAATTTTAACTGGGATGAGATGATATTGTAGTTTTGATTTGCATTTCTCTGATGAGTAATGATGCTGAATGCTTTTTTTATATACCTACTTGCCATTTGTATATCTTATTTTGAGAAGTATCTATTCAAATCTTTTGCCCATTTTTAAAAATCAGATTATCAGATTTTGTTCCAATATAGTTGTTTGAGCTCTTTATTTATTCTGGTTGTTAATCCCTTTTCAGATGAGTAGTTTGCAAGTATTTTCTTCCAGTCTGTGGGTTATCACTTAGCTGATTATATAATTTTCTGTGCAGAAGCTTTTTAACTTAATGTGATCCCATCTGTCCATTTGTGCTTCAGTTGTTTGCGTTAGTGTTCCTAGATTTTAAGTCTTTAATCCATTTTGATATGATTTTTGTATATGGTGAGAGATAGGGATCTAGTTTCCTTCTTAGGCATGTGGATATCCAGCTTTCCAAGCAGAATTTGTTGAAAAGACTGTCTTTTTCACAATGTATGTTCTGGGCACCTTTGTCAAAAATGAGTTCTCTGTAGGTTTGTGGATTTGTTTCTGAGTTCTCTATCCTGTTACATTGGTCTATGTGTCTATTTTTATGCTAGTATCTGCTATGTTCATTACTATAGCTCTGTAGTATAATTTGAAGTCAGGTAATGTGATTCCTCTGGTTTTTTTCTATTTGCTTCAGATAGGTTTTGCTATTCTGAGTCCTTTGGAATTCCATATACATTTTAAAACTTTTTTTTTTTGTTTCTGTGAAAAATGTCATTGGTATTTTGACAGTGATTGCATTGAATCTACAGTTTGCCTTAGGTAATATTAGACATTTTAACAATATTCGTTCTTCCGGTCCATAAACATGAAATATTTGTTTCCAATTTTTAGGGTCCTCTTGAATTGCTTTCATCAGTGTTTTATACTTTGATTATAGAGTTCTTTCACTATTTTGGTTAAATTAATTTCTAGGTACTTAATTTTATGTGTGGCTATTACAAATGAAATTAATTTTCATATTTTTCAGATTCTCACTGTTGCCATACAGAAACACTACTGACTTTTGTATGTTGATTTTGTATCAAAAGCCATAATGCTGAACTTCTGCCTCTTTCCATGCCAACATGTCATTACATATACTCATACTACTTCCAATTTCTTATATACTCTGTGGTCTCCTGGTACTACTTTTACATATTTCCTCTGCAAAAACAGCCTAAAGGACCTATTTCTATTATTTCCATTTATTTCATTGTCACCTACAGAAAATGTTCTATGTAACTCCAAAGAAATTATTTTTTCAAAATGACAAATAGTACTCTAAATATTAAACTAAAGAGTTTCTCACTATTTTTTTGACCTCATTGCATGAATTTATAATATCATTCCCATTCTTCTCATTATAATTTTACTGCTTTTTTTTTTTTTTTTTTTTTTTAGACTGAATCTCACTCTATCTCCCAGGCTGGAATGCAGTTACAGGATCTCGGCTCACTGCAACCTCCGCATCCTGGATTCAAGCAATTCTCCTCCCTCGGCCTATTGAGTAGCTGGGATTACAGATTTGCACCATCATGCCTGGCTAATTTTTGTATGTTTAGTAGAGACAAGGTTTTACCATGTCAGTCAGGCTGGTCGCGAACTCCCAATCTTGTGTTCACCCACCTTGGTCTCCCAAAGTGCTGGGATTACAGGCAAGAGCCACCATGTCCAGCCATAATTTTACTTTTTAAAGCACTTTTACTTTTGCCTTCAAGAGTGGGTGCTTTTTGCCATTTTATGTGCTTACTATTCTCTTATTTTGAAATTTTTTCTCCACTTATTTCTTAAATTTGGTGCTTTCTGAGGTTCTTTCTTTGTTCTTTATTTCCTTTCTATCCTGTAACAGAATAATTAATGAATTCCTTTGTTTTTAACCACCTATGGGTGACTGTTATTTCTTTGTTTTCAGTCTACCCCTATTCTGAACTTCAGACCTTCAGTTTGCCTATAGGACATTCCACTTAATATTTCACATTTTAATTGGATCTAAAATTTAAAAAAATATAAGACCTACATGGCACCAGGAGAAGGAGATGGAAACAATATATTCATTCTTTTACCCAAAGCCTGATAGTTAGGTGTGACTCCTCAATTATCCTTCATTACCACATGTAACTGATGATGATTTCTCTTGTTTTCATACCTCACTACTTCTTGAAGTTGACTAATCTTTTAATTCTAATTTCAAATTAAGTTGCTGTAGATCCTTTCTTATTAGTATTATCAGCATAAGGGCATTTTAATTGTTCTTCCAGCCTTCTGAGTAGTTTTCCTTAACCCCTCCTCATACCAGTCTGTCTTTGATTTTAATACTTTAATTCTGGGGTACATGTGCAGATTGTGCAGGATTGTTACATAGGTATACACAGCCTATCTTTTATACTATTTCCAGAGTGGAAGACAATACAAACATAATTACCATTAAAATTTGTAAAAACAAATATATTCAAGGCCTCTGCTTCACTCAGGTGTAAGCTAGTCTACTCAGTATTGACAAATTATGCCCCAGATAACAGACAAAGTAGATCTTCTATCACTCAAAAGTAGAATCAGAACCAAGAGATGGTGACATGGTGAAAAAGAATTCATGCTACCTGTGTCCTTAGAAAGAGTTGCAAAACCTGTTCTGTAACCAAGTCAAAGTACAATTCCCGCAAACAACTGCAGCCAGTAATATCCTAACCAAGCACCAATAAGCAACTTCATGCCAACTGATGGACCACCTAAAATCAACTAATTAATACAGACTGATGATTTTGGGCTTGAAGGTGTCCAATCAAGATCTGTCCTTCTTTCCAGTCTGCAGAAGGCTTTTAGAAAATAAAGTTCTCCTCTTGTCTCACAGATCTAATGGGTCTTTTATTAACAGTGTCCACCAAAAATACTTCTATGTTAGAGATTTTTTAATACATTTATATAATTTCTTACCTTTTCCCTTCCTATAGCATATGATTTGGTCCATCTAAATTACTTGTCTTAACAATCCATGCCCTTTCTCTCATAGAGTGTTTATCCTCTTCCCATCTTGCCCCAGAATACATTTTTCTTCAACACCTGTCTTCAGTTTGCTAAGCAATATAGATACTTAAAAGTTTAACTCATGTATGGCTTCTTAACACTTTATTTGGCATTTCTAGACTAAGTTATATGTGTATGTATTATACTTCTGCTGATGAAGAAAGCTAAACTCTAAAATATCTAAACAGGTTTATTCAATGCCAAACATGGAGACCATGAGCCATGACACAACCACAGTGATACAGGACGTAGAAATTATTTAGGCAGATACTGAGGGTGAAACAGTCCTCAGCAGAATTTCCCTTCTAACAAAAACCAGCTCAAGAAATGATTTTTTTCTAACAAAGAGCAGCCCGAAAAATGTAGCTACAAACATAGATAAGCAAAATGGTAGCTGGCACAATAGAAAAAGGCAACTGTGCCAACAGAAAAAGGCTACCTGGTGGCCAGGCATGTCTAACATGGAGGATCCATCTTCCTTTTTTTTCTTACCACATGTACAATAAAGGATTGAGCAACATGGCACCAGCCAGGCAGAGAACCCCTCTGCATAATAAAATATTAAGGTGGGGTCAGTCATTTCTCACACTCCATGCAAATGGCACGCCTGGTCCAACCAATCTTTTGCACCCTATGTAAATCAGACACCAGCTCCTCAAGCTCATCTATAAACCCCCCTGCATTTCAGTGCAGAATCAGCAATCCATTTCTCTGGGACCCCTGTCTGGGGCAAGAGAACACTTCTTTTTGCCTATTAAACTTCTGTTCTTAACCTCACTCTTGTGTGTCCACATTCTAGTTTTCTGTGGCTGTGAGACAATGAGTCTCAGGTATCACCCCAGACAAATGAGGCCTTTTCATGACTCAGAACATGTGCCGAAGATGGTTGGGTTACAGGTTGATTTTATATGTTTTAGGGAGACATATCAATCAATCGATGTAAGATATACGTTGGTCTGGAAAGGCTCGGCAACATGAAGCGGTGGTAGGTGGATTCAAAAACTTTCTGATTGGCAATTGGTTGAACAAGCTAAGTTACCTAAAATCCTGAAATCAAAAAAAGGAGAGTCTGGCTTAAGATAAGGGGTTGTGGAGACTAAGGTTTTTATTATATAGACAATGTCTCATAGGTGGTTGCCCTTATATGTAATTGATGGCAAATGTTTTCTATTCAGATCTAAAGGGTGAAGATTATCAGCTAATCTTCTCTGGATCTGATAAAGATCTGAAAAGAGAAGGGGATTCTCTACAGAATCTGAATTTCCCCCACAGGAAATGGTTTTGCAGAACCATTTAAAAATATGTCAGATAGATATGTTTTGGGGTAAAATATTTTAATTTCTTTCAGGGCCCATTCTTTGATGCTATACTAGAGTCAGGTTGAAATTTGGTTCTTATTGCTACCAGGAATCTGTTTTGTCAGCCTTAAGATTTCTGTTGTATTATTAATACTGGTCACTTGTACCTGAATTTGAAAGAGAGGAGAGTATACTAAGGTATGTCCAAACACCCCTTCCCATCATGGTCTAAACTAATTTTCCTGGTTTCTTTGGGATCCCCTTGGCTGAGAAGGGGGATTCATTTAGTTGGTTAGGGGGCTTAGAATTTTATTTTTGTTTTATACTTCCATTGCACTAATCTAATACTTATTATAACTGGTAAATTGGTCTGAGATCTCTAGGAGCGAAGAAATTAAGTCTGATATCTCCATGCTTAATATTACAACTGAATCTTACTGAACAGTTGTTGAAATAAATTAATAAATCAAGACAAATGCATCTCAGAAAAAAGTTAGCCTTGGCCGGGTGTGGTGACTCAAGCCTGTAATCCCAGCACTTTGGGAGGCTAAGGCGGGCAGATCACGAGGTCAAGAGATCGAGACCACCCTGGCCAACATGGTGAAATCGCATCTTTACTAAAAACACAAAAATTAGCTGGGTGTGGTGGCGTGCACCTGTAGTCCCAACTACTCAGGAGGCTGAGGCGGAAGAATTGCTTGAACCCAGGAGGCGGAGGTTGCAGTGAGCCAAGATTGTGCCACTGCACTCCAGCCTGGCGCGTGGTGACGGAGTTAGACTCTGTCTCAAAAAAAAAAAAAAAAAAAAAGTTAGCCTTAAAAATATCTGTAGAAAAATCTACTCAAGGATATCATATCTAATCTCTAGTTGTTTTTCCAGTGTATCAAAGAAAATATAGAGATGCTTTTAAAGGCACGTCTATTTCTTTGTTACCTGTCCATATTTTAACATAGTTCTCGGTTTCAAGTTTACTTTCTATTATTTTAATACTGAAAAATTAAAGTGTAACCCATCTATGGTGTCCTTAAAATTCTTTAGTAACTCCTCTTTAAGTCAATATAAAATATTTATTATGTTTTTTTTCTCCTTTTGGCTCCATTGATAGTTTCCATTACCTAGTAAGATTATCTTATATTTTCTTAGAAACATCCTCATCTTGATCATGGCAGAGATGGACTTAAACTTTGACCAACTTTTATTCTTCAAGGTCATTACATTATATTTAAATAAATAGCAATTTGATGAAAATTCTCTTATTTGGTGATACATATACATTTTAAGTTGTATGTTTGAAATTGTGATAAAATTTTCAATGAGAAAAGAAGATAATTAACCAAATTATAATTTTAATGGCAATATTTCATGCCAGCAAATGCCATCATCTCCATGTCATCTTTTTAGTTCTTCAGTAATTAAGCATATTTCTATAGAAAGTATAGTATATAACCAAAAACTGTCTCTTTCTAAAAGATATCAAACAATTAATTTTGAGTTACAAAATAATTATTATTAAGAATTATTTCTTAAAATATAAGCTAATATCTGGTTAGTGATCCATATGGCTGTTCAGTTGTTATGTGTAGATGTTGCATGCAATCTACCTGGGTTTGAATCAAGATTTTTCCACTTACAGTCATGATATTTGGACAAATTCTTTAATTTATATCAGTTTCTTCATCTGTAAAATATAATAACACCTACCTCATAAGATCTTATATGAGTTATGTAAAGAGCTCAGGAAAACACCTGACAATAAAACTGAGGAGCATTTTTAAAGGCTAACAATTCTTATTATTTTAGTAATTTTATATTACAAGCATACTTCATTATATCACAATTCACTTTATTGTCTTTTATCAATACTGCATATTTACAGATTAAAAGTTTGTGGCAGGCCTGTATCAAACAAGCCTACCACTGCCAGTTTTCACAACTTGTGCTCACTTCACATCTTGTGTTACATTTTGGTAATTCTTATAGTATTTTTACCTTTTTCTTTATAGTTATATTTGAGGTGATCTGTAAAGAGTGATCTTTGATATTATCGTCATAAATGGTGTTTGTTTGTTTGTTTGTTTGTTTGTTTGTTTTATACAAAGTCTCACTCTATCAACCAGGCTGGAGTGCAGTGGTGTGACTGCAACCTTCACCTCCTGGGTTCAAGCAACACTCCTGCCTCATCCTCCTAAGTACCCGGGATTGTAGGCATGTGCCACTATGCCTGGCTAAATTTTGTATTTTTAGTAGAATCGCGGTTTCACCATGTTGGTCAGGCTGGTCTCAAAATCCTGACCTCAAGATCCACCTGCTTCAGTCACTAAAAGTGCTGGGGTTACAGGCGTGAGCCACCGCACCCAATTGCAACTGTTTTGAGTCACTATGAATTTCCACCATACAAAATGGCTAATTTACTTGCTAAATATTGTATGTGTTTTACTGTTCTACCAACTGACTAGACTCTTACCTCTCTTCTCCTCAGGCCTCCTTATTCCCTGAGAAACAACAACATTAAAATTGGGCAAATTAACAATCTTAAAATGGTCTCTAAGTGTTGAAGTAAAGAAAGAGTTAAACATATATCACCTTTAAATCAAAAGCTAAATACAATTAATTTTAATGAGGAAGGCAAATAAAGGCCAAGATAAGATGAAAGGTACACCTCTTGTGACAGATAGCTGGGCAAGTTGCAAATGCAAAGGACAAGTTATTGAATAAAATTAAATGTACTACCCCAATAAGTATATAAATAATAAGAAAGCCAAACCACCTCATTGCTGATTTAGAGAGAGTTTTGGTGATATCAAACAACATTCGCTTAAACCAAAGTCTAATTCAGACTAAGGCTCTAAATCCATTCCATTTTATGAAGGCAGAAATAGGTGCGAAAGATGCAAAAGAAAAGTTTGAAATTAGCAGAATTTGCTTCATGATATTTAAGGGAAAAAAAGTCATTTTCGTACTATAAAGGTGCAAAGCAAAGCAGCAAATATTGATGTAGAAGCTACAGCATGTTATCCAGAAGATCTAGCTAAAACAAGTGATGAAGGTTCTATCCTAAACAAGAGATTTTCCATGTAGACAAAATAGCCTTATATTGGGAGATGATGCCACCTAAGACTTTCAAAGCTCAACAGAGTAAGTCAATACCTGGCCTCAAAACTTCAAAATACTGACTGACTTTATTGTAGGGACTAAGGTAGCTGTTGATTTTAAGTTGAGCCCAATGCTCATTTACAATTCTAAAAGTTCTAGGGCCCCCTAGAATTATGCTGCTTATTCTGCCTGGGCTCCATATATTAAGACAATAAAGCCTGGATTTCCTACGACTGATACACACATTGCAAAACTATAGCTCTCAAATATAGTAATTGTTCTGATGCATGTGGAAAAATTAAAAATCTGGAAAGAATATACTACTTTAGATGTTAATAGTAGCTAATTCATATGGGTCTGTAGCAACCTAATTTCTTCCCTTCTAAGAAGAAAGAATTTTGACCAAAAAGCATCAGGCCTAGTAAGAGACTGAGGAAAGTCTTAGAGCTGGAGTAAAATTTTATTTAAAAGTTTTAGGGCAGGAACAAAGAGAACTAAAATATACTTGGAAGAGGGCGAAGTGAGCAATTTGAGAGATCAAGCGCAGGGTTTGACCTTTTGACTTGAGGTTTTACACACAGGCATACTTCCATTGTCTTGCATCCCTTCTCTCCTGACTGATTTTTTCCTTGGGGTGGCCTGTTCGTATGTGTAGTGGTCTGCCAGCACTGGGGTGGGGTTGCAATGTGCAGTATGTTTACTAGAGTTCTAAACATGTTCACTTGAGGTGTTCTTTTCTTACCAGCTATATGTTCCTAGAAGACCTTATACCAGTTACACTCCACCGTTTTGCTTCCTAGTGAGCATGTGTGGCCCTACTCACCCAACTCCTAAGATCTTATCAGAAGCTGCTAATCACCAGTTTCAGGTCAGTAGAAATCTATTAGGAGAAGGCCTTTCCTCGGTGCTGGCTGTAACAAATTATTATTTTAGAGACACAGTTAACAACTACCTCTGACTACTACCTACTATTACACAGATGCCATTAAGAACATTCATGATTTATGAGATCAGGTCTAAAGATCCACATTAATAGAAGTTTGGAATAAGCTGATTTCAATCTTCATGGATGACTTTGAGTGGTTTAAGACTTCAATGGATAAAGTAACCAGAGATGTCTTGGAACTAGTAAGAGAACTAGAATGAGAAGTGAAACCTGAAGATATGACTGGGTTACTGAAATCTCATGACAAAACTCTAAGACATAAGTAGTTGCTTCTCATGGATGAGCAAAGAAAGTAGTTTATTGAAATGGAATCTACTCCTGAAGTGCTGTGAACACTGCTACAATGACAACAAATATTTTTAAATATTATATAAAATTAGTAGATAAAGTAGTTGCAGAGTTTGAGAAGACTGAATTCAATTTTGAAAGAAGTTCATCCCTGGGCAAAGTGTCATCAAATAGCCTTATGCTACAAATCATGTGAAATGATGAGTCAATTCAAATTTCATTTTTTTCATTTAAAAAATTTCCACAGCCATACAAAATTTCAGCAACTTTCACTCTGATCAGTGAGCAGCCAGCAACACGTAGGCAGTATCTTCTACTAGCAAAAAAATTATATGTCACCAAAGGCTCAGTTGATTCTTAACATTTTTAAAGAATAAAGTATTTTTAATTAAGATATGCACATTTTTATTAGGCATAATGCTATTGTACACTTTATACACTAAAGTATAGTATAAACAAAAATTTATATGCATTGATTTAAAAATGTGTGACTCATTTTATTGTGATAATTGATTTATTGCGATAATTGATTTATTGCTGTTACTACATCTTCCCACTGCTATAAGGAACTGCCTGAGACTGGGTAATTTATAAACCAAGGAGGTTGAATTGACTCACAGTTCTACATGGCTCAGGAGGCCTCAGGAAACTTGCAATCATGACAAAAGGAGAAGCAGGCATATCTTACATGGCGGCGGCAGAGAAAGAGAACGTGTGAAGGAGAAATTGTCGAATACTTATAAGACCATCAGATCTCCTGAGAACTCATTATCTCAAGACAACATGGGGGATACTGTACCCATAATTTAATCACCTCTCACCAGGTCCCTCCTTCAACATGTGGGAATTATGGGGATTAAAATTTGAGATGAAATTTGGGTGAGGACACAGAGCCAAACCATATAATTCTGCTCCTAGCCCCTCCAAAACCTCACATCTTTTTAAAATTTTAAAACCAATCATGCCTTCTCAACAGTCCCCCAAATTCTTAATTTATTCCAACATTAACCCAAAGTCCAAGTGGAAAGTCTCATCTGAGACAAGGCAAGTCTTTTCTGTGTAGGAGCCTATAAAATCTAAATAAAATTTGTTACTTATAAGATACAAAGTGGGTACAGGCATTAGGTAAGTGGTTTTCTCCATACTGTTCTCATGGTAGTGAAAAGGCCTCAGGAGATTTGATGGTTTTATAAAAGGAAACCCCTTTCACTTGGTTCTCATTCTCTTTTCCCTGAAAATGTAAGCTTTTTGCCTTCTGTGATAATTGTGAGGCCTTCCCAGCTACGTGGAACTGTGAGTTCACTAAACTTTTTCTTTATAAATTACACAGTCTCAGGTATGTCTTTATCAGCAGCGTGAAAACAGACTGATATACATGCCAAAAGGGAGAGACTGGCCAATACAAAGGGTTTACAGGCTTTGTGCAAGTCCAAAACCTAGCATGGCAGCCATTAAATCTTAAAGCTTCAAAATGATCTCCTTTGACTCACTGTTTTACATTGAGGGCACACTGATGCAACAGGTGGACTCCCAGAGCCTTGGCCAGTTTCAACTCTGTGGCTTTGCAGTATATAGCTCTTCATAGGCTGGCTTTGAATTCCTGCAGCTTTTCCAAATTCATGGTGCAAGCTGGTAGTGAATATACCATTCTAGGGTCTAGAGGACAGTGATCCCCTGCTCACAGCTCCAGTAGGCAGTGAGCCACAGGGGACTCTATTTGTGGGCTTCAATCCCACATTTCCATTCTGTATTGCCCTAGCAGAGGTTCTCCATGAGGGCTCCACCCCTGCAGCAGACTTCTGCCTGCCAATCCAGGTATTTGCATATATCTCCTGAAATCAGGGCAAAGGTTCCCGAACCTCACTTATTGACTCCTCCATACCTATAAACCCAACACCACATGGATGCTGCCAAGGTTGGGGCTTGCACCCCCTGAAGCAACAGCCCAAGCTGTACCTTGGACTCTTATAACTATGGCTAAACCCGGAGTGGCTGGGATGCAAGACAGAATACAGCAGCAAGGCCCTGGGGCTGGCCCATGAAACAATTTTTTTCTTCTAGGCCTCCAAGTTGGTGATGGTTGGTATGGCTATGAAGCTCTCTAACATGCTCTGGAGACATTTTTCCTATTTTCTTAGTGAATATAACATTTGATTCCTCATTACTTATGCAAATTTCTGCAGACAGCTTGAATTTATCCCCAGAAAATGGGTTTTTCTTTTTTACCACGTGGTCAGGCTGCAAATTTTCCAAACTTTTACATTCTGTCACCTCTTGAACATTTTGCTGCTTAGAAATTTCTTCCACCAGATACCCTAATTATCTCTCTCAACCTCAAATTTATAATCATGACAATGATGTAAACTAATCACCTACTGACACGAAGCTTATGCTTCACCCAACACTTAGGGTAAAAATGTGGACAAGACACATTTTCACAAATAAATGAATAAAATGGATTTGTTGTTAAGAAACTCTTAAGAAAATACAAACCATGAATACAATAGTGTATGCTTGTCTGTGGAAATCTATAGAAGATATTTGGCAAGAGAAACCTTAAGGGTGATTAAGAGACACGCACATAACTATCCGATGTAAGAACAGAATGGGTACAGAGAGCACAAATGCAAATTCTTGAGAAAGAACCTTTTTTTATGTTTTAGGAGTACTTTGGCCAGGATAAGAGTAGCAGAAGTCAAAGATAACAGTGTTCACAAACCATTAGGTTTAACAGAATGATTAAAAGGTATATTTGTTTAGTTTACCAATCCAGGCTAATTTGTTGTTTTTTTTAATTTATGGAAGAAGAGGGAGCTAGGGGGTTTGGTCTTGCAGTTCACTTCCTGCCCTATCAGTCTAATCTTTAAAAATGTGCCACTTAATGCAATGAACAATCTAGCAGTTCAAGATATAAGGAAAATTCATTGATAATGTCAAGACATTGTATAAGCAATTCTCCTTCATAGGGATTCCAACTTGATAAAGCAGCTGTTGATATGCCTCATGAATTTCCACTCCGAATCTCAACTCAAAATCCATTTCTTTTGTAATGTCTGGCATAAACTCCACAGAAAGTTTAAGGGTTTCTTTTTCACATTCATACTGTAATTTTTAATATAATTTTATTATAACATATAATTTTATAGTTATAACTTGGGTAGCTGTCAGTCTCCCTGTTAAGTTACATCTCTCTAATGGATAACAATATCTTGTTTACTTTGAACCACATAAATGGCAAGCATAGTGGACATTCAATATATGCTGGCTTAGGTGAATAATGTAATTACAATACTGTCTTTGAATAAAGGACAATATAGAGTGATTATAGGTTATGAGAATTAAAAATAAATTAGTGTTCAACACTGCAAATTTTGAGTATCATATCAAGTACTTTGAAACTTAAGAAAGTAGGGTGTTATTTCAATAGGGAACATGCAGGCCCAGAGTGTCATGAAAGCACTACCTTTACTTATCTATTTCTTAGATAACATAAAGTATACTCTTTCACTTGTGGAAATAATAAATGCCATTATCTTGCTAGTAGAAATGAACATTTATGGTTTGCAATAGTGGAATGAAATTGCATATAAATGTCTTTATTGAAAATAAATTATGCATTACTTATTTATAAGCTTTACTACTTAAAGAAGTACCAAATACCAATATAGTATTCAAATAGGTTATAATATCTTCTCTGCTATCGCATTTTCTATGTATTAATTTGATAGCATGCATATTTTCTTGTTAATGCACATTTTGATGTACTGGTGTTTGTTTTTGAAATTGATTGTAAATCAGGATTTGTCTTTATATAACTTACAGTATAAACATTAAATGGAGAGAGCAACTTTTGAAATGTTAGCATTTCTATTCACCTTCCCCACTATTTTTTAAATTTTAATAAGCTAAGATTCTGTATTAACTATGCAATTATCTTAAATACAAAAATTGGACAGAGATTCTTATGCTACATTACAATTATCTGCACCTATTTTGCTGCAGCAAATTTGCTCAATGGGGAAAAAACAAGTTCCTCTAAAAACAACTATTTTCACCAGTATGCAAACATTATGACAAAGCAATAATTGAGACAGAGCAGTTGAGTGTGCCTGTGAGAAATGCAAACTGTTAGTTTTTTTCTCTTTTCTTTTAATTGTATAAAACTTTTCCATGAACTTTCCTTTCATTATCTTAGAAGAAGTGCCAAGACATTGTAAGTATTTTTTTTCTTACAACAACATAAACGTGCATTCAATTTTGTAGCCAGGTTATTATATCAAAAACCAATTCATCTTATTTTTAAAGACCAACCAAATTCAGAAGTCTGCATTCTTTTAAGAATAAGCATTTTTCTTAAACTGTATTCAAAGTTTTTTGGTTTGTTTCTTCTTTGAAAACATTACAAAGATTGAAAGGACTTCTGAAATGGAACAGCACCAAAGAGGACTTCTAAAGTAAAAAATTATAAAAGCAGAAATACTTGAAGTAGCGACTTAGACTCACTGCTGTTATAGAAATAAAATGTGGTGCTTTATAAAACAAAAACAAAAGATAGGTGTAGTTATGAGTTACCTCATGATAGTCAGATTTAAGCAAAAATAAGATCAGAGAAACCAAATGAAAAAGCTACCAAACTGGGAATTACATCAAATTTTGTTTATCCTCCTAGCATTATCCTTTGAGATTGTATGCCACTTTCCATATCTTGATCACAGAATTTAAAATGACTTTTAAAGACAAGTAAAAATTTATATCATTTTAATCAATCAGCTTTTAATATAGTGAGAATTTCTTACAAGCATGAAGGTTTAGTATTCTCATTCACAGTCATTTACATTATATGGAGCATTCTCTGACAATATGTTCTGAATAATTGTAGTTTAAATTTTTCAGTGTTTCACTTATTTTTGTGATAAAATGTTGGAGATTTTAATAAAACACCCCCTATGCTATAAATACAAGTCAAATTATTTTATCCTCCTACTAAAGGCCCAGGGCCTTAATTTTGTTACAATTTCTTCACCCTGTATCTTTTTACACATTGAATTTGTACATGAAATTATGTTTGTTCTAATAATTCATTGTTTCAAACTATTAAAAATAATTCAGAAAGTTATTTTATATTTCAAAATAAACTAAAAATGGAATTATGTGCTTTATTATCCTTTTAACTGTGTGCATGTGGACTACCAGAAAATTGTTTAGACTGCTTTTGGAGTGGGAGTTGGAGCCTTGGAAAAAAGGTGACATATGAGTGAATGTGAGACTTACGACTGGTAAATCAAAGAAGTAGGAGTATACTGGGTAAGAAAATAGCAAGGCTTGAACTTGTATTAGTGCACAGCAATTTCACAGAATATAAAGCAGTTTATGTATGGTTATAATAAAGATTATGGTAGCTGGTCATGGGGGGAGTCAGGTAGTATAAGATTAGAAATGTAGGCTGTGGTCATGTTGACAAGGTCATGAATACTTGGAAATTTGAGTTGTATACTATAATCAATAGGAAGCCATTAAAAATGTTTTTTTAGCATGAGGCAAACACCTCAACATCTGTGTCTAGAAATCTTATTTTCACAGTCACATGTTGCAAGAATTGCATAATGAGGAGTCTACTGGAAAGCAAATAATAATTTCAATAACCTGATCAGTATCTCTGGAAGAGAAAAGGAGGAAAAACGTAAGAAACGTTGGTAAGATAATTTTGACAGGACTTGACTTTTCATTTATGTGAATGTTTAAAAAGAAACATGACCGCAATTCTAGGGCTGTCGGCAAAAAAAAATAACCCCATAGCATTACAAACTGTGCATGTTATGTTGATAATAGTTTAGCTGTCACATATGGTCTCCATATTTATGGAAGAAGGAGAATAAAGAAACTGGACTATTCACAGGGTGGTTTATAGTTCTACCCTCCAAAAGACATGCAGCACTTCGAATACATTTCCCTGTCCAGGAAAAAAATCAATTAGTTCTATCTCATTGTAATAGGGCTTAGAAGTTTCCCTTTTGCATAGGAAGAAAAGGAGAACCAGATATAGGTGATTGTTAGTGAAGCTGACTATAACTCACAGGTTTTCATGAATAAAGAAAAGTTAAAATAAAGAATTATTTGAAAAGAATATCAAGCACACTTGATGAGGACTGCACTATGGGGATAGAAAGAAAGTCAAACTAGAGCATATGCATGCACATGTACGTTTACATTCCCACATAACTATATATAAAATGTGTACATATTTTATAGTTAGTTGCAGCATATGGAAATATGCAATAGAAATATTTATAGAAATATATAACATTTAAAATTTGTAATAAGTAATATTAACAATGTTTCAATCATTGAACGCAAGGACCAAATACTAATTGTGTGGGTCTTCTTAAATTATTTTCTAGGAACTCTATTTTTCTTGGAAGGTATGTTTTTTACTTACATATACAGCCTTCTTTTCTTCTAGACATATGATTATATTATGTACTTTTTTGTGATGTATCCAGTAGTAGGTTAAACCATATTCAATGTCAATGAACTCGATTCATATTTAAAGAAAAAGAAAACTTTAGATATCTATCTATCTACCTATATCTATGTCTATTTTTTTTTTTTTTTTTTTTTTTTTTGAGACGGAGTTTCGCTCTTGTTACCCAGGCTGGAGTGCAATGGCACCATCTCTGCTCACCGCAACCTCCGCCTCCTGGGTTCAGGCAATTCTCCTGCCTCAGCCTCCTGAGTAGCTGGGATTACAGGTACGCACCACCATGCCCAGCTAATTTTTTGTATTTTTAGTAGAGACGGGGTTTCACCATGTTGACCAGGATGGTCTCGATCTCTCGACCTCGTGATCCACCCGCCTCGGCCTCCCAAAGTGCTGGGATTACAGGCGTATCTATGTCTATTTTTATATCTAGCTATCATTTAGTTGTTTATTAATTAGCCAGTGGGGTGTGACTCACCCTTACTTACTTTGATATCTTAACTGAAAGATTGTCTGTTTATATTAATATTTGGTTTAGAACACTCTTTGCATATTACCAAAGGTAAAGTGAAATACTATATATCAACTGTTTAAATAAAACAATTTTATTAGCTCATTTTTCAATATGAAAAGATTATATGTGACTATTACAATCAGCATGCTAATTAAAAATTTTTTATCTCTTTCTGCATGTTTAGTGATTATATGCATTAAAATCATAGAATAAAAAATTAATAATCAAAGATATACATAGTCACCGGATTTGTCAGCCAGTTTAATTCTAGTATTGTGTGAAGTTGTCAGTCTCTGATCATAAGTACTACTACTGTTTATTTTCATTTTATTACCTTAATTTAACATTTTGAGATCTTACTTCTATTTATTTTTTATTAGCAATAACATTTTTAATTTTTACTTTTTTACTCTTTTTATCTGAGAATTTAATTTTTCACATATTTGGTAAACTTCAGCTTTTTGTTACAACTGTATTATAGCACACTCTTTTTGTGATACAGTTCTTTTTTTCCCAAGTAATTACTCTTTTTCATATTCTTAATGATATTTTTGAATACAAACAATAAAAGTTTTTCAAGACCAGCCTGGTCAACATGTTGAATCCCTATCTCTACTAAAATACAAACATTAGCCTGGTGTGGTGGTGCACACCTGTAATCCCAGCTGCTCGGGAGGCTGCGACAGGAGGATTGCTTGAAACTGGGAAGCCGAGGTTGCAATGGGCTGAGATTGCACCATTGCACTACATCTCCGGGTGAGAGAGCAAAGACTCTGTCTTGTTTGATTGTCCACCTTTTGGACCATTTTTCCAACGTATGTGTATTTTATATTCTGGTCTTTTACTGTTTTTTACACAATACCATTGTGTTCTGAAAATTAGTCAAACATATGTGTTAGAGATGGCGTCTGGTTTGGTTGCTCAGGCTGGAGTGCAGTGGTGCAAGCATTGCTCACTGCTGGCTCAAACTCCTGGGCTCAAGTGAACTTCCTGCCCTAAACCCTGTAGTAACTAGCTAATTTTTTAGTTTTTCATAGAGATGGGGTCTCACTACATTTCCCAGACTGGTTTTAAAATTTATTTATTTTTATCTTTATTATTAGCTGAAGAATTTGAAAAAAAAATTACTTATATGTGCTTTAACATATCAGACACAAAACAGAAGTCTTAATTTTCCCACCATATGGAAAATAATTGATACATTTAACATGCTTAGCACAGTGCCTAATGAAAATTAAATGCTGCATGTATTTACTACCATCATCATCATTTATGTTTTCTCTGTTGTTTTTGTGCTTAAATCATTTTTTGGTTCAGATAACTACTAAGTAATGACAAGAGAATTTTTACATTCATATGTCACTTTACAACTTCAACAAATTTTACGACTTTCTAGACTTATTGTCCTTTTAAAATAAGGCAATAAATAGGATTGTTGTCATAATTTCAAATATAATTGCAGAAATAGAAGCTTTTTGTATGAATTTTCTATAATCAATCTGTCATATATTTGTAAAACAAAGAAACATTAATCAACATTACTTATTTTCTTACGGAAATGTAACTTTTTTTTTTTTTTTTTTTTTTTTTTGAGAAGGAGTTTCGCTCTTGTTACCCAGGCTGGAGTGCAATGGCGCGATCTCGGCTCACCGCAACCTCCGCCTTCTGGGTTCAGGCAATTCTCCTGCCTCAGCCTCCTGAGTAGCTGGGATTACAGCCACGCGCCACCATGCCCAGCTGATTTTTTTGTATTTTTAGTAGAGACAGGGTTTCACCATGTTGATCAGGATGGTCTCGATCTCTTGACCTCATGATCCACCCGCCTCGGCCTCCCTAAATGCTGGGATTACAGGCGTGAGCCACCACGCCCGGCCAATGTAACCTTTTAAAAACAACTAAAAATACTTTTATTAATTATTTAAAAGAAGAGGTTGACATTCAAATGGTTTCATATAGTAATGGTATTTTAAAAGTACTACTTTCAAAAAACATATTTCTACAAACATAAGAAAGGAAATATTGCCATTACATAAGTATTTGCCTATTTTAAAGAGTATAGAAAATAAAATGCAGAAGTAAAATTAAATACAGACATAGAAAAAACTGATAATTTAAAGATTAAGAGAAAACAATTTGCAAATTATAAGTAGTATAACACTTATCAGGCTAGTCAAATAAAAACATAAGTCCATCCACAAAAGAAAATACAAGAACGAAACATCTTTGGTTTTTTGCATAGTATATGAACATTCTTTTTGTTAATGAATATCTTATAATAATTTTCACTCTTTTCAAAAATTAAAACTTTATATCTTGATTTTCATGCCTCTTACAATTTGATTCTGCATTTTCTACTACTTTATAATTAATGGTGATGCAGACTGCTTTTTTCCCTATGTATCTGTTTCTCCCTCTATATAAAATTAGCTTACTATATGCTATATGTTACTATATAAATTTTAGCTATATTATACATAGCTTTATTTATATAGCTTTACTATATAAATTTTAGCTTACTGTATGTTTGCAAACCCCTTTTGCTTCTTGATTTGGTCAAGTGACAAGACAGTGAACAATGGGATGAAAAGGAAATGTCATATATCAGTTTGAACAGACTTTCTTAAAATCTAATTGGCATTCAAACCTTTCTCTCTGTTGCTTTGTTCTTTTCTCTACCACCTTAGTGATTTTGGTTACATAATAAGGATAATTCTGCAGTAAGCTGAAAGAAGCATGGATCCCAAAGGACTTGGAGAAACATAATAATACTATATGCATAAAGGCATATACAAATGAGATAAATATTTTCTTTAAAACTATGCTATTTTACTTTACTGTCATAATATAAACAGCTCCGGAGTGCAGATCCCACCGAGAGTGACACAGAACGCGAGTGATCTCCACATTTCCAACTGAGGTACCAGGTTCAGCTCAATGGGACTGATTGGACAGTGGGTGTAGCCCAAGGAGGGAAAACCAAGGCAGGGTAGGGCATTGCCACACCAGAGTAATGCCAGAGAACCTCCTCTTACCCAACAGAGTCCACTGGGGACTTCTGCGGCAACTCAGGCACTCACTGGTTCAGACACTGCACTTCTCCCAGTGTCTTTGCAGCCCAGAGACCAGGAGATTCCTGCCCGGCAAACAGGCACAGCCCAGTCTCCAGCACAAATCTGGGCAGCCAATTCAGCCAGAGCTGTGGGTCTCCAGCACAAATCTAAGTGGCCGCTTTAGTTGGCTCCTGGAGTGCCTGCAAGACAGAGCCACCCATACCCCTAAGAGAAAGTGGGCTGAAGGCAGGGGCCAGATAATCTGGCTTAGCAGGTCCCACCCCTACGGAGACCAGCAAACTGATTCCCACTGGCTTGGGATTTTCGCAGCTAGCACAGCAGTTTGAGCTCAACCTGGAACAGTGGACTTGGAGAGAGGAAGGGCATCTGCCATTACTGAGGCAGCCCACCATTACCAAGGCAGCCCACCACTACCAAAGCAGTTCTAACCTTACCTGTGTAAACAAAAACACAAGAAAGTTTACACAGCAGCTGAGCAGAGCCTGCAGCAGCTCAGCTATGCTTCTGGAAAAAGACTGTGACTAGAATCTCTCCTTGGGCAAGGCATTTCTGAAAAAAGGCAGTAGCCCATCAGGCACTTACAAATAAAGCCCCATCTTCCAAGGACAGAACGCCAGGAAAAGGGCAATTGTGAGTTCCACTTCAGCAGACATAAATGTCCCTGCCCAGCAGATCTGAAGAGAGCAAGGGAGTTCTCAGCACAGCACTTGAGCTCTGATAAGGGACAGACTGCTTCTTAAAGAGGCTCCCTGGCCCCTATATGTCCAAAGAGACACCTCAAACAGGAGAGCTCCAGCTGACATGGCAGGTACCCTACTGGGACAAAGCTCCCAGAGGAAGGAACAGGCAGCAATCCTTGCTGTTCTGCAGCACCCATGGGTGATTCCTAGGCAAGCAGGGTCTGGAGTGGACTTACAACAGTCCTGCAGCAGAGAGGCCTGTTAGAAGGAAAAGCAAAAAAACAGAAATAAATAGCTTCAACATCAACAGAAAGGACATCAACTCAGAGAACCCATTTGAAAGTCACTAACTTCAAAGACCAAAGGTAGAAAAAATACATGAAGATGGGAAGAAATCAGCGCAAAAAGGACAAAATCACTGAAACCCAGAACACCTCTTCTCCTCCAAGGGATCACAACTCACCAGCAAGGGAACAAAACTAGATGAAGAATGAGTTAGACAAATTGACTGAAGCAGGCTTCAGAAGGTGGATAATAATAAACTTCTCTGAGCTAAAGAAACATCTTCTAACCCCACACAAAGAAACTAAGAACCTTGAAAAAAGGTTAGACGAAATGCTAACAAGAAAATAACCAGCTTAGAGAAGAACAGAAATGACTTGATGGAGCTGAAAAACACAGCATGAGAAATTCACAAACCACATACAATTTTTAATAGCCAAATTAATCAAGCAGAAGAAAGGATATCAGAGATTGAAGATAAACTCAATGAAATAAAATAAGAAGGTAAAATTAGAGAAAAAAGAATGAAAAGAAATGAACAAAGACACCAAGAAATATGAGATTATGTGAAAAGACCTAATCTAAGTTTGATCGGTGTACCTGAATGTGACAAAGGGAATGAATCCAAGGTGGAAAACACTCTTCAGGATACTATCCAGGAAAACTTCCCCAACCTAGCAAGTCAGGCCCATACTCAATTCCAGGAAATACAGAGAACACCACAAAGATATTCCTCAAGAAGAGCAACCCCAAGGCACATAATTGTCAGATTCACTACCATTGAAATGAAGGAGAAAATGCTAAGGGCAGCCAGAGAGAAAGCTTGTGTTACCCACAAAGGGAAGCCCATCAGACTCACAGAGGATCTCTCAGCAGAAACCCTACAAGCCAGGAGAAAGTGGAGGCCAATATTTATTTCAACTAAGAATATCATATATAGATATACTAAGTTTCATAAGTGAAGGAGAAATAAAATCCTTTATGGACAAGCAATTGCTGAGAGATTGTTACCACCAGGCCTGCCTTATAAGAGCTCCTAAAAGGAAGCACTAAACATGGAAATGAAAACAGTACCAGCAACTGCAAAAACATACCAAATGTAAAGACAATCAACGCAATGAAGAAACTCTGCCAACTAAAAAGCAAAACAACCAGCTAGTATCAAAATGGCAGGATCAAATTCACACATTACAACATTAACCATAAATGTTAATGGGCTAAATGTCCCACTCAAAAGACAAAGACTGGCAAATTCTATAAAAAGTCACTATCCATTGGTGTGCTGTATTCAGAAGACCCATCTCCCATGCAAAGACATACACAGACTTAAAAAAAAGGAGATGGAAGAAGATTTATCAAGCAAATGGAGAACAAAAGAAAAGCAGATCTTGCAATACTAGTCTCTGAAAAAACAGTCCTTAAACGAACAAAAATCCAAAGACACAAAGAAGGACATTACATAATGGTAAAGGGATCAATGCAGCAAAAAGAGATAACTATCCTAAATATGTATGTACCTAATACAGGGGCACCCAGATACATAAAGCAAGTTCTTAATGGCCCACAAGGAGACTTAGACTTTCACAAAATAGTGGGAGACATTAACACTCCAATGTCACTATTACACAGATCAAAGAAACGAAAATTAAAAAGGATATCCAGGACTTGAACTAAGATCCAGACCAAGCAAGCCTAATAAACATCTACAGAACTCTCCCCCACCCATATCCACAGAATATACATTCTTCTAAGGACCACATAATTGGAAGTAAATCACTCATCAGCAAATGCAAAAGAACAGAAATCATAGCAACCAGTCTCTGACAACACAGTACACTCAAATGAGAACTCAGAACTAAGAAACTCACTCAAAACCACACAACAACATGGAAACTGAACAACCTGCTCCTGAATGACTACTGGATAAATAATGATGAAGGGAGAAATAATGATGTTCTTTGAAACCAATGAGAATGAAGACACTACATACCAGAATATCTAGGACACATTTAAAGCAGTGTCTAGAGGGAAATTTATAGCACTAAACGCCCACGAGAAGTGAGGAAAGATCTAAAATTGATACCCTACCATCAAAATTAAAAGAGCTAGAGAAGCAAGATCAAACAAATTAAAAAGCTATCAGAAGACAAGAAATAACTAAGATCAAAGCAGAACTGAAGTAGATAGACAAAAAAACCCTTCAAAAAAATCAATAAATCTGGGAGCTGGATTTTTGAAAAGACCAACAAAATAGACCACTGGCTAGACTAATAAAAAAGAAAAGAGAGAAGAATCAAATAGATGCAATAAAAAATGATAATGGGAATATCACCAGTAGTTCCACAGAAATACAAACTATCATTAGAAATTACTACAAACAAATCTATGTACATAAACCCGAAAATCTAGAAGAAACAGATAAATTCCTGGACATTTACACCCTCCAAAGACTAAAGCAGGAAGAAGTTGAATCCCTGAATAGACCAATAACAAGGTCTGAAGTTGAAGCAGCAATTAATAGCCTACCAAACAAACAAACAAAAAAATCTGGGTCTAGATGGGTTCACAGTCAAATTCTACCAGCGGTACAAAGAGGAGCTAGTACCATTCCTTCTGAAACTATTCCCAACAATACCAAAAGAAGAAATCCTCCCTAACACATTTTATTAAACCCACATCATCGAGATACCAAAACCGGGCAGAGACACACTAAAAAATAAAATTTCAGACCAGTATCTATGATTAAAATTGATGCAAAAATTTTTAATAAAATACTGGCAAACTGAATCTGACAGCACATCAAAAAGCATATCCACCAAGATCAAGTAGGCTTCATCCCAGGGATGCAAGGCTGGATCAACATACGAAAATCTATAAACATAATGTACCACATAAACAGAACCAAAGACAAAAACCACATGACTATCTCAATAGATGCAGAGAAGGCCTTCAACAAAATTCAATAGCCCTTTATGCTAAAAACGCTCCATAAACTAGGAATGGATGGAATTCATCTCAAAATAATAAAAGCTATTTACAACAAACCGAATACTATACTGAAGTGGTAAAACTGGAAGCATTCCCTTTGAAAACTGGCACTAGACAAGGATGCCCTCTCTCACCATTCCTATTCAACATAGTACTGGAAGTTATAGCCAGAGCAATCAGACAAGAAAAAGAAATAAAGGATGTTCAATTAGGGATAGAGAGAGTCTAATTGTCTCTATTTGCAAACGACATGATTGCATATTTAGAAGACTCCACTGTCAGGCCAGGCGCGGTGGCTCACACCTGTAATCCCAGCACTTTGGGAGGCCGAGGCGGGTGGATCATGAGGTCAAGAGATAAAGATCATCCTGGTCAACATGGTGAAACCCTGTCTCTACAAAAAAAAAAAAAAAATACAAAAAATTAGCTGGGCATGGTGGAGCATGTCTGTAATCCCAGCTACTCAGGAGGCTGAGGCAGGAGAATTGCCTGAACCCAGGAGGCGGAGGTTGCGGTGAGCTGAGATCGTGCCATTGCACTCCAGCCTGGGTAACAAGAGCAAAACTCCGTCTAAAAAAAAAAAAAAAAAAAAAAAAGACGACTCCATTCTATTGTCTCAGCTCAAAATCTCCATAAGCAGATAAGCAACATCAGCAAAGTCTCAAGATACAAAATCAGTGTTAAAAAATCACAAGCATTCCTATACACCAATAACAGACTTAGAGCCAAAGCATGAGTGAACTGCCATTCACAATTGCCATAAAGTGAATAAAATACCTAGGAATACAACTAACAAAGGATGTAAAGGACCTCTTCAAGGAGAACTACAAACCACTGTTCAAGGAAATAAGAGAGGACACAAACAAAAGGAAAAGCATTCCATGCTCATGGTTAGAAAGAATCAGTATCATGAAGATGATGATACTGCCCAAGGCAATTTATAGATTCAATGCTATCCCCAACAAGCTACCTATCGCCTTCTTCACAGATTGAAAAAACAACCTTAAATTTCATAAGAAACCAAAAAATAGCTTGCACAGCCAAGACAATCCTAAGCAAAAAAAAAAAAAAAACCAAAGCTGGAGGCATCACATTACCTGACTTCAAACTATACCCAAGGCTACAGTAATCAAAACAGTATGGCACTAGTACTAAAACAGAGATATACACCAATGGAACAGAACAGAGTCCTCAGAACTAATGTCACACATCTACAACCATCTGATCTTTGATAAAACTGACAAAAACAAGCAATGGGGAAAGGATTCCTTATTTAATAAATGGTATTGGGAAAACTGGCTAGCCACGTGAAGAAAGCTGAAACTGGACCCCTTCTTTACACCTTATATAAAAATTAACTCCAGATGGATTAAAGATTTAAACATAAGACCTAACACCATAAAAACCCTAGGAAAAAACCTAGGCAATACCATTAAGGGCATAGGCATAGGCAAGGACTTCAAGACTAAAACACCAAACGCAATGACAACAAAAGTCAAAATAGACAAATTGGATATAACTAAACTCCAGAGTTTCTTCACAGCAAAAGAAACAATGATGAGAGAGAACCTGCAACCAAGAGAATGGGAAAAAATTTTTGCAAGCTAACCAGAGCCTGTTGGGGGTGGGGGGACTAGGGGAGGGATAGCAGGAGGTGGCGAGAATGGGAAGGGATAACATTAGGAGAAATACCTAATGTAGGTGATGGGGGATGGATGCAGCAAACCACCATGGCATTTGTATACCTATGTATCAATCCTGTAAGATCTGCACATGTACCCCAGAACTTAAAGTACAATTAAAAAACAAAATTAAAGTAAATAAAAAGCAAGTATGGAAAAACAATCTACTGTTGAAAAGCAGCATCTCATACTACAGTTTTGAAAAGCTGTTACAATGAGAAAATCTGAACACACATACACACACACACACACACACACACACGCACAATTTTAAATTTGCAAATACATAAATTTTATTTATAATTTAGTTAAACCCTATATGGCATTGACAGTCAAGGCCAAATATTTGATATGCTATCCCTGTGTATCTCAGCCTCCTTTGTAGAAGTTTTGGAACCATGGGCTTAATTGTGACCTGTCACCTCGTAGTTGAAATAGTGTGTGCATGTCTCCTCCCTACCCCTTTTCTGTTGTAACACGGCCTTTAAGACACAAATGGTCCAGATTATACAGTTATAAATCAAGAAAGGGCGCAAGAATTGCATCAGACATTTTGAGTGAGAAATAAACTTCTATTGATTTATGCTATTGTGATAGCGCTGGATCGAGGATGACTCTTTCTAAGTGGTTTAAATGCATTTGCTTCATTTTTTTACTTTCTTTAGGTCCTTATGTAAGTCTTTTATATAAGAAATTACTGAATCCCCAAAGAAAGTCTTAAACGTTTTTGACAAAGTGCTTTAAAACTATCGACAGACTCAACATGTACTGGGACTGCAGGCAATAAGAGGAAGCAGCCCTTTACACAGGGTGTTTTCTGGTGGCAAATTTCTATAGGATGTGACTCCATGAGGAAATACACTCAGAGAAAAGAAAGAAGGAAAAGGAAAAATAGAAAAAAAGTAAAAAATGTATTATATCAATAGTGGTAAATTGCAACAATGACAATATTTTTAGACTTGGTAGTTTGGAATTAAACCAATTAAACTGTATCTGTATCCTAAATGCACATTGAATTTGTATCCTGAGACTTTGCTGAAGTTGCTTATCAGTTTTAGGAGATTTTAGGCTGAGATGATGAGGTCTTCTAAATATACAATCATGTCATCTGCAAATAGAGACAATTTGACTTCCTGCTTTCCTAATTGAATACCCTTTATTTCTTTTTCTTGCCTGATTTCTCTGGCTAGAACTTCCAATACTATATTGAATAGGAGTGGTTAGAGAGGGCATTCTTGCCTAGTGCCAGATTTCAAAGGCAATGCTTCCAGTTTTTGCCCATTCAGTATGATATTGACTGTAGGTTTGTTGTAAATAGCTTTTATTATTTTGAGATATGTTCCATTGATACCTAGTTTATTGAGAGTTTTTAGCATAAAGGGCTACTGAATTTTGTCGAAGGGCTTCTCTGCATCTATTGAGATAATCATGTGTTTTTTGTCTTTGGTGCTGTTTATGTGATGGATAAAGTTAAATTCCTCATATCACAAATTTGCTTAGGTTTATTCCTCTAGGAATACACTAAGATAAGTTTTGGGTACTAAGTCTGCATAAGCTACCTTTATAAATTATAGAGATACTTTAAATATGACTAAGTAGTTGTTGTTCCAGTCCAGGAGTTTTTAACATAATGCAATTGTTGCTACCACTTGTATTTCTAGCACCAGTCAAGGTGTATGTAGTCTAACAGAAAGAGGAAAATTTTAGACATATTTCCACTAATACATTTTTAACTGAGAATAAATGCTAGTATGCAGGGAAACTACTTGAGAAAATATAAAAATATAGCTTTATTCTTTCTGAATATTCATAATAAAGAATTTAAATGTTAGACTCCTTGAATATTAACCATGTTGTAACTGTGTTTGCATTGCCTCTGAAATGTGGATAGGCTGTTTTATATACTGTAAGATCCACATGAACAGGGATCACATCTACAATATAATCTCAACATTTTAACTTCAAGATCTGAACAAGGTCTCATACATAGAATATTCTCAAATTTTCTCGAATGACTGAACGAATAAGTGAGTGAATAAGTTAAAACAATATTCAACTTAAAAGAAACCGAATTTGTAAAGAAAGTAATACTTCACCTATTCTATTAGAAAATATAGAATTAAAGATGTAATTTCCTATGAAAATTATTGAAACACAAACAATTTCAAATCCCCAAAACATGTTTTTCTTATCTGAATAAAATTTTTTTAAATCAGAATTCAGGAACAGCAATTGGCAATTTTTGTAATTTTTATACTACTATTTGATTTACACATGAAAGCTTCATAAGCAATGTTTTTAGTGTACTATAATAGGATGATTTTTACAAATAAATAGTTATAAAATACCATAATCTTTACTAATTTTATAGTTTTATTATAACAGATTAACAAATATTTTCCTTTTATTGTTTTGGCCCTTAAAATATAGTATTTTCATTTGCCAATTTTCATGGGGCAAAAAATATAAAAGTCAGCTACTGTTTAATTCATAGTCAACTCTATCATCCCCAAAACCAAATTTTATACTAGGAGATTAAAAATTTGTTGTTGAATTAATGAATTCCATCGAAACAGAACTAAACTATGTTGAACTGAATTATTTCTTAAGCTTCCTGGTTCCTGAAAAAATTCGATTACATAGATTTTTATTTCTTCCTACCACATAATGTTCTGTCATTCTTCTCAGTTTGTATTTCAGCATACTCAGTTTATGAACTTCAGCTTAAAATGAATATGTTAGATTACTTAATTTAGAAATGTCTTGCTTTTTTCCTTGTAATTGAGCATATTAAAGGTTCTTAGCACTTCCACTGGGAAATACCAAGCTAAGGTCTTCTTATTTAAGCATTGCAATATCTGTGCAATGTGCTGGTCACTTTAGAAGTCAGTTAAACCTGACTTTCATTGCAATCATTATATTTCAGTATCTCTGCTTATATTTTTCCACTTTATAAGTCCATTTACACCTGTTTCATTGCAAAATATAAACTTTACTTTTGAGGAGTCACATAGAAAAAAGGTAAAAGAGCTATAACAGAAAATTAATGGAGACAAATGGTTCTTTACATTTTATTCTATATAAAAGTATTTATTCAATTAATTAGAAAAAAGTCAATGTTTACAACATTGTATGCAAAAAACAGAAACCGGACCCCTTCCTGACACCTTACACTAAAATTAACTCCAGATGGATTAAAGACTTAAACATAAGACCTAACACCAGAAAAACCTTAGAAGAAAACCTAGGTAAAACCATTCAGGACATAGGCATAGGCAAGGACTTCATGACTAAAACACCAAAAGCATTGGCAACAAAAGCCAAAATAGACAAATGGAATCTAATTAAATTCCAGAGCTTCTGCACAGCAAAAGAACAATCATTAGAGTGAACCAGCAACCAAGAAAATGGAAAAAAATTTTTGCAACCTATCCATCTGACAAAGGACTTATATACAAAATCTACGAAGAACTAAAACAGATTACAAGAAAAAAAAACAAACAAACCAATTCAAAAGTGGGCAAAGGATATGAACGGACACTTTTCAAAAGAAGACATACATGAGGCCAACAACCATATGAAAATATGCTCATCATCACTGGTCATTAGAGAAATGCAAATCAAAACTACATTGAGATACCATCTCACGCCAGTTAGAATGGTGACCATTAAAAATCTGGAGACAACAGATGCTGGAGAGGATGTGGAGAAATAGAAACACTTTTACACTGCTGGTGGGAGTGTAAATTAGTTCAACTATTGTGGAAGACAGTGTGGTGATTCCTCAATGACCTAGAAATAGAAATTCCATTTGACCCAGCAATCCCATTACTGGATATATATCCAAAGGATTACAAATTGTTCTCTTATAACGACACATGCAAATGTATGTTCATTGCAATGCTGTTTACAATAGCAAAGACTTGGAACCAACCCAAATGCTCATCAATGATAGACTGGACAGGGAAAATGTGGCACATATACAGTATGGAATACTAAGCAGCCATAAAAAACATGATGAGTTCATGTCCTTTGTAGAGACATGGATGAACTGGAAACCATCATTCTCAGCAAACTGACACAGGAACAGAAAATCAAACGCCACATGTTCTCACTAATAGGCAGGTGTTGAACGATGAGAACACATATACACAGGATGTGGAGCATCACACTCTGAGGTCTGTCGGGGGGTACTGGGGGAGGGGCAGTGAGGGGTAGACATTTGAGGAGGGATAACATGGGGAGAAATGCCAGATATAGGTGATGGGGATGGAGGCAGCAAACCATATTGCCATGTATGTACCTATGCAACAATCCTGCATGTTCTTTACATGTACCCCAGAAACTAAAATGCAATTTTATATACATATATAAAAGAAAATTTGTACATAGAATTTCACTTCATTAAACTATCACAATTTACTTATTTTCTTTTCAATAGGAACTTTATATAAATCTTTTTTTCTATACAAATCCTTTTTTGACTCATAGGAGATATTTATGAATTTAGTCTACTTATGTCTTAAATTTTTTTTTCTAAATTATGTCTTAATTTTTTTTCTAAATTGTAATTTGCCTTATATCATTATTTAGGTGGTCTCTGATGAGCAAACTTACTGATTTCAAAGTAGATAAATTTTTAAATCCTTTAATTTATAGATTATATATTTTCTTATTTAAATAACTGTTCCATCCTGTAGTTAATGTTTATTCCTCCTTATACTCTATTAAGAGCTTTACATTTTTAGCTTTTAATTTTAATTTTTAATCAATCTAAACATTTGTTTTTGTTTAGTTTTCAGGCAAGATCTTCTACATGGTCACCTAATTATCCCAGCATTATTTTCTGAATATTCAACTCTTTGCCTAGTAAACTGTAATATATTTGTCATAAATACATTTTTTATGTGTAAATGTTTGATTGGTTCTCTATTCTGCTAAATTGATAGATCTGTCTTCTCTTTGTGATTACACATTGTTTACAATTCTATAATATTTTAGTGAGTCTTGATCTGTGATAGGGCAGTATCTCCAAACAACTACTCTCCCTCAGATCTATTTTAGCTCATTAAGTCAAATTTAAATTTCATATTCTAGGGCCTAGAAAACGTCTTTAGGTATAGTAGTAGGAGTTGCACGGAAACTTTAGATCAACTTGGAAGAAACTGGCAACTTCATAAGAGTTTTTAACCATAAAAATTGCACAAAGTATGTATTTATAACATCAATGTAGGTTTAATGATTTTGTCAGATTTCTTTCTCACATTTACTGTGTTTAGTTCTATAATAAATGGTGCTTTGTTTAAATTTCTAAATTATATGGTTGTACAACCAATTGAATCATAATAGGTATATAATAAGTATATATTTAATTTTAGAAGAAACTGCCAAACGGTTTTCTAAAGGGACTGTGCCATTTTGTAACTCAAGCATCAGTGGATGGGAGTTCAGGTTGTTTATTTCCTCATAAGCATTTAATATTCTCAGTCTTTTTAGTTTTATATATTCTAATAGATGTGTATAATGGCATTTTGTTTTACTTTGCACTTCTTTAATAATGACATTGAGCACCCATACATGCATTCATATACGCATATATATACATACATATACATACACACATACATTATTTGCTGAAAAATCTAGTCATATTATTTGCCTAATTAAAATTCTGAGTTGTTTACTTATACTGATTTGTGAGGGTTCTTTGTATATCCTGGCTATCAATTTTTTTATCTTTTATTAGAGTTTTACTAGGGTAAATGTAATCACCTATCTCATTCAATAAATACTTATTTCTTGAAGAAAAATGAAAATCTATGTTAACAGAAAAACATGTACACCAATGAAGATGCAGGTTTTCTAAATAATTAAAACAGAAAATGACCCAAATGTTATTCATCTAGTGAGTGGATAAACAAAGATACAGCCTTACAATGGAACTCAAATTAGCAATTAAAAAAAAAGAATAAACTACAAATACAGACATCCAGCATAGATGAATTTCAAAGCATTATGCTAAGTGAAAGAATCCAGATTCTAAAAACCACATGCAATAAAGTTCTATTTATATGACCTCTGAAACAGGCAAGTTTTGTAGTGATTAAAAATAGATGAGTATTTGTAAGAATTTGGGAATTCAGGAGGATATTGACACCAAGGGGTCATGAGTTAATCGCGGGTGACAGAACTTACATAAATTATGATTTTGATGTAGGTTCAAAAACTGTATATGCTTGTTAAAGCTCAGATTATATATTTTTTAAATGGTCAGATTTTGCTTCAAATAGATTCCAAAAACCTGACCAAGAACAAAACAACACGAAACAAGGTGACTGTATCTTTGATTTTATTTTTTAGGGACTCCAACTATGATTACAGTACATTTTCTATGCTGGAATCATTTGACATTTTAAATGATTTTGAAGCATCTCCTTAATTTTGCCTTATTTTCTTTCTTCTTAATTCTATCCTCTCTGACTCTTACTGTGCTTTGTCTGGTGTCTGTTTGCTCTGTGTGCCTTCTAATCTAGTGCTCAATTACAAGGTCTGCTATGTCCTAAGTGTGGCACCCCCACTTGTTTGGCTATGTCCTTGAATTTATATGTGTGTTTTACCAATAAAATACATGTATATATAAAATGGAGCTTATTAAGGTTGTTGGTTTTAATTTCATCATGAAATTTTTTATTAAATATTCTTCCACTTATTCCCTTTGCTTGGTGTTTTCTTTGTTTCTGCTTCTTAAAGAGTCACTTTCAGATATGTTACCCTTTTCTGAAAAGTGGTCCAGTATTGCTTTCTAGCCTCTTTAACTCAAGAACTCCCTCCACTGTGGCTACTCTGATGCATACATATATATAGTTATAGACATATACAAACATATATGTGTATATACATTCACACACACAATGTACCTCTCTACCTGGCCATACCTCTTACGCCTGTAGAAATCTAACCTCGTTCTAAATGACTTACCTCATATGGCCTGAACTATATCTTTGTTTTCCTAGCTCCTACCAATTTCTAGCCTCTAAAATGATCCTCTCACTTTTAGAAAGTGCATTTTACCAACATTCTTGAGTTTAATCACGTCTGAGCACTCCACAGTACCTTATATTCCTTCTTTCTCAATTTCCCCAAGGGCTTGCATGTAATTTAATTGTATATCTGATCAAAGTAGTTTTCACTATAGGTTGTGACTTCCGGAAAGGTACATTTGCTGGGTATTTTAGTTACCTGGCTAATTATTTAATCAGTTTTAGTCAGTTTTAATCAGATTTAATCAGTTATCTATATCTAATCAAAACTCTAAATCACCATTCTCTATTCTTCCTATTAGAATTTTCTACAGTATCTGCATTCTGCTGTTTTAAGCTACTGAGGTTCTTAAACACCAGCTATTTGCAGTTTGCATTAGTCAGGGTTCTCCAGAGGGACAGAACCAATAGGATATGTGTATATGCAAGTTGGGGAACGAGAGAAGCCAGTAGCATGGCATGGTCCAAGCCCAAAAGCCTCAAAATTAGGAAAACCAACAGTGCAGCCAATCTGAAGCCAAAGGCCTGAGGGCCCCCAGGAGGCTCCTTGAGAAAGTCTCAGAGTCCAAAGGTCAAATAACATGAGAAGGAGGACAGCAAGCAAACACTCAGCATGAAAAAAGAGAGAGAGACCCAGAAGACTCAGCAAGCCAAGTTCTTCCTCCTGCTTTGTTCTAGCACACTGATAGCCTATTGGATGGTACCCAACAATATAGAGGGTGGGTCTTCCTCTCCCAGTCTTCTGACTCAAATATCAGTCTCTTCTGTCAACACCCTGACCGACACGTTCAGAAACAGTGCTTCACAAGTAAGTCACCAAGGCACCCCTCCACCCAGTTAAGTCGACATCTAATATTAACTATCGTAAGTCCACCTCTTGTCAGTTTGGTACCATACTTATTTTCTTAAATCACATAATTTCCAAATAAAGACAATAACAAAGTCATAATTCTGCTTAAGATAACAAAACTCTAAAAAAGAAAAATGAAAAAAAGAAAAAAACAGAAAGGAAAAAGTAAAATAAAAACATAGAAAAAATAAAAAGATAAAACTACCTTCGTAGAACCAAAAATACACTAGCCCAAATATAATTACATAAAATTAACAATAATTAAATTCTGATTTGAAGTCAATAATTCTTTTACATAATAAAAATAATAAAGGTAATAAAATGATATCTGCTTAATACAGATGTGTATGTGCACAAATTTATTCTTAACAAAATAAGGGGAAAATACTCATAAAAATTACAGTCCTCATTTCTGTAATTAGCCACATGGTTGTAGCTGGTATTTGATAACCACCTTCTTCTACTATTCACTCTGTATTTCCTTTGCCTTTAGTAACCATCTCTTGGCAAAAGCATTACATGTGGGAAAAACATATTGATATCCAAAGGATGTGTTTATTCAGTAAGATAAACTGCTGCCCCTTCCATAATGGAAGTGGTCCAATGTAATCAACCTGCCACCAGGTAGCTGGTTGATCACCCTGAGGAATGGTACAGTATCTATGTCTCAGTGTTGGTCTCTGCCGCTGGTAGATTGGGCACTCAGCAGTGGCTGTACCCAGGCCAGCCTTACTGAGTGGATCTTCATGTTGCTAAGCCCATGCATAACTTCTACCATGCCATTTTGCTCATGAACCCATTGAGAGATGATAGGTGTTACTGAAGAGGCTGAGTGGTGTCTACAGAATGAGTTATCCTATCCGTTTGATTACTAAAATCCTCCTCTGCTGAGGTCACCCTTTAGTGAGCATTCACATGAGACACAAATATCTTTGTAATTTTTGACTACTCACAGAGATTCATTAACATTCCTCTTCCCCAAATTTCTTTATTACCAATTTTTCAGTCACGCTCTTTCTAAGTCCCTGAACATTCAGCCAAACTGTTGGCTATAGCTCATGAACCAGTATATAATCATACCTCTGGCCTTTTCTCCTTCCAATCAAAGTGCATAACAAGGTGCAGTGCTGGATGTTTTACCCTCTGGGAAGATTTTTCTTCACCACCGTCTTCCAGGAATGTCCCAGAAAGGATCTGTAGCACTACAGCTGTCCACTGTCAGGTGGTGCCTGCATGTCATGCAGAATCACCTGTAAAACAGACCCTAGTCTTCTCTTCCTTTTAAAAGGGAACTCCCAATGAGCCCATAGGTGCAGGGGGAAAAGGCAGTGTAGCAGGAATGAGGAGCATGGGCATTTGGGCTACTTCCTATGTAAGAAGTAGAAGAACTTGTACTTTCAGCACCTCCTCAAGCCTGATCACCTATGTGGTGATCTATTTAACAGTGGAATGTTTCTGCACATGCCCTGTTTTATGGCTAGGTGAGTCAGAAAGCACCCAGTTCATAAAAGGCAGTTTAGATTGCCTGGTAACTTGGTAACTCACAGGCAAATGTTCACTTTCTACTATGGCTAGTAGCAGGCCAAGAGCTGTCTTTCCAAAGGAAAGCAGTTATCTGCAGAAGATGTTAGGGCCTTGCGCCAAAATCCTGAAGGCCTCCATTGTGATTCATCTATGGGGATCTGCCACAGGCTCCAAACAGCATCCCTATCTGCCACTGGCACATCGAGTACTACTGGATATGCTGGATTACGTGGCCCAGGAGGCACAGCGGCTTGCACAGCAGCCTAGACCTGTTGCAGGGTGTTCCCCTGCACTCACAACTAGTAGCTTTTTGAGCCACTCAGTAAATATGCCAGAGCAACACACACAGATGAGGAATGTATTGCCTCCAAAATCCAAATGACCCCACTAGGCATTGTGCTTCTTCCCATCCCCTGACACATCAATGTATCACCAATAAGTCCAGCATGGTTTGCTACTTCCTGCTTACTAGGTCCAATCAGCATAATGCCACCAATGTAATGGACCAGTGTGGTATCTTACAGAAGGAAAAAGAGGTAAAAATTTCTGTGAACAAGACTATGACTTAGAGCTGCAGAGTTGATATACCCCTAAGATAGAAGAGTAAAGGTGTATTGCTGGCCATGACAGCTGAAGGCAAATTGCTTCTGGTGGTCCTATGGACCGGGATGGAGTAAAAGACACCTAACTAATATACGTTGTGTCTCAAGTCACAATTCTTCTCTATCCTTCCCAATAAAATTGTCTCTAGTGGCTGCATATATACTATGCTATTTCAAGCTACTGCTGTTCTTAAATAGCAGCTATTTGGGGTTCACCATGGTTTGACTTTTTTAATTTTATATTCAATTTTTTGTTTCATTAAAAATTATGTAGTTACTTCTCATATTTTTGTTTTATCTGAGTGGATTCTAGGAGATAGTGAGATTCTAAGCTAAGGTAAACTCTCATATTTCTATTGGAATTCCATGGTAAAAACAAATTGAAACAAAATATTCCATTTTTTATAGTCATACTTCTTATGTACAAGATTATGAAGGGGTAAATATAACATGTATGCATACAATAAAAGTTGCTAAAACATGCTTTGAACTTGTCTGTAGTTTAAAAAAATCAATAGTATAAAAAATAGAGCAACAAATTACATAACATTTTCTATGTTAGAAAGAATTATACCCATAATAATAATAATAGGAATTATCCATAAATATAAAAGGATATAAAGAAATTATATGTAATTATCACACCTCTTTTAATGTATAAAAATGGTGCACACATAATCAAACCTATTTATTCAAATAAAAACAGATCAGTTGTCACTCTTTCTTATTCATCTTTTTTCCTGTAATTTGTATAGTGGTTTGTTTTTCTCCCTTGTTTTTAATGTCATTTTGCAGAACTTTCTCCCTTTTTTCCTCTTTTCTGTACCTTACACTATAATCTTTGTCTTTCTCCCTGTCAATCATGTTTTGGAAGGCTATTTATTTTTCCTTAGGGAAATGTTATTTTGATGAGAAAGATCTGGTTTCCACAGAGTAGAGCCATAATCCTAGAGTTTCCAGAAAATTATATAAAATAAATTGTTCAGATAGTACTAAAAAAAAGTGTTTTTATTGTTTTTAATTTAACCACATTCAGCTATGTGAAAAGCTCAAAGCATATATATATATAGATCCATGTAGATGGGTATGTAGTATTTTGGACTGCAAAACAAAAAAAAATGGTTGCGGAGTAATGAAGTAGAAGGCCTCCCTTGTCAACATTATCACAGGTAGGAGATAATATAAAATGGGGATTGAAAATGATATAGGGAAATTGGAACAAACTATCCATATCCTACTGATTTTATTTTTTTAATCCGCAAACTTTAGGATAGATTACTAAATTCCAGTAAAAAGATCAAGTTTCCAGAGGTTCAAAAACATTAAAAATTTAAAGAAACCACATTTGCATCAAAGTGAGTTGGAAGTAAATAAAATGAGTATATATTACACTTTTATATATGTAACAGAAAAGAAATTTGGGAGTTCAGATTTGAAATTAGAATTTATTTTACTTCAAATACTATGTAAAGCAGGGAAAAATAAAGGAGAAAAATTAAGTGCAAATTAGTTGAACTGCAATTTGTAACATGATCTTGAAAAGTGTATTTGGTTTGAAAAACAGATGGTATTAAAAGCCAATTTCACTAAAATATACTTTTCTACTCTCCAACTTTGTTTCAAAGAGTTTATCCTATGCATTAATTATTCTGCAATTCTTACATTTTAGCTCTCTACATTTTAACAGGATCCAAGAAAGAGTCTTTTCTATTTCCAAACTAGTACTCAGGAATGATATCCCTATTTCCCCAGAGGCTGCAAACAACCAAATGCTAATGCAAAATCTATTCTGTTCTTGTTAGAAAATAAAAGTTACTTACAGAAAAAAGAAAATAATTCTGAATTAATTGAAATGCTTTATTCAACTCTATTTTATCCTTATAAAATATTTAAAGAAAATGATTCCTTTCATTAGTTGGTAACTGGCATTGACCAATGAAATGTAATCTTCAGCAATTCACATATATTTTGAAGAAAAGCAAACTCATTCTACATTGAAGGTATAAAATGACTGAAAATCCATTTTAAAAGCTAGGCCCTTTCAAGACTATTTCTTACTTCATATATTCATTCATTCATTTTTACACAGATACACACATATACATACACACACACACAGACATGCACACACCAAGTATTACTTTAGTCACTAGGAAAGAGGCAAGATTTTAAAAGGCCACAAAACTGTAATTTCACCATAGTTACTGTTGTAAACAGTGTTTTATATACATATTTAATTTGTATGCTAACTTAATCTACTGGATCAATGTACAATATATGTCACTGACAGTTCATTATTATCTGAATGAGATATGCTTAGAGAAAAAATACATTAATTTTAATGTATACTAATATTAAAACATTTAAAAAGTGGTACATAAATTATTATTTAATTTTAATTACTTATATTACTCTCCTATCGCACTTTTAATATTATGCACTGGACTGCATTTTCCTTACACTAGAAACTATGAATTTAAATTATTATTTTTGCAATTTAAATGGCATTATTTAATGATGAATAAAATGTATGTAGATAATAAGAAAAGAAGAATGTTAAATTCTAGGCAACTATCAGTGTAAAACTGCCTAATATACAACAAATCTCAGCTTATTACTCTCCTGGACAGAAATGCTGGATTTATTAACTACATGAAAAATGCATCCTCCATAGAATATGATTTAAAAATTATTCTGATTTTATTAACAAAAATGCTTATCTTAACATTTTTTACATACTGTTTTAACTTATAAATATTACTTCATTTAAAGTTCAATACTGAACACTATGAAGAAGTAATGTTACTTTCTCATATTTAGAAATGGGGAAAGTGAAGTACAGAAAGCCTTTGCTGACTTCTAGTCACATGTTTGCTGCTTATAGCCTATTTGCATTATGGATTCCAGTAATATTTAAGCATCTGTAACAAACAAAATATTTCACATCTGTAGCACTGAACTTGATACTTCCAATATCTGAATTACGCAGACCCTACTTGTCTGAAGTAAAAGTTAATTCTTATTTTAAAATCTCGTACTAACATTGATACCTCCCTAGAAGTTTACATGACCTCTCCAGACAGATTCAGGAATCTTCCATTGTACATTATTTATATGAAAATCATAGAAAGAATTGAAAATGAATATGGTTTTGATTTCTCTCTTTACTATACAACATCTTTGTTTAGTACAAGCAGGAGAAAGCTTCCATTTGGGGCCAATACATTTATGACATTTAGCTAATCCACGGTAGAATAAAGACTACCGGGAATGTAAACAGCATTAAGTATCAAATAGCACCTGTCCGATTTTTTTCTATTCCCACTTAGGAACAGGGATTTCTGATTTCCTCTGGAGAAGATTCACCATAAGTAAATTGTGCTTCCCTTTACCTGTTTTATTTGCAGCCAGATTCTGAACTATTAGTCCCTTGAATAGGGTATAGTGGTAAGAGTTATTTATTTCCTCCTTAAAAGTCCTTTTTCCTTCATTTATTTTACCACCCAGGTTGTCACCCAGTTTCTTCTTATGGGCTATCTGTTCCACTAATGGAAAGTATCAGAATGTTGCTAAACCTTGCCTAAATTAGGCTTGTAAATAATCTCTTTGTATTGCCATGTGTTTATAATTAATAGAATGTATGGATTCTAGGTTATTTTATTATTTGTAAAATCCTTTCCTGGTCTATTTTGTTTATTTCTGTTCTGTTAATTGTGAGCAAACTATTTGTTTTCTCTGCTGAACACTACCAAAATAATCAGATATTGACTTTCCAATATATTTCATTGATGTTAAATGTACTTATCTCTATCGTTGTTTATGTATTTTGACTCTGCTTTTTTGATGTGAGCATGCTCTTATTTAGATTGCACTTTAGTCAGTTCAGCTGTTATAAAAACTAAAACAGACAGTGTGGCTAATAAACAACAGAAATCTACTTCTCATTCTTTTGGAGGATGGAAATCTGAGATAAAGGTACCAGCACCATAGGGTTCTGATTAATGCTCTCTTTCATGTTGCAGACTGCCAACATTTTGAATCCTCATATGGTTGAAATGCAGAGCTCTTCGAAATATATTTTATAAGGGCACCAATCTCATTCATGAGGGCTCCACTTTTATGCTCTAATTACTTCCTAAAATTTCACTTCCTAATATCATCATATTGTGAAGTTAGGATTTCAATGTCATCTTGGGTGGACAAAAATATTCAATGTGTTATATGTATTTATTTTGAAAACACTTTTTGAATTTCAACATAATAATATATTTATTACAATTTTATTTTCAATCTTTTTGCTACCTAACATTTTAGCATATTTTTGGTATTACAGAATACTGTCAAATTAATACTTATATTGTACTCTTTTACAGTATGAAGAACTTGGAAAGAATTTTCTTCTGTTCAATTATGCTTTACTGCAAAATTTAAAAATCCATCTGTATTTTGTATGGCATATTCCTTATTTTCTTCTCTCATTATCATGGGGATTAAATTTGCATGTTACTGTAAAGTCGTATGTAACGTAAAAAAAAAAGCTATGGCATCAGATGCTTTGATAGATTAATTACTCTCATGACCCCATACTTTTAGCCTTCTCTGTATCCTGACAGTTCTGTAGTGTTCTTCCACAGTGATTCTTGGGTTAGCCATAAAACTTGCCCAGTGCATATTTAGCAAACATGACATACCAGGAGTGTAAAAATGTTGTGCCTTTTTTCTTCCTTATTTGGTTCCCTGAAACCAACAAGACCATATGCATTAACAAGCATGCTGGAGGGATGTCAGAGATGCATGGAGAGGGGCTGAGTTGATTCAGCCAAGTCCTTTCTATACCATTAGGGCCCCACAACTTTACCACAAATATATTAGTAAGTCCAATAGAGAACAGTTGACCCAGCCAAATACTCACAACCACCAGCCAATCCATGGAGTCAAAAGAAATTACTGGTGTTTTATTTTGTTTTGTGCCACTAAGATCTTGGTTGTTTCACAACATAATTGAAGCCATAAGTGACTGACAATGGTGTTTACATATTTAACAATCTTTCACCATTGCTATCAAAACATATTATCTATTTGTATTCAATTTTCTTAACGTTTACCTTCACTGATACAAATATATCAACACTATTTTAGCTTATTTTTTCTGATATAACTTTTTTTACCCTTGTATTCTTAATCTTTCTGTGTCTATGTGTTTGAACAATTTGTCCATTACAAATAATATAGTCTTTAAACTTTTATCAGATGTTTTTGCACATATTAGCTTACTTAGTTTATTTACATTTAATAAATTTACTGATACATTAGGCTTATATCTAACTTTTTACCATTTGTTTTCTGTTTATCTTTTCTATCTTGGGTTGAAGTACTTACACCGGCAAATTTCAAGAGTTACTGTAAAGGTATAATAATCAATAAAGCATGATATTAGCATAAGGATAGACATGTAAGTCAAAGAAACCAAACAGATGCCAGAAATGGATTCACACATAACATATATGACTCATTGGTATTCAACAATAATGCCAAAGCAATTTTATGAATAGGGATACTGTTCTTAAAAAACAATGTAGAAAAAATTGGACATCTATATAAAAAGTGTGTCAGACCTTATCTTTAACCACATAATAAATTAACTTGAATGGGTCAGGAGCACAGATATAAAACAAAAGTATGAAACTATAAAAATTACAGAAATGTTTCTATTTGACAATCTTTGTGATCTTGAAAAATGCATGCATTGTTTTTAGATAGGAGCTGAAACCACAAATAATAAGGGGAAATTACAATAAGTTAGACTTAATTAAAAGTTAAAATTTGTATTTGAAAGACATTTTTATAAAAACAAAAATACCCATCTAGATTTAGTAAAAATATTTGCAAAATAAATATATTCTAAAAAAAAGTGTCCCAAATATATAAAGACATATTATATAAGTTAATAATGAGGTGATAATAAAAATGGGAATCAATAATTTAAACAGACACTTAACTGGAGAAAAGCTATGGATAGCAAATAAAAGATAAAATTAAGCTAAACTTTCTAAGTCATTAACAATAGAGACTACAGGCTGGGCATGGTGGCTTATGCCTGTAATCCCAGCATTTTGGGAGCCAAAGAGGGTGGATCACCTGAGGTCAGGAGTTTGAGACCAGCCTTGCCAAAATAGTGAAACACCATCTCCACTAAAAATACAAAATTAGCCAGGTATTGTGGTGCCTGCCTGTAATCCCAGCTACTCTGGAGGATGAGGTGGGAAAACCTCTTGAACATGGGAGGCAAAGGTTGAAGTGAACTGAGATCGCACCATTGCACTCCAGCCAGGGTGAAAGACTGAGACTCTGTCTCAAAAATCAAACAAACAAAAATGCAGACTACATTACTTTGTGATTAATAATTCCTATCAGAATGGCTAAAAACAAGAAAGGTTAAACAAACACAAAAGAAATTTGGCAACATCGACAGGATGAAAAGCCTTAAAAACTTTCATTTTTTGTTGGTGAGAAGGCTAAATGTTGCAGCCATATTGTACAACAAATCATAAATTTCTTGTAAAACTGTATACATGCTTATCTATGACCCAACAATCCCCCACCTAGATGTTTACCCATGAGAATTGAAAGCACATTTTCTCACAAATACCTTAGTCTGAGTTTATCAAGAGTTTCTAAGGGATAATCAAAACAAAAACCAAATATCTATCAACTGGTTAATAGACTAGAAGCTACGTTACCTTCATATCACCACTAAAAATAAAATAATTCTTCATATGTGCAAAAAATATGAATCTTAAAGCTTTCTGCTGAGTAAAAAAATCTAGAAAAGATAATATAACCCCATTTGCATGATACCATTTTATCATATTCTCTAAAAGCAAACTTTATAAAGATAAATAAGATCAGTTGTTGCCAGAGACTAAAGCTGGGAAAAGGGAACAGATTGTAAAATGGAATGAGGACACTTTTGTAGGAAATAATTTCCATGTTAAACATAGTGGTGGTTACATGACTTTATAGATCTGCGGAAAGTCATAAAACTGTATACCTTTATATACAATTAAATTTATAGTATGGAAATTATGTCCATTAATTATGTTATATACAGATTATACGAACATATTTTGAATGCTAATTCAAAAAAATAAGTAAGTGGATCAAAGATTGAAACAGGAAATATACTACAAAACATATGGATGGTAAATTAGCATACAAAAATGCTGAAAATGTTCATCTTTAGGGAAAGGCAAACTTAAATCACAAGAAAACACTTTAAATTACTAAAGTTATCAAGTATAGGGATAATTATGAAGCAACTAAAATTTCTATATGCATATGTAGAGATCCAAAATCATATGGCCAGTTAGAAACATATTTTGGCAGTATTGTACTAACTTAAAGCTACATTTCCCATTGGCCTTAGTCATCTCACTCCTAGACATTTATTAATCAAAAATAGAAATTGTTTATCATAGAAAACCAGTACAAGAAAGGTTAGAGCAGTTTTATTTACAAAAGTTGTATCAGCCCAAATGTTCTTCAACTGTTTAGTAAACATACTGTTATGTATCTATGTGATGAAATTGTTTTCGGCAACAAATTCAAATGAACTATACATATGAGCAACAACATTTGCTAATCTCAACACAGAGATGCTAAATGAAAGAGTATAAAAACAAGAAGTCTCAATACTGAATTATTCCATTGAATTCCATTCATTGAAAGACAAATTTAAATAAATAACTTCCAAAGTTTCTGTTAGGAGTTTGGTGGGTGTTAATAGTTTTAAAATGGAAGTTTTGAAACCATGAGGGTGATGGTTACATGATCATGTACCTCATCAAAAACCAGTGTATACTACAGATACAAAGTATGCAATTTAGGCCTCCATAGAACTGATTTCAAAAAGAAGTACTAGGGACCAGGTAAAGTGGCTCACACCCATAATCCCAGCACTTCAGGAAGCCGAGGCAGGAGGATCACTTGAGGTCAGAAATTTGAAACCACTCTTGCTAACATGGTGAATCCCCTTCTCTACTTTTAAAAAAAAAAAAAAGAAAGAAAGAAAAAAAAGCAAAAAAATTAGATGGGTATGGTGGTGGGCACCTGTAATCCCAGCTACTCAGGAGTCTAAGGCAGGAGAATTGCTTGAACCTGGGAAGTGGAGTTTGCAGTGAACCAAGACTGCACTATTGCACTGGCCGAGGCTACAGAGTGAGACTCCATCTCAAAAATAAATAAATAAATAAATAAATAAATAAATAAATAGTTGGAGAAAGCAGCAAAAGAGAAAAAAACTTACAGAGTGCCTATATAAATTGGTTATGAGTAAAATATAAACAAGGAAGAACAAACTGGAAGGCCACAGGAGGCCTCTGAGGAGGAAGGCCTCTTCATGTTTCATGTTCTGGTGCAGGGTGACCTTGGCTCTGTTACCATAAACATCTGTTACCATAAACATTGTGCTCAAGGATGTAAAACCCCTTTGTAGCACTATGATGTAGCCAGACTTATAGGCTCCTTGTAAGGCCTACATTCTATCAACTGTACATAGATAATAAGCTAAAGATAACCACATGTTCTTGTTTTGTGAAACTCCCAAACCACCACTGTTATCAATCCTAAGATGATACACCATTTCCTGCTCACTGATTCACTTGTGGCTCACTGATTCACTCCACCATCACTTCACCCCCACCCTGTACATCAAAGTGTTTGTCACCAATAAATAGAGTGGATGATCAGAGCTTGGGGCCTTCATTGCCTTTTTCAGAGTAATAAAGTAATGGCCCCCTGGTCCCACTGTCTCTCTTAACCTTTTTATCATTCCTTTATCACCACCGAACTCAGGGTACCCATGGGTGATGTAGGGCTGGCTCCCTACATTCTGGTGCCCAATGTGGGGCTCACAGATCCCTACATTCTGGCAACCAATGTGTGGGGCTCATGGATTTCCTACAATAAATAAATATAAAAAAGTATCACCCCTCAACATTTAGAAGCAAATGAGTAAAATATAATTTATGCCAAACTATTATAAATGTTTCAGATAAATGAGGTGGATTAAACAACTTCGCAGGCAAGTGAATATATGTTTCTGTTTGTCAAGGGAGGTATATTTGCAATTTAAAATTCTATGAACTGGAAAGTCATCTCTGAGAGTATAATTTACAAATAGTATAGACAGCTAAATAAACAAAAGAGGTTTAATCAACTCGTAGTTACACATGGCTGTGGAAGACTCAGGAAACTTACAATCATGGCAGACCAAAAAGCAAGCATGTCTTACATGGTGGCAGGTGAGAGAGGGCAAAATGTCCAGGGGGAACTGCCATTTATAAAACCATAGGATCTCATGAAAACTCCCTATCACAAGAATTCCATGGGGTAAAACACCCATCTGATCCAGTCACCTCCCACCAGGTCCCTCTTTCAACACTTGGGAATTAGTGACCCACTCTTGGCATGATGGATCTCTAGGATTCTAGTTGCAGAACAGCCCTACCAACCCCATCGACAGTTGAGCTGGCAGAAATAACTGTTGGCAGTTATTTCAGTTCTGAGAGTTGGCAGAGACAGAACACCAGCTTGTGTGGATCCCAAAGCATTTACCATAGAAATGGTTGTGGTGAAACACAGCCGTGAACTTACATCCTCCAAGGCTTGCCATATTTCTCTAGGTCACTCTAAACTTTGTTGCCTGAAGGATGCGGAAAGAGCAGGGCTATTGCCTATAGGATACAGCCAATCGGATCTGAATGCCCCTCTGTCTGCGAGCATCTCTCAGGGATGTTTCAGAATACACAAACCAATAAATCTAATACATTGCATAAATAGAGTGGAAAACAAAAACCATATGATCATCTCGATAAATTCAAAAAGACCACTCAATTAAATTCAGTATCCCTTCATAATAAAAATACTCAACAAGCTAGTCATAGAAAGAAAACCTGATATTTATATGTATATATGTATATATACATATACATATACACTAACAGACACACACCATAAAATACTACTCAGCCCCAAAAATAATAAAATCATGTCATTTTTCAGCAATATGATTGGAACTGCAGGGCACTATCCTAAGTGAAATAACTCCAAAACAGAAAGTCAAATATTGCATGTCCTCACTTTTAAGTTGTAGGTAAATAATGAGTACACATGGACATAGAGATTTGAATAATAGACGTTAGACACTACAAAAGGTATGAGAGTGGGAGGGGGTGGAATGGGTGATTGTGGAAAAAATAACCTTTAGAACAAAAAGAACTAACAGACATTTAGAGAACAATCTACCCAACATGTGTGGAATATATATTCTTTCATCAGGCCTTGGAACATTCTTCAAGGTAGAGCATATGTTAAGCCACAAAGCAAGTCTTAATAAATTTAAAAAAATAAAAATTCTATCAAATAACTTCTCAGACCACATTGGAAAAAAAAAGGAAAATTAACTCCAAAAGGAACTTTCAAAACTATCCAAATACATGGAAATTAAGCATTCTCCTCCTGAATGATCTTTGGGTCAAAAATAAATTAAAACAGAAATTTAAACATAAATATTTAAGACAATTAAAAAGGTAGAACAACATACCAAAACCTGTGGTATACAGAAGGAAGCTTATATTGTTAAGTACTTATATAAAAAATAGATTAGAAATTAACAACCTAATGTTGCACCTCAAGAAACTTGAAAAGAAGAAATTACCTAATGGGAAAATAAGTACAAAGCTAGCAGAAGAGAAATAACAAATATCAGAGTAGACTTAAACAAAATTGTGACAAAATAAAAAGATATGAAGAATGGATGAAATGAACAATGAGTTTTTGAAAACATAAATAAAAATGATAGACCACAAGCTAGAATAAGAAGAGAGAAGATTCAAATAAGCAAAATAAGAAATGAAAAGAGAGACATTTCAAATGATACCACAAAAATACAAAAGATTCTAAGAGACTACTATGAGCATCTCCACACTTAGAAATTTAAAAAGCCTGAGGAAATGTATACATTCCTGGAAACATAAAAGCTCCCAAGATTCAACCAAGAAGAAATCAAAATCTTGAACAGACAATAATGAGAAGTGATACTGAATAAGTAATAAAAATAACCTAACAAAAATAAGCCAAGGACTGGATGAACCCACAGCATAATTCTACAAAACATACAAAGAAGAGATAATATCAATCCTGTTCAAACTGCAACACAAATCAAGGAGGAGGAAATTCATTGTGACTCACTCTAAAATGCTAGCATCACCCTGATACAAAAGCCAGGCAAAAATGAAACAAAAAGAGAAAATTACAAATAAATAATCTTGATTAACAAAGATTCAAAATTCCTGCTGTCTCAGGTCTTGGGAATAGCAAAGGTAGAAGAAATTCTAGCTATAAATATACTTACCCCATTCAAATCTATGTTGTTCAATGGTGAACTATATATTTATACTTATTGATCAAGAATCTATTCTTACTACTGTTGATTTAGTATATATGAATAAATTTTAACAAGACATGTTTGTTCTGTAAACATTTCTCTGTAAACAAAGAACCATCAATGGTCTTTCACATATTCTGATTCGCATATTTATTCTATCTGCCTATTACTTTTGGTCATCTGTGTTTGTTTCTTATATACTAGAATGCAAATTTCATGATCACAAGGACACTAACATATTTTTCATAATAATAACTCCAAAATGTAATTAACAATTAACTCAGTAACTTTATACACACACACACACACACACACACACACACACACACACACACACACACATTCTCCACGTATATTGTAAGTTTAAGTATTTTCAGGTAGGGTGTGGTGGCTCACTCCTATAATCCTAGCACTTTGAGAGGCCGAGGCAGACAGATCAACTGAGGTCGGGAGTTGGAGACCAGCCTGACCAACATGGAGAAACATTGTCTCTACTAAAAATACAAAATTAGCTGAGTGTGGTGGCACAAGCCTGTAATCCCAGCTACTCAGGAGGATGAGGCAGGAGAATACCTTGAACCCAAGAGACAGAGGTTGCAGTGAGCCGAGATTGTGCCATTGCAATCCAGATTGAGCAACAAGAGTGAAACTCTGTCTCAAAAAAATTAAAAAAAGAAAAAAAGAAAAAAATATTTGCATTCCATATTCTTTGTTAATGCTTTGCAAAAGGATGTCATTATTTTATTATAAATTTTATTTTTCTAGAGGAATTGGCTAAATAGCTCACGCCTTTATAACAGTAGCATCAGTATACATAGCAGATACTCATTTTCAAATTTACAAAGAATTTTTCACTTCTTATTTGATCCTTATAATAGTCCAATATAAAGAAGTGTAAAAATAGTGTTTAAAAAAATTTAAGGCTCTAAAAGAAGCCATATTTTTATTTCAAATGCTGTTCTATAATTTATTAGTATATGACCTTTGTTTAATCTTTCAACTCTGCACTTCAACTATTCCAACTGTAAAAAAAAAAAAAAAAAAAAAAAAGTTTTTATTTCACAGACTTAATGTCAGTAATAAATAAATGGATCTGTATTAACACAATGCCTAGCTAACAGTAAATTTTTTAAAAAAAAAGAGCAGAGGATTGTTAATTTAATTTTATAGGTTTAAAAAAAGTTTCAGACAATTTAAGTGACTTTAAAACTAACACAAGTTTAACACCACATAATAGAATTAAATTATAAAAATATGTATTAGATTTTTTTCTATGATAATCTATTCCAAAGAAAAAACTACAGTTGACCCTTGAACAATACACGGTTAAGGAATGCCAACCTTGACACACTCTAATCTCTGCGTATAACATTTAACTCCCCAATAATTAACCACTAATAGCCTATTGTTGACCAGAAGACTTTCCAATAATATAAATAGTAAATTAATACATATTTTGTATATGTTTTTAAACTACATTCTTACAATAAAGTAATCTAGAGAAAAGAAAATGCTACTAAAAAATCATATGGAAGATATACATTTACTATGGATTAAATAGATGTGGATTATCATAAAGATTGTCATCTCTCTTCATATTCAGTACGCTGAGAAGAAGGAAGAGGAGGGGCTGTTTCTGCTGTCTCAGATTTTGAGGATAGCAGAGGTAGAAGGACCTCTCTATATAAATATACTTGCCCAATTCAAATCTATGTTGTTCAAGGACCAGCTGTGTATATATATATATATATACACAGCTGGTATATATATATAACATAAAAAATATATATATATTACATAAAAAATATATATATATTACATAAAATATATATATATTACATAAAATATATATATATATATTACATAAAAGCAATGAAGATAAAGAGTTGTAATTCTCAAAAATTTTATAGTCTGTACATTCACTGGGTCAGAAATCCAGCAAGTACATTTTCAAACTCAGCTTTCTTTAAAATACAGGAAATACTATAAAAGTGACATTATAAGCATGTTTGAAACTCCAATATATAGGAAAAGTTTGGGGTCAAAACTTATTTTGTCTAGGAATGTTTTATCTATATACATGGATCTAAAATGTATATATGGTTCAAGGATCAGATACTGTGTTTGGAGATGTATTATTCTAAAATCAAAAATTTAATAAAATTATTTCACAAGTATGCCAAGCCTGACTTTTGTTACAGTTAGTATGTAGGGTCATAGGAACCACAGTGTACCATTATCTTATGTTTAAATTGAGTTATCCAAATTATTGCATTTTGGTGGTAATGTGACATTTTCAAAATTAAGTTCACTTTGGTTTTACTTTTATAAAGAAGTGAGATATAAAAAGGCAGCGGTTTAATCTGCATGCCAGATGAATCCATAAGCTAAAATGAGATAAGGGTAAGTTTTCATTATCTTTCATGTTTTATTACATACAGAATAAGCATACTTACTAATACTAGTGATTTCTCCCCTGTTCATCTCAGAATCTTTTAAATCCTTCTGTGACTTAAATGAAGATTAATTACTATAAAAACTCTTCTTTAAAATCTTATGTTGGCAAATATCTGTTTCAGATCTAAGAAGTAGGGCCTCATCAATTTAAATCCATAGCTGTAAGTCTCCACATCTCTATATAAAAACACAATATTCTCCATCTCTTTCAACACTCTCTCACTCCAAAAATTATTATCATTTGGATGAGCTCAACAGATATACCAGCAATAATTTATATTTTACTTGTAGCATCTTCCCTATCTTGACATTCCTCATTTTTTTTTTTCTTATCTATACATTATCTCCTCTGTAGTGGAGACAGGAAGGATTAATCTTATGCACAGGAAATAGAAGCTCCTATGTGTGCCTTCTCTTGTCCTCATTCCTTATTCCATGAAATTACATATTTCTAGCTAATTTAGACACAGTAAAAGCTTCACTTAAGAATTCTAATAATTTGTAAAAACCAAGTAATCAAGATATATGTTATAACTGATACTACACAACTGCTACAATATTACAGAATGAGGAATAAACTGAAAGGATTAAGTCATCTGGAAAACTTTTTACAGAGCAAGTTTAGAACATTAAACTTTCCAAAAAAAATCTATTTTGTAATGGGTTGAAAATAAATAGAAATAAGTAGTGGTAAACTACCAGGTCATTAATATTCTAGTTCTGGTCACAGTCTCCTAAGGTATTACGAAACATCTCTGTATACGGTAATCGCAGGACTTTCTCTTAGTACAGCTAAAGAAGGGGTCCTTGCGCGTCCCACAGCCACAAAAATTTAAACTCACAGATGGTTTGAAGGGTGAGTAAAGCAGGGTTTCACTGGGTGAAAAGGAAGAAAAGCGGGAAATAGAGAATCTCCCCAGGCCAGAGTCCCTGATAGAGTGCTTCCTATCTGGCCATTCAAATCCCTGGTTCCACATAGGAACAGGAGGGAACAGGCTCCTCCCCACTGCAAAGAGCACAAACTTCCAGAATTTTGCTTTTATGTGTGGCATATAATTAACAGAAAAATGGCTTATATTAAGAATATATTATATAAAGTGTTCTTACATATCAATAAGGGAAGCAAAAAAATCTCATTAGGAAAAACATGACAAATAGAACCACAGAAAGACAAAATCTCAATAAATATGGAACATGAAAAGATGTTCCACCACATTCATAAGAATAGGTATACAGATTCTGTGACTACTTTGGAATGATAATTAGTTTGACAAAAAGGAAAAAAAATCATTACTTTTTTATTTGACAAAGATACAGAAAATGGGCCACTCTTGCAATATCTTTATATTTTATATGCTGACAAATTTTGCTACAGAAATATTATTCATCTATGCTAAGTATAGAAGTTCATGATAGCAAAGAATCCACTTTGAATCTGTTGAAGAGATTACTCCAGATGGTAATGACAAATCAATCATTTATTATACAAGAGCAGTATCATCTACAGAATAGACTTTGATAAGGAATTTAACACTAAATATCTCTTTGCTATTGTAATTGATGTTTAGGATATACACATCTATAACCATGGCCATACTTTTAAAATGTGTACTAATTTTAGAATTCTTCTAATGATATCCACGACCATAATTAAATCATAGCATATACCACATGGGTATCTCCTGTTCAGTATTTATGATAACACTCTCTTTGTCAACTCTGGAAGAGAAATATCATATCCTAATACAAAAAACCATCTGGCGCTACAGATGCCAGGTTTATGGTATCTTGACAGTTTTGACAGTAATACCACTGAGTTTATTCTTTTCTAGGGGCAATTAAAAATGAGTATATTTGATTCTTTGTTGTATAATTAAAGTAACATGGTTTGTGTCATAAAGGTTTATAAAGTACTTAGGTCAGTCTAGCAAAGCCACATTGATCGGATGTGAGGGTATGTACCAAAAGGAAACTCCTTTGCAGGGCAAAAGTTATGATTTGTCTGAATACAGCATAGTACATAAGAACAAATGTGTTTCATATTCCCTGGTCTGACTTATTTGAGTCATGCAAGCCATGATCTCAGACTAGCTCTTTGACTTTAGTGCCCATGCTTTTTTTATATAATGACAACTCTTATTAATTAGGTGGTTAAATTTGATCTGTGACCAGCTCTGCTTCCATTATGGGGCCTAATTCCCTTTTTGTTATGTAATCAAATATATATATGTTATTTATTCAATTTATTATTATTATTTTGCCTTTAAATGTTTCTATCAGCCCTTACGTTTTCACTCTTGACACACTGTGCCTGTGTGGTAAATACTGTAGGCTGTAAAATCATACATGTGTTTAAATACTGGCTCCATCACTCACGAGCCAGGTAGCCATATAAAAGTTCACTTTTGTAACTCAGGTCCTTAAAAAAATATGGATGTAATATTGTCTACATACGGGGTTTTTATAAGATTTAATTAAAAAATGAATTTAAAATGCTTAACACAGAGGTAATTATAACAAAAATGTTATATTATTCAGTATAAATGTTTTCCTCCCAAGATAATTCAATTGGAATATTAGATATTCTAGTCATTATAGACATTGCTTTACCTATATAGTCAATCCTCATTATTCTTGGATTCTGTGAATTGGCCCACTAGTTAAAATGTATGTGTAAGTTCAAAATAAATAATCTTGGATTTTCTCAGTCCTTTGCCGACATGCTAATGCTCATAACATCAAAAATTTTGAATCACTACATGTGCTTATTCTCAACTGAAGTTGAACAAGTCAACACTGTGCCTTATTGTTTTAGTTCTCATACTTTAAACAACTGTCCGTTTACAGTCTATTTGGTGCTACATTTTGTGCTTTTTGTTGGTGATTTTGCTGTTTAAAATGGCACCCAAGCATAGTGCTAAAGTGCTATTTAATGTTCATATATATGCATGTGTGCCATATGGAGAAAATATGTTAGATAATTTTTATTCAGGCATGAGTTATAAGCTGTTCACAGTGACCTCAATGTTAGTAAATCAACATTATGTAAGCCCAGAAAAAAAAAAGGGGGGGGGGAAATTTGCTGATCTATACATGAGGCTGCTCCATAAAGTGCTAAAATAACATCTACAATGCATGATAAAGATATAAAAAAAATGGAAAACCTGCCAAATCTGTAAATTCATGATATGACACATATAAAAATGTGTAGTGAACAGCATTGTTGTCATTCTTAAAGCCATATATATATATATACACAAAATCATGTATATGAGTACAGGGTCAGGAAAACACTAAATCCTTCTTGGCCAATGCTGACTGTCTTGCATGTGTTGAAAGCAGTATGGTCTGAAAAATGTTAAACTTGATGGTGTAACAGACAGAGTGGGTTCTACAGATCTGGTGACTTCAGGAAAGAATTTAGAATGCCTGATAAATATTATACAGAAGAAAGATTAGGTGAAAGGGCAGATTTTCAGTGCTGATGATTAAATACTGCCTTGTTTAATAAGGACAAGGGCAAATCAACCTATATAACAACAAATAAAGATCCTCAACAAGTAACATTTTGGTTGAGGAACATATTGTGACTCAAGACTTGTATACACTTAACCCTGCTTTCCCCCAGAAGCATTCAATATTTTTAAATTCTGTGTTCATGGTGACTTGAAAACATAACTACCATGAGTAATGAGAGCTGACTACATCTTGAGATATTACCCAATCTACTGAGAGAAGGACACAGTAATTCACACTGAAAGATAGTATACCTGTACTATCTCAAAAACTAGCACAACAAGAAGAGTTTTATTTATTATTTTTAAATGAAAGTCTACCTTATCACTGCTTTAAAGAAAATTATTGACAAACTAGAAGTTCATTTTTATATTGGGGGTTCTTTCTTAAGGCAACTATATTAAGTGCATATATTTGTGCTGTTAATTACATAAGACAGTCTTAGCCAAGAATGGGTAATTGGGTCCCAGGTACGATTTTTGTGTCTTGAGCTAGTAAATGGTAAAATACAGTGCTCTGATATTAAAGGTAAAGAATTTCAACACTTCATTAAATTTAAAATCATACACCAGTAAATATTCTGCTGAAAAGAAACTGGGAACACCTTATGCTGGAAATATTTTTATAACAGCCATGAGATTTTCTACATTTCCATTGAGAAATGTGTCAGTCACTACTTTGATAAACAGTAAAATCATGTAAACCGTATTCAGGGAAAACACTATAATTGGCTATTTTATTTTAAAAATAAGTTTGTATTTATTGGTGAAACTGTGTGTCAAGAAACTAAAATCTTTATATGTTAACTCTTATTAGAATTTGCACTAGTATTCATTAATTTGATATTATCCATCAAGTGAGCAGTTTGAACTAAGTTTGCATTTACTTTAAATAACATTATTAGGTCTGTTTCCCAGTACAGCTTTTTCTTGTGATTTGTTACATTTAGATTATGTTTTATTTTACTTTTTTTCAATGTAGGATGTGTAGTCTTTTCTTTTTAGTTAATACATTTGATGTTAACCAAGATACCTTATACTAGTGATCTTTTTCCTAACTTTGTATTTATATGTAGATAAATACTCCTTGTTTCCCATTAACTCCTTTAACATTTTGGTATCACTATAACCCATAACCAAATTCCCAATCTGAATATAATGCAAATGAATACTATATATTTTTCCATTATGTTATAGAGAGAAGTGCTTTGAGCTTCAGTTTTGAGGTTTGGTGTTGGACAAAATTACCCACATCTACAAGAAGTTCAATATTTGAATAATTTGTTTTGTAATGTAAGAACAAACTGCCATATGTAGAACGTAGTAAAATTTGGCAACTGTGGAATACAGAGATAAGCTGTCTCAACTTTTTAAAAAATAAGGCTTTACAGCTTAGGGGAGGTTTTTTTGTTTTGTTTTGTTTTGTTTTGTTAGCTTAAAACAACAACATTTATCATCTCAAAGTTTTTGCAGAGCAGGAATCTAGGTGTATTTCATCTGTGTCCCTGGCTCTGGGTTTCTCTCAAGGTCACAGTCAAGACGCTGGTTTAAGCCACATCATCTCCAGACTCAACTGGAGGCAGATTTGCTTCCAGAATCACTCAGATGGTGGTGGGTAGACTTAAATTCACTGCAGACTATAGGCCAGACACCACTGCCTCTTCCTCAACACATGGGCCATTTCATAGAATAGCTCATTATACAGCAACTTCATAGAATAGCTCATTATATAACCCTTTACTTCATCAAAACAAGAAAATGAGAAAATCAAGACATACAGAAAGAGTCTGAACAGGACAAAGTAGATGCCATTTATAGCCTGATCTTGGAGGTAACATTCCAATATTTTTGTCCTATTCTACTTCACAGAAGCAAGTCCCTAGATCTAGCCCACAATAAAGGACAGAGGGAATGAGACAAGAATATGAGTACTAAGAGGTAGGGATTGTTGGGAGCCCTTTCAGAAGCTGCATGCTACAAGTTCTTCGTGCTTACATTAATTCTCTAACTTCATAGCCGTAATACCAATATTTATTGTTCCTAAGAAATATAATGCATAGTCTTAGCCTCAAAGAGCTTCCATCTGTTGCATACACAGAGAAAAACACGTGCAATAATATAAAAACAACACTAAAGGAGAACAATGGGGCACCACATGACTAATTTCTAGTAAAAAAACTACATGTATCACAGCTGTAATTCCCAAATCTGGAATCAGAATTACCTCAAAAATTGCCAAAATTCCAGATATTTTTAAAGAAAGCATAAATTCTTAAATTAGAAAAGAGTAAAACAATGAAACTAATAAATGCAAATAGAGTTCTTGGAAAAAGATGCAAAGGGAGGATTTTAAAGTAGTGAAAGACAATATAACTTGTACGCATTTCTGAACTTTATAGTGAGCAAGAAAATTTAGGGAGATCTTAAACAGTACATGAACAGTTCATGAAAACTATGACTAGAAAAAAATACGAAGACGTAGTATATTTTGATGTGAAAATATTGGAAGGGAAGTCAAAATTATGGTGTTATCAATTCTTTCCTGGATTAATATACTAAAGTCATCTTTTCTCTTGCTTCTGTTTCTCTTAGTTTCTATTTATCTTGCCCAGCAAATTGTTACAAATCTTTCTGAAATATCAATTTTATTAGTTTCGTTTGACTTTCCTATAGCTCCAAGCTTCACTAATATGTCCTTATTGTAATTACATTGTGTATGAAGCAGACAAAAATGTAATATATTGATTTAGGATTTATAGATACTTTACGTTAGGGTGATAGTGTAGCAACTTATAAGTCATACATTACAGTTGTTTTATTAGACATATGGCTTTAGTAGTTTTATAAAACCATTGCCTTATTTTGGTTGTACTCTACCTAAATATTTTATCTAAAAATTTTTTGAAAAAATTAACATATTTTAAACAAATTTATGTTACTAAAAGAATGAACAAAATAGAGACTATGAAAAAGGCAGAGTATTCTCAGTAGTTTTTCTTTATGTGTACTAGTTTAATTGACAAATCTGTACATAAAATATTGCTCAGATACTACTTTAGGGTAACATTCTGGGTATCATATTAATAACAAAGCATAAATATGAGTAGAACTTCTGGAATGCAGGTTTATAACAGCTAAAATATATTTTAATCCATCTTTTTAAAAAACCACATATTTCTCAACAGATCAAAACACAAATATCTTAATTGTTTCTGTTGTTGTACATAAACTTCCATAAATAAAATGTAATTATATTTTTTTCATTTTCCTAAGTTTGGGGACACTCAGCTGAATTAAGCATAATTCCAAACACTTTAAATTAATTGTTTCATATTTTCTCCAGTCTTCCTCTGACATTGCCATCTGCTGTCACTAGAGAAAGTGGTTAAAATAAAACAAAAATTACCCAAGAAAAATCTAACAGCCTTGGAGGAGAGATCTGAACAAGCAACACAGATATATGTAGTTAAGCCATCATTTAGAGAAAAATCAATTGAAAGATTGTTACAAGTCTACAATGCAGAAGAACTTAAGTGAGCAAAAGTAGTGTTTAAGCAGCATCCAGGTTTTAGGCAAGAACAGAGAAATGAGCTTGACATAATTATCAGCAAGTGGTAACCTTATATTGAGGTCCAGTTGCCCCAATTTTTCTTCAACAAAATTTTAGGGAGAAAATCTACCCAATACTTAACACTGGCAAGTGGTATCTCTAATGTAATATGCAAAATAATAATGTGAAAGGATAATACATTTGGGACCCCAAAATCACTAAGCCAAAGCAAAAAGTCAAGCTGGGAACTGCATCAGGCAAAGATGCCTCCCATTTTATTAAGGAGATTCCTTGTGAGTTAAGATTTTTACCCTAAAAATAGTTCTGTTGAATTCAACCCTGGCAAAGTAAATTGATAGGTTATCCTTCACCAGTGTGGGACAGAAAATCATCCCTCTTCTCAACTGAGACAAATGCATACCTAATTGCTTTCTCAGCCCTATTGTTTATTGTAAAAACGTAGGTTCATTGAGCCAGATTAAGGCATAAATGACTATTCCTTTACCCTCCGTCATACGTAAATTGTGTATTTAGTGAAAGGCTATTAAATTAACCAAAAGAATGCAACCATTTGCATCTTGTCTACCCACTGGCTCCTGCCTTTCATGACTGAACCAATATACATCTTACACATATTATGTAACATCTCATGTCTCCCAAAAATGTATAAAACCAAGCTGAGCCCCAACCACCTCGTGCAGATGTTCTTACCATCTCCTGACAGCTGTGTTATGGGCCATTGGTCACTCATACTCGGCTCAGAATAAATCTCCTGGAATATTTTACAGAGTTTGACTCTTTTACCAACATTAGAGACATCTGGTTATTTGATTAGTGAAAGGCTAATCAAATAACCAAAAGAATGCAACCATTTGCATCTTGTCTACCCACTGCCTGGAAACCCCACCTTGAGTTGCCCTGCCTTTCTTGACTGAACCAACATATATCTTACACATATTATTTAACGTCTCATGTCTCTCAAAAATGTATAAAACCAAGCTGCACCCCAAGCACCTCCTACAGATGTCCAAAATGATACAGTCTAAAGGCACTTAAAATGTAAGCAGTGTTAAATACAGTTTAGCCTAAAGCTGTATCATTACATATTTTAAGTTCAAACAAAAGGTTTCTTTGTAGATTGTAAACTAAAACCTAAATAGAGTTGTGAGGGACTGTGTTAAGAAAAATGGAGGCCAAAAGGGGCATGGTTTCAAAGTCAGGAATTTTCCAGCACCATGCCTCCATCCATGTCCCCATCCAGGAAAGTAAAATTCTTTATCTGACTTTCCCCTGCTCAGGCTAGGTAGAATTCCAGGTGAGCCTCTTTGATCAAAAAGCCCTTGAAAAGCTCTGGGTGGAAGGGCCCCTATTGCAAACCTAGCAGCGAATCTGATATCAAAATCAAAGATCACTCCAGTGGAAGTTTGAAAGAACTCCTCTCCTTGGATGAGAACACGAATGGGGCAGGAATAACCCCAAGGTTAAAAACTCACTGCTCCTTACCTATAGGGATTCCTCCCTTGGATCCTCTTCACGACAGCGTGGAAGCTCTCTCTCTTTCTCTCTCTCTCTGCCTAATAAATCACTCTCTGCTAATCTCTTTGGGTCCATGATATTATTCGAATGGTAAGCTCACCGCCTCCAAAGCCCCTTCCCCATTCCCCGGGTAAGAGAGGTCAAGGACCTGTGCACATGCCGGGGAAAAGAGCAGATCAGAGAACTGGAAACGTTGGGGCTCTGCCCCGTTACATCTTTGGCAAGCACCAAGAGGGAGCTGAGCCCCTGTGCTGCACCCCAGTTACAGTTTCAAAGACACTGTAGCTTAATTTTGTGCCAATCACAGAGTATTGACCAATCAAAGGTGACCAACTGTTCAAACAATAGTCACATTTTAAGTAAAAGGCTTAGCTGTAATCAATCCAGCTGTTTCTATACCTCACTTTCATTTTCTATACTTTTCTATCTATAAATCTTCTACCACATGGCTGTGCTGGAGTCTCTTAGCTTACTCTGGCTCAGTCCATTTCCAGACTTAGGAATATCGCTTTGCTTAAACTTTTTAAAATTTAATTCAGCTAAAGTTTTTCTTTTAACAGATGGTGTCAAAAATGGGATCCAGAGCAGTTTCTACTGACCCCCATGAGGACTAAGTGACCAACCAAGGTACCCATCAGTCTTACTGGGTCCACTGCTCTCTTAGAGCAGCTGAGGATTATTCTGAAGCTGAACCGATTTGTATTTTGAGTTCTCTGAGTTTATTTGAGCAAAATTCTGATCCAAACTAGGCTTGGAAGTCATAACAGAAACTAGACTGAGCCCAGGATCAGATTAGATCTGATAATTAACTGATTGGATCCAGTTAGAAGCCTCTTATGTCTCACTGGATTAGAAGGAAACTGGTAGTAAATGGCAGTATTGCAGGGGGTATAAAATTTGTCTTTTGGAAATTGGTAGAAATTTTTGTTCTCTACTCACTTTGTTTCACTTTTCTTGCATACCTGGGTAAGGAAAAGTTGATCACTGGCTAATTGATCATTGGCTAATATTTTCAATAAAAATAGGATCCTTAATTTTTAATGAACATAGTTCCTTCCAGCTTATACATGTATAGGTATTAGGCCCTGGAAACAGTAAAGTCTTATAGAAATGACAAAATCTTACTAAATATTAGTTACAGTGGAACATTCCAAATCAACAGCACAGCACTAAAGGAATGCATTTGAAAATGAGGGCTACAAAATTAGTCTCATCTAAGAATAATTAATGATAGACAGAAGCTTCTAAAAATATACCAGTATTTTCATGTAAAGAGTTTATAAAAGGTAAATAAAAAGCTAAAGTGACTAATTGATAAGAAAAATTAAATCTGCTAAACTTTTGGATTATTACATATTGCACCTCAAAGGTGGAAAGAAAGTCATCCTAAGTGTTAATAAATTGTAATCCCATACTTATACACCTGCCATGGTGGTTTGTTGCATCCCATCATCTACATTAGGTATTTCTCCTTCCCCTATCCCCCCACACCACAATATACCCCAATGTGTGATGTTCCCCTCCCTGTGTCCATGTGTTCTCGCTGCTCAGCTCCCACTTACGAGTGAGAATGTGTGCAGTTTGATTTTCTAATTGATGTGAGATGGTATCTCACTGTGGTTTTGATTTGCATTTCTCTAATGATCAGTGATGATGAGGGACTTTTTTTCATATATTTGTTGGCTGCATAAATGTTTTCTTTTGAGAAGTGTCTATTTATATCATTCACCCACTTATTGATGGAGTTGTTTTTTTCTTGTAAATTTATTTGAGTTCTCTGTGGATTCTGGATATTAGCCCTTTGGCAGATGGGTAGATTGCAAACATTTTCTCCCATTTTGTAGGTTGCCTGTTCACTCTGATGATAGCTTTTGCTGTGCAGAAGCTCTTTAATTAGAATGTTTTTCAATTTTAGCTTTTGTTTCCATTGTTTTTGGTGTTTTAGTCATAAAGTCCTTGCCCATTCCTACATCCTGAGTGGTACTGCCTAGGTTTTCTTCTAGGGTTTTTGTGGTTTTAGGTCTTACATGTAAATCTTTAATCCATCTTGAGTTAATTTTTATATAAGGTATAAGGAAGGAATCCAGTTTCAGCTTTCTGAATATGGCTAGCCAATTTTCCCAACACCATTTATTAAACAGGTAATCCTTTCCCCACTGCTTGATTATGTCAGGTTTGTCCAAGATCAGATGTAAATGACCTCTTCAGGGAGAACTACAAACCACTCTTCAAAGAAATAAGAGAGGACACAAACAGATGGAAAAACATTCCATGCTCATGGTTAGGGAGAATCAATAACATGAAGATGGCCATACTGCCCAAATTAACAAATACTGTTTCATGGTGACCAGTGATCCTATTTTGTTCAAGTGTTTTAAACCTTTAACATATTTGATAGGCTTCACAAAATATATTTCAGCTTCAAAATTAAGTCTTCTTTGACATCTTAACACTGGGATGCTAAAGAGGGCCACTGAATCCTTCCAGAGGGAAGTAAACAAGATTATTTGACATGTTAAGTTACATGGGAAGCATTGTCAAATAAGAAATAATGTTTAACCTTCTTCAAGTTATATGTAATGAATGTCATTTAATATATGTTCCAAAATTATACGGGATTTCTAAAATTCTAGTATGTCTGAATATATGCTATCAATCACAATTATGGTTATAATGTTAAGTTATTGTAGATAGCAGAAATAACCAAATTTTCTTATCCATTGTGTCTTTAAAATTATTAAAGTCATTTCCACAGTTAATTGCTTAATTTTGATGCAGTTTCTGAAAACTTTACGAGCATGCAAAATCATAGAATATGGAGTCTTTAAGGAGGTTCATGAAAAAATGAAAATGACACTGAGAAGCACTCTTGAATGCAGGTTTCTTATAACTTTAGAATCATATCATTTGGATTGGGCAAGAATTCTTAGAACTTTAATGAAGAAACTGACTGGTTTATAAAACTGCTAACTGAAGTAGAATAAAAATTAATTTAATATCAATAAAATACTTTGCCAGATTTTCATGCTGAATCAGCCACTGCTGAAATTGTTTAGATATACAATCTGAATGAACTCTACGGTCTAAGTCAGATTACCTATGATTACCCATCGGTTATCAGTGTGATACTCCTAAATAGGAAAAACAAATGGTATTCAAGAGGACATAAGTCCAGTGTTAAGCACAGACTCATGGAGAGCCCAAATGACTGCCTTGTCCTTGTTATTTAAAGTGCTGAATTTCATCACTCATCATGGAATATGTAAAATGATCCAAATGTTTTATATATATATCTCAAACTCATATTCCTAAGGAGACAATCAAAATTTCATGTATATTCTGCTACCTGATGGGCCGTTTATACAAATATGAAGGGTTTCATTCCATTGTCATTTTTAATGCATGTTTTCTGGTTGTATTAAAACTTTTCCATGCAAGAAGTCTGATGTTATAATAGCAACACATTATACCACAGTGTATTTTCACCAGGTAAAGAAAGCTTTTCATGGTTTACAGACTGAGGAGAATTGTCCCCTTTACAATCTTTAATGCAAAGACTGAGTCTTCAGAGAACATCAGAGAATGACTGCCCTTGCTATTCATACTGCAGCAAAACTTCGGGACCTTGAACCTTGGGTTCATAATCTCACAACTGAGAAGGGTCCCTTTACACTCTTGGAACTGTAAACCCATTGGAAAACCTTAAGGTAAAGCTAACCAGGGAAGTTTCTCCACAAAAGAAGATGGCATCCCTGATCAAGAATCAAGACTTCTCTTTCATGAGACCTTTATCTTTCTTTTTTTTTTTTCTTGTTTATGCATCTATGAACAACAGAAGTGAAAAGGAGGCTGTTATGTGCACTCATGGAATATATATTTGTGAAGGAGTTTGCAGACAGCATTATGCATGGATAACTTTATATTTTGATAGCTGGAAGTTGAAGGCCCAATGTAGGTGAAAAGCTTTAATAGTATATATGTTGTCTAATAATCAGTCAGAAACAGAACATTGTTCCACTCTAAATCTACATCATGGGTTGAAGAGAACATTGTCAGGAGGTCTTCACTATTCTAGAAGGGCATCATTGTTTTCTCTCTTTTTTTCCATGGTTAGGAGTAAATGAGGCAATGATTAAAAGTTTACCACTGATGATAGGCTTTACAACAGATTCTACTCTAATGGCTATGGTTACACAACAGACTTTAAATTACCTTGTAAAAGTTATGCTAAATAAGAGATCTGCTCTAAATTACTCATTGGCTAAACAGAGAAGTATTTGTGCAGCTTTTGGCACTTCTTGTTGCCCATGGAGAACTACATCATAGTGCATAGTATAGAGATTCTGTTGTAGGGGATTAATGAAGAGACTGTTTAATTAAATTGGGTAGATTCTTTAACTCATTCTTTGATGTATTTGATTTTAGTTGGTTTGGCTTATGAGGACCCACCATAAGGAGTATACTGCAAACTCTTGGTATTATCTTCCCAATAGTCATAATAGTAATCTTCTTGTAGTACTATATTCTCTCAAAAGCTTTAAATGTTTGCATACAGATATCTCTAGAAGGTCAAACTGTCTCTCTTCAAGTGGAATGACATAAGCTGAAAGAGATGTGTAATCATGAGGGCGCTGTAACCTATGAATGACATGCGGAGATCAGAAACCCATAATGATAGTAACTGAGAGTGGTTATAAGGCCCCAAGTTTCAATTACACTCTCACATAAGTGAGAACCAAACCAAAAGGAGGTAATTTTTTAATCAAAATAGTGGGAGGCTGTTGTTTTGGACTAAGCACATGCAGTAGACCTCAATAGACCAGACCAAACCAAAATGGAGTGACTCATGCTAAACGTGACATAATCAAACTAACACTTTGGAAACACATAGATCCTAGAACTAAGTTTTGTTTTCTCCTGTAAACAGCCCATTCCAGCAAAAGCTTCATGAGCTATCCTTTAATCTAAGCCTTACAAAAAAGTAAGATAAAATAACCTGAAGTCCTTGTTCCCCTTACCAAACCACTGATCTGCTATCCCAGTGGGTTTCAAGACTGAATAAGTACATTTACAATGCTGATACTGACATTAATGACTCAAGTTTGATCACTCTCTCATAGTTGAAAAAATTGATAAAAAGGGACAAATTGTTAAATCAACTTTAGCCAAAAGCTGCCTTCTTACATATTTTAAGTTTAGCCTAAAGGTTTCTCTTTAAATTGTGAACTATCACCTAAATGGAGTTGTAAACACACTGTAACCTACTCTTGTGCCAATCATTAAGTTTTATTCAAAGGTAGCCAACTGTTCAAACTATGTTCATACAAGGCAAACACCAAGCTGTAACCAACCCAACTGTTTCTGTGCCTCACTTTCATTTTCTGTATGTTACTTTCCTTGTTCTGCCCATAAATCTTCCACCATGTGGTTGTGCCTAATTTGGCTTGGGAGGCTGCCTGATTCACAAAATTTCCTTTGCTCCACTTAACTCTTTTAAATTTAATTTAGCTAATGTTTTCCTTTAATAGCAGAAAAACATGATGGACATGAAAATATATCCCTGAAAGAGTTGGAACACATATAAATATATCTGGAGAACCTTAGAGATTCATGAACTGGTGACAAGGGAATAATTCCTATAAAATAACAGAACTCTGGTTTTCAATGTGTAAACTTGTAAAAGAATTTTAACTATCCCTTAGATATGACATATCTACTTCTTAAATTCCTAAGGTCTACATGTTAAATATAATACTAAATTTAAACATATATTTGTACAACAGATTAAAAAAGTGCATGTAATATTGTTGTGCCTTTAATACTTAAATTATGACGAAGTTCAATATTTCTAATTCTGGTAAAACTAAATTAATATTGCTCGAACTATACTTTATTGTTTAGGGTTAGAAACAGTTTCATGTGCAATTTCACCATACCTTAATACATCCTAAAAGACCCCATACATTGAGATGAAACTCATAAGTAGCCAGTGAAGCTTCGGTGCAGATTTTGATAAAACTTACTGTCTTAATTTCATCTTGCAATATTTTCTTATCAAAAGGAACTGGAAAAAAAAACTATTCTTGACAAAGCAATTTCACTGTGGCTAACTGTTACAGAAATGTGAGAGCTTTATGATAATTTATAAAACTAGAAAAGCATATTTAAAAGAGCTTTTACATTGATAGTGGCTTCTAAGGAAAATTTAGTTTTCAGTCTGCATTTTGATTGCAGTTTTTATAGAAAAAGGAAGCACACAATTCCAACTACTTTAAATTTCTGGGAGGTCTGTCCCCAGGTATGTTTACCAGAGCCATCTCCATATGAAGAAGAGGAACAGCCCAGGTGGTATTTAATTCTCGTTAATTCTTGCCCTTCCTTTGAAAGTGTCATGGCTACAACTTTGTCAAGCTGTAGGGAATAATCTCATCAATGAAAAAAAAAAAGAGATAAAAATGACTATTTGCAGCTATCATAAAAGTGGTAAAGTGTAGCATGGAACGAAAATGAGAAAACAAAACAAAATTTAAAATGCTTTTTGGAAAGTTCTAGGCTTTTGAAAGAATTATACTTCCTTTTAATAAATATTGGGTTCTTTATTATCAAGTCTTATACAGCACAGATTTTTATAGTGCATGACGGCTCTGAAAATAGGAAAGCAACTTTTACACTTTCTGCTACATTCCCCCTTCTTTCTTCTTCAAAGATGAAATATATTAAGGTTTATATTATTTTTCCTATCATAAAACATGAACCAGAAGAAATCTAATGGAATTTGAAGTTTTATAACAGAGGTAATATTTTTGGACTGTCTTTCATCCAATGAAAAGATTAGCTATCTAATATTATAACGCCACTGGTTTCCTAGCCTAGTGGTTAAATATTATACTATTCATAGGTAGTTATTACTTTTCTGATAATGTATATAAAAATTAATTGCCTAAATTTTACAGCTAAAAAGTTTTTTTTTTTGCATTTTGTCTGTCTTATTTTTTACTTTTACCTCTTCATTATTTTATAGTTAAGCAATTAATTAGGATGTCTAACAATACAAAGAAATTGAACCAGAATGGCATGTATAGTTATTATTGTTGACACATATCTATATCATTACTATAAATATCAATGTACATTACAATAGTATCCATTATATGTAAACATTTTATGTACACGGTAAATCTTACTGTTAAAAATACTAATGATCTTCATGAGTAGGATTTTTAAAAACTTTTGTTAATATGTGCTTTCTACTAAAATCAGTAGGTATGAATTACTTACTAAATGTGTAGAAAGCTAATTCCATTCTTTTTATTTCATTTGGTTGAAAATTTCTCTAATATCAAATTATTTCTGCCTTCCTTATTATTCAAGTATTTGAATCAGAAGAAATAGATGCATTGATTCTGATCCCTCAATATTGAGTCAGTTCTCTTCCTTATCATGTTGATAATCACTAAAAAATTCTCAGGGTTTTTGGATACCAAATATAATAAAAGGTATTGCCTTTTTTCCCCCAAAAACTACTGTCATGATCATTAAAAGTGTGTTCACACAATTACACACAAATATATGTGTAGATCGATAGATAAATACGTAGATATATATTTTTAGTAGATTTTTTTTTTTTTTTGAGGCAAGACCTTAACATGTACCCAGGTTGGAGTGCAGTGGTATAATTACAGCTTAATGCAGCCTTTACCTTCCAGGCTCAAGCAGACCTCCCACCTCAGCCCATAAAGTAGCTGAGAGCACAGGTGCATAACACCATGACTGGCTTACATTTTAATTTTTTTTATAGACACAAAATCTCTTCCATGTTGCTCGAGCTCCTTGTCTTCAGGGATCCTCCTGCCTCTCCCTCATGGAGAAAAAGAAACCTTTATATACTATTGGTTGGGATGTAAATTGTTGTAGCTATTGTGAGGAAGAATCTTAAAGTTAAAAAAAAAAAACTAGGACTATCATATGATTCAGCAATTCAATTTCTCGGTATTTACCTAAGGGAAATAAAATCAGTATGTCAAAGAAATACCTATACTCCCATGTTCATTGTAGTATTATTCACAATAGCCAAAACTTAGAAGCAATCTAAATATTCACCAACTGATGAATGGATGAAGAACCTTACAAGAAAAACCTTAAAACAAGAAGAAAATCTTGCCATTTGTGACAACATGGATGAAACTGGATTACCTTATGCTAAGTGAAATAAGCAAAATCCAGTAGAACAAACACCACATGATGCCACTTATATCTGCAATATAAAATAGTCAAACTCACAGATGCAGAGAATGAAATTGTGGTTGCCAGGATCTGGTGAAAGAGAGAAATTGAGGGATTCGTCAAAGAGTAAGAGGTTTCAGTTGTAAAAGATGAATTAAATCCTAGAGGTCTACTGTACACCAGAGGGCCTATAGTTAGTAATATTGTTTTAATACTTAAAAATTTACTAAGAGGGTAGATCTTAGGTGTTTCTATCATAAACCAAAAAGTATCTGATACAGCTCTCAATCAATTTAGACGTTTTTTCTGCCAAGGTTAAACACCACGGCCTGCAGCAGACTCAGGAGGTCCTGAAGACATGTTCTCAAGTTGGTTTGGTTACAGCTTGATTCTATACATTTTAGAGAGACAGAACTGATGCACAAAGACATAAATCAACACATGCATGGTATACATTTTTCTGGCAGGGGTGGGCTTCCAGGTCAAAAGTGAATAGGTGCAATTGGTTGAAAGACTTTATCTCTGCCTGAAGTGCTCAAATCAGCTTGAGTTAAGGTAAGGGAGAGGATGTCCATTCAGTTGTTCAGGGGTTTAGTATTTTATTTGTGGTTTGCAGTATCGTAAATCAATAATAATGATATAAATTTAATAAACGGGGTTGGAGGAAACTTTTGAAAATGATTAATAGGTTTGTGGCATAGACTGTGGGGTGGCTTCATATGCCTCTTGAAAGTCAAAACTATGGAGACAAAAAAACAAAATGAGTTTTTAGGAGCTACAATTGGATAAGGAGGTATTGACTAGAAAGGGACATACAGAATTTTTGGAGATAATGCAGCAGCTTCTATCTCTATTATGTTGATTATTAAACAAATGTGTGAATTTGTCAGAACTCATATATTACTATAAGATATAAATTTAAGGTCAATAAAAATACTAACTTGCTTGCATACACAGTCAAAGTTAATCTGCTCATTGTGTAGTTTCCCCAAGTCTTTCACTCAGGCATAAATATAAATAAATACTTATATAGGGAGAGGTTTTGATATAATAGAAAAGCTACTATAGAAAACAGATATGGGTACTGAAGGCTCAGCTCTAAGCCAAATATTAGCCTTATGCTCCTTACATATTATATTATTAAAACAGAATTGTAGCTATTTTCCTGATTAAAAAAAAAAAAAAAGCTGATAGCTTAAATAGGTTAAAGTAACTTTATTCAGTGGTTAGAACATGGTAAGCCAGAGACTGATTCCAGCCTTACTGACAGCCTTGTTTTTACCTCCTTTATATAGCACATTTTCAGAAAATATCTTGCATGTTAAAGCTAATGGTTTAATGAGAAAACTATGTGATCTTTTAATTTGGGAGGACTCCACTGAAATGGTGTTCATAAATAAACTGTCAGAAAAAGTCCTCAACTAAATTTCTGAAACTTTCTTAACAATATGAAAAACAAAAGAGGAAATATTTAGCAACATGGATTAAGCATGTCCTTATATTTTTTTTGAAAAAAAAAATTTGCAATGTGATCAATATTGGCCTTTAATGGAATTCACACAATATTTCCAATGGTTCATTAAATACCAAGCACTGTGCAAAAATTTTGCACTTGTAAGTTAGATTATGATAATAATAATATGTCAAGTTGCTAAGCCCTTGAATAATAAGGGTGAAGTAGACAGGATAGAGCAAATCAAATTGCAAGAATAACAGAAGCACATATATCTAAATGAAACTCTGGTAGGCACTATAAGTGAATCAATCTTTTAAATTTCCAAATTTCATTTTTAACATCTTGGAAGCTATTTTTTTTCTGAAAGATCAGGAATTGTTATTGTTTGTAAACATATGCTTAAAATATAATTAAAAGCATGCAAGATTGGCCAGAAAAAGTCAAGGTTATCATTGCAAATTACTATTAGTAAATAAAGTTTATGATACTGGAATGAAAGGTTTACATATCTTCATTTTCATTAGTAACTACTGTTAATTTTATTTAGTATTAAATAAATACTAAAATAAAATTTATTTATACATACACCTGGAGAATAATGGAATACATTTATTTTCATGACTAATATTTTATAATGTTTATATCTTCCTTTAATAAATATTAAAGAAATTACATACATTGACATTTTCTCAGCCTATCATACATATGATAAAAAATGAAAAATATTTGTCAAATAAATAAATATTGTAGGGTAGTGAAGTGACCTAAGCTATTACAGTCTTGTACAACTTTGTATTTTTCCTAAAAATTGTAGCAACAGAAAGTTCTGATGACATTAATAATTAGCTACTTTCCACTAAATGTTTTTCTAATTATAGTGAAAATGAATTTCAGAGTATTCTGACATTATCGTACATTTAATAAACTAAATTTAGTAGCAGGTAAGCACAATACTTCAGGCATCCTCTTCACTAACCTCAAGCAAATGCCAGCTCCTTGTCCTCTCAGGTGATATACACTTATGTAAATGGTTGCTCCCTACCAACACAGTTTCCCAAAGCAGAGTTTGGCTACTCTTCCTAACAAGAATCAGACATGGAACAGGTGTGAAGTGAAACCTCACTGTGATTTTTATTTGTGTTTACCTCGCAATTAGTGATGTTTAGCACCATTTCATATACTCATTGCTATTTTTATGTCTTCTTGGAAAAAATGTCTATTTGTGGCCTGTGCTCATATTGTGACTGTTTTTTGTTTTCTGATTTGCCATTGAGTTGTGTGAGTTCTTTATATATTTTGAATATTAACTGCCTTTTCATTTGATTTTTTTCCTTTACTCTGCAGCTTTATTTGATGCAATCCCATTTGTCTATTTTTAATTTTGTTTCCCAAGCTTTTTGTGTAATATCAAAAATATAATTACAAAGGCCAAAATTAAGAGCTTTTCTACTATGTTTGCTTCCAGTAATTTTCCAGTTTCAAGATTTGTGTTTGAGTCTTTAATCCATTTTGATTTGCATTTTATATATGAGGGTTCGGTTTTATTCTTTTGCATATGATATGCAGTTTTCCCAACATCAGTTATTGAAAAGGCTATCCTTTCCCCATTCTGTCTTCTTGGTACCCTTGAGGAAAATTACTTGACTATGCACACTGGAGTTTATTTCTTGGCTCTATTCTGCTTCATATGTGTATGTGTCTGTTTTCATGTCAGTACCATATTGTTTTAATTACTATAGCTTATAGGTTTGCAATATAATTTGAGATCAGAAATTGTGATACTCAAATTTTGTATTTTCTTTTTCAAGATTGCTTTAGCTATTAAGAGTTCTTTTTCAGTTCCATACAAATGTTAGCATTTTTTTTTCTATTCCTCTGAAGAGTATTATTAGAATTTTGATAGCAATTCTATGAAATCTTTGTACCACTGGGTAATAGAAACATTTTGACAATATTAAATCTTTAAATTTATTAACATAGGATATGTTTCCATTTTCTTGTATAGTCTTCAATATCCTTCATCAATCTTTTATAGTTTTCAGTGAACTGATCATTCAATTACTTGGCTAAACTTACCTCTACGAATATTGTTTCTTTTCCATACCTTTTAAGACGGCAGCAAAAGATAACAAATGTTGGTGAGGGTGTGGTGAAAAAGGAACTGTGTACAATGTTGGTGGGATGCAAATTGGTACAGCCATTATAAAAACAGCATGGTGAGTCCTTGAAAAATTAAAAATAGACTTATCATATGACCCAGAATTCTCATTTTTGGGTACATACCCAGCCATAAAATAAAATCAATATGCACTCTCATGTTCACTATAGCATTATTCACAATGGCAAAGTTATGGAAACATCCTAGGTGTTCAGTGTTCATCTCAGGAGAATGGATAAAAAAATTGTGGTATGTACACACACACACACACACACACACACACACACACAAAAAAAAAATACTATTTATCCTTTAAAAAGAAAGAGATAACTTCTATGTGTGACAACATGGATGATCCTGGAACACATTATGCTGCTTTTGAGAATGCAAACAATAAGTCAAAACCACAGAAACCGGGAGTAGAACTGTGGTTACCAGGAGATCTAGGGTGGGAAAGGAGGAGAAAATAGGAAAATATAGGTCAAAGGGCACAAATTTGCAGTTGTGTAGAACAAATAAGTTTAGAGATCAAATGTACATTTTGAGGACTTAATAATATTGTTAGTATTATTGTATTTTATATTGAACATTTCCCAAGGAAGTAGATTTTAGGCACTCTTACCACACAAAAAAGGTAACTAGGAAAGGATTAATAGGTTAATTTGCTTAACTGTAGGAATCATTTTGTGTGTGTGTGTGTATGTGTGTGTGTGTGTTTGTGTGAGATAGATATGCATATATATATATCAGCATGACTTATGCATTAAATAAGCACAATTTTAAAAGAAGAAAAATAAATAAGGCATTTACAATCCCCACGATCAAGGCTGGCACAGGACCTCTTAGAGGATTAGCCTAAGGCATTGTCTATATAAAGTTAGTATCTATAGATCTTGCCATTTTATAATCTATTCAGCCAGAGACAGTGAAAATCTCTAAAATAATTTACCCACTCTGCATTTTTTACTGACCTTATCAATTAGAATCCATTTTTAGTACTGAAAGGACTTACACATTGTCACTATTTGTACCAATAAATCCCATTTCTCGTATTTACCATGTTAATTAAGAAAGTGCTGAACAAAGTAGTCAATGTCCCTTTTTAATCACACCGTGTGCAATATAAGCTATCTGATGGTAAAATGTATTCTTTGGAATACTTACTGCTCTTTGCTTATAGCTTAACCTAAGGAATTTGCAATATCATAATTATGCTGAAGTGTTTTCAAGAAAATCACAGATGTCATAATATGGTGGGAAAATTAATATTAACCTAATATTAATCATATTTTGTTTTGTTCTTATTAACAGTTTTGTAATTTTAGGTCAGTTATTTTTATAGGCAATGGCCATTCTTATTCTTCTTAAACTTAGAAAATCCTCCTGTCCTTTTAAAAAATGTTTGAACAGCTATAAGCTATGCTTATTTAAATAGACATGATAATATATACAGACTATATATTGCATTACTTAAAAATTTCCTGATTTCTTCAAACTATCATTTTTTAAATTTAAAAACTATGAAAGTAGATTTACTAAGAACTTACACTAAAAGATTTTTTTTAAATATGCAGGATACATGTTCCAAACTATGTTTTATCTAATGAGCTGTTGATTATTAATTTAAGATTTATCTAAGATATTCACTGGCATTTTAAGCTTTTGCAACTTAGAGAACGTATTAGAAATGGAAGCAGTGATTTTCAGTCTTTTATAGTAAATGATAAAAGAACCAGAGAAATGAATAGTTTCTTATAATGGACATTTTATGCCAGTATAGCTTTACTGAAGGAATCACACTGCAAGAGGAAAGTAAAAAGAAATGTACACCGAATAAGTAACATTTTCCATTATAGGTTTGTATAATTAGATCAACCACCACAAGGGGAAAAAAACTTAGCAAAGGTATTCAATTCCTGATAATAGAAGAACAGCCAAAAGTGTAGTAAATTGCCCTAGATATATGTGCCCCAGTATTATTTCTTAATAATTTCTAATTAGTTCTAAGTAATTCTGTATTTCTCGCAAGCAGAAGCCTTATATTCAAGTACAAGATGTGGCACAGCTTCATCGATGGCATCTTCATTATAAAAGTTATCTCTCTAGACTTTAGTTTCATCCTTTCTTAAAATATGGAATATTGATCAAAGTAACTTAGAAAAGTCCTCACTTTTTATGCACCCTTTCACTTCTAAACATAAATAAATAACTAACAAAATACACACAAAAAAAGACATAGGCACAATATAAGATAAACAATCCCAGACAATAAGTGGAATCACAACACCTAACAATAATTAGAGCTGAAGCCATGGCTGCTTTGTTGTCATTCAGAAAGTAGAGGCATGCAGGAATTTAATGAGAATGAGGAATAAAAACTCATCTCACTATTTGAAAACAAATGGTGAGGGGTAGATGGAAGAAAAGTTCCCATTTATGAAAGAAAACCAAAAAGCAAGTAGATATTGCAAAGCACCGTACTCCCGCAGGCCTGGGGTAGCACCCTAGGACCGTGCCCTGTGAGGCAAAAGGAAAAATGTGTGCTCATATGTGTGCTTAGCAAAACACTGTCCTATATTTTGGACCAGATGAAAAAGTGAATTAGTATTTAACAATCAGAAAACATTATTACATATAAAGCCCCGTGTGGCTCATTCCATTTTCTAGTCACTGTCAGCCCTTATAAATTTAGAAGTATGAGACTACTGGAGAAACTGTTTCCAGAGTACAATAAATTCATGGTAATAAAGCAAGTAAACAAGATCCTTTCCTTATTTACAATTTTTATATTTTCTTCATAAATATTTTGCATTAACTTTAAATTTTGAAATACTGCATTAAATATTTTTCTTGATTACTACTGAGTTTTTGGCACTTTCTTAAATTTTAGATTCAACGAGCAGGCCTAAAAGTCTTCTACTAGTTTTAATTTTGGTGCATTTGTAGAACATAGACACATTTTAACCAGAAATGGTTGAGATAGAGAAAAATCTTCAACCAATTCTGAGACAGGAGCTCAAAAATGACCTTTCCATGACCTTATGGATCTCCACAGTAACTACTGTAGGCAGATCAATTTTGGTACTACAGGTGCATAGTTTCTGAGAAACTAGGGTACTTCTAGTTTTTGCATCTCTTGGACTACTATATAGCTCTCATTATCATTATACAAAATAGTTTTCTAGATATATCAATGTTCCAGGTAGCAGGATGAGAAAAGGAAGATGAGGCATTTCCCTTTCTTCATGAATTAAATATACAATCCTCATATCCCATTGGGTAGAGTATATTCTTAAGATCACAACTAACTACAGACTCTGTGGCTACAATACAGTCTACATTCCAGCTGACCACATGCCCAACTATAATGCAGGAGCTGTATTACCATATGAAAGACATGCTAGATGTAGCATGCGACAATCATTAATTTCTGCCACAAATTTTGAGCAAGTAATTAATAAATGTTAAAAATTGAATAAATATAAAATATTTGTGTAAGAAACTCTAAAAAATATTAGATACTAAAAACCCAGAAGAAAAAAATTTCAATATAATGTAACTGTGAGATAAACTATGAGATAAAGAAGTTAACACATTATTTTAAAAATAGAGGATTTAAACAGAAAAATGAATGGATTTATTTAATTAATATATAGAAAATTATGTATCTTTTACAGAGAAGATATGTATTACTTCCAAGGTATCATGTAATTATCACAAAAAATAACCACTTTCTAATTTAATATGAATACATGGGTCATTTTCAATTGGATGTTTAATAATAGGACAATTGAAAATAAATACTACTGTGTAAGCTGACAAATCAAGTAGTACATGCTTGAAGAAAGGTATGCATAATATGCAAATTTCAACTAAAACAAGAAACTTTTGTAGTTAAGATAAACAGTTTTCTTGACCCCTCTTCAAGAAGATGCCCAAGTCCTAATGTGTGAAACTTTGTGGATTTACCAGTTTATATGCAATGGGGAATTAAGTTTGCAGATGGAGCTTTTTCTAAACAGTTGAAAATACAGAGATTGTTCTGAATTAGCTATGTAGACTCAATGCAATCATAACAGGTAAAAGGGGAAGAGAGGCACAAGAGAAGTGAGAATCAGTGAGACGGTCGTCAAAGCCAATGGATGTGGACAGCTTCTCAAAACCAGAGAAAGCAAGGAAACAGAATCTCCCCTACAGCCTCCAGAAAGAAACATAGCTTTATAGATGCTTTGATCTTATCTTAGTGAGAAAGGTCTTGGGTTTCTGACCTCTAGATCTGTGGTATAATAAATGTGCATTGTTTTAAGCCATCAAGTTTATGTAACTTGTAAGTGAAGAAAACTGAAAATTAATACACTATTTTGAAACGATTTTATATCAGCTAGCCATATATCTGTATTATTAATGCTCCCAAAGCAGTACTTAGGTAAAAACAATTATAATGTGTTAAAAAAAAATGAGTGAAAAGTTAGAGATTAAATGTATCACATTTTTCAACACAAAAATTAGATAAACTACGATTTGAAGAAGGCAGCATTTCCTTTTCTTCTATTTGGAAATTGCACAAACATGATAAGAAAGTTGAGAAACTGAAATACAACTTGGATTTTTAGAAAAATTATGACACAGCTAAACAACCTCTGAAAACACACATTTAAAAATAGGTAAAACTGCAGCCAGATGCAATGGGGATCAAATATTAGTAACTGCTCTAAGAACTTGAAAACACTATGGCAATTAGTTTCAGAAGTCACCAGAAAATAGGCTTCTTGATTTGACCATGCCTTCAGTGAATCTCTTTTATTTAGTAACGCAAAAGCATTGCATATCTGGAACCAGTTTTCTTCCTAGAAATGGCAAATAAAGGAATCATATAAGCAGGTCATATATTCAGGATGAAGCTGTCTCTATGTCAGAAGGGAAAGAAGAGTTGCTATCCTCTAAAACTAGTGAGAACTAGGAATAAACAAATTTACCCTCAAAACCAGGGAGCAAAAGAAAAAATTACAAGTAACTAGGGTCCGGTACTAAGCATTTTTCCAACATGGAATTTCTACAATAGATTAACTAAAAAAAAATGAAAGACAGTGCAAAGATACTGCAAGGAAAATAAACATTTTTCTTTTAATTAGACAACAAAGCAGTTATTAGAAATGTTTTGTTACATCTCAGTGAAATGGCATATAAAATGATATACTGAATGCAGTCTATGAATGAATAAAACAAAAATAGAAGTATAAGAACTTAATAAAAAAATTAGAGAGAAAAAAAAATGTGACCAAATCAGCTCAAGATAAATTGAATTGCATTGGCTCAACAAATATGTTATTTATCATAAAACTTTTGAGAAGCTAATATATGATAGGCACTATTTGAGAAATGTATGTTAAATTAGGAAACAAAACAGATAAATATCCCTATTGTCATGGACTTTATATGATAGAAGGAAGGTGGATTGGATACTAAAGTAAACATAATAGCCATATAAATGATGTACTATATAAGAATGTCAAAAGTAAAACCGGAGAGTCAGTATAACAGGATAAGGGTGAGGTGCTGGCAGTGTGAGTGAAGTATCAATAAGGCAAGATTTGCATGCAGATGTCAACGGAATTAGTGAATATACCAATCAAATAACCACAAGAGAAGCATCCTGGCAATGAAACTAGCTAAAACAAAAATCCTCAGGCAAGCATGTATCTCTGAGCTCTTGAGAGGCCTCAAGGTTGATACAGGAATCAGTATCTCTTCCAGCAGCTTCACAACAGTTTCCAGGTTACCAATAATGGAACATGGTCAACAACAAGAATTACCAAGCTCTGGAAAATCCAAAGCTATGGCTTTACCCAAATTTCTATGGTGTGATTCTTTTTCAATAGTACCTCCAGTCCAGAAGCAGTTTAGTAATCAGTGTTGTTACTGCTGCTGATTTTTCCTGCTAAAACCAATGTTGCCTGGTAACACAGCTGACATTCTACCTTTATCAGATTACTAGCAACTAGAAGAAAGCAAATTCAAGGTTCAAGTGTTTTTCCTGATAGTATGTGTTATCACTTTAAATTGTTGACCCATAATTATACATATTTATGGAGTACAGTGTTTCAATGCATGTATACATTATATAACAATTAAATCAGAGTAATAACCATATCCATCCTCTAAATGTGGGTTCAAAATAGATGGAAGAAGAGAAAAGTTTGTTGTTTTCTCTTTAATCATGCCTACTATGCATAGTAACTTCGTATGTGTAGTTGTGTTAAATTGTCCTCTAGAGGGAATACTTAAAATGCCCAGACCACAGAATTCCAGAATTTAAATAATATGTCAAGCCAAAACAGAGTACTTGCTTGGGAATTACCTTTTACTCTCTGGCATATAGGTCTCTCACTAAAACATCAACTTCATTTTTTTCAGGACCTATCAAAAAAAAAAAAAAATGGCATCAAGCAAACTTTTACTGGACCGCCATCACGTTTTACTGAATATTCACATAAGACAGGTCTTTTTAGACTAAATTCCTTTACAGTTCATCAGCGTTTATAGCATTTTAAAGAACAGTTGTAATTGATGTACTCTGAAACAGATTTCTCATGACACTAATGTAGCTTAAATTTCAGGACCTCTCATTTGGAAAGCTCCCTACCTAGCTCTGCCTGAGAGATGACCTATCCTGTTTGTGTTATATATACTGTGTGTGTGTGTGTGTGTGTGTGTGTGTGTGTGTGTGTGTGTGTGTGTATGTGTGTGTTTTGAAAAAAAGGCATGTTATACATGCTTCAAGTCCTAAAATATTAATTCATCAATCTCATTCTTACTTTATTTGGGTAGAGATCTAAAAGGCAACTTCAAGAACAATAAACAAAATACCATGGGCTGTGTTGACTGGATGCAATAAAGAATACATCCAGAATAGAAGCTTCAACTAGACACCATTTGATTAAATGAATTACAAATTGCAGTTATTTCCAAAGTTCTATCACTATACAGTGTAAAAGTAAAATAAGTGGAGATAATCTAGGGATCAAGCAACCTACAAAGTATAAGATCTTTTCTAGCACAGTAGCCCTTACTTCATAAATCAGAAAACTAATATGAAAAATATACCAACTATTAAGTGAAGCAATTAAAATTCTTTATTCAGGAACAGGGAAAATAACCAAAGGATGAATTTGAGTTCCTATGAACCAACTGTGCAGCGATCATGAATGAAACCTCAGTCATTACATGCTAACCATTTACCTTGATCCATGAAACATAATGTGTCCCCAGGAATTTGCATTCACTTGTATCTATGCCAAACAATCCCTGAAATCTCTAAAAATTATCATGGTGTATATCTGACAGGTATCTTTGGGAAAGGCAAAAATAAATATGTATAATATGCCTTAGGATATTATTATAGAATCTTTTGTTTTTGTCAGTCACCTAGTTCTGCTTCATAAAGTAGACCTGTGATTGTGAAGTGACTCATTTCTGAGAACTAGGTAAGATGCTTTAAGTTTCCATCATATGATTTAAGACAGCACTCTAACTGCCCTATCCATAATTTGTGTTTGTTTTATTTTGTATAACTCTTTACCCTTTTACAATCCAACTTGGATTTTAGTAATTGACTGTCTTTCAGTCCCAGGAACTCCATAGTCAGTTAATCATTTGCACATTTAAGGGAAGTTTGGCTACTGTGGACCCTGTGGTTAAATCATCCCAAATAAAATTAAGAGAATCCATTGAAATAGCAGAATCTGACTGTAACATCTCTGACTTTCAGAGAAATATCACCAGCATATATTTCAACAATGTTTTCATTCTCAAAAATGCAGTTCCTGGTGCTTTAACCTTATGAACCATCTCTGGGGTCGTCAGAGAGGAAGAAACTCTTTCAGTGAAAGTAAATTACACATCTTAAATCTATTTAACATTCATAAATATCATTTTTTCCCATTTCTTCCACTACATTAGACCAAGAAATTTCCAAGATTTTATCCTTATTTTATGAGAGAGAACTCTGAGTCCAAAGCTTAGTTAACAAACAACTGGAACTATTTCTGTTTTTTTCAAGTTAGAATATTAAATCCACAATCTTTAATCAATATGCTCTTTAAAAACCACCTTACTAAAATTAAATTTCTTTGTACTTGGTCAAATACTCTCAGAATCTATACTCACAAATATAATTCATGGATTTTTACAATACAAATTAGCAAATCTTTTCAATACTTTTATTTTTTTTTCTCCCAGGTTATCTTTATAATTGGCCCCCTGGGGGATGCTAGGTTCTTAGTCCCATTATAGATTTGGATAAAATGATATATTTAAAGTTAGTGGAGGTGTTCATGAGGAGAGTTGACAACTTAAGAAATTTTTATAGTTTCCTAACAAGGCAGAAATGGCCTCCTGAGACTGTGTGGAGGAGAGGTTGCATCCATAGACCAGGGAAGTATGTGGTCAGAGAGTTTAGGGAAAACTTCAGCAATCTTGTTACCTCCTTTTGCAACCGCTTGTATTGTCATGTTCATATCCCTTCATACGCTTTAATAATTACTTAAATTTAGCATGAGATAATTTTTATAATCAATAATGATGAAACTTAAGTACGTTTCAGACTGTTTTCATAATTCACATATATTAACAAATTTACTCCTCACAATACCTTATAAAGCAGGCATTATTATTTAAATGAGAAAATTGCATTAAGAAGATGGAAAGTTGCCCAAAATTACAAGGCTAGAAATAGCTGAACTAGAACCTGAACCAAAGCAGTCTAGTTTTATAACCCTTACATTTAACTCCTATACTAAGGCTCAGAGATCAGCAGATGTTGTAATTCATAAACCCACAGAATCAAATTTTAATTCAAGTTTTTAGGTATAATATCCCTAAAAATAAAATTGATGAGAAATTCTTTAAATTCAGTCATAGAAATGATATGACTTACTGTCCTTCACCTGGAACTAAAAGGTTAGCACTCTAAGCTTTTTATCCTCTTTCTTTAAGATGACCAGTATAGAAAAAGGAAAGAGGTCATTATACATTTCTTCTATTTTTCATGTTTTTTAATAGATATTATTTTCTATCAAAATGTTGTCACTTGAATTTTATTCCAGTTATCCACACATGGTAATTTAGTTACTTAGCCAAATCATGCCATAGGCTGCCGTGAATTACATATCTTAATTATACTGCTAAGGGACAGAATTCTAACCATGTCAGAAAACTGTTAAAATAAATTAAATTTTGCCTAAGGTTGCCTCAGATCATTGAATTCCTCTGTAATAAACTTTAACCTTGGAATGTAAACAACTGCAATCTAACAAGAGCATATTCTTATAAGCAATAGCTGAGTCTCAGTCCATCACAATATCTGAACTTCAGCCAATCACAATCTTCCAACTGAGCAGACTATGTCCAAATAAGGAAAACTCTGAACTGTAACCAATCGAGCTTTTTATTTAGTTCACTTCCATTTTTTGTCTATAAATGCTTCTTGTCCACAGTTGTTCAGTACAACTTTTTGAAACTTTTCTTGTCTATGGACTACCTGATTCGTGAATTATTGTTTGTTCAATTAAATTCTGTTATATTTAATTTGTTTAAGTTTTTCTTTTAATAAAGCCATTCCTAGACTTCCAATAGTACCCTGAGGGTCAGTTTTTTTTTTTTTTCATTTATATCTTCCCTAGTTAATAGAGGTCTTAGAGTAATTAATTTTAATCAAAACAGTAGGTTCTGACAAACTAAACGGGAAGTTAAGCTTCCAACTACAACATTCAAAACAATGGTATTCATTTGTCTTGATGAGAAGATAACTGCAGCCACTGAAGTCACTCAGTCACTGGACAAAGGCTTATAACCCACTCACGGACACTGCCCCATCAATGCAACCTGATGGTTACAATTCAACCTCTTGCTTCTGTTGTTACTGAAATCTGCATATGTTTGCTAGCAAAATGAATTCCATAGAAATTCGAAATACTCAACTTATTGATTTCTGCATCAAAGTCTCTAGGAGAAAGTGTACTGCTGAACTCTTGGTCGAATACCTAGACCCATATCTAACTAAGCCTATAATGGATCCTCACTAAATAAATGCATTTTCTAGATTCTAATATGGTCGCATAGATACCACAAAAATGGAACTTTCTCTAACAAGAGCATCAACAAGTAATGAATCATCAGAAAACATGACATGACAAATATTCTGAGAAGAGAAAAAGAGCACATACTGATATCTCTCTATAATGCAAGAGACTTCTGATAATATTCATAATTATGTTAAGAAAATCTTAAAGTAATAACATAAGAATACATTTTAACAATAAAAACCATGTTTAGTTTAACAAAAGAAATCCCAGAATTATTTTATTCTTAAATAGAAACACTAGAAGCAGTGTTATTGAATTTAGAATTTAGATATATTTTTGGTCATCGTCGTTATTCAACAATGTCTTGGAAGTCAGAGCTAGTATCATAGGGAAGGGAACTTAGAGATATAAAAATTGGAAAGGAAGAGTTATAATAATTATTATTTAATGGTAATTTCTTGATGATTAGAAAATCTGAGAATATTAAGTATAATACAAGAAAAATATATAGGCGACTATAGGAAACTGGCTGGTTACAAAACTTCAATATTCAGGAATCGATAACTTTTTCATATAGAAATAATCAATTATAAATAAATTTACAATAGTAAAACAACAAAACACATGAAATACATATTAATAGAACTAGAATTATATATTATATCAATGACTTTTAACACTTAAAATATCCCTATGTTGAGATGAATAAAGGCAAACAAAAAAACAGATTTATAAATAAACATATCTGAAGTCACAAAATGCCAATTCTTCCTATGTTAATTAATATAACTAAAACTCTCAAAAGAGAGACAGAATTTTTAACTAGCAAAGCTGATTCTGATTCTACATTTTACAGGGAAAATAAATATATGTCCAGAGAAATATAATTTTGGAAATTAAGAATAATAAAGCAACAGTACTAACAGACAACAAAATATATTATGATACCATATAAATAATCATATGGTAATGGTACATGAATAGACAGCAAAATAACTGCAAATAAAAGTTTTAAAATATCTGTAGACACAAGTACACATTTAATATCTAATAAAATGTTTCCAGTGTTTATGATCACTGGAAAATGATAGAAGGTTAAAAATTATGTAAGCTCATCTGGGTATTCATCCAACAAAAAAATAATGTGGATCTATGCATGAACCCCAAACTAAAATACATTCTAATTAAACTAAAGCAATGTGTTTTTAAAAAAGAGAGCGAGAGAAAGAAAGAGAAAATAAGGAAGAAGGATGAGGACAAAGAGCCAGAAAGAGGAGGAAGGGGAAAAAGAAGAGCCAGAAAGAGGAGGAAGGGGAAAAAAAAGGAGGAGGAGGAGGAAGAAAGAGAAGAAAAGTCAGGTTTTTTTTTCTTAAAAGGAGGGATGGGAAAATTAATTTCAGAATTAAGTCTTTTCTAAGGCAAAAATGAATAAAAATTCAATTAACCAAACTCACCCCCAACTTATTTGCCCTTGACAACCCCAGCCTCTAGAAACCACCATCCTACTCTCTTATGAGATCAACTTTTTTTTTTTGAGCTTAGGGGTACATGTGCAGGTTACGCAGGTTTGTTACATAGGTAAATGTGTGCCATGGTAGTTTGTTACACCTATCAAACCATCACCTAGCTATTAAGCCAGCATGCATTAGCTCTTTCCATTAAAGCTGTCTGCCCACCCCCAACAGGCCTCAATGTGTGTTGCTCCCCTTCCTGTATCCATGTGTTCTCATTGCTCAGCTCCCCCTTATAAGTGAGAACATGTGGTGTTTTCTTTTCCTGCATCAGTTTGCTGAAGATAATTGCTTCCAGGTTGTTTATGGGGTTGCTTTGTAGTGTCATTGGCCTAGGTACTTCATTGTGTTTTTGCAGGGGCTGGTAAGTTTTTCCTTTCCATGTTTAGTGCTTACTTCAAGAGCTCTGGCAAGGTAGGCCTGGTGATGACAAAATCCCTCAGCATATGCTTGTCTGAAAATGATTTTATTTCTCCTTCGCTTATGAGTTTTAGTTCAGCCAGATATAAAATTCTGGGTAGATCTTCTCATGGAGTATCTTACTGGGGTTCTCTGGAGTTTCTGAATTTGAATGTTGGCCTTTCTTGCTAGGTTGGGGAAGTTCTGGGTGATATTGTAAAGTGTGTTTTTCAACCTGGTTCCATTCTCCGTTTCTCTTTCAGGTACTCAAATCAGTTGTAGCTGTTTTTTGTTAGTTTGTTTTTTACATAGTCCCATAGTTCTCGGAGGTTTCATTCATTCTTTTTCATTCTCGTTACTCTACTCTTTTCTGCCTGCTTTCTTTCAGCAAGATAGTCTTCAAGTTCTAATATTCTCTTTTCCACTTGGTCGATTCAGCTATTGATACTTAACGTTTGCATCATGAAGTTCTTGTGCTGCATTTTTCAGTTCCATCAGGTCATTTATGTTCCTCTCTAAACTGGTTATTCTAGTTAATGGCTCCTATTTTTTATAGTTCTTAGCTTTTTTGCATTGGCCTAGTAGAACATAATCCTTTAGCTCAGTGAAGTTAATTATTACCCACTTTCTGAAGCCTACCTCCATCAGTTCATCCATCTCAGTTTCAGCCCTGTTCTGTGCCCCCGGGGAAGAAGTGCTGCAATCATTTGGAAGAGAAGAGGCATTCTGGCATCTGGTATTTTCAGTGTTTTTGCGTTGGTTTTCCCTCATCTTCGTGTATTTACCTTTGATCTTTGAGACTGCTGACCTTTGGAGGGGGTTTTTCTGGGGTCTTTTTTGTTGATGGTGTTGCTTTCTGTTTGTCTGTTTTTCTTCTAAGAGTCAGGCTCCTCTTCTGCAGGTCTGCTGCAGTTTTCTTGGAGTTGATTCCAGACCCTGATCACCAGGCTGCGGAACAGCAAAGATTGCTGCCTGCTCCTTCCCCCAGAAGCGTTGTCCCAGAGGGGCACCAACGTGATGCCAGACAAAACTCTCCTGTATGAGATGTCTGGCAACTCCTGTTGGAAGGTCTCACCCAGTCAGGAGGCACTGGGGTCAGGGAACCGCTTAAGGAAGCAGTCTGTCTCTTAGTAGAGCTAGTGCACTGTGATAGGGGAATCCTCCTCATATGGATTGCTCTGACTCTTCAGAGCCAGCAGGCAGGAAAGATTAAGTCCACTGAACATGAGACCACAGTCAGCCCTCTCCCCAAGTGCTCTGACCCAGGGAGATGAGTTATGTCTGCAAACCCCTGGCTGGCATTGCTGGAATTCCCGTAGGGAGGCCTTGCCTAGTGAGGGGTTATGGATCTGGGTCCCACCTAAAGAAGCCTCTGTACTTCTGTGCCACAGCCTCTGTACCATGCTTTGGGGAATACCACCCAGTCCAAACTGCCCAGCCTTCCTAGCACTAGCCAGGTAGAAACACCAATTACAGGGTGGTGCGGTGGCTCATGCCTGTAATCCCAGCACTTTGGGAGGCCGAGGTAGACGGATCAGGAGGTCAGGAGACAGAGACCATTCTGGCTAACATGGTGAAACCCCATCTCTACTAAAAATACAACGCATTAGCTGGGTCGTGGTGGCATGCACCTGTAATCGCAGCTACTCCCGCGGCTGAGGCAGAAGAATCGCTTGAACCCGGGAGGCAGAAGTTGCAGTGAGCTAAATAGGGCTACCGCACTCCAGCCTGGCGTCAGAGTGAGACTGGTCTCAAAAAAAAAAAAAAAATGAGAATTGCTTGAACCCAGCAGGCAGAGGTTGCAGTGTCCCGAGATGGCGCCACTGTACTCCAGCGTGGGTGACAGGGCAAGATTCCGTCACACACACACACACACACACACACAGTGGCAGCGCAAGATTCCGACACACACACACACACACACAGTGACAGCGTAAGATTCCGTCACACACACACACAGTGACAGCGCAAGATTCCGTCTCACACACACACACACACACACACAGTGACAGAGCAAGATTCTGAGACACACACACACAGTGACAGCGCAAGATTCCGTCACACACACGCACACACACACACACACACACACACACAGTGACAGAGCAAGATTCCGACACACACACACAGTGACAGAGCAAGATTCCGAGACACACACACACGAGCCACAGTAATGGCGGTTGCCCCTCCCCACTGGGAACTCAGTTGGCAGGCAGACTCCAGGCTGCTGTGCAGGCAAGTGGGGATTCCAAGCCAGTGGGTCTTCGTTTGCCGGGTTCTGCGGGAGTGAGACACACTGAGCAAGGCTGCTGGCTCCCGGCTTCAGCCCCGTTCCCACCGGAGTGGATCGTTTTCCCGCCTCGCTGGAGTTCCGGGCGCCTCAGGAGTTCCGCGCCGCCCGACGGGCAAAAAGGAAAAAAAAACACTCCGGCAGGTCAGACAGCGTCTGCCTGAGTTTCCAGAACAGCTGCCACAAAATGGTTTTGTCCGATTTTGTGCTTGAGACCCAAGGCCCCCCTAGTGGTGTAGACTTAGAAGGAACTATCCTGATCCATGGGGATAAAATGCCGTACCCCGGGCGGGAGCTCGGCCCCTCAACGGCGTCCCTCGGCTGAGGTAAGGAATTCCCTTTGCCCGGGGCAGCTCCCAGGTGAACTGTCACCCCACCCTGCTTTTCCTTTCTCTGCCAACTGCCTAGTGAATCACAATGACATGAACTGGGTACCTCAGTTGGAAATGCAGGCGTCTCTTCGCCATTTGTGTTTGTGTCGCTGAGAGCGGCGAACCCGACCCGTTCCTACGCCGCCATCTTGGCCTGTCCGCCGAGACAACTTCCTGGCGTTGCGGGCGCCTCACGAGCTTAGGGGTCTGTGATATTTTTCTTTCCTACCTGGCTTGTTTCGCTAAACATAAAGTTCACCTGCTTCGTTCATGTAGCTGTAAATGCCAGAATTTTTTTCTTTTTTATGACCGAATAGGATTCTATTGTGTTTTCTTTATCCATTCACCCACTGATAAATAGCTACAGTATTTGAAGTAACGCATTTTTAATTAGCTAGATTTCACCATTTCACAATGTGTATATACTTCACAGCATCCTGTTGTACATGATAAAACTATATAATAGAATTTGTCAGTTTAATAAAAATTTCAGACACTCTAAGATTGAAAAACTCAATATGTAAGTTTTTAAAACAAATTATACACAATACTTAGACAAAAACTGGAAAATTATTCACAGTGTATACTGAAATTGATAATTGTATTAAAAGATAAAGAAATAGGTCAATGTGTGAATGTCCAATTGAAAACGGATTTAAACAGAAAACTTACAAAGTGAACAAGAAGTTCTCATATATGATGATATTTAATTTCACTTGTAAGAGAAAAATACACATTAAAATTAAACTGAAATAGTTTCAACCATTAGCATAGCCAAAGATCTAATTGTTTGGTAGCATATTAATATGGGAATTAAGTTCTCTCATACATTACTGTATAGCACAGTCTATGTATGTGCTTTACTATTTGATGGTACAACATCCATGGCAAACAATGTGACACAATTTAAAAAAAAAAATATTGTGTCACTCAACGTTGAAATATTTCTTGGTATTTATTGACTATGTATATATTTGCCTATGAATAAGTTGCATAAAGACCTTCCAAAACATTCTGAGAATTTGAGAACATGAAAGAGAACTGATAGAATTAATTGATATGGAGCCTTAAAGAAAAAGAAGAGATATTAGTATTTAGTCTGTGAATTTAAAGTGATTTAAGTGATATTTAATATCGCTTATAAGAATAAAGAAAAATACAAAAAATAGACAATTTCATAAGTAAAATTTTTATTCCCACCAACTAGCTTTAACAAATCCATGTTATTCCATGTAACAACAGTTGCTTCCTCTTCATTGCTGTGTGATATTCTGCTATTTTGCTATATCATATATTATGTATATACGTATTGGTATATGTTTGGGAGTGGAATAACTGCAGAAAATACTGCATTTAGTTGACACAGCTTTAGAAGATACTGGCATCACCATTACCAATATCTTTTGACATTTTTTTTTAAATCTGTATCTCTGCTTCCTCCTCTGTAAAATGGGGGGGTGGGGTGGTAATAGTACTTACCTTATTAAGTTTCCATGAGGATTCAGTAAGAAAGTATAGGTAAAAATGTTTAGAGCTGTTTCTGGCACATAGTAATCATGTGTTATTTATTTAATATCATCCTCATCTTCTATAAGATTGTTCTATAATTCTTTATATAATATACTATAGAAATTCAAAATACGCAAGAAAATATTTTGACATATTCTCTCATAATTATATTATTTTCAAAGAGGTATACTTTTATAGTGTATTGTTTTATATTCTATCCAGCAATATAACATTTTGATTTGCTTTATATTTATTTTAAAATTTACAAATAATATTGTCTATATTTATAGTGCACAATATTGTATTTTGATACACATATACATGTGGAATGGTTAAATAAGCTACCATATGTATTACCTTACTTTTTTTTGTAGTGAAAATACTTATAATCTACTCTGTTAGCAATTTCCAAGTATAAAGTATATTATTTTTAGCTACAGTTAGCATATTATACTATAATTGTCTTTATTTCTCCTAAGTGAATTTTTTTACATCTTTTAACCAATGTATTTTTAAAACCCCACCCTTCAGCCTCTACTGATTATCATTGCACTTTCTATTTTTTGTTACAATAGCTCATGGCTCTATCCTAATTAGCTATAAGAGACCATGCATTTTACTAGGTCTTTGTTCATTTTCTCAGGCAATCCTTAGGGAATGCTGAATTATTTCAAAGATCTTATCTCTGTTTTTACTTCCCACCTCAGCCAGCAGTTGTGCTTAAGAACACAGGTCTACTCTTGGGCACATCAACTGCTTACATCCTGATAGGACTATTTCAGGCAGCAGGGATTTTTCTCTAATTCTGGGTTTGAGTTTTAGATTTATGTTCTATGACTTTTACAGACCCCTGAAATAGTATTTTGGAATGTGGTTACATACTAAAAATATTAAAATTAAGTAATGACTTAATGACATTACTAATTTTTTACCTTTTATTTTTGAACAGCTACTAGTGTGTGGCATTTTGTCACCTATTGTTGAAGACTGTAAGATAAGTAAATGCAGTTTTTGTTACAAGGGTCTTAAAAGTCCCATAAGGTCCTACAGAAGTTCAAGCAAAGCACTAATTTCAGAGTATTTTTTTTTTGAAAGAATATATTTCTTCTCTGATACCTTATAAATACATTTGGCCTGTTAAAATGCATATTGCATAATAATATAAAAAATGATTTTCAATCTGTTAACATTTTTCAGAATAGTGGTAAAAGGGAAAAATACTGTGTTAGTCCATTTGCATTGCCATAAATACCTGAGGTTGGGAAATTATAAAGAAAAGAGGTTTAATTGGCTCACAGTTCTTCAGTCCAAGAACAAAAAGCATGGTGCTGGCATCTGTACAAGCAGCATGGTGCTGGCACCTGCTTCTGGTGAGGCCTCAGAAAGCTTCCAATCAGAAGATGAAAGACAGAAGGCACATCAAAAGGGGCTCAAAGACTCTCTTAAACAACCAGATTTCAGGTGAATTAACTGAACTCTATAAGAGCTCACTCATCACCATGGGAATGGCTCTAAGCCATTCATGAGGGAGCCATCACAGTGATCCAATATCCCCCTCAGTCCTACCTCCAATTTTGGGGAATACATTTCAGCCTGAGATTTGAAAGGGATAAACATCCGAACCATATTAAATATTTGCCTCAACATTTACTTCAGTTATTTTTATTTTGTTATTAAATTTAAATCAGTAACAAGAAGACTAAGAAGTAAGGCAATGAGTATGTATGGATCATGAAAGAAGGTGAGGTGATATTTATAGGGTATACCAGGCAAGGCACATGGCAGCAATGAGTGAAAAGATTTGCGAAAAACTTATGTCCTAATTTCAATAAAAATAAAACAAAACCTACTAGCAACAACTCTACAGGATAAAATTCACCTTCTATGAAAGTATAAACTAAAAGTGCTGAGTTTTATATCCAGACCTATTTGATGCCAAAGTCCATCCTTCCTAAACTCTTAGGGCCATTAATTGTAGTTCATTCCTAAACCAGTACCTTAGTGGACTACCATGAATGTTTCTAAAATCCTCAGCTGCCACACATTCTCCAGACTTTTCTTAGAATGGTCTTAAGCAAATGCTTAATACCATCAATAGTCTTTTGATTTTTGTTTTTCTAACAAGTCCTTATTTTAATTTCATATTCCGAGTGTTCTTTCTTGTAAGAAATACATTAAGATTGTACTAATGAAAATAAGTCCTAGGCCAAGGCTGGGAGCGATGGCTCACTTTTGTAATCCCAGCACTTAGGGAGGCCAAGACAGGCAGATCACCTCAGGTAAGGAGTTTGAGACCAGCCTGGCCAACATGGTGAAACCCTGTCTCCACCAAAAATACAAAGAAAAAAATTATGTGGGTGTGGTGGTAGGCACCCATAATTCCAGCTACTTGGGAGGCTGAGGCAAGAGAATTACTTGAACCCAGAAGGCAGAGATTGCAGTGAGCCAAGATCATACCATTGCACTCCAGCTTGGGTGACAAGAGTGAAACTACTCTTCAAAAAAAAAAAAAAAATTAAAGGCCTCTTGTCAGTTTCTGTCCCTCTCCTCAGCGTGAGTGGATGACAAGCAAAACATAGACTTAAATATTTCTTTGTCTCTTGCCCTTGTAATACTTCCTTAACCAAAATGTTATGTCACTTTTGTTTCGCAAATAGTAAGAATAACAAAAGTCAGAAAAGATATTAATGACATTCTAAGGCAGTCTGTTTTAACAGAAAAAATAGCAGAGCCCAGGGTATTTAGATCCTTTCCAAGGTAACTTTAAATATTAGATAATACGTTAATACATGAATAAGTGAATAATTAAAAGACTCCAAAGTCAGTCCTTCCTTTACTACTTCACAGTGGTATAGCACTGTCATTTTATCATACTATATCATTTATTCTGCAAATATAGAATATTAATGTACTAGTGTAATGAATTTTAACAAAAGTCATTTTATAAAGAACATGCATTATTACATTTTTTCTGTAAATACTGATTTGAGAGATTAAAATATGATCTCTTCATTTTTTTAAATTAATTTTTTTTGTACTAGTGTCAATAAAATGTAATCCAACCCAACCAATATTCTTAGGAATTGGAGCCGTGAAATATCATGTTATTAACTGGATAAATAAAGCCTATCTCTTTAGAGTATAACATTTCAAAGTGCTTTGGTGAATTGCAGGTTTTAAGACTACTTCCAGTAAGTTTCTTTGCTTAAGAAGAAAAAAATTGATTTTCTAATATATGTCAAGTATGCTGCTCAGAGTAGAAAAACTGGTTTAAAAAGACAGTAGCTGTGAAAAGCTGAAGAGAACGTGGGAGAGAGAAAAAGCAATTTATTTTGCCTAGGAAACTTTGAAACTGATTTAAACAAGATAAATGATATAAAGAAAGCAGACATTTGTCCAAAATTCTAAATATAGAAAAAGGGGGTTGAAGTCTAAAATTCCAAACTGCTTTCAAAAGTGAAAGTAGAGACTAGTTATCAAATACAATTTGTTCAAATTGGTCAAAAGGAAGTGAGAAAAATATTTCTGCTTTTTGGAAAGTTGCAAATTTATAATTTTTTATTGGCAGTGAAAGAATATGATGTCCTTTCATACTTCCAGATTAATAATTACTTTATCTTTCTTTTCACTTAATCATTCACCTATTTTTTGGGAAAAAAAATTGACTTTTCTCTTGCCTAGGGAGTGAAGTGGTTATAAGCACTGGCTTTAGGGTCAAGCAGGACTCAGTTTGAGTATTTGTCTTATTATTTCTAGATACATAAAAATGAATTTTCTTGAGCTTTCTATACTTTCAGTAATATAGTCCTAATAATAGCTCCCATATCAACAATTGCTTTAATAATAAAAAGACATATTCATACAGAAGTTTTATCATAGAGCCAGGAAATGGTAACCATAGTAAACACTCAACATATGTCCACAAGGATGAATGTAACCATGATGTTTGTGAGTCATACTGTAGCTCGCTCTCTCTGTCCCCTCCTCCCATGTATAGATCTATATACAAAATGGTGACACAACATGGAAATATCAATGCAGTGGATTCTCCATATTTCATATTCATGAGTTCTGCATCTGTGAATTCAAGCAACCACGGATTGAAAATATACCAAAACAAGAGGAAAAAAAAAGAATAATTTAGTCTGTACTGAACATATACAGAGATTTATTCTTGTTATTACTCCCTAAACAATACAGAATAACTATAAAAATAGCATTTACATTGCATTAGGTACCATAAGTAATCTAGAGAGTATTTAAAATATAAGGAAGGATTGTATAGGTTATGTGCAAATACTAATTACAGTTTTTAATATAAGGGACTAAGAAGCAAAATGAGTGTTTGAGGCATAAAATTTAAATTGTAGAAGTTTATTGAGCCAGCTTGAGGGTGTGACCAGGGAAAATGTGAGTCACAAGCATCTATGGCTGTTTTTCCCAAAGAAGTTTCCAAGAGGTTTAGTATTTATACATATTTCTTACAAGTAGTGAGAGAGGCAGCAGTGACACAGAAGATTACATACTTCTGAGAGACTTTAGTTAGTGCCCAGGTAAATCTACATTTTATATAAGATAAGGTGAGCATTTGAAGAAAAAGAGAATAAAGGAAGCAGACTTCTAAGGGAGGAGTGAAGGAAAGATGAATTTCAACCTGTCTTTGTTCTGTACATGGGAAAATAAACAAGTAGTCTTTTGAAATGGCTGGTTTATGTTTAGGCCTTAGGGAAGAAAGCCTGAAGGTTATGAGGGAAGAAGTGTATATAATGAGGCATTTAACATCTCCCATCCCTTTAAGGCCTTGAACTCAGCTTCCAAGGTGTCTTTGGGTTCCCTTGGCCAAGAGAGGGTCCATTCAGTCAGATGGGGGCTTAGAATTTTATTTTTATTTCTCAGGACTTAAGCATATGAAGAGTATGATATTTACAGAGGGGCCTGGAACCACACCATGAATACTGAGGGATGAAACTCTCTCTCTCTCTCTCTCTCTCTCTCTCTCTGTCTCTCTCTGTCTCTGTGTGTGTGTGTGTGTGTGTGTGTGTGTGTGTGTGTGTGTGTGAGAGAGAGAGAGAGAGAGAGAGATTATATGCACCATAGGCTAGAAAATTACAAGGCTATCATTCATTGAGCAATTACTCTGTGTGATTCTGAGATTTAAAATTAAATAATTAAATTACATCAACACATCAATACTATTGTTAGTCTCTGTATATAAATACAGAAACTGAGACATAGGGCAGTTAATCAATAGGTCAAGTACAGGGGTGACATTACATGCTATCTGGCTTCTAGCATCTGTGGTCTTAGATGTTACTCTTTATTGATTTTCATGAAAAAAAATTGAACTTTGAACCCTCAAAAATGACATCAGAAGGAATCAGAATCACTCTCTCTGTCTCTGGTTTTCAGCAGATTCATCAGCAATCTTTTTACAAATGTGGCAGATAGATTAAGGATTGTGTATCTCTAAAGTAGTGTATTGAAAAGAATTAGTAAATATTGTTAAAGAAATGTTGTGACCACATACTCTGGATTTTCCCTTTTAAAAAGGCATTCAGCAATCTACAGTTGAGTAATAATTTCAGAACATAAAGAGGGACAATTGAGTTTTCTGGCTTTTATCCCAAATAGCTGCTTAAGAAACCTCTTTCTATCACATTGGTCCAACCTTAAGCAATAGAAAGTAAATTTATATTATAGATAAAATAGAAGTTTTTAAATAATTTTGATCATTTTAAGGGCTTATAGAAATGATTAGAGGAATTAGGGAATTCCAAAAGGGATTTATAAGGCTTAAATTATAAGGATAAACCTTTCCTGGGGGTCATTTTCTGGACAATTCAACACTGTGTTTTTGTGAAAAGTTAAATCATTGATCTAAACTCTCTATGACTCTTATCGTTTACCTACTGAAATTTCAAAAGACTAGATTATCAAGCCAATGTGATTTTTACTGTTATACACCTCACGCAATAATGTCAAGTTTTTAAAGAATTTTATGTTTTTTCTACAGTTAACAATGTTTCAATTAACTTAGCAATAAAGGGTATTTTTCACTTATGAAATACTCAAAATAGAAATGAAATATTTAAGGCATTTGTTATGTGGTAAGCTATTTTTTGTCAGTGATTATTCTTTTGAACTGAACTATTTACTTAACATGTAAAGTGCTCTTTGATTTTCTGATCTTTTTATGTAAGCAAAGACTGAATTTTTTTTTTATGTTAGAGGGTGCAATTTGGAAATTTGTAGCCTAAAATTTATGAGAATATCATTAAATGATCTCTCCCGATTACCACCACACTTGGCCTCTGTGATAAACCACTATTCTACTTGCTACTACTGTGAGATTCGCTTTTTTATATTCCACATGGGAGTGAGACCATGTGGCATTTGTGCTTCTTTGCTTGGCTTATTTTACTTAACATAGAATCCTCTAGGTTTTTTATGTTGTTGGAAATGAAATAATTTTCTTTTTTTATGGCTTAACATATTCTATGATGTATATATACTACATTTTTAATAGATTGATGTGCTGATACACACTTAAGATGATTCCATTAATTATCTGTTGTGAATAGTGCTGCAATAAACATGGCAGTGCGGATTTCTCTCTGACATACTGACCTCATTTTCTTTGGATATATACCCAGTAGTAGGAATGCAGAATCATATGGTAGTTCTATTTTTGATTTTTTTGAAGAACTTCAATACCATAGATAATAATGGCTGTACCATACATTCCCACCAACATTGTGAGTTTTCCTTTCTTTACATTCTCACCACCATTTGTTATTTTTTCTCTTTTTGATAATAGTCTTTCTAGGTAGGGTGTGGTGATATCTCATTTTGGTTTTGATTGCATTTTCTTGATTATGGATAAATAGGAGAAATAAGTTCTGCATTCTAGTGTACAGAAAATGACTATAGTCAACAATATTTTATTGTATAATTCAAAATAGCTAAAGGGAGAATTTTTAATGTTCTCATCATCAAGAAATCACAAGTGTTTAGGTACTGAATATGCTAATGACAATTCAATAATTATGCAATCTATTTATGTATTGAAAATTCGCATTGTACCCCATAAAAAGATACAATTGTTACGCATCAATTAAAAACAAAATAAAACTTAAAACATAAAAAACATGAGATAGTGTACCAGTTTTATCACCTAAATGCCACAGGAATAAATAGGTCATTTACTAAGATTATTAGGCTTTTTATTGGCTTCTTTCTTCATTTTTCATCTGCAAATATACAAGATTGTGTTACATAATTCTTTAGGTTAAAACAAGAAATGGTGAAAGAAGACTTTAACTTCCAGGAGAGATTTATTAGCTAGTGGATAATCAATGTTCCAACCACTAGAAAAAAAATGTATTTAAAACAAATAAATGAACTAGTTTAAGGAAATAGAAAGCTGAAAGGGCAAAGAGACCTTGATGAGATAAGATTCCAGAGAAGGGAGATTTCATTCTGCAGAATCGGAAGATAATGCACATGTGTTTTTTTGAGCTGCAAATCTGTGGTAATTTGTTATGGTAGCAATGGATAATTAATACATTGCACAAGCAAGAGTAAGAAAATTCACAGTGTGCCACAGGGGACTGTTGCTGAGTAACAAACTAGCAGAAATTTTGACAGAGATTGGGCCTGTCTCAAGCATGGGTTTGTTTAGTCCTCAGAGAATGGAGGAAGTTGGACACCAAATATTTGATCAAAAAGTTTTTGAAAAACAAAGGGCAACAGCACTCTTGCCAGGAAAGGAAAATAAATGAGTTTTTTAGTTGACAAATCTGAAGGACAAGGGGTGAAGCTGAGGGAGACCCAGCCTTACCTGGGCTGGTACCCAGGCTCAAAACAGCACAGTCCCGATGAAAACTGAGATAAACTGTTGGCACTCCATCTCTCCTCTCTTCTGGAATCAATTACATGAATGTTAGCGATTTCAACTTTATTATTTCCTGTATTTTAAAATCACCTTTTTTTCTGCACTTATGTTTATATATTGCCTCTTAACTGCCCTTCCAATTTTCGAAACATGCTTTCTTCTCTTTTAATTCTGCTAAGTGTCTGTCTAATGACATATTACTTTCAGACATTATATTCTACTTTCTAAATGTAAACATGTGGTATTCTTCTATACATATAAATTATCAGTGAGATAGTCCATATTCTCATCTATTTTATTCACTTTATCTTGTATTTTCTGTATCATATTGTTAAAAATTATTTAAAGTTATGTGTCAGTTTTCTCTGTTATCTGAATAACAGTGTTTCTGCTTCCATGGGCTGTGTTCTTTCCACTAGATTCTTTAACATGTGGTTTTGCCTTCTGGCATGTCTATTGAAAAATGAGACTCCAAATAATGTTTTCTTCCTTCAAGAAGGGGATGATTAACTCTTCCTTCTGCTAAAATGGGAGAGATAAATTACAGGTAGGAGGGCATAAAGAGCACCAAAAAGCTAAATATTAGGTATATATAATAAATATTGGGCAAACATTAACTGTATGAAACAATAATAGTAATGAGTAATATGATTTAAAATATAAGTCTAACTGAAATTCATGAATATAATAATGTAGAAGACAAGAGGGAATTAAATGACTTTAAAATATAAACTTCTTGTAATTTCAAGGAAGTCATAACAGTAATATTTTACAGTAGATGGAAATAAGTCAAGATCTCTAAGTACTTAGCAGAAAACAAAAAGAATGTCTCACTAACAAGTAATAGAGAAAAAAATGAGCTAACAAAATAATATTGAAGTAGTACAAATAAAGATCAGGAAAAAGGAATGTAGAAGTATTTCATATAGAAAATAAATAGGGAGATAGATATAGATTCAGACAAATATATTAAGTAATTATTAAAATAATCCTATGGAAAGACTAAATTTTTCAGACTCAGTAAATGATGACAAACATATATTTGGGGCTTCACCCATGACCAATTAATAGATTCACCATTTTATTTACTTGTCTATATGTATATATGTTCATGAATTGGGTATCATTACAGATTTTGAAGAACATTTACTATACGTACCACATTTCTCACATACAATTATGTATTTTCTATGATTACTATTTAATTGATTTTTCACACTGTTACTTATAAATTGCAGGAATTATTGTCTAATAAGAAAATGAGATATGTTTAACCTAACAAAACTGAGTTCAGTATAAGGTAATTTCTACCTATAAATGTAAAGTAATTACCAATTTCTTAGACAATAGTGATGTGCCAAAACTTAAAAATTTTATTTAAAAAAATATATCATCCATTTATTGACAATCACTTAAAAACACTGTTCAACTGACAATGATAAAAATATTCTGTATTTTCTCCCTCAAATACATAGCAACAGGATTCTATTTCTTTTTAACTGTGTGCCAATTGCTTTTAGCCCCTATCAGAAACTTAACCTATAGTGATCATTACTGAGATGTTCTATGCATGTTTTTTTGTTTTTTTGTTTGTTTGTTTTGTTTTTTTGAAATGGAGTTTCGCTCTTGTTACCCAGGCTGGAGTGCAATGGCACGATCTCGGCTCACTGCAACCTCCGCCTCCTGGGCTCAGGCAATTCTCCTGTCTCAGCCTCCTAAGTAGCTGGGATTACAGGCACGTGCCAACCATGCCCAGCTAATTTTTTGCACTTTAATTAGTAGAGACGGGGTTTCACGATGTTGACCAGGATGGTCTCGATCTCTCGACCTCGTGATCCACCAGCGTCGGCCTCCCAAAGTGCTGGGATTACAGGCTTGAGCCACCGCGCCCAGCTGTGTTTTTTTTATTTTACTAATTTCTTCTACATTTGGTAATTGGAATTATTCTGCAAGAAAGAGTTGTCCCTTCTCCCCCATTCATAATGCATGAGAATGAGTTAAAAGCATTCATTTCACTCATTAAGCTATGATCCAATACTATGATTCATAATGCATCAGAATGAGTTTAAAATACTCATTTCACTCCTTAAGCTATAATCCAACACTATGATTATTTACTTTGCTACATAAATAGCATTGGCCATTTAGACCTTCAGATGTCACAGGATCTTTGAGGTATTGCCTCACCAGCCAGAAACCTCTATGCCTGGCAGAATCTTCTTCCTGAGTATTGCTTGCACCCACTGGGCTTCTTCCACCCACTCAGCCTTGCAGACTGTACTTAGCTGGTGTTACCAGCCCAGATACCACACCTGCCAAGAGTGAGCCAGGTGTGGAATGGCAAGGGGTATGTGGGTGAGCATGCAGAGGGTCTGGCCACTGCGCAAAACCAGGCATGCTGGCTGCTGTGGTGGGGCGGGCAGCCCCAGATTCCAGCACAGATTTCAGCTTTGTGCAAGTCTGCAGCTGGACCAGATGTACTGCATGTCACTTCCACTCCAGGAACCCACATCTGGATGATGGAAATGCAGTGGCCAAAAGCTGCAGATGCCAGAAGCGACAGAGCCCCCAAAAGGGTGTCACAGCCCTGACCTGGGGAGCCTCTAGTTCTGGGCTCCAGGAAGGGCTGCAGCTTGTCTCTCCTCCTTGCCCACAGCGTGAAGAAAGGGAGCAGGAGCAGGGGTGCATGTTTCAGCTCTATGTGTGTTACAGCTCTTTCAGTTCCACCATTAGGCAGGTCTCAGTACCTGTCATGTGTCTAGGAAAAATGATGTATGCAGACAACTGGAGGGTAAGCAGGGTGAAGAAGTACTTTATTGAGCAAAAGTACACCTTTTAGGAGACCCAAACTGGGTAGTTCCTGTCTATAGAGAGGTCATCCTAACTAGTGCAGCTCTTAGCTGAAAAGAGATCCAGAGTTGGTAGCTCCTATCCACATGCAGGTCGTCCCAGTGTCTCTGTGAGTCTGGCTGAATCCAGGGTTTTATGGGCTTCCAAAAGGAGGAAATGAGTGCTAATTGGTCCATGGACAACCATGGATGGGCCCAGAAAAAGCACCATAAGTTCTCAATCTGAGCTACAGTCTCCACTGGGAACTGACAGCTTCAGGCTGTCCCTGGTTTGATGGTGGATCTTCACCAGGGATCCACCCATTTTCACCCAGGAGCCTGTCCACCTCTTGCCATTATCAGTCATGTCATCCACAGCATCCAACCTGTACCTTCAAGCCCACACTAAGTGGCCCTCAGTACCTCCCTCCTATGCTTGTTGGCGCTCAAAATCTGAAGGGGGCTGAGCAGCAGAGGGTTGGCCTGTTAGTGCTGCCCTGAGCAGACACACACCCAGCTAGATGGTGACAGAGCCCAGGCTTGGCCTCAACCTTGCTACAAAATTGTAGGGGGCACCAGGAATGAAGAGAAGCCTGGCAGCAGGACAGGTACTTCCAAGCCTGTGAGGGTAGGGGAGGCTCCCAGGTCCCCAAGAGTGCAGGGAGGCCTGAGTTCCCAGCCATGACTTGGAAGGGGGTGGTGCTCCTGCCTGTTCCTGACTCACACCAGCAACTTGGAACACACAGCTTTGGCTCTGCCACTGAAGCCACCGTCTTCACAGTGGCCACTCCAGACAGGCAACTTCTGCCATCACAGATAATTTCTGTGTACTTTTGACATGCCTTTATGTCTTTTCTTTTCTGAGAAGTTCCTTGTTTTTTTGTCCATACCAGATGATCTAGACTTATCTTGAATTATCTCTACCCCTGCCCTAGAAGTAACCACTTTTCAGGGAACTCTGACGTTAATTTTATAGAAGAATATTTAGAAACCAAGATCTGAGCACTAGGTATACAAATTGCTACCATCATGAGACGTCCAGACTTTCTTAACACACAGGCCTAGAAAAATTAGAATTTTTCATATACATACAGACATGTATAATATGTATATATGTGTGTGTGTTTGCATGTGTGTATGATTATATTGTTGCCTCCCACTGGAATCCAGAGCTAGCCTTTCCCCTTCCCTTGTTTATATTTATTTATTGAGACAATGTCTCACTCTGTTGTTCAGGCTGGAGTGCAGTGTCACTCCTTTCCTTATTTATAATTTCACAACTTTCTTCTGTTATACAGAAACACCTGGGTCTCCTTACCTGCGATAATATATGTACATGTTATATTACACATATAAATTAGTTTTAGAACTACTAATCCTCACTTCTCAAAAACAAATTTAACTCTTTAAGTATAGTGCTTGTGTACTTCTCTTTTTATCCCTAGCCTTCAGAATCTTGTAGAAACAATTTTAAAGTTACTTTGGTCAGCTCTTTTATTCCCAAGGCCCATAAGGGTGGTATGTGGTTTATTTGTAATACATATAGATTTATTTGTCTCTTACTCCACTAAATGTTCGATTCTACCACATCTTGGTTGCTTAAAAAGAATTATGTCAATTAACATTTACTCTTTGTGGTGTAAAGATATATAAGTTTTGAAAAATGCATGAAGCCATGCATCCAACTCTACAATTATAGAACTTTATGACATATTTACTTCACATCAATATTTCCTCATGTTGATACTTTGTAGTCAATTCCTGGCTCTAGGTTCCAAACACTGACAATGATCTTTTTATACATCGCTCTATTTCTTACCTATTCCAGAACATCATATAAATAAAGTAAATACAATTTCATATTGTATTTGAGAGTTTGAGGTCTGGGTTCTTTCAAACAAATTATTTTTCAGGTTTACCCATGTGTAAATCAACAGTTTATTCTTCAGGTATTGCTGATTAGTTTTCTATTGAATTGATTTACTACAGTTGTTAGTCCATTAACTAATTGAAGGACATCTGTGTTTTTCGCAGTTTTCAGTGATTAAGCATAAAGATGTCATAAATATTTGTGTCAAAATCTTCTTAAGAACACATTTTTATTTCCCAGGGGTAAATATCTAGTAGGTATGAAATTGCTGGGTCATGTGGTAGTTTTGTTTAGCTTTCTCAGGGATTGTTTAGCCATTTTGTAAAATAGCTGATGCATTTTGCATTCTCACCAAGAAAGAGTATTGAGTTACACAAGAATATGCTGGCCATGATAATTACTCTGTATTTTATCTTAAGTGAAATGGAGAGGCAACACCAATTTGAAGCATGAGAATACTATGATATGATTTATATTTTAAAATGATCACTTTCATTTCATATTAAGTGATCAAGAGCAAAAACCTTGGTAAACTTTGCTAGAAGTACAGTAAAAAGATTATGCCATACACACAAACTCACAGAAACACAGTCTGTCACACACACACACATACACAAATGCACACAATCGTGTTTCAAAAATGATTTCTGTGTCTTCAAATAATGTAAAAGTAAAAATTATAACTGAATTATATACTTATAGTTTACAAATATGCAGTATTATACTGTTAGGGATATGTCAAATACCTATCTATATTTACATACACACATATATCACTGTGTGTGTGTATATATATATTTATATGTGTATATGTATATGTATACACACACACACATACACCCACCACCCTCATGAACCATAGATCAGAGGTCCCCAATCCCTGGACCACTGACTGGTATAGGTCCATTGGCCTGTTAGGAAACTGGGCTGCGCAACCAGAGGTGAGTAGCAGGCAACTGAAAATTACCACCTGAGCTCTACCTCCTGTCAGATCAGCAGCGGCATTAGATTCTCATACAAGTGGGAACTCACTGAGCATACATAGGATATATGCTTTTCTTATGGAAATCTAATGCCTGATGAACTGAGGTGGAGCTGTTTAATCCTAAAACCAACCCTACCCCCTACATTTGTGGAAAAATTGTTTTGAAACAACAATCCCTGGTTATTTCAATATCTGAGAGAATAAAGCATATATTTTTAAATCTAGAATAGTAATGCCATTTAAATTCATGAATTTAAATATACATATTTAATGCTCCCAGTGAAATAAGAATTATACAGATACATGCACAAAATAATTATTGAAATTATATTTTAATAATTATTATTGCTTATTATACTTGGTTAAACTTGCAGTATTGATGAAACATTTGATTCCAGATAACTGTATACCACAGAGTTAAAACTAAGCAGATTGTTTTTTAATTCCTTCCGAAAAATGTTGGCAGGCCTCTTAAAGGATAGTTAACAGCATGCATGCTTTCTATTTTATATTCAATTTATGGATTTCTATTTTATGTATTCCATACAAGAAATAGTAGCTATTGGATGCATGCAATAATATATTCGAAGATGAAGAAAAAGTTACCTGGGATGTAATTTCAGTTCCTGATACATTTGTAGAACTTAAATTTTATATTTTTTCCCAAAGATGGGTTATTTATTTATTATTTTGTTATTTATGGCTGCTTACCAGAGTCGTGACCTTCTGACTGAATCTTTCTTTTATTGAGACAGGTCTCACTGTGTTCCCAGGCTGTGGTGCAGTGGCACAAACACAAATCACTGCAGTCTCCACAACCCCAGCTTAAGCTATCCTCCCACCTAAGGAATGGAGGCTAAAATGCCTCACTAATTTTTAATTTTTTTTTTTTTTTTGTAGAAATCAGGTGTTGCCAGGTCACCCAAGCTAGGCTTGAACTCATAGGTTCGAGTGATCCACCAGCCTCAGCCTCCCAAATTGTTGGCATTACAGGCATAAGCCCCTACACAGGCCTGATTTTCAGACTTTCTGTCGTATGTATTTATTTTGAAAGGGAATCATATGTAAGTTACACTGAAGTAGGTAAATCAATACAGGTTTAATGTTCACAAATATTGACTAATATGCAAACATTTATAATCTCATCCTTTATTCTAACTGATTTAAAAATTGATTTTTTGTCCTTTTGTCAATGTATCTTCTAATTTAAAGTAATCTCTATTGTTCTGTTTTATAATGTTATATATTTAGCTGTTATAATTACCCCATAACATGTGCATAGAGTGAACTAAAGAAAAGTGGAAAACTCAGTTTAAGTATTTTTGCAAATATAGTTTTTTATTTTTATTTTTTGGCACAGGTAGGACTACAGACTACAACCCAACTTTCTTTTCTTGTTGTCTCTTAAATTTTTATTTCTTTAATTAATCTAAGGTTTTGTTTTCTTTGTGTGTGTGAGAACCAAAGAGTACCCTGAAAAAGAGAAATGTAGTTTGGGCACAGCGGCTCATGCCTTTAATCCCAGGACATTGGGAAGTTGAGGTGGGTGGATTGCTTGAGCCCATAAGTTCAAGACCAGCCTCAGCAACACAGTGAAACCCCATCGCTACACAAAACAAAACAAAAAACTCTATTAGGTAGGCATGGTGGCATACACCTATAGTCCAAGCTACTTGGGAGGCTGAAATTGGAGGATCACTTGAGCCCAGAAAGTCAAGGCTGCAGTGAGCCATTTTTGTGCCACTGAACTCTTCCTGGGTGACAAAGTGAGATTCTGTCTCAAAAAACAAAACTAAAAAAAGACAAGAAAAGAAATAGAGAAATGCAATAAGATAAATATTATATGTAATGTGTAAATTAAAATGTACTTTTCCATAAGGATGATTTGAATACTTCTAATTAATAATTTATACATTTTAAAAATACAAAACATCAATAAATAACATTTAACGATAATATTACAAAACAACCTTCACAACAATTGAACTTCTGTGTACTGATACACAAGATAGATAGATTCTTGAAAATGACTGACAGGTTGTTTTTCCTGTGTCCTCCAACCATGAATCTGTTATGTTCATTCTTGTTCAAAACAAGTGACAGCAGATGAGAAGAAATTAAATGGCCTTTAAAAAAAACCACACACATATGACAGACACCATATGGCTTTTCTCCCCATAACTGTGTTGAATATATTTAGAAAAAACTATCAAAAGAGGAAGTAAAGTGAAGAATTATTTCAGAAATGGTATTGCATTTTAAACAATTGTACAACAACTCATTTCATATTCCGTGACCCAATATAACCTAGAGCAATAAATTATAGACCAGATATATATCAATGATAAAGAGGTGTTGATTAATAAATCTGCATTAAGAAAAATGTAAATATATTATAAAGTGGAGAGACAGGAAATATAAACCCTAATCTAGACCCATTGCCTAAATTAAAAAAAAAAAATTCAGTCCATACAGTGGCTCATGCCTGTAATTCCAGCACTTTGGGAGGCTGAGGTGGGTGGATTGCCTGAGCTGAGGAATCTGTGACCAGCCTGGGCAACACAGTGAAACCCTGTCTCTACTAAAATACAAAAAATTAGCTGAGCCTGGTGGCATGTGCCTGTAGTCCCAGCTGCTTGAGAGGCTGAGGCAGAATTGCTTGAACCCGGGAGGCAGAGGTTGCAGTGAGCCAAGATCGCATCATTGCACTCCAGCCTGGGCGTCAGAAAGAGACCCTATCTCAAAATAAGAAAAAAAAAAAGTTCAACTTATAAACAGTCATCTATCTGCCATCCTCCCCCAAATCAAAATTATTGTGAGTCAAGTTCAATAATTCATAATTTTATATTTTAAAATGTTCCAGCATGTTTCTCCAAAATTTAAATATTATTTTTAATGTATGAGAATATCACTACTCTATACAAAATTAGTAAATTACACTTAATGTAATTTAATATGTTATAAAATAAGAGAAGAGGAAATACGTTTTATTTATCTTAATAAAGTTGATATTATCTTGATACTAGAGACAAACATATTTAGAAAATGAAGCCCACTATTTTTCATGAATATACACACACAAGTTCTTAACAAATTATAGAATTTCTATTATCAACAAATGGTGTTTATTCTAGTGATGCAATGCTGGTTTCAGTTGAAAATCAATCAATATAGTCCACTATATTATTAGACCACAGAAGAACAAGCCTATGATTTCAACTGATGAAGAAAAATCTTTTAATAAAATTCAGCACCTATTCAGAATAAACTCCTCAGGGAAAAAAAAAGTAATAGAGTGGAACTTAATTTGATAAGAAAGCAACTATAAAAAAGAATAGAGTTAGCATTATACTTAATGGTGAAAAATTGGAAACATGGCAAATATATCATTATCACTGCTCTTATTCAACTTTGTGCTCATAGTTCTAGCCAATAAAAAGAAAAGACATACAGATTTGAAAGAAAAAAAACCTGTTCTTATTATCAAATGACATTTGTCTATGTAGAACATCCTGAAGAATCTAAAAAAAATAAATCTACAACTAGGTAATTCTTTTGGAAAGGTTTCAAGTTTCAATATAAATATAAATAAATCAATTGCATTGCTATATATTAACAATTATTTCATGGACACTTAAAACTGCAGTGTAAATAACACCAAAAATTACATACAAATCTAATAAATCATCTATGCATATATAATATCACTTGTATACAGAATACTACAAATTGCTGAAGAAAGAAATACAAGATCTGAATAAAATAGGCATTCTATGTTCATGGATTCAAAGATTTCATAGGTTTAAGGTATTGATTCTTCTGAATATATTTTATAATATTTGTGAGATCATAACAAAAATATACAAAACACTATTTATAGATATTGACAATTTAATCTTAAAATTTCCATGAAAAAGTAAAAAACATGATAGTGCACAAAATAGTGAACAAAAGAACAAAGCTGGAGGATTCACATTGCCCAGTTTCAAGACTTGCTGTATAGCTACAGAAACTATGACAGCTTGGTATTGGTAATAGAATGGAAAGTCCAGAAAGAGACCAACATAAATACAGTCAATTAATCTGTGACAAAACAGAAAAGGCAATTCAGTGGAGAAAATGTATCTTTTCAACAAATGATGCTGGAACTGGACATTCACATATAAAATGATAAATATACTTTATACCTTTCATAAAATTAACTAAAAATGGATCGTGCATCTAAATTCAAACAATGTAGGAGAAAGTCTGTGTGTCCTTCTATTTGGTGATGAGGCTTTAGGTAAAATCTCCAAACCATGATTCATGAAAGAAAAAAATTGCGGCCAGGCGCAGTGGCTCATGCCTGTAATCCCAGCACTTTGGGAGGCTGAGGCATGCAAATCACGAGGTCAGGAGTTGGAGACCAACCTGGCCAACATGGCTAAACCCGTCTCTACTAAAAATTCAAAAATTAGCCAGGCCTGATGGTGCGCACCTATAATCCCAACTACTCAGGAGGCAGAGGCAGGAGAATCGCTTGAACCTGGGAGGTGGAGGTTGCAGTGAGCTGAGATTATGCCACTGCACTCCAGCCTGGGTGACAAGAGCAAGACTCCATCTCAAGAAAAGAAAAAAAATTGATAACATGAACATTATTTTATCAATTATTTTAATTGATAATATTTTATTTTATTATTTAAAAAAGTGTTTAAATACTTTTGCCCTGTCTTTATGAGATATAAAAACATTTATACACACACTTGTACATATATTCACACAGCTATATTCATGCTAGCAAAAATGAAAAACAACTCAAATGTCATCAGAGTCAATGGTTAAACAAATTATGTTCGTGAATCACAACAAATGAACAGAACACATGCAACCACCTAAGTAAATTTGCAGAGTACTATTCTAAATAAAATAAGGCAATCTAAAAGATCATAGATTGTGTAACTGCATATATATTCTTGAAATGACACAGTTATATTAATCTATGCCAGGTGCTAGGGAATAAGTGGGAGAGGGAGGAAAGTGAGTGTGACCACAAGGGGCTACTTGAGAGATCTGGGGGGTGATGAAAATATTTTTTCTTGACAATGTTAATATATTAGTGTGAAATTGCAAGATATTAACAGCAGGAAAACTGGGTAAATGGAGCACTGTATCTCTTTTAATAATTTCTTATAGCTGCATGCAAATGTATTATTATCTTAAAATAAAAAACTTAATTAAAAATGATAATGCTTAATTCCTCAAATATCTAGTACTGCTCAAATTTACTCCATGTCCTCATAAACATTTTAAAATTTATTTCTCCAAATTAGGATTGAAACAGCCTCATAAATCACAATTGTTTGATATGACTCTTGAGTCTCCATCCTTCTGTCTTTACAATTTATTTCTTGAATTATTATTAATCATTTGTCCTTTAATTTCACAATTTGGATTTTACCAACTGACTGTGTTTTACTGTAAAATATAGTGTTCTTCCTTAAATTTCTTGCAATTTATTAGCTATATCTAGTTACTTATTATGACTCATGTTAAAAATATTTTCAGATATGCATTCTGTGCCTCTGTTAGGATCCACAAAATGCCTGGGTAGTTTTGTTTGGAGACATTAGCAATCACTGATGACTGTTGCCTAGTTAATCACTTAATTGCTTGTGAAAAAAAAATGGCAAAGCTCTAATTCAATTATTCCTTTTTTATCTATTAACCACTTTTATCTATTAAAGCATCTATCTTTAATAGACACTTTCCCTTATTGACAATTTGGTAAAATTCTTACATGAATATATAGATAAATGCTTGATTATTTTCCGTTATTTACTAGTTTTGAAAATATTGATTTGGCTACTTAGCATCATACACAGATAAAAATAAGTTGTTTATTTTTCTTTTTAAAAATATATTATGGCCTTGTGGATTTTGCATATTAAAGTGTTGACTCCATTATGGTTATTATTCTTATAAGTATTTTAAAATTTCCATCTTTGGCCAGAAAACTATTTCAAAAGGTTGCCTGAATCAATTTAACAAGCCCTGAATAGTCTTTAATAGCATACCTGCTTTTGGCAAATGAAAAATATTCTGGGCTCAGGCCGGGCGCGGTGGCTCAAGCCTGTAATCCCAGCATTTTGGGAGGCCGAGGCGGGTGGATCACAAGGTCAAGAAATCGAGACCATCCTGGTCAACATGGTGAAACCCCGTCTCTACTAAAAATACAAAAAATTAGCTGGGCATGGTGGCGTGTGCCTGTAATCCCAACTACTCAGGAGGCTGAGGCAGGAGAATTGCCGGAACCCAGGAGGCGGAGGTTGCAGTGAGCCGAGATCGCGCCATTGCACTCCAGCCTGGGTAACAAGAGCGAAACTCCGTCTCAAAAAAAAAAAGAAAAGAAAAATATTCTAGGCTCATCTTGGATATTTCCAGGCTCAGACTTAAAAATCAACCAACTCAAAAATGAGATTTTTTTAAAAAAATAAGAAATAGTATTTAAAGATATCAACATATGAAATAGGTGTGCCTTTTGTGACAGTGTTGGCAAGCAAGAAAGCTTATTTTTAAAGATCAATCTACATGAGTATATAAATTATGACACTCCATTAACATTACAGAATGTTTTTCCATATACATGCATATATATTTTTTTCTTTCCTCAATGACAAAAATCTTAGATCACACCTAAAATAAATGTTTACACATTTGCTATCCCCCAATATGCCAATTATTTATTGGAAATAATAATCTCAAGAAAAATAATATGATGACATAGGACAATTTAATTTTGTTGTAGATAACTTTCTACCCTTAGTATACCCTAAGGTAGAAAGTCACATTAACAATTTGTGTCAACTTACTGCATTTAAATTTCACTTAATATTTTTTCATGTGATTATGCCAGTATAAAAATTGGTTTTACTCTTTTCACTCTCAATTTTAAAGAAATACTTTAAATATTATTTTAAAACAAAATATATTTTCATGGTCCCAAAGAAATCAAATACATAAATCAAGGTATACTCAAAGATCTTTTACAGATCATTAAAAAGACCCTCATACTGATTTATTGTTCAGGAAGATTGTAAGTTTTTCTAAAAGAAAGAAGAAAAATAGAATTTCTGGAGTTTGTCATCCTTCCTCAGCATGAATCTCCAGGGTTTATAAACATGAAGTTCAGCCTCACTACTACATTTTATTTTATATTTATTAATACATGCATTTAGTTTCTTAGCCTGCAGTTTGTTATATTCATTCTAATTTCATTTGTGTGATACGTTGTTAAGTTATATAAACCAGTTAAGTTAGGACAAGTAGATATTCAGAATCTACTGGAAATTTATCTTCTACTTATGATTATAACTGAGAGTGATGAGTAACTTCCACTGCATTTTAATAAACTCGATGAACCATTTCCTGTAACTCATCAATTTTGACTGTATGCTGCTTTTCTTGTTAATCATGTGGATTAACTGTGTTATGAAATGTAAACATAAAAATAAGGCATTAATTTTAGTGTTTAGAATTCAATAAGTAAAGATATTTTCTAGAGTGCTTTGACACATACACACCCACACACATACACATACACGCAGAGAAAGAGAGAGAGAGAGAGAGAGAGAGAGAGACACCTTTAAAGTTAAAACAGAATTCATTCACCAAAAGTCTGAATTTAAATTAGTGTGGGTTCCTGGGTGTGATTCCAGCTGTCTGGTCAATTAATCTGTGACAGTAAATTCACCATTAGTTTATAAAACCCAGTAATTAGAGAGTATATGAACAGATCTCTTGACTCAGATATGTTTTACAGATGAAGGAACATATGAACTAAGAAAAGATGACTGGCCTAAGGTCACAGAATATTTTGTTTATTTTTGTCACCACAGTGAATTAGAATAATGGTCCTAATTTTGTTTTTAATATTTACTACACATGTATTATAATGTATTTAAATTATTTGTAAATATTTAGTTAATGAAGCCATTGCACAACTTCCCCATGAAACAAAATAAAAATAAATTTTTCTTGGCATTTCAGCATACTAACTAACTTTTGTGTTTTTTCACTATTTAATTGAGTTTCATTCATTTCCATTTTCATTATTGTGTTTTAGTGAGTCAAACGAGTCTGGATTTATGTTTTTAGAAAATGTCTTTGGTCAGTAAAGATCAGTTTTCTTTCCTAGGTAGATTTTAAAAAATGAGCCAGATCTTTTCATGTGATGAAATCTATTCAGATTTCTTATCTTGGGGTTATAAGTTGTGAAGTAATTTCTGTAAATTACATAATGTTATCTCACAGATGATAATAACATTTTGTGGTGTTTAATTAAAATTAGAGATTATAGTTAACTTTTTTCTGCATGACTTAATTTGGCAGAACAATTTCCATTAGATTTATTTGTTTCCAAATTATTATCTCAACATTTATCAGACTTTTTTTCCTACATATTAGAAAATACTTATATAAACTTCCAGATTAATGTTTCACATTACATACTTCTAGTAATGGACCAAATATTATTCATCTTTTAATAATATTAACTTATTTTAAACATTTCTTATTATATGAATTTTCATAACCTATGTAAATTATGCATATAATAAAGCTTGTTGGTAAATTGGGAAGTGTGATGATAAAGAAAATAAATGTAAAATATAATTTCTAATCTATCATAGATTATATATGATTATGTGTGTGTGTTTATATATATATATATTTGCTTGATGTTTGCTAAAATATGGGAAATACCTGAATCAGTTATATTTTATTCGTTTGATAATTTTGAAATAAATCTGTCAGAATTTATTTTTCATAAAATTTATATTTAAGGTGATGAAAATTAAAGGACAAATGTTTTCATTTTTAAATTTGTGGCTAATAGCATTAAAGTGGATACTTTTCATAGGAGTTTTTAAAAAAAATTATGCTGCAGTGACAGAACATTTCTAATTCAAGAATATGTAGTTTCGATATAACTATTCCAATTGTTTGCCATCATACATTTATTTTATTAATGTCTTAGTTTAGCAACTTGGATTACATGGACAATATTTAGTCATATATTTATGTATAACATGTATGTGCATTTTACATATTACATTGTATGTATTTCCATAAATATATATTGCATTATATTATATAATGATGCATTACATTATATTTATCAATAGTGCACATTTCATTTATGTGAATTTTACATTTTAACTATAATGATTGTTCACTGAAAAGTATTGTTGAATGGTGCTGTTTGTGAAATAGTTTTAACCATTCAATTAAAATTATAATTTTTCCAGATGATTGTGTTTACACATAGGATTTCAATAGTTGTAGAGACATAAAACATTAATAATTAAATTTTTCGTGGAAAGAAATAAAAGACAAAAATTTTGGTGGAAACTTCTATGTTACAGGATAAATATATGTCTACAATTTCTTTTGTGCTTTTCACATACTGAAAAGTATGTATGTTTGTGAAAAAGTATTGACAGTCTTTTTACAAAATTGTTTTTTGTAAACATACATTTTACGGTATTAGCAGACACCCAATAAATGTTGATCAAATATTTACTTATTTAAAATTATCTATTATCCAGGTACAGATGAGTTTATATGGTCAATATTTCTGACCATTATTTTTAGAAAATTCAATTTCATGAATTTTATTTATTTCATATTATTCTTCCTTCACTTAAATTAACCTCTCTGAAAGGTATTGTGATAAAAATATAATCTGAATCTATACATTTTAAAACTTTGAGTTCAATATATAAATTCTGATCACATAATATAGGGTAACATTTGAGAATATACTTTGCAGAGTCCAAAGATATCTAATAAAAAATGTCATTATTATGTTTTATTATTTATAAAATTATAGACATTTTCAACATCATTAGTACTTCTTAGAATTGTCTTAAAATGTACTTGGACACCAACAATAGCTTGAGTTTGATGATAATAAAAACAAATAACTAAAGAAACATACAAAATATTGTATCATAAAATTTTACTTAAAATAGAAACATTATGTTTTATAATTTCATATATAAATATCCCCTCAGAAATGATATTTTATATTGCTATATTGGGTCTAGCTGAACTGTTATTCCTTAACTCTTCATTTGTGAAAATTTATCCCTATGTGGTGAAATATGCAAATGTACAATTTTTGGTGTGAACTTTATGACTTATGCAAGTGCTTCAGTCATGTCAGTAAAACTTTATCATCTTGTATGTTGCTATATCAGATAGTTCCATTTCCTGTTCAATATATAGAGGAACTCCAGAATATCGTTTAATGTAAAATTCTTATTTGATAAGCTTTACATATTGCTATAAATAATATTTTTATATATGAATAAAATACGTATCTTGTACAATATTATATATATATATATATATACACATATATATATATAAATTTATCCTCAGCCTTTCTTCCCATCATTTATGGAAAATGCACAATTCCTGGAAGAACAATAATTTGAACCTTACACATTACAAACAAAATTATAAAATTTGTATTTCTAGAAAACTTTTAAAATACTTTATTGATAAGGTTTTCAGAGAGAATTAGTTTAAAGTAACTATAATCTAGTTATAATATTTCACATATATTTCTCTACTAATACCATAACACAAAATAAATTAATGATTAAAGTAGTTAAGTAAGCATTGATAATTTCTTCTTCATAATCACAAAATAAAATGTTTTATTAATTAAAAAATGAAGTCATACAATCCTATTTCAGGAACAAAGCAACCAACAGTAACAGTGACTACCATGCATTGAATACATGAGAAGTGATTTTAGTAGGCTCACCTTTCCTTTAGAAAGAACTTCACCATTAAAGGATTTCAAAGAGAATTGAAAGCTCAATTTTCCTTAAGAACATTGCTACTCTCCTGTCCACATCATTACCTGGCTTACCATAACAAGAATCCTAAAGGAGAGATTTCATTCCAATAGAGAAATGTTCAACATTCTTTAAAAAACAGAATCAAATAATTATTGCTAATGATCAAAGGAATCTTTCAAAACATTTTTGTTTTGAATTTCTACATATAAATGTAGTAGGCTAAATACTCTCTCTCTCTCTCTCTCTCTCTCTCTCTCTCTATATATATATATATATATATATATATATATGTGTGTGTGTGTGTGTGTGTGTGTGTGTGTGTGTGTGTGTATATGGAGATATATATATATGGAGATATATATATACATGGAGATATATATATATATATATAGTTGAAATTGTTGCTTTCTTTCTGAAATCTTAGTATGCACAATGCTTTCTTTTGATCCCGTCACTTAGGCACTTGCTATATGGCATAAATTTAATGGATATTTTATATTCTCATTATGAGGAAAGTAATTTTGGACATTACTGAATTGGAAATCACTCATCTAAAGAGAGATCATCTGTGCATTAGCCAGCATAACTTTATTTTATTGCACTCGTTACACATGAGGGAATGAAGTGATCATGGCCAGTATCATTAAACAGATGGCAGTGAATTTTTTCTCTCTTCTCTATAACCCAGAAGGAGTGTCCTTTCTTATTCTACTTCAAAATTAAGTTTAACCTAAAGAATAATTATGGATCAATTTCATAAGTTTTTTTGTTTTTGATTAGACTGTGGAACTTTACTGATTACCATCATTTCATGTGCCAATAACAAGTCATATGAATTTTAAAAATATGTCTAAAATCAATCATGTTGATAAGGCCTCAAAAATTCACAAATAAATGAATTAAATATTAAACAATACTATATCTTTGCAATGCATAAGCAGTATGTGGCTGATTTCAACCCTGGAATCTCAACAAGAAGAGTGAATAGAACATAAGTAGGTGTAAGGAAAAGTCATTTCAGCCTTTAACCACTTTACAAAATCTGAAGAAATGACTTGCAATTGCAATGAATCCATCAAGATAATCTAGAATAATATAATTATTTTAAGGTCAGTAAAATATCAAGCTTTCTTGTGTTTTCAGCCTTACATGTCTTTGCTATGTATGTGCTATAACATATTCATTTGTTCCACAGCTTAGACTATAAACATTTTTGTGGGGCCATTATTCTGTCTACCATAACCAATTATGACTTTCTCTTGTTTGTCTTGATGGGTTCATTGCAATTGCAAGGCTTTTTTGTTTTGTTTGTTTTTTAATGTGAAAGAAGGAGTCAGATTAACTAGTGTCAGAGTGATACAGAGAACTACCCAGAGAATCTGGGCAGTCTCAGGAAGCTGGAGAAGACAAGAAAATTGATTATTTCCCAAAGTTCCCAAAAAGGAACACACCACTGGCAACACCTTAGTTTAGCCCAATGAGAACATTTTGAATTTCTGACCTCCAGAACTGTAAGATAATACATTTTGTTTTACTTATTTAAGCCACTGAAGTAATAAATAATAGTAAAGTGTAAAGTGCATTAAACTATAAAGCAGTTTAAAGGTTTGGTTATCTACAGATAGGATATACAGAAGGTAATGTATAATTGGAAAACTTGAGGATATTAGAAATTTTACAGAAAATAAAACATTTACCAAAGAAGCTAGAGATAAGAAATAAATGAAAATCAATTTTTTGTTTAGAAAATATATAGAAATAAAATTACACTTAAAAAAATAAAATGTGTAAAAATAAACTTTAAAATGAGCTTGAAACATTTGTGTAAAAACTTTAAAGATTGATTTACATTCTTTGTGGTTTTTGTTTGTTTGTTTGTTTTTGAGAAGGAATCTCCTTCTGTAGCCCAGGCTGTAGTGGTGCAGTGGTTCAGACTTGCCTGCGCCTCTAGTTCAAGCAATTCTCTTGCTTCAGCTTCCTGAGTAGCCAGGACTACAGGCACACCACCATGCCCAGCTAATTTTTGTATTTTTAGTAGAATAGGGTTTTGAACTCCTGGCCTCAAGTGATATGACCTTCCTGGGCCTCCTAAAGTGCTGACTTACATTCTTAAGCATGCCTTGATGAGATTAAAAACACAAATACTCAGATAAAAATTTAATTTATAGTTATTAATTAGTTCACTATGTTAATTTGTATATGTTTCTTGATTCAAAATATGCAAAGCTAAGGCTGGACACAGTGGCTCATGCTTGAAATCCTAGCACCTTGGAAGGCCCAGATGCCAAGGGGCTGGATTGCTTGAGCCCAAGAATTTCAGATCAGCCTGGAAACCATGGCAAAACCCTGTCTCTACAAAACTAGTGGAGGCATGGTGGTATGTGCTTGTGGTCCCAGCTACTTGGTAGGCTAAGGCAGGAGGATTGCTTGAGCCAGGGATGTCGAGGCTGCAGTAAGCCATGTTCAGGTCACTGTACTCCAACCTGGGTGACAGAGTGAGATCATGTCAAATAAATAAATAAATAAGCAAAGCTTATTGTTTATTATATATACAATCAAAATATATGAGCAAAGTTTAACAAGTAATTCTGAAAAAAAGATGAAATTGTTGGTAATAGGTTTTTCAGATGTTAGAAACATGCCATAATTGATACAGTTTGATTCTGTAGATGCAGTAGAGGAAAGAAACTAATAGTATAGAAACTCAGGAAGACACCCAGGTATGTCAAAAAATACACAATAAATCTTTACAATTGCAGATAATTTGACATAATTGTCAAAAACTTAAGATTTTTACTTTTCATAATCTTTTCTCAAAATTAACCTTGTTAAAGTCCCAACTCAATATGAGTCATAAAGAGATAGTATGAGTTTCATAATTTATGACAATCTATTTTATAAACTATGATAATTTTTAAATAACTTCAGCAGTGCTAATGGAGGAAAATTAATATTGGCTGAAAAAAATATTTCTTTAAGAACGTACTAATTCAGTTTTTGCCCATTGAGTATGATATTGGCTGTTGGTTTGTCATAAATAGCTTTTATTATTTTGAGATACGTTCCATCAATACCTAGTTTATTGAGGATTTTTAGCATAAAGGGCTGTAGAATTTTGTCAAAGGCCTTCTCTGTGTCAATTGAGATAATTGTGGTTTTTGTCTTTGGTTCTGTTTATGTGGTGGGTTACGTTTTTAAACTTGTGTATGTTGAACCAGCCTTGCATTCCCGGGATGAATCCTGCTTGATCCTGGTGAATAAGCTTTTTGATGTGCTGTTGCAATTGGTTTGCCAGTATTTTATTGAAGATTTTTGTATCTACGTTCATCATGGATATTGGCCTGAAGTTTTCTTTTCTTGTTGAGTCTCTGCCGGGTTTTGGTATCAGGATGATGTTGGTCTCATAAAATGATTTGGGAAGGATTCTCTCTTTTTGGATTGTTTGGAATAGTTTCAGAAGGAATGGTACCAGCTCCTCTTTCTATGTCTGGTAAAATTCGGCTGTGAACCCATCTGGACCTGGGCTTTTTTTGGGTGGTAGGCTCTTAATTGCTGCCTCAACTTCTGCCCTTGTTAGAAGTCTATTCACAGTTTCGACTTCTTCTTGGTTTAGGCTTGGGATGTTGCAAGTGTCCAGGAATTTATTCATTTCTTCCAGGTTTACTAGTTTATGTGCACAGAGTTGTTTGTAATAATCTCTGATGACAGTTTGTATTTCCGTGGAATCTGTGGTGATATCCCCTTTATCGTTTTTTTATTGCATCTTTTTGATTCTTCTCTCTTTTCTTTTTTATTAATCTTGCTAGTGGTCTGTCTATTTTGTTTCTTTTCCAAAAACCAGCTCCTGGATTTATTGATTTTTTGAAGGATGTTTGTGTCTCTATCTTCTTCAATTCTGCTCTGATCTTAGTTATTTCTTGTCTTCTGCTAGCTTTTGAGTTTTTTTGATCTTGCTCCTCTAGTTCTTTCAATTTTAACAATAGGTGTCGATTTTAGATCTCTCCTTGCTTCGCATGTGGGCATTTATTGCTATATATTTTCCTCTAGACACTGCTTTAAATGTATCCCAGAGATTCTGGTATGTTGCGTCTTCCTTCTCATTGGTTTCGAAGAACATCTTTATTTCTGCCTTCATTTCATTGTTTATCCAGTCAACATTCAAGAGCCAGTTGTTCAGTTTCCATGAAGCTGTGCGGTTCTGAGTTAGTTTCTTAATTCTGAGTTCTATCTTGATTGCACTGTGGTGTGAGACACTGTCTGTTATGATTTCCGTTCTTTTGCATTTGCCAAGGAGTGATTTACTTCCAATTATGTGGTCAATTTTAAAGTAGATATGATATGGTGCTGAGAAGAATGTATATTCTATGGATTTGGGGTGGAGAGTTCTGTAAATGTCTATTAGGTTTGTTTGATCCAGGCTTGAGTTCAATCCCGGATATCCTTGTTAATTTTCTGTCTCATTGATCTGTCTAATATTGACAATGGGGTGTTAAAGTCTCCCACTAGTATTGTGTGGGAGTCTAAGTCTCTTTGTAAGTCATTAAGAACTTTCATTATGTATCTGAGTGCTCCTCTATTGGATGTCTATATACTTAGTATCATTAGCTCCTCTTATTGCATTGATCCTTTTACCATTATGTAATGTCCTTCTTTGTCTCTTTTGATGTTTGTTGCTTTAAAGTCTATTTTATGAGAGACGAGAATTGCAACTCCTTTTTTTTTTTTTTTTTTTTTTTTTTGTCTCCATTTGCTTGGTAAATCTTCCTCCATCCCTTTATTTTGAGCCTTTGTGTATCCTTGCATGTGAGATGGGTTTCCTGGATACAGCACACCAATGGGTTTTGGCTTTTTATCCAATTTGCCAGTCTGTGTCTTTTGATGGGGGCATTTAGCCCATTTACATTTAGGGTTAATATTGTTATGTGTGAATTTAATCCTGCCATTTTGATGCTAGCTGGCTGTTTTGCCCATTAGTTGATGCAGTTTCTTCATTGTGTCGATGCTCTTTACCAATTGGTATGTTGTTGGAGTGGCTGGTACTGGTTGTTCCTTTCTATGTTTAGTGTCTTTTTCAGGAGATCTTGTAAAGCAGGCCTGGTGGTGTTGAAATCTCTGAGCAATTGCTTGTTCGTAAAGGATTTTATTTTTCCTTCACTTATGAAGCTTAGTTTGGCTGGATATGAAATTCTGGGTTGAAAGTTCTTTTCTTTAAGGATGTTGAATATTGGCCTCCACTTTCTTCTGGATTGTAGGGTTTCTGCTGAGAGATTTGCTGTCAATCTGATGGGCTTCCCTTTGTGGGTAACCTGACCGTTCTCTCTGGCTGCCCTTAGAATTTTCTCCTTCATTTCGACCCTGATGAATCTGATGATTATGTGCCTTGGGGTTGCTCTTCTTGAGGAATATCTTTGTGGTGTTCTCTGTATTTCCTGGACTTGAATATTGGCCTGCTTTCCAGGTTGGGGAAGTTTTCCTGGATAATATCCTGAACAGTATTTTACAGCTTGGATTCATTCTCTCCATCACATTCAGGTGCACCTATCAAACTTAGATTAGGTCTTTTCACATAGTCCCATATTTCTTGGAGACTTTGTTCATTCCTTTTTACCCTTTTTTTTTTTTCTAATCTTGCCTTCTAGTTTTATTTCATTGACTTGATCTTTGATCTCTGATATCCTTTCTTCTGCTTGGTCAATTTGGCTGTTGTAACTTGTGTATGCTTTGTGAAGTTCTCGTGTTGTGTTTTTCAGCTCCATTAATTTACTTATATTCCTCTCTAAGTTGTTTATTTTCATTAGCATGTCATCACGAAATATATGACTTCCTGGTAATTATCATTTTCCAGATTAGATTTCTACAACAGCTAGATAAAATTTCCCAGTCCAGTCAATACTAATTAAAATTTTAATTGGCTAGTGACACATTTGGGGGGTAAAAGTTCCACTAAAAAAAAAAAAGCACTTTTTTCAGACTTTTCTACATTATAAATTATGCTATTTGCATAATTTGAAAGTGTCTATGAAGTTAACACTTTGTAGATATACTTTAGTCAGTTGTAAAACTCTTGTTCTTTGGCTTGCTCATAGTATCTTTAAGCTATAAAAAAAATTTAGATACTCCAATAAATATTATCTGAATTACTTTAAACACATTTCATTTTTATTGACTTGCTCATATATTTCTTTTTCACTGTCATTGGCAATGACATAATTTTTTGTACAACCAAGGAGAAACATTCAATAAGAACAATTAAATTGCAGTGGAAAATACATTAGAGAGAAACATAATAGTTATTAGTAAATTATTCAGTAAAACTTGTTCTTCTGAACAAGTTTTTAAGCTCTCTGTAGCATAATTTCCATCAGAAAAACATGATGGTCTTAATGACTCAAATCTAAAAGTCATATTCTCCTCAGGTGAGCAGGTTAATTTTCTATGCAATTAGTTAATTGCAAGAAAACTTCCCTTATTGCTACTTACTTAAAAAGGATTGTTACCATGGTCTTTTAGATATATATTTTATGAGAAATGTTATCTGTAGCAAATTTTGTTTTTTCTGCCTCCAAACAATTTTCGAAATATTGATACATTTCACAATTCATAAAGATGAAATATAAATGTTTTAAAGACAGGAACTTTCAATCTTCTATCATTTTGTACTTCTGCATATTTGATCTTACCTATTTTCTTAAGCAAAACCTATATATAATACCATATTATTTACAAAGTTGTGTAGTGATTTTATTTCTAAATCAATTTCTTTTTAAGTAAGATTGAGGAAAAACCACCCAAAAAAGGTTTTATCTGCAACAAGTTAGAAGATGCATTATGTGTGTGTGTGTGTGTGTGTGTGTGTGTGTGTATGTGTATATATATATATATATATATGGCTATGGAGCAATTGATTGGGAAAAGTCATTACGTGCTTGTGTTTTGTTTATTTTTGCCTCTGTTTTGCAAAATATTGTTTTGAGTGTTACTTGTTATTACTTTGTATTATTTTGAGTGTTACTTTGCAAACCGAGATCATTTCAGTTAGCTTTCATGTACCAACTACTGTTGTTAGAGACCTTCATGGGTAATGGAGGAAATAATGTATATCTTTCTTATATCTAGGAAATAGCATACTGAAGACAAATACATCAAAAAGTTGTTTGATAAAATTTGGTTATTGTACAACCAATGAAACAATATACATACATACATTTTGTGTGTGTCTATATATATGTTACAGTTCTTGTCTCAATACTAGAATATGTCTGCTTCCATCAGAAAACCATAAACATGAAACACTCAAAAAGGCAGACTCACCTTTATTTAACAAGAGGATTGAGGGTGAAATAAATTCCAACAAATTGAAGTCACAACAAACAATCAAACACACAACAAAAAATGCACGTAATACTTCCTTACAGAGAGCAGAATCAGGGACTAATTAATAAGTATTCTCATCCCAAGATAAGAAACTTCATATTACTTGTTGAGTGAGACATGAGATCCTGTGATTACTATATTAATCCCATTCTTTCCTTTTCTGAGAATGTCTTTCAATTAGTGTTTCCATGTTTCACTATTATACATTGTGGGTATAAAGAACCGATGTTTTGTCTTATACTTAGTGCACAGTTCCAAAGACAAACATAAACATACATGGTGAAGAGACAAGGGCAAACTCTTCCACTTTCCAGGAATTTTGAACTCTAACTTTATAGAATTTATGTCTCCCACAGGAAACAAGTGAGTGTGTTCAAATGTGTCAGAGAGAACATAAACCAAATAATTTCTTGTGGAAATAATGGACTGTGTTAAACATTAATGGTTATTGTCAAATATTTAGTTTTTCTCACTTCTAAAAGTGTTGACAAGTTAGCAACCTGTTAAATTTAAATTTCAAAAAAAAAACCCACAGTGGATATATTTTATATATTTTATATATTATACTATTATACGGAAACTATGTTTTTCTGTAAAATTAAAATTTAACTGGGCATCCTATATTTTACTCAACAATTTCACCTCTATGCCACATGACAGACTCTGCTTCCAAGGCTCAGGCACAATTAAGAAAAGCCATTTAGCTACTTTTACTACAGGCTTTTGAAAGGAGATGATGCATGTCAGCCCTAGATAAAACAATTGAATTGTGGCTATGCAACTCTTTTTACATTTTTCCATCTCTAGGAGCCAAGTAGACTTCAATTTGAGATGCTGGAATAAAATGGAAGCATCCTGTATTGCCAATTCACTGGCCTCTAAATGAGTAACAAATAAACATGGTCTGTTTGATATAACCAATATCAAATAATCACTATGACATCCAGATTTTTATCTTTTTCCTTATCTCTACTGCTTCTTTATTTTATCACAACCTCCTACCATTTAATACTATCATACCTAATCTCTTACCTCACTTTCCCTCCAACCATCCTGTACTTTTGCTACATACAGCATGCATAGAGACTCATAGGCCAGAGGCATAGTCTCAAAATTAAAAAAATAAAAATGAATAGGTAAACGAAAACAACTATGGTATCTTTAAGGAAACAATGGATTTATACTGAGTTTTAGTACTAGTCTAATTTCTATGTGTAAGTTCTCTTTCAGCTCAAATAAAATGATCCTGTCTTATGAGAAAATTAGCTACAGATCTAGAAAAGATTTATTCTTTTTGAATAATATTAGTAGATGGCAAGATGGAGAAATTAGAGAGATTATCTCAATACAGTAAACTCTACTATTCTAGAGATAAAATATATTTATCTTGTTGGTATAGATAGGCTGAATTTATTGGCAATGGGACCCAAGATACTTTGTGTCAACATGTCAGGCTGAAACAAAAGCAGCACGGTTTTTCAGTACTAGGTTGAGGAGATAGCATTTTTATAAATGTTGACATCAGGAAAATTCTGAATAGACCTATAATTCATAAGAAAGAAAATAAATTATGAGGAGGTAAAAAAAATAAACTGAGCATCTTTAGGGGAAGAGAAATAACAGAAAAGCCAACAATGGTCATTTTTGTCAAAAGCTCTTATTAGTTTGTTTTGTTTGAAACTGCGTTGCTAATTATGGGCCTACACCTAGTAATTTTTTCACATTGAAAAGTTCCATGGAAAAGCTACTCTATGTCAGTAATTCCTTGGAACAAGAGAAAGTTACCTCACCAATTGTGAGAACCCAGAAGAGAAAGCAGCTGGGTTGGCTTCTCTGGTATGGTAGAAGCAGAGAAATGACCAAAACCATTCCCTGACAAGAATGGAAGCTAAGGTATGCATCAAACTTTGATCTTCCTCATTTTAATAACATAATGACATAATGAAGAACTAATTGCAGAGACCAGTCAATCTTGTTTTGTTGTGACACTTATATGTGATATTTCAAAAATCAAATTAATTAAATGTGTTGAGCTACCCACTGTGATATGTGCCATCAATAAAATTGACACAACGCATACAAAACAAAATCTGTTTATTTCTCATATTAATATATTTGATATTAATTTGATCACATATGTAAATAATCACATAAGTCACTTGAGATCTGTCCCTGCTCAGAATTAAAATTAAATTAAAATTATAGACTCAATTTTTTAACTACTCATTCCTTAAAGTTATAATACAGAATTACCAATAAATATGTCATTCTGAAAAACAATTTTGTTTTAATATTATTTGTCAAAGAACACATTAACAACATGTTAAGGTAAAATCTGTTTTGAGATGAGAATTTTGTTCTCATAATTTAATGGTAACCTTTAAAAAGAAAAGAAACAAACTTATTTACTTGTGTATGCACATATGTGCTTCATTTTGTCTTACCCTGGTTTAAAATATGTATCAAAAATACTTGAAGGCAATAAAGATATTTAAATCTATCAGTGTATTTTTGAAATATAATCTTGTTCCTCATTGAATTGATTTTTAAATAGAAAATTAATTTTAGCCAGATTATTGGATTCCAAGATAAAATTTTTAGGTGTTACCTCAAGGAAATATTGTATATTATTAAAAAAAAAAGTACAGTCAGAAAGTGAAAAGTTTTTTTAAATATTAAGATTCAAGGTAATGATAAAATTTTTTTACAATTCTTGAATATAAAATTTTAGTCATTACAAGCAAAATCTTCAAAATATGAAAGTTTTTATATCTTCTAAGACCAATATCCATGTGATCAATATTATTAATAATATAAAGCCATTATTAAGAGGACTGCATATTTTCTATACCTTACATTAATAGTTACTTGAAATACATTTATTTAGATGTATTTGCTTGTATTATGTAAGCTGAAAGACCAATATTTTTAATCTCGCTGTTTTTGTCCAATTAACAAATGTCTAGTGAATTCAGTTATATTTCCAAAAGTTCTAAATGCTGTGCATCATTATCATGAAACTGGAAATGATTAAATGAGACTTCTGCTCTGTTTAATCGATATTTTTGGTTAGGATATTAGCCTGTCATCCTGAACAACTGCAAATATTTTCAGGCTAAAACTAGCAGGTTTTGAGAGCCCCTCAAGTCTCCAAAAGCTTTTCTGTTTCTTTTTTTCTTTTTCTGAGCAGGAGTCTTTTTTCAGAGGCAATGTCTTCTACCTGTGATCAGATGCAATGTCTTCTACCTGTTCATAGAACCACCAAAAACAACAACAAAAAAAGACTTTCTCGTGCTTAAAAACTGCAAAACTACCACTAAGATAAAAGTAGCTATAGATATAAATTTATCTTTCTGAGATTGCCCTTTCTCTGGAGTTTTTAGCACTTCCAGTGTTTATTTTCTCATTTTTTTCTGCCATCACAAAGATTATTTCTTTCTTTATTCTATATTTTACTTTTTCTCTGAAGAATTGATCTAGTTTCTTCAATATACTTTCATCTCCATGTTTAAAGTTTACAATGTATTTTCTTAATTATTCTTCATTGAAAAGAAAACAGATTGATTACTTGAATGGTTGGTTTAAATATGTCTTACAAATTGGCATAATTTAAAATGAGATAAGAATTAGATTCCAAAAGCACTAAGAACTCTAACAGAAAAATGTTCATAAGCAAGCATTAGGACTTCAAACTCTCCACGGCATAGGAAAGAATAGTTGTCTGTATCAGTCCTTCAGGGGACATACAGAGTAGAAGAGACAGATGTTTGCTGATCATCCAGAAATGAGCATAATGGTGAATACTTTCAGTGTAAACAGCCTGGGAAACAATTACTTCCCTTATTGTAGACATATGTAGCATTTTCTCATAACAAGTCCCAAGGAATTCCCAATGATCATTAAAATTAATCAAGTACCACAAATTTTAGGTCAAGGTTTAATGTATGAGAGGAACATAGATTTTGATGATAGAGTGATGTGGGTTGGAGTCCTGACACCACCTATTATGATTTAGCTGAAATTGTTTGGTGTTTTAGTCTTCAGAAAGAACATCATAATTTGATATCACTGTTAATAATGAGGATTAAATGAGATAAGTCATCGGAAGAATAAAATTTGCATGGTTGTCTTACACATGCTTTTTTTTATATCCATGCCTTTATTCCTCTTGTCTTTTCCCTTCTTCATTGGTGCATAATAGTTGTACATATTTTGGAAGTACATGTGACACTTTGATGCATATGTTCATACAATGTCTAATAACCAATAACCAAATCAGGGTAATTGGGATATCCACTTCATCAAACATTGTGTGTGTGTGTGTGTCTGTGTGTGTGTTTGTGTAACATTATTTTATTCTAGCTATTTTGAAGTATACAATAAACTGTTATTAATAGTCACACTACTGTACTATCAAACACTAGAACTTATTCTTTCTATGTAACTATATTTTTGTACACATTAACCAACTTCTTTTCATTTCCCCTCCCCTCTACCTTTCCTAGCCTCTGGTTATTATCATTCTATTGTTTACTCTCTATGAAAATAATCAAACTCTGTAAAATGTTTAGAAATATTTGTCCTGAGCCACATATGAGTGATCATGGTCCATGACACAGCCCTCAGGGAACCCTGAGAACATGTGCCCAAAGTAGTCAGGCCACAAGTAGGTTTTCTACATTTTAGTGGTACATAAGACATCAATCAATACTTGTAAGATGTACACTAATTTTGTCTAAAAAGGCGGGACAATGGCAAGCAGGGGAACTGAGGCAGAAGAGTAGCATCTGGAGACAGGAAGCATTCACTTCAGATTCCAACTAGTCACAGGCCAAGTCTTCATTTGCATAGGGTGTAACTTTACTTCAGTCTCTGATTGGTTGCAAGTCAAGTGTTCATTTACACAGGATGTAACCAATAGGAAACCTCTGGAAGAATACTAAACCCCAGAAGATTTTACAACCAGGGCTCTTGAGCCACTTGCTCAAGCCCTGAGCCCTTGAGCCCACTCTTGCTCTGTCGAGTTTATTTTTGCTTCAATAAATCTATGCTTTTATTGCTTTGTTTGTGCATTTTGTTCAACATGACAAGAATCTGAACAACTTCTAGTCAACACTCTCCACCCTACACCAGTAACAGAGCTGCCAGGTTACAGGCAGAGTCAAAGATTTTTCTGATTGGCAGTTGGTTGAAATAGTTTATCTAAAGACCTGGAATCAATCTGGGTTAAAATAAGAGATTGTGGAGACTAAAGTTCAGATAAAGCCTCCAGGTAGCAGGCTTTAGAGAGAATAGATTGTACCTGTTTCTTATGAGACTTAAAGAGGTTTCAGACTCTTAGTTGAATCTCTCCCAGATCAAGAAAAAGGCCACAAAAAAGGAAAGAGATTCTCTATCGTAGGTAGATCTTTCCCCACAAGAGACAACTTTGTAGGACAATTTAAAGATATGGCAAAGAAACATATTTGAGGATAAAACATTTTGATGTTCTTCCTTATCTCACATGTGATGTTATGCCAAATTCAGGTTGGGGCACATTATATAGAGATAAATAACCCACTGATGAGATTTTATGGTTTGTAGGATATGACATTCTGGTCTCCTTAGATAGGAATTAGGAAAAGAGAAGAAAAAGGTCAGAGTTTATCCTCATGACCATCATGAGATCCACTTTTTTAGCTTCCGCATATGAGTGAGAACATGCAATATTTGTCATTTTGTGCCTTGCTTATTTCACTGACATATATTTTAATAAAAGCATAATGTAACCTTAATAAAAGTATAATGTTCATTCTATTAGGCTAATGGAAGTTTAGAGTAAATTGCTAATTTCCTGAAAATGTAGAGCCAAGAAATTGCATGCTTTTTTCCCTATTTTTTGTTGTTTGAAGTATGCATTTAAAATGTTATTCACCCCTTGTTCCTCATTGCTGAATACACAAATTCAAAGTTAAATAATAGTTTTGTTTCTCAATTTGTACATACATTACGAAATGAAGTTAATTTCTGTTTTGTTTGTGCTCTAATTTATAGAGAACAGTTTTTTTAAAAAATTGAAGCACACAATTAACATTTTTTCATTTTTAAGTATGCCCCTTAGATTCCTAGATTTATAGGTGCTTCCAGGGAATTTTTCTCCCTATAGTGAAATAGATTTAGAGCACATACAATATATAGGTATTTATTCATTTATTTTTAATTTAGAAAATCTATTAATCAAATCCTGAAAGCTCTGTTACCTCCTAGTTGTTGTATATACAATAATGAACCAAATAATCATAAACTAGCACACTTGAAGACTGATAGTGAAATAAAGATGAGGAAAGACATTGGAAAAAAATCAGCTTTCAGATAAAAATAGCTACAAATTCTGCTAGGTACAATGAAATAAAAGACACCATGCTATGTCAATAGGAGTGGTAGTTCTAGTATATTTCAGTGATAGAGAAGACATTACTGGAGAAATGACACATAAACTGATGGATAGAGGATGAGCAGAAGTTAATCATTGGAAGATTCTTTACAAGGGGTTTGTGGGTAAATCAAATAGCATGATCAAAATTCCAGATCCATAAAAGTGTTTGGCATTTTAAAGAAACTCACATCTGGCTACAGTGTAGAATGAAAGAGCTGGCATTCTATGAAATTAAATAGATCATGAAATATCTTACAAGAACTTGCTGAATTTTGAAATAAATAAATTTTTATGTAGAAAATTATGGGACCACAGAAGTTTTCTTTTCTTTTTTTTTCAGTGAAAATCTAAAACTATCCCAATAATACAGCACTCAGAACATTTTCTACAAAATGTTCTTATAATTGCAACTTGGGTTAATTACAAAATATAGGCAGATTAATATTTGTAAATTTTTACATGCAAAATTAGCAGGTGCTAAGTGTTTACAAGATCCATATTATGGCACAAATTGCTTTATTTTGGTTATGTTTGATAAAATGCCACTAAAGATTTATATTTTAGTAGAATGTAGATATAATTATGAGATAATGGATACAAATGTTTCTAAGATTATACTAAATTGTCATGCAGCAAATGATGCTAATAACAACAGAACACTTACTTCACAATTTAATTGATGAATGTTTACGTTTTTAAATTGGCATGACTCAAAGTAAGCATTTGTAAACCAAAAGTATGTGAGACAGGCCTCAATCAATTTAGAAAGTTCATTTTGCCAAGGTTAAGGATGTGCCATCAGGAAGCAGGTCTATGCCTTCTCCAGAGATTGATTTTTAGGGCTTCAATATTTAAAGGGGAAGGGTGGATATTCAGGGAAGGAAAAGAAATTTTTTAAATGAATGGGTAGGAAAAAGACAAATGGTTGCATCCTTTTGTTCCTTTTGAGTCTTTCTTCAGTCTTTCACTAAATATACCATTTACTTGTTGGGTGGGTGGTAGAGACATAGTTACTTATGCGTTCATCTGGCTCACTGAATCTGCTTTTGTACTTCAGCTAACATAAACGCATCAGACAAAATAAGCAACATGATCTGCATTTGTCTCAGGTGAGCAGAGGGAGAACTTTGGGTTCTGTCCCTTGTCTTACTGTAACACATTAGATTATAAATATTGTATGAAGAATGGAGTCTGAAATTCAGCAGGTTTGGTTTCAGAATTCTAACTCTATCAAGTTGATAGTTTTTCTTTCAGATACTTCACTTATGTAATTAGAACAAGAAAATTTATGTCATAGACATTTTAGTATACAGAAGATAAAACATTATCAATATTAGTTTGTGTTTATTGAGCAACGGCTATATAACAGGAACTATTCTAAATACTCATTTAATCAACAGACTAAACTAAGAGGAAGATAACTGTATTATTACTATTTTATGAATGAGGAAGCTAAGAATATGTTCAAGATCCATGAATCAATTCATGATGATGAAAGGATTTCAAGTTCAAGTTTTTAACAACATGCATTTGCCTTAATTGAAAACAGAGATAATTGATATTTAGAGAAGACATTGCTGTGGAAGTGACATATAAGCTGATGAAGAGTAGGAGGCAAAAGCTTGAAATTTCTTTAGAAATAGCATACGGGCTTCTCTTACGTTTTGTGGTCTCTCAAGACAGGGAGTGGCAATTATAGATATAAGATACTGTGTGCATATATGTTTTTATTGCTATCACAGAGTTTATCATAATACATTCTGAATAAAATTAGCTGAATGTATAAATAAAATGTAGCTGAATATTTACTTCAACCCTTTTCTTGGCTTGGTTGCCCTTGTTAGATATTCATTATGTCAGGTTCGATTCTGTTTTACAGCTGAAGATTTTGGAATAACTGTAACATTGAAATAGGCATAATTCTGATTTAGTTTCTATCAACCGGAATACTTCCTCTTTTATATTTTCCTTTTTGTCTCAACACTACAAATGAAACAGTTTTTGATATTTAAATATGGACAATTTTTATTGACATGTAACATACAGTTAATTAAACAAACACTGAAAATCTTGACCCTGCACTTCCTTCTAGTTTCAATACTATCTAGTTTTATCATGTACAAAGTGAAATAAATTGCCCACAAAATCTAATGTGCAGTGTCCAACTCTTAATCTATTGTAGTGTATGTACTAGCTTTATTATTTTTTGAAAAGCTACCCACTCATGTAAATGATGAACAAACATTATGTAAAAACAAAGTTCTTATCTTGCTGTTTTCCTTCACAGCACTGGAAAATATCCAGCTAGACATGAGAGAATGTGACTGGAGGAAGACAGCCATGTGTAAAGGAACATATCCATTATTAGGAAATTACAGAAATTCTAGAGAACAATCCATGATTAGTACCAAAGAACTATGGGTAAGTTGGTCCAAATAATCAGACCTCATATTTCCATTCACATAATCTAATGCAATATCAAAAGAGCTACATAGGCACTTTGTCTAAACTAGTGGTTTCTGAGCCTGACAAGTAGCATCTAGATACTTAGTTGTAATAGCTTTTCAACCTCTGTGCAGAAATGAGTTTAGAGTAAGTGTTAAGCAAGACCATTAACAGTACCAGCTGAAGGAGAGAATAAAGATAGACACTCAATTATATGGCAGAAGCATCTGAATGGACTGACAGAGGACCATTAATTCTGATTAAGAGGGCAAATATGTAATATGTTAAAGTGCAGAAAATAAGATTCATTTTGGATATGTTGATAATAGGCTTCCAATAAGACAAATTTGAAATTTTGGTATATGATACATATGACCTAGATGATTGTACATAGGAATCTAGTTTTCAGAAAAAAAAGATGTAGGTAAAAGAAATAAATTTTATATATACTGAAAAGCCTTTGTAGGGTAAGATATCATTGTGAGAGAGGGTCTAGGTAGAGATGGTGGGAGGGCAATGAGGGAATGCATGCTCATTTAGTATATGCCCTGTTACCCAAGTTATAATAGATAAAAACCAACATTGCAATATAATGAGTGACCAGATAAAAATATGTGTTTTTTAAAAATGACCACTAATTCTAAAATGTATATCGAAATGCAAATGACAAACAATAATAAAAATTATGAAAATAAGAAACAAAGTTGGATGACTAACATTGCATGATTTCAAGGCTATTACAAAGCAACCAATAAGTAAGATAATAAAGTATTTCTGTTAAAATACACATATGGATTAGTGGGAAAAAAGAAACAGAGATCAAGAAAAAAACCCTCAAATGTATAGCCAATTAACTGTAAATAAAAACATAAAGGCAATTCAAAAATAACCAGGAAATATTGTCAACTAATGGTTCTAGAATAACAAATATTCATCTGTAAGAAAAATGAAATCCTACTCTTGCCTAATGTCGCATACTAAAATTACATAAAAATAAATCACAGACCTAATAGTGAGCACTTAACTTACAAATGTATCAGAAAAGAAACACGAGAGAAAATCTTTGTGACCTCGTTTAACAGATTTCTTAAATGGTACACCAATAATATCATATAAATTATATGGCTTCATCAAAATTTTTAAAGCTAACTTTTTAAGAAATACTCATATGGAAATAAAAAGGCATAACACAAGCTAATAGAAAATGTTTTATAAGTACCTATCTAATAAATAATTTTATCTAGATTTTAAACCTACAGATGGCAAATAAATGCATGAAATGACTGCCAACCTTATTAATCATCAGTGTAATCAAATTTATAATAACAACAGCAAAATACCATATGCACAACCACTAGATGACTAAAATTTATAAAGCTAACCGTGAGAAGCATTAGTAAGGAGTAACAGAAATTCCAATTTGTTTGTGGAGCTACAAAATGACATAATCAGCTTGGAATGCAATTTTGCAGGTTCTTGTAGTGTTAAACATAAAATCACCATTGGAGCAGCAATTCCACTCTTAGGTATTTATCTATGAGTAATTAAAAGAGGTATCCACAATAAAGACAGGTTCTGATAGATTCATAAAGGAATTTTTTATAATTGAGAAAAACTGGGACCAATATAAATATCTATCAACGGGTGAATGAGTAAGCAAATTATGGTATTAACATAGAATGGCATACCACTCCATAATAAAAAAGGACTATGGATATATGCAGGAGCTTCTGTGAGTCACAAAAAGCATTTAATGCTAAGCAAAGTAAAACATACAAAGGAGATGACACACTCTAAAATTTAATTTATAAGAAATTATATAAAATGCAAACTGTAGTGAAATAAAGCAAATCACTATGTGTTATTGGCTAGAAGAAGGGACTGATTTCAAAGAAGGGAACTTTGAGGTTTATTGGAAATTAGCTACATAATGATTATGTGGTGATTATATGGCTTGATACTTTGACAGAGCTTATACCTACAGTATTGCTGACAAAAGAAAAAAGTAAAAAATCTATGAAGATTTGACATATCAATGGCAAGGCATACTAGAAAATCTGTGGTATCAATATATCATGATATAGAGCACTTATTGGCATAGACATTACAAGGTCTATTTAACAAAGAGCAATATAAACCTATGAATGAGAGTTTGATTTAGAATAGTAAAATGATGTTTGAGAAGTTTACATAATAATATCATAAAATATTTTCTCTGCATCATTTATAGACAAGTTATTGCATGAATGTTCAAAATGTAATCCATGAAGACCAACAAGATAACATTTAGGTGGTTGATATTATAAAATTAAAATTAATTACTATAAAGAATATTTTATATTTTATAAAAAGATATTATACATCAACATTTATGAAAACATTATTTTCATTTTGCTGCCTTTTTTTCTGTAAATTAGTATCATTTATAGTATGCTACCAGCATATCTATACTTAACGGGTGGAAGAAAGCAATTGATATCTTCAAGTTAGAATGGAATTTAAAAATGACCATGAAGTTTCTGATGCTTTCTGAATCAAATGTTAGCTTTATAAAGTATATTTAAAACTGTATTAGAAATTATATACATGATCTTAGGATTTTGTTGTAAAATTAGTGTATGTATATCACCTGCAAGATTTCTAATAGTTGCACATTTAAAATCTTCAATACAGATTTATTTTTATTTATATTTTTAAATTTTATTTTAGGTTCAAGGATACATCTGCAGGTTTGTTATATAGGTAAATTGCATGTTATGGGTATTTGATGTGCAGATTGTTTCATTACACAGGTAATAAGTATAGTACCCGATCGGTAATTTCTCAGTCCTCCCTCTCCTACCACCCTATATCCTCAAATAAGTCCCAGTGTCTGTTTTATTTGTGTCCACATGTACTGAATGTTAAGCTACCACTTATAAGAGAGAACATGTGACATTTTGTTTACTTTTTCTTTGTTTGTACACTTAGAATAATGGCCTCTAGCTCCATCCATGTTGCTGCAAAGAACATGACCTTGTTGTTGTTTATGGCCTCATAGTATTCCATGGTGTGTGTGTATGTCTGTTATACATATGTGTGTGTGTAAATATATATAGTTATATATTATTATTTTTATTAGCTTTTCTTTTTTTTTTTTTTTTTTTGAGATAAAGTCTTACTCTGTCACCAAGGCTAGAATGCAGTGGCACAATCGCAGCTCACTACAACCTCCACCTCCTAGGTTCAAGTGATCCTTCTGACTCACCCTCCCAACTAACTGGGACTCAGGCCCAAGCCACCATGCTTGGCTAATTTTTGTGTTTTTAGAAGAGACAGAGTTTCACCATATTGTTCTGGGTGGTCTTGAACTCCTGACCTCAAGTGATTTGCCCACCTTCGCCTCCCAAAGTGCTGGGATTACAGGTATGAGCCACTGTACCCAGCCTATATTTTATAAAGATGTAAATAATGTCTCTCTCTATATATATGTATGTAATGTGACATGTATATCACATTTTCTTTATTCAATCTTCCATTCCATTGATAGGCATTTAGATTGATTCCATGTCTGCTATTGTGAATAGCTGTGATGAACATACATGTGCATGTGTCTTTATGCCTTCCTTTGGGTATAAACTCAATAATGGGATTGCTGGGTTAAGTGGCAGTTCTGCACTGAATTATTTGAGCAGTCATTAAACTCCTTTCCACTATGACTGAAATCATTTATATTCCTATGAGCAGTGTATAAGCATTCCCTTTTCTCTGCAACCTCACTAGCATCTGCTATTTCTTGACTTTTTAATAACAGCCATTCTAATTTGTGTGAGATGTTATTTCACTGTGGTTTTTATTTGCATTTCTGCAATGATTAGTGATGAGCCTCTTGTTCGCTGCATGTATGGATTTTAATAAGTGTCTGTTCATACCCATTTTCAATTTTTTAATGTATTTCTTCTTCTTCTTTTTTTTAAGTTCGTTATAGATTCTGGATATTAGAACATTGCCAGTTGCATAGTTTTCAAATACTTTCTCCTATCTGTAAGTCTTCTGCTTACTCTGTTGTAGTTTCTTATGCCATGAGGAGCTCATTTTTCATTTATGTCCAATTTGTCAATTTTCATTTTTGTTTAAAATAATTTTGCAGGCTTCATGACAAAAACGTTGCCAAGACCTGTGTCGAGAACAGTATTTCCTGGATTATCTTCCAGGGTTTTTATAGGTTTCAGTTTTACATTTAAGTATTTAAACGATCTTCAGTTGATTTCATATATAGTGTAAGGACAGGGTCCAGTTTCAGTCTTCTGTATATGGCTATCCAGTTATTCCAGCAATATTTGTTGAATAGGGAATCCTTACTCTTTTGTTTTCTCTTGTCAACTTTGTTGAAGATCGGACAGTTGGAGGTATGTGGCATTATTTTTGTACTCTCTATTAATTTCATTGGAATATGTGTCTGTTTTTATATCATTCACATGCATTTTGGTCACTGTAGCTTTGTAAAATAGTTTGAAGTTGAGTAATATAATGCCTCCAGCTTTGTTGTTTTTGCTTAGAATTGCCTTGGCTATTTGGGCTCCTTTATGGTTCCATGTGAATTTTAGAATAGCTTTTTAAACTCATTCTGTGAAGAATGCCATTGGTAGTGTGATAGAAATCGCATTAAAATTGTAAATTTATTTGGACACTATGGTAATTTTAACAATACTAATTATGCCAATCAATTAGCATAGGTTTTTTTGTTGTTGTTTTTTTTTGTTTTTTACTTTTTTGGTCATCTGTGGATTATTTAAGTGCATTTTGTAACTGTCATGGTAAAGATTCTTTACTTCACTGGTTTTCTGTATTCCTAGATGTTTTACTCTTTCTATGGCTATTGTTAATGGGATTACATTTTTGGTTTGGCTCACAGCTTGGATGCTGTTGGTGTATAGGAACACTACTGATTAAGGAGCTTTTCGGCAGAGACTATGTGGTTTTTTAGGTATAGAATCCTATCAACGTGGAAGAGAGATGATTGGACTTCTTCTCTTCCTGTTTGGATGCATTTTATTTATTTCTCTCAACTGATTGCTCTGGCTAGGACTTCAAGTACTATGTGTAATAGTAGTGGCTAGAGGGGGCATCATTGTCATGATCTAGATTTCAGGGTGAATAACATTAGCTCTACCCAGTCACTATGAAGATGGCTATAGTTTTCTTGAAAATGACTCATTATTTTTAAGTATGTTGCTTCAATCCATAGTTTGTCAAGGATTTTTAAGGTGAAGCAGGGTTAGATTTTATCAAAAGCATTTTCTACATCTATTAAGATGATTCTATGGTTTTTGTTTTTGCTTCTATTTATGTGGTAAATCACCTTTACTTATTTGTGTATGTTGAACCAATGTTTCATTCCTGGAATAAAGTCTATTTGATTGTGGTAGATTAGCTTTTTGACATGTTGCTGGATTCAATTTGCTGGTATTTTGTTGAGGATTTTTCCATCTGTATTTATCAATGACATTGGCATAAAGTTTTCTTTTTCTTTTTTTTTTTCTTTTTTTTTTTTTTTTTGTCTTATCTCTGCCAGATTTTGGTATCAAAATGATGCTGGTCTTACAGAATGAGGTAGGGTGGAGTTCCTCCTTTTTCCATTGTTTGGAAGAGTTTCCATAGAAATGGTACCAGCTCCTTATACATCTGGTGGAATTGTGCTGTGAAGCTGCTTGGTTTTAGGCTTTTTCTGGTTGGTACGTTTTTTATTATTAATTCAATTTGGAACACGTCAATGGTCTATTCAGTGATTCAGTTTCTTCGTGGTTCAAGCTTGGGAGGCATATGTTTCCAGGAATTTATGTATTCAGTCTATGTTTCCTAGCTTGTGTAAATAGAGGTGTTCATAGTAGTCTCTGAGGGATTTTATATTTCTGTGGGGTCAGGGTAATGTCCCCTTTGTCATTTCTGATTTTGTTTATTTGGATCTTCTTTTTTTTTTTTTTTTATAGCTAGTAGTCCATCTGTCTTTCAAATAACCAACTTCTGTACTGGTTTATCTTTTGTATGGTATTTTGTGTCTCAGTTTTCTTCAATTTCATTCTGTTATTTATTATTTCTTGTCTTCTGCTATCTTTTGGGTGGGTTTGCACACGTATGTTCATAGTGGCACTGTTTACAATAGCAAAGACTTGGAACTAACCCAAATGTCCATCAATGATAGAGTGGACAAGGTAAATGTGGCACATATACACCATGGAATACTATGTAGCTATAAAAAACGATGACTTTGTGTCCTTTGTAGACACATGGATGAATCTGAAAACCATCATTCTCAGCAAACTGACACAAGAACAGAAAATCAAACACCCCATGTTCTTGCTCATAGGCAGGTGTTGAACAATGAGAACACATTGACACAGGGAGGGGAGCATCACATACTGGGATCTGTTGTGGGGGCAGGGAAGGGACAGCATGGGGTAGGGAAGTTGGGGATGGAAACACGGGGAGATATGCCAGATATAGGTGATAGGGTGATGGTTTAAAGTAATAAACAACTTCAATTGAAAGGAGAATAAAATGTTTTTCATGTATATATGTAAATTTAAAAAAAAAGTCAATCTAAAACATTAGGCTGGCCAGGTATGGTGGCTTTCGTCTGTAATCCCAGTACTTTGGGAGGCCAAGGTGGGTGAATCGTGAGATCAAGAGATTGAGACCGTCCTGGCCAACATGGCGAAACCCTGTCTCTACTAAAAATGCAAAAATTAGCTGGACGCATGCCTATAGTCCCAGCTACTCAGGAGGCTGAGGCAAGAGAATCACTTGAACCCAGGAGGTAGAGGTTGCAGTGAGCTGTACTGCAGCGTGGCTTAGTGGGACACTGTCTCAAAAAAAAAATTATGCTAAAGATATTTTGAAATTCAATTTTTTTGCATCATAATAAATGATATATGCAAATACTATCTTTCTCAAAAAGATAGTATTTGCATATACCATTTATTATGGAATCCTCCAACAATTTATTAAAGTACCCAATAATTTAACACACTAATTTTTCTGCAGCAAAAGATATAAATGTATACCCCAAATGAGCCATAACTTTGCTCCAAAATAGGAGTGGGTGCTGGGAGCAGGGAGAGGCCAGGCAGCAGAAGTAGGCACTTCTGAGCCTGCAGGGGCAGCGGTGCAGTCTGGGACCCTGAGAGTGCAGGGATGTGCAGGCCTGCAACTGCAGCCAGGAGGGCAGGACTCCCACCCCACCAATTAGGAAGTGACTCCTTGCTGTTTCTGGCTCTCGCTGGCTCCACGGAGCTCACAGCCCCCAGTGGCACCTCCCTCGCTGCAACCAGCAACTTCGCAGTGACAGCTCCAGACAGCCTGCTGCTGCCTTCAGCACAAATGTACCTTTGTCAAAGCACATAACAAGAGTTTTCACTTTACATTATTATGGCTTATCATTACCTATATGTAAAGTAATTTCATGATTAATTAATGTAATTGTAAATTTTTTATCTGTGAGATAACATATTCCAAGTTGAATACAAGTAGTCTGAGACTATGTAACCTAAAATAAAAACATTATATATGTTCACATTTCCTTATAGTGTTTGTACAATATTGTTTTTTCTTTCACTATTTAATGTTGGAAAATATTTACCTTGAATTTTTTGCTATGTAAAGTTTCAGTTTATTTTATAGAGAAAATATATTTAAGATAAAAAACTTTGTGATGTGATTTTCACTATCATATCAGTTTGACCTTTTCAATATTCCATGTCTTGATGGAGTAGTCATTCAGTTCACTCCCTGAATGCTAGTGTAGGCATGGGAGAACCAGCTAATCAGAATACATTGTTTCAAAGGTCATAGAGCATTTTTCAATATATTGCTTTACATTAAATTTTGAAAAATACATAAAAGGTAAATGCTAATATTTGCTTTGCTTTAACATAGGAAGGAAATTTTTGAATACATGTATACACTAAATGGTAGTATAACCATGTATATGTGTGCCCATGTGTTTCTGTATATGTAGTCTGATTACATTTAACCAAACAGAAATATACATTGAAAGCTCTAGGAATGATAAATCAAATAATATGTAAACTACTTTCTATATTTAAAATATTCACATATATTAAGTATATTTTAAAATAATATAATATTAATTCAGACTGCATTATGTATTTCTCCTCATTTGCTGAAGAATATTATTCAATAAAACAAGGGGTCCTAGACTACTGATGAATTTTAGTTTTAAAATAAGAATGTGAGTGGGTAAGCCAAACTAGTAAACATTTTTAAGCATTCAGATATTGCTAATAAGAAATGTGGAACAATACTGACAATTAAAAAGTTAAACATATAAAATCACATATCTTAGCTGTATTTGTTCATAGCATTTGTAATGCATTTTTAGGCTTGCTGTCTTGGAGATAGTTGTGCATGAGATTCAGTGAGTTGGAAAGCTCAGAAAGTTTTTTGTAAAGTACATTCAGGATAGGAAGAGACATTGGAGAGGGAGACTAAGGGAATGAAGCCACATCCATATCGCATGTTGAATGGTTATTTTAGATAATCAACTTTATGTAGACTAGCTATCTATCCACAGATTCTAGTGATAGAAAAGAAAATACCTACCAAAATATAAACTGCTTTCATAGGCTTTTATTTTGAAATAATCTAGATTACTTTTACTATAAACATTCTTTTAAGTACACGTTGATTTAATGTTGATATGAGCTTCCAGACTCTTCACGACTATTTCATACTGAATCCATGTTATAATAAAAAAGATTAAACTATATGACAGAGCAAAAGTCTTTGTGGTAGTGTAGTAGTATACATCTTAGAAAAAAAATCATGTAATTGTAATGGTCTCTTTGGTGCCATTGTGCTATATATAGAATGTGTATACTTTGGATATTTAAATTATACCAGTATTTCATTTGTTTATAATAGGTTATTTGAATATTTATGCATTCATTATATATCTATTCTTTTCCTTTGTGAGTTTTAGAGTCTAATAAAACTGTCACAGTATTTTCAGGTGAAATAAGTGATTGCTCAGGATTTTTTTTCGTTCTGTAAATAAGTTAGGAACATTATAATTTTTAAGATTTATCTTCACCCAAAAAATAAGCTGAAATTCATTGTGATCCTAATATGATGAGATTCTAAAGTTTGCTGTATCAAATTAATCAAGACTTGATCTAGTATCACTGAACTACATGTCTGGAATTTGTTTTATGTAAAAGAAAACTAAATAAATGAGTAAATTAAACTCAAATGCTTTTATTTCTGCTGAATGACCATTGCAAAATTAAAATACCAGACATTAAAATGAATTCAGTACATTCACCTCTTCTTAGAAACATAAATGTGTCCAGAAATAATAAACTGCGAAGCACATTCAGAATAGGAATGTAAAATATCTGCAAATCTTCTCCTCCATAAAAGCTTGGAGATCACTGAAAAAAATTGTGAGCATTAACTTTTTTAGAACTCCAGGAATTTGCCAAATCCAGACAATAATCCTAGAACCATTAATTTAATAAAAATGGCCAATTCTTTGTTAAAACCTCAAACCTGGTAACATTATAATAAGCCCTGTCTCCTACCTTTCTTCACCCCAGCTATATAGTAGCCTTGCAAACCAGTAATCTAACACAAGAGGGAAGAAGATTAGTCTGGAGCTCCCCCAAAGCTTTGTCTCAGAGACTAGAGCTCCAGTTCTGTCTGGAAACTGCCTAGAAGAGCTTCCTTCTCTGGGCTTATATTCATTTAATCTGACTTGAATACACAGCTAATAGAAAAGCCTTATTCACAAAGCATTTGTCAAACCAGTGGCAAGTGTTTAATGTTTCATCAGCTTGAGGTGGCAACACCAGTTGGGGCAAATAAGAAACTGGTTAAAAAGCATAAAGAAAAATCTGGATGATGGGATGTTCATGGAATCTCTGAAAAAGCTCCAAAATATTCTTAGGAGTATAGAAATCAGTGAATACTTGCAAAGAATAACTGAGAAGGACCTAATCTCTCAACTCTAGTTGACTTGAAGCCCTATGCTAAAAGAAAATAAAGGCCAAGGCAGACTTTTTTTTTTTTTGAGACGGAGTTTCGCTCTTGTTACCCAGGCTGGAGTGCAATGGCGCGATCTCGGCTCACCGCAACCTCCGCCTCCTGGGTTCAGGCAATTCTCCTGCCTCAGCCTCCTGAGTAGCTGGGATTACAGGCACGCACTACCATGCCCAGCTAATTTTTTGTATTTTTAGTAGAGACGGGGTTTCACCATGTTGACCAGGATGGTCTCGATCTCTTGATAATGTTTCACCAAATAGAGAATAAAAAGATAGAAATAACAGACCCAAAACTATAGAGTTTAAAAATTAAAATAATTATAATGAAAAAAATCATTAGACAGACTTAAGAGCAGGCTTAAGATTTCAGAAAAATGAGCAAAGTTGAAAAAATGTCACTCAAAATTACCCAAACTGAGGAACAAAAGTAAAATAATGTAGAAAAGTGAAGACGACATCAAAAACTGTGGAAAACCATCAATTGTACAAAATGTACTCAAAGGATTAAAAAGAGAGAAGGAACAAACACAGTGTGTGAAAACATAATCGCCAAGACATTTCTAAATTTGATGAAATGTATTACTATACACTTCAAAGAAGTTCAATGAACTTCAAGTAGTATAAACTCCAATAGATCCATCTCTAGACACATTGTAGTGAAACTATCAATAGCCAAAGGCAAATAGAAAAAACTTGATAGCAAGGAAAGGCAAACAACCCATCACATACAAGGAATCACTAAAAACATTCACACCTGAAATAATGTAAGAAGTCATGGACTCTAGAAGCTAATGGTATAACATATTAAAAATAATGAAAGGGAAAAAAAACTCATCACTTAGAATTGCATAGCCAGCAAAACTATTGTTTAAAAATAAAAGAAAAATAAAAAGAAACTGTGAAACTTTGTTGCTGGCAGACTGGCTTTTGCAAAATTCTAAAAGTATCTCTTCAAATTGAAATGAAAAGACATTAAACAGAAACTTAAATACACACAAAGAAATAAAAGACATAGGTACATATAAATAAATAGGTAAATAAAAATAAAGTATATGTATATTTTGTGTCATTTTACTGTTTGCCTTCATCTTATTTAAATGACAACTACATAAAAAATAATTACAAGTGTGTTTATAGGCTTATACATGCATAAAATTGCAGTATGTTTAAATACAGTAAGATGATGCAGGGGGAGAGATCTGAACTATAATGTGTAAATATTTTGAGCACTATTGAGATTTAGTATTAATGTGAACTAGATTGTTTTAAATTAAGATGTTAATTGTAATTTAAAATAACTCAAAAATATGCTAAAAGTAAAAAAAAAATGAGACTAGACATGGCGTCTCATGCCTGTAATCCCAGCATTTTGGGAGGCTGAGTGGGGTGAATCACTTGAGGCTAGGCATTCAAGACCAGCCTGGTCAGCATGCCAAAATCCTGTCTCCACTAAAAATACAAAAATTAACCAGGTATGCTGATGCATGCCTGTAATCCCAGCTACTCAGGAATCTGAAGCACAAGGGATTGTTTTTTTTCTGTCAATTTGTTTCAGTTCCCTATAGACTCTATATTAGATCTCTGCCAGATAAATACACTGGAAAAATTTTCTGCCATTCTGTAGGTTGTCTGTTTACTCCAATGATAGCATTTTGCTGTGCAAAGGTCTTTATTTAATTAGATCCCATTTATTAATTTTTAATTTTATTGCTGTCACTTTTGGCATGTTTGTCATTTTTGTCCTTGCCTATGTCCTGAATGGTATTGCCTAGCTTTTCTTCTAGGATTTTTATAGTTTTGGGGTTTACCTTAAGTCTTAAATCCATCTTGAGTTAATTTTGTGTAAGGTCTAAGGAAGGCGTCCAGTTTTAATTTTTTGCATATGGCTAGCCGGTTCTCTTAACACCATTAAATAAAGAATTATTTCCCCATTTCTTGTTTTTGTCAGGATTGTTGAAGATCAGTTGGTTGTAGGTGTGTAGTCTTATTTCTGAGTTCTCTCTTCTGTTCCATTTGTCTATGTGTCTTTTCATGTACCAGTATTGTGCGATTTGGTACCTTACCTTATAGTAGAGTTTGAAATCTGATAGCGTGATGCCTCCAGCTTTGTTCCTTTTGCTTAGGATTGTCTTGGCTATTCAGATCCCTTTTGGTTCCAAATGAATTTTAAAATATGTTTTTTCTAATTCTGTGAAGAATTTCATTATTATTTTAATGGCAATAGCATTGACTCTATAAAGTACTTTGGATAGTTTGGCCATTTTCATGATATTCATTCTTTTTATTCATGAGTGTGGGAGCTTTTTCCATTTGTTTTTGTCATCTGTGATTTCTTTTAGCAGCAGTTCATAGCTCTCCTTGAAGAGGTCTTCAGTTCTCTTGTTAGCTGTATTCCTTGTAGCAATTGTGAGTGGGAGTTCATTCATGATTTGACTCTTCTTGCCTGTTGTTGGTGTATAGGAATGCTAGCATTTTTTGCACATAGATTTTGTATCCTGAGACTGTTGAAGTTGCTTGCCAGCTTAAGAAGCTTCGGGGCTAAAATGACCGGTTTGGGAGATCTCACTACATGAGAAGGAGTAAATCGGGTCACACCTAAAGGAGCAGTCTATACATGCCTCAAGACAATAGCAGTATCGTGATGGGAAACTGTGTCATGGTGGAGAACCACCTCTACCCCTGTCAGGGAGGAGGTTGATTGAAACAACTGAGACATCCATCCAACCCAGGTAGCAGCCACTCTTTCCCAGGGAGAGATCAGAGCTCTGTCCCTAACAAGTGCAGGTGAGCATGGCTGGAGGGCCTGGCTGGGAGGTTTCACCCAGTGAGGAGAAATGTATTAGGGTCCCACTTAAAGAAGAAGTCTAGCAAATCCACTGTACTGTGCTTCTGGAGACCTTTCCTTATTTGGACCATTTGGACTCTCCAAATGCTGTAGGCTGGAACAATGGAGTCAACCAAATGGCAGAGATGGTGCCCACGCCTCCCTCTAGGACTCCCTCAGGTCTTAGGCAGGGTCCACACTGTTGTTGGTAGCTGGCTGGAATTTGAAACCAGTGTCTTATCTTGTGAGGTGCTGTGGAATTGGGGCCAGCACAATGATGCTACTTGGCTCTCTGGATTCCACCCTTTTCCTAGGGCTATGTGCAGACAGACCTCCCACCTTGCCTGAGTTACAGACACGTTTGCTGAGGATCCAGGGGCCAGATTATGTAAAGCTCCTTGGTCTCCATGTGTTCCTGAGCAGAAGCTCTACCAGGACTTCACACAGCTCTGTGTGTTGGACCAAACACTCTGGTGAGGTTTGTTTTAAATCCTGATCTATGGATTGCAAAGATCGGTGGGAGAAGCATGGTTTCCGGGGTTGCACAATCACTTACTGCTTCCTGTGGCTGAGAGTAGCAGTTGCCTTGGCTCCATCTCATTCCTGGTGGGCTATCTTCCTACTCTGCTATTTTTTTCCATTTTCTGAGAGTCAAGTTGTTTCCCCAATCAGCCTCAATGCAAGAACCTGGACATTTCAGTTGAAGGCATTGTATTCACCACCCCTTTTGTTCCTGTCCATGATTACTATAGACTACATCTGCTTCTAATCAGCCTTCTTGGCTCCTCCTCTTCTATTTTTCTTTTACCTTTTTGTACTTTTGTCTTTTTGCATACTTGGTTATTTTTTATTGATTGTTGAACAACAACCAATAAAAAATAACCAAGTATGCAAAATGAGGATCTAAATGATGTTATATTCTTCCCAACAGAAGTGATACTTTCTTTGGCCAGGAATTATGATACGGTCACATTAACTTTTTTGAATCAATAATTGAATTGATTTAAATCTGAAGCTTAATATTTGCTAGTGCCGAGCTATGGTATGGATTACTATCCACTCTACAATATGGCCCTTTTTTTTCAGATCCTGAAGTCTTCAATGGCTTTATGTGACAAATTTACTTTAGATATTACATATTATCTAAACAGTATAATCTATTGTCTTAGATTTAAATTTTAACTTTAATTTTGAGTACTTAAAGCTATATATGTACACATATATAATTTTCTATAAAGACTAAATTCTTTCTTCAAATATTATATTACATGTTTCCTTAGAAACAAATAAAGCACCATTGCCATTTCTTTCTGCCCTTAACAGGTAAAATGACAGCAAAATCAATAAAGACAATTGTAAGGTCAGTATGAAGAACATTCCCAGTTCAGATCTTAATTTCAAGAACAATTTGCCATGACATCTGTGTAGTGTCTTCATGGAAGTTTAGCAGATCTGACAACTAATTAATTATAAAGCAAGATTAGAGACTGGACATAGTGCCAGCAGAGGCGAATTCATCTCTTATGTCAACACGTTTCAGTATATTCATTTCCTTAGGCCTGAAAGACATACCCCTAGTAAATCATTGTTTATCTGTAAGCTCTAAAAGGAAATCAAACATGACATGAACAATTATCAAGATATTCTCAGAGAAATGCATTCTCAAAAGAAACACAAGAATAAACTAGAGCTATGTGACATCTAAGATTTCCCTGTTTTTTGTCTAAATTATTCAAAATATCTAGAATTACTTATTCAAATATCATGAGACAGAAATACAAAAATATCAATAAGAATCTAAGTACATATGTGTGTGTATATATATAGTCATGAATGAAATATGGATACAAAAACATTGATTATGATTTAAAAACAAAGTTCAAAGTAATAGTATTATCAATTAAATAGAAAAACTTTACTGATAAGAATTTATTCTCTATTGTAAATAATTCAGAATTGTGTATCATTTAAGTTAAAACCCTATTTTTATATATCTATGAATAATTTAAAACAAAACAATAAAAAAATTGCTAGGCTCTGTCAAATTTTTTTTCAGTACTATATTCTATTAAAAATAAAAGCACATATTTCTACTTTCCTGTCCAGAGTGTAAGCAGGTTGGAAGTTGCCACTTTGTCCTAAAAGCAAGTAAAAAGTTGAACTAAATTAAAAAGAAAGAGAGAGAGACAGAAAGAAAGAGAGAAAGGAAGAAAGGAAAGAAGGAACGGAAAAAGAAGGAAAGAAAGAAGAAAGAAAAGGAAGAATAAAGAAAAAAGAAAAAGAAAGGAAAGGAAAGAAAGAAAGAAAGAAAGAGAAAGAAAGAAAGAGAAAAAGAGGAAAAGAAAGAAAAGGGAGAGAAGAAAGAACCCGAATTTTCTAACGTATCTCAGAGAAGGAAGGTCACAGGAGATGCCAACAGTTGAATACGAAGAATCATAATTTACTGGAATGGAATTGGCCAGCAGAAACTTCCTTTGTAACTAGTGCCAGGGTAAGAATACCTTTACAGTAATCAGTAATCAGCAAATTGCTCGGGGCTCTGTGTGGACAAGTCTGAGGGAAAAAATCACTAGTCATGAGGAGACACCCAACTTTTCATAGTTTTCCCCCCAGGAGCTTTCCCAGTTTCTCACAGTGAATACAGAAAAAAAGTTTCCGCATGTTTCTGGCAGGGGAGAAGAAAAAAAGAATTTTTGATATCGGCTTCAGCATTGTTTTTAACGAAGTCTGCCCTCAAGAGAAATCATTTAACCCGAGACAAACCTGATGAGGATTTATTAGAGCCTAACTGACCTGGTAGGATGGAAAAACCCTGCTCTAGCTTACTCTAGCCTTCCCTGTGAATGAAGAAAATATACAACTCCAGCCCACTGTATCCACCCTGTCCTGCTCAAGTTCGGTGGGAGAAACTGAGAAACACTGGTGGAGTTCACAGTCAAGAGGTAAAAGTTTATTAAGTGACTGAGACCTAATCAAAACGCTATGAAATGCTTCACTTCTTTCCACATATTATCACTACATTGCTAAAGACCTATTTAGAAGTTTCTTTTACTCAGTACAGCATGTCTGGCTAGCAAGAACAAACTCGTGAGGCATAATAAAAGGCAAAAACACAGTTTGAAGAAACGGAACAAGCATTAGAATTAGACTCAGATACAGCAGAAATGTTGGAATTATCGGACTTAGTTTTTAAAACAACTATGATTATTATACTAAGAACTTTAATAAATAATGCAAGTAGCATGCCCAAACAGAAGAATGTAAGCAGAGAGAAATTCTAAGAAAAATAAAGACATACTAAAAATCAAAAACGGTATAAGAGAAACAAAGAATGTCTTAAACAGGCTTACAAGTAGATTGAACAGAGTGAAGAAAAAAATCTCTGAGGTTTAGAATATCTCAATAAAAACTGCTGAAACTAAAAAGCTAACAGAAAAAAGGACAAAAAACTCACCAAAATAGGATATCTAAGAACTATTAAACAACTGAAGACATAGTATATAATTAATCGGAAAACCAGAAAGAGAAAAAAAAACAGGAAATATTTGAAGCAATAATGACTGAGAATTTATGGAAATTAATGTCAGACACCAAACCATTGATCCAAGAATTGCAGAGAATGCCAAGCAGAATATATGCTCACCCCCACCAAAAAACAAAAGAAGTGAAAATAAAAGAAAAACTCCACCCAAGCATCTCATATTCAAACTTAAGATAATCAAGATAAAGAAAAAAAATCTTAACATAAGTTACAGTGAGGAAATTAAAAAGTACCATTTAAAAAGCATATCCAAGCACAGTGATTCCCATCGCAATCCCAGCACTTTGGGAGGCTGAGGTGAACAGATCACCTGGGGCCAGGAGCAAGAGACCAGGCTGGCCAACGTGGTGAAACCCCTTTTCTACTAAAATAGGAAAAATTAGCCAGGTGAATCTGTGTAAACAAAAAAGAGACTGGAGTGAATTAATTATTTAAAGTGTTGCAAGAAAACAAAAACAAAAACAAAAAACCTCACCAAACTAGAATTCTGTAACCTGTGAAATAATTGCTTAAAAAATGAAGGAGAAATTACAGACTTCCTCAGACAAACCACACTAAGGAAATTATTGTGCCAGGAGATAGATCAGACTTTCCAAAATGTTAAAAAATTTATCTAGAGAAAGGAAAACTATGTCTATAGATAAAAATAACTGATTCTATACAGTAATTTAAAAACATCAGAGAAGGAATAAATGAAGATAAAATAAAAAGGCTTATTTTTCTTCTTTATGGAACAGTACAGTGTGTTCAAAATGGTAATAGCAACAATATATATGATTATGAATGTTTATGCCTCTTTCTATGTATATATATACACTTATGTCTAGATAAAAAAAATTACACCAATAATATGAAAGATGAGAATGAAATTACAATTATTTTTATAGGATAATTACACTAACCATCAAGTGGCATACTGTTATTTGAAAGTGGATTTAGATTATTTGTAAATGTATATTACAAAATGTATGGCAAATACTAAAAAAAGTTTCTTAAAAGTATAACTAATATAATAAGAAAAAAGAAAACTGGAATTATATGACATACTCAAAACCACAAATAAAAGTAATAGAAGAAAATAATTATTAAAAAGAACAAGGGAACAAATAAAAAACAGCAAAAATATGATAGGAATTAATTCAAGTATGTCATTAATCAGTTTAAACTTAATGGTCTAAATACATCAATGAAAAGATAGAGATTGTAAGATTAGGTTATAATCCTAGACCCATGTATATGCTAAGTACAAAAAACCTATTTAAAATATAAAGGCAGATATTAACTAAAATTGAAAATATAGAGAAAAGTATATTATTCAAATACCAATTATAAGAACACAAGAATACTTTTATTAACTTCCCAAAGAGTAGCCATCAGATAAAAAGTTATCAGGGTTACAGAGGTATATTACATAAAGATAAAGGAATCAGTTCTTCAAGAAGACATAGCAAACCTTTGTGTGTATGTCCCCTTCTTTCCTTTTTTTATAGGTTCAGCACCAATATGGGCTGCTATTATATAATGAAATTAGCTCCTTACAGCTGAAATAGGTATATAAATTTAGAATAGTCCATTGACCTCTCTAGGCCTCATTGTACTTAAAAGGTAAATATTATACTTACCTGGCAGGGGAAATACCATGATCACGAAGGTGGTTTTCCCAGGGCGAGGCTTATCCATTGCACTCTGGATGTGCTGACCCCTGCAATTTCCCCAAATGTGGGAAACTCGACTGCATAATTTGTGGTAGTGGGGGAGTGCATTCGCCCTTTCCCCTGGTCAAAAAAAAAAAAAGAAAAAAATTAAATATTAAGAAATGATTAGATTCAGTTATATCATGAACTAGAAATGAGTTAATCTATAAGTATTAATGGATGTTTTGTTTATCAGCTCTTTTTAAACTAAAAGCTTTAAAAGCCATATCTAAGAGTAATCAACTGTGGACATACTCTCATAGAAAACATTAAAGGAAGAAAATATAAAGCTTATCTAAATCAAGGATATGTGATTAGCTAGTTCACTTGGAAGGTAACCCCAGAAAGAAGTGAAGGAGTCAGGAAAGGGGCACAGGGAAGGAATAAAAACCAATAAAGACTGTGTAAAGAAAATGTAATACATATACAAATGGACTAATTTCAGCCACGAAAAAGAAAATCCTGTCATTTGGGGAAAAATCCTGGAGGATATTATGTTACGTGAAACAAGTCAGGTACATAAAGACAAATACCACATGATGTCTTTCATGTGTGGAATCTAAAATAGTTGATCTCCTTTAAGTAGAGGATACAATAATGGTTACCAAGGCCTGGGATGGTTTGAGCAGGTTAAGGAGATGTTGATCAAAGAATACTAAATTTCAGTTAGGTAAGAGGAATGAGTTTAAAACATCTATTGTACAACATGGTAACCACAGTTTACAATATATTGTATTTTTGAAAAATGTGAAGGGAGTACTCTTACTGCAATAATAACTGTGAGGTAATGCACAATTTAATTATAGATTTAGTCATTATTCAATGTATTCCTATTTCAAAACACCATGTTGTACAAAATAAGTACATGTAACTTTATTTATTTATCAATTACAAAAGTCATTTTTTAAAAAAACAGTAATGTGTCTATGAACAGGTTACTACTTACAAAAATGTCTACCATGAAGCATATTTGATGGGAGACACTGGGCCAATGTGGAGAACTATTGCAGAAGCTCTTAATATATGGCAGACATTGTTTAAGTAAATTTTTTAAAATGTAAATTTTATTTTGTATATTTAAAACACAATGTATATATACATATGTTACATAATTATAAGTAGTATATATATTACATATATAAAACACACACACACATGTGTTTACTTATTTTGTGGAGAAAATTAACATATTCATCAACAAATATAGTTGCCCACTTTTCCCCCCATGACAAGAGCAGCCATAATCTATTTATTCGGCAATAATTATTTTACCTTACCTACCCAATGAGAATCATATAAATATTATTCCTCTCATCCAGATGAAGGAACTCAGGTACATATGGTTCAACTGACATTCGATATCACACAGGCAGTAAGTGACTGAATCAGAATTTACCTTCTAGCAGTGTGGTTCTGATCTTGTCTTACCCATCTTGTCTTACCGCCACTGAGCAATATTTGCCTTAATCATATTTTTGAAGTGTATTTAATCTCACTACTTATAAGCTATTTTCCCCCAAATAAACACCACTGCAAAACTGCTGAGTTTCTGATAATATATTTATAACCCATGACAACTCAGGACAATGTCAACTTCTGTTTCACATGAAATTCACACAAATTTGTAGGTCAAAACACAAAAGTATAAATTAAGAAGTGGCTTGTCGATAAGACAAAAAATTGTCCTCTAAAACTCAGTACCAGAAAAAAAGCAAGAGCCAAAACCATTATCCTCGAACTATTTATTTATGTCATTTTTTAAAAATTACTTTTCTTCTTTTTTTGTTTTATCCTGCTTAAAATTAAAGTGTCTTTAATTTGATTCTCTAGATTGCTTTGCCCTCTTACTTGTGTTGATATTGTGTGTATTTTAATTCCATTGTTGGTAAACTATGACTTGCAAAATTAAATATATCTTTATGTAAAATTTCATATGCAACAATCATAAGAAAGAAATGTTAATGATTTTGCTAAAAATTCTGGATATCATTTGTCTTATTGCATTTTGCATTTTAGCCAGCTATATTTTATTTGTTTTATTTTGCATACATTTCTTTTCATATATGCAGTCCCACACACATGATATTAATTTTCTCTAAGTGGGGATTAGACTAGTAATTAAAGTATGTAACCACGTGGCTTTCTGGATTTATATATACTTATATTTAAATCTCAGTTCAACAATCAGTAGATATGTAACATTAGGCAAATTTAAAATGGAATATATACATGTATACAAATACATATAAATTGAGATCAAAATACTATGTTTACCTCTGAATTCCCAGAAATAAAGATGTATTTTCTTATGATAGAAACTCAACAAATGGCTGGATATGGTGGCTCACACCTGTAATCTCAGCACTTTGGGAGGCTGAGGCGGGTGGATCACTTGAAGTCAGAAGTTCAAGACCATCCTGGCCAACATGATGACACTCCATCTCTACTAAAAATACAAACATTAACCAGGCATTATGGCAGGTACCTGTAATCCTAGCTACTCAGGAAACTGAGGCAGGAGAATTGCTTGAAACCAGAAGGAGGAGGTTTCAGTGAACCAAAATCATGTCACTGCATTCCAACCTGGGAAACAGAGCAAGACCATCTCAAAACAAACAACCAATCAAAACAAACGAACAAACAAACAAACCAGAAATTCAACAAATGTTTATTAAACATTGAGTTATTACAGAATTTGTCATTAAAAAGCTGAAAGATAATTTGAAAAAAATTTTCTAATGGAGTTGTTTAAAGTATTACTTTTCAAATGGAGATTTCAACAAAGCTCAGAAGATAAAGAATTCCATTAATTTCTTTGGATATAAACCCAAGGAACATTTACCCCTGAACTTAAAGTTTGTTTGTTTGTTTGTTTTTAAAGAATACATTAAATCTCAGAAATGCACTCTTAAGCACAACTTGAAATAAAATGTAATATTATGAATTTATTCCCTCTTTACAACTAAAATCAAGACTTGGGAATCTTCAGGTACTCGGAATAATTTATTTGTGTTAATTTCAATGATTTATATGCAGATTTTTACAATCCTCCTGTGGATAGATAGGTTAAGGACCATGTAGCACAAGGCACTGGAAAATAAGTAAAAGCTATAATTCACTTCTACGATAATATTCTCCTCATTTGGCCTTGCAGATAGAAGACAATCAGCATGTGAATCTTTGGAATAAAAAGCTTATGGTACTTATATTTACCTCTTCTCCTAGACCATGGTTGCCCATTGCCTCTCTCTTGCATCCTGGAGAGCTGTGGGAGTAAAGTTAAGTCTCAGAATATCATATCAGGTTAGTAGAGCAGATCTGATGCCAGTGCAGCAATGACATTGTTAGATTAGGCTCTGACATTGTATAACTACTTATCCTGCTCAAACTCCATTATCTCTGTTCTTCTAAGTTGCACAGATTTTTCTAATATCCATGGTTCTTCCCTGAGAACATGGGTCAATGAAGTAATTTCTCTGGTCTCTGTATTTGCTTTTAAGAATCAGAAGAAGGGAGATAATGTATGTTTGGCTCAACTCTTTCAGAGCATTTGGAGATACTGGCTTAATAAATGAAAAAAGAAAACTTTCTTCTTTCTAGGTCATCTTGACCAGCATAAAATTATTTTTGATTCGTGACACATGTTGAGCCAAAATACACTTGCTATAAGAATGATAAACATTAAAGTGACCTTGGCTCTTCTTTTACTAAGGAAACCATCTGTAGAGGAAAATTGCATATGCAGACTGAAATCAACTTTGACATCTTTTCTTTCCTTAAATTCAAATTTAGATAATCACAAACTTTAAAAACAAATATTTTATGCTTTTGAAATTTGTTAACAGCACCATTCTGTGCATCCGCCTAAATATTTTCTACACAGCAGTCAGCCATTTTATTTCAAACTTTGTATACTATATTTTATTGAGCACAAAGAACCCAAACTATTCTCAAATAACAAAATGATATACAATCTATTCGTATGCTAGCCCAGTTAACTTTAGCTAATGAGAATAAAGATCCAAAAGTATTTTCAAACAGTGAAATAATATACAATCTATTTTTATGCTAGCCCAATTAACTTTGGCTGGGAATATCTTTCCAGTGTTAAAGACTATAGCCCTTAAAAACACATGTTGTTGCTTTAACATGACCACAAAAATGTTGCTATCAAATTATAAAGCCACTGGTCTATATCCCACAATCTCTTTGATTCTTATTATGAGATTATTCTTGTGTAAAATTCTGCCAGATGGCTGAGGGATTCAAAAAGATGTCCAGCTTATAGTATATAGTTTCCTGTTGACTGTTGTTGAGGAAAAGAGTATATTTTGCCATGTAAAATCATCCTATTGTTTCAGAAACTTAGATATATCTTTTCCTACAAAATTTAAATAAAAAGCAAAACATACCTCCTAATTTTAAGTAATATTTATTAATCACTTTATGCTGTAATATATACCTCTTGTTAAAATAATAAAAATGTAAGATAATTTTTTAAAAATAAAATATATGTATCAACTAAATATAAGTAATGTTTTTAGAAGGCAGGGAATTTAAAATGACTTAAATATCTGATATAATCTTTTAGACAATACATCAGCAAATTCTAAGAATTTATGCTGCAACAGTTAAAATAATATCATTAGTTGGGGAAGCAGCCTTTGCTATTACTTTTAATGGAAGCTGTATTAGGGTTCACTAAATGAAAAAGACACTATACTAATTAAATGAACAGCAACAAATGTAATGTAAGGATTTGGTAATAAATATTTGAAAGTAGGCAGAGGCCAAAAAGAATACCAAGATAACACTAAAATGCTAACTGCAGAGAGTGGCTTTTGCCTCTAGTTTGGGGAGTAAAGTGACAATGTTAGAATTATTGAATGTAAGAGCTTGGATGAAAAATTGCCTGGAGGTGGATACAGACCTCTAAATAACAAGTGCTACGTGGTTGGTTCCAGTGCCTCTAAGAGAGTGTTATGTAGTTAATTCTTCAAGTGCTGGTAAGTAACTGGATATGCAAATCAGTCAACACTGGAACTAACTGTTACAGTCAATAAAAAAACTAACGAGAAAAGGCAAATCCTATTTTACCTCTTTGGCCTTCTCATCTCCTTCTGGTACTCCATATTGGAAGAGCCAAACAGAAAGCTAACTGACAAAGCAGAAATATATTAATAATTCACCGAGTTCCCTAGTATCCCAATCAGTGTAGAGGATGTGGGTTTGGATTTGATCTTAGAGTAATAGTTTAATAATCTTCAAATAAACTGTAATTTAAAAAAGCACATACTTCATTATAGTGGTTTTCTATAAATTTAATCCTTTTTCTTTCTTCCCAAATGCAGCTGAATTAGTTCAGTCTTCATCAGTACTGTTTTAGAAAGCATAAAAGCCTAATTGGTCTCTTTATTTCTTCTCACCATTTCTGATCCATTCTCCATGCCAGTGTCAAATGCCAGAGTAATCATTACAAAACATATGTCTATCAATATTATGTCTCTGCTCATATAATTCCATGACACAACTTTACCATCAATCTGTGTACCCTTGCCAAATGTGTATGTTTCATTTCAGTTCATAACTCAGCATTTGATTTGCTCTTAATCTACACTCCAGTCATATTAAGCCATTGTTTTCATGCTGCACGCCCCCACAGGTTTTCTATATGTTCTTTCTGAAATGCATTTCTTCTCTTTCTGTCCCTTAACTTACATGCTTTCAGCCTCAGTTTAATGGTCAGCTCCAGAAAATCTAACTACAGTCATAGGTTGCTTAAGAACTGGGATACATTCTGAGAAATGCATCATTAAGGGGATTCCGTTTTTGGGCAAACATAGATTTTACTTACACATCTAGTTAGTATAGTCTAATACACACCTATGCTATATGGTACAGCCTATTGCTTCTATGCTACAAACCCATACAGCATGTTACTATATCAAATACTGTAAGCAACTATAACACAATAGTAAGTATTTATGTATCTAAACATAGAAATGGTCGTGCTGTACAATAAATGGTAAAATAAAAGTATATTACTAAGATTTAAAAAATTGTACACACATATAGAATACATACAATAAATGGATCTTGCAGGACTGGACATTGTTTTGGGTGTGTCAGTGTGTAAGATGTAAGGGAATGTGAAATCCAAGGGTTTTATTGTACAGCACAATAGGTTGTATAAACACTGTATACTTAACACTAAATTTATTTTAAACATTTTTTAAATAATAGATTAACCTTTACTTCTATAGCATATTTACTGTATAAACTTTTTAATGTTTATAATTTTTAAACTTTTGAACTCTGTAATAATACAGCTTAAAACACACACATTGTACAGGTGTAAAATTATTTTTTCTTTAATTATTCTATACTGTTTTTCTATTTTTTAATTTTTTTTTCTTCTTAAAATTTCTTGTTAAAAACTAAGACAAATTTATACACATATGCCTAGGCCTACACAGGGTCAAGATCTTCAGTATCACTGTCTTACACCTCCATATCTTGTATCACTGGTCTTCAGAGACAATAACACACATTGAGATTTTATTTCCTGTAATAATGGTGCCTTCTCCTGGAATATCTACTGAAGGACCTGACTGAGGCTTTTCTTGAGGGGGTGAACTCTTTGCAGAATATGATCATGGTGGTTTGTTTGATTTCTTTCTTTGAATCATAGATTTGGTTATAAGCAGATAATATGGCATAAATAATCCTATTAATGAAAAACTTTCTGTGTTGGGGTCCATATTTTATAACTTTTAAGGAAGCTGATGAGTACTACAAAAACTTCTTCTAAACAATTCACTGTGGATTTTATCAGGGGTTTTTATTTTTCTTCTCTTGTAGTTTCCTTTTCTCTTCTGCAGCACAGCATTCCTTTTCCAGTTCTGGTAACTATCATTAGTCAATTCCTCAGGAATCAACTAGAGATGCTCCTGAATGTCATCCTTATCCACACCTGAATTAAAGTTGCTTGCCATTTCAATCACAGCTTTGTTGACTTTTGCAACCTCCTCATCCTTGGAAAATCCTTGACATCATAGACAAACCCCTTAAGTGTCTTCTTTCAGATACCATTTATACACTCCTTGATGACATTAATCTAAACCTAAGCAAGGCTCTTGATGTAGTCATAGATGTAGTAATCCTTTCAGAATTACCTCAGTATCTTTGCAGTGTCTTCTTCAATTGCAGAAATAGCCTGGGCAAAGAGACTCCTCAGGTAGTAGAATTAAATGCTGTTGTAACTCCTTGATGCATTGGTTGGATCAAAGAGGGGATATTTAGAGGGAGAAGCACCACTTTGATATTGAGATAGTGATAGCCAATTAAGGAAACATGTAGGAATATTATTAGCAGTAAGCAAAATCTTGAAGGGTGTGTTTTCCTCTAAACAATACTCTATTTTGCCATGACAACAATTGAGGAAAGTGTCTTGGAAGAGGAACTGGGTCATCTCACGACTTGTTATTGCTCCTATAGCCGACAGTGTGTGTTTATTTGTATGCTTGAAGGTCCTGGGTTTGCACAGTGCCAGATCACAAAGGGTTTGAACTTGTACCCTAAACATTGCCCCCAAGCAAGACTGTTACCCTGTTCTTAAAAGGCTTGACACCTGACATTGACTTGGCCTCCTTATGTATGAATGTCTTTTTCAGCATCCATTTCCAGAATAGGGAGCCTTCAAGCATATTGAAGATTTGCTCTGGCAAGTAAATTTACTCCACAATTAGCTTATCTAGGGTTTCTAAAATTTTCCAGCTGCCTTAACATCAGCATTCCCAGACTCAGCACTCACTTTTGCATTATGTAATGAATAATGGTTCTTGAATTGTTTTAAACCACAAAGAGCTAGCAATAAATTTAACATCTGACATTATAGACAGATCCAGCCTTTTTTTTTTCAACATAACAAACTTTTGCTTTGGCCATGATACTCAGGATGCTGACAAGGATATAGTTCCATGTCTAGTTTTCAATCCAGGTCATTAGAAGTTTCTCTATATCTTATAGAGGTCCTTTTTGAAGTTGTATTATTCTTCTTGCTTTCAATGAAGAAGTTGCTTTAACAGCCTCTGTCACTGTGTTTTGTTTTTGAATATTACAGCTATAGTGGAATGGTATATACCTGGCTAGTGAGCAACAATAATTTCTAATTTTTTATCTTCATAATTTCTAATCAATTTAATTTTATTTCCAGGTCAATCACTAGATGTGGCCTCTAACTAGCAATATTAGGTAGGATTTTGTCCACTTAGAGGCCATTATGAACAAAACAACAGAGACTAAATTTAGTGCAAGAAAGAATAATTCAAATGAGAAATGCAGTAAACACAATATGTATGAGGCTGCACTGGTATAATGGGACACACTTTACAGTAAACTTTTTTGTAAAGTAGAAGGAGTGTACACTAAAATAATGATAAAAGTATAGTATAGTAAATACATAAACCAATAATGTAGTCATTTACTATCAGTATCAAGTATTATGCAGTGCACAGAATTATGTATGACTTACAACACAGTATGTTCATTTACACCAATATAACCACAAACATGTGAATAATGCATTTCACTAAGATACTATCTTGGCCACAATGCCAGTAGATGACAGGAATTTTTCAGCTTCACTGTAATCTTATGAGACCGCCATTGGATATACAGTTCATCCTTGACCAAAAGATAGTTATGCAGCAAATAAACTAAAATTTCAGACTATCTAGTACTCTGTCTTAGTCAGCTCTATGTACTCTAACAAAATACCATAGAATGAGTAGTTTAAACAACAGACATTTATTTCTCACAGTTCTGGAAGCTGGGAAGTCCAAAATCATGGTATTGACTTATTCAGTTTCTGGTGATGGCCTTCTTTTGGCTTGCAGTCTGCAGTCTTTTCCGGTGACCTCACATGGTACAAAAAGAGGGAGGGGAGGGAAAAAGAAGAGTGGGAGAGTGACTGGGGAGAGAAAGGGGAAGTGGTAGGGAAAAGGGAAGGGTGAGGATGAAGGCAAGGGTGAGGGTGAGGGAGTGGGCAGCTGCCCATGCCCTGGCATTTCTTCTTGTCTTCTTATAAGGCCACTAATTACATAATTGAGACCCCACTCATTATTTTGCGTCAACCTAATTACCTCCCAAAGGCTACCCACCTAAATACAAATACACTGGGGATTAGGCTTCAATACGTGAATTAGGAGGAAACACAAATAATTAGCCCATGGGAGGAAACACAATATTTAGCCTATAGTACATTTTTTATTATAATGTACTACATATTTTCTCTCACATAGCATAAAGGTATTTCACAGCCCACAAAATTTAAGGTACAAAGTTTGTTTTCAGTTTTTTATGACTTAGAGAAAGTTAATTTAATCAGGTCCACTTAAAACATTCATTTTGGTAGTTTCTCAGTCATTAGGATTTAAATTTAGCCAAGCTCAATATTTTATGTCCCTTCATTGATCTTATTCTAAGTGTAAGAACCAGGTAACAGAGAGAGTGATGGATTTAGTCTCTATTCACCAATAATTTCTAGTTCTTACTTGATTATATCATATTCCCTACCGAGATGCAAAATTTTGCCTTGGTCTTTATTCACCTAAATTCATCCCCACTGAAGCAGACATATTTGCAAATAACTCTGGTTACTTGTGGCAACTGTGAAGCAGCATTGCACCTATCATACCCTTACATCAAACCTCCTTCATCTTAAACCATATCAAAAATAAAAATAAAACCAAAATGACTGGCCGCATTGAGAGACTATTTCTTCTAGAATTACATATGTCCACCTTTCATGATAGCATGCAGGGCTGATTCTGTTGTTTTCCTGTGCTGTGGTGTTTCCAGATGTTTTGATGCTTTTGCCAAACTTGTGGATCTACATTTGGAAAATGAAATATAGATTTCATTTTCTATAAATGAAATCCCTTTTAGACTTTGTCCTTTAAATTTTTATTAAGGTATTCCATGCTCATGTAACAGGATTTGGCCCAAGGTGAACTTAGTTATCTAACACCTAATGATTTTGTCTTTTCTCCATTGTCTTATGTATATTTGTCTTAATCTGCCCAAGTAAAAAAGCTTCAGTAGATGGGGAGAAAAGAAAGTTCATCCAATATTAATAAAAATGTTTTATTTTCATAGTTCATATTTGAAACTTGCAAGCCTCTAGAAGGCAATAGCTTTATTCTGTTGTTTCAGTCACAGGCATTCCTGAGGCAATAGCTGCTTTGTTCCTTGTAGTAAAGGGGAAATCTTTGTGAAAATTATGCTTGTTGGTATGAAGTAATAAGAAATGCATTGATAGGGAAAACACCTGCTCCCTACAGCTTATACTGTGAGCTCTGTTGTCAAAATATGATGACTCCCTCCTTGTTCTCTCCCTCATTCCTAATCTGATAGGTGACTTTGGAAAGGAAACTGGGCTTAGACCTCTCAGCCCCTTCCTCAATCTTTCTTTACTAGAAAGGAGTATGTCATAAACTGGCTGAAATAAACTGTTCTCTATTTCTCCTAACATTAACTTTAAAGAAGCAGCTTTTTTTTCTGGTTCAGGCTGGACTGGATTTATCTATCCTACTCTGTAATTCAACATGAGTCTACACATAGTAGGCACTCAAAAAAATGCTGATGGCTGCACCACCACAGTTAAAATGTTTAAAAACCCCCGTCTCTATTAAGAATAATTAAAAAAAAGGTGTTGTGGCAATCCCCTGTAATCCCAGCTACTTGGGAGGCTGAGGCAAGAGAATTGCATAAATCCAGGAGTCAGAGGTTACAGTGAGCCGCCAATGCACTCTAGTCTGAGCAACAGAGGGGGACTCTGTCTAAAACAAACAACAAAAACCCAGGTGTCTGAAAATAATCCCAGGTGTCTGAAAATAGGTGTGTGTGAGAATGTGTGTATGTGTGTGGGTATATGGGTAAACATGTATATGTGTGTTTGTGCAGGTGTGTCTGTGTATGTATTCAAGAAAGTGCTAGGTTTTCACTGGCAAGCAGATGTGTGTCACACTGAAGGAATTTTTAAGCAACTTAGAGACATATAAAACAAAGAGAAAAAAAAAATATGCTCAACTTCTTAATTATTTTTCTCTTTGATTTTACATTTGTTATTTCTGTTCTAACTTATAATATTAGAAAATAGAGTTGTACTGGAAAATAAGGTTAAATAGGTTTAATTTAACACCTCACTAACCACATTTTACAAAATAAATTGTGATAAGTCAATTCAGTCTTTGCAATAAGATGCAGAGTTCCAGAATGGATTCTAAGGATAAGGATTTTTTTTTAAATTAGCCAGTTAGAACTAATCACCCCCAATTGAGATTAGCCCTTGCCAAAAGACTGGCATTCACTTTAGTTCTGATAATTAAAAAAAAAAAATTGAAAAGACCAGATTTAAATGATAGCATGGAAACAAAGCAGTATGAGTTATAAAGAGAGAGATTTTTGTACCTTTTTAAATTTGCTTTCTTTTAATTATAAAATTTATATAAATTGACTTTAAGAATTACCATCAATATAGAACTATTGAGAAGACTGAAATGTAAACTAAAAAAATTTGAATGACTCCTTTATATAACTTTTGTTCAATAATACTACTTTGTATTAGTCCATTTTCACACTGCCAGAAAAGATCCTACCTGAGACTGGGTAATTTACAAATGCCAGATATAGCTGATGGGGAGAAAGGCAGTAAACCACATTGCCATGTATGTACCTATGGAACAATCTTGCATGTTCTTCACATGTACTCCAAAGGAAACCTAAAACGCAATTATATATATATATATATATATATATATATATATATATATATACACACATATATATAAAGGTTTAATTGACTCATAGTTCTGTATGGCTGAGGGAACCTCAGGAAACTTACAGTCATGGTGGAAGGCAAAGGGGAAGCAGGTACCTTCTTCACAAGGCGGGAGGACAAAGAGTGCCTGAAGGGGGGACTGCCAGTTTTAAAACCATCAGCTCTCTTGAGCACTCGCTCACCATCATGAGACCAGCAGGGGGCAAAACCTCCCCATGATCCAATCACCTTCTACCAGGTCTCTCCCTTGACACATGGGGATTAAAATTTGGTAATAGATTCGTGTGTGACACAGAGCCAAACCATATTGTACTTTCTTCAGTCATAAATATTAACTTTATTTTTGCAGAGACATCACCATACATTAATATAAGCATGAACACACACACACACACACACACACACACACACACACACTGAACGCTTGTATTGCTTGTATAAGAGTTGGTGTATATATTTGTATTATTTTCCTTGAATAGTATTATATTTTATACATCTTTAAAAACAAGTATCTACTCTGGTTATATAATATTTCATTAAAAAATTATATTTAATGATAAAATAGTCTATAGTGATGTATAAATTATAATGAATTCGTTCATAATAAATTATTAACTAAATTATATATAAAATTAGTTTATAATAAATTATAAACTAATTTTGCATCAACACTGATGCAAAATTAGTTTAAAATATTTTTATATTATGAATAATCCTAAAATAAACATTCTTATAAATATACATTATACATGTAGCTATGTGTGTGTATATGTGTGTGTGTGTGTGTGTGTGTGTGTGTGTGTGTGTTTCTGTACATTTTCTGAGAAGAACTTAGACAATTGGAGAAATTGCAGTTTTAAATTTTATAATTATTTTCTTTTTATTAATTGTACTTTAGGTTCTGGAGTACATGTGCAGATCATGCAGATTGTTGCACAGGTACATACATGACAAGGTGGTTTGCTGCCTCCATTCCCTCATCATCTATATCTGGCATTTTTCCCATGATATCCCTCCCCACCCTCCTCACCTCCCTCTGTCCCACCCCTCTCCCCCCTCACAACTGACTCCAGTATGTGATGCTCCACTCCCTGTGACCACATGTTTTCATTGTTCAACACCTGCCTATGAGTGAGAACATATAGTATTTGATTTTCTGTTCTTGTGTCAGTTTGCTGAAAATGATGATTTCCAGATTCATCTAAGTCCCTACAAAGGACACGAACTTATCCTTTATCATGGCTGCATAGTATTCCATGGTGTATATGTGCCACATTTTCTTTGTCCAGTCTATCATTGGGCATCTGGGTCGGTTCCAGGTCTTTGCTATCATAAACCATGCCATGGTGAACATATGTGTGCATGTGTCTTTATAGCAGAACAATTTATAATCCTTTGGGTATATACCCAGTAATGGGATTCCTGGGTCAAATGGAATTTCTACTTCTAGATCCTTGAGGAATCACCACACTGTCTTTCACAATGATTGAACTAATTTACACTCCCACCAACAGTGTAGAAGTGTTCCTATTCCTCCATATCATCTCCAGCATCTGTTGCCTCCAGATTTTTTAAGGATTGCCATTTTAACTGTCATGAGATAATATCTCAATGTGGTTTTGATTTGCATTTCTCTAATGACCAATGATGATGGGTATTTTTTCATATGTTTTTTGGCCTCATATATGCCTTCTTTTGAGAAGTGTCTATTCATGTCCTTTGCCCATTTTTGAATGGGTTTATTTGTTTTTTTCTTGTAAATCTGCTTTAGTTCTTTGTAGATCATAATTACTTTCAAACGACATTTTTAAAAAAAGTTTTACTACTGTGCACCACCTAAGACAACATAAGGATAGATTTTTGCTGAACCCTGGAAGGTAGTGGTTTAAATCTATAGTTTTAAGTACATTTTGCAAAACCGATAATGGTGTAATGTTTGAATTTACTAACCCTAATTTTTAAGCATGTTTGTCATATTTTGTAAATTCTTTTTTTTTTTTTTTCTTGAGACACAGTCTTGCTCTGTTGCCCTGGCTGGAATACAGTAACACAATCTTGGCTCACTAAAACCTCTGGTTCAAGCAATTCTTCTGGTTCAGCCTCCAGAGTACCTGAAACTACAGGTGCGTGCCACCATGCCTGGCTAAATTTTGTATTTATAGTAGAGACGGGGTTTCTCTATGTTGGCCAAGCTGATCTCGAACTCTTAACTTCAGGTGATGCTCCCTCCTCAGCCTCCCATTGTCCACGTTGGGACAGGAGCTCCCTCAGTGATGCTGCAACTGCCCAAGCCATGGCTGCTGACCCGGGCATCCTGGCACTCAGAGCCTGGGTGCAGGCAGGAGCTCCACCTTCCCTCTTGCAGCTGCCACCACTCAAGTCATAGCTGCAGATCCAGGCATACCACTCCCTAAGGCAGGCAGGAGCCCTGTCCTTCCAGGTGCAGCTGCAACTGCCCAAACCATGCCTGTGGACCCAGGCATCTCTGCACTCTTGGGGGCCCAGGAAGATCCCTCTGCTCTTGCAGCTCAGAGGTGCCTTCTCTCACTGCTTGGCTTCTCCCCATTGTCAGCACCTGCTCCAGTCTTGGAGCAATGTGAGGCCGAGCCTGGGTGCTGGTGTAGCCTGGCCAGGGGTGCACACACTTGGGGAAGTGCTGACATGCCAGCCCTCTTGTTACCTTGGCCTCTTGCAGACTTTGAGTGCCAAAAAGAATTAGAGGGACTCTGAGGGGAGCTAAGGACTTCCCAGTGCTGGAGTGCAGATGCCCTTTGGCACCTACAGCATGGGTGCTATGAATGGCTGCAGGAGGCAGAAAGATTTCTGGGCAGAAGTGGTTCCAGATGAGGCTCCACCTTTAGGCTAGGGAGGGTCTGAGAGCTGGGTGTCAAGTTGCCACTCCCAAGGGCCAGAGTGGGAACTTCTGGTGCCTTTTTGGGGCTTGCCCATGACTGCCTGTGGACCAAACAGTGTGTACTTTCTCCCCTCTGATGCCAATAAAAGTCCCAGGCTCAGTCAGAGCTGAGCAGACATCTGGACGTCCAGCTGCAGAGAGGAGCCACCCACTCCAGGACCTCTTTTTGCTGAGAGCTGGGGAGATAAATGGATAACCTTTTCTTCAGAGAGAAACCACCCACTCCAGCACCTCCTCTCTGCCAAGAGCTGCAGTGACAACAGGATGATCTGCATGCAAAGAGGAGCTTCCCACCTCAGCGTCTCCTCTCTGCTAGGAGCTGAACACTCACTGGGACACCCTGGCTGCAGAAAGGAGCTATCCACTGCAGGTCCCTTCAAGCTGTTCTATCACTCAATAAAGCACCTCTTCATCTTGCTTACCTTCCACTTATCTGCATACCTCATTCTTCCTGGTCATGGGACAAGAACTCAGGACCCACTGAATGGCAAGTCTAAAAGAACTGTAACATAAACAGGGCTAAAACATGCCGCTTTCTTGTCATGTTTCTGGCAAAAAGAAGATAAAAACTGTGGCCTTTTGGGGAGCCCAGACCTGGAGGCTCCTTGAGCCAGGGCGGCATCTTTCTCAGCATCTCCATGCTTCTGGGCTCAATTGCATTTCCTGGTGTTAGTCAGCTTTTGGTCTGCCTGTTCCAGCTGCAGTCTTGCAGAGAGATAGTAGCCATGCCGGCACCTGGAGCCGCTCACCCCATGGCAGCAGCCAGTGTGTGACTGTGCAGTGGCCAGATCCCATGCTCACTCACATACCCCTTGCCACTCCACATCTGACTCATAGACATGACACAGTCATGGAGGCAGGTGTGACTTGCAGGCATGACATGCCCCTGACTGCTCCATTTATTTACAGTCACTCCTCCCTTGAAGTTGTGGGAGCCAAGCCGGTAGCATGAGCTGAACACAGCCTGCCAGGCTGAGTGGGTGGAATGAGCCCATTGGGCTTCAGCAAAACTCAGGCAAAGGTACCACCAGCCACAAGTTTCTGGCCAGAAAAGCAATGCCCCAAAGAACCTGTAAAAATTGTGTCCCATTTTCTGGAGAGCGTTATCCATGGCCTTGTCTCATCTTTGGCACAACATGACAGAGAGAAGAAGAAGGAATTAAAAGTATGGTTTCTTCATGGTGAGACTGGTCCTAACATTTAGAAAATGCAGGTGTGGGAATGTGGCCCTTAAGATTGGCCAGCTCCATGGCTATGGCAGAGAGACAGGCATTCGTGTTCCCTTGGCTGACTGCCTCAGCATCCAGACAACCCTGGAGCCCAAGCATTTCTCAGGTGTTCATGATTCCCGGGGCTTTGAAAAACAGAAGGCTTTCAAGGTCAAGTAGGAAAAATTGTGGGCCTAATTTGAAAGTGGCAAGGATGCCAATATCCATCTAAACATTTATCATCAAGTAAAACAGGAATAGAGATAATTCAGCAAGGCCAACATACCAGAACCTTGAAGGGACCCCTTAAGAACTTTAGGACTGAATTTGACATTCCAGAGGGCTATATTTAAGAGACTTATCTTACTGTCTAAAGAGTTTACAAAGCTTTTGTGTACATTATGAAGAAAAAGCACAGCAACAGGAAAAACACAAAAGCAAAATTTAAAGAAAGAGAAAACAATTCTCATCTGGGATCAGCATCTTGACATAGCCAGTCTCTTGGGAAAATGGAAGACTTTTCCTGGGAAAGTGTTAGAGTGTTTCTTGGAAGCCATCCAGCCACTATACTTTACCGGCCTTCACTAGACCACCGTTATTAGCTCCTGTCAAGGACAGTCATGGTGCCTCAGAACTACACTTTCCCATACCAAGTGGGAGGCCAAAACATTCCCATCTCAGCTTGTGACTTGTCAGGGCAAACCAGGCTTTCTCTGTACAAATTATTAAACCATCTTATAATTGGGTCGTTTCTTTTCTTATTATTGTTGAGAGCTCTTTACATATTTTAAATATAAGTCCTTTATCAGATGTATGATACACAGTTATTTTTTCCCCATATGTGGCATGACTTCTGGTTCTCTTAAGAGAGTCTTTCAATTAGCAGAATTTTTTAAATTTTGATAAAATCCAATTAATCTGTTTTTTCTCTTATAGCTTATGCTGATAGCATTACATCTAAGAAAGACAGAAGACATAATTATTTGTCTAACTCAAACTCTAATATTTTTTCAATTTTTTCTGTTTTCTAACCTTTATGTTTATAATGAAATTTGAACAATTTTTATATATAATGCAACATAAGGAAAGTTCTTTTCTAGATAATTATCTAATTATTCCTGTATCAAAGAAATAGCTGAATTGCTGTCAGATTCTCTTTCACATTCCTATAACTCTACTCATGGACTCTGTTGTGTGTTCCTCTTTTCAATTTGTGTATCCTGATGAAAGTATCTCTGTTTTTATTTAGGATACCATAATAAAAGTTCTTGAAGACAACTAGTGTGCTGTTCAATTTTGCTCTTTTTTAAAAAGCATTTATTGGAACAGCTTTATTAATATACACTTCACATATCATAGAATTCATACATTTAAAGTATGTATTCCAATAACTATTAGTAGATTCACCACCATAATAATTTTTAAATGCTCTAATTCTGCAAACATTTTAATTTTTAAAAAAGTAATATTTATCTGTCACTCTTTAATTTCTCTACCCTACCCCTGACCACAGCTACTAGGCAAACAATAATCTATGGTAACTTTGTATAGATTTTCCCTGGTCTGGGTATTTCACATAAATGATCTCTTTTCTAATGGTTTATTTTATTTAGAATAATATTTTCAAAGTCCATCCACATTTTAGCATGTTATCAGTATATTATTTTTATTGCTGAATAATATTTCATTGCATAGATATACCACATTTTTATGCATCCATCAGTTGATGGATATTTGGATTATTTCTACTTTCTCACCATTATAATGAATGCTGCTCTAAAAATTTCTGTACAAGTTTTTGTGTAAATTTTTTTTTTTTAGTTTTCCTGGGTGTTTCTGTAGGTGTGGAATTGCTGGGATCATATGGTTAATTTATCAAACAACTCCCAGACAATTTCCCAAAGCGGTTGTATATACCATTCTACAATCCCACCAGCAAAGGATGATGGTCCTAATTTCTCTACACCTGATCAACACTTGTAAGCTGTCTTGTTGATTATAGTCAACCTAATAGCTATGAAGTAGTGCCTCTTTGTGATTTTAGTTTACACTTTATTGAACAATAAGTCTATTGAACATCTTTTCATGTACTTATTGGCCATTTGTATGTCTTCCTTGGAAACATGTCTTTTCAGACATTTTGCCTAATTTTTGTGGGTTTTTAAATTATTGAGTGGTAAGAGTTCTTGATATATTATAAATGCAAGCCATTCATCAGAGTTAGTACTGAAAACAATCTTTGTACCATTCTGTGGATTGTGTTTTCAGTTTTTTGATTCTGTACTTTGTTATAAAATAATTTAACTTTAATAAAATTATATAAAATGCTATAAATAAAAGTTCATAAAAATTCATATCTATGTTTTCTTCTAAAATTTTAAAATTATTAACAGTTATATTTAGATCTTTAATCAGTTTTGGTATATGATGTGAGGCATAAATCCAACTTCATTCTTATGCATTTGAATATCCAGTTCTCACAGCTCTATTCTTTGAAAAAAAAAATTTCCTCATTGAATTGTTTTGGCACTTTGATAGAAAAACAGTTGTCCCTGAATATGGAGGATTTTTTTTTTATTGTGTATTCTGTTCCATTGATTTACATGTCTCTCTCTTTATGTTTATACCATACTGTCTTTGTTAATGTAGTTTTGTAATAAATTTTAAATTTGGCAAGCATGAGTTTTCAACTTTGTTTTATTTTTAAAGACTAGCCTTGGTCCCATCAATTTTTCAGGTCCCATCAATTTTCATATGTGTTACAAGATTATCTTCTCAATTACTGTCTTCTCAATTTCTGCAAACAATGTAGTTGGGATTTTGTTAAGAATTGTATTGAATCTTTAATTAGTCAGTATTACTGTCATAACTACATTGTTTTCTATTTCTGAACCATGAACATGAATGAATATCTTTCCTTTTTGTTAGATGTTAGTTCTTTCAAATATTTTTTGTAGGCATCACAATATAAGTTTACATATGTTTGTTAAATTTTCCTTTCGTATTTTATTATTTTTTATGTTGTTCTAAATATAATAAATATTGTTTTATTTATTTTTATTATTCTTTGTGAGTACACAAAATAGCACTTTTTGAATTTTGGTCTAGTATCATGCAACTTTCTCAAAATGATATATTATTTCTAGTAGTTGTTGTTGGTTTTTTAGAATTTTCTGTATAGCATATACATATTTTATATAATTATATAAACTGAGAAAAGTGATAGCATTACTTTTCCTTTCTAAACTCAACACTTTATGTTTAATTTGTTACATAATCACCCTAGCTACAGTTTGCAGTACAAAGTTAAGTAGAAGTAGAAAAGGAGAAAATTGTTTTTGCTACTAATCCTAGGGGACAAGCATTCATTCTTTTACCACAAAGTATCCTGTTAGCTTTGTATTTTTCATAGATACTTTTAATTAGATTTAATAAATTCTCTTTTATTTCTAGTATGTTTTTAGTTTTTTCTTTCAATTTTTATCATGAAAATGTGTACAATTTTGTCAAATAATTGTTCAGTGTTTATTGAGATGATCATAATGCTTCTGTCATTTATTCTATTGATACGGTGTATTAAACTACCTATGTGTCAGATTTTAAACCACCCTTGCATGCCTGCAATCAACCTACTTGGTCATGGTGCATGATATTTTTATATGCTCCTATAAACTAGATTTTTAGTAAACTAGTAATGTTTTGAGAGTTATTTCCACCTATATTTATAAGGGATATTGGACCTTAGTATATTTTGTTCTCATAATATCTGTGTGCTAATTTTCATTTGTCTCAAAGTATTTTCTAATTTCCTTTGATTTCTCTTTAATGTACTGGCATTTATCAAATGTGTTGTATAATTCCCATATGTTGATAAATTTCTCAAATTTATTTGTGTTTAATTTTCAATTTCAATGTATTATAATCAGAGGAAAGACATTTTAGGATTTAATTCTTAAATTTACTGAGACTTATGTTGTAACATATGGTCTAATTTGGAAAATATTCCATGTGTACTTGGTTGTTTTTAGCATATAACAATACAATTACACTTTGCATATTCATATTTTATTCTGCTGCATTGCTAAAATTTACTTGTTTAAGTCTAGTAGCCCTTTAGGGTCATCCGTGGAATTTTCAAAAATGAAAATTATATTTGTGAATTAGGACATTTTTTCTTTATGCTTCCCAATTTAGAGGTATGTTATATCTTTTTCTTTCCTTGTTCAACTTGCTGTACTCTCTAGTGCAATGTTAAAAGTCATAAGAGTAAAATTCTTGTATTGTTTTTAACAATGAAAGCAAAACATTTACTCTTATACCATTAAGTACAATGCTAACTGTACATATTTTAAAGACTCCCTTCACCATGTTGAGAAATTCATCTGTTGTTATGAGTTTAGTGAGACTTTTAGTAGGGATGGAGGTAGAATTTATACAATACTTTTAGTGTATCCATAGATGTATCTGTAAGTGTTCACTTTTTTATTTATCAATATGATAATTTACATTGATTGGTTTCAAAACGTTGAATGAGCTTTACATTCCTGGGACAAACTTCATTTGATTGTAATATTTTATCCTTTTATATATTGCTGGTAAAGTTGTGTTAAGAATTTTGTTATCTATGCTCATAATTTATACGGTCTATAATTTTCTTTTCTTGAAATAACTTTTAGCGAGCTGTTTATACTAGTTATGTTTAATGTAAGCAATATATTTCAGTTAAAATATATTGTATGGCTTTTTCTGTGCTATCTGTTCTTTCACCTTTTCCTCTTATTTTCCTCTTCTGGACTTAGAATTGTTTATTAATTTATTTCACTTATTTCTTGGCTTGGTGTCTATAGCTTTCTGTTGTGGTATTCTATTAATTGTCTTAAGTTGTGTGTTAAATTTTAAAAATAATTTTAACCTTTAGATTCAGGGGGTACACATGCAAGTTTGTTTCATGGGTATATTGCAAAATGTGGAGGTTTAGGATACAAAATATTTCATTACCCAGGTAGTCAGCATAGTACCCAGGAGGTAGTTTTTCAAACATCACTCCCCAAATTTCCTACCCTCTTTATTAGTCCCAGTGTCTCCTGTTGCCATATTTATGTACAAGAGTACCCAGTATTTAGCTCCAACTTCTGAGTGATAAGATGTGGTATTTGGTTTTCTGTTTCTGTGTTAATTCACTTAGGATAATGCACTCTAGCCACATCTTTATTGTGCAAAGGACGTGATATAAATTTTAACTTGTCACCATATATTTTCTGGTGATGTTACTGCTTTATATGTAGTATAAGCATTTTTTTCTTCCAGCTTTCGTTCAACAGTTTAACACATTAGTTTTCCTGGTTTTTGTTTCAGATAAATGGTGGACTCATAGAATGAGTTGAATAGTACTGATGCCTTTTCAATTTTTGGGAAATAGTATGTACAGAATTGGTAGAATCCCCTCATAAATTTATCTGGACCTGAAGGCTCCCTTGTGGGAATAATTTTTACTATAAATTCAAGTGCTTTAATTAATATAAAAACATATATGTTAATGTTTTCTTCTTCAGTAAGTTTTGGTAATTTACATATTTCCTTTTTTTTTCTTTTTTTAAATTATGCTTTAGGTTCTGGGTTACATGTGCAGATCATGCAGGTTTGTTACATAGGTAAACACAAGCCATGGGTGGTTTGCTGCATCCATCCCCCCCTCATCTACATTAAGTATTTCTCCTAATGTTAGCCCTCCTCAATCCCCCCACCCCTACTATCCTTCCTCTAGTCCTGCAACCACTGTCAGGCCCTGGTGTGTGATGTTCCCCCTCCCTGTGTTCATACATTCTCATTGTTCAACACCCACTTATGAGTGAGAATACTTGGTGTTTGGTTTTCTGTTCTTATGTCAGTTTGCTGAGAATGATGGTTTTCAGCTTCATCCATGTCCCTGCAAAGAATGTAAACTCATCCTTTTTTATGGCTGCATAGTATTCCATGGTGTATATGTGCCACATTTTCTTTATCCAGTCCATCATTGATGAATATTTGGGTTGGTTCCAAGTCTTTGATATTGTAAACATATATGTGCATGTGTCTTTATAATTGAATGTTTTATAATCATTTTGCAATCTACCCATCAGACAAAAGGCTAATAACCAGAATCTACAAAGAACTTAAACAAATTTACAAGAAAAAAATCCATCTAAAAGTGGGCAAAGATATGAACAGACAGTTCTCAAAATAAGACATCCATGCAGCCAACAAACGCATGAAAAAAATCTCATCATCACTGATCATTAGAGAAATGCAAATCAAAACCACATTGAGTTACCATCTCATGCCAGTTATAATGGTGATCATTAAAAAATCAGGAGACAACAGATGCTGGAGAGGATGTGGATGTGGAGAAATAGAAATGCTTTTACACTCGGTGGGAGTGTAAATTAGTTCAATCATTGTGGAAGATAGTGTAGTGATTCCTCATGGATATAGAACTAGGAATAGCTTGCATATTTCAAACAGTTTATCCTTTTCATATATGTTGTTGAAATTGTGAGCATTAAATTGTTTGTAATATTGCCATATTATTCATTTAATATCTCTGGTTTTTAAATGCAGACTTTTTATTATGACTCAGTGTAGTCTGTCTTGATAAATGTTAATGAACACTTAAAAAGAATGTATGTGCTGCCGTGGTAAGGGGGGTGTTTTAGAAATGTAAATTATCCCAATTTGATTGACGGTATTGATCAAAGCTTCTACATTATTAAAGATTGCTGTCTCTATGTTCTATCAATTATTGAGAGAGAAGTGTTTAAGCCATTGACCAAAATTATGGATTTCTACATTTTAATTTATATTCTTTTCAGATTTTGCTTCATGTATTTTGAAGCTCTAGTCTGAGGTTTGTAATCATTTAAGATTTTAGGCTCTCTTGGTGAATTCAGTATTTGTCATTAATAAATGACCTTCTATTCCCTGTTAATATCCCTTTCTATGAAATTAATTTTTCCTAAAATTTAATTTTTAAAAACAGCTTTATTGAGATATAATTTTTGTATCATACAATTTACCCATTTGAAGTATATTATCCAGTAGTTCTAAGTATGTTAACAGAGTTGTTATGATCACAATCAATTTTAGAACTTTTTCTCACATAAAAAGGAAACTCTACCACCATTAGCAGTCATTTGCCATTTCTCCTCACCACATCATCTATCTTCTCCTCTCACAAACTCCTGCCCCCAGGCAGTCACTTATGTGCTTTCTGTCTTTATATTTATGCTTTTTTGGGACGATGTTGTAAAATATTTCTCTTATCTGACTGTAATCATACATTCTTTGACCAACATCTTTCCTCCCCTCTAACCACCTATTCATCTGGTAACCACCATTCTAATTTCTATTCCTATGAGACTGGCATTTTTAGATTCCACATAAGACTGAGATCACATCATATGTGGCGTTCTCTGTCAGGTTTATTTTATTTAAAATAATGATCTACAGGTTAAACCATGTTATTACAAATGACAAGATTTTATTCTTTTTAATGGCTGAATAGTATTTCATTGTATTTGTAGACCACATTTGCTTTATCCATTCATCTGTAAATAGATATTTAGTGGATTCCATATCTTGGCTATTGTGAAAAGTGCTGCAGAAAACAAGAGGGTACAGAGATCACTTTGACATACTGATTTCACTTTCTTTAGATATATGACCAGTAGTAGGATTGCTGTATTATATGGTAGTTCTATTTAATATTTTCAGGAACCTCTATGCTGTTTTCCATAATACCTGTTTTAATTTACATTTCCACCATTTCTTCATATCTTTGCCAACATTTGTTACCATTTATCTTTTTGATGATAGCTTTTCTAGTAAGTATTAGATTACAACTCACAGTGGTATTGATTTGCATTTTTCTGATAATTAACGATGTTGAGGATTTTTTCATATGCCTGTTGACCATTGGTATGAAATGCCTATTCAGGTATTTTGCCCATTTGTAAATTGAATTATTTAATTTCTTGCTATTGAGTTGTTTGGTACTTTACAAATTTTAGATTTTATCTACTATCAGATGTATAGCTTGGAATTATTTTTTCCATTGTGTAGGCTGTGTCTTCACTTTGCTGATTGTTTCCTTTGCTCTGATTTGTTGTAATCTCATTTTTTCAATTTTTGATTTTGTAGACTTTCTTTTGTAGTAAATTCTAATAAATTATTGCCTAAGCCTATGTTATAAACCATGTCCCCTATGTTTTCTTCTAGTAGTTTTATATGTTCAGGTATCATATTTAAGTCTTTAATCCATTTTGAGTTGATTTTTGTATATGGTTAGAGATAAACATGCAATTCATCTACATGTAGCTAGCCAGTTTTCCTAACACCAGTTATTGAAAATATTGTCCGTTTCTCTATGTGTGTTCTTGGCACTTTTGTCATAAGCAAGTTGGTGATAAATCTGTGGATTTATTTCTGAGTTCTCTATTCTGTTCTATTGGACTATGTGTCTGTTTTTATGATAGTACCATGCTGTCTTGGTTACTACAACTTTATAGCATATTTTGAGGTCAGGTAGTGTGATGCTTTCAGCTTTGTTCTTTTGCTCAAGATTGCTTTACCTATTCGGAGTTTTTTGTGGTTCTGTATAAATGTTTTCCATTTTCTGTATGATCTTTTTCTTCATTTCATTTCTGTGAAAAATGTCATTAGCATTTTGATAGAGATTGCACTTAATCTGTAGATACTGCTTTAAATAGTATGAACATTTTTACAATATTGATTATTCTAGTTCATGAGCACATAATGTCCCTCTCTGTTTATTTGTATCTTCAATTTTTCCACCAGTGTTTTATTGCTTTTATTGTAGACAACTTTCACTTCATCATTTAAAATTATTGTTAATTATTTTACATTTTTGTTGCTATCAAAATGGAATTTTCTTGATTTCTTTTTCAGAGAGTTTGTTATTAACATATAGAAACAATATTGATTTTTGTATGTTGATTTTGTATCCCAGAACCGTACCGAATTTGTTTATTAGTTCTAATAGCTTTTAAGTGGAGTCTCTCAACTTCTTTGTATATAACATATGTCATCTGCAAACAGCTTAACTTCCTCCTATCTGATAGAGATGAATTTTATTTCTTCCTCTTGCCTAATTACTCTGGTTAGGACACCCAGTACAGTGTTCAGTAGAAGTAGTGAAAATGGACATTATTGTCTTGTTCCAGAGCTCAGAGGAAAAACTTTGAATTTTTCCTTGTTCACTGTGATGTTAGCTGCGGGTTTGTCATGTATAGCTTTTATTGTATTGAGGTACATTTCTTCTGTTCCTAATTTTTTGAAGGTTTTTTATTATAAAGCCATGTTGAATTTTATAAAATGCTTTTTCTGATTCTGTTGAAATGATCATACAGTTTTTGTCCATCATACTGTTAATGTTATATATCATGTTTTTTGATCTGCTTATGTTGAATCATTCTTGGATTCAGGGATGCATCACATTTGATTATAGTGAATGATTTTCTCAATGTGTTGTTGAATTTGGTTTCCTAATATTTTGTTAGAATAATTTTTGGATTTATGGTCACCAGGAATATTGGCTTATAGTTTTCTTTTTGTTGTTCCCCTGTCAGATTTAGTTCTTTCATCTGATATCAATTTAGCTATAATCTAGCTTTCTTTTGGCTAGTACTAGCATGGCATATCCTTTTTATCCTTTAAAGTTAAATATACTTGTGCTTTGGTAGTTAAATTTGGTTTTCTATATGTATCATGCAGTTGGCTTTTGCCATTTATCTACCCTAACGATCTGCTTTTTAATTGGGATCTTTATAATATTTATATTTAATGTAATTATTTATACATTTAGATGTGATAATGTGGTATTCTATCTTCTGTCAGGATAATAACAGTCGTAACTTCAGTGTGGAGGAGAAATTTAGAAGCAGTATTAGAAAAAAAGATAGCTTAGCTGCCATGCTGGTGATAAGAGAACAAGACAGATCTTTGTTGATGTGTTTTTGATTTAAATAAACTATTTTATTTTTTATTTATTTATTTATTTTAGTTTAATTTAGTTTCAGGAATATATCTGGAGATTTACTCTATAGACAAATTACATGTCTCATGGGTTTGGTGTACATACTATGTTGTCACCAGGCAGAAAACATAGCACTCAACAGACATTTTTTTATCCCAACCCTCCTCCCAGCCACCACCCTATAATAGGCCTGGGTGTCTATTGTTCTCTTCTCTATATCCATAAACTAGGCATCAAGTAATAAGACCCATCTATGAAAAACTCACAGCCAATTAGATACTGAATGGGCAAAAGATGGAAGTATTTATCTTGAGAAGCATAACAAGGCAAGGAGGCCCATTCTTACCACTCCTATTAAATATAGTACTGGAAGTTTTAGCCAGAGCAATTAGACAAGAGAAAGAATAAAAGGCATACAAATAGGAGGAAAGGAATTCACACTATCTCTGTTTGCTGATGACATAATTATATACCTAGAATACCCATAGTTTTAGCCTAAAAGCTCCTAGGTCTGACAAAAAACTTCAGCAATACTTCTGGAGATAAAATCAGTGTATTAAATAAGTAGCATTTCTATACACCAATAGTGCCAAATCAAGTGTGGCCCATTAAAAATAGCCACACCAAAATAAATAAATAAATTAATTAATTAATTAATTAATAAATACGAATATAAAATATGTAGAAATACAGCTAAGTAGGCAGGTGAATGAAAGATCTCTACAACAAGAATGACAAAATACTTCTGAAAGAAATCAGAGGTGACACAAACCAATGGATAAACACTCGATGATCACGGATAAGAAGAATCAATATTTTTTAAATGACCATACTCCCCAAAGCAATTTACAAATTCAATGCTGTTCATACAAAACTACCAATGACATTCTTTATAGAATTAGAACAAAAAACTATTCTAAAATTTGTAGAAACCAAAATGCCCAAATAGCCAGAGCAATCCTAAGAAGAATAAAGAAAGCTGGAGGCACATTACCTGACTTCCAGCTATATTGAAAAACTCACAAAACAAAATAGAATGATACTGTACAAAAACAGACACAAAGACCAATGAAACATAATAGAGAACCCAGAAATGAAGCCACACACTTACCCCCGTCTGATCTTTAACAAAACTGACAAAAACAAGTCTATTATTTCTGTCCTTGCATTGCTATTAAAAAACACTTAAGACTGGGTAATTTATATAGAAAAAGGGTTAAATTGGCTCACAATTCTGCAAGCTGTACAAAAAGCATAGCTTCTGGGGAGGCCTCAGGAAAGTCTGAATCATAGTGGAAGGTGAAGCGAAGCCAGCACTTTGACATTGCTGAAGGAGGAAGAGGAAGAGAGAGGTGGAGGTATTACACATTTTTAAACAACTATATCTCATGAGAACTCACTACTGTACAGTACCAAGGGGAGATCGTGCTAAACCATTTATGAGAACTCCACCCCCATGATCCAATCACCTCCCTCCAGGGCCTATCTTCAACATTGGAGATTACAATTCTACCTGGACTTTGGATGGGGACATAGATCTAAACCATATTGACCAACAATGGAGAAAGAACTGCTCTATTCAGTAAATTGTGCTGGAAAACCTGGATAGCCATGTGCAGAAGATTGAAGGTAGACCTCTTCCATATACCACATTAAAAAATCATCTCAAGTTCAATTAAAGACTTAAAGGTAAAACCTAAAATGGTAAAAGACGCTTGAAGGAAACCTAGTAAATGCCATTCTAGACATAGGCCCTGACATTGCTTTTACTACAGAGAAGCCAAAGCAATTGCAACAAAACCAAAACTTGGCTTGAGACCAAGAAACTGAGGCTGCAGTGAGTCAAAATCATGACACTGCACTCCAGCTTGAGCAACAGAGCAAGACCTGACTCAAACAAAACAAAACAAAACAAAGTTGACAAATGGAATCTAATTAAACAGAGGAATTTCTTTACAGCAAAAGAAACTATAAACAGAGTAAACAGACAATCCACACAATGGGAGAAAATATTTGAAAACTCTGCATCTGATAAAAGTCTAATTATCCAGAATCTGTAAGAAACATAAACAAATTAACAAGCAAAAAACAACCAACTCCACTAAAAAGTGAGCAAAAGATAGGAAGAGATATTTATCAAAAGAAGATATACACATGGAAAACAAGCATATGAAAAAGGGCTCAACATCACTAAATACTGAAGAAATGCAAATCAAAACCACAGTGAGATACTACCTTACACAAATCAGAATGGCAACTATTAAAAAGTCAAAAAATAACATGCTGGAGATAATGTGGAGATATGGCAATGTTTATACACTTCTGGTGGGAATTTAAATCATTTCAGTCACTGTGGAAAGCAGTTTGGTGATTTCTCAAAGAAAGTAAAAGTGAACTATCATTCAACCCAGCAATCCCATCAGTGGCTATATCCAAAGGAATTTAAATTGTTCTACCATAAAGATACAGGCATGTATATGTTCATCACACGCAATTCACAGTAACAAAAATATGGAATCAACCTAAATGTCCACCCATGGTAGAGTGCATAAAGGAAATGTGGTACATATACACTATGGAATACTGCACAACCATAAAAAGAATAAGATGTCCTTTGCAGCAATATAGATGGAGCTGGAGGTCATTTTCCTAAATGAGCTAATGCAGAAACAGAAAGCAAAACTCTGTATGTTCTCACTCTTAAGTGGCAGTAAACACTGAGTATACATAAATTATTTAAAATTTTCTTTTTGCTACATTGTTTTCTAAATTTAGCTCAACTCAAAATATTTCTTACTTCAAATACATCTTTGAAATACTCTTAGGCGCATTCAGTGAATAATAAGAATGCCAAAAACAGAAAATAAGCTTCACTATCTTTCCAACTTAGAATATCTCAGAATTGTGCATAATATTTTTTGTACACTTTCTGGTCTAGTATAACAACACTGTTATTCTACACATATTTTTTCATTTTCATATATAATTTATATTATGCACATTGTATTAGTAATGTACTCAGTGTTAAAAATATGTTTGGATTCTATTTGATTTATAATGTGTGTGTTGCCTCTCTGAGTGTGTAAATTGACACACTGTTAAGTTCAAAGTATCATTTAATATAATTGCTATATATTTCATTAAATCAGCTTTCTGAATACATGATTACCAAGGGAAATATTATATAGGCATTTAGAAAATTGGCAAATATTTTAAAAATTCAAAATTCAATTCTTTCCATAGAATGAATTTTCTTAATTCGTTTAATTTTAACAACATTATTTCCAACTCTGATTTGAAGAGGTGACTCTGGTATAGTTTAAATAATTTAGAGAAAAATTTAAAACATGAAGGATGAAGTCTGGAACAATTTGTCACCTGCATTTCTCATCATCACTATGACTAATAAGATAGCCACAAAAAACATATTTTTATGGATTATATGTATATAATAAAATGCAGGAAAAGGTTGTATCATTATACAGAATAGAAACCCACACATACTCATCCTGAAATACATTAAGCATTATTTTTTAGCACAATACTTATTTTGATATAAAAACAAATATTCCTTGTGCTTACTTTGAGATTATTAAAATAGTTTATTTATTCTCTGATGGCCTGTTTTATTTTCACATTAATTGTCTTTTTACCTGCATGCTTGGATTTCCAAAATTCTTTCTTACGAATATAAATCAAATATGTTAAATATGTCCCACAGAAACCTAAAGGTATTTTCACCTCTAACTCTTTACAATGACCCCTGCTTATTGGTAGATATATAGTTGCTGACTTCACTATTTTAGTTCTGACAGCCAAAGTATAAATCCTTTTGAGAACATTTGCTTTAAGAGGGAATAAAATCTCCTGTTCTTGGAATATGCTCTGTAGGTAAGATTCATGTTGTTCCTCTCTTTGATGACTTTTATAGTTGATGACATCTTTCAATTTACCTCTTCTTTGAAGGTTAGCTTTTCTGAAAATATTCTCTACTTTCTGAAACATAACTCATTACTGGTTACTTCAGGTAAAATTGAAAAATTTAAACTAACTATAGTGGAAAACTTGTGTTTATTTGCTACTTTTGCCAGTATCTACAAGAGCACTTTTTCTGTGTCTTGAGTAAAATTTCTACAGGAAAGTTCACATTTGTGCACTGTTAGCCTTTAAAAATGTGTGTTTTTGTGTGTGTGTTTGTTGTGTTCTAGGATAGCTCAAATTTTTGACTTAAAATAGCACATGAAAAATTAGCTCTTTTTAAGTCTCTTCGTAACCTAACTGCAAAATGAGCAGTTCTGCCTTAGTCTTTTTGAAATCCAATTAATATTAATCTCATTATAATGTAAGCTTCATTGGAAAATATTGTCTTACTTCAGTTAGTAATATACCATTATCTTGGTCTAGTCAATTATTTTTCCTTATATAGAGTTTATACTATTAAGTACATTATCTTTGCAATTGAGGTGACTTTCTTTATACCTCAATCTCTTCCCTTTTTACTATTACTGTAAAAATAATATTTATTTTTATAAGTTTGCTGGTCATCACATTCTTGATTATATACTTCTGTAGTGTATTTATGTCAGATTGCAAGTTTGAGACAGCAAATCATTAATATCTTTCTTTCTAGCTTCTATGAATATGTGTTAAAGACTGATTGTTTAATAGAGCTAACTAAAAGTTAAATGAACTTTTTTAATGTTTCTCTTCTCACAGTTATCAGGGCATTAATTTATGAAATGATTGTTTTTTCATTCCAAATGCATATATTGAGAACCGTGACTGGAACTAGGAAAACATAATAATTGCTTTAACATAATTGACGTTCTGAGCTTTGCTTTGAAGACACCTCAAATCTCTCTTTGAAAACATCAGTGTCAGAACCATGGAATAATACCTATGTTGCTTGTGAAACTTTGGAAATTGATTTCTCCCTTTATATAACATATTTTCCATAGCTATTGCTTGTGTTTCAGTTTATTGGTTCATGTGTATGTTCAATTCCTAAAGATCATTATTCACATGAGGTAATAAAAGTATATCCATCAATGAGAACATAACAAACAATATAATAAAATAAAAAGGCATCAGTGTACAAGGCAATTCAATGAACTGGAAAAGAAAAGGGATTTCTGCGTATTCCAATCTCACTTTTAATCAGAAAAGTGCAGATGAAAACAAATATCTGTAATGTATAGTTTCAACCTAATCATATCTCCAAAAGCTCAGACTTGTGCACCAAATGCTTATTAAAAACCAACCCTTGGATATCTCACAGGTATCCCATCAGATGTTCTACTAATTCTGCCTTAAAATAAAAAGTGTCAGTAATGGGGAACAGTATCTACCTCCTGAAATCTACCTCTTTAAATCTCCACTGCCACTATCAGATTTTAAAAACTTTTATCTCTTACTTATACCATTGCCTCTAAGTCAGGTTCCCCAAATCTCATATCACTATAACTGTTCTACTGTAGTTTTTGCACCACAATAATAAATGTAGACTTTTATTTCTTAAGTTACATTTAGATAACATCACTACCAGGATTAATGGCTAATCATGCTCTCCAGCTGCCTTCAAGGAAGACATGCCCCAAACACCTTACAACTGTTTCAGCTCCTCCGTAATCTGCCTCTGCTTCTCTCAGCAGGCACATATTATTTCCATTTTCAATCTCTTGAATGCATGGCTTTCTTTCTTTACTTCTAAACTTTCACAAAATCTACTACTTCTGTTTAGAACACTCATCACTATCTACCTTTAACATTTCATTTGAACCATAATTTCTTCTGGGAGATTTTCACATTGTAGATTAGATCACAAACTATCTATTGCCTCCATTCATAGCATTTCTCTGAAGATAACACTCATTACACTTTCCTATGGTAAGTATAAAAATATTTGAGTTTCCTTTAAGAAGCACTATGAGGGATGAAGTAAGCAGTACTCTTTTGCTCATAGCTGTATTCCTCACCAAACTTCTATATTTTCAGATTCATAATATAAAAGCAGAGTGTGGGGGCAAAGATGGCCAATTAGAAGCAGCTGCAGTGCATAGTACTCACTGAGAAGAAAGAAAAGGGAGGGTGAATATAGCACCTTCAGCTGAAATATCCAGGTACTCACACTGGAAAAAATCAGGGAAACTACTCAACTCACAGTGAACAAAGAAAAGCAAGGTGGGGCAATAGCCCATCAGAGAACAAAATGGAACCAAGAAAACCTCCAGCCCCAGCCAAAGGAAGTGGTAAGTGAATGTGTGACCTGGGGGAAATCTATGCTTCTCCCCCAGATCTTTGCAACCCTTGAATCAGGAGATCTTCTTATGAGCTCACACTATCAGGGCCTAATTTAGACACACGGACCTGTGTGAAGTTTCAGCAGAGCAGCTACTTAGGCTTGCATAGAGACCCAGGAGCTTTATATATTCCCTTCCCAGGATTCCTGCCAAAGATGACTATCACTCAGACAAGGCAGGAGGTCCACATATACTCCTAGGAAAGGGACTCAATCCAGGGGGCTGAGCTGTTTCAGTCTGCAGGCCCCCCTTCCACAGTGCCTCACAAAATAAGACTCACTGGCTTGGAATTTCAGCCAACCACTGGCAACAAGGTGGAGCCTGAATGAGATGGGATAGAGCCCCTAAGGGGTAGAGGTGGGCCACTATTTGCTTGTCTCAGTCATTCCAGCCTGCAGGCTTGGGAGAGTGCAAATGGTCTTGATGGGAAAGGGTCCCCACAGCACAGCACAGCTGCCTTGCCAGAATGTGGCCAGACTGCTTCCATAAGTGGTATCTTAATCCACTCCTCCTCACTGGATGGGTCATCCCAGCCAGGCCTCCAGCCATCCCCATCCTTTTAAATTCTATGAACAGAGCTTTGATTTCTCCCAGGGATAGTGCCCGGGGAGAGAGACAGGCCTCCATCTTTGCTGTTTGAGCAACTTGACCACTCTATCTTTCAGGCTTTAGAGAGTCCAAACTGATGGAAAGCTGCAGGGATCCCCAACACAAAACAGCCGTTCTAACAGAACACAGTCAGACTGCTTCTTTAAGCAGGTTCTGATCCCATTCCTCCTGAGTGAGAACTCCCAACTGGGGTCTCCTGCCACCTCCTACAGGTGTGTTCTGTGGGGCAACAGGTCAGTAGCCTCCTGGGAGAGAGATTCCCGCGGAGGTGGCAGGCTCCCATCTTCACTGTTTCACAGCCTTCACTGGTGATATCTCCAAGTACTGAAATAACCAAGGTGACTAGGGTCTGGAGTTGACTCCAGCAAAATGCAGCAGGCTTACAGAAGAGTGGCCAGACTTTTAAAAGGAAAACAAGCAAACAAAAACAAACAAAAAAACAGCAGCAAACACAAAAACTCCATCCAAAGGTCAGAAACCTCAAGGATCAAAGGTAGATAAGCCCACACAGTTGAGAAACAAATCAGTACAAAAATGCTAAAAACTCAAAAAGCCAGAGTGTCCCCTTTCCACTAAATGACCACAAAGCCTCTCCAGCAATGGTTCAGCAATGGGCTGAGTCTAAGATGGCTGAAATGACAGAAGTAAGCTTCAGAATGTGAATAACAATCAACTTTGTTAGGCTGAAGGAGTACACTGTAATCCAATGCAAGGAAACTAAGAATCTCAATAAAACAAGGCAGAAGCTGACAGCCAAAATAGCCAGAATAAGGAGAAACAGAACCACCCAGATAGAGGTAAAAAGCACACTACAAAAATATCACAGTGTAATTGCTGTACTGGACCAAGCATAGAAAGTCAACACCGAGACAAAAGTATGCCAAATTACAGGGTTTATTTGCCGGTGGCCATGGAGGACTCACGTCTCTCCAACCCATGGCATCGGAAGAAGGGTGCCAATACTTTTTATACCCGAAAAGCCACCTTGGGAGTGGGGGTGAGGAGCGGGGATGGGGTGAAAGGCTTCAGACATTCTGAGGGCTTGTGGATTCTGTAAATTACCTCCTGAGCAGAGAAGGGGGATCCTGACATTTCGCGGGCCAGGTGACTTTTGTCATTCCAACTGTCACTTAAGTGGTTTACAGAAGTCAAGATAAACACTAGTTTTTACATTATCTCGGTAGGATAGAATTTACAGACCTCAGTTACTTATTACAAGTCGCAGAAGCCAGGATGGAATTAGATGGGGATGCTTATTCTGGTCATCACTGGTAAGCAAAAGGCTAGCAACTCTGGCAGTTTCTGATAAGTGGCTTTGCATCCTGCAAAGTAAACTAGCAGCTGTATTTACAGAGACCAAGACCCGCAGCTATTGTGAAGAGAATGTGACAGCCTTTACAACTTATTTTTGAAAATCAGCTTTTTCTTTTATACAATGGTGTTGTTTAGGCTCTAATTCTAGGCCACCACATAATCACAAATATTAATAGCAGAACTGACCAAGTGGAAGAAAGAATATCAGAACTTGAAGACTGTCTTTACAAAATAACACAGGCAGACATGAATAGAAAAAGAATGAAAAGAACAAAACCTCTGTGAAATATGAGATTAGGGAGAGACCAATCTATGACTGATTGGAGTACCTGAAAGAGACAAGGAGAATGGAACCAATTTGAGAAACATACTTTAGGATATCATCCAGAGAACCTCCTTAACCTAGCTAGACAGGCCAACATTTAAATTCAGGAAGTTCAGAGAATACCAGTAAGATACTCCACAAGAAGATTATTCCCAAGACACATAATCATCAGATTCTCCAAGGTCAAAAACAAAGAAAAAATGTTAAGGGCAGCCAGAGTGAAAGGCTAGGTCACTTACAAAGGGAAGCCCATCAGACTAACAGTAGACCTCTCAGCAGAAAACCTGCAAGCCAGAAGAGACTGGGGCCAATATTTAGAATTCTTAAGTTAGTTTGGCTCACAATTTTATATCTGGCCACACTACGTTTCATAAGAGTAGAAAGATCTTTTTCAGACAAGCAAGTGCTTTGGGAATTTGTTGCCACCAGACCTGCCTTACAACAGCTCCTAAAGAAAGCACTAAATATGGAATAGAAAAACTGTTACCAGCCACTGCAAAAACACACTCAAGTACACAAACCAGTGACACTATGAAGCAACCACATAAACAAGTCTGGAAAGTAACCAGCTAGCATCATGATGACAGGATTATATCCACACATAACAATAGTAACCTTAAATGTAAATAAGCTAAATGCCCCAGTAAAAGATAAGAGATTGGCAAGCTAAAGAACCAATACCAATTAGAATATTGTCAAAAGATCTATTTCACATGCAAAGGCACACATAGGCTCAAATCAAGGGTTGGAAGAAACTTTACCAAGCAAATGAAAAACAGAAAAAAAGTAGGCATTGCAATCCTAGTTTTGGACAAAACAGACTTTAAACCAAAAAAGATCTAAAAAGAAAAAGAAGTAATGGTAAAGCGTTCAATTCAACAAGAAGAGCTAACTATTCTAAATATATACATGCCCAATACAGGAGCACCCAGATTTATAAAGCAAGTTCTTAGAGACCTTCAAAGAGACTTAAACTCCCACACAATAATAGTGGGGGACTTTAACACCCCACTTACAATACTAGACAGATAATTGAGACAGAAAATTAACAAAGATATTGAGGACCTGAATTTAGATCTGGATCAATTGGACCTGATAGATAACTCCAAAACTCTCCACCCAAAACCCTGATAGATAGCTCCAGAACTCTCCACTCCAACATACCATACATTCTTAAGCACATAAACATACCATACATTCTTACAGCACTTACTCTAAAATTGACCACATAATCACAGGTAAAACACTCCTCAGCAAATGCACAAGAACAGAAATCATAACAGTTTCTCAGAACACAGTGCAATACAATTAGAACTCATGATTAAGAAATTCACTCAAAACCATACAACCACATGGACACTGATCAGCCTGCTCCTAAATGACTTTGAGCTAAATAATGAAATTAAGGCAGATATCAAGAAGTTCTTTGAAACTCATGAGAACAAATATACAGCATACCAGAATCTTGGAACACAGCCAAAGCAGCATTAAGTGGGAAATACATAGCATAAAATGCCCACATCAAAAAGCTAAAAAGATCTAAAGTTAACAAACTAAGATCACAACTAAAAAAAAAAACAGGAAAACCAAGAGCAAATAAACCCCAAAGCTAGCAGAATAGAAGAAATAACCAAGATCAGAGCTAAACTCATGGAGATAGAGACACCAAAAATCCTTCAAAAGATCAACAAAACCAGGATCTGAGTTTTTGGGAAAATGTAATAAAATAGATGGAACACTAGGTAATCTAATGAAAAAGAAAAAAAAAAAGATTCAAATAAACACAATCAGAAATCATAAGGGATAGGTGTCTGACCCCACAGAAATACAAACAACAATTACAGAATACTATAAACACCTTTGTGCACATGAACTATACAAAAACTACAAGAAATTAATAAGTTATTGGACACATATACCCTCCCAAGACTGAACCAAATAGACCAAAAATTAGCTCTGAAATTGAGGCAGTAATCAATAGCCTGGCAACCAAAGAAAGCCCAGGACCAGACAAATTCATAGCTGAATTCTTCCAGAGGTACAAAGAAAAATGGGTATAAATCTTACTGAAACTATTTTAAAAAATTGAAGAGGAAAGCCTCCTCTGTTACTCATTCCATGAACCCAGCATCATCCTGATACCAAAACATACCAGAGGTACAACAGAAAAAGGAAACTTTAGACTGAGCTGTTTGATGAACATTGATGTAAAAATTCTTGACAATATACAGACTGGCAAACCAAAATGGGCAGCACATCAAAAAGCCTATACACAACGATCAGGTAGGCTTCATCCCTGGGATGCAAAGCTGGTTACACATATGGAAACTATTAAATGTAATTTATCACTTAAATAGAACTAAAGAAAAAAACCCACCTACTATCTCAATAGGAAAGGCTTCAATTAAATTTATCATGCCTTTATGTTAAAAATTATTAATAAACTAGTCTTTGAAAGAACATACATCAAAATATTAAGAGCCAATATACTGAATGGACAGAAGCTGTAAGCATTCCACTTGAAAACTGACACAAGACAAGGATGCCCTATCTCATCACTCCTATTCAACATAGTATTGGATTTTCTATCCAGGGATATCAGGCAAGACAAAGAAATAAAAGGTATTCAAATAGAAAAAGAGAAAGTCAAACTATCTTTGTTTGCAGATGACATGATCCTATATCTAGAAAATCCCATCATCTCAGCCTAAAAGCTTCTTAAGCTGATAAACAACTTCAGCAAAGTCTCAGGATACAAAATCAATGTGCTAAAATTGCCAGCATTCCTATACATCAACAAATGGCAAGCAGGGAGCCAAATGATAAATGAATTCCCATTCACAATTGTTACTAAAATAACAAAATACCTAAGCATACAGCTAACAAAGGAGTGAAGGAGCTCTTCAAGAAGAACTACAAACCATTGCTCAAATAAGTCTGAAATAACACAAATAAATGGAAAACCAGTCTATGCTTGTGGATAAGAAGAATCAATACCATAAAAATGGTTATACTGCCCAAAGCAATTTATATATTCAATGCTATTCGAGTTAAATCACCACTGACATTCTACACAGAATGATTTTTAAAAAACTATTTTAAAGTTAATATAAAACAAACAAACAAACAAACAAAAGCCTGAACAGCCAAGACAATCTTAAGCAAAACAAAGCTGGAGGCATCACCCTACCCAACTTCAAACTACACTACAGGGCTACAGTAACCAAAACAGCATGGTACTGGTATAAGAATGAACAAATGAACACATAGACCAATAAAACATAATAAAGAAACCAGAAATAAGACCACACACCTACAACCATCTGTTCTTCAATAATCCTGACAAAAACAATCAATAGGGAAATGATTTGCTATTTAATAAATGATGCTGGGAGAATTGGCTAGCCATATGCAGAAAATTAAAAGAACTCCTTCCTTACATTATATACAAAAATCAACTCAAGATGGATTAAAGACTTAAATGTAAAACCCAAAACTCTAAAAATCCTGGAAGAAAACCTAATAAATACTATTCAGGACATAGGCATGGGCAAAGATTTCATTACTAAGAAGTCAAAGCAATTGCAACACAAACAAAAATTGACAGGTGGGATCTAATTAAACTTAAAAGCTTCTGCACAGCAAAAGAAACTATAGACAGAGTAAAAAGACAACCTACAGAATGGGAGAAAATTTTTGCAATCTTCCTATGTAGCAAAGGTCTAATATTAAGCATGTATAAGGAACTTAAACAAGAAAAAACAAACAACCCCATTAAAAAGTGAGGAAAGGACATCAACAGACATTTTTCAAAAGAATACATACATATGGCCAACAAACATATAAAAAAAGCTCAGTATAACTGATTATTAGACAAATGCAAATCAAAACCACAATGTGATACAATCTCACACCAGTCAAAATGACTATTATTAAAAAGTAAAAAAAAAAAAAAACCCAAAAAACAGATGCTGGACAACCATTGTGGAAAACAGTGTAGCTATTCCTCAAAGGCCTATAGACATTAAAACCATTTGAGCCAACAATTCCATTACTGGGTATATAATCAAAGAAATATAAATCATTCTATTATAAAGACATATGCACGTGTATGTTCATTGCAGCACTATTCACAATAGCAAATACTTGGAATCAACCTAAATGCTCATCAGTGATAGACTGGATAAAGCAAATGTAGTACATGGAATACTATGAAGCCATAAAAAACAATCTGCAGACAGCAAATCAGGAAATTCCTTTGGAATATAATGCTTAAGCTGAATTAGTAAGGACAACCATAGGGAAATAGAAATACAAAATATTGTACAATGGTCTGAGGAAAGAAAGAAGCCAGCTAAGTATGCAGAACCAGGAATTTGCAGTATTTTAGGGCAGTGTGAAGAGCTTGGAAAGAGGCCTGTGCTGAAATGAAATGAGAAATTTACATAGTGACTGAATATGTAGTTTCTTCCAGGTAATGTTAAAGAATGTTGACCTTATGCTAAGGAGAGCAGGAAGAGCAGAAAGGATTTGAAGCTCTGAATTTGCAAACATGTTCAGATATACTATTTTAAGAGATTACTCTGGCTATTTTTCGAACAATGTATGATGTTTCCAGGTGAGTTAATTTATGCTGTCACTCATATTCCTGATTGGCAGCGATGGTGGCTGGCGAAAAGGTTGACAAATTCACAAACCTTTGAAGGGGCATACAGGAAAAAAAAAAAAAAAGGAAAAATAAAGTAACAAGTCCTTTGTGAGAAAAGATACTCAGGAACTTTCTCAGTTTTTGCAGCTGAGATCGAAAAGCAAACAAACACAAATACAAAGATTTCAAGGGCCCTGTAGCTGTGGAAATGAAGAATCTATACTGTTGACCTAAGATGAACAACCAAATCTAGATGGTGAATGAGAAACTGGTTCAAGCATAGCAGGTGATTAAAATCTGGCATCCTCGTCATATTCAGAGGAATGGAACAGAATGGCAGTTCACCCTTTAACACTGTAGTTGTAGCTTTCAAAGGCAAAGCCTAGGTCATAAGAATCATAGTAGAAAAGAACAAAAATGCATCTGATTGTGCAGGACATGCTTTCAACATAGATACTGTGTGGGGTAGCCCCTCAATCAATAGCAGTAATTGCATAGATTTTTAAATATGTGAACCATCAATGTCCTTTTAGGGGTTTTTTGGCCTGATTTTAGAAGCAGGACTGACAAAGTTAGATTAAGTTAACCTCATTTAAGATTCTTAGATCAGCACTCTCAGCAATAGAGAAGAGGAAACTCATGACATTGATTCTTGTCTTTTTACTAATTTGGTCATTTGATGGTGTGAGGTATTAAATTAAAAATATGTATATATATATATATATATATATATATATATATATATATATGAAACAGTATCTTCTGCATGGCCACTAGCTGGTATATTTCCATAGTAATTAGATCTTTGTGACTTAATTCTATGTGCTTTTAATTTTGTTACTTTTACTAACCTATAATTTCTAAAATTTCTATCTTAAACATATATTGATGCACTCGTTAAATCAAAAATAATCATTGATACCCTTAAGCAATGATGGCTTTATGTTGCTTGAACCTAATTCTCCTCCTGAGAAAAATTAGAAAACCTAGTGGGGTATGGTAAACAGAGATGTCTGTCTGAAGGTGTTGGAGTGCTATCAAAGCAGTGAGTTTTCTTAGAATAAAATGAAGAGGTAAAGCAAGAGAGCCAAATTCAGTAAGGGGAGCTGCTTTTTTCCTTGAGACAATTATGAATTCTAAAGTAAAAATGTCATTGTAAAAGCTTAGAGGAAAGCAGACTTAAAAAAAGCTGGAAAGGAAAAATGAAATTCACATGACACAAAGATTGAGGCTCCTGATAAATAGCCAAGGCTTTACTTGGGGCACTAAATGTTAGACGTAAAGGGAGAAAAGACAAAAACAGCCTTCAAAAAGAAGAAAGCTCAGCTTTGACTCAATTCTGCCTCCAGAAAAACTTCCTGCCAAATGAAAAAAAAATATGTCTGGAAGAAGATAAAATCTCCCAGAACCTTAATAGATTTCAGCCTAATGTGTTTTTATGTATTTATTTTATGTATTTATTGATACATAATGTATATATTTTGGGGGTACATGTGATAATTTGATGCATTTATATAATCAAGGCAGGGTCATTAAGATATACCTCATCTTAAATATTTATTTTTTCTTTATGTAAGGAACATTTAAATTATTCTCTTTAAGCTATTTCAAAATGTGTAATAGATTAATGTTAACTATAGTCACTTTACTAATCTATTGAACACCAGGGCCGATATCTTTTATATAACTGTACCAATTAATCAACTTCTTTTTATCTCTTCCTTCTCCTAGTCATTCCTGGCCTCTGATAATCACAAATCTACTCTCTGCCTTTATGAAATACACATAAGAGTAAGAACATATGATATTTCTTTTTCTGTGCCTGTCTTTTTTCACTGAATGTAATGACATCTATTTCTATCCAAACTGCTGCAAATGACAGGATTTCATTCTTTTTATAGCTGAATAATATTCTATTGTCTATATATATACCCACACATATATACATAAATATAACACATTTTATTTATTCATTTATCCATTGATGGACACTAAGGTTATTCCATATTTTGGATATTGTTAATTGTTCTGAAATAAAAACAAGAGTGTAGCTATCTCTCTGATATACCAATTTTCTTTTTATAGGTATATAGCCAGTAGTGTAATTGCTGCTGGATTATATGGCAGTTTTATTTTTAGCTTTTAGAGGTTTGATTTTTGGCTTTTGGCTCCATACTGTTTTTCATGGTGGCTGTACTAATTTACACTCCCACTAACAGTGTATGAGGAGTTTCTTTTCTCCACATTCTGACCAACATGTGCTATTCCCTCTTTATGACAAAAGCCATTCTAACTGGGATGAGATGGTCTCTTACTGTGGCTTTGATGTGCATTTCCCTGATAATTAGTGAAGTTGAACATCTTTTATGTATCTATTGGCCATTTGTATGTCTTCTCTTAAGAAATATCTATTCAGATTTTTTTGCCCATTTTTAAACTCAAGTTTTGTATTGTTTGAGCTCTTTATATATTCTTGTTATGAATCTTTTTCAGATAGTTTGCAAATATTTTCTTCTACTCTGTGGACTCTGTTTCTTTTCTTTTTCTTTCTTTCTTCTTTTCTTCCTTCTTTATTTCTTTATTTCATTTCCTTATTTCTTTCTTTTCTTTCTCTTTTGAGACTTGAGTCTTGCTCTGTTTGAGACTTGAATCTTGGTCTGTCACCAGGCTGGAGTGCAGTGGCGAGATCTTGGCTCATTGCAACCTCCACCTCCTGGGCTCAAACAATTCTCCTGCCTCAGCCCCCTGAGTAGCTGGAACTACAGGTGCATGCCACCATGCCCAGCTAAATTTTGTATTTTTAGTAAAAACAGGGTTTCACCATGTTGGCTAGGATGGTCTTGATCTCTTGACTTTGTGATTCACCTCCCTCAGCCTCTCAAAATGTTGGGATTACAGGCATGAGCCACCATGCTCAGCCTGGACTGTGTTTCTTTGTTGATTGTTTTCTTTGCTGTGTAGAAGCCTTTTAGCTTGATGACACTTCATATATGTATTTTTGCTTTTGTTGTCTGCTTTTGAGGTCTTACATAAAAAGTCTGCCTGGAAAAATGTCCTGAACTGTTTCCTTAACAAGTTTTTTCTGGTAGTTTCATGGTTTGGGGACTTAGATTCACATCTTTCATTCATTTGGATTTGATTTTTGTATATGGTGAGAAACAGGAGTCTAATTTGATTGTTCTGCATATGGTCATCAATTTTACCCAGCACCATTTATTGAAGAGATTACTTTTTTCCTATTGTGTGTCTTGGCACATTTGCTGATAAAAAGTTGGCTGTAAAATGTATGAATTTATATCTGGGTTCTCTTTTTGGCGCCATTAGTCTACATTTCCATTCTTATGCCAGTGCCATGCTGATTTGAATGCTATAGGTTTGTAGTTTATTTTGAAATCAGGTGATGTCATCAGTCCAGGATTGATTTGGCTATTCAGGATCTTCTGTGGTGCCATATACATGTTAAGATTGTTTTTACTATTCTGTGAATACTGTCATTGGTATTTTGATAGGGATGGTATTGAATCCGTAAATTACTTTGGGTGGTTTCATCACTTTAACAACATTAACTTTTTTGGTTCATGAGCAAAAAAATATCTTTTCTTGTTTGTATATCCTCTTCAATTTGTTTCATCAATGGTTTATGTTGTTTTATATAGATTTTTTTATATTTGATTAAATTGATTCCTAGTTACCTGATAGTCTTTGTAGCTACTGTAACAAAATTGCCCTTTGATTTTTTTTCGAATTGTTTGCTTTTAGTGTATGTAAATGCTACTCCTTTTGTACATTGATTTTATACCTTGAAACTCTACTGAATTTATCAGTTTTTAAGTTTTTTTAGTGGAGTCTTTAGGCTTTACTAAATGTAAGATCTTGTCATTTGCATACAAGGCTAATTTGACTCACTTACAATTTAGATGCACTTTCTTTCTTTCTCTTGTCTAATTGCTCAGACAAGGACTTGCAGCTCATATTGAGTAGCAGTGGTGAATGTGGGCCTCCTTCTCATGTTTCAGATCTTACAGGAAACGTTTTCAGTTTTTCCCAATTTAGTATGCTGTTGGGTGTGGGGTTGTTATATGTGGCCTTTATTATGTTGAGGTATGTTCCTTCCATAACCAGTGTGTTGAGGGTTTTTAATCATGAAGTATTTTATCAAATGCTTTTTCAGCATCTACTGAAATGATCATATTGTTTTTTCTTGGTTCTGTTAATATGATGTATTATGCTTATTAATTTGCAAATGTTGAAAAACATCCTGCATCCCTGGAATGAATCTCATTTGATCATAGTGAATGATCTTTTTAATGTGTTGTTGAATTCAGTTTGCTTGCATTTTGTTGAGCTTTATATTTATGTTCACCAGCAATATTGGCCTGTAGCTTTCTTTTTGTGTTGTATCCTTGATTTTGGCATCAGAGTAATGCTAGAGCCATAAATAACTTTTTAAACTGTCATTTATTTTATTGAAATTAAGGTGATTTTGTGTCCTTGAAAAGATATACATGGTTGTAATTGTATTACTACCAAATATTTTGACCCATTTTCTTTGAAAACTTTGAGATCATTTTAGTAATTGGCATTTTCTTTTTAATACAAATAGAGAAATGCATATATTAAATACATGGCTAAAGTTATTAATTGTTTTATAATGGATCAATCACATTTCAATGGTGCAGTTACAATCTCTGAAAGCCACTCATTCTTGTCACACCTTGTTGCAGATTTAGCTTAAAATCTTAGTTGAAAATATGGCTCATAAACTTTCACATCTATGAATCATGAATCACAAGCAATGTTTACCTTCTTTAAATGTAAGTTAAACAGAAACATTAGAGACTCATAAGGAAGTCACTATATTTAAAAACAATGAGAGTTGTGGAAGAGTAGAGGCTATAGTTCCAGGCATGAAGAAAGAATAAAGTGTAAGTGTAAAATGAGGAATAAAATTGTAACAGGGGTGTACCCAGCTCCCAGAGCTCATAGGTCCTTGGCCTCTCTAACCACGAGGAATGGGAAAAGGGGCCCTGGAGGCACGGTGAGCTGACCATTTGAATAAATATTGTGGACCCAAAGAGTTTTGCGGAAACGTGATTTATTAGGCAGAGAGAGATAGAGAAGACAGCTCCCATGCTGTTGTGGGAGGGGAACCCCGAGCTGGAAATGCATTCAAGTAGGAGCAGCTGTAAGTTTTAACTCTTGAATTATTACCTCTCTCTTCATGTTCTCATCCAATGAGAGGAGTTCTTCCAAACTTTCTCTGGAGTGATAGATCTTTGACTCTGATACCGGATTGGCTACTTGATCTACAACCCTGACTTGCAGAGGCCCCTCCTCCCAGAGCTTTCGCTGTAATTTGGGACAAAAGAGCTCCACCTGGCTTTCCCTATCTTGCAAAGAATTTTACATTTGAAACCCCTCTGGTCTCCTGATGGAGGTGTGGAGCCAGGAAATTTCTGCATTTGAAATCCCTCCCCTAGGCAACCAGGAAGAGAAGTTTAAACACAGTCCCTCAGAATGATTGGAAATGGGAATGGAAATGATGATGAGTGTCAGTAATTTGGACAGAACAATTTATAAGACTCAAACTTTTGTGTTTTTGTGTTCTTTTTTAAATTTTAACGTAAGAAATTGCTAATGTATCTTCAATTCTTATTTTAATTGCTTTAAATTTCAGGACCAAAAACACATTAAATTTTAATTACTAGCTTAAAATAAACCTTATTGCCACTTAAAAAAAAAAAATAGGTTCTTGCTGCTGTGTTGCTTAGGCTGGAGGGCAGTAGTGTGATTACAGCTCACTTCATTCAACCTGGTCCTTCCAGGTCCAAAAAAATTTCACGCCTCAGCCTCCTGTGTAGCTGGGACTACAGGTGCTTGACAACATACCAAACTATTTTTTTCTATTTTGTTTTTTTTTTCCCAGACAGGTGGTTGACAACACATCCAACTATTTTTTTCTTTTCCCAGACACCAAGTCTTAGTGTGATCCCCAGGCTGTCCTCAAACTCCTGGGCTTAAGTGATCCTCCTGTCTCAGCCTCCAAAAGTGCTGCAATTATGTGACTTTATCTCACATAACATTATTTATATACAGTTTGACTTAAATATGTCTAGAAAAATTGTGGGTTTCTTCCTTTCATCTGAAATGGTCTTTTTTTTAAAATTTGCCTTTGCTATAAGTTTTACTGAGAGACCAAACTTTTATTTCCCAATATCTTCCATTCTAGTAAGTTCTGCCTATAGCTTATCTTCAGAATTTCCTCATATTTTTTATATAACCTATTCCCAGGGCAAAGTGTATAGCTGCAAAAGAAGAATATTTTAACATCTTCTGTAAAATAACAGCTCCAATATTTAGGAATAGAAAACCTAGTTATGTTTCAATTAGTTATTAAAATAAAATTGCATTGGTAGTTAAAATATTTCAGAGTAGGAAACCCTCCCTCTTGGGATTCATACTGTTGCTATATATATTAAGGTGAAACTTTAATATTCTTTCCTTAAATAAATAAATAGCCCTTTTGTTGTTTTCTGTTCTCTCAGGAATAAAACAGTTCCTGGAATCACTATTGATGTGAATGAGCACAAGATGGGAAAATCACTTGTATTTACAGATAATAAGACTGCTGTAGTTCTTGGGGAAATTGATCTGCTAATTTAAATAAGAAAGCCCTGAGAAAGTCCCAGTGCTAAATCAAACTAGGCTCCGGTTGGCACTGAGCTTAGATCCAAGGAGATAGTTGCCATTCTCAATAACATACTGCAACAAGGCCTCTGGGTGGTCAGGAGTCTGTGCTACTGCTGTTTTGGCCATTTGCTGAATACTGTTTGAATTTCAAAACAGTGTAAACAGGAAAAGACATGCTAAATCCTGTGAAGTGTTGTAGATGTTACAGATTAATTTATTTTAGGGAGAATTTCAATAAATTATTAATCCCTTAATAAAAAATAGATTATAAAAGAAAATTTTCATGCATTGTACTATAACCATGCCTATTTTATTACATATTTATAATCCATTTGAAATAAATATGTACGGGATTTACCAATTTCATAAAATCATATGCTAATCTTAGTTTATACATTTCTTGAGACTAAATAAAATAAGGCATTTATTTTACAATGCAATAATCTGTAGTTTTAGGTCTTAAAAATTAAAAAACTACAGGTCAATATTTACTGGATATGTATTTACTAGCCTCATAGAAAGTGAATTAATACAATTTTCCACAGAATCTAAAGAAATATTTTATATTCATAATCCTTCTAAAATGTACAAGAAAAATTAAAGGTATTGAAAAGCAACACACACAATCTTCTTTTTTCTTTTTTTTCTTTTCTTTCTTCTTTTTTTTTTAATTTTGAGACAGTCTTATTCTGTTGCCTAGGCTGGAGTGCAGTGCTGCAATCTTTTCTCACTGCAACTTCCACCTCCTGAGTTCAAGTGATTCTCCTGCCTCAGCCTCCTCAGCCTCCTGAGTAGCTGGGATTACAGGCGCATGCCACTGTGCCCAGCTAATTTTTGTATTTTTAGTAAAGAAGGGTTTTCACCATGTTGGTCAGGCTGGTCTCGAACTCCTGACCTTGTGATCTGCCTGCCTCGGCCTCCCAAAATGCTAGGATTACAGGCATGAGCCACTGTGCCCGGCCCAACACACAAAATTTATAGATAAACTGAAGAATAGAAAAGATCAAAGTGTCTATCAGTAAGCTATGTTTTGAGGAAGTAAGGACTGCTAAAAGTTATTTTTCAACTGTTGAGTGCTATATAACTCTATTTTATTAATTTAAACATTTGTATGACATTTAGTTCAACAAATAAGGTTTTAGCACTTACTGTTTTTTCTCTGTATCATTTACTGACTTTATCAAGAATTTTTTTCATTATTCTTCAAAATTAATGCTATTGTAGCATAATATATGTAAAGCCAGTTAACTACACTGTTGGCTTTGAAAACTTAAATAATCCTTGAAAACGTAATGCTCCTTAATTGTTTTCATGTCTATTCGTTTATTTATCCAGTTGTTTGTCCTTCTAATGTTTTGATGTGTTTCTCATTTTTTATATTCTACCTATTCTTCCTTTTTTTTGGTTCCTTAAAATTACATGTCTTCAGTACCTGTGCTTTCTATTATCTAAATATATTTTAGTGGATTTATTTTCCCCTTGTTGGCCTGTTACTATTTTAACATATAATTAAAATGTGGCTGCACTAGAATTAATTTCTACTTTATCTTTTCCCATATTTCAGAGAAGTCAGTTTAATCAATGTCCTCACTTGCCAAACCAAATTTTCCTGTTTTGGTTATTTGGCTTCTAGAATTTGAGTTATAAAATAAAATAAAGATCTTCCATAGCTTATTCTTCTTTCAAAAAGAATGAAAGAATGAGTGATTGTCCCACCAGTCTGTAATGAACACCATTAAATATAAAATTATATTGAACTATATTAGTTATTCATAGTTAAATCATAGTTCTCTACTACTACAGACAAATTTGAATGACTAAAATAAAAAAAAAAAAAGAGGAAGCTTCAAGTGTTTACAAGAATATGGAAAGAACTAATAGCTTCATACACTGCTGATGGAGGGGTTAATTAATATGCTATTTATCAGTATTTGCCAAATCTGGAGGTGTCTGCGTGTGTGCTGTGTGTGTGTGTGTGTGTGTGTGTGTGTGTATTTATATACATATATATATATGATTAGCTGGGCATGGTGGCGCACGCCTGTAGTCCCAGCTACTCGGAAGGCTGAGGCAGGAGAATTGCTTGAACCCAGGAGGCGGAGGTTGCGGTGAGCCAAGATCATGCCATTGCACTCCAGGCTGGGTAACAAGAGCGAAACTCCATCTCAAAAAAAAAAAAAAAGATTCATATTATATAGTACTCCCTCCTGTCTCTTTGTGTACATTACATGTTTATGGTGCTTATGTGTTTACAGCATCTCAAACTTAGAAAAATTTTACTTATTTTAAGAAACACAGAAGGCATTTGACAATTTTGTCTTCCCATTTGAAAATAAACCTCCAAATATACAGAAATACATTATATCATCTATCACACTATGTTGAATAAGATTGTCATCAAAACTTTGTACTGTGATTATATTTTTAATATAGAGACCATAGCTTTCTAATTTGACATCTCGCAAATTAACACAATGATTAATCTGCTAATTAATACATTAACTGCGAATACTTACTTGGTAAAAAACAAACAAAGCTAATTGGTTAAAAAAAAATAAGATGGCTTGTGTTTTGGAAAGCATAATTCCATATTGAAGGCATTTAAAATGTTCTACTTACAAATATAAATCTCTGAAAAAAAGTGTATGACTATAAATAATATGAAAAACTATGCAACTATATTAATTAAAAAGAAACATAAATAATTTTTTTAAAAAAGAAAAGCAGTTAATATCAGGTTTAAACTATGACCACACCTTAAATACATAAATTAGTGTACCACTGACATATTTAAGACTTAAAAATCTGTTTCTTACATTTGATGTCAAAGATTTCAAATTTTATAAATGGAATATAATAAAATTTAAGAATGAGGATTTTGAGAATAAATTGTTACAAAGTTTTAGAAGTAAGTAACTAAGAAAATAATTGAATTATTTTGAAAATGTTGCTACTTACATGCTAGAACACACATTAATTTCTTAAAAAGTAAACCACATTTAAAGTAATAATGTGTAATATGTTTCACTTATAATTATTTTCTTGGTATACATTATATGTAGTCCAAATAAATATTTTTGTTATATTATAAATTATTTCTATGTAAAATATGTTCAAAGTATATTTCAAACTGTATTTTAATCCACTGCATCAAAGGTCCAAGAATGAGTAAGGTCATGGATGTTACAGAGTTTTAAATTTTGAAAGCAATTCCAGGTCACTGGGTTATGTAAAGAATTTAACGCTGCTGTTGCCTGTTTTCAGCACTCATGTTAACAAGTCTGAGGATAAAGAGGAAAGTCAGAAAATTTTCACTTAGCTACTCACTATCTCGCAGTTCTTTAGTATTGAAACATGAAAATAATGAAATGTCTGGATTTTACTATCAATATTTTGAGAATGCTCTGTAGAAATTCTAACTCTAATATTGATAATATTTATGAGGTGAAAGATATCATTTAAAAAATTGGCATATTTGGAGAATGCTGGGAAGATGGCCGCCTAAGAACAGCTCAGGACTTCAGCTCCCAGTGAAAGTGCAGAGGGTGAGTGGACGCCGCATTTACAGACGAACTGTTATTGCCCACAGACCAGGAGATACCCAGGCAGAGGGGTCGCCAGTGTCGCAGTCCCAGCCGGTGTGGCTGTTTTGGCCCCTGTGGGGCTGATTCTGCCCGCGGCTGCTGTGACCACTCCCTGTTGCTGCGGTTCTCCATACAAAAACCACTGGTCTGGGAGCCCTCTTAGCTGACGAGCAGAGCCCTGAGACGGCAGAGTGGGCCATTCATCTGAAATAGCGAGTCAGGCCAGGAGATTCCTAGGCAGAAAATCCACCAGGAGCCGGCGCCGCAGTCCGAGCCGACTTCGTGAGTCGCAGTACGGGAGATCCCGGCGCCTTTTCAACAAGCGACCGGAACTCGGGGTCGTTCAACTTAAAAGAAAAGACTCGGAGTCAGGGAGCCAGGTGATCAGGCTCCGTTGGTCCCAGCCTTCCACCCCCAACAACAACGAAAACAAAAACAGTAATTGGAAACCCTCTGGGTTGAGCCCTTCAAACCAAGCACAGCTGAACCTGGACGGCCCGGCTCGGTGGGGGAGGGGCTTCCGCCATTACTGAGACTCTCCACCCCTAGGGAGGCAGGCTGCCGTTGCCGAGGCAACCTCCCACAACAGAGAGAGTCCGCCATAACAGAGGCGGGGCCACCATTGCCAAGACAGTTCTAACTACGCCCATATAAAAAGGACTACAGGGAAGAGCCTAGGGCAGCTGGGCGGAGCCCACAGCAGCTCAGCAAAGCCCCTGCGGGCAGGCAGTGGCTAGGCGTGCTGCTAGCTGGGCGGGTCAGACCTGAAAGAAAAATCAAAAAAAGGCAGTAGTGCAACGGAAACTCATAAAGCTCCAACTTCCTGGGACAGAGACAGACAACAGGTGGATAAACCCACAAAAATGGGAAGAAACCAGCGTAAAAAGGATGAAAACTCCCGAAACCAGAACACCTCTCCTCCTAAAAGGGATCACAACTCCTCACCAGCAAGGGAACCAGACTGGATGGAGAAGGAGAGTGATGAAATGACAGAATCAGACTTCAGAAGGTGGGTAGTTAGAAACTACAGCGAGCTAAAAGAACATGTTCTAACCGCACGCAAAGAAAATAGGAACCTTGAAAAAAGAATGGACGAACTGCTGACGAGAATGGACAGCATAGAGAGGAGTATAAGTGAATTGATGGAGCTGAAAAACGCAACACGAGAACTTCGTGAAGCATGCACAAGCTTCAACAGCCGAATTGACCAAGCAGAAGAAAGGATATCAGAGGTCGAAGATCAACTCAATGAAATAAAAAGAGAAGGCAAGAACAGAGAAAAAAGCGCAAAAAGGAATGAACAAAATCTTCAAGAAATGTGGGACTATGTGAAAAGACCTAATCTACGTCTGATAGGTGTACCTGAATGTGATGAAGAGAATGAATCCAAGCTGGAAAATACTCTTCAGGATATTATCCGGGAAAACTTCCCCAACCTAGCAAGGCAGACCAATATTCAAATCCAGGAAATACAGAGAACACCACAAAGATATTCCGCAAGAAGAGCAACCCCAAGGCACATAATCGTCAGATTCACCAAGGTTGAAATGAAAGAGAAAATGCTAAGGGCAGCCAGAGAGAAAGGTCAGGTTACCCACAAAGGGAAGCCCATTAGACTCACAGCAGATCTCTCAGCAGAAACCCTACAAGCCAGAAGAGATTGGGGGCCAATATTCAACATCCTTAAAGAAAAGAACTTTCAACCCAGAATCTCCTATCCAGCCAAACTCAGCTTCATAAGTGAAGGAAAAATAAAATCCTTTGTGAACAAGCAAGCGCTCAGAGATTTCATCACCACCAAACCTGCTCTACAAGAACTCCTGAAAGAGGCTCTACACTTATAAAGGAACAACCAGTACCAGGCACTCCAAAAACACACCAAATGGTAAAAGAGCATCGACACAATCAAGAATCTGCATCAACTAACCAACAAAACAGCCAGGTAGCATCAAAATGACAGTATCAAAATCACACATAACAATACTATCCCTAAATGTCAATGGACTAAATGCCCCAATCAAAAGACACAGACTGGCAAACTGGATAAAAAGCCAAAACCCATCAGTGTGCTGTATCCAGGAAACCCATCTTACATGCAAGGATACACAAAGGCTCAAAATAAAGGGATGGAGGAAGATCTACCAAGCAAATGGAGAGCAAAAAAAGGCAGGAGTTGCAACTCTCATCTCTGATAAAATAGACTTTAAAGCAACAAAGATCAAAAGAGACAAAGAAGGACATTACATAATGGTAAAAGGATCACTGCAACAAGAAGAGCTAACGATCCTAAATATATATGCACCCAATACAGGAGCACCCAGATACATAAGGCAAGTTCTCAATGACCTACAAAGAGACTTAGACTCCCACACAATAATAGTGGGAGACTTTAACACCCCATTGTCAATATTAGACAGATCATCCAGACAGAAAATCAACAAGGATATCCAGGACCTGAACTCAGACCTGGAACAAGCAAACCTAATAGACATTTACAGAACTCTCCACCCCAAATCCACAGAATATACATTCTTCTCAGCACCACATCACACCTACTCTAAAATTGACCACATAATTGGCAGTAAATCACTCCTCAGCAAATGCAAAAGAACAGAAATCATAACAAACAGTCTCTCAGACCACAGTGCAATCGAGTTAGAACTCAGATTGCAGAAACTAACTCAGAATCACACAGCTTCATGGAAACTGAACAACTTGCTCTTGAATGTTGACTGGATAAACAATGAAATGAAGGCAGAAATAAAGATGTTCTTAGACACCAACGAGAACGAAGACACAACATACCAGAATCTCTGGGACACATTTAAAGCAGTCTCTAGAGGGAAATATATAGCAATGAGTGCCCACATGAGAAGAAAGGAGAGGTCGAAAATTGACACCCTATCATCAAAATTGAAAGAGCTAGAGGAGCAAGATCAAAAAAACTCAAAACCTAGCAGAAGACAGGAAATAACTAAGATCAGAGCAGAACTGAAGGAAATAGAGACACAAAAAACTCTTCAAAAAATCAATAAATCCAGGAGCTGGTTTTTTGAAAAGATCAACAAAATAGACAGACCACTAGCCAGATTAATAAAAAAGAAAAGAGAGAATAACCAAATTGATGCAATAAAAAACGATAAAGGGGATATCACCACAGATTCCACAGAAATCCAAACCATCATCAGAGATTATTACAAACAACTCTATGCACATAAATTAGTAAACCTGGAAGAAATGGATAAATTCCTGGACACCAGCACCCTCCCAAGCCTAAACCTGGAAGAAGACGAAACCCTGAATAGACCAATAACATGGTCTGAAGTCGAGGCAGCAATAAAGAGCCTACCACCCAAAAAAAGCCCAGGTCCAGATGGAATTCTACCAGACATACAAAGAGGAGCTGATACCATTCCTTCTGAAACTATTCCAGGCAATCCAAAAAGAGGGAATCCTTCCCAAATCATTTTACGAGACAAACATCATCCTGATACCAAAACCCGGCAGAGACTCAACAAGAAAAGAAAATTTCAGGCCAATATCCATGATGAACATAGATGCAAAAATCTTCAATAAAATACTGGCAAACCGATTGCAACAGCATATCAAAAAGCTCATCCACCATGATCAAGTAGGATTCATCCCGGGGATGCAAGGCTGGTTCAACATACGCAAGTCCATAAACGTAATTCACCACATAAACAGAACCAAAGACAAAAACCACATGATTATCTCAATTGACGCAGAGAAGGCTTTTGACAAAATTCAACAACCCTTTATGCTAAAAACCCTCAATAAACTAGGTATTGACGGAACGTATCTCAAAACAATAAAAGCTATTTATGACAAACCAACAGCCAATATCATACTGAATGGGCAAAAACTGGAAGCATTCCCTTTGAAATCTGGCACTAGACAAGGATGCCCTCTCTCACCACTCCTATTCAATATAGCACTGGAAGTTCTAGCCAGAGCAATCAGGCAAGAAAAAGAAATAAAGGGTATTCAAATTGGAAAGGAGGAAATCAAATTGTCTCTATTTGCAGATGACATGATTGTATATCTGGAAGACCCCATCATCTCAGCCCAAAATCTCCTGAAACTGATAAACAACTTCAGCAAAGTCTCAGGATACAAAATCAACGTGCAAAAATCACAAGCATTCCTGTACACCAGTAATAGACTTCAAGAGAGCCAAATCAAGAACGAACTGCCATTCACAATTGCTACAAAGAGAATAAAGTACCTAGGAATACAACTAACAAGGAACGTAAAGGACCTCTTCAAGGAGAACTACAAGCCATTGCTCAATGAAATAAGAGAGGATACAAAGAGATGGAGAAACATTCCATGTTCATGGTTAGGAAGAATCAACATTGTGAAAATGGCCATACTGCCCAAAGTAATTTACAGATTCAACGCTATTCCCATCAAGCTACCAATGACCTTCTTCACAGAACTGGAAAAAAACACCTTAAACTTCATATGGAACCAAAAGAGAGCCCGCATAGCCAAGTCAACTCTAAGCAAAAAGAACAAAGCAGGAGGCATCACACTACCGGACTTCAAACTATATTACAAGGCTACAGTAATCAAAACAGCATGGTACTGGTACCGAAACAGAGATATAGACCAATGGAACAGAACAGAGGCCTCACAGGAAAAACAACATACCCACAACCATCTGATCTTCGACAAACCTGACAAAAACAAGCAATGGGGAAAGGACTCCCTGTTTAATAAATGGTGTTGGGAAAACTGGCTAGCCATGTGCAGAAAGCAGAAACAGGACCCCTTCCTGACACCTTACACCAAAATTAACTCCAGATGGATTAAACACTTAAACATCAGACCTAACACCATAAAAACCTTAGAGGAAAATCTAGGCAAAACCATTCAGGACATAGGTGTAGGCAAGGACTTCATGACCAAAACGCCAAAAGCAATGGCAACAAAAGCCAAAATAGACAAATGGGACCTAATCAAACTCCACAGCTTCTGCACGGCAAAAGAAACAGTCAGTAGAGTGAATCGGCAACCAACAGAATGGGAAAAAATTTTTGCAGCCTACCCATCTGACAAGGGGCTGATATCCAGAATTTACAAAGAACTAAAGCAGATCTACAAGAAAAAAACAAACAAGCCCATTCAAAAATGGGCAAAGGACATGAACAGGTACTTTACAAAAGAAGACATAAAGGAGGCCAACAAACATATGAAAAAATGCTCATCATCACTGGTCATCAGAGAAATGCAAATCAAAACCACATTGAGATACCATCTCACACCAGTTAGAATGGCAATCATTAAAAAATCGGGAAACAACAGATGCTGGAGAGGATGTGGAGAAATAGGAACACTTCTACACTGTTGGTGGGAATGTAAATTAGTTCAACCATTGTGGAAGACAGTGTGGCGATTCCTCAAGGACCTAAAAATAGAAATCCCATTTGACCCAGCAATCCCATTACTGGGTATATATCCAAAGGATTATAAATCATTCTACTACAAGGACACATGCACACGAATGTTCATTGCAGCACTGTTTACAATAGCAAAGACCTGGAACCAACCCAAATGCCCAACGATGATAGACTGGATAGGGAAAATGTGGTACATATACACCATGGAATATTACGCAGCCATCAAAAACGATGAGTTCACGTCCTTTGTAGGGACATGGATGAACCTGGAAACCATCATTCTCAGCAAACTGACACAAGAGCAGAAAATCAAACACCGTATATTCTCACTCATAGGCGGGTGCTGAACAATGAGAACACAAGGACACAGGGAGGGGAGCACTACACACTGGGGTCCGTTGGGGGGAAATGGGGGAGGGGCGGGGGGTGGGGAAGTGGGAAGAGATAGCATGGGGAGAAATGACAGATACAGGTGAGGGGACGGAAGGCAGCAAACCACACTGCCATGTGTGTACCTATGCAACAATCTTGCATGTTCAACACATGTACCCCGAAACCTAAAATGCAATAAAATAAAATAAAATAAAATAAAAATAAAAATAAAAAAAAAATTGGCATATTTGCAATTTGCAGTTGCTCAGTTTCTTAAGGCTCCATAGAGATTGAAAAATATGACAAATAATCATCAACTCAGGAAAAAAAAAAGTAAAACTGAAGATTTAAAGGTTTCTTATAATGACAGGAGAAAACAGGAAAGGAAGAGAACTGCATTGGTGATGGAAGCAGAAGAAAGGTAGCAAGGAAACGATGGCAAATTTTTGGACCAGCAAGGAGAGAAAAAAGAGAAAATAGAAAAAAAAGTTAAGATAATTTTTCCCATTTTAAACTTTTGTAATTACATCCACAATTGCTACAAAGAGAATAAAATACCTTGGAATATAACTAACAAGGAACCTAAAGGACCTCTTCAAGGAGAACTACAAACCACTGCTCAACAAAATAAGAGAGGTCACAATTAGATGGAGAAACTTTCCATGCTCATGGTTAGGAAGAATCGATATCACGAAAATGGCCATACTACCCAAAGTAATTTACAGATTCAGCGCTATCCCCATCAAGCTACCAGTGACCTTCTTCACAGAACTGGAAAACCACCTTGACCTTCATATGGAACCAAAAGAGAGCCCACATAGGCAAGTCAATTCTAAGCAAAAAGAACAAAGCAGGAGGCATCACACTACTGGACTTCAAACTATACTACAAGTCTACAGTAATCAAAACAGCATGGTACTGGTACCAAAACAGAGATATAGACCAATGGAACAGAACAGAGGCCTTGGAGGCAACACCACACATCTACAAACATCTGATCTTTGAAAAACCTGACAAAAGCAATGGTGAAAGGATTCCCTGTTTAATAAATGGTGTTGGGAAAACTGGCTAGCCATGTGCAGAAAGCAGAAACTGGACCCCTTCCTGACACCTTACACTAAAATTAACTCCAGATGGATTAAAGACTTAAACATAAGACCTAACATCATAAAAACCCTAGAAGAAAATCTAGGTAAAACCATTCAGGACATAGGCATAGGCAAGGACTTTATGACCAAAACACCAAAAGCATTGGCATTAAAAGCCAAAATGGACAAATGGGACTTAATCAAACTCCACAGCTTCTGCACGGCAAAAGAAACAGTCATTAGAGTGAATCGGCAACCAACAGAATGGGAAAAAATTTTTGCAATCTACCCATCTGACAAAGGGCTAATATCCAGAATCTACAAAGAACTAAAACAGATTTACAAGAAAAAAATCAAGCAAGCCCATTCAAAAGTGGGTGAGGGACATGAACAGACACTTTACAAAAGAAGACATACATGAGGCCAACAAACATATGAAAAAATGCTCATCATCACTGGTCATTAGAGAAATGCAAATCAAAACCACATTGAGATCCCACCTCACACCAGTTAGAATGGTGATCATTAAAAAGTCTGGAGACAACAGATGCTGGAGAGGATGTGGAGAAATAGGAACACTTTTACACTGTTGGTGGGAGTGTAAATTGGTTCAACCATTGTGAAAGACAGTGTGGTGATTCCTCAAGGATCTAGAAATAGAAATTCCATTTGACCCAGCAATCCCATTACTGGGTATATATATCCAAACGATTATAAATTGTTCTACTATAAGGACACATGCATACTAATGTTCATTGCAGCACTGTTTACAATAGCAAAGACCTGGAACCAACCCAAATGCCCATCGATGATAGACTGGACAGGGAAAATGTGGCACATAAACACCATAGAATACTATGCAGCCATAAAAAATGATTAGTTCATGTCCTTTGTAGGGATATGGATAATCTGGAAACCATCATTCTCAGCAAACTGACACAAGAACAGAAAATCAACACTGCATGTTCTCACTCATAGGTGGATGAACAGTGAGAACACATGGACACAGGGAGGGGAGCATCACACACTGAGGTCTCTCAAGGGGAAATAGGGGAGGGACAGTGGAGGGTGGGGAGTTGGGGAGAGATAGCGTGGGGAGAAATACCAGATATAGGTGATGGGGAGGAAGGCAGCAAATCACACTGCCATGTATTTACCTCTGCAACAATCTTGCATGTTCTTCATATGTACCCCAAAACCTACAATGCAATTTAAAAAAACAGTTTTAGCTGACATATTTTATAACCTCCCTGTTCTAAGAAGAAAAAAAAAAAAGAAATCCTTGGAAAATCAGTCCTTTTAAAGAACACTGGTACTTATCAGCATATAAAGTAGACTATAATTTTTTTTTGAAAATATTATTGTACATTTAAAATCTTTTGGGCATTTATAACATAATGTTTATAGTGGTGGATTGTCTCTTGATTTTCCTTGATAATGGAATTTGGACTGATTTCAATTTATTTGCTTGCATTTTTTCTGCCAAATTCTGCAAAATTAGCATATTTAATTTTTCAATAATGATTCAAAGCAGAAAGTCAAAATGTTCATGCAATAAATAAATTTTTACTCTTGAAGCCCATAAAACCTTTTCAGGGGCAGAAGTTTGAGGCTGGAACTTCAGAAATGTCTCCCTGAGCAACAGCAAATTGACCCTTTGGGAGAAATACTCATTCTAAGGTAGCTGATATAATTGTGTGTCCCAGCTTCACAGTTATGGGAAAGGGATCAAAAATCATAATGAAGAAGACTTCTCTTCTGCCAAAACTGTCTCTCACTAAAACAAGACACAGAATTTCCTCAGTAGCTTGGTGATGCTCATTCATTTTCTGTCTGTTACAATCTAGCACAATTCTAATACCTTTTATTCCAGGAACTAAATGTTCATATTCATTACCACCAACATATATAAAGTAAGAGGTAATAAGATACAAATATCAAGAAAAAATATGATTAGTGTCTTAGCCTGCTTGGGCTTCCATAACGAAGTATCAGAAACCAATTAGCTTAAACAGAAATATCTTTTCTCACAGTTTTGGATTCTAAAAGTCTGAGATCATGGTGCCAAAATGGTTGGGTTCCAGTGTGGGCTCTCTTCCTAGCTTGTAGATGGCTGCCATCTCTCTGTGTCTTCACATGGCAGAGAGAAAGAGTAAGCAAGCTCTCTGGTGTCTGGTTATAAGGGCACTAATCCCATCATGAAGATCCCACTCTCATGACTTTACTAAACCTAAATTACCTCTACAATGCCATTTCCAAACAATGAAATTTTGGAGGTTAGGGCTTCAACATATGAATTTAGGCAAGAGTGGAAAGTACAATTCAGTTCATAGCACTTGAGAACGAAGACTCCTAAACCATCGAAACACAATGTCTATGGAAAGGAATAAATTGATTTCTATGTGGAGTATTAGATATGAAAAAATATGGGCCTATTTTTATTCTCTTGGAAGCAGGACTATGCATTCTTCAAAAGATCATTCTAACATCTTAAGGCCAAGTGCTACTAAGAGTTGAGAAAAAGAAAAACAGTTAAAAGCCATAAAATCCATGCTCATCAGCCCATTGATTCCCCTCTTTCACTGTAAATTCATTGCTTTATTCTCATGAAAAAGACTTTAATGCTGTAGTTTTCAACTTTCAGCTGATGTCAGCTTATCATTCAGAGCTATCTATAAAAATGTCTAAAGTGTTGTCTTCCTCAGTCAACTGGTCATGGTAAACTCACCAGGAGGCCATTGTAGTGGGTTGAGGGTGAAGGACAATGAAATGTGAGTAGGCACTCTGGGAGCATGATCCATAAGCTTGGACATCTCATGTGTGCTTTCAGGACAAACTTGAAGCTATAGTATTTTTACTTGATGGTACACGATTACTGTCACACATTTCTGATTGGGTGGATTAGATAATGCCCATTCATTGGCTAGCTTAATTTGTATGCTTATTTGTTGGCCAATGGTGTTTAGTCTACCCTCAGGCCCAGAGGAACTTTTTCCAGGCTCTAAAGATCCACAATGTAATTCTCTTTGAGATGAGGCCACAGACTTCACACACATACTAATAGGCTACAGGAATTTTGAGTTGTTGTTGGCTCTGCCAAGTCATATATGAGATAGCTATATTCATTCACTACAGTGTGGGCTAGCTTTCAGAGCCTATGTGAGGTCCAAACCCCAATTTGAAATCTTGTAGCTTTATAAGTCCATCGGCAAAAGAGAACACATTCAATTTGTCATATCTTACCTCCCAAGCCAAATGAAATGAGGCTAATGAGACTTGTGCCCCAATTTTAGTCCTAAAGAATAAAGTGAGCATCAACTTTGCCTTTCACTTTAAAGGGGAAATCCTAATACATGCCAAGTCAGAATCATGACTAAAGTAGAAAACCCCTGATATTTGATAGGTTTTATTTCTTTAAGCAAGCATGTGTCTTGCCAAATTTTAGAGTTTATCAACTATTTCCGCCTTATCATATCTTAACAGCTTGTAGACATCAATGTGGTGAGCCAGCATAAAGCCTTTGGAGATATTCAGTTACTGTAGAATCACACAAACTAAATTATGAGGGAAAACTCTAAAGGGGAAAGAGACAATAGAGTTTTAGTGCTGTCATTACAAGTTGAAAGCCAACTGCTGTTGGTGTTTTCTACTTATTGGTAGAGAGCAAAATCTTTTGGCAGTTTGATAGCTGTGTAATAAGTGCCAGGGGCAATGCTAATTGCTCCTATAAAGAGACTATGTCTGGAATAGCAATTGGGGTCATCATCAGATTTTATGTGCTTTGTTTCCCATTCCTGCCATGTTTCATCTGTACAGGCCAAATACACAATGCACAGATCTGTGATGGGAATAAACAACCTAAATCTCAGCACTTTCCTTAGGAATGCAGTAATACATTTATTGTTCTTTCATTGTAAGGGTGCGGTTTAAGAGCTAATCCTTGGCTCCTCCTAACTACTGAATCTTCTGGGAAAATGATTCAGGTCAAAACTCTCCCATTTGACTATAAGCACTACCTCTAGTGGTACAACATGCCTTATGAATCCTAAAAGTTAAGCATGTATTCAGAGCTAGTAATCAGTTACACCTGTAAATTATGCCAAGAAATGTCTAGTACATCACATTAATTTAGTGTGGATTACCTCCAGCTCTAAGACTCTGTTTTAGTCAAGCAACTGAATCAACTGTTAGAACCATTCCTGACTGCTCTGGTTAGCACATCACATTCCGAATTTCAAGTAAATATAGTCATATTGATCAAATGCCCTAATCAATTATCTTCTTTTCTTTCTGGAACAGTTAAGAAAATTCCCACATAAATTGCTCAGGTTTTGCCAATATCAATGGTGAAAATTTGTAAATATTTGATATCTGTATATTTATCTTGATCTTCTTTTTACTTGGCTCCTGAGACAAACTTATCAGAATCTACCTATTGACCTAGAGGCTATGAGGCAGTAGGAGTGTGCAGTAAAGCAGGCTGGCACTTCTGTCCAAAACAATTGTATCAGGTGAATAATTAAAAGGTGTTGACCAAAGAATGAACAGACCTCAAGGGGGAAGCGGGGTTTTGGACACACAGAACTCATTTCCAGATTAATCCACCTAAATGACCCCATTCCAATTCCCAAGCCCTGCTTTTTCTCAACCAATGATTTAAATTTCACTTGAGAAAAAAGGAAATGTATGAATTCAATTATGTTTTAATTCAATAATATATGAGATAATACTGCATCTGATGGCTGGCTTTATTACCTTTGATATGTATATATGTCTGTCTTGAGCTGTGAATTGAAATTCCAGTGCTTGCAGTTGTTTTTCTTTCAGCTTTCCAAAAGCAGCTAGCCCACCTGTCAGTTTTTATATTCTTCATCTTCACCGTAATACTCTAACATAACAGTCACTCTATTCACAGAAGCCACGGCTTTCTTAGTACATTTTTTTTTTTTTTTTTTTTTTTTTTTTGCTAATGCTTTTCATGGACTACACAGTTGTTATCCTCTAGGTATAACCAGCAGGTCATTGCATTCTAAGCGGACTAAGTAAGAAAATCTGTATTTCCATACTTGAGCCTCTGTTTCCTGCATCCATCTCTGGTATCATCCAGGTAAAGTACTACAGAAAACAGGAGGCACTCTACATAGGTAGTTATGAACAGAAACTTTCACAAATTATGAGAACTGAAAGAGCAAGGTCTTAGATATCAATAAGGGTACTTACCAGACACCATAGCACTTTCTGATGACCGCTGAGAATTGGACTCATACCCTGAAAATGAAATGTAAGGAATATATAATTAGAATAAAAAACTGCCACAGCTGGTTTAGCAGCTCTTAACACATTGGAAGCTAAATGAAAAGTCTCTAATGGCTGCTAGAAATTTTCACAAGTCTACAATTCAGTTTGCCACCAAAAAAAAATATTTTAATTGTTCATGAACTCTAATTATAAGCAAACATTTATTGTCTACATGCTGCATATCAGGAATTGTGTAAGATGATGTACAAACACCCTCAGAGATGTTTTCTCTAATCATTCTGCCTAAGGTAGTACCTGTTTCCTTTCAAATTTATAACTGACAATGCACATGAGCATGTGTGAAATTGGAAATCCTGTATTTCAATCAACGGAAACTAATATAAACAACTTGTAGATTAAATATTTGCTCCAAACCAAACAATACTTTGAATAAATTAGAAACATCCCTCTCGTTCACTTCTCACAAGTGGAAGACAAAAATGAAGCAGAGCTGTAGTTACCTCCTTCAAAGCAGAGGTGTAATTACCCCCTTTACAGCAGAAGATGAATTTAGAGAGATAAAACACTTTCCTAAGATTATACCATCCAGAAGGATATTACTGTCCTAGTACCTTCCTTGCACTTATTGCCACCTGAAAATATCTTATGTTTCGGTAACTTATTATCTTTCACCTTCTAAGAAGATGTAAATTTTGTGAGATCAAGAATATTAAGACCTGGTTGCACCATTTATTTTGGAGGCTGAGAAAAGTTTCTGCCCAATAAATATAAGCTTAACAGATAAATTGGACAGAAAGATTTTTATGAATGGAATTTAGAGACTTGTGAGTCATACTTAGAGGTGTCAGATACTTTAAATAAAACAAAATAAATGTCATTAGATTTGAAGCAGAGGGCACTATGAACACATCAGATAGATATCAACAACGTAGAGAGAAATTGTTTTCCAGCCAACTATGTATCATTGCGGTAAGCCTTGAAAAAGCAAGGAGAGCAAACAATGAGTTAGAAATAGAAAGCAGTTTAACGTCACCAAACTGAAAAATTAATGGGTTGGGATGGAACAAGTTTAAGGATGCAAATATGAGCAAAGGAAGAATGTTTTTAAAAATGTTAAATAATTGGTCTAATTTCACATTAAACTTTTAAAACATGTTTTAAAATAAAGGCTGTCAAGATCATATTTTTATTTTTGGGGAAAAAAATACTTAGGCCAAAATGTGGAGAAGGATAAGATGAGGACAAGAATGAATTTAGGAAGATCATTTAAGTAGCTATTGTAATAATCCAGTGTGACATGGTGGTGGTTTATAATAATATGGTGACTCTGGTAATAGAGAAGATTTGATAGATATTACACCAGTGTAGGTAGAGTTCCCATTCTGCAGTGATTGATTAGAGATAAGGATGATTAAAAAAAAAAAAACTGACCAAGCATAATGCTTCTTTCTGGGACACTTGAGTTAGTGTGGATTGCATTCAACAAGGCCAGTAACAAGTTTGGATAGATGAGATACCATATTTGCATTTGGACATGTTGAATTTGAGATGTTTATGGAATACATAATGTCTAGTTTAATTCACATGCATGGAGAAACATACTTCGTTTGAGACTTTCATTCATCCTGATAAAGTAGCCTTCTTGTTTTATAAAATGACACTTTATCGAATATGTCATATGTCTACTTATTTGAAACATAGGACACTCAGAGCATTAATTTGTCATATACTTCAGATATCTGTACTTACAAATGTAAATTTTATGGAAAGTTTTAGGAAATGATAATTAAAAACAACATATTCTCCCAACTCACAAAACTTCACAGAATAGTAAAATATAAAGTTTTATTATTGAATAAGCATTAAACCAGGATGTGATGAGCATCACAATCTGCTAAGAGATTACAAAGAAAGAAATTTTACCATTTGCATAGCCAAGCATATAAAAGCCATTACATGCATGTTCTCAAAATAAACAATAACTAGTCTTCAAGTAAGAGGATTTGGCAGCACCATTTTTCATGCATAATTTATCCTACATTTACCTGCTAATTAAAGAGGCCATCTGTGATAGCTCAATGGCCTTATCCAGAAAAAAACAATGCTTTCATATCTGTGTGACAGGATGTAGTTTTGCAACTTGGAGCAAGGTGCTCAGTGAAGCTGAGTTCCTGCCCTCCCACAGAAACGGGAAAATAGGGGTGCTATCCTCTTGATTACATTTCAGGCAAATGGTTCCCAGATCTTAACTCTGTGTTCTACAGGCGACAAAGGACCTATTTAGTTTTCTAAGATACTTACATACATTTCAAAGGGAAGAGAAAGTACTTGAAAGTACATGTTTTTCTAAAGTAAATACTCTAAAAACAAGGTGAGGAAGAGAAATTTCCTACCTTATTATTAATAAAAATAATTAAGTCTCTTATTTTTCACTTGTATTTGTTCTTACAGAAGTCAAAGTCATAGAGAAACAGGAGAGTTTATCAGTGATCTTTGCCTTGTTGCTTCTTTATTAAACATGTGGGTAAAACACACACACACACAATTAATCAAATAAGCAGATGAAAACAAGAATATCCAGTAACTTGGATAGAACTTGGTTCTAAGAAGTTATTCTAATAATTTGATTATCATCAGAAAGACTCCACTCTTGCATCATAACTCCTGTCTCTAGCTGAATCAGTAATTAATAAATTTAGTGATTGTTAGATCAGTTTTTTTTTAAATGCTCTTTAGATCTTTATATGCTTTCTTCAACCTGGATCCAAACCTGTGAATAAAATTTAAGGTGCAGATGAATATGTTAAAGATTTTTTCTATCAATGATCTATTATTTCTTCCTTTTATTAGCAACTAGAGTAAGGCCTACTGATCCTAGTTTACACTGACATATTGGAAATTTTAATGTAAACCATATGAACTGTAACATTTTTTCATGATCAATATTTCAAAAAGTCATCTTATCTGTATAAGAATATGATACTAAAATGTGATATATTAAAATGTATTTGATATATTCTAAGGGAAAACTGTTTGATATGCATTCACAAAACAATATGCAGTGAATAAATTATATGAGTTATGTGTATATTTTTTATGAAGAAATTATAGATATTCAAAAGTTTGCTTATAATCATAGAAATTTTTGTACATCTAATTATTCATAGAAAAACAAAACTGTGGAAAACATTTTAAAGAGGATTATTCAGAGCCAATATAGTGACCACAACCCAGGGAAATAGTCTCAAGGAGTCCTAAGAAAATGTGCCTGATGCAAATTGTTTATAGTTTGGTTTTATGTATTTCAGGAAGACTTGGGTTACAGCCAAAGACATAAATCAATACATGCAAAGCATACATTGAGTTGGCCCAAAAAGCCAGGACATTTAAAGCAGAGGTTTCTAAGTCATGGAAGGATTCAGAGATTCTTTAATCTGTAAGTGGTTAAAGGAACAAAACTTTCTCTAAAAACTTGGAATTAGCAGAAAGAAATGTATGAACCTTTTCCTTTTTTCCTTAAAGACTTGTGGCTGCAGCATTTGCCTTGAGATAACTTTGACATGAAATATCTTGCTTTTATTATTATTTTTGCATTACTTGAATACGTTGACTTTGGAAACAAAAGACATCATTCTATTTCTAGGATTCTGTTTTTAGTAGTGGTATTTCCATTTAAAATAGGGTAATTATTGATCACTGAAAATGTCAAATCGTAGAAAATGTAGCATTCCTATGTGTGATGTTAACATCATTCTTGAACAGTTCTTGGCCAAAGATTCTGATGAACGCAATTTTTCTGAGATAGATGATTCTGATGTTTGTTCTGTTGAGAAATAACTCCAAGAACAGTTTTTATATTTTATTTTCACTTTGAAAGTCAGTCAGATTTGCTTCATCATCAAACAAAATGTTTATTTAAACTTAAATGAGCACTGGCAGTGAGCTGCACTTTTTTTTTTTCTAAATGAGAAAAGGGTACAGTTTGGATGCTATGTCAGAATCAGCTACAAATGACCTGTTTAGCAACATTATTGGCCTGCATCTGTGACTTAACACTTGCCTTGCATAGCCTTAGATCTTGTTTATAATTTGGTATCTTATTACCACAAGGAATCTGCTTTGTCAGTCTTATGACCTCCATTTTAATATTAATGCTAGTCGGTTGTCATGCCTAAACTCAAAAACAGAATGGAATAAAATGAGGCATTTCTGACCTCCCTGCCCATTATGGCCAGGAACTCACTTTAAGGGTTTCTCTGGGGTCTCCTTGGTGGAAGGGGATTTTTTCCATTGATGAGGGTCTTAGATTTTTAGTTTCAGTTTACATAATAGATTCCTTCTTGGTATTTATCTCTAAAATTATTGCAAGATCTAATAAAATGATAAGTTTGTATTTGGAAACTTGCAAATCACAAAAGTTACATGTTTTGAAACAATATTTAAGTACAATTACTAAAAAAATTAGAATGTATTGTCACTAGAATTTATTTTTAAATGTAAATTGAAAGATATTATAACATTTTTTACCAACTTATTTTTTCCCTAAAAAAGACACTTGTTTGGTTTTGTTTTGCCCAAGTCTACAATTTAAACAATCTGCTACTTGATAATATTTTCACCTGATTGGGATTGCTTTTAATAGTTTTAATTTTAATAATCCTAATATTCCAAAAAATTTGAAAAAATGTTCATTGAAAAACAGGAGTAATTAAATTTTTCTATGTTTTAAAAAATTTTAGACAAACTGAAAGTATATATTATCATTATATAATGCTTGAAATATTAACACTTTAATATGTTTAAATTATCATAGTTTCTAACAAATTATTCTTGTTGCAAAATAGTAACATTCTTCAATTACCTAATCTTACACATATACAAAATGCTGAAGTAAAAAATATAATAATTATTTTCTACATTTATCTTTTTTTGTGATTTTGTCAAGTTAAATAAAAATCTCATTCATTAATTCATTCTTTTATTCCTGAATAAAATAAATTCTAAATAAAACAAATTCAAAAAAAATTATACTAAATGCATGCTGGATTTTGTAGGATAATTTGTGTGCATGTATTCAAATTACCATGTAATAATTTTCTATTATTCTATTAATCTGGTATATTACCATTTTATATGAAAATAAATATATGCCATTTTACATAAAATACATGTAAGCATATATTTAATTTAATATAGTTATTGTACTTTAATATTTATGTAATTTTATAAACAAACACATTATGTTTCTTTATTTTCAATATATTAATTTTATTTAAATATGGATATTCACATATATGCATAATGACATGCATAAATAATATATATATTTTATATTACATGCATATATGTGAATATATAAATATATTTAATGAAAATAAATATATGCAACATACATTTACATATATTTTTATGAAATGGAATAGGTATTAATGCATAAAAAATACATACACAGATACATATCTCTTGTAATATGTTAAATCAGCCTCACTTTCCTGGGATAGATTCCATTTGGTCATAGTGTATATGTTTTTATGTCTTGTTAAATTTGGTTTAGTTACATTTTCTTAATAAGTTTTACATCTTATATCCATGATTAATATTATTCCTTACTTTTCTAAATATGACTTTATCTACCATTAGTATCGGAGTAATATTGGCCTTATAGGTGAGTTGGGAAATGTTCCTCCTTTATTTTCTGGACAGGTTTGTGAAAGGTGATTTTTCTTCTGAATTCAATTTTTTTGTTTTGTTTTTCTGAGATTTTCTTCATGTTATCTAAATTGACTGTTTTATTGGCATATAGTTGTTTGTAATCCCTTATAATTTCTACAGTCCTATAAGTTCATAGTGATTTTGCAAATATGAATTGTCTTTCATTTTCTTCATCATTCTACATAAAGTTTGTCAACTTTGTTGATATTTTAAAAGAATCAACTTTTTTCCATGGCTTTCTCCATTGATTTTCTTTCTGTTATCTATTTCATTGATTTTTGTTTTAATATTTATTACTTTCTTATCTTTGCTTGATTTGGTTTAGCTTGCTCTTTTTTCTCTAGTTTCTTAAAATGAAACACACACTGGGGTCTGTTGGGGGGAAATAGGGGAGGGACAGCAGGGGGTGGGGAGGTTGGGAGAGAGAGCATGGGGAGAAATGCCAGATATAGGTGAAGGGGAGGAAGGCAGTGAATCACGCTGCCATGTGTGTACCTATGATACAATCTTGCATGTTCTTCACATGTACCCCCAAACCTAAAATGCAATAAAAAAAGATTAAAAAAATAAATAAAATAAATAAAAAATAAAACAGCAGTTATATTTAAATATGGGAACTCAAATTGGTTAGTTACTCTGGTCACATTTTTGTTCAAATTGTGACACACAGTAAAACGTGGAGACTACAATCTGCTAGGTAACACAAAGGGTTTCTAATGAGAATGAAGACGTAAAGTGATCTAAAGGGAGGTAACCTTGGTCAAAGTGAGTGGCCTCAACTTTCGGAGTGAACAGAGAAGCCATGTTGTTGATCAGATGAATTAACTGTAGAGACTGAAGTAGCATTGTTGATTCAGGAAAAAAAAAAAAAGAAACTTGGTTAGTGATTTAAATCTTCTTTATATTTTGATATAGGTATTATAAACTATAGATTTTCCACTTCTTTAGGTGAAGTGTTTCATGATTGTCAATTAGGTCAAGCTGGTTGATAGTGTTGTTGAAGTATTCTATAGAACTGTTAATTTTCTGTCTGGTTTATTACTTATTGAAAATGGGGTATTAAAATCTTTTAGTTTGGCTGCTAAATTATCTATTTCTTTGAACTCTCTTAATTTCTGATCTATGCATATTGGGTCTCCTTTGTTAAGTGTATATGCATTCTAGTGCATACCATTCCTGATACATTGACTTTGTTATCATTACAGAATGTCCCTGTTTGTCTCTAGTAATATTTCTTGTCTTAAAATCTATTTTGTCTGATATTAGCAGAGTAAATCAAACTCTATTATTATTAGTGTTTGTATGGTAATTTTCTTGATGCTTTTACTTTAACTGTTTTACTTTCTATGTCACACAAGCTTTGCCTCTTATAGACTATATGCAATGGGTCCTGTATATGTACTTAATTTAAAAATGTCTGTCCATTAATGGGGTGTTTAGTGTATTCACATTTAATGATATTATTGATGTGGTCACATTTATATCTGTTATTTTGCGATTTGTTTTCTGTTTTTACCATTTCTTTATTGTTCCTCTGTTCTTCCTTTGCTAAATTATTTAAAAATATATTTTAATATACAATTGTCATATTTCTGTTATTTTTTTCAAATTTTTTGAATTATTTTTTATTTGTCCTAGGTACTGTAAAATACATCTTAACTTATACTTTAGGATAATACAAACTTAATTCTGGTAAAACATAAAATGCTTACACCCATATATATTTCAAGAAATTCATAAAAAATAAATATTATGAAAATCTATTCATGAATTTCAAAGTGTTTCTGCACCAAGATAAACTCGTACTAAGTTGTTATAATTTGTCTGAATAGGATCTAGTTTGGTGGCAAAAAGAAGGGTCAGAAATCAGTTTAAAAAGAGCTCCCATCAAAGCAACATGAATTCAGTTAAAAATAAAGCAAAAACAAACCTTAATTTATAATGAAGCTGAGGTGAAAGAATGGTAAAATTATTGATGCTTTATAAAACGTTTATGGGGAGCATTTACCCTTATTGTATCTTAGAAGTAACTAACTTGTTTTTGATTTTACAGTTTCATTAAGTGGAAGGGACTTCCTCATCTCAGATGAGATTTTGGACTTCTACTTTTAAGTTAATGTTGGAATGAGTTAACATTTTCGGTGAACTTTTGAGAAGCATGAGTGTGTGTTGAAATTTGAGAAGGACATGAGATTTGGGAAGGTCCAGGAGTGGAATGATATGGTTAGGCTTTGTGTCCCCAGTCAAATCTCATGCTGAATTGTAATCACAAATGTTGGAGGTGAGGCCAGGTGGGAGGTGATTGAATCATGGAGGTGGCTTCTAATGGTTTGGCAACATCCTTCTAGCACTATGTAGTTACAGAGTTCTCATGAGATCTGGTTGTTTGAAAGTGTAGCATATCTCCCTTTGCTCTTTTTTCCTCCTGCTCCTGCTATGTAAGATGTGCTTGTTTCCTTTTTGCCTTCTGAGGTGATTGTAAGTTTCTTGAAGCCTCCATAGTCGTGCCTCCTGTAAAGCCTGCAGAACTGTGAGTCAATTAAACCTTTTTTCCTTATAAACTACCCAGTCTCAAGTAGTTCTTTATAGCAGTGTGAGAACGAACTAATACAATCCCTAGTCTTTGATCTGCTGGAACCTTGATCTAGGAATTTCCAGCCTCCAGAACTGTGAGAAATGAATTTCTGTTGTTTAAACTACCCAGGCTATGATATTTGTTATGGCAGCCTCAGTAAATTGGACAGATTCTAAGTTAAAAAAAATTCTGAATGAATGAGACCTCTTTATCTACAATATTTTTTTTTTACCAAATTATATTATTCCTGCTGTTTACAAAATATGTAACTGTAAATTGTTACTATAATGTACAGTCTTTGAGGAGATAATATTTTCCACACTATGATATTTTTAGTCACCATCTTTGATAATCGGAAATATCAAACCTCACCAAATGAATTTTATATTACTAAAAAGAGATAAAAATTTAGACTTTTTTTATTTTTAGCAGATCAAAAAATGAGAAAGCAGAGCATTGGTATACATGAGACTTCCTTTTTTTCTTTTTCTTTTTTTTTTTTTTGAGACAGACTTTCTCTCTATCACCAGGCTGGAGTGCAATGGTGTGATCCCATCTCACGGCAACTTCTGTGTTCCAGTGTCAAGCAATTCTCCTGCCTCAGTCTCCCAAGTAGCTGGGACTACAGGCACACACCACCTTGCCCGGATAACATTTTTGTATTTTTTTTTTTAGTAGAGACAGGATTTCACCATGTTGGTCAGGGTGGTCTTGATCTCTTGACCTCATGATCCACCCACCTCGGCCTCTCAAAGTACTGGAATTACAAGAGTGAGCCACCATACCCAGCCCTACATGAGCTTTCCTTTGCTCCTAGTCGTCTAACATCCTTATTCTTTTCCTTATCCTTAGCTGGGAAGCCAAAGTGGGCAAGTCCCCTGAGTTCCAGAGTTCAAGACCAGCCTGGCTAACATGGTGAAACCTTGTCTCTACTAAAACTACAAAAAGTAGCTGGGGGTGGTGGCGGGCATCCGTAATCCCAGCTACTCAGGAGGTTCAGGCAGGAGAATTGATTGAACCTGGGAGTGGAGGATGCAGTGAGCTGGGAATGTGCCATTGCACTCTATCCTGGGTGACAAGAATGAAACTCCATCTCAAAAAAAAAACAAAAGGAAAAGAAATGTCCTGGGACTTTGGAAAAAAATTCTTATAGAAAACACCGATACTAATTATCAACATTTATGAACATTTCTAATAACTACTATTATAACTGCTCTCTCTATACTGTCCTGACGAACTTCAACATAAAGAAAATATTCATTTGTTATGGCCACATAGTATTCCATTGTAAAACATAGTGACTATAGTTAAAAAACATATTGTATTCTTGGTATGTGCTGAGAGAGTGGATGTAAGGAGTTTTCATCACAGATGTAAGGAAATGAATACATTAACTAACTACATTTAGTCTACATTTACATTTATACATTGAAGTGTATAAATACACTTCAATACAATATGCCATACATGTTAAATACGTAATTTAAATAAATAAAATGGAGGAAATATCTATCTAAAAGTTATGACTATAATGCTATATATAGATTGGAATATTGTGGGTTAGTGAAGCTAAGATAATTACCCAAATTCACCCATTTATTAATTGATGGAACTTTCACTCAGAATAAGCAATCTAGCTCAAGAAATGGAACCAAAAAAAAGGTTTAAGTAAGGCATATTTAAAGAGTACTTACTGTATTTGTTGCCTTGATATATTCTAAAAAATATATCTAGAAGTGGGCTTTATAATTACTTTGGTTAAACAAATAAACAAAAAACAAAACTTCAATGCTGTAATACAGTGTGATCTCTGAATCACTGAAGATCTAGTCATAAGGAATCTTTTCCTTTTAATCTATATCACATCTTAAGCATATTTCATCAATGATTTTTATGAAGAAACACTGCTAGAAAGATTCTAGTCATAATACCCAGAAGAATGCAACATAAATTCTTATATAAGAATTTTATGTAAGTTTTATGAGAATTATTGTTGCATTCTTTGAGATATGAATTAATACCACAAATTCTTAAAAATTATTATACAATTCTAATACAACTGAATATATGAACGGATAGTTATAAACATCTCTAAAAAGATAAATAAAATAATAAAATTATGCTGTATTTGCACATATGTATATAATTTTTAATTTACAACTTAATAATTACATACTATAATTTAATTTATATGTTAAACAAAACATACTAAAACACCAGATCATTTCTGATGTTCTTTTAATGAAGGAGAATACAGGGTCTAAGTGAGGACTTGGGCTTACATTGAAAGCATCACAGTGTAATGGTAAAACTGTGGACTCCAAGGCTTCTACCACTCATTAGCTATATAACTTTGGTGTAGCAGATGTTTGCAAAAATGGCCACAATAACTCCTTGTTTCCTACGTGCACATTTCCTTGGAATGTTGCTATAGCATTCCTGCATAAAGAGGTGTAATCTATATGCCCACCCCATATATCTGGATTTACATTTTGATTTGCTTGGAAAAAGAGAATATACAATATGTAATGTTGCTAAGATTCAGAGCCTAAGCCTCAAAAGGCCTAGTTTTTACTCTCATCCTCTAGTAACATTTCCACAAAATCACCTTGTAGAAAAGCTAGAACTAGCTAGCTAGAAATGAGCAGCCCTGTTGAGAAGAATAAGGAAGCTTCAGTTGACAGCCAGAATCAACTGACAGTTATGTATATAACCATGTGAGACAAGTCAGCCCCAGGAAAGCTGCCAAGGGTCTGAAGTTGCATGAGTTATCCCAGGTAAAACCAGCAGAGCCTTCCAGTTAAGCCCAAGTGCTAACACACAGAATTATAGGCAAATGCATAGTTGACTTTTTAAGTTTAGGGTGATATGTAAGTTTAGGGTTATACAGCTGTAGATAACTAAAAAAGGCAAATTACTTAAATTCACTAATGTTTAGTTTTCTACCTATGAAGTTGGATAAATAATAGTCTGTACCTCATAGGTCGGTTTGGGGTTAATATTTCTAAAAATTTTTGATCAGTGCATGGCACATAGCAAATATTCTGTAGGATTCTGAAATAATAAATAAAACAGAAAATATATAAGGAAATTAGGCAAAATGGTAAACTATTGACACAGGTGAGGCACAGTGGCTCACTCCTGTAATCCTAGCACTTTGGGAGGCCAAGGCAGGTGGATCACTTGACGCCAGGAGTTAGAGACCAGCCTGACCAATATGGTGAAACCCCGTCCCTACTAAAAATACAAAAATTAACCAGGTATGGTGGCACACACCTGTAATCCCAGCTACTCAGGACACTGAGGCTGGAGAATGTCTTGAACCAGGGAGGTGGAGGTGGCAGTGAGCTGAGATCATGCCACTGCACTCCAGCCTGGGCAACAGAAAGAGACTCCATTGCAAAAATAAATAAATAAATAAATAAGAAAAAAAAATGATTGACTCACTTAACCATATCATATAAAGGACTGGGTAAAACTGGATCTGAGAGATAACTGGATACCAAAAATTCAAAGCACTCATAAATCCCTCTACTTCCTATCTCTGTTTTTTGGCATCAGATTCTCCCAACAGCTATTTTCATATAGGTATATGTACAGTTGGCAGCATGATTTTCATAGAACAGAAATCTCAGCTGTTTAGAGAAAGCATTTGCTGAATATTCTCTTCATTTGACATTTCAAAGTACTACAACAAAGTACTTTAGAAACTGTGAATGATTAAAACATCAAATGTCAGACTTCAAGAATTACTAACAGTATATGTGTAATGCATTAATCTTATTAACTTGCATATATTAAATGTTATATAATAAAAATAAAGATTAACCTACTTATAAGCTTTGTATTGAGTATAAACTATCAAAAATAGTTTAATTAAGACATACAACCATGCTAAACAATTGGAAAGATAATTCATTGCACTGGAATTAGATATTTTATAAATCAAATTGTAAGTATATAAAATATCATTCTATAAGTATTACATAAAGATAATTATAATCAAATAACTATATATTATCTGTTTAAATGTTAATTTTATAGAAAATATGCTAAATTATTAAAATTTAAAGAATCTTTACCAAAGACACAGTGGGGATAAATACACACATTTAAAAAGACTATACATGTGGCAAACCAAATCCAGAAGCAAATCAAAATGTTATCTACCACAATCAAACTGGCTTCATCCCTGGGATGAAAGGTTGATTCAACATATGTAAATCAATAAATGTAACTCATTACATAAACAGAACTAAAGACAAAAACCACCTAATTATCTCAATAGATGCAGAAAATACCTTCAATAAAATTTAACATCTTTTCATGTTAAAAACTCTCAATAAACTACGTATTGAAAGAACATACCTAAAAATAATGAGAGATGTATATGCCAAACCCACAGCCAATATCATATTGAATACGTAAGAGCTGGAAGCATTCCCTTGAAAACTGGCACAGGACAAGGATGGCATACCTCACCACTCCTATTCAACATAGCTTTGGAAGTTCTGGCCAGGGCAATCAGGCAAGAGAAAGAAATAAAGCATAATCAAATGGGAAAAGAGAAAGTCAAATATCTTTGTTTGCAAATGACATGATCCTATATCTAGAAAACCCTACCATCTCAGCCCAAAAGCTTGTAAAGCTGATAAACAACTTCAGCAAAGTCTCGGGATACAAAATCAATGTGCTAAAATTGCCAGCATTCCTATACACCAACAACTGGCAAGCAGGGAGCCAAATGGTGAATGAATTCCCATTCACAATTGTTACTAAAATAACAAAATACCTAAGCATACAGCTAACAAAGAGAGTGAAGGAGCTCTTAAAGGAAAAGTACAAGCCATTGCTCAAATAAGTCTGAAATAAAACAAACAAATGGAAAAGCAGTCTATGCTTCTGGAAAAGAAGAATCAATATCATAAATATGGTTATACTGCCCAAAGCAATTTATATATTCAATGCTATTCCAATTAAATCACCACTGACATTCTTCACAGAATGATTTAAAAAAAAAAAACTATTTTAAAGCTAATATAAAACCAAAAAAAAAAAAAAAAAAAAAAAAAGAGCCTGAACAGCCAAGACAATCTTAAGCAAAACAAAGCTGGAGGTATCACCATACCCAACTGCAAACTACACTACAGGGCTATAGTAACCAAAACAACATGGTACTGGTACAAGAATGAACACATAGATCAATAAAACATAATAGAAAACCCAGAAATAAGACCACACACTTACAACCATCTGTTCTTCAATAAACCTGACAAAAACAAGCAATAGGGAAATGATTCCCTAATTAATAAATGCTCAAAGTCCTAAAGGTAGAAATACCATTTGACCCAGCAATACTATTACAGGGTATATACTCACAGAAATATAAATAATTCTATTATAAAGATACATGCATGTGTATGTTTATGCAGTGCTATTCACAATAGCAAACACATGGAATCAACCTAAATGCCCATAAATAAGAAACTGGATATAGAAAATGTAGTACATATACACCATGGAATACTATGCAGCCATAAAAAGTAACAAGATCATTCCTTTGCAGACATGGATGGAGTTGGAAGCCATTATCCTCAGCAAACTAATGCAGAAACAGATATACAAACACTGCATATTCTACTTGTAATTGGGAGCTGAATGATAAAACACAGAGACACATTGGGGCCTGTTGGAGGCTGTCTGGGAGGGCAAGCATCAGGAAGAATAGCTAATGGATGCTGGGCTTAATACCTAGGTGATGGGATGATCTGTGCAGCAAACCACCATGGCAAACAGTCACCTAGTTAACAAACCTACACATCCTGCACTTGTACCCCCTGAACTTAAAACAAAAGTTAAAAAAATACATCCGTTATAGAGACCTGTAGGTAATTTTTGTAATCCCAATGATCAAACAAGCCAAGGACACAGTTTACCTTCAAAAGTATAGAAAGAATCTTAGATATTACTATACAGCACAGAAAAAAAAATAATATTCTTGTTTCTAGTCTTCTTCCTGTTTCTACTAATAACAATATATTGAGCAAATCCCATGTAGGAAAATGTTGAAAAAACACTTTGTACAGTGAGTTGCTCAAATGGCCAATAAGCACATCAGCAATTTGATCAATATCATTAGTTACCAGAAATGAAAAGTTAAAACCACAATGACTTAACATTACACACACCCTGATTCATATTTTAAAATATTGACAACACTAAATGATGTTTGTAGAGCAACTGAAACACTCATAACCTGCTGATAGAAGTGTATATCTATTTAGAAAATCAGTTTGATATTTTCTTCCTACTATGATACATAAGTTGTACTTCCAGTTATTTATTGAAGATAAATAAAAACATCACCACAGAAAGCCTTAGACAAGAATTTTCTGTTTTTTTTTAAATTCTACATTAAGTTTTGGGGTACATGTGCAGAATGTGGTTTGTTACATAGATGTACACGTGCCACAGCGGTTTGCTGCACCCATCAACCCATCATCTACATTAGGTATTTCTCCTAATGTTATTTCTCCCCTAGACCCCCCACCACATGCTATACTCCATCTCCTGACAGACCCCAGTGTGTGTTCCCCTCCCTGTGCCCATGTGCTCTCATTGTTCAACTCCCATTTATGAGTGAAAACATGTGGCGTTTGGTTTTCTGTTCTTGTGTTAGTTTGGTGAGAATTGCAGTTTCCAGCTTCATCCATGACCCTGCAAAAGACATGAACTTTTCCTTTTTTATGGCTGCATAGTATTCTATGGTGTATATATGTCACATTTTCTTTATACAGTCGATTATTAATGCGCATTTGGGTTGGTTCCAAGTCTTTGTTATTCTGAATAGTGCCACAATAAACATACATGTATATGTGTCATTATAGTAGAATAATTTATAATCCTTTGGGTATATACCCAGTAAAGGGATTGCTGGGTCAAATGGTATAGATCCTTGAGGAATTGCCAGTGTCTTTCACAATGGTTGAACTAATTTACACTCCCACCAATGCTGTAAAAGCATTCCTATTTCTCCACATCCTCTCCAGCATCTGTTGTTTCCTGACTTTTTAATGATCTCTATTCTAACTGGCATGCTTTATTTGTAACAAGCAAAATTTGGAAATAGCTGACATAGCTATTCATCATCAGGAAAATGGATAAACAAACTGTGACATATTTATAAAGTATAATTTTACTCAGGAACCAAAAGGAAGAAACTATTGATCCATGTAAAAATTAACATGCCAGGATTTTGCTGAGAGTAATTTTGGTGAAATGTAGAAGAAAATAGACTGTCTGATTCTAGTTATATGAAGCTCTGGATTAGACAGTACAAATCTATGATGACAGGAAAAAAATCTGAGAGCAGGAAGTATGAAAACTTGACTGGAAGTTGCATAAGGGAACAATAAAAATTCTACATTTTGATTAGGGTATGATTATATGGCCTTATGAATTTTTCAAAACCCATTGAACTATATAGACTTATCTGTGCATTTTGCCATCTTTATATCTCATTAAGATGAATTATTGAAAAAACCTCAATCAGCAGCATAATATATACATTTTTTATTAAAATAAACAAATAGAACTAGTATGAGACTCGGTTTTGGCTCTAAACTGATGTTAATCCTTGGGGAATTTCTTGGCTATTATTAAAGTGGCTAGCATGGTTGTAGCTATGAATTGTGAGTCCACATTGCTTACTCATCCCTTTTAGGTGACAAAACTTCTTCATCCCCTTTAAGAGTCATCACTCCTTAAAAGGAAGTCCTCTAATAAACAAGATAAGGGAGTCAACACTCCCCATGTTTACAAATAAATCAGCACAAATCCAGTTTCATTAACCTTATCCTTTTCCATATTCAGAACGTTCAAGCAATTAAATATTGAAAAGATTTATAATGATTTATTTGAACTATTACAATGAAAGAACTAGATAGACAAGCTATAGGGTGTCATTTCTGTTTAAAGCTTATCGGTGATGTTATGTGATTATGCGCCATCAGTACGCCAAATTGTCTGTGGTATAATCAGTAAATAATTTGTAATATCTCTGGTAAATTTATTTTATCAGTGTGTTTTATGGCTCTTCAACTTTAAATGATAATTCTATCACTCCCTTAAATGTTATTTTATATCTGTTAAACTTCTTTTTCACCTAAGAGGGACTGTACAGATACCAGGTTATACAGTAATTATTAAATGTGTTAGTTTAAATGTAGGTGGTTAGTTCACAAGAACATAGATATGTGGCAGTCTGACCATTGAGAGATATGATTATTATATTTTATATATATATATATATATATATATATATATATATATATATGTGCAGAAACTGTTAATCCAGAAAGTGTGCTTTTTAAAATACTACCTGGGAGCCAACAACAGGGTTTTAGCTTTTGTTGTATGGAAGATAAAGATGAAAATCTGCTGTATTTCAAGAGATGCATAATGCCACTTCCAAATTGCAAATTGAAAATGGCATCAGTAAGCAACTCCCCAAATCAAAATGATCTAAAATCCACGATAGCAAAAGTAACAGGTTTCTTCTGTCAGTAACAAAGGCATGGGAAGACAAACTAATCACAGCAGAGCTAAACCACAGGATCATTTGTTCTTATAGGTCCTTGATTTAACATTTTATCATTTTATGAAGATTGGTCATGATTCAGAATGGTCATATATCAAGTTCTAGGAGGTACATGAGGTGTCTTTATCTGTTAAAATATACAATTATATACATTGTTTCTTTGTCATTGCTATTTTTGTTTCTAGCTACAAATACAGTGTTGGTATCTAAAAGTGCTATCAGTCCACACACAGGAAGTAAAACTCATACTTCTATCTTCTCTTAAGGTATTCTCATTAGCAGCTATAGTCTAACAGGAATTTATACTGGGAATTTTAAATAAAACATAAAACAATATTCTAAAATATGTATGTATGCAGGTATGCTAATACAAACACACATTAATAGGTATATTTTAAGATATGTGTCAGTTTGTGCACTAAGGAGGGACTTATTTTTGTCTTTGCACAAAAAACATTGATGTTGCTTAAGGATTGTGGAGAAGGAGAGGATTATTTATGAAGAGCCAAGATGCCTTCCTAGAGTGTAAGAACAAAAACCTCATTACCTTTTTCCTGAAATTTGCAGCTATTTAAACACCTGAGGGGGAACCACAAAGCTCAGTAGAAAAAATGAACCCCCGATATAAAATCAAGATATAAAGATAAAAGAAATAAAACCCATGGATTTGATCCTAAGAGACAGGCTAACAGTTGTGCATATACATTTACATCTATGATGTAGTTGACACTGGAAGCTAGCAGAGTCAAACCTTCCTGTGAGAATTTAGACTTAAATAACATCTAGTGTGAAATGTAAGCCCAGGTTTTGTATAAAATATTCTGGGCTGATCCTACCACTCTATGGGTGGTGGGAAGAATTTTTTTTTAAATTTTGCACTTTGAAAGACTGTAAAGGTATTAAGCATTTATAGCTGAAAGACAACTCAAACTCAACATTTGAGTTGTTTTTCAAGCCCAAAGGTGGGAGTTAGAGTGACTGATTTTGTGGATAAGACTCAGAATTCAGTTGTTTTCATGAATTGTGACAGGAAATTGAAAGACAGGCAGAAGGGGACAACATTATAGGATAAGGGAGACTGTGAATCAAGCCCTGTAATTCTAGTTAAAAACAAAAACAAAACAAATAAACAAAACCAAGACAAAACAAGTAAAAAAAATACGTAAATATCTTTTGGGGTGCAAACTGGCATTGTAGAATACATAATACTAATAAATTAATAAAAGCTTCCTAAATTCCTACGGTATATATTTAATGCATGTAATCTATCTTTTCCAACAGGTGGCTCCAAAGACTCATTTGACTTTTATTGTAATTCAAAAAAATCTGATTATGGAGCATTGTAAACTTTAATATACTGAGAACCAAAAACTGGGTTTAATAAAGGGCATGAGATAACCAAATAAAGAAAAGCTTCCTTTCTAAAATCAGACACTGTTACTGGAGTGTGGAGTGACAATAATAATTATCATTAGTCAAGTGAAATCACAGAAGTTTATGTTCCAACAATGATGAAAAATAAAGAAGATGTTAAAGATCAGTTTTAAAAGTTAACCTCAAAGTCACTGGAAATGAATAAACTCTTATATTTAATTTAAAAAAAAGTTGGCATGAAGTGTCTATACTCCTTTAGGTACGTGATTTGTGTGTTAATTAATAATCAAAGTTCAGCCTGAAGAAAATTTGGTACAGTAATTTGTTAAAGTAAAAGTGAATTTGAAATGTGCTGTCAGTTACTGAGTTACAACAAAATCCTCAGGAAGATTAAAAAAAAAATAGTTTAAAGTTAAAAAAAAAAAAAACCTTTTAAAAAGAAAGTAATGCTGACTGAAGAATAGTTCTATAAAATGAATGTTAGAACTTCAGTTTTCTAAGATACTGTGATCAACATAAAACGATGTTTTTCAAAAAAGTCATTATCAGTTAATGGCACATAATAGCATAATGTAGGCTAAAATCAGGTGAAGAGTGATAGCATCAGGGATCACTCATCTGAAGAGAATCTCTTTCCGTCAAGAGTCGGATAAATTGGATTAACTTCTGAAACAGTATTATCTGAGATGCAATCAGCAGTTACCTTTGTATAGATAATTCAACTGCCTAAGAATTATTTTGTACTTACACTATGTTCAGGATTATCTCAAGTGATACAATGAGGAGTAAAAAGAGTATACAATTTTGTCCATTCAAGAAGATTATATTCTTCTTGAGAAAAAGCAGTTGGCAAATATAAGCCATTAGCTAATGATGGAAAAATATGTCATGTCTAAATTGTTGGTTCAAATTGTTAGAGTTGGTTAGAGTATTTGCTGCTCTCATTGTCGATAAGACAGACAGACGTGGGTCTGAAAAAAAATGAAAATTTTCAATTGCAAGGGTAGGGCATATGAGAAATAGTGAATAAAAATGTTCATCACAAAGGAGAAAATGAATAAGCATGTAAAATAATTCCCCTGGCCTGATGAACTTCTTTTATTGGGAAAAATGAGAATGCACTTTTAATAGAGAATATTTTAAATTCGTTAAAAGCCAATTTCAGCAACTTCTCCAACAGAGTAGCTCCTAAAAAATTATATGGCGATGAAATAGCAATAATTTAGAATATTTTTCACCTTTCTTGATATTACTTTAAAGCTCAAGATTCTGTATAGCTATGTACCCTAATGAACCTTGTAATAAATAATGAACTATTACTTTTTCTGTGCAATCTCTTCCCACATCAAATAGGGTTGACCTGTATATATAACCAATAGAGTATTGCAAAAATGACAATGTGTGATTCTGAGAACAGGTAATCCAAGGCATTGTGGCTACCTTGTGCTTTAAGAAATCACTCTCTGGGAGATATCATCAGGAAACTCAAGCAGTCTTTTGGAAAGCCTCATGTAATGTGAAACTGTCACTGTGTGTCAAGAGCCAGCGAGGAACTGAGCCTTCCTCTTTGCCACTTGCAAAAACCTTCTAGAGAAGAATTATGCAGTCTAGTTCAGACTTCAACTGACTGAAGCTCCAGTTGACATCTGGATTGCATCCTTATGAAAGAACCTGGAATAGAACCACCCAGCTAAGTGATTTCCAGGTACCTTGACTTCAGAAATTGTGAAATAGTAAATGGGTAATTGTTTAAGTTGATAGTGGGTAATTTGTTATACAGCAGTAGATAACGAATACAAAAGTCTAACTCTTAAATGGTAGTGGTAAATGAATTCAAAAAGAAAATAACAAACTGCCAACATTCTATGTTTAGTCTACTTACTATTCTAAATACTTTCTGGTAATCAAATAATTTTTTCCTTATTAAAATATTGATTCTAAAGCCTGATGAATTTAGACATGTGAATACATATCTAAATTATACATCTTCTCTAATGAATACAAATATTTTCCCTGTATAGATTCAATTAAAAGATTAAATATGGAGTTATTAAGGAGAATATCTATCATCAAAATTAAAGATATCAATTAGCCATTATTAATATGATCAGCATATTCCAAGAGCATCTGAGCCAGTCATTTATACTATTTTGACTAAGTTAAACTTTTTTGATCTTAGGTAAATGCTAACCTAATGCTCTAAAAATCTCTAACACTGAACTAGCTTAATTGTTAATTTTGGAAAAACATGACTATTCTTTATTTTGAGACAGAGTAATGTGCTGCTTGAGCAGGTGTTGAATTGTGGAGGGGATGAAAATATGCTTAACTCAGAAACTATCTTACTTATTAAAATTCTCCATCACTGACATTTATTGTAATTTCGTCAGAATAACTTCGGTGCTGACAAGTTTTAAATAGCATGGAATCTGCTGTTAGAGGTTTTTGAAATTCTGAATAGAAAATTAAAACATTTCAAGTTTTACCAGGAGTTTTCATGTTCTACTTCAAAGTCTTATTCGTTTAATCAACCCGATTCTCACTTGCGAGGGAGGTGAGCTGCTTTCAATTTTACATTAGTTTTTTGATTATGTGCTTTTAAGCAGAAGGATGATAAGAAGAGTAGTGAAATAATCTTCCTCAAATTGTGAAAGAATGGCCATTCTTCCTGGCCTGCACAGAAAGGAACAGATCTCCTTAGGATGGATTAAGAGAGCTTTCAGCAGCTTTTTTTGCTATGTCACAGCTTCTCACATTCTATATTGAAACAGGTTTCATCTTTTTTTTTAAGTAATTTCAGTCATATTCTTCTAGGCTATTTCACTTCTTTTCATAAGAAAAATTGTAAGTTTCTAATATTTTAGAATCCATAATAGTGTGCCTTCCAAATGCAAGAGTGAACTTAATGGTGGGAACTCATCCCATTCTTATTTAATCTGAAGCACCAAGAGGTTCTCAAAAATGCCTGGTTGCATAAGAGTACATAAATTTAACAATTGCTGCTCAAGTATAAACAAACACATTTGAGTCTAGAGCTGTTTAGAGTTATGAAAATAATTGGTCTATGTATGTTTAACATAGTTTTAAATAAGATGTAAATGCAAGTGGATGATGGTATACATATAACTCCTTTGGAATTTGCTATACATTTCAGAATTTTCTTTGAATTTATATATGTAACATGGATAAATGCACACAAAAGAATGTAGAATGTATTACAAATGTTTCTAATTTCTTTTATGTAAAATTAGGACTAAAAGCAACATTTAATTAATTATCAATAAAGTATATTCAAATTATCTTTTTAAAACTCTTGGATTTTATAAGAATCAATTGATTCAGCTGTGAGAAAAATATAAATCTCATAGGGATGCACAAAGTGGAGATTTTAGAAAAATAGCTAAGTGAATCAAGTCACTGTCTTACTTATACATGACAAAGAGAGAAGAACTTCAAAAAGAAAATGTAAATTATACTAGAATACAACAGAATATAATCAGAGATAAACTATGTAAATCAAATTGTTAGTACACATTATAAAGCACTATATACTTTTACTACATCCTTGCTCAATATTTTTTAATTCTAGTAAAACTTTCTTGTAATTGTAATTTAATGTAATTGAATTCTACAATAACTAGAAAATATGTGCAAGTTTTAAAGTTTTGTTGTGTACTGGGTATATTTACGTGTATTCTTTAATAACAAATTCAGAGACTGCAATCAATAGAAATGAAATATAGACTCACTTGAGCTCCACAAAATGAAAAAGAATACCATCTAATTGGCTATAGATGAACAAGTAGGTTGAGAAAGTATAGATGTAGGAAAGATATAGAAAGTAACAAGTAGGTTTAGAAAGTTATAGATGAGAAAGTATATAAGTGATATACTCTGTAAACAAATAATCACAGGGGCTAGTCAATGTTTTTATTTGTTATACCTATACTAAATAAGGGGATGAAATGTTACATTGCTTATATAGATCGATCATTTCACAGACATATTTAGAAAATAAATTTTTATATGTTAAATATTTTACCTAGTTGAAAAGGTGAGGGATAAAGATACTAGGCCTTTTTAAATAGAAAAAAAAAAAAATCAATCATTATTGAAAGGCAATTTCATCCCACAAAGTTAACCACCAGAAAACCAAATAAACGTGTTCTTGTTTATAAGTCATAGCTAACCAATTAGCACATGGAAATAAAGATGGAAATCATAAATAGATACTGGGGACTCTAAAATGGGAGAGATTAGAAGTGGGGTGGGGATTGAAAAATTACCTAACAGATACAGTGCTCACTATTTGGGGAAGGGGTACCCTAGAAACCCAATCCCCACCAGTACATAATATACCTATATAACAAACATGCACATGTACCCCCGAGTCTAAAATAAAATAAAATAAAAATAATTTAAAAAACAGGCTTGTATTTGTCTTTTGGAGGTGTATATGTAAACTGGCATAATACAAACTTATGGAGAAAGTACACATTGTAATAACAAATTCACAATTTTTGCCTACAAAGGCCTTTCTTTGTTAAACTCTCATTCACTGAAACATAACAATCTAAAATGCATTTTAATTGTTATTATTTAAATGGAGGTATGTATTGCAGAAAGTTACCACACACACACACACTTTCCTTATTTAAGGTAGTCCAACTTTCCACATCAATACATTTTTATTTACGTTGTATTTTTAAGAAAGTATGCTTACAATTTCCTTTTTGCTTGATATCTCTATTAATGCCTAATGGAGAAAGAAAAATGTTCTAATAAGGTCTGAAATTTCACAGAGAAGGCTGTTACGTTGTCAAACACTTCATTCATTGAAATAAAACAGCTTATGATAAGTCCGTAAGAAAGCAAGTTTACATTTACCTTTCATTACTGGATTTGTATGTTGGCCTAAAGGAAATAAAATTACTCTTTTTTTCAACTTTCCATACTGTACGTTTTAGAAGGGTATCATTATGTGCAGCTCACTCTTAAAGACTGGTGGGTTATTTGGAATCTCCACATTATACTTGCTTACTCAATCGTACGTATGTAACAGTATACGTTATAAATATTTATTTTTATTTTAGGTTATAATCTAATAATGCATTTTTTTCTTTCTTTTTCTCTTTTTCTGTTTTTTCCTTCCTTCTTTCCTTCCTTTTCTCCTTCCCTCCCTCCCTTTCTCCCTCCCTCCCTTCCTTCCTTCCTTTCTTCCTTTCTCTAAAGTTGTTTTACCTGCTGCCATGGGGAGCTTATCCATCTGGCTCCTGTGCCTCTTTCACACATCTCTATCAAAGTTTTTTATTTTTTAAAAATCACTATTGTTGGCACTACAAGATGTTCCAGGTTTATCTTAATAATTTCCTTCTCCTGACGGAAATTAAGAATCCATCATTTCTCCTAGAAATCAGAATCCTAGAGTCAGTTATATCCCCAAGAATTTCTGGTTGCTGTTGTGGGACTGTAGACCATAGGTATTGCACTTATGTTGTCGTAAAAACTGATATTATAAAACACATTCTGGACTCTAAGTGTGCTTGCTGCTATTGAGATATCATTGACATCTATGCTGTCATGGCCAAAAAAGCAAGGAAGTATATGTGCCTTATCTATACATATTTTATATACAAATATCAAGATCTCTCTTCAGATAAAATCAGTTTATATTTATGTCTACACTTTAATCCTTCTCACATTTATCATTCTAGTCTTGCTCTTTAGTTCATCTGTACCTACTACTCCAAAAGTGAAAACTTAGCTCCCACAATCCAAGAGCCATTTACTTAGATTTTTGATTCTAGTATTCTCACAGAATAATTTCAGAATTATTAATTTGTACTTCATAGAAAAAAGTTTATGAACTAGACAATAATTCTTATATACAGTTCTTTTTGTTGTGGCATTTTTGCTCTCGTAATTCAGTGAGCAGGAGGAAGTGGCACCCAGCTGCTTTTTGTGCTTCTGTATTTCCATGAGTGGGAGGGAGCATTACAGTTCTTTTACTCCTGCTACCCACAGCTCAGTGAGTTTTGGGTTCTTGTCCTGCAACCAAAAGGAATAAGTTATGTGGACAATGGAGAGTGAGTAAGACAGAGAATAATTTTGAGTGATAGAGAAAAGCTCTCAGCTGCCAGAGGGGAACCTGAAAGTGGGTAGCTATCTGTGAGGCTGAGTCTGGGGTTTTTATGGGCATAGAAGGCGGGGATGTGTTCTGTTTTGTCCATGGGCTGTCTTGGAAAAAAGCTCCATTTGATTGGTTAAAAGACATCATTCAGAATGAACCAATCAAGAGAGTGGGGAAGACAGGGATAAAAGTTTTCACTCCAGTTGTAGACTTTATCCAGAACTGGCAGCTGGTTTTCAGGCTTTAAATTGTTGTTGGTTTGAAGGTCAGGTTTCACCAGAGACCTGTTCCTGTCTCTCTAGGAATTTGTCTGTCTCTTGTCATGATCAACTTTGCCTTTAACTCTACAGACTTCACTCATTTCCAGACTTATTTAGGTTACCACTTTTTCTTCCCCATCCTTTTAAAGGAAGTTGCTTTACACATTTATAACTCAGTTTGATTTTTTTCTTACATTATGCACAATATTCTGGAATCTCCAACTTCCTAAATTTTTTTTATAATTTGCATAATTAATGTTGTATCTTTCTGCTCTAAAGTCTCTGGGTTTTGACAAATGCTTAAAACCTTGTATTCACCATTATAGTGTCATGCAGAGTATCTTCAAGATCCTAAAAATTCCTTCCATTTCTTCTATTCAATGCCACTCCAACATCATTCCCACCCAAACACTCATCAAACTAATTTTTTTTTTTACCATCTCTATAGAATGTCATATAATTGGAAGCATTCAGTATGTAGTCTTTTCAAACTGGCTTCTTTCATTCTCCAGTATTCATTTTAAAATTCAATCATTTCTTTTGTGGCTTGCTAGCTGTTTTTTTCCTTTTTTTAATCACTGAAAAATAAATTATTGAATCTATGCACCACAGTTTGTGTATACATTCACCTATTAAAGGGTCAATACCAGTTTTTGGCAATTATGAATGAAGACACAATAGACAATTTTATATGTCTCCTATGATTACAAGGTTTAAAATCAGTTGTGTAAATACTCAGGTGTGTAATTATAGATTATATGGCAGGACTAATATATTTCTTAGAACTTCTATAACAAATTACCACAAACTTGGTTTCTTAAAACATTAGAAATGTATACTTTCACAGAACTGGAGCCCACAATTTCAAAATTAAAGTGTTAGCAATGTTGGTTTCTTCTGAAGTTTTTCAGTGTCAGCAAGGCTTGGTTACTTCCGAAGGCTTTCAGAGATAATCTTTTCCATTTCACTCTAAAAGCTTCCTGCACCAGCTGACAAGCCTTTACACGTGTAGACTTGTAAATACATTATTCCAATATCTGCCTTCATTTTTACATGACCTTCCCATCTATGTATCTCTGTGTTTCCTTCTTTTGCATCCCTAATAAGGGCATTCATCATTGGATAGAGTCCACACTAAATAGAAGATTATCTCACTTCATAGTCCTTGATTACATATGCAAAGGACGTATTTCCAAACAAGGTCACATTTTCAGGTATAGGGATTTAGACATGTCTCTCTTCCTTCTCCTGTACCATATATCAAATAAATTAGTAATCTAAGATTTTGGATAGATGTCCAACCCATCTGCAAAATACATTCACACTATCTCAACGTTGCCGAAATCCTCAAGTTATTACAGCAACAACTCTTAAGTCCAAATTCTTATCCAAATAGTATCAGCTGAAAAAAAACATATATCTCAAATGCTAAATCTACTTGAATTATACAAATCAGGTGTGGGTAAGACTGGCTGTGGTCCGTGATGGGTTAAAATTCCTCTTTGTTTGGGGACCTAATAAACTAGAAAATTATCATTTGCTTCCAAAATAAAATGATGAGACAGGTATGGTAAACATTTCTATACAAAAAGGATGAGAGTGAATATGTCTTTCCAAGTGTAGGAGGAGGCATAAAACAAAGATGAAAACAAACTAGTTGAGAGTAAGAACAAGGGTATAAGTATAAAGTCAATAAAGTAAAACAAAAACAACAACAAAAACAGAACATACAACCAGACGAGATTGGGACAAGTATAACCTATTTTGAATAACTGCAGTCTACTATTAAATTCAACTTAAAATAATTTATTATGGATCAGAGTCAATAAAACTAAATATAAATGGCTATGTTTCCTATAATAATAATATATTCAGAATTATTAAATCAATGAAAAAAATTAACCAGTTTATATAGAAGCACAAGTTGATCTGGAGGCTTGCAGTTTATTGAAAACCTGCATAAAAAAGTCAGTGTCCATTTACTTAAACATTGTCAGTTTAATATTAGTGTAATGTTCATGCAACCAACGTTAAGATTTTTTATACTGATTCCATCCACAAAGAAATGTTGAACATGTACCTGAATGCTATACACATTGCTATGTCTTTTTAGATGAACATCTTTTTCTTCATGATTGAAGAAGATTTAAACTGTCTATGTCATTGTTATAGATTAAGAGTGGGACTGAGCAGAGACTGGCTGATTACAAATGTAGGCAAAGACTCAATAAATTAGGGCTGTCATTTGATTTTTATATATCAGAAGAGTTTTGAAAAAAAGACAGGAATCAATTTAATAGTAATATCATTTTGGTCATCAAGCAAGAACAGCTTTTGTGGGTTTTTTTCCCCTGAAATTTAGTAGGGTAGAAATATGCATATGGAACATTCAAACACATTATTTCAAAACTGGGAGCTAAATTGTGTGATATCTTAAGAACATAATATAAGAAGCACTTTTTACTGTTATTTTTTAAAGAAGCACTGTTTTTTATATTGTTTTATATCCTTATACCTATTTTGTGATTACTGCTGTTGTTTTTTTAATATAAACTATAACAGAATCAACAAAAAATAAGCATCCTCTTTTATAACAATGTATGAATGATCACTGATGATCAATAGAATCAACTATTTTATTTTTGATTGCCAGTAAAATTTGCTTTACTTTTTAATAATGTAACATATATAAGAGATATCCTGACAATACTACTATGTTTTTCTACCCAAGTACTTGATAATACATATTCTGAAATGTAAAATCAAAAGGAAATATACAGAAAATTGTACTTTTTTTTGTAGATTTTCATGTTTAAAATTTTCTTAGAAGATATTTCCTGGAAATTTACAAAATTTAAATTTTGATTAAACCAGGAAGAAATAGGAACTCTGAACAGATCAATAACAAGTAGCAGGATTGAAATGGTAATGAAAATAACTACCAAAAAAAGTCCAGATCCAGATGGATTCACAGCTAAATCCTATCTGAAATTCAAAGAAGAATTGGCACCTATCCTGTGGAAACAATTCCAAAAAACAAAAAAAGTGGGAATCCTCCCTAAATCATTCTATGAAGCCAGTATCACCTTAATACCAAAACCAGGAGAGGACTAACAAAAAAAAAAAAAGAAAGAAAGAAAGAGAAAAGAAAGAAAAGAAAAGAAAACTACAGATCAATATTCCTGATGAACATAAATCTAAAAATTCTCAACAAAATACTACATATTCAAATCCAGAAGTATATTAAAAAAAATTATCCACCATGATCAAGTGAGTTTCACAACAGGAATGAAGGGATGGTTTAACTTACGCAAGTCAATAAATGTAATATATCATATAAACAGAATTCAAAACAAAAATCAAATGGGCATTTCAATAGATGCACAACAATTATTTAATGAAATCCAGCATCTCTTTATGATTAGTACCCTCATCAGCATTGGCATAGAAGGGAAATACCTTAAGGCAATAAAAGCTATCTATGACAAAATCACAGTCAACATTATACTGAATGAGGAAAAGTTGAAATCATTCCCTCTGAAAACTGGAATAAAAGAAGTATGTTCACTTTTACCACTTCTATTCAACATTGTACTGGAAGTCCTCGCCAGAGTAATTAGGCTAGAGAAAGAAATAAAGGACATCCAAATTGGTAAAGAGGAAACCAAACTGTCACTGTTTGCTGATGTCATGATTATATACCCAGAAAGCATTAATGACTCATCCAAAAAGCTCTGGTAAATTAATTCAACAAACTTACAATATACAAAATTAGTGTACACAAATCAGTAGGCCTGCTATACACCAACATCAACCAAGCTGAGAATCAAATCAAGAACTCAACCCCTTTTACAACAACTGAAAAAAGTAAAATAAAATAAAATACTTAGGAATATCCTTAATTGAAAATGTAAAACATCTCTATAAGGAAAACTACAAAACATTGCTGGAAATAATCATAGATAATGCAAATGAAAACACATGCTCATGGATGAACAGAATCAATATTTTGAAAATGACTATATTGCCAAAGCAACCTACAAATTCAATGTAATTCTGCTCAAAATCCCACCATCATTCTTCACACAACTAGAAAAAACAATCCTAAAATTTATATGGAACTGAAAAAGAGCCTACATAGTCAAAGCAAGACTAAGCAAAAAGAACAACTCTAGAGGCATTGCATTAACCAACTTCAAACTGTACTATAAGACCATAGTCACAAGAACAGCATGGTACTGGGATAAAAATAGGCACATAGGCCAATAGAGCAGAATACAGAACCAATAAATAAAGCAAAATACTTACAGCCAACTGATCTTTGATAAAGAAAACAAAAACATAAAGTGGGGAAGGACACCCCATTCAACAATTGGTTCTGAGAAAATCAGCAAGCCACACGTAGAAGAAGGAAACTGGATCCTCATCTCATATCTTATACAAAAATCAACTTAAGATGGATCAAAGATGGATCTAAAACATGCAACCTTAAAAATTCTAGGAGATAACTTTGGTAAAACCATTCTAGACATTGGCTTAGACAAAGCCTTCATAAACAAGAAGCCAGAAGTAAATGCAACAAAAACAAAGATAAATAGTTTTAATTAAACTAAAAAAAAAAAAAAAGGCACAGCAAAATAAACAATCAGCAGAGTAAACAGACAACCCACAGTGTGGGGGGAAATCTTTGCAAACTATGCATTCAACAAAGGACTAATGTCCAGAATCTACATGGGGCTCAAATCAGCTAGAAAAACAAAAACAAAATGATTCCATCAAAATGTGGGCTAAGGGCATGAACAGACACTTTTCAAAAGAAGATACAGAAATGTCCAACAAACATATAGAAAGATTCTCAACATCAAGGATTATCTGAGAAATACAATTGAAAACCACATCGCGACACCACTGCACTTCTTCAAGAATGACCACAATTTAAAAATCAAAAAGTAATAAACGTTGACATGGAAGTGGTGAAAAGGGAACACTTTACACTGTTGGTGAAAATATAAGCTAGTACAACCGCTATGGAAAACAATGTGGAAATTTCTTAAATAACTAAAAGTAGATCTACCATTTGATCCAGTAATCCTTCTACGGGGTATCTACCAGAGGAAAAGAAGTCATTATATGAAAAAGACACTTGCACAAGTGCATGCTTATAGCAGCACAATTCACAATTCCAAAAATATAGAACCAGCCTAAATGCTCATCAATCAAGAAGTGGATAAAGATAATGATATATATATATATATATATATATATATATATATATATATATATATGTATATACACACCATGTTATATACTCAGCCATAAAAAGGAAACATATACTGTAATGGCATTTGCAGCAACCAAGATGGAGTGAGAGACCATTATTCTAACTTAAATAACTCAGGAATGGAAAAACCAAACATCATATATTCTCACTTAAAAGTGGGAGCAAAGCTATGAGGAAGCAGAGGCATAAGAATGGTCCTGGACTTTGTGGATTTGGGGGAAAGGGTGAGTGCGTAGTGAGAAATAAGAGACTAAACATTACTTTGTATATAGTGTACACTGCTGAGGTGATGGGCACCAAAATCTGAGAAATCACCACTAAAGAACCTATCCATATAACCAAGAACCCCCTGTTCTCCAAATTCTATTGAAATATTTTTGTAAAAAACATGAAATAAAAGGAATAAAACATAAAAATCATGATAGTAGAAAAGTTAGGAGACAGAAGTGTCATAATAGTTGTGTGATTATTTCAGATAATTTTTTTTAGCAGGAGGCTTTTACTATTTATTAATTCATGAGGACTAAGATATTTAGTTTTGGTTTTGTTTTGTTTTTTAACAAGAAGGGGTAGCAGGGGGCTTCTGATTTTAACTCCAACATGTAAAGTATTAGGTAGCCATCACTTTCATCTTTATAACAAGAAAAAAGCTGTTAACACTCATTGACTTTTCTTGGACTCATCTAAAGACTGAGGTTGCAGCGCAAACTGCCACTAAAGTCTGAAGAGATAGGAAAATACAGAAAATTAAAGCTGAGACCTACTTAGCAAAAGAAATACAAACAAACTGTATAGAAAGTACTACACACTACAGCCAAGTAAGCTCTATTCCATTAATGCAATCTGTTTCCACATACAAAAAGATCTCTTGGGAAAAAAAAAAAAAAACGAGTAATCTTGCACATCAGTAGGCTAAAAAAGAAATTCACATGAACATATTAATTGAGGCAGAAAAAGCATTTGAAAAAATCCCATTCATAATAAACATTCTCTACAAAGTAGGAATAGAAGTTAATACTTTCAACTTTATAAAGAACATCTACTCAAATCCTACAGCTACCCTTATAATTTGAGTTAGCAACTAGAGTATTTTTCCTAAATTCAGAAAAAAATGCAAGGATATTTTGTTACACCCCTTACCCCTAATCAACATAATACTGAAAGCCCAAGAAAGTAAACACAATGAAAAGGAAATGTCATTGTTGTGCTACATTTTGCAGATGGGTGATTATCTACACCGAAAATTTCCAAAGAATCTACCAAAAAAAAAAAAACAACAACAACCCAAAACTAACAAATTAGTAAACAAATTCACAGTATGCATAGTCAATATAGTAAAATCATGTATTTTAATATATACTGTATTGAAAAACTGTTATTTTACCTATACCGTATAGCACCCCAAAAATAAAAATCTGAGATGTAAATCCTAAAAAATGATATGAAGACGATATAGATGCAGAAGTCTACAAGGCAAAGAAGAAAGTAATAAAAACAATTCCAAATAAAATGAGAACTACTCGATATTTAAGCATTGAAGGACTCAATATTTTTAAGATGTCTATGATTTGCAATTTGATTAATAGGTAGAACTCAATGTCATTCAAAATTCCAGTGGCCTATTTTGTAGATATCTACAAACGGATTCTAATATGTACAAAGGAGGATAAAAGACTTACACAAATTTACATAATCTTGGGTTTGTTGATGAACTTCAGATATTTCAAATGCACCATTAATAAAAATTGTTATACTGAATATTATTAAATTAAAATGTTTTACACTATAAAGACAGTTGAGAGAATGAAAAGATAATTCACAGACTAGAAGAAAATATTTTCAAACCACAGATTTTCTAGAAAACAAAATATACAAAGAATATTTAAAACTTAACAATAAGAATACAAACAACCTTAGGGCATAATATCTGAACAGATACCTCTCAAAGATGACCTGCAGATGGTGAATTAACATGTGAAAATACTTTCAACATTAGACATTATTTAAAAATTGCAAATTAAAGCAGCAATGAGATACCACTGTACACCTGTTAGAATGGCTAAAATTTAATTTAAAAGCTTACAAAATCAAATGCAAGCTAGTCTGTCTATTAAGGGGAACTCTCATTTGCTGCTAGTGAGACTGGAAAATAGTACAGCTACTTTGGAAGATCATTTGGCAGCTTCTTGCAAAACTAAACATAGTCTAACCATATCACACCTCTAGGTATTTAACAAAATAATTTGAAACTTATGTCTAGACAAAAGTCTGCACTCTGATGTTTATAACAGCTTTATTTATAAATGTCAAAAACTGGAAGCAAACAAGATGTTCTTCAATATGGATAAAGAAACTGTAGTACGTTCATATGAAAGGAATGGCCTGCATGTAGTACATTCATACAAAAAGACAAGAGTAAATCTTAAAAGTGTATGCTAAGTGGGAGAAGAAAGTCTGAAACAACCACATACTATATGAATCTATTTATTTGACAATCTGAAAATTCAAAACTATAGACACAGTAAACAGATGAGTTGTTGCTAAGGTTAGGCAATTGTAGTATTTAATAAGTCTAGTATAAGGATCCTTTAGGTTGTTGGAAGTGCTCTGTATTACTGTAATGATGGGCGAATAACAATGTTCTTGTCACAATCCATAAAACAGCATAGTACAAAGAGTAAAATTTAATATAAGCAGTTTTAAAAATTATTTATGAGGTTGAGGTATCAGAGAATGGAATGTGGACTTTACAAATGAATCAATTATTTTATAAATGGATGAAGCAACCTCACCTAAATAGTGAGGAAAAAGTGCTTACCAAACTAACTTTGGAGAGGAATATAGTATGCAAGATTAAAGGAAGAATGAATTGCATGTAAAGACTATATTCTAGTTCCTAAAATTGCTTCTCATGAGGTTATGGGCTAATAATTCTAAAAAATAAAATATTTATTTATAATAAATATATTTAATTATTTAAAGTAATTACTTAAAAATGAATAACAAAACAGACAAAAACCACTTCTTAGCTCATCCTTTCAGACAGTGTTACTGGACACCCATCAATCTCACTCATAAAACCATTTTGAAACACAACATAAACATAAATAGAAATCAATGTGTAACAGTACATTTACTCAAATAAAAAATTAGATGAAGTACATGTATAGGCTGAAATTCATAGAAAGCTACTGTTTAATGTAAGGTTATGAGGGTGTGCAAAAAGAGTTGTTAACACAGTCTTAGTACTGACATTCCAAAGTGCTGCTGGCTCTGATTCAGCAAGTATAAAATTGTGCAAGAGTAAAAGTTAAGTTTGAAGACAGAGTTTACATCCATTATTTTTTCTTTCCTTTTGTTCATTATGTAGAATTGAGGCATTAGTGTTTACATTAAAAACTTGATCATTTTTCTTTAACAAAATTTGTTAAAGAATTTGGAGAGAACTGAGGATCTAGTGTGGATTTTGTTTTTTTAGATGAAAATCTTTATCATTCTGGCACATGGAAAATCTACTTCCCTAAAGAAGCCTCTCAACTAAGGCATTATAACTGAAGTCTGGGATTAAACACATCCAATCATATCATGCACAGAGCTGAGCTTCCATATTCCATCCTATGATAGTCATTATAACTATTATAAATCTCTTTCTTTAGTCTCAGACTTTCAAGGAGCACATGATAGGATGGCAATGTGTCTCCTTCTTATGACTGAATGTGCCCTTGCAACTGGGTCCAGACAATGAGTTGTGTACATATCAAGGTTGGAGCAATTAACTGCTGCCAGAGAGTTCCTAATGTTCTTTTTCTCTCTACCATAGTGATCAATAAAAACCCATACAGTAACTGCCATCCCATGATAAGTCCCAAAGTGAAGGCAGTTTAAAATGTAGCACAGAACCAAACCTCAGAAGGAAGTTTAGTGTGAGCAAACAATGAATCTTTATGTCAATCCACCAAAATGAAGGGGTTGTTGGGGACTACATCATAATTTAGCTTACTCCTCTGATATATCATCCTTTGAAAAAATATATCAAGAAACAATGCTACTGGTCAGAAAGCTCAGGAAACTCAGATAATTACTCATTTTTTCTTTCTTAGATATAAACAACAATGATGGTTATTAGGTATATGTAAGTACAAACATTCAAGGAACAGAATCTCAAAATTTAATAAAGTGCATAGGTGAACTAATAAGAATTTTTGAAAATGAAGAGAAAAGCAATAAAAATGAAAACCTCTAGTAAATATATTCAAACAAATCTGACAACTACATATTTAAAATTTTTAAAATGATACCATAAAAAGGCATAAAAAATATAAAACAACTCCTGGAGATTAAAACTATGATCACCATCACCACCGCCAAAATAAAATATTGGAAACCTTAAAAATATGTTCAGCTAAACCGGGTGTGGTGGCTCACGCCTGTAATGCCAGCACTTTGGGAGGCCAAGGCAGGTAGATCACCTGAAGTCAGGAGTTTGAGACCAACCTGGCTAACTTGGTGAAACCCCGTCTCTAATAAAAGTACAAAAAAATTAGCAGGGCAAGGTGGCAGGTGCCTGTAATTCCAGCTACTTGGGAGGCTGAGGCAGGAGAATTGCTTCAACCTGGGAGGTGTAAGTTGCGCTCCAGCCTGGGTAACAATAGTGAAATTCAGTCTAAAAAAAATGAGAAAAGAAAAGAAAGTGTGTTCAGACAGTCTTACAGATGGTAATAACTTGAAAAAGACATTTAAAATATGAGAGAAGGGTTAAAAGACAGAGGTTCAATCTGCATTTCATTGTTTATAATAATCTAGAGTAGTATCATAAGGGATCTATTTTTATATTACAATTGTATTTCAAATCTAAGTGTTTTACTTTCTTCAACTTTAATAAAGCTTATCTTTTCAATGCTATTTTTGACATTGGGAGCTTTTTTGATTTTGTTTAAATTTTATGTTAATGTTATACATCCACCTTGTTTAAAAAACATGCTCCCCCTTTTTTTTAAACACAGGCAAAAATGTTTTCCATGATATTAAACATAAGGATCTCAAAGAATTTTTTTTTTTTTAATCGCTGGCTAGAAATGATGACAAAAGAATTAAAAATACAGTAAAAAGGGGGGAAATAGAAACTTTGTTCTCTTTAAATTATTAAATTACAATTACATAAAATTTATTGACCAGTGAAATTTAACAAATACATAGAATTGTTAAAGTCAAAGCTAAGGCTGTTTTATAGGAAGGAGCCTATGTACTTGAGCAATGGATGCCAAACCATGACATACATGTTTATTACCTTTATTGAAATAAAATATTTTATGCTTTAAGGAATATTTGTAACAAAATGTGTTTTCTACACGTGAATGATCCCTGAGGATTGCTGTACTGTATGCATTTTAATATTGAAAGACATATTTACCTGCCATTTGTAGCCATGCTATCTTTCTATCCTCCTGACTCTTTAATAGTAGCCTTGGCAGGTACTAGAAGGCTCATTGAGACTTCCTGTGGTTTATGACCCAAGTTGACAACTGTGACTTCTTCTTTGTGGCTTTCTGATGGTTATGCCGTATAAGAATCTCCTTATATCAATTGAGAAGCTGCTGACACAGAGTGCTGGTTTGATGGATGACCTGAGCTGCCATTATTCCCATCAGAGGTAAGCAGCAAGTTTTACAGAAAATTATTGGAGGAAGATACAGTGAGGAAGAGAAAGAGAAAGCAATGTGCATTACACAGTGACTGACAACATGATTTGCTTACAGTTTCAAGCTGGCTTAGCTGAGAACAGCAGTGAGAAAAAAAGGTCTCATCAATATTTAAATAGCTGATCATATAACCAACTTGACAGGCCATTTGTAAGTGCAAATTATAGAGCAGAACTGTAAGCTATAGGGACCAGTCTGCCCCCGCTTACACTTTTCATATTTCAGGTTTGCATAAGCACAAAATAAAGTAAAATCATGCACCTGTTTCATTTCTTTATGCTACAGATTCTCAAAGTGTTGTTCCCAGAAGCAGTATTAGTAGTGAGAACTTTAAAGTAAAAATTCTCAGACTCTACTACACATCTACTGAATCAAAAACTCCATGGTAGACTTAGCAATCTGTGCTTTGACAGTCTCTCCAGGTGAGTCTGATGCAAGGTCAAGTTTGAGAATCACTTAATGCTATAATAATTATTTGCTCTTTTGAAATTCCCAAATAGACATGGTCACAGAAGTTTAATTTTTTAAAAAGATTTATGTAATATAACTAATTAATAAGGAGAGAAAATAACAATGGCAGATTAAATTAATACAATGCTATTTTATACATACACACACAAACGCACAAATTTAAAGATGCAATATATGATCCTGCTGGAAACTGTTTTAACAACAATAGAAATAAGATCATAGAACCAAAAATTGGAAAATGAAAAGCACACACCATATTTAGAGTAAATTAACTCTGCATAAGGAAGATGACCATTAATTCATTAAAATGTCTTATATATATTGACCTAATTTGCAATTTAGTATTTCTGGTAATAGCTAGTTCACTACTTTGCAAGGCAGAGACAACGTCCCGCAGCAGGGAGAGTAAAAAAGCCAGCTACATTTTTAAATACAGGCAGGGATTTAAAGGTATCTGAGAACTATGGGAGGTATGAGAACCAAATAAAAATTTCAGAGAAGCAGAAACATTCTTAGCCGAACAGAGAATTGCCAACAATTTTTTTTTCTTAGGGTATTCGCTGATTCTGGTCAGAGAATTCTGGGCTTCTGTTAGGGAAAATAAACACCAGTGGAGCTCGGGGTGTTTCATCTAAGACAGAAAAACTAGAAAATGCAAGTGCTGAAATGCATGGTCAGTTTTGTCACAATATAATGTTAAGGTCTGAGCAATGCGTAAGATTAGGGAACTAGACCAGAAGCTTCTAAATGGCAAGAAAAAGTCTGCTGCAGTATTTCAGTGTCCAGTAAACAAATACTAACGGGAATGAGGAACAGAAGGTGAGAGCAGAACAGGAAGACAGCTTTCCTCAAGTACAGTACTGGCTTTCTCTCCAGACTTGCCAGATTGGGTACCTAAGTCCCCTGCTTTCTAAGTTTATGTGTTACTGAGTTTTCTTAAGGAAAACAGAAAACAACCCAGGAAAATTATGCAGGAAAGGATTTCATATAGTGAATTAGAGGCTTACCAACCGATGAAAGGCCTGGAGGAATGAAACTTGGAGACACACCTGCTAGTGCTCAGGAAATCAGAAGGTAGGGAAATTGCTGGAATCTACCGCCAATGATCCCAGCTGCCTATAGCACAAAGGTAATTCACAAGATGAAAAGTCTTAACTTTCACCAAGTGCCAAAGCCCGTTTCCCAGGCTACTGCTGCTGGAACTGTAACAGTTTCTCCTTAGCTGGTACATTTCACATTACGCATATGCTTCTTGTTGGTAAGTTCCGAACTGTATATTTTCCGGACAAAAAAACCTTGAATATTTAGTTGCTAGTCTTTCGGCTCCTGTGATACTGGGGAGGACCTGGAAGGGAATGAGAATTGTGTTGAATGTTTAAGAGACTTTCTGTTACTGTGCACCGCGGAGAGATTTTTATTCTTATCTATTCTAAATCACAGGAATGTAGCAGCATACTACTGGCTAAAAAGGTGTAAATATTCATTTTGTAAATGAAGACACATTCACTTTTTCCCAAGGAAGGCACAGCCTCCCTTTTCAATGTATTTTGTTGGTATCCCTAAAATATCTTTTATTTTTGGACGACATAATTTTTCTTTTAGTTAAACCATAATCTCACTTTGACATTGGTAATCAAACGATTAAATATATAAAAATACTGTATGTGTCTGTGTATGTGTGTACATATATACCTACCAGTAGTATTCTGTCCTCTTCTATAATAGTAGAGAGAGAGAAAGGGGGAAAATTGTTAATGAACATAGGTATTTGCATAACAAAACAAAGAGAGCTATGCATATTTGCTAACTGTTCACAAGGTCTTTATACTTTTACTGATTATAAGTTCTGCTACCAATTCCATATTCCCTTAATCCTCAACCAGTAAAAGAAATGGGTGTGATTCTTTAACCTAGCAGGGAAATCCAGTGTTATTCTTGAATAGCCCTGCTTGTATTTGTTTATTTTGGTTTCCCATGAACTTTTACCATTTGACAAAGGCATCGTTTTTTGAGAATGGATGCATGGCAAGTGAATTTCTGGAACTTCTTCATGGTTTCATTACTTGACAGCACCGTTATGGCTTATCTGCCTAGCTATGGAATGTGAAAGTGAGCCCATCAAGCAGGTGAGGCTTGTGAAGTGTGGAGCTGTCAATTGTCTCTTATAATGAAATCCAAATACCTCACCATCAAAAAGATCCAGCTGCTGTAGAATGAGAATGAACCAGTTACTCACTGGAACCTGGAAAGTACCATCCTTAGAACTCCATTTACCATCCTGTCCTGTCCTCAGAGCACTTAGTTAAGGACTGAAAGTCTAAAAAAAAAAATCAATTACTTGGTAATTAGTATATCTGAAAATGTTGTTGATATGTGTGGTTGTTGGAGAACCTGAAAAGATTACAACAGTTCCATTTTTGGTCTTATTTTGAAGCGACTGGAAAGTTTCTCCCTTGTTTTTAGTGATGGTGACATCAAAGACTCAGTCCTCCTGTCTGTTTACTACTTAATTTTGGAGACTAAAAATTGTAGGGACATTTAAACAAGGCTTAAGTGGACTTTCAGAGTATTTAGTGCTTGTATTTTAAACATAGATTCTCTAAGACAAGTTTCTGATTCTACCCTAATCATCAGGAGAGAGCTATTTATACACCTCTTTTTCATCTGGACTTCTTCAGGTTGCAAAGCTTTACTTACATCCTGTCTTATATCACAAGTTGCTGCTTGAATAAATAATTGCTGATTACTTGCAGTTAGTAATGGATGAAAAGGAAATCAAGTTAATGTTGGTATTATCCTAAAACTACTTTGTATTGTAACTGACTTATTTAAATTTCTACATATTTTGAATATTCATTGAAAATAAAATAACATCCAAGTAACGGGCTACATTAAAAAAAGTTTCAAATAAGTTGCTGTAGAAAACCATACATAGGGTGATTTTTTAAAAACCCTAATTATTTTATATTCAAAATATGCTTTATTTGGATACAGTGGGATTTTGAATGTATGTAAATCTTTATAGTAATAACTAACTAAACTTTCTTAATTCAAGACAGAGTTAAGCTCTAAAACTTTTTCCTATGCTGGATTTCAAAGTAAGTTATTATGATTTATGTAGATATAGATACTTATACATAGACATATTAATTTTGTTTTACCCTATCACAATCATTTATTCTAGAATAAAGTATTATTCTAAAATTCAAGAAATTTCAATCAGCATAAATGAAAACATTACAGTTATATATATTGGTTCAGTGAATAAAGTAATGGTAGAAAACTGATTTATGAAATGCTAAGGTTCAAATCAAGTATGATTGCATGATTACTGTATTTCCATTTAAATGTTAATGTACATTGTCACAAGTAAAAGTGCTTGGAATTAAAAAGTGATCTACACTCTGGTTATGGACAACATTTGCAACTATGTATTTTATTGTTATGAATACCATATTATCTTCTTAGTGACTGAGAAGAGAATCTCTTTATAAAATTAGACTAAAGGGAATAATTTTGCTGAAGTTTTAAGTTTTTATTACTTTTTTCCATAAAATTATTGCTTGATGAAAAACATTTCTCATCTTCTGTGCAGACTGCAGGTTTGTTTCTCAACAGAAACAAAGCATCAACAGTGTTTAGTAAAAGAGGCATAAAGTGATGAGGATGAAAGTGGGTTAACATAAAACTGGAAAATGAATAGTGCCTTGCTGATTTAGAAAAAAGCTTGGGGCAAGAAAACAAAACTGCAATTAACTGTTTCTACTAAGAAGCCATGTTCTATGTATGCATCATTATCCTTTCTGTGAACCTCTGCCTCAATCATCTAAATATTTTTCCACATCAAAGTATGCCTATCAGGGTTGTATTTTTTTTTTATTATTGTACTTTATATTCTGGGGTACATGTGCAGAACATGCAGGATTATTGCATAGGTACACACATGGCAATATGGTTTGCTGCCTCCATCCCCCCGTCACCTACATGTGGCATTTCTCCCAAGGTTATCCCTCCCTAACTCCCCAACCCCCAGTGTCCCTCCCCTAGGACCTCCAACAGACCTATGTGTGATGCTCCCCTCATTGTGTCATTGTGTTCTCATTGTTCAACAACTGCCTATGAGTGAGAACATGCAGTGTTTGATTTTCTGTTCTTGTGTCAGTTTCCTGAAAATGATGGTTTCCAGATTCATCCATGTCCCTACAAAGGACACAAACTCATCCTTTTTTATGGCTGCATAGTATTCCATGTTGTGTATGTGCCACATTTTCCTTGTCCAGACTATCATTCATGGGCATTTGGGTTGGTTCTAGGTCTTTGCTATCGTAAACAGTGCCACTATGAACATATGTGTGCATGTGTCTTTATGACAGAATGATTTATAATCCTTTTGGTATATACCCAGTAATGAGATTGCTGGGTCAAATGAAATTTCTATTTCTAGGTCCTTGAGGAATCACCACACTGTCTTCCACAATGGTTGAACTAGTTTATACTCCCACCAACAGTGTAAAAGTGTTCCTATTTCTCCACAACCTCTCCAGCATCTGTTGTCTCCAGATTTTTTAATGATCATTCTAACTGGTGTGAGGAGGGATCTCAATGTGGTTTTGATTTGCATTTATCTAATAATTAGTGATGATGAGTATTTTTTCATGTGTTTGTTGTCCTCATATATGTCTTCTTTTGAAAAGTCTCTGTTCATATCCTTCACCTACTTTTGGGTGGGTTTGTTTGATTTTTTTCTTGTAAATGTTTAAGTTCTTTGTAGGTTTTGGATATTAGCCCTTTGTCAGATGGGTAAACTGCAAAAATTTTTCCCCATTCTTTTGCCTGCAGGTTCATTCTACTAATTGTTTCTTTTGCTGTACAGAAGCTCTGGAGTTTAATTAGGTCCCATTTGTTTATTTTGGCTTTTATTGCCAATGCTTTTGGTGTTTTAGTCATGAAGTCCTTGCCTACACCTATGTCCTGAATGGTTTTGCCTAGGCTTTCTTCTAGGGTTTTTATGATGTTAGGACTTATGTTTAAGTCTTTAATCCATCTGGAGTTAATTTTAGTGTAAGGTATCAGGAAGGGGTCCAGTTTCTGCTTTCTGCACATGGCTAGCCAGGTTTCCCAACACTGTTTATTAAACAGGAATCCCTTCTCCATTGCTTGTTTTTGTCAGGTTTGTTGAAGATCAGATGGTTGTACACATGTGGCGTTGCCTCATGGGCCTCTGTTCTGTTCCATTGGTCTATATCTCTGTTTTGGTACCAATACCATGCTGTTGTGATTACTGTAGCCTTGTAGTATAGTCTGAAATCAGGAAGCATGAGGCCTCCGGCTTTGTTCTTTTTGCTTAGGATTGTCTTGGCTATGTGGGCTCTCTTTCGGTTCCATATGAAGTTTAAGATGGTTTATTCCAGTTCTGTGAAGAAGGTCATTGGTAGCTTGATAGAGATAGCATTGAATCTGTAAATTACTTTGGGCAGTATGGCCATTTTCATGATACTGATCCTTCTTAACCTTGAGTATGGAATGTTACTCCACCTGTTTGTGTTCTCTCTCTTATTTTGTTGATCAGTGGTTTGCAGTTCTCCTTGAAGAGGTCCTTTACATTCTTTGTTAGTTGTATTCCTAGGTATTTTATTCTCTTTGTAGCAATTGTGAATGGGAGTTTGCTCATGATTTGGCTCTGTTAGTCTGTTATTGGTGCATAGAAATGTTTGTGATTTCTGCACATTGATTTTGTATCTTAAGATTTTGCTGAAGTTGCTTATCAGTTTCAGGAGATTTTGGACTGAGATGATAGGGTCTTCTAAATATACAATCATGTTGTTTGCAAATAGAGATGACTTGACTTCCTGCTTTCCTAATTGAATACCCTTTATTTATTTATTTTTTTTCTTGCCTAATGGCTCTGGCTAGAACTTCCAATACTATATTGAATAGAAGTGGTGAGAGCAGACCTCTTGTCTAGTGCTGGATTTCAAAGGGAATGCTTCCAGTTTTTGCCCATTCAGTATGATACTGGCTATAGTTTTGTCATAAATAGCTTTTATTGTTTTGAGATATGTTCCTTTGATACCTAGTTTATTGAGAGTTGTTAGCATAAAGGGCTGTTGAAGTTTTTCAAAGGCTTTCTCTGCATCTGTTGAAAAAAATCACATGGTTTTTGTCTTTGGTTCTATTTATGTGGTGGATTACGTTTATAGACTTTCATATGATGAACCAGCCTTGCACCCCTGGAATGAAGCCTACTTGATCGTGATGGATAAGTTTTTGGATGTGCTGTTGCAATCTGTTTGCCAGTATTTTACTGAAGATTTTTGCATCTATGTTCATAAAGGAAATTGGCCTAAAGTTTTATTTTTTTGTTGAGTCTCTGCCAGGTTTTGGTATCAGGATGATGTTGGTCTCATAAAATGATTTGGGAAGAGTTTCCTCTTTTTGTATTGTTTGGAATAGTTTCAGAAGGAATGGTACCAACTCCTCTTTGTATGTCTGGTAGAATTCAGCTGTGAACCCGTCTGGACCTGGACTTATTTTGGTTGGTAGGCTATTAATTGCTGTCTCAACTTCAGCCCTTGTTATTGGTCTGTACAAGGTTTCAACTTCTTCCTGGTTTAGCGTGGGAGGGTGCAAGTGTCCAGGAATTTATCCATTTCTTCCAGGTTTACTGGTTTATGTGCATAGAGTTGTTTATGGTAATCTCTGATTGTAATCTGTATTTCTGTGGAATCAGTGGTGATATCACTTTTATCATTTTTTATTGCTTCTATTTGATTCTTTTCCTTTTTCTATTAATCTGGCTAGCAGTCTGTCTCTTTTGTTGGTCTTTTCAGAAAACCACCTCCTGGATTTTTTGATTTTTTGAAGGGTTTTTTTTTTTTTTTATCTCTATCTCCTTCATTTCTGCTCTGATCTTAGTTAGTTCTTGTCTTCTGCTAGCTTTTGAGACTTTTTGATCTTGCTCCTCTAGCTCTTTCAATTTTGACAATAGAGTGCCAATTTTAGATCTTTCCTCGCTTCTCATGTGGGCATTCATTGCAATAAATTTGCCTCTACACAATGCTTTAAATGTGTCCCAGAGATTCCAGTATGTTGTATCTTTGTTCTCTTGGTTTCAAAGAACATCTTTATTTCTGCCTTCATTTCTTGGTTTATCCAGTCAACATTCAGGAGCCAGTGGTTCAGTTTCCATGGAGCTGTGCAGTTCTGAGTTACTTTCTTAATTCTGAGTTCTAATTTGATTGCCCTGTGGTCTGAGAGACTGTTAGTTATGATTTGCATTCTTTTGCATTTGATGAGGAGTGACTTATTTTCAATTATGTGGTCAATTTTAGAGTAGGTACAATGTAGTGCTGAGAAGAATGTATATTCTGTGGATTTGGGGTGGAGAGTTCTGTAAATGTCTATTAGGTCTGCCTGGTCCAGATCTGAGTTCAAGTCCTGGATGTCCTTGTTAATTTACTGTCTTGTTGATGTGTCTAATATTGAAAGTGGAGTGTTAAAATCTCCCACTATTATTGTGTGGGAGTCTAAGTCTCTTTGTAGGTCATTAAGAACTTGCTTTATGTATCTGGGTGCTCCTGTATTGGATGAGTATATATTTAGGATTATTCACTTTCTTGATGCATTGATCCTTTTACCATTATCTAATTCTTTGTCTCTTTTGATATATGTTGGTTTAAGGTCCATTTTATCAGAGTCTAGGATTGCAACTCTTGCTTTTTTTGCTCTCCATTTGCTTGATAAATCTTCCTCCATCCCTTTGTTTTTAGCCTATGTGTGTCCTTGCACTTGAGATGAGTTTCCTGAATACAGCACACCAATGGGTCTTGACTTTTTATTCAGTTTGCCAGTCTGTGTCTTTTGATTGGGGCATTTAGCCCATTTACATTTAAGGTTAATATTGTTATATGTGAATTTGATCTTACCATTTTGATGCTAGCTGGATGTTTTGTCCATTAGTTGACATATATTTTTTCATTGTTTTGATGGTTCTTACCATTTGGTATGTTTTTGGAGTAGCTTTACTGATTGTTCCTTTCTATGTTTAGTGCTTCTTTCAGGCGCTCTGGTAAGGCAGGCCTGGTGGTGACAAAATCTCTCAGCAATTGCTTGTCCATAAAGGATTTTCTTTCTCCTTCACTTATGAAGCTTATTTTTGCTGGATATAAAATTCTAGGTTGAAAATTCTTTTCTTTAAGGATGTTGAATATTGGCCCCCACTCTCTTCTGGCTTGCAGGGTTTCTGACAAGAGAGCTGCTGTGAGTCTGGTGGTCTTCCCTTTGGTGTTAACCCGACCTTTCTCTCTGGTGGCCCTTAGCATTTTTTCCTTCATTTCAAACCTGGTGAATCTGACAATTATATGCCTTGGGGTTGCTCTTCTTGAGGAATATCTTTGTGGTGTTCTCTGTATTACCTGGACTTGAATGTTGGCCTGGCTTGCTAGGTTGGGGAAGTTCTCCTGGCTAATATCCTGAGACTGTTTTCCAGCTTGGATTCATTCCGTCACCTTCAGGTACACCTATCAAATGTAGATTAGGTCTTTTCACATAATCCCATATTTCTTGGAGGCTTTGTTCATTTCTTCTCAGTCTTTTTTTATCTAATCTTGCCTTCTCATTTTATTTCATTGAGTTGTTCTTCAATCTCTGATATCCTTTCTTCTGCTTCATCGATTTGGCTATTGAAACTTGTATATGCTTCGCAAAGTTCTCGTGCTGTGATTTTTCAGCTCCATCAAGTCGTTTATATTCTTCTCTAAGCTGTTTATTCTAGTTAGCATCTCATCTAAACTTTTTTTCTAGTTTCTTAGTTTCTTTCCATTGGGTTAGCACATGTTCTTTTAGCTCTGAGAAGTTTGTTATTACCCGCCTTCTGAAGCCTGTTTCTGTCAATTCATCAGATTCATTGTCCATCCATCTTTGATCCTTTGTTGATGAGGAGTGATCCTTTAGAGAAGGAGAGGCGTTCTGGTTTTTGGTGTTTTCATCCTTTTTGCACTGGTTTCTTCCCATCTTCTTGGCTTTATCTACCTATGGTTTTGTTCGGTCGGGATTTCTGAGTGGACGTCCTTTTTCTTGATGATGAAGCTATTTCTTTCTGTTTCTTAGTTTTCCTTCTAACAGTCAGGCCCCTCTGCTGCAGGACTGCTGGAGATCCGCTACAGACCCTGCTTGTCTTGGGATCAACTGTGGGGGCTGCGGAACAGTAAGGGTTGCTGCCAGTTTCTTCTGTTACCTTCTTCTCAGGAGGGTACCTGCCAGATGTCAGCCTGAGCTCTCCTTTATGTGGTGTCTCTTTGGGTATGCAGGTGTCAGATAGTCTGTCCCTCAAGTGCTGTGCTGGAAGCTCTGTTATTCCTTGCAGAGCTGCTGGACAGGTACATTTAGGTCTGCTGCAGCAGAACTCATAACTGCCTCTTTCCCCAGGTGCTCTGTCCTAGGAAGGTTGTCTTTATTTATAAGTTCCTGTTATGCTGCTGCCTTTTTTCAGAGATGCCCTGTCCCACATGGAGTAGTCTAGTTACAGTCTGCCAGCCGAGGCGTTGCTGAGCTGCTGCAGGTTCTGCACAGCTGCTATGTGAACTGCCTGGGTACTGGCAGACTGCATAGGTAGTGGAGGTAGCCCTTCCCCCACTGAGTTGGACCGTCCTTGGGTTAGCTGCACTTGCTGGGAAACTGAGTGTTTCAGATTGCTTGTTTTGTGGGAGTGGTGCCTGCAGAGCCAGATCACCTGACTCCCTGTCTCTGCCTCCTCTCTTTCAGTTGAATGGGTGGTTCTGTCTCCCAGGAGTTCCAGGCCCCATTTGAAATGGCCACACTGATTCATCAGTTTCTGTGTGCCAACCCAGCACCAGCTGAAACCCCTGTGCTGAAAAGTCATGGTGCTTTTCTGCCCGGGAATCGCCTGGTCTGTGGACAGTGAAAATTTGTTTGGAAATGTGGTGGGCACTCAGCCTCTGCATTATTCTCGCTGGGAATTGCACTCTGGAGCTGTTCCTATTTGGCCATCTTGGATCCCGACCGATAGAATATATTTTTATACATTAACTCATACTTGGCTTCGTGTGTTATAATGGTTGACTGATAAATTTAGATTTTTTTCAAGCATTGTGAAATTACCTATTGTATTATAACTTAGAAGTAAGTCAATTTAGGATTTATTATATCAACTAAATTATAGGGAATATAAGTTACAATACCAATATAATTCTAAAGCAAAATAACATCACTTCCAGTATATTTTTAAAGGAATATGGAATTCCTCACATAATGTAATGGTTGATGGCTGTCTGCAGAATATGAGGCTCTTTGTGGTACTGAAATATTCCATTTTCTTTCAGGCACTTGCTATAAATGTGCATGACAACTGCTTTCATGTGGGTGAACAATGGAATAACATTTTAATCCTCACTCTAAAAGAAGGATTGGTCGCAGAGAAAAGTGAGTTCAATTATTTTCTTAAAAATATAAGGTGAAGGAAATTATCCTACTTATAAAGTGGTCATTGCTTACATAGTGACATTTTATTCAACATACATTATTCTAAAAAAAAATAAAATAATTGACAAGTTATTATGCTCCACATATCTTTGGAGCCCTCTCAATTCTAAAAGGATGAATGTTGTTATTGATTTTTTTGGTAGAAGAGTAATGGCATATGCTTTAGTACTTAGTCATTATAGATGACAATAGAATATGAGGAATGACAACTAGATGTCTTATTTTCAATATATTTTTCTCTTTTAAATGAAAGTCTTTTAGAATCACCACTGTATAATACAGAGCCTGGGAAAATGGAAATAATAAATTCAAAACTAACCAACATGCACCTAAGTCAAAAGTATATCTCTCCTGATAATTTCAAACACATGTAAAATGAAAAAGGCAGTACTGATAAATAACACTATATTTCTGAAGAAATGACATTCATATAGTAGCATTAGGTTTTTGTAGAACTTCCTTTTTTTCCTTTTTTTTTATTTTTATTTTTTTGCTATACCACACAGTTATTGTTTTTCTTTCCTTCTATTTGAGATTAAGCTAATATTAAGATTAACTGTTTACAGATGATGTCATAGTTCTCTGTTAAGTTTGTTTAAAACCCACAACGTTGAATACTCTAATATTAAGCAGCCTGCAATTTAAACTTTAAACAATTAAACTAAAATTGATTTTCACAAATTTAAACTTTTTAAAATCCCATATTATGCAGTATCCTAATTCTTTATTTGAATATATTAAATGACTTGCTTTTATATAAAATTAGCTTTGGATGCAGTTAAGGAACACTAAATATTTCCATACTATGAATAAATAATGACTGAAAATTTAAAACGCATATTAGATAAAGTAAAAAGTTTACCTTCTGTCTTTCTCCAAACTGCATATTGTCAAACCCATCTTGTATTGAAATACTCAAAGTAACTTCTTTCATCACTAATGTTCCATATTAATTATTTTTATTTTTATTATGTCAGATTCAATGATGTTCACAAAATTTTGGAAATAACCTACCCATTAGTTTTATCAGGTTTTCTTGTTACTACTTAAACATTTTATCACACAACTAAGACTGTATGCTCTTTGACATCAGACTTAGTTCTAATTACTATTCATATTTCCTAGAGTGTGTACCTCATTCCAGTACATAAATGCTGATAGGAGAAATACATTTAAAAAAAATAGATAGGTAGAATGAAAGGAAACTGATTGTCACTAAAATATTTTAGGCCAGAAACCTATATGAGAAGAAAGCATATAGGTTTCTCCTTGAGTGAGTTAAGCTATTGATAATAGTGAGCTAGAGAGAAGAGACTCCAATATGGCCCCTGTGACAGAAGTCAGTATCAGTAGACTAAGAATGAGTACAAGGAGTAGAGTTCATTCATTATTTTCTCTGTCAGTAACTAAAGAATTAGTTATTCTTCAGTGTTTGTCATAATACACTAAGGACTTATTTAAGTTGCTCCTTTCCTATTTATTTAACAGAAGGAATGACACCATAACTTAATCAAACTTATTTTAACTATGTAATTTTTTAAGAAAAATATTTATTCGGTGTTATCATGTATTATCCACAGAAAAGTTAAAGAAAAATCATAGAGGATGTGTATTGTATGTTGACAGCAGTGGGGAATGAAAAGTATTAAGAACTATGAAAAATGTTAATGCTATCGACATGATTTTTCCATTATTTGAATATAAACTACTAATAGTATAAAAATAGAGTTTAAAAAAAGGTAGTTTTTAGTAGACATATATTTATAATGGGATTTTTAAATCTACCCCTCATTTATTCTTTGTGTTATGAACAATTCAATTATATTCTTTTAGTTATTTAAAATGTACAATTAAATTGTTATTGACTAGATTTCCTCTGTTGTGCTATCAAATACTAGATCTTATTCATACTTTCAATTCTTTTTTTTTGTTGTTGATAACCCTTCAACCATCCCTGCCTCCTCCCTTTCCTCCCACTCCCCTTTGCCGCCTCTCATCAGCATCCTTCCGTTTTCTATCTCCATGAGTTCAATTGTGTTGATATTTAGGTACCACAAATAAGTGGGAACATATGATGATAAGCCAGGTATAAGGGCATTTTTATAGACTTAATTGAATATACCTTCTAAAACATTCCCATCTTCATTATTAATTTAGAAATGAGTACAGTGACACTCATAAAAGAGTGTATTTCAAATGATGAGGAATAAAGACAGTGTTCTGCAAACATATTATTATATTTTTCTTTCCCCACATATAATTGTGACAACTGTATTAAGTGATAGATTGTGTTGATTTGATTGAATTATTCCATTTTGGATTATACATATCTACATTTGTAGATAATAAACAGTTGAATATATATTTTTATATATTTTTATATATTGTTCACTTTGTGTGCTTCCACTTCTACCAAGCAGTTTTCTGTGTTTGCAAGATAATTATATTATTTGGTATTATAACAATTGTTACTTTAAGAATTAATAGTATCAATGCTAGGAAAAAAATGGATTAAATAAAAGTAAAACAAATACATATAAGATAATCTATTTGTAAATTTAAAATACTGGTTAAACAGTTTCCCAGAGGAGTTAAATTTTCAGGATCATTAATTTACCATAAATTTTTTGTAGTTCAATAATCTAATAACAACCAAGACAGTTTTAATATTTTGCCACAAATAATCAGAAAATCTTTTAAAAGTTTTGCTAACTACTACAATTTCAAAATTAATATGAGCTAAAACAACATTTTTTGTGGAAAATGTACTTGTTACTTTCAGCTCTCAGAGAGCCTAGTTTGAGCCTGTCTAGAGGCTGTGATGGGGAATTAACAGAATACCATCCAAATTAGCAGGGCACAATCTAGTGGGAGTAAGAAGTTACAGAGAGAAAGTAATTTAAAAGGTTGGTTTTCAAGAATTATGACAAAAAAAGAAACCTTGAGTATGCATATGTTTGATGCTTTTATTAAAATGTTAAGTATTCATTTCAAAAGCTACATCTATGAGTAGTATTGTACTGACAAATAAGTCATGCCTTTCAATAATGAAGAGATCACTTTATCCAATATGAAAAGAAGTCATAATAAAATAGCATTAAACAAATGTTTCAAGTTCATAGGCATGAGATTCATGCTGAAATCTCATCACTATCTTACAGTAGTTTTCAATACATGTCAAGACTTCATAGTTATATTTTGCAGTTAAATTTGTTCTTGATTTAACTATTGTAGATACTAATGCCAAAACTGCAGAAAGCACCCATTTCAAAGAAAAAGTTGAAATGATTGACTAAATTTATCAGATGCCCAATGCTCAGTACTTTTCATGCCAGTAGCACCTTTGGAGGCTTTCCAAAGATTTGGAATTGAATGAACGTAGAAAGGAACCACATTTCTTCTTCAGCAGCAGTCAGTGTATGCAATTTACATTGCTGGAAAACTGTGGTATAATAATCTGAATAGAGTCAGGAATATTTGTTCTGATGCTTGAGAAATTAACCTTATTTCAAAAACACTACAATCAATTGACAAATAATGTAATAACATCTTTTATCTGGAAAAGCAAACCTCTATTCTTCCCAAGCAATGATCTACTTTATATACCTGCAATTACTGTTTACAAAACTTCCCTTTACACTGTTTTTTAAAATTATTTGATAAGATAATCTATATTTCATGGTGAGAACTGTAGAAAAAGTGCAGAAAAATGAATAATTAATACAGGAAAACCAACTCTTACCAAATAATTGATTTATAAATTAATAAATATCACTTAATGAAGATAATTTCTCAGCCATTCCTGGAGTTCATTAGATATGTGCTACCAGATTAAAAAATTACAGCTTTTGTCTTTATAACTTAGCACATAAAATAGTTTTTTGACATTAAACTGTGATTATAAAACTTCAATTTTCAGCTCCATATGTAAAAATATTGGATGTTGTCATTCTCATTATTACAAAAAAAAAAAAACTTGAACAAATGGACAGGAAATGATTTATTGGATCCATCAGAGAATTTATATCAGTTGACAAATGACCACTGAAGAGACTCTGAAGAGAGAGGGAAATATAGTAAATAACATCTGATATCAACTTACCTGGAGCAGAAAACTCTAGTGCCATAAAATAGTAGGATAATTGACAGTAGGTTATTTTGATAAATACCTAGAGGTAGAGTGTGGATTAGCTTGTGAATAAGAAACTCCTGGGGCCCTTGTCCAAATTTTTGTCAGTTTTATCTACAGGAATTCCATCAGGTTATCGTGTTGAAGATCTGGGTAACACATTCAACCATTTGGGGGATGGGAAGCAGAAAAATAGCCATTTTGAAATAACTACGGACCATTTTCCACAACAAATGCCGACACTCCAAGGAAAATTATTTTATTAGAGCCTTTTTGGGAAAGAAAGGACAATTATCCAACTTTAGCTCCTTCTAGGTTTTTTTGAATGCTGATAAACATTAATGAAAGTCATAGGCCGGGCATGGTTGCTCATGCCTGTAATCCCAGCACTTTGGGAGGCCCAAGCAGGTAGATCATGACATCAAGAGTTCAAGACAAGCCTAGCAAACATAGCGAAACCCTGTCTCTACTAAAAATACAAAAATTAGCCGAGTGTGGTGGCACCCACCTGTAGTCCCAGCTACTTGGGAGGCTGAGGCAGGAGAATCTCTTGAACCCAGGAGTTGGAGGTTCCAGTGAGCTGAGACCATGCCATTGCACTCCAGCCTGGATGAAAGAGTGAGATTCCACCTAAAAATAAATAAATAAATAAAGTCACAGTTGCTACAAAACAACAAGAAGTGAATGAATTAATAAGAAAATTACATTGAAATTATTTACAATAAAAGAATTACAATCACGGGATTATAGACTACTTTCCACCTCACACACCCTACCACTCTCCGTTTCAACAGAGCTCCAATATAATAATGATGAATTACAATTGACAGTGTTGCAGGACACACAAGACCATCTTAAAAACAACTCAGAGACAGTGGCTGGGGAGGGTACAAGGACATTAGGAAAAGCTGAAGCCCCTAGCACCTGCAGCTACAGGAAAAAATGAGCAGAATGCCCAAAACAATCTAATTTGGCACACCCTATTCAAACTATAGCACATATAAGGAAAGACTTACAAAGGAAGTCAGAGTAAAAAATGTCTTAGCTACAGAGGAACAAGGATAAGAATTAAAGAAGTAAGGAAGAAGTAAAGATATTCTCAGACAAGCAAAATCTGGGAGAATATTTTGCCAGTAGACTTGGCTTGCAGGAAATATCAAAAAAATTTCTTCAAAGTGAATAAGAACTATATAGATCAAAAACTCAGATCTACATAAGGAAAGTTTCAGAAAAGGAATAAAATGAAGAGAAAATAATATTAGTAAATCTAATAAAGAATTATTTGTCCAAACTAAAAATAGTAACAATATTTGGGTATTTATAACCACACAGAAAAGTTAATTGAATGGCAACATTATAAAAAGAATAAGGAAGGAGTCAGAAATTTTATTGTAAAAAATACTTGCCCTATCCCTGAAACTGTGTATTTTTATTTGAAAGTAGACTTAGGTTAGTTATTCGTATATATTGAAAACATCTGGATAACCACTTTCATTCAACTAGAAGTGCATAATTTCAAAAATATCAAATGTTGTTGAGATGCAGAACAAGAACATTTATCCCTCATTGATGGAAATGTAAAATGGTAAGTCACTTTTGAAGACAATTTTTCTGTTTCTTACCAAGCTAACCATAGTCTAACCACATGATACTGCAAACACACTGTAGCTATTCATCCAAATGCGCTGAAAAACTATTGTTAAATCAAATTTAGTATATAGCTGCCTTCTTACATGTTTAAGTTCAGCCTAAAGGTTTTTAGGTACATTGTGAACTATAACAAGTAGAGGTGTAAACCAACCGTAGTCCACAACTGTGCCAATTGCTGAGTTTTGGCCAAATATGGCCAACCGTTCAAACTGTTTTCAAATAATGCAAACACCAAGCTGTAACCAATCCAGTTGTTCCTGTATCTCACTTCTGTTTTCTGCACATCACTTTCCTTTTGCTGTCCACAAATCTTCTTCCACCACAGGGCTGTGGTGGAGTCTCTCTGAATCTGCTGTGATTCTGGGAGCTGCCTGATTCATACTTCATTCATTGCTCAATTAAACTTCTTTGAATTTAATTCAGCTGAAGTTGTTCTTTTAACACCATGTACCACAAAATCTTGTGCCTAAATGTAGTGAGTTTATCCATATTTGTCAAAAACAGGAAGCAAACAAGATGCCCTTCAGAAAGTGACTGAATAAGCAAATTTTGGTACATTAACACAATGAAATAGAATTCCATTCACAAAAATAAAATTGGCTATCAATCCACAAAGAGATATGGAGGAAACTTAAATATTTACAGTGCTAAGTGAAAGAAGGAAACCAGAAAAAGCTACCTACTATACCATTCCAATTATATTACATTTGGTCAAAAATACAACCATAGAGATGTTGAAAAGATCATTAGTTGACAAAAACTTGAGAGGAGAAATGACCATATGAAGAGCGGATAATTTGTGGATTATTTTATTTCTTATGACACTGTAATTATACATAGATGCCACTATGCATTTTTTTACAAAAACCATAGTCTACAACATAAGGGGCCTACTTTAATGTATGAAAATTTTAAAAATCATTAAGGAGGTAATAAAATTCAAGAGAAGCAGGCAGATTGTGACAAGAATATCTAAATGTGTTACAAATGTATAACAAAACCTTACTGAAAAGTGAAATGAGAAAGGAAGATGAAAAGAGAGGGGAACAATTATTTGGAAATGATCTGAGTCTGTAAGACTAAAAGCAGAAGGAAATGCTTATAAACTCTTCAGTTGATAAACTTGTTTCAAGTGGTGATAAAGTGTATCAATTTTGATGCTGCTATGCATGTATATTAAACTTGAACAATTAAATAAATGGATGGCAGACGGTTACAGCCATGTTTCTCACTCATAGACAGGGAATTTACAAATAGAGGTTAAAATGATTCATGTGGTAATGGATTAGAGTTGGAGACATCAGTAAAATATCTCATTTAATTTACTACAGATACAGATGTTTACATACTAAAATATTTATAGATATCCATATATATGCAAATTAGTATGCCTGCGTATATTTTTTTGCTCTTTCAGTTGAGAGAGTTTAGAAAGAATGCTACCCCCAAGGCTCATGAACATATCTATTGCCCAGATCTTGATTTCTAATATTCTCTATCAAAAGTCAGCTAGACTCAGTGTCTCATGCCTGTAATCCCGGCAATTCGTGAGGTTGTGACAGGTCAACCTCACTTGAAACGAGGAGTTCAAGATAAACCTGGCCAACATGGTAAAAGTAATCAGAGCTCTTGGAAGAAATGGCTGATTCTAAGACTGGGTGAGAAAATGGACACAATTAGCATATGATCTTTTAGTGCCAGAAACTAAGGAAGTGCTCAAAACACACACACACACACACACACACACACACACACACACACACACCCACCCCATACTAGGGAGACATCAAAGATGCACAGGAACTAACTGATAGCCAGTGAAAGATCTACCAATGGCTGAAACTGATATAATTTCAGCAAAAAATAAAAATAAATAAAGGTACATAATATTATGAAATAAATAAAATAAATATTCATGACTCATGTAGACATAAATAATTGAATAAATTAATAAATGGTATAAAAGAGAGAAATATATTTATTATGTAGAAGAATCCCAAATAGCTCCCACTGCTTAAATATGAGGTATGCATGGTGACTTTCTTCCAACAAGTACAGTATGGAAAGAATAATAATAAAGAGCTATTTTACAAGAGAGATCTGATGAACGTGACTTCAGCCATATAACCAAGGTCAGCATCAAGAGTGATAAATCATGTTGATAATATGTACCCTTGATATGATGTGATGAAAAGTGCATTTTAATTCTGTGATCTTCTTCTCACAATCTACAACCTCAGTCTAATCATGAGACATATTCCAATAGAGGGTCATCCTACAAAATAATTTACCATCACTCTTTACATTTGTCAGGTCATCAAACAAAGAAGAAAAGTTGGGAAAAATATCACAGTCAAGAGTAGCCTAAGGAGATGTGACCTCTAAAGGTGGCATGGTAATCCTGAATGAAATCCAAGAACAGAAAAAGAACAAAAGGCAAAACTAAGACATTTAAACAAACCATTATTTATAACCAATATGTCATAGTAACATAGAGTGCTAATAATTGGATAAACTTTCAGTGGCAGGGAACTCTGTTCTATATGCCCAATTTTTCTGTAAACTCAAAACTCTTATTCTGTTAATAAAAATATAATTAACAAGATTGACAAAAGTTTTTAGATTGATAGAACCAATCATTTGTGATATTATGAGATTTGATTATCTGTGGAAATAATATCTATAGATAATAACGGACAGCAAACCAAATGTAACAGTTATTATCTACTCTCCACACATCAACAAGGTTAGACACCTCTATACTTAGAAGTTTCTAAACATTATTTTTACTTTTAGACAACTCTAGTGACAGAGAAGCATTATAGATATCATTTTGGACTTGATGATCATATCAAGTCTCATAGTTTTAAATATTGCATATGCCTGGAAAACCCACAAATGAACATCACTTGTATGGACACTCTCAAATTTCAGATTCCTTTCTCTTAGAATGTTTAAGAGACATTTAAACTTTAACATGTCCAAAAACAAACTCCCGTTATATTTCCATCACAAAGTGCCTTTTTCTCAGTAGGATCTGCATCACTAATAGCAAAGCCAAGTCTTTCATTGTGCCAGCCCAAACCCACACAGTTTCCTTAATTTCTCTTTTGAACACCTTACATCAGTCAGTAAATCCAATTAGATCTACTTTTAAAATATCATCGGACTCTGACTACTTGTCAAATTTTCATTAATATTTCCTCATCCAGCATTTCCTTCTTACATTTTTTGCAATAGCTTCAAAACGGGATTCCTTGCCTTTGTTCTTGACATTCTAACATTGAAACCACAGTGATTATATTTAATTTAAAAGTTGCCTCATGTAAATTATGTTTAGAATCCTCCAGAATCTCTCATATCACTAAATAAAACTAAGAGCTTCCACTGTTAAGACTTAAGTTCCTATCTTCACCCTACCATACCTAAGAAGTCTCCTACTAATTTCTTTCTTATTCATTTTTGATCCAGTTGCTGTTTCTGGAAAAGTATATTTTTTTCCAGCTCAGACTTTTGCACTTATTCATTCTACCTTCTGCCTGAACATCATCAAAAGTGTCTACATATTCTTCTTATTTTCTTAAACCACTTCAAGAATTTGTTCTAAACTCACCTTCTCATTACTGACTTCCCTGCCTGTATCATTTAAATTGCAGAAAGCCTAACTCATTTCTCAGATTGTGTATACACCGTTGTGATGTATTTTTCTCTGCAGTGCTCATCTCCAACTACTAAACAATATATTTTACTTATTCATTTGTTAATTATTGTTATTTTGTAACTATAATGCTAGCTCCAGGGTCAGGTATTTTGCATCTTATTCATTGTTGTAATCATCCACTTAGAACTAGGAGATCTCAAAACAAATTTTCAAGAGAATGAATAAATAAGCAATGTCTAGTTGAAAAACTGTCAATATTGGCCCTCAAATCTAAATGTCAACAATGTCATATAACCAAACACTTTTTGAATTAGACCAGAAGTCACAAAGGCCAAACACCACATCTAGGCATCTATAATATCAGTGGAAATCTGGTTTTACTTTTGCCTCATTAAAATTTCTTGAATTACAGATGATCTTTTTCAGAAGTTTATTTAATTTTTCCATATTAGAAAATATGAGCACCTAACACTTCCTCAAGGACCTAGAAATAGAAATTCCATTTGACCCAGCAATCCCATTAGTGGGCATATACCCAAAGGATTATAAATTGTTCTACTATAAGGACACATGCACACGAATGTTCATTGCAGCACTGTTGACAATAGCAAACACCAGGAACCAACCCAAATGCCCATGGATAATAGACTGGACAAGGAAAATGTGGCACATATACACCATGGAATATTATGCAGCCATAAAAAACGATGAGTTCATGTCCTTTTTAGGGACATAGATGAATCTGGAAACCATCATTCTCAGCAAACTGACACAAGAACACAAAATCAAACACCACATGTTCTCACTCATAGGTGTTAAACAGTGAGAACCCATGGCACAAGGAGGGGAGCATCAAAAACTGGGGTCTGTTATGGGGGAATAGGTGAGGGACAGTGGAGGTTGGGGAGGGATAAAATGGGGAAGAAGGTGACAGGGGGATGGAGGCACTAAAGCACATTGCCATGTATGTACCTATGCAACAATTCTGCATTATCTGCACATGTACCCCAGAATCTAAAGTACAATAAAAAATGTATTTAAAAAAACAGTACCAAAGTCTAACAAGTCTAAACCAAAATCTGCAAGTTTCTAAAGTTAATGGGCAGTTATGGTAGTTTGTGGTGTTTGCAAAGGGTTCCTACACACTCACACAAAGGGTATAAAATTGGACAAAGTTGTCAAGAACTATCATTTCAAGGTTCTGGAAATCCATAAAAAGCAGACAACTTGTTAAGTGTTTATTCTTGAATAACTACTAGATCATGAGTTTAAAACAACAAGCATTTATGATCTTCTTTCCTGAGTCTCCAGTGTCTCCTAAAGCTCAGTCAATGAATGAAACAAAACCACAAGTTTGTTTTTATGAGAGGGTGAATTAATCCTCAATGAGTGACCAAAAGCCCTGGCTTTTTCAGCTTATTAAAAAACAAAACAAAAAACAAAACAAAAAAACAGGCTCTATAGAAAACAAGTGTTTAAAATTAACAGATTTGCTTGCCTAGCAGATTGTTCAGTGAGAAATTATTCGAATAGAGAGACCTTAGAAATGAAAAAAGCCACAGAAAAGCAAGTTACTTTCTTCACATTCCCTTCCTGGGCTGAAATATTACAAATGAGTGGGAGATCTGTTCCTACATAAACACTGAAAAAAAGAGACAAAGATAACTTGAGAATTGATAAGGTTTAGTGTATGCACTCTCATTAAACATTTGGCAGAGGTCTTATAAACTCATTCATTTGAGCTTGACTTTTGCCCAAATCACTGGCTGACCACTAAGTTATGTAGGTGACACTTTGAAATACAAGTTAGAAAATACAAATAAGATTAGAAATCCAGAGCAGAGAAATCAACAGCCACACTTTACAGAGGAGACATATTCTACAGTTAATGTTCATGCTAATTATTAAAAAGTCAAGCAAACAAAAGACATAGAAGAGTAAATCAGATCTTATTTGGTCATAATTTAAAAAAACAAATAATCAGAATAGTTTAGCTCATAGTCAGAAAGAAAAAAAATCAATAGATGGGTCAAGATGTTTTATTAGGTAAAAAAGAACTTCAAAGCAGCCATTATAAATATGTTATTTTAAAATTATTTCTAAATAATTAAAGAAACTATAAGGAATCCAAGTCAAAATTCTGTATCTGAAAAGTATAACAGAAATAAAAATATGAGAATATGGGCTCAATAGCAGATTTGCAATATCAGATACAATAATCAGTGAAATTAAAGACAAAGTAATACATGTTATTTAACCCTCATAGAATGAAAAAAATTGAAAATAAATTACTAGAGCTTCAAAGACCTGTGAAACATAATTAAACACCTATAAGACAAATCAATCAAAGCAATGTGTTTATGTGGTTGTCCCAGAAAAAGCAAAGATTGATAGGGGTACAGACATCTACATTATATTAAAAAAACCAAACAAACAAAAAACAAAACTGCCAATTTTAGTAAAAACATTAATCTACAGATTCGCAGAAATTAATAAATGTCAAGTTTTATAAAACGATATTTAGACAATTGTGGCAAGTGCTGAAAGCCAAAGATAATTTGAAAACCCTTTTATTTTATTTTTTCCTAATCCAAAGACTTTTGCTATGAAAATCTTTAATGCATCAAGGGATAAACGGCACAGCACTTAAAAGAGAACAATATTATGACTAATGGGAGACTTCTTCAAATATAATAGAGATTAGATGCATTTGAATGATAATGCAAATTTCTGAAGCAAAACAGATAAAGAAAACTCAGCCAAAAATTTTATATCCAGCAAAGCTGTTATTCCAAAATAAATGCAAAAAAAGAAAAAGAAATCAGCAAAATTTATTAAAAAATAATAAATTGCTAAACATATTCTTTAAAGTGTACTAAAGGAAATCCTTTAGGCTTAAAGAATATGGAATAATTACTAAATTCAACAGAAAAAGAATACAAGAAGAGGTAAAAATATGAAACATTAAGATTATGGCATACTATCATAATATACTTTAATATATAATAATGTATGTACATAATATATATTCCATGTATAATTCCTTCTTATATTATTTGAAATAATGTATGCATACACAGTATAAAAGTATGGAAGGAGCATTTAGAATTGGATGATGGGCCGGGCGCTGTGGTTCAAGCCTGTAATCTCAGCACTTTGGGAGGTCGAGGCAGGTGGATCACGAGGTCAAGAGATTGAGACCATCCTGGTCAACATGGTGAAACCCCGTCTCTACTAAAAATACAAAAAATTAGCTGGGCACAGTGGTGCGTGCCTGTAATCCCAGCTACTCAGGAGGCTGAGGCAGGAGAATTGCCTGAACCCAGGAGGCGGAGATTGCGGTGAGCCGAGATCGCGCCATTGCACTCCAGCCTGGGTAACAAGAGCAAAACTCCGTCTCAAAAATACCAAAAAACCAAAAAACCAAAACGAATTGGATAATGAATAGCAGTTAGTAAAATCTGAGGTATCAAGATTAAAAAAAATTAGAAAAGCCTGGATAGCCTTGAACAGACTTTTGTTGGAAGTGTATGTTATAAAGTCTGCAAGTAAGACACTGAAGGAAGTGAGAACCACAGTAGAAAACTTTATACCTTCTTAGAGATTAACTAAATTGTCATAAGCAGAATGCTAGTAGAAATATAAACATTAAAAGTGTTGCTGGTGAGGACTCGGTAGTAACTAATGATGAACTCAGTAGTAACTAACTGATGAACATGCTAATAGAAATTAGAGTCATGTAATTTCAGAAAGTTCAGCTGAATTCTATGTTACATTTATGTTCAAAGCAGAATTAAAAACAAACAACTTGAGTATGAGGAAATTTCAAAACAAAAAAACATGTTGAAAGTAGAGCCTAGTTTCTTCCTTGTACTTACAGTAAAATGTGGAAAGAAAGAGATAAATTTGGAAAAATATTAAACAAAGAAGTATGAACTTGATAATCTAAGAAATTCCTAACTTACGCAGTTGCAAAGAATGATGAAATTAGATCCACTGAGAGCAGTGTGCTCTGAAGAGAAAATTGAGGATGTGACTGGGTATGCTTTTGCTAGTGCCTTGGATGAAATATAAGTTTACAGTATTCACTGAATTTATTTAAAAACATTGTTTTTTAATTGTTAAGTTTATTTAGAGTAATATATACTATAATGTTTGATTTGTAACTATTATTGATGTTATTTAAAAAACAAAGGAATAAGGAGAAAATATGATCTAAGCAGATAATAGCAAACATAAATCAACAAAACACAAAACATGCCAATCACTATTGCTGAATTATTATTATAAATTAAAGAATCAAAGTCTGACTGTAAGCTATATAAAATATACACTTTAGGTTCAGAGATAAAATAGGAAGCAAGTAGAATAATCAAAAAATACATACCATATAAAAAATAACATGAAGCTGAAGTAGGTACTTAAAGGTGGACTAGGGTAAACACTGATGCTAGGTGTATTGAATATGTTTTGACTTACCATATTTTCGGCTTACAATGAGTTGAATGAGATGTAACCACATTGTAAGCTGAGAAGCATTAGTAATGACTAATACATGAATGTTCATTTAATGTTTACTGCAGCATTATTCATAGTAGCTAAAAATAGGAAATAATATGTCAATCAGTTGGTGAAGAGAAGTAAAGATGAATGAATATATGTAGCAATAATTATGAACATCAGAAACACTATGCTAGGTTAAAGAACACAGATTAAAATGGCTACATTCTTGAATATTTCAATGATCATAAATGGTGTGAAAATAAAAATATACTGGTGTGATTTTTACCAGTGATTTTTTTAATCTTAAGGTTTACCCACAAATGCTACCTCTCAGCTCATACTTTTTTTTTTCATCTTTACAGCTTTTTTAAAAGTATACCTTAAGTTCTGGAGTACATGTGCAGATCGTGCAGTATTGTTACATAGGTATACACATGTTGTGGTTTGCTGCTTCCATCCCCTGTCACCTACATTAGGTATTTCTCCTAATGTTATCCCTCCCAAATCTTATACCCACTATCCCACCCATAGGGCTTTCACCCCTGAAGAGGTCCTGGTGTGTGATATTCCCCTTCTTGTGTCCATGTGTTCTCATTGTTCAATACCAACTTATGAGTGAGAACATGAGGTGTTTGGTTTTCTGTTCTTGTGTCAGTTTGCTGAGAATGGCGGTTTCCAGCATCATCCATTTCCCTGCAAAGGACTTGAACTCATCCTTTTTGATGGCAGCATAGTATTCCATGGTGTATATGTGGAATATTTTCTTTATCCAGTCTATCATTGATGGGCATTTGAGTTGGTTCCAAGTCTTTGCTATTGTAAACAGTGCTGCAATGAACGTAAGCATGCATGTGTCTTTATAATTGAATGATTTATAATCCTTTGGGTATATATCCAGTAAGTGATTACTGGGTCAAGTGGTATTTCCATTTCTAGATCCTTGAGGAATTGCCACAAGTCTTATACAGTGGTTGCACTAATTTATACTCCCACCACCATTGTATAAGTGTTCCTATTTCTCCATACCCTCTCCAGCGTTTGCTGACCCCAGATTTTGTAATGATCGTCATTCTAACAGGCATGAGATGGTATCTCAATGTGGTTTTGATTTGCATTTCACTAACGACCAGTGATGATGAGCATTTTTTCACATGTTTGTTGGCTGCATAAATGTCTTCTTTTGAAAAGTGTGTGTTCATAGCCTTCACCTACTTGTTGATGGGGTTGTTTGTTTTTTTCTTGTAATTGTGTTTTAGTTCTTTGTAGATTCTTGATATTAGCCTTTTGTTAAATGGGTAGATTGCAAAAAAAAAAAAATTTCCATTCTCTTGGTTGCCAGTTCACTCTAATTATTGTTTATTTTGCTGTTCAGAAGCTCTTAAGTTTAATTAGATCCCATTTGTCTATTTTGGCTTTTGTTGCCATTACTTTTGTTGTTTTAGTCATGAAGTCCTTGTCTATGCCTATGGCCTCGATGGTATTGCCTAGGTTTTCTGCCAGGGTTTTTATGGTGTTAGGTCTTATATTCAAATCTTTAATCCATTTGGAGTTAATTTTTGTATAAGATGTAAGGAAGGGGTCCAGCTTCAGCTTTCCGTACATGGCTAGTCAGTTTTCACAGCACTATTTATTAAACAGGGAATCCTTTCCCCATTGCCTGTTTTTGTCAGGTTTGTCAAAGATCAGATGGTTGTAGATGTTTGGCATTGCCTTCAGGGCCTCTGTTCTGTTTCGTTGGTCTATATCTCTGTTTAGGTACCAGTACCATGCTATTTTTATTACTGTAGCCTTGTACTATAATTCGATATCAGGTAGCATGATTTCTCTAGCTTTATTTTTTTTTCTTAGGATTTTTTTTGGCTATGCAAGCTCTTTTTGGTTCCATATGAAGCTTAAGGTTGTTTTTTCCAGTTCTGTGAATAAGTCAATGATCAATGGAGATAGCACTAAATCTATAAATTACTTTGGGCAATATGGCCTTTTTCATAAAATTGATTCTTCCCAACCATGAACATGAAATGGTTTTTCATCTGTTTCTATCCTCTTTTATTTTCTTGAGCAGTGGTTTGTTGTTCTCCTTGAAAAGTCCTTCACATCCCTTGTTAGTTGTATTCCTAGATGTTTTATTTTCTTTGTAGCAATTGTGACTGGATGTTCGCTCATGATTTGGCTCTCTGTTTGTCTCTTATTGGTGTATAGAAATGTTTGTGATTTTTCCATATTGATTTTGTATCCTGAGACTTTGTGAAGTTGCTGATCATCTAAAGGAGACTTTCGGCTGAGTTGATGGGATCTTCTAAATATACAATCATATCATCTGCAAACAGAGACAATTTGACTTTCTCTTTTCTTAATTTAATACCCTTTATTTCTTTCTCTTACCTGATTGCTCTGTCCAAAACTTCCAATACTATGTTGAACATGAGTGGTGATAGAGGGCACCCTTGTCTAATTCCAGTTTTCAAAGGGAATTCTTCCAGTTTTTGCCCATTCAGTATGATATTGGCTGTGGATTTGTCATAAATAGCTTTTATTATTTTGTGATATGTTCCATCAATACCTATTTTATTGAGAGTTTTTAGCATAAACGGCTGTGGAATTTTGTTGAAGGCCTTCTTTGCATCCATTGAGATAATCATGTGGTTTTGGTCTTTGGTTTTGTTTATGTAATGAATCATGCTCATAGACTTATGTATGTTAAACCAGGCTTACAACCCTGGGATGAAGCCAGTTTGATTGTAATAGATAAGCTTTTCTATGTGCTGTTGCAATTGGTTTGTCAATATTTTATTGAAGATTATCACATCAATGTTCATCATAGATATTGCCCTGAAATTTTCTTTTTAGTTGTGTCTCTGCCTGGTTTTTGTATCAGAATGACGTTGGTCTCATAAAATGAGTTAGGGAGGATTTCCTCTTTTTGTATTGTTTGGAATAGTTTCAGAAAAAAAAATGGTATAGCTCCTCTTTGTATGTTTGGGAGAATTCAGCTGTGAACCTGTCTGGTCCTGGACTTTCTTTGATTGGTAGGCTATTAATTGCTGCCTCAACTTCAGACTTTGTAATTGGTCTATTCAGGGATTCAACTTCTTCCTGATTTAGTCTTGGGAATGTGTAAGTTTCCAGGAATTTATCCATTTCTTCTAGATTTACTGGTTTATGTGCATACAGGTGTTTGTAGTAATCTCTGATGGTAGATTGTATTTCTGTGGAATCGATGGTGATATCCACTTTATTATTTTTTCTTGCATCTATTCGATTCTTTGATCTTTTCAAAAAAGCAGTTCCTGGAATCATTGATTTTTCTGAAGGATTTTTTGTGTGTCTATCTTCTTCATTCTGCTCTGATCTTAGTTATTTTAGATCTTTTCTCCCTTCTCATGTGGGCATTTAATTCTGGAAGTATCCCTCTAGTGACTGCTTTAAATGCGTACCAGAGATTCTGGTATGTTGTGTCATTGTTCTCATTGGTTTCGAAGAATGTCTTTATTTCTGCCTTCATTTCATCATTTATCCAATAGTCATTCAGAAGCAGGTTGTTCAGTTTCCATGTAGTTGTTCAGTTTTGATTGAGTTCCTTAAGGTTGAGTTCTAATTTGACTGCATAGTGGTCTGAGAGACTGATTGTTATGATTTCCATTCTTTTGCATTTGCTGAGGTGTGATTTACTTCCAATTATGTTTTCATATTTAGAGTAAGTGCCATGTGATGCTGAGAATTGTATATTCTGTGAATTTGGGGTGGAGAGTTCTGTAGATGTCTATTAGGTCTGCTTGGTCCAGATCTGAGTTCAAGTCCTGAATATCCTTGTTAATTTTCTGTCTCCTTGATCTGTCTAATATTGAAAGTGGAGTGTTAAAGTCTCCCAATATTATTGTGTGGGAGTCTAAGTCTCTTTGTAGGTCATTAAGAACTTGCTTTATGCATCTGGGTGCTCCTGTATTGGTTGCATATATATTTAGGATAGTTAGCACTTTTGGTTGCATCGATCCCTTTACCATTATGTAATGCCCTTCTTTGTTTCTTTTGATCTTTGTTGGTTTAAAGCCTTTTTTATCAGAAAGTAGGATTGCAACACCTGTTTTTGTTGCTGTTGTTTTGTTTTGTTTTTGCTTTCCATTTGCTTTGCAAATCTTCCTCCATTCCTTTATTTTTAGCCTTTGTGTTTCTTTGCAAGTGAGATGTGTCTTCTGAATACAGCACACTGATGGGTATTCACTCTTAATCCAATTTGCTGGTCTGTGTCTTTTGATTGGGGCAATTAGCCCATTTACATTTAAGGTTAATATTGTTATGTGTGAATTTGATCCTGCCATTTTGATGTTAGCTGGTTGTTTTGCCCATTAGTTGATGCAGTTTATTCATTATGTCAATGGTTGTTACCATTTGATATGTTTTTGCCATGGCTGGTACTGATTGTTTCTTTCCATGTTCAGTGTTTCCTTCAGGAGCTCTTGTAAGGCAGGTCTGGTGGTGGTGAAATCTCTCAGCAATTGCTTGTCCATAAAGGATTTTATTTCTCCTTCACTTGTGAAGCTTAGTTTGGCTAAATAAGAAATTCTGGATTGAAAGTTATTTAAGGATGCTGAATATTGGCCCCCACTCTCTTCTGGCTTGTAGTGTTTCTGCCAAGAGATCTACTGTGATTCTAATGGGCTTTCCTTTGTGGTAATCCAGCCTTTTTCTCTGGCTGCCCTTTGCATTTTTTCCATCATTTCCACCCTGGTGAATCTGATAATTATGTGCCTTGAGTTTGCTCTTTTTGAAGATTACCTTGTGGTGTTCTCTGTATTTCCTGGATTTTAATGTTGGCCTGCCTTGCTAGGTTGGAAAAGTTCTCCTGGATTATATCATGAAGTGTTTTCCAACTTGGTTTCATTCTCCCCTTCACATTCAGGTACACTGATCAAACATAGATTAGGTCTTTTCTCATAATCCCATATTTATTTGAGTCTTTGTTCATTTCTTTTCACTCTTTTTTCTCTAATCTTGCCTTCTCATTTTATTTCATTGAGTTGATTTTCAATCTCTGATATCCTTTCTTCTGTTTGGTCAATTCGGCTATTAAAACTTGTGTATGCTTTGTGAAGTTCTTGTGCTGTGTTTCAGCTACAGCAAGTGGTTTATGTTCTTCTCTAAGCTTGTTATTATAGTTAGCATTTTATCTAACCTTTTTTCAAGGTTCCTAGTTTCTTTGCACTGGGTTAGAACATGTTCCTTTAGCTCAGAGAAGTTTGTTATTATCCAACTTCTGAAGCCTGCTTCTGTCAATTTATCAGACTCATTCTCCATACAGCTTTGTTCTCTTGCTGGTCAGGAGTTATGATCCATTGGAGGAGGAGAGGCATTCTGGTTTTTTGTTATTTCAGCCTTTTTGCACTGGTTTCTTCCCATCTTTGTGGATTTATCTATCTTTGATGTTTGAAGCTGGTGACTTTCAGATGGGGTCTCTGAGTAAACATCCTTTCTGTTGATGTTTATGCTATTTCTTTCTGTTTTTATTTTTCCTTCTAACAGTCAGGCCCCTCTGTTGCAGGACTGCTGGAGGTCCACTCCAGACCCTGCTTGCCTGGGAATCACTGATGGGGGCTGCAGAACAGCAAGGATTGCTGCCTGTTTCTTCCTCTGGTAACTTCATCCTAGAAGGGTGCCTGCCAGATATCAGCCATAGCTCTCCTGTATGAAGTGTCTCTTAGGATATACAGGGGTCAGGGAGCCAGTTGAGGAGGCAGTCGGTTCCTTATCAGAGCTCAAGTGCTGTGCTGGGAGCTCCATTGCTCCCTTTAGAGCTGCTGGGCAGGGACATTTAAGTCTGCTGATGTGGAATTCACAACCACCCCTTTTCCCAGGTCCTCTGACCTGGGAAGGTGGATCTTTATTTAAAAGTCCCTGATGGGCTGCTGCTTTTATTCAGAGATGTCCTTCCCAGAAAGGAGGGAGTCTAGTCACAGTCTGTCTGTCTGCAGAGGCTTTGCTGAGCTGCCATGGGCTCTGACCAGCTGTTGTATAAACTTCCTTGAGATTTTGTTACACATGCAAGGTTAGAACTGCCTCAAATCACAAGTCGGTGGGTCTCAGTTTGCTAGTCTTTGTGGGGGTGGGACCCAATGAACCACATCACTTGGATCCCTGCCTTCAGCCCCCCGTTTTTTTCCAGGGGAATGGGTGTTCTGTCATATAGTCATTCAACGTGCCAGCTAAAAAGGCTGCCCAGTTTTGTGCTGGAAACCCATGGCTATGGTGTTGCTGGCTCCTATGGAAATCTCCTGGTCTCTGTGCTGTAAAGACTGTGGAAAAAGCATTGTATCAGAGCGAGAGTGCTGGAGTGTCTGAAAAAGTCCCCGATGGCCTCCCTTGTGTAGTAGAGGGAATTCTCGTGTCCCTTTCACTTCCCAGGTGAGGCAACACCCCAACCAGCCTCAGTTTGCCCTTCTTGGCTACACCCGCTGTCTAACCAGTCCCATTGAGATGAACCTAGTACCTCGGTTGGAGATGTGGAGATCACTCACCTTCTGCATCTTTCTTGCTGGGAACTGTGTGCCAGAGCTGTTCCTATTCAGCCACCCTGGTGGAAGTCTACTGCTCATTCTTTTAAGGTTCCTCTGATAACTGATTACATCACCCCTAGAATTAATAACAATTGTTCAGAAGTTTCTGGATTTCTGAAATACAAAAAACTCCTTTTTTCCCATCTAAAAATTTGTTGAATATCTAATCATATGCTAAACCAAATATCTCTGAAAAAATTCTTAAATAGCAGTAAGTAAATGATTAATTAAATATGGTTCTTAATTAGTTAGCCAACCTAAACTGCATGTATAAATGTATAATTGTACCATTTATTTGACAGCATGCTAAGAGAGAGCATGTATGTCATTTTCAAATAGCCTGAAAATTATATATCATATGTAATTTTTAACACAAACTAACAGAGCCTGGTAAAATAAGGACCAGAATAGTCCAAGCCATCTGATTTATTTAGCAAGTAAAAGGGACAAGTAGTTGAACTGCCTAGTATTTTTTGAAGGGAAAATAATTTCACACAACATTGAACTTAGAACAATACAGGGTAGGTGAGAAAAAGTGAATCAGATAAATTCCTGAGTGTCTCCAGACAGAAATAAGTGCCACAAATTGTCTTCTTTTGAGAGAAGAATATTGGGGTGAGAAGGTTATAGTGATCAAGCCCCAACAGGTGATTGACTATTAAATTCAATAACCTCTGCAATTTTCTTATTGACTTCTCAAATCTCCATTAAGGAAATGTCTCAAGGGAGAGAGACAAACCACAAAGAGAGTGATTTGAAATAAAGCCTGATCTAGAAATGAATGTTCCATTACATATGAACATGAAAATAAAAATGGCTACAGACATAAGCTGCTTATGCACTGCTTAAATCATTACAATTGCAGATATACTACTCAGTGTTGACATCTTATTTAAGAACCATATAAAGTATAGCTGTTTGGAATGAAAATCCATTCACTTGTTCAGGTTGCGAACATGAACAATCATGCATTGTGTTGTCAGAAATAAGATCTCTTTAATAAAGTGTTAAAAATAGAGGTAAAGACAGGAGGAATCCTGACCATTTTGCTTTTTTCCATGTGTTCCATTTCTAGGGGAAAATATGACTATATAAATCTCTCTCTCTCTCTCTCTCTCTCTCTCTCTCTCAATCTCTTTCTTTCTTACTGTGTGTTTGTGTGTGTGTGTGTCTCTGTGTGTGTGGAGAGGGAGACAGAAAGAGACAGAGAGAAAGAGAGATAGATAGAGAGAGAGCGAAATGTTTCCAACAGCCACACTTTAATTTGACTACAACTTAATAACTTAAAGTAGCATGAAAATAGTCTCTTAGTGGGTAAAAGCATCTAGAAGAAGGATTCTCAGTATTGGCTTTTCCAACACCGTATATCCCTAAATTTTGTTAGGAAATGCATAAGCACATGGCAAATGGTACAAATGATACATTTTTGCACATTGTAGAAATCATGGAACATCTATAAATCTAGCAGCATTTTAATATTCTACATAAAAAAATGATTCTACATTGGTTCTTTCCTAGCTTATCCCCAGTGTAAAGATTTTGAGAGCTAAAAAAGAGCTCTCAAACTGGGGAAAGGGGTTTTGATGTATTTCGTACATCTTACAGTTGTCATATAATTGAAAATCTAAAATTTAGTACATTTAATAATGTATCATTATAATTAAATTGCCTGCCTAAGTTGGATATCAGTGCCTCATTTATCAGTGACTTAAGTTCTAAAGGGACCTGTCACGTAAATGCAGTTGACTTCATTATGCTAATCTAAGAATCTATGCTAAAATCTGGCCTGATGTCAGTGAATGTGCAGTAGTCTCAGGTTTCTGTTGCTTCATTGTATTTTGAAAGGTATGTGTTGTATATTTCTTGGTTTTTCTAACTCTTTTCACTGCACACTCTATACAATTGCTTATAATGATGATTGTTCATCCATAATTAGATTCCATGTGCATTATAGTCATCTAGTTACAAATATTTTTATATAGTAATTTGAAATCCTAAATTCCTGTTCGAAGAAGTAGTTGTAAATACAGGTCCCTGTAATAAAATAAGCTTTTTATAATTTTATTTAACAATGATGTTGATATAACAGTTTGAATAAACCATTTGTCATTACTGAAAACATATGAATTGATCGTGGAATCATAATTAGAAGTAACATATGCCAAGGAAAACAGTAAATTTTATATACTTTCATCTCTATGGGAAAAAACAAGATTGTGATGTTAGAGGTTAGAGTAGTATTTATTTTATTGACTTGTGAAGTCTACAAGGGGTACACTTGAGAGCCTTCCAGATTTGGAAACCCTGGAAGTTTCCCATCTAAACAGGGTCATAGTGGTAGAGACGTACAGAACCCAGGAGACTGAGGGGCCATGGAGGAAGCACCTTGCCTCTTCCCAGCACCAGCTTTTGACTTGAAAGCGTTTACAAAGCTATGTTCTTCCCATGCAGTTACTCTACCTGCCCTGGATACAGTGCTGCATCATCTCCCCACCCATGCTAATTTCTTCTTTCAGCTGTCAACACTTCTTGCCATTGGCTTCCATTCCAATTATTTGGCATCATTCTTATTCTTATTTGAAGGCTAGTTATGTAGGCTTAGGGGTATATTCACAGTATCAAAATTCAGAGAGCTCTACATTTATGATGCATACTCTATGCATATATTTGATGAAGTTAAAAATTCAAGTAACCAAGAACGAATCTATTAAAACACTTGTAAGACCACTTCACCAAAAACTACCAAACATCACTAATAGAAGTTTAAGAATCACAAAGACAACTGAAGGTTATACAACGGTCATGGTTTAAAAAATCAGTAATAGAAGTAAATTCTCCTTAAATTGGCATTCCAATAAATAAAAATCTTTGCAGATTTTTTAAATTGAAAGTGACTGGATGAATTAGCATTTGTTTAGAAATTCAGAAGTAGGGAAATCATTGGAACTAGTCAAGACAATAAAACACTTCTAGATACTAGAAGTCTATAATAATAAAAAGGCTAGACACAAGAATAGAAAAATAAATGAATGGAATAGAATAGAATAAAGATATCAGGAAAAGATATGACCACAAACTTTATCTTTCTATAAGACAATGCTAAAAGAGTTTTAAAATAAACATAATACTTTTAAACAATAAAAAATAATTTAAAAATTCTTTTCCTTTTTAATGGGACATTATTTATAGTATGATAATTTAAAGTTGAATCACCTCACGTATTTTGAAAAAAAAATTGCATTATCACACACCTAAGTGAGAAAATGCTTTGATTAAATGATCAGCTTATATAAATTTTGTACTTGTTAATTTCTAATGCATAGATAAATGATTCTGACATTTAAAAAACAGCTTTTTTAAAAAATAAACTGAATAAAGTAAAATAAAATAGTTTTTCCATCCTTCATGGCAAAAACCGTTGTTTCTTCCTTCAGAATCAAGAAGATTATGACTTTAAATTCTTATTCTATTGAATTGAGAAGAAAAGAACTTTGACATGGTGAGCAAAGAATGATAAAAATAAGTGTGGAAAATTTATTTGAAACTCTGATATATCTGAAGTTTATAGTTTTAAGGATTATTACAGATTGCATAGCTAGTTACCTACTAAATAGCTTTTTCTATGTATACTTTTGTAGGAAACCTGGGCATTCCTCCACCCTAAGTGTCTTCAGTGTTTCTTAATGCTACTTTTGACATCTCAGCTGCCTATAAGTACATGCAGAGTTAAAGAATGCATGACTGAGTATATTCTTATGCCCTTGGTCATGAACAAGATTAAGTTGGTGTTTGTGTTAAGCTTTGCTTTGAAGCAGACATAGAAGGCTTTTCAGCAAAAAACGATCTTAGTGTGGTCTGTGACAATTTATGAAAATTTTCTAACTTCTAACTGAAGCAAATAACTATATTTTTCTCCCAACTAGTCATGTTATTTTTCTTTACAACAAATTTATTCTTTTTCAGCATTTATTATAAACTGAGATAGATACTTTTTTAAAAGAAGGACTATTGAAATGTTGAACCATCTGAACTACATTTTCAGCATTGAATAGCTTATTTTTAAATTTTATTGCTAGTAGGGAGACATCTGTAAAACACATACAAAATGAATCATTTGTCTAATCTACATTTTTAAAGTATAAAAATTGATTAAATATCTTCCGTGTACTAAAGGCTTTCATCATATTAGTGACAACAAAGAGATGATGTTAAAATAACCTCATCCCAGTTTGTCCTTAAATTGATAACAATTTCCAAGTGAACTTATTTGTGGTATTTATGCTTTTCTTAAGGCTGGACAAAATTTAAATTGTTAATTTGTTTGCCAAATGCCTGAGAAAGTAGTAATAACTAGTAATTTTACCTTCTAATACCTTCGTAAATAAAAAATCTACCCATATCCCAGATAAAGAAGTAATTAATGTGTGAAATGATGTAAAGTTTTAGAAGAAAGTCTGATATTTAGGGTAGTAAGTTTGATACCATATGCATACATAAAGGCATGGTGAGTAGAAGGATGAGAGCAAGAAATAAGAGGAGGATAAATTTTTATGGGTACAAATTAGTAAAGAGCTTTCTGACGTGCCGTTCTAGAAACGTAGACACCTTCCAAAGGCAATGAATGGTGGTCTATATAAGATTTCTAGTAAAGAAACAAATGGACCCAATTACTGTTTTCTGACAGATAATTTATAGAGTTGTAAAGAATGAAAGTCAGTTCCTCACAAAGTAATCTGTGCACTGAAAACAGTCCATTATAGCTTATACGCTTTTCAACAGGTATGAAGTTTTTGCAGGAAATGGCTATATAATATCATTTCCAATCTAGATTCCCTACATCTCTAAACCTATTTAAATTTACTAGATTCTGTAAATAAATATTGACCATTCCTATGTGCTCAAATACAATTAACATTTCTAAGTCCTTTAGGAGATATAATTCATCTTTAAAGCATTTCCAAAACGCATTTTCAATATTTGATAATATGATCACCCTTTGCAATGACTTTGTATCATCTCTCACAACATCCCAAGGTCAACACCCAACCATATACTGTTCTACAGTTAGGAACTAATCCTCTTCATTCTTTGAATAAACTTGAATAAAAGACCCATAAATTTTTCTACAAAAATAAAGTGTGTTTCTACCGGGGCCTCAGCAAAGATACACTACATCTTTTCAACCTTGGCGATGTTTCCATATCGACATCTATCAAAACACACAACTGCAGGTTTAAAAAGAAAAACAGCAGGCTTTCATATATCCCTGTATACTCTACTATGGCCAAAAGTTATTTCATCAAATGTGGCATGACAGGTTAAAAATACAAATAGCCTAACAGGATAATCTAGTATGTTATAATTAGTTCTGTGGTTTTAAAAGAGAATTATATTTTTAAAATTTACATACATGTCAAAGGAATTTTGCCAAGGAAAGCACAGTCATAAAAATGTGGTTAAGGCCCTTCAAAAATTACATTTTTCTTTATTTGATGTGAACATAATTTTTGTATAAATCCTCCTTGTCCATTTGATGATATGGACTCATTTCAATGCATATGTTGCACAGCTAATGGACCATTTATGCCTATTTATTTATTTATTTATTTGCGACATGGTCTCACTCTATCACCCAGGCTGGAGTGCAGTGCCATGAAGAGAGCTCACTGTAGCCTCAACCAACTGAGATCAAGTGATCCTCCTGCCTAGGCCTCCCAAAGTGTTGATATTACAAGTGTGAACCACTGTACCTTGCCTAGGTTTGCCTATTAAATAGTTGCACTTAAGAAGGTTATGAAATTTATACCTTAATGATAATATTATCTGATATGATCTCTGGTGTTTCTAAGTGAATAACTAATTGCAACTACTTTAAAAATCAAAATGTGAATAGTACTGTGAAGTTTCTTTTATATTGTCAAAAATATAAATAATGTATAATTTGCCACTTATCCATTTTTAAGTATACAGTTCGGTGGCATTAGTTATACTTAAATGGTTGTGCAATCATCATCATTTTCTATCTGTAGTACTCCTTCATTCTTCCAAACTGGAACTCTGTAAGTATTAAGTAATAACTCACCATTCCTTCATTTCCCCACTCACTGGTGACCATTACTCTATCTTCCATGTCTATGAATTTGACTATTCCAGGCACTTCATATATATACAATCATACAATATCTGTCCTTTGTTTGTTATTTTACTTAGCATAATGTCTTGAAGATTAATTTATGCTGTAGAATGTAGAATAATGTCCTTTGTTTTAAGGCTGAAAGATATTCTTTTGTATGTGTTAAATACTTAAAAACATTTTGTTTATCTCTTCATATCCTGGTAGACATTTGGGTTGTTTCCACTTCTGGGCTATTATAAACAATGCTACTATAAACATTGGGGTACACATTTCTGTTCAAGTCTTCACTTTCAGTTTTTTGGGGTATATTTACCAATAAGTGTAATTTCTTGATAATTTTATATTTGAAGTTTTTAACAGTATTTAGATTTAATTTCTTGCACTAATTTAACAGTGTATTCTAGCTGAGAAATACATATATGAGTTAACAGAATGTCACTAATATTTATATTCTTATTTCAATCTTCCTCTTATCTGTCTTTAAAGTCAACATTCTAAAAATTTGATTCCACCTTATATTTGCCTGAGCTCTCAACCTAATCAATAACGTTGGGGAAACACTAGAAAGATTTTGATACTCAGCTTCATGAAATTTATAAAGTTGCCTTTATTCAAGGAAATAAAAGGAGAAAAAAGAATAAAAATACTTTTAGCATCTATTTCAAGTTTGACAGTATGAAAATGAATACAAAGTATATTTAAATATTTTTATTTCTTGGAATATTAGAAATCTGAATTGGGCTTCAAAATTAGTAATTTGGCAGAGGGTTTGTTTTCTGGGTAGAGAAAGTCATTTTCTCATCTGAAGAAGATTCCTACATAGTTGAATTTTAATTAAAAAATATGTAAAAATATGAAAATAAAATTAGTCATTTAGAGTTACATCTATTGTATCTTATAGAAATTTAAACACAAATAAAAACATATTTAATTGGTTTTTAATTTTGAGAATATCTAAACAGTTCTTTCATATAGATTTAATCCATGAAAACTAAAATATAGGGCTCAAAATTAGTTAATAATTCAAGTGGATTCATTAAATCTTTTATTGTGAAAATCATAGAATTCTATGAAGATAAGCATAGCCTTCAATATTTACGTGAACAAATAGGTGTCCTCCACAAATATTTTAACAAATGTTTGTTTATTTATCATGTGAATTATGTATAAAGATAAAATTGAATAGTTGGTGTTTCTAAAACTTCTCAATATTAGAAGAAAATTTAATTCCACTTCAAGCAAACAGATTTTGATAGAATCTTACACTTCTGATAACAAAATGTAGGACCACAAATAATTTACTTACATTTTTTAAAACTCCAAATGCTTACCAGAAGTTAGCAGACACAATGGATATTTGAGTGAATATATTGTTTAGAATACAAATTTCAAAACATTACCATGAATCTCTTAGCTTAACAACTGAAGCCTGCAGTAGACTCAATCTTTTGTTGTTATTCATAATAATTGCTAAATTAATTCATAGTGAGTTCCAAAATTAAACAAAACTTTTTGTCAGAGTTCAATCAATCACAAATTGCACTAAAATGAACAAGCATCTCATACGATTCTATCACTTTGTTGGGCAGATTCCATGTTTAATTTACATATATTTGTAAAATTGCAGTAAATCATTTGACTGATGATAAAAACAAGCCTTCAGACATGGACAGAGCTATTTCTAATGATGTTTCTCATCAGCTCAATTCAGAACCTGCTCTGTCTTTAACATGGAAGAAGTTCATACTTCACTACCTCAAGAGCAAAACTATTCCTTAGAAAATAGGTATCACAATAAAATCAATAAAATAAGCATATTTTTTCACTAAAATTATTCAAATATAGTTAATCCTTATAGAGAGTTGTTACATATTTAGTAAGTTATTTATATGCTATTTCTCTTTATATTCTACTTTTTTATTCTAACTTCCTTCCTCTTAAAAATATTTTTCCAAAAATCTGTTAGCAAGTGTTTGGTATGGCTAAATTCTTAGACACACACACACACACACACACACATATACACACACACACACACTTCTATATATATTATGTGTATATATGTGTGTATATATACATATACACATTACATATAATGTATCTACATATATACATGTGTGTATATATATAAATATATTTTACATATGTATATATGCACATAATATACATATATATGAAATATATACATATATTTAGAAATGTGTGTGTATATGTGTGTGTATATATATATATATATATATATATATATATATGTATATACACACACATGCATAAATACATTTCAATAATTTTGGGGGTCCAAGTAGTTTTTTATTACATGAATGAATTGTGTAGCAGAGAAGTCTAAGATTTTAGTTCACCAGTCACTGAAGTAGTTTACATAGTATTCAATATGCAGGTTTTTGTTCCTCACCCCCCTCCCACCGTCCCTCCTTCTGAGTCTTAAAAGTCCATTATACCACTCTGTATGCCTTTGCATATGCATAGCTTAACTCCCTGTTGTAAATGAGAACATACAGTATTTGCTTTTTCATTCCTGAGTCACTCTACTTTGAATAATGGCCACCAGCTCCATTCGAGTTGTTACTGCACAATCGTTTCATTCTTTTTTATGGCTGAGTGGTATTTCATGGTGTATGTAGACAGCATTTTCTTTATCCATTCATCAGTTGATGGGCACTTAGTTTGGTTTTATGTATTTCCAATTGTGTATTGTGTTGTAGTACACATATGCCTGCAGTTATGCTTTTTATAAAATGACTTATTGTACTTTGGATAGATATCTAGTAGTGAGATTGCTGGAATGGGTGGTAGATCTACTTTTATTTCTTCAAGAAATCTCCTTGTATGGCTAAATTCTAATGCTTTGTTTGCCTGATATTTTTAAAGTTATTTATTCCCCATTCCTTACTAATATAAATTTAGGTTGAATGGTTTTTCCCCTTTGTTCCCTATTTAAATACAACATTAAAATCATCCATTCATCCATGTATGTGGCTAAAGTGTATTATACCGTTAATGTAAATGTTTTCTTTTTCAGGTAATTTACTATTTCTTTTTTGAATCTTTTAAGATTCTATCTCTTTTTAATTTTAGAGTTTCAAAATACTATATTTTCATATAAGTGTGTGTGTGTGTGTGTGTGTGTGTGTGTGTGTGTCCCCTGCTCGGTAATTAAGATGTTCTTGGACTTTTGTCTTTTGTCATTTCTAGAAAATTCTATGCTGTTGTATCTTTGAATAATGATCTCCTAAATTCTCTCTATTCTTGAATTCCTCAGAAAGTTTAAGCCACCTTATTGTACTTTAACCTTCAGCAAGAAATGTTTCTTATGACATATAGTATCAAAATTGTAAAGGTTTTATAATTAGATTAATATATTATACAAAAACAATATAAAGTATGAGAATTTGGGCAAGCAGAGGATGGGATAATAAGGTGCAGCAACATTTAACACTGGGGGGAAGAAGAACCTGTAAAAACATAGAAGAGCAATAGCTCTAGAGTTAGGACAGAAGTCAGGATAAGTGTTTTAACTTTCTTGAAGTTAAAAACAGGAGTGTTTTCAGGGAGCAAAGTTTCACTTAGAAGACTAATTCAAATATAGTATGGAAGGAAGAATGTATATAGAATTTAGAAGCAAGGTGATATTGTGAATCTTTACAAGTACAGTTTTAGTGTAACAACATGTTTATGAAAAAAATGGCAAAGCGCTAAGGAAGCAGCAAAGAGTGAAATGAACAATGCAGGTAGATGATGTGGATCATCGCTCATGCATTCTGCTCTGCATAGCTAAAATTAGGAGAGTGGTTAAGATGATGTGGAGATAAGAGAGGGTTTTTTTTTTTTAACATTGTTACCACTGGAATAGAGAATTGATTGAATATATGTAAATACTAATACAAGAAATCCATAGAAAGTGAGCGCTGGAAGTTCCAGGAAAGGCATAAGATATTGAACTGATTGTGTTGTAAGGTAACGTTTCCCAAGTAGGCTGTCCCTGGTATCCATGAGACAGATACCTGTGAAAAAAGGATGAATTTGGCAGAGGGAGATGACAGTTGTGATGCAGACCTAATAAAAACCTTCAGAAACTTCACAGAGTATCTATACTGACTTTTCTACAGATTAAGATTTTATAGGCTTTATATTTTATAAATAGATTGTAAGAAATCTGTAAATAGAATCTACAAAGCCATCTGAACAGATGTGTTATTTGATATGAGCTGGTGGGAAAGGGCTGTACTTTTGAGTAAGGTGGATCTCTAGAACTGAGGCAGTCATTGAAGTTACTGGCAGTGAAGGCTGTCAACAACAATCCCAAAAGCTGTGTCTGATAAAGGCAAGGATGGTTGTAGTCCTAACCACAGATAAAATAACTTTGGATAGATAAAGAAAACATTTTCAGTAACAGAAAGGCCAGCTGATGATGACATGGAAAAGCATAAGCAGTTCTTGGTATATATGTAAAAGACACAAATTAGAGGCAAATCTCTAATGGCTGCACAGGTGATTAAGAAATAATACATTTGGGGTTGGGTGCAGTAGTTCACACCTGTAATCCCACTTTGGGAGGCTGAGGCCGGTGGATCACTTGAGGTCAGGAGTTTGAGACCAGCTTGGCCAACATGGTGAAACTCCATCTCTACCAAAAAACACAAAAATTAGCCAGACGTGATGGTGTGTACCTGTAATCCCGGCTACTAAGGAGACCGAAGTGGGAGAATTGCTTGAGCCTGTGAGGCTGAGGTTGCAGTGAGCCAAGATTGCAGAACTGCACTCCAGCCTGGGTAATAGACTGACACCCTATCTCAAGAAAATATTTAATAATAAATTTGGAGGAGATGATAATTCAAAACTGAATACAGTGGTGAGAATTCTGGCATCAAGGAAAGAGTAGAAGTCAATTCAGGTAAGGTCATAAAGCAGCAAGGAGCACTGGCAAGTCAAATGTAGGTTATAAACCCAGAAAGACTACAGTGCAACATACAAATTTGACATCTAAACATGAGTGGGGAAAAGGGTAACTGTATTCATTTAGGGTGTCTTACAGTGCTGACTGTGTTAAGCATTTTATGAGAAGCAGCATTGTACGGTGGTGAAGAGTAAGGGTTCTGTAGCCAGAGGGCCAGAGTTAACCTCACGTACTGTCACTCAAAGTCTATTGACCACAAACAAGTTACTTTCTTTATTCAATTTTCTCTTCTGTGAAATGGAATTAAAAGTCATATTACTAAATTAATTTTGATTGCTGTAGGATTATGTGAAAGTTTATGTGTAGATATTATAACTGAATACATGATTGATATTTTTATGGTAATCAAAGTCATGCGAGGAAAAGCAGAAACCTTAAACCTCAGTTTGTGGGATGAGACACAGAAATCACAAGAAACAAATGTCCACTTAATGACAATAAGGTAGAAGATGAAATTGAGAATTGAATGAGGAAATATTTAATCCCAAACTATTGAGCTTTTTAACCTAGATTTTCTTACATTAAACCTCTAACTGGCAAGATAAATTCCAGAATGTGAATTAGTTTTGAAATATATATGTGCATTTTGATTGACTATAATTATGAAAACCCAGAAAACTAGTTCACAGCAAATTCTCAGGAGCAAAAGGGGCAAGAGTTACACTCATCAAGCACTTGATATACATTGGTCATTGTTAGAAGTACTCTATGTACATTATTTTATCTAATCCTCAGAAATATCAAGTGAATTAATTATTTTTAGAAACATTTATATAAGATTTAACTAAGTCACGGAAAGATTAAAAGGTGACAACTGGTGACATTTATTGGACCCCTGCAGTATTAGCCACTGTAAGTGAGTTGGATGGGAAAGAGGTGTGTATGGTCATAATGTGATAATTAAAATTGGTAAAATATGAATTTATATAGGTTTTTCTCATTTCAAAGTATGTTGGGTCACATGTGTGTTCATATCACTACAGGTAGTCTCATGAAACTGAAAGAACTATGTAATTAAAAAAAGAGAGAGAAATTAAAAAGAGAAAATAAATAGGGGCCACAAAGGAACAGGAGTTAATTTTTCTCTCTTGAATAATTAATTTACACATACAAAGTCTTATGAAGACATACTACACTATAAGAAATAAAAATGAAGTCCGTCCCCTAGCCCTCTCTCCAAAAAACCCCAATGTGTGATGCCAGTGGGAGGGTGGGGAGATTGGGAAGAGATAACATGGGAAAGAAATGCCAGATATAGGTGATGGGGGGATGGGGGCAGCAAACCACCTTGCCATGTATGTACCTATGCAACAATCCTGCACGATCTGCACATGTACCCCAGAACCTAAAGTACAATAAATAAATAAAAATGAAGTTTACCTACTTTATGATTTATGTTTCTTCATTGTTAACTGTTAATAAACTATATAGTTTTAATATGCATATATCAGAGATCTTTGGGCCTTACCTCTCTAGCAAGTAATGATGGAAGTTTTCACTGTCTTGAGCTTTCACCTACAGAATGCAAAATCTTGGCGCCTAAGATGTCCCCTAAGAGCATGTCTGAGATTTGTGGAGGCTGATTTGCAAGTGTTTGTGTATGTGCCCAATCTAAATGAGCCTTTTTTTATTGCAATTATTGCATTTATCCTACAAAGTTGGGTTGCTGCTCTGTAGCATAAAACAAAATTAGAGTTGCATCTTCACTGGGTACCTCAGTACTGCCTGACTCTGCTGGGCTTTCAAGGACAAGTTGGTCTCCTCCACCCTCTCCTCTGATTTGCATAATCATTCATTCTCTGGTTCTGCTACATGGCACAGTTTCCACATGGGATGCTGCTTACACTCCAAGGCAGCATAAAAGGATGGGAAGAATACCGTTCACTTCTGGCTTCAGTTTAAATGAGGAGTCCCACCGTAAGTGTCAGAAACATGTGACCCAGAGCAACTCTGTCTTAAATAGAAGCTGGATAAAATGATGCTGAAACTTACTGGGCCAAATTCCCAGATGGGTGAGGCATTTTAAGTCACAGGATGAGATACGAAGTCAGCACAAAATACAGGTTATAAAGACCTTGCTGAGAAAGCAGGTTGCAGAAAAGGAGCCAGCCAAAACCCACCAAAACCAAAATGGCAATGAGAGTGATTTCTGGTCGTCCTCACTGCTACACTCCCACCAGTGCCCATGGTAGTTTACAAATGCCATGGCAGTTTACAAATGCCATGGCAACATCTGGAACTCAGCCCCTATGGTCTAAAGAGTGGAGGCCTGAATAATCCACCCCTTGGTTAGTATGTCATCAAGAAATATCCATTAAAACGGGCAACCAACAGCATTCCGGTTGCTCTGTATGTGGAGTAGTCATTCTTGTAATTCTTTACTTTCTTAATCAACTTGCCTTCACTTTGCACTGTGGACTCGCCCTGAACTATTTCTTGTGTGAAATCCAAGAAATCTCTCTTGGGATCTGGATCTGGACCTCTTTCCTGTAACATCTTGGTGACCACAATGGGACCATACTGCAGAAACCTTGACCCAAAGGCTAAAGTTGGGACCTGACCCAAAGAAAATAGACTACAGCACTGATTGGATGACTTCGGGTAAGTGGGGTGCATATACGCAGATAAATAATAGGATTGACTGAGAGGTCCAACTTAGGGGAGTTAGAGTCATTCCTAACACAGAGTGAGTTAGGCCCCTCTTAATAAAAGGCAAGCACGTTTGACCAACCTTGGGTTAGAGGCACAACTTAGAAAGGTTAGAGGCTCCTCTAAGCAAAGTCCCTATCGGCTAGGAACAAGTTTGGTACTATAGGATACTAACTGCTATTCTCTTTGGATTAATCTGCCTTGCACTCTGATGACAGGTGTGGGAGACAGGGTTAGGCATTACAGATGGTAAGACATGGGGAGCTTTTTTCTCCCTGAGAGCAGAAACTTGAGAGCTGATGGTACTCCTGGAAAAGATCCCTTTACTACTGACCAGCAGCCACCGAAATTTTTCATTGACAGCTGCAGGAAGTGTGTCTTTTCTCTGTCCTCCCTGAGCATTTCACCTTCCCAACCCTGCCACAGGCAATACTTGCCTTCTCTGCTTTTACTGTGCTATCTTTTCTGCTACTTAGGGCAATCATCTTGCCCAGAGACCACGTGTTGAAACTCCAAGTCAGAAGTTAGATTAAAGGTGATGGGGCCCATCTGGCGGCAAATGTAAGCCCCCTTGCCAGTTTGGTATCGGGTGCTAAGCAGAGTGGCTAAAAATCTGTGTTTTATCACATGTATTTTGCTCTGGGCAGAATGAAAAGAAATGATTTTTCTTTATGATGTGGCTTGGCACCCAAGGAGATAGGGTCACTCAGAGAAAGGGGACCCAGAAGCCTGCCATGCCGGCAAAGGGTAAGAATATTTTACCAGTCAGATTTCTGGCTTCCCTCTCTGTTTGCAAATGTTTGAATGATTGGGGGGGAAAAAATCAGTGTTTATCTCCTCTGTAAAGTTTTGGTTAATGTGAAAAAGAATTCTAAGGCTAGGATTAAACTAGTATTTTTTTGCTATAAATTTGTTTTTCTGTGTTGAGGGGTACTTTAAGATACAACACGGGCTTTTAAGTTAGAACACCTGTAAGTCCTCTTTTCAAAGCAACCCAGCAGCTGGTCAGTAACAAACTTGACTGCAGGTGCCTGAAATGAACAAAAAACTCGATGAAGTCTCCGCCTTGTTTTGTGTCCTTGGACGCCTGACTTTTTAACAGTGTGGCGGGACTTCTTTTACTCTCCACCCTCCAGGGAACAGGAATTTTAGGGTTCATGTTACAGTGAGCTCTAAAAATTATGTTAAACAGTTAAAAGCCTTTGCAAGTTCTAAGTTAACTGCTCTCGGCTTCCAGGAAAGGAAATGGAAACTGTCCTGTGCTGTAGCTCAGGAGCTCAGGTTTTTCACTTCAAAATGGCGGGCCGGGTTCAATTTTCCACCAAGAAAGTAAGTCTCTTCTGGTTTAGTATCTGTGTGACCTTGTTTATTCTCTTCTCCTCCGTGGCCTGTCTTAAATTTTCCTTTCTCTAAGCACTGGGAGGTTACCTTTGGTAAAGTTCAAAGCCAGAAATATCGGCCGTTTGGCCTAACAACTTCTAAAAGGACTTTTACTAAAAGTTAAAATCAGTTTAGTTGAAAGTGAATATTCGAGCTCTAACAGCTTGGACTCTTTGGGAAAACGGGAGGCACCAGATACCCCTTTCGGGGCCTTGTTCTTCCAAAGGCTGCATCCTAAAGCCAGGAATTCAATTAAGAAACTTAAAAATAGGCAAATAAAAAATCTTACAACTACTGTAGTAATCTTCTTTCTGTTTAGCCACATATGTGTTCTGTGTAATGTTTATTTAAAAGAGCTCTGATTGGCTTAAAAATAATTGCTTAAATATGAATGCAAAATAAAAACTGATGCCTTTTAGTTCCTATAACTTTAATATTTGGGAAATAAAAACATCTTTTAAAAGTATTTATAAAATAAAAACATTTAGTGTAAATTATGCAGGTCAGATATTAAGTTTGCTAAATGCTTTAAGGTGATAAATTGCTTCTTTAACTTTTAAAAATGGTTTAATTTACCTACCTTAAAGCCATTAGATTCTAGATACGGCCCGGGGACATAAGGAATTAGCCATCTCCTCAGCTATACAAAGAAAGATAGTAGAGAAAGAGATTTTATACAAGGAAGGATCTTGTATGGTCAATTCTTGTTTTAAAGTAAAATGACTGGTTGTTTAAAAGAAGGCATGTTTAGGGAAAGAATGTCTCAGTCATGTGAGTCATAAAATGATTTATTAAAGGTGATTTATGCAAGAAATGTACAATTCAAAGATTGTGAAGCCTGCTAAGTGCTTCATAAAATGCCACTATGACTCTTACGGTGCAACTTTGCCTGCTTTGCAGCTAGGTAAGGCCTAGGGACATGTGGAGTTAGCCCCACTCCCTATCTATGCTGCAGAGTCAGCTCTTACCTGCACTTTTTTTTTTTTTTTTTTTTTTTTTTGAGAAGGAGGAGTTTTGCTCTTGTTACCCAGGCTGGAGTGCAGTGGCGCGATCTGGGCTCCTGAGTAGCTGGGATTACAGGCACGCACCACCATGCCCAGCTAACTTTTTGTATTTTTAGTAGAGATGGGGTTTCACCATGACGACCAGGATGGTCTCGATCTCTTGACCTCGTGATCCACCGGCCTCGGCCTCCCAAAGTGCTGAGATTACAGGCTTGAGCCACCGCACCCCGCCTCTTATCTGCACTTTTGCCTGGTGTGGCCGAGACTAGGCTCCACAACTAGTACATACTTAAAAGGTCAAACTTACCAAGGTCTTTACCAAAATTAAAAGTTGCTAAGAGTTAACATGTAATTGAAACTACCAAACAATCAATTTTACATGCAAGGTGTATAAAGCAAAATTATTTCTGATGGAAGTTTATAAAAAGTCATAAAAATGTGGATTTTTTTTCTGCCTGAAGTATTAAAGAATCATTTTAAGGAAAATAACTAAAGGTTTAATCAGGTTGTGAAAGGTTTAAAAAATTAATTGTAGGAGATTCTGTGTGTGAACACATTGGCTAAAGTTAAAGGACATTATTCAGCTCTTCTGGAAAGTAAACATTGGAATAAAAGCACAATAGATTTTTCTAAAAGCACTAATCTGATCTTTCACAAAAAAAGGGTAAAGGGTTATAAAAGACATAAGGATCTACCTTATGGTTAAACAATAAAATTGGATAAATATGTGTAAGTTTTTATAAAAAATTGAATTTCATATTAATAGTACACTAATGTAAAGGTGAAATTAGGTTTATTTGATATAAAAATCACACAGGAAATATCAAATGTTAAATGTGAATGTGTTTTGCTTTCTTTGGACTGTATTTGAATAAATGTGTTACTGGTATATGTTCCAAAGTTATGGGAAACTCCTATAATTCTAATATAACTTAGTGTATGTGGTTAATAACTATAGCATAAATAATAATAATTTTGTAGCATAAAACAAAATTAGAGTTGCATCTTCACTGGGTACCTCAGTGCTGCCTGACTCTGCTGGGCTTTCAAATACAACTTGGTCTCCTCCACTCTCTTCTCTGATCTGCATAGTCATTCATTCTCCTGTTCTGCAACATGGCACAGTTTCCACATGGGATGCTGCTTACACTCCAAGGCAGCATAAAAGGATGGGAGGAATACCCTTTACTTCTTTCTGGCTTCAGTTTAAATGAGGAGTCCCACCGTAGTGTCAGAAACATGTGATCCAGAGCAACTCTGTCTTAAATAGAAGCTGGATAAAATGATGCTGAAACTTACTGGGCCAAATTCCCAGATGGGTGAGGCATTTTAAGTCACAGGATGAGATACGAAGTCAGCACAAAATACAGGTTATAAAGACCTTGCTGAGAAAGCAGGTTGCAGTAAAGGAGCCAGCCAAAACCCACCAAAACCAAAATGGCAATGAGAGTGACTTCTGGTCGTCGTCACTGCTACACTCCCACCAGTGCCCATGGTAGTTTACAAATGCCATGGCAACATCTGGAACTCAGCCCCTATGGTCTAAAAAGTGGAGGCCTGAATAATCCACCCCTTGGTTAGTATGTCGTCAAGAAATAACCATTAAAATGGGCAACCAACAGCACTCGGGTTGCTTTGTCTATGGAGTAGCCATTCTTGTAATTCTTTACTTTCTTAATCAACTTGCTTTCACTTTGCACTGTGGACTCGCCCTGAACTATTTCTTGTGTGAAATCCAAGAATCCTCTCTTGGGGTCTGCATCAGGACCTCTTTCCTGTAACGTCTTGGTGACCACAATGGGACCATACTGCAGAAACCTTGACCTAAAGGCTAACGTTGGGACCTGACCCAAAGAAAATAGACTACAGCACTGATTGGATGACTTTGGGTAAGTGGGGTGCATATTCGCAGATAAATAATAGGATTGACTGAGAGGTCCAACTTAGGGGAGTTAGAGTCATTCCTAACACAGAGTGAGTTAGGCCCCTCTTAATAAAAGGCAAGCACGCTTGATCAACCTTGGGTTAGAGGCACAACTTAGAAAGGTTAGAGGCTCCTCTAAGCAAAGTCCCTATCGGCTAGGAACAAGTTTGGTACTATAGGATACTAATTGCTATTCTCTTTGGATTAATCTGCCTTGCACTCTGATGACAGGTGTGGGAGACAGGGTTAGGCATTACAGATGGTAAGACATGGGGAGCTTTTTTCTCCCTGAGAGCAGAAACTTGAGAGCTGATGGTACTCCTGGAAAAGATCCCTTTACTACTGACCAGCAGCCACCGAAATTTTTCATTGACAGCTGCAGGAAGTGTGTCTTTTCTCTGTCCTCCCTGAGCATTTCACCTTCCCAACCCTGCCACAGGCAATACTTGCCTTCTCTGCTTTTACTGTGCTATCTTTTCTGCTACTTAGGGCAATCATCTTGCCCAGAGACCACGTGTTGAAACTCCAAGTCAGAAGTTAGATTAAAGGTGATGGGGCCCATCTGGCGGCAAATGTAAGCCCCCTTGCCAGTTTGGTATCGGGTGCTAAGCAGAGTGGCTAAAAATCTGTGTTTTATCACATGTATTTTGCTCTGGGCAGAATGAAAAGAAATGATTTTTCTTTATGATGTGGCTTGGCACCCAAGGAGATAGGGTCACTCAGAGAAAGGGGACCCAGAAGCCTGCCATGCCGGCAAAGGGTAAGAATATTTTACCAGTCAGATTTCTGGCTTCCCTCTCTGTTTGCAAATGTTTGAATGATTGGGGGGGAAAAAATCAGTGTTTATCTCCTCTGTAAAGTTTTGGTTAATGTGAAAAAGAATTCTAAGGCTAGGATTAAACTAGTATTTTTTTGCTATAAATTTGTTTTTCTGTGTTGAGGGGTACTTTAAGATACAACACGGGCTTTTAAGTTAGAACACCTGTAAGTCCTCTTTTCAAAGCAACCCAGCAGCTGGTCAGTAACAAACTTGACTGCAGGTGCCTGAAATGAACAAAAAACTCGATGAAGTCTCCGCCTTGTTTTGTGTCCTTGGACGCCTGACTTTTTAACAGTGTGGCGGGACTTCTTTTACTCTCCACCCTCCAGGGAACAGGAATTTTAGGGTTCATGTTACAGTGAGCTCTAAAAATTATGTTAAACAGTTAAAAGCCTTTGCAAGTTCTAAGTTAACTGCTCTCGGCTTCCAGGAAAGGAAATGGAAACTGTCCTGTGCTGTAGCTCAGGAGCTCAGGTTTTTCACTTCAAAATGGCGGGCCGGGTTCAATTTTCCACCAAGAAAGTAAGTCTCTTCTGGTTTAGTATCTGTGTGACCTTGTTTATTCTCTTCTCCTCCGTGGCCTGTCTTAAATTTTCCTTTCTCTAAGCACTGGGAGGTTACCTTTGGTAAAGTTCAAAGCCAGAAATATCGGCCGTTTGGCCTAACAACTTCTAAAAGGACTTTTACTAAAAGTTAAAATCAGTTTAGTTGAAAGTGAATATTCGAGCTCTAACAGCTTGGACTCTTTGGGAAAACGGGAGGCACCAGATACCCCTTTCGGGGCCTTGTTCTTCCAAAGGCTGCATCCTAAAGCCAGGAATTCAATTAAGAAACTTAAAAATAGGCAAATAAAAAATCTTACAACTACTGTAGTAATCTTCTTTCTGTTTAGCCACATATGTGTTCTGTGTAATGTTTATTTAAAAGAGCTCTGATTGGCTTAAAAATAATTGCTTAAATATGAATGCAAAATAAAAACTGATGCCTTTTAGTTCCTATAACTTTAATATTTGGGAAATAAAAACATCTTTTAAAAGTATTTATAAAATAAAAACATTTAGTGTAAATTATGCAGGTCAGATATTAAGTTTGCTAAATGCTTTAAGGTGATAAATTGCTTCTTTAACTTTTAAAAATGGTTTAATTTACCTACCTTAAAGCCATTAGATTCTAGATACGGCCCGGGGACATAAGGAATTAGCCATCTCCTCAGCTATACAAAGAAAGATAGTAGAGAAAGAGATTTTATACAAGGAAGGATCTTGTATGGTCAATTCTTGTTTTAAAGTAAAATGACTGGTTGTTTAAAAGAAGGCATGTTTAGGGAAAGAATGTCTCAGTCATGTGAGTCATAAAATGATTTATTAAAGGTGATTTATGCAAGAAATGTACAATTCAAAGATTGTGAAGCCTGCTAAGTGCTTCATAAAATGCCACTATGACTCTTACGGTGCAACTTTGCCTGCTTTGCAGCTAGGTAAGGCCTAGGGACATGTGGAGTTAGCCCCACTCCCTATCTATGCTGCAGAGTCAGCTCTTACCTGCACTTTTTTTTTTTTTTTTTTTTTTTTTGAGAAGGAGGAGTTTTGCTCTTGTTACCCAGGCTGGAGTGCAGTGGCGCGATCTGGGCTCCTGAGTAGCTGGGATTACAGGCACGCACCACCATGCCCAGCTAACTTTTTGTATTTTTAGTAGAGATGGGGTTTCACCATGACGACCAGGATGGTCTCGATCTCTTGACCTCGTGATCCACCGGCCTCGGCCTCCCAAAGTGCTGAGATTACAGGCTTGAGCCACCGCACCCCGCCTCTTATCTGCACTTTTGCCTGGTGTGGCCGAGACTAGGCTCCACAACTAGTACATACTTAAAAGGTCAAACTTACCAAGGTCTTTACCAAAATTAAAAGTTGCTAAGAGTTAACATGTAATTGAAACTACCAAACAATCAATTTTACATGCAAGGTGTATAAAGCAAAATTATTTCTGATGGAAGTTTATAAAAAGTCATAAAAATGTGGATTTTTTTTCTGCCTGAAGTATTAAAGAATCATTTTAAGGAAAATAACTAAAGGTTTAATCAGGTTGTGAAAGGTTTAAAAAATTAATTGTAGGAGATTCTGTGTGTGAACACATTGGCTAAAGTTAAAGGACATTATTCAGCTCTTCTGGAAAGTAAACATTGGAATAAAAGCACAATAGATTTTTCTAAAAGCACTAATCTGATCTTTCACAAAAAAAGGGTAAAGGGTTATAAAAGACATAAGGATCTACCTTATGGTTAAACAATAAAATTGGATAAATATGTGTAAGTTTTTATAAAAAATTGAATTTCATATTAATAGTACACTAATGTAAAGGTGAAATTAGGTTTATTTGATATAAAAATCACACAGGAAATATCAAATGTTAAATGTGAATGTGTTTTGCTTTCTTTGGACTGTATTTGAATAAATGTGTTACTGGTATATGTTCCAAAGTTATGGGAAACTCCTATAATTCTAATATAACTTAGTGTATGTGGTTAATAACTATAGCATAAATAATAATAATTTTGTAGCATAAAACAAAATTAGAGTTGCATCTTCACTGGGTACCTCAGTGCTGCCTGACTCTGCTGGGCTTTCAAATACAACTTGGTCTCCTCCACTCTCTTCTCTGATCTGCATAGTCATTCATTCTCCTGTTCTGCAACATGGCACAGTTTCCACATGGGATGCTGCTTACACTCCAAGGCAGCATAAAAGGATGGGAGGAATACCCTTTACTTCTTTCTGGCTTCAGTTTAAATGAGGAGTCCCACCGTAGTGTCAGAAACATGTGATCCAGAGCAACTCTGTCTTAAATAGAAGCTGGATAAAATGATGCTGAAACTTACTGGGCCAAATTCCCAGATGGGTGAGGCATTTTAAGTCACAGGATGAGATACGAAGTCAGCACAAAATACAGGTTATAAAGACCTTGCTGAGAAAGCAGGTTGCAGTAAAGGAGCCAGCCAAAACCCACCAAAACCAAAATGGCAATGAGAGTGACTTCTGGTCGTCGTCACTGCTACACTCCCACCAGTGCCCATGGTAGTTTACAAATGCCATGGCAACATCTGGAACTCAGCCCCTATGGTCTAAAAAGTGGAGGCCTGAATAATCCACCCCTTGGTTAGTATGTCGTCAAGAAATAACCATTAAAATGGGCAACCAACAGCACTCGGGTTGCTTTGTCTATGGAGTAGCCATTCTTGTAATTCTTTACTTTCTTAATCAACTTGCTTTCACTTTGCACTGTGGACTCGCCCTGAACTATTTCTTGTGTGAAATCCAAGAATCCTCTCTTGGGGTCTGCATCAGGACCTCTTTCCTGTAACGTCTTGGTGACCACAATGGGACCATACTGCAGAAACCTTGACCTAAAGGCTAACGTTGGGACCTGACCCAAAGAAAATAGACTACAGCACTGATTGGATGACTTTGGGTAAGTGGGGTGCATATTCGCAGATAAATAATAGGATTGACTGAGAGGTCCAACTTAGGGGAGTTAGAGTCATTCCTAACACAGAGTGAGTTAGGCCCCTCTTAATAAAAGGCAAGCACGCTTGATCAACCTTGGGTTAGAGGCACAACTTAGAAAGGTTAGAGGCTCCTCTAAGCAAAGTCCCTATCGGCTAGGAACAAGTTTGGTACTATAGGATACTAATTGCTATTCTCTTTGGATTAATCTGCCTTGCACTCTGATGACAGGTGTGGGAGACAGGGTTAGGCATTACAGATGGTAAGACATGGGGAGCTTTTTTCTCCCTGAGAGCAGAAACTTGAGAGCTGATGGTACTCCTGGAAAAGATCCCTTTACTACTGACCAGCAGCCACCGAAATTTTTCATTGACAGCTGCAGGAAGTGTGTCTTTTCTCTGTCCTCCCTGAGCATTTCACCTTCCCAACCCTGCCACAGGCAATACTTGCCTTCTCTGCTTTTACTGTGCTATCTTTTCTGCTACTTAGGGCAATCATCTTGCCCAGAGACCACGTGTTGAAACTCCAAGTCAGAAGTTAGATTAAAGGTGATGGGGCCCATCTGGCGGCAAATGTAAGCCCCCTTGCCAGTTTGGTATCGGGTGCTAAGCAGAGTGGCTAAAAATCTGTGTTTTATCACATGTATTTTGCTCTGGGCAGAATGAAAAGAAATGATTTTTCTTTATGATGTGGCTTGGCACCCAAGGAGATAGGGTCACTCAGAGAAAGGGGACCCAGAAGCCTGCCATGCCGGCAAAGGGTAAGAATATTTTACCAGTCAGATTTCTGGCTTCCCTCTCTGTTTGCAAATGTTTGAATGATTGGGGGGGAAAAAATCAGTGTTTATCTCCTCTGTAAAGTTTTGGTTAATGTGAAAAAGAATTCTAAGGCTAGGATTAAACTAGTATTTTTTTGCTATAAATTTGTTTTTCTGTGTTGAGGGGTACTTTAAGATACAACACGGGCTTTTAAGTTAGAACACCTGTAAGTCCTCTTTTCAAAGCAACCCAGCAGCTGGTCAGTAACAAACTTGACTGCAGGTGCCTGAAATGAACAAAAAACTCGATGAAGTCTCCGCCTTGTTTTGTGTCCTTGGACGCCTGACTTTTTAACAGTGTGGCGGGACTTCTTTTACTCTCCACCCTCCAGGGAACAGGAATTTTAGGGTTCATGTTACAGTGAGCTCTAAAAATTATGTTAAACAGTTAAAAGCCTTTGCAAGTTCTAAGTTAACTGCTCTCGGCTTCCAGGAAAGGAAATGGAAACTGTCCTGTGCTGTAGCTCAGGAGCTCAGGTTTTTCACTTCAAAATGGCGGGCCGGGTTCAATTTTCCACCAAGAAAGTAAGTCTCTTCTGGTTTAGTATCTGTGTGACCTTGTTTATTCTCTTCTCCTCCGTGGCCTGTCTTAAATTTTCCTTTCTCTAAGCACTGGGAGGTTACCTTTGGTAAAGTTCAAAGCCAGAAATATCGGCCGTTTGGCCTAACAACTTCTAAAAGGACTTTTACTAAAAGTTAAAATCAGTTTAGTTGAAAGTGAATATTCGAGCTCTAACAGCTTGGACTCTTTGGGAAAACGGGAGGCACCAGATACCCCTTTCGGGGCCTTGTTCTTCCAAAGGCTGCATCCTAAAGCCAGGAATTCAATTAAGAAACTTAAAAATAGGCAAATAAAAAATCTTACAACTACTGTAGTAATCTTCTTTCTGTTTAGCCACATATGTGTTCTGTGTAATGTTTATTTAAAAGAGCTCTGATTGGCTTAAAAATAATTGCTTAAATATGAATGCAAAATAAAAACTGATGCCTTTTAGTTCCTATAACTTTAATATTTGGGAAATAAAAACATCTTTTAAAAGTATTTATAAAATAAAAACATTTAGTGTAAATTATGCAGGTCAGATATTAAGTTTGCTAAATGCTTTAAGGTGATAAATTGCTTCTTTAACTTTTAAAAATGGTTTAATTTACCTACCTTAAAGCCATTAGATTCTAGATACGGCCCGGGGACATAAGGAATTAGCCATCTCCTCAGCTATACAAAGAAAGATAGTAGAGAAAGAGATTTTATACAAGGAAGGATCTTGTATGGTCAATTCTTGTTTTAAAGTAAAATGACTGGTTGTTTAAAAGAAGGCATGTTTAGGGAAAGAATGTCTCAGTCATGTGAGTCATAAAATGATTTATTAAAGGTGATTTATGCAAGAAATGTACAATTCAAAGATTGTGAAGCCTGCTAAGTGCTTCATAAAATGCCACTATGACTCTTACGGTGCAACTTTGCCTGCTTTGCAGCTAGGTAAGGCCTAGGGACATGTGGAGTTAGCCCCACTCCCTATCTATGCTGCAGAGTCAGCTCTTACCTGCACTTTTTTTTTTTTTTTTTTTTTTTTTTGAGAAGGAGGAGTTTTGCTCTTGTTACCCAGGCTGGAGTGCAGTGGCGCGATCTGGGCTCCTGAGTAGCTGGGATTACAGGCACGCACCACCATGCCCAGCTAACTTTTTGTATTTTTAGTAGAGATGGGGTTTCACCATGACGACCAGGATGGTCTCGATCTCTTGACCTCGTGATCCACCGGCCTCGGCCTCCCAAAGTGCTGAGATTACAGGCTTGAGCCACCGCACCCCGCCTCTTATCTGCACTTTTGCCTGGTGTGGCCGAGACTAGGCTCCACAACTAGTACATACTTAAAAGGTCAAACTTACCAAGGTCTTTACCAAAATTAAAAGTTGCTAAGAGTTAACATGTAATTGAAACTACCAAACAATCAATTTTACATGCAAGGTGTATAAAGCAAAATTATTTCTGATGGAAGTTTATAAAAAGTCATAAAAATGTGGATTTTTTTTCTGCCTGAAGTATTAAAGAATCATTTTAAGGAAAATAACTAAAGGTTTAATCAGGTTGTGAAAGGTTTAAAAAATTAATTGTAGGAGATTCTGTGTGTGAACACATTGGCTAAAGTTAAAGGACATTATTCAGCTCTTCTGGAAAGTAAACATTGGAATAAAAGCACAATAGATTTTTCTAAAAGCACTAATCTGATCTTTCACAAAAAAAGGGTAAAGGGTTATAAAAGACATAAGGATCTACCTTATGGTTAAACAATAAAATTGGATAAATATGTGTAAGTTTTTATAAAAAATTGAATTTCATATTAATAGTACACTAATGTAAAGGTGAAATTAGGTTTATTTGATATAAAAATCACACAGGAAATATCAAATGTTAAATGTGAATGTGTTTTGCTTTCTTTGGACTGTATTTGAATAAATGTGTTACTGGTATATGTTCCAAAGTTATGGGAAACTCCTATAATTCTAATATAACTTAGTGTATGTGGTTAATAACTATAGCATAAATAATAATAATTTTGTAGCATAAAACAAAATTAGAGTTGCATCTTCACTGGGTACCTCAGTGCTGCCTGACTCTGCTGGGCTTTCAAATACAACTTGGTCTCCTCCACTCTCTTCTCTGATCTGCATAGTCATTCATTCTCCTGTTCTGCAACATGGCACAGTTTCCACATGGGATGCTGCTTACACTCCAAGGCAGCATAAAAGGATGGGAGGAATACCCTTTACTTCTTTCTGGCTTCAGTTTAAATGAGGAGTCCCACCGTAGTGTCAGAAACATGTGATCCAGAGCAACTCTGTCTTAAATAGAAGCTGGATAAAATGATGCTGAAACTTACTGGGCCAAATTCCCAGATGGGTGAGGCATTTTAAGTCACAGGATGAGATACGAAGTCAGCACAAAATACAGGTTATAAAGACCTTGCTGAGAAAGCAGGTTGCAGTAAAGGAGCCAGCCAAAACCCACCAAAACCAAAATGGCAATGAGAGTGACTTCTGGTCGTCGTCACTGCTACACTCCCACCAGTGCCCATGGTAGTTTACAAATGCCATGGCAACATCTGGAACTCAGCCCCTATGGTCTAAAAAGTGGAGGCCTGAATAATCCACCCCTTGGTTAGTATGTCGTCAAGAAATAACCATTAAAATGGGCAACCAACAGCACTCGGGTTGCTTTGTCTATGGAGTAGCCATTCTTGTAATTCTTTACTTTCTTAATCAACTTGCTTTCACTTTGCACTGTGGACTCGCCCTGAACTATTTCTTGTGTGAAATCCAAGAATCCTCTCTTGGGGTCTGCATCAGGACCTCTTTCCTGTAACGTCTTGGTGACCACAATGGGACCATACTGCAGAAACCTTGACCTAAAGGCTAACGTTGGGACCTGACCCAAAGAAAATAGACTACAGCACTGATTGGATGACTTTGGGTAAGTGGGGTGCATATTCGCAGATAAATAATAGGATTGACTGAGAGGTCCAACTTAGGGGAGTTAGAGTCATTCCTAACACAGAGTGAGTTAGGCCCCTCTTAATAAAAGGCAAGCACGCTTGATCAACCTTGGGTTAGAGGCACAACTTAGAAAGGTTAGAGGCTCCTCTAAGCAAAGTCCCTATCGGCTAGGAACAAGTTTGGTACTATAGGATACTAATTGCTATTCTCTTTGGATTAATCTGCCTTGCACTCTGATGACAGGTGTGGGAGACAGGGTTAGGCATTACAGATGGTAAGACATGGGGAGCTTTTTTCTCCCTGAGAGCAGAAACTTGAGAGCTGATGGTACTCCTGGAAAAGATCCCTTTACTACTGACCAGCAGCCACCGAAATTTTTCATTGACAGCTGCAGGAAGTGTGTCTTTTCTCTGTCCTCCCTGAGCATTTCACCTTCCCAACCCTGCCACAGGCAATACTTGCCTTCTCTGCTTTTACTGTGCTATCTTTTCTGCTACTTAGGGCAATCATCTTGCCCAGAGACCACGTGTTGAAACTCCAAGTCAGAAGTTAGATTAAAGGTGATGGGGCCCATCTGGCGGCAAATGTAAGCCCCCTTGCCAGTTTGGTATCGGGTGCTAAGCAGAGTGGCTAAAAATCTGTGTTTTATCACATGTATTTTGCTCTGGGCAGAATGAAAAGAAATGATTTTTCTTTATGATGTGGCTTGGCACCCAAGGAGATAGGGTCACTCAGAGAAAGGGGACCCAGAAGCCTGCCATGCCGGCAAAGGGTAAGAATATTTTACCAGTCAGATTTCTGGCTTCCCTCTCTGTTTGCAAATGTTTGAATGATTGGGGGGGAAAAAATCAGTGTTTATCTCCTCTGTAAAGTTTTGGTTAATGTGAAAAAGAATTCTAAGGCTAGGATTAAACTAGTATTTTTTTGCTATAAATTTGTTTTTCTGTGTTGAGGGGTACTTTAAGATACAACACGGGCTTTTAAGTTAGAACACCTGTAAGTCCTCTTTTCAAAGCAACCCAGCAGCTGGTCAGTAACAAACTTGACTGCAGGTGCCTGAAATGAACAAAAAACTCGATGAAGTCTCCGCCTTGTTTTGTGTCCTTGGACGCCTGACTTTTTAACAGTGTGGCGGGACTTCTTTTACTCTCCACCCTCCAGGGAACAGGAATTTTAGGGTTCATGTTACAGTGAGCTCTAAAAATTATGTTAAACAGTTAAAAGCCTTTGCAAGTTCTAAGTTAACTGCTCTCGGCTTCCAGGAAAGGAAATGGAAACTGTCCTGTGCTGTAGCTCAGGAGCTCAGGTTTTTCACTTCAAAATGGCGGGCCGGGTTCAATTTTCCACCAAGAAAGTAAGTCTCTTCTGGTTTAGTATCTGTGTGACCTTGTTTATTCTCTTCTCCTCCGTGGCCTGTCTTAAATTTTCCTTTCTCTAAGCACTGGGAGGTTACCTTTGGTAAAGTTCAAAGCCAGAAATATCGGCCGTTTGGCCTAACAACTTCTAAAAGGACTTTTACTAAAAGTTAAAATCAGTTTAGTTGAAAGTGAATATTCGAGCTCTAACAGCTTGGACTCTTTGGGAAAACGGGAGGCACCAGATACCCCTTTCGGGGCCTTGTTCTTCCAAAGGCTGCATCCTAAAGCCAGGAATTCAATTAAGAAACTTAAAAATAGGCAAATAAAAAATCTTACAACTACTGTAGTAATCTTCTTTCTGTTTAGCCACATATGTGTTCTGTGTAATGTTTATTTAAAAGAGCTCTGATTGGCTTAAAAATAATTGCTTAAATATGAATGCAAAATAAAAACTGATGCCTTTTAGTTCCTATAACTTTAATATTTGGGAAATAAAAACATCTTTTAAAAGTATTTATAAAATAAAAACATTTAGTGTAAATTATGCAGGTCAGATATTAAGTTTGCTAAATGCTTTAAGGTGATAAATTGCTTCTTTAACTTTTAAAAATGGTTTAATTTACCTACCTTAAAGCCATTAGATTCTAGATACGGCCCGGGGACATAAGGAATTAGCCATCTCCTCAGCTATACAAAGAAAGATAGTAGAGAAAGAGATTTTATACAAGGAAGGATCTTGTATGGTCAATTCTTGTTTTAAAGTAAAATGACTGGTTGTTTAAAAGAAGGCATGTTTAGGGAAAGAATGTCTCAGTCATGTGAGTCATAAAATGATTTATTAAAGGTGATTTATGCAAGAAATGTACAATTCAAAGATTGTGAAGCCTGCTAAGTGCTTCATAAAATGCCACTATGACTCTTACGGTGCAACTTTGCCTGCTTTGCAGCTAGGTAAGGCCTAGGGACATGTGGAGTTAGCCCCACTCCCTATCTATGCTGCAGAGTCAGCTCTTACCTGCACTTTTTTTTTTTTTTTTTTTTTTTTTTGAGAAGGAGGAGTTTTGCTCTTGTTACCCAGGCTGGAGTGCAGTGGCGCGATCTGGGCTCCTGAGTAGCTGGGATTACAGGCACGCACCACCATGCCCAGCTAACTTTTTGTATTTTTAGTAGAGATGGGGTTTCACCATGACGACCAGGATGGTCTCGATCTCTTGACCTCGTGATCCACCGGCCTCGGCCTCCCAAAGTGCTGAGATTACAGGCTTGAGCCACCGCACCCCGCCTCTTATCTGCACTTTTGCCTGGTGTGGCCGAGACTAGGCTCCACAACTAGTACATACTTAAAAGGTCAAACTTACCAAGGTCTTTACCAAAATTAAAAGTTGCTAAGAGTTAACATGTAATTGAAACTACCAAACAATCAATTTTACATGCAAGGTGTATAAAGCAAAATTATTTCTGATGGAAGTTTATAAAAAGTCATAAAAATGTGGATTTTTTTTCTGCCTGAAGTATTAAAGAATCATTTTAAGGAAAATAACTAAAGGTTTAATCAGGTTGTGAAAGGTTTAAAAAATTAATTGTAGGAGATTCTGTGTGTGAACACATTGGCTAAAGTTAAAGGACATTATTCAGCTCTTCTGGAAAGTAAACATTGGAATAAAAGCACAATAGATTTTTCTAAAAGCACTAATCTGATCTTTCACAAAAAAAGGGTAAAGGGTTATAAAAGACATAAGGATCTACCTTATGGTTAAACAATAAAATTGGATAAATATGTGTAAGTTTTTATAAAAAATTGAATTTCATATTAATAGTACACTAATGTAAAGGTGAAATTAGGTTTATTTGATATAAAAATCACACAGGAAATATCAAATGTTAAATGTGAATGTGTTTTGCTTTCTTTGGACTGTATTTGAATAAATGTGTTACTGGTATATGTTCCAAAGTTATGGGAAACTCCTATAATTCTAATATAACTTAGTGTATGTGGTTAATAACTATAGCATAAATAATAATAATTTTGTAGCATAAAACAAAATTAGAGTTGCATCTTCACTGGGTACCTCAGTGCTGCCTGACTCTGCTGGGCTTTCAAATACAACTTGGTCTCCTCCACTCTCTTCTCTGATCTGCATAGTCATTCATTCTCCTGTTCTGCAACATGGCACAGTTTCCACATGGGATGCTGCTTACACTCCAAGGCAGCATAAAAGGATGGGAGGAATACCCTTTACTTCTTTCTGGCTTCAGTTTAAATGAGGAGTCCCACCGTAGTGTCAGAAACATGTGATCCAGAGCAACTCTGTCTTAAATAGAAGCTGGATAAAATGATGCTGAAACTTACTGGGCCAAATTCCCAGATGGGTGAGGCATTTTAAGTCACAGGATGAGATACGAAGTCAGCACAAAATACAGGTTATAAAGACCTTGCTGAGAAAGCAGGTTGCAGTAAAGGAGCCAGCCAAAACCCACCAAAACCAAAATGGCAATGAGAGTGACTTCTGGTCGTCGTCACTGCTACACTCCCACCAGTGCCCATGGTAGTTTACAAATGCCATGGCAACATCTGGAACTCAGCCCCTATGGTCTAAAAAGTGGAGGCCTGAATAATCCACCCCTTGGTTAGTATGTCGTCAAGAAATAACCATTAAAATGGGCAACCAACAGCACTCGGGTTGCTTTGTCTATGGAGTAGCCATTCTTGTAATTCTTTACTTTCTTAATCAACTTGCTTTCACTTTGCACTGTGGACTCGCCCTGAACTATTTCTTGTGTGAAATCCAAGAATCCTCTCTTGGGGTCTGCATCAGGACCTCTTTCCTGTAACGTCTTGGTGACCACAATGGGACCATACTGCAGAAACCTTGACCTAAAGGCTAACGTTGGGACCTGACCCAAAGAAAATAGACTACAGCACTGATTGGATGACTTTGGGTAAGTGGGGTGCATATTCGCAGATAAATAATAGGATTGACTGAGAGGTCCAACTTAGGGGAGTTAGAGTCATTCCTAACACAGAGTGAGTTAGGCCCCTCTTAATAAAAGGCAAGCACGCTTGATCAACCTTGGGTTAGAGGCACAACTTAGAAAGGTTAGAGGCTCCTCTAAGCAAAGTCCCTATCGGCTAGGAACAAGTTTGGTACTATAGGATACTAATTGCTATTCTCTTTGGATTAATCTGCCTTGCACTCTGATGACAGGTGTGGGAGACAGGGTTAGGCATTACAGATGGTAAGACATGGGGAGCTTTTTTCTCCCTGAGAGCAGAAACTTGAGAGCTGATGGTACTCCTGGAAAAGATCCCTTTACTACTGACCAGCAGCCACCGAAATTTTTCATTGACAGCTGCAGGAAGTGTGTCTTTTCTCTGTCCTCCCTGAGCATTTCACCTTCCCAACCCTGCCACAGGCAATACTTGCCTTCTCTGCTTTTACTGTGCTATCTTTTCTGCTACTTAGGGCAATCATCTTGCCCAGAGACCACGTGTTGAAACTCCAAGTCAGAAGTTAGATTAAAGGTGATGGGGCCCATCTGGCGGCAAATGTAAGCCCCCTTGCCAGTTTGGTATCGGGTGCTAAGCAGAGTGGCTAAAAATCTGTGTTTTATCACATGTATTTTGCTCTGGGCAGAATGAAAAGAAATGATTTTTCTTTATGATGTGGCTTGGCACCCAAGGAGATAGGGTCACTCAGAGAAAGGGGACCCAGAAGCCTGCCATGCCGGCAAAGGGTAAGAATATTTTACCAGTCAGATTTCTGGCTTCCCTCTCTGTTTGCAAATGTGTGAATGATTGGTGGTGGGGCGGGGCGGGCAGAAATCAGTGTTTATCTCCTCTGTAAAGTTTTGGAGGGGGGGGGGCCGAAATCAGTGTTTATCTCCTCTGTAAAGTTTTGGTTAATGTGAAAAAGAATTCTAAGGCTAGGCTTAAACTAGTATATTTTTTGCTATAAATTTGTTTTTCTGTGTTGAGGGGTACTTTAAGATACAACACGGGCTTTTAAGTTAGAACACCTGTAAGTCCTCTTTTCAAAGCAACCCAGCAGCTGGTCAGTAACAAACTTGACTGCAGGTGCCTGAAATGAACAAAAAACTCGATGAAGTCTCCGCCTTGTTTTGTGTCCTTGGAAGCCTGACTTTTTAACAGTGTGGCGGGACTTCTTTTGCTCTCCACCCTCCAGGGAACAGGAATTTTAGGGTTCATGTTACAGTGAGCTCTAAAAATTATGTTAAACAGTTAAAAGCCTTTGCAAGTTCTAAGTTAACTGCTCTCGGCTTCCAGGAAAGGAAATGGAAACTGTCCTGTGCTGTAGCTCAGGAGCTCAGGTTTTTCACTTCAAAATGGCGGGCCGGGTTCAATTTTCCACCAAGAAAGTAAGTCTCTTCTGGTTTAGTATCTGTGTGACCTTGTTTATTCTCTTCTCCTCCGTGGCCTGTCTTAAATTTTCCTTTCTCTAAGCACTGGGAGGTTACCTTTGGTAAAGTTCAAAGCCAGAAATATCGGCCGTTTGGCCTAACAACTTCTAAAAGGACTTTTACTAAAAGTTAAAATCAGTTTAGTTGAAAGTGAATATTCGAGCTCTAACAGCTTGGACTCTTTGGGAAAACGGGAGGCACCAGATACCCCTTTCGGGGCCTTGTTCTTCCAAAGGCTGCATCCTAAAGCCAGGAATTCAATTAAGAAACTTAAAAATAGGCAAATAAAAAATCTTACAACTACTGTAGTAATCTTCTTTCTGTTTAGCCACATATGTGTTCTGTGTAATGTTTATTTAAAAGAGCTCTGATTGGCTTAAAAATAATTGCTTAAATATGAATGCAAAATAAAAACTGATGCCTTTTAGTTCCTATAACTTTAATATTTGGGAAATAAAAACATCTTTTAAAAGTATTTATAAAATAAAAACATTTAGTGTAAATTATGCAGGTCAGATATTAAGTTTGCTAAATGCTTTAAGGTGATAAATTGCTTCTTTAACTTTTAAAAATGGTTTAATTTACCTACCTTAAAGCCATTAGATTCTAGATACGGCCCGGGGACATAAGGAATTAGCCATCTCCTCAGCTATACAAAGAAAGATAGTAGAGAAAGAGATTTTATACAAGGAAGGATCTTGTATGGTCAATTCTTGTTTTAAAGTAAAATGACTGGTTGTTTAAAAGAAGGCATGTTTAGGGAAAGATGTCTCAGTCATGTGAGTCATAAAATGATTTATTAAAGGTGATTTATGCAAGAAATGTACAATTCAAAGATTGTGAAGCCTGCTAAATGCTTCATAAAATGCCACTATGACTCTTACGGTGCAACTTTGCCTGCTTTGCAGCTAGGTAAGGCCTAGGGACATGTGGAGTTAGCCCCACTCCCTATCTATGCTGCAGAGTCAGCTCTTACCTGCACTTTGCCTGGTGTGTCCGAGACTAGGCGCCACAACTAGTACATAATTAAAAGGTCAAACTTAGCAAGGTCTTTACCAAAATTAAAAGTTGCTAAGAGTTAACATGTAATTGAAACTACCAAACAAACAATTTTACATGCAAGGTATATAAAGTGAAAGTATTTCTGATGGAAGTTTATAAAAAGTCATGGAAATGTGGGTTTTTTTCTGCCTAAAGTATTAAAGAATCATTTTAAGGAAAATAACTAAAGGTTTAAACAGGTTGTGAAAGGTTTAAAAAAATTAATTGTAGGAGATTCTGTGTGTGAGCACATTGGCTAAAGTTAAAGGACATTATTCAGCTCTTCTGGAAAGTAAACATTGGAATAAAAGCACAATAGATTTTTCTAAAAGCACTAATCTGATCTTTCACAAAAAAAGGGTAAAGGGTTATAAAAGACATAAGGATCTACCTTATGGTTAAACAATAAAATTGGATAAATATGTGTAAGTTTTTATAAAAAATTGAATTTCATATTAATAGTACACTAATGTAAAGGTGAAATTAGGTTTATTTGATATAAAAATAATACAGGAAATAACAAATGTTATATATGAGTGTGTTTTGCTTTCTTTGGACTATATTTGAATAAATGTGTTACTGGTATATGTTCCAAAGTTATGGGAAACTCCTATAATTCTAATATAACTTAGTGTATGTCATTAATAACTATAATTATTATGTAAAATTTTGTGTGACACAGAAGTAACTAAATTTCCATATCAATTGTAGCTTTAATAGTGTCTGTTCTAAAACTTTTTATCTTCCACAGACAACTGTTGTCTTCTGTCAGGCCTCTTTAGAAGGTGGTTATAATCAACTATGCAGCTCTAGCAGGTGTTCTTAAATGCAGTTTTCTAGTAACTTTGAAAACTGCAACGTTAGAATAGAGAAAAGAACTTTGAGAACTGTCATGAAGAGTTGGAATGTTCATGAATATTAAATGCATCAGGAGTTAACTGAATGAACTGAACCATTAGAAAACGGAAATAATCTTTTTAACTTTGCTAAAATACTGCTGATCCTTTTTTTGATTTTGAGAGTAAAGGAAACTTTTTTATAGCTATTTACAGACCTTAGCAATTGAGTAAATATACTCCTACAAACAAAATATGGAACATGTTTATCTCTCTGTATCTGATTTCTCCAAAATTTGAAAACTATTTGTGAATAGTTTTATGACAATATAGTTATTTTCATAAGTGTAATAAAAATCTGTTTTCTTTTGTAATAGGACACAATTGGAGAAATTGGTATTTTACCAAGCTTTATCTGGAATGGTTGTGCTTTCCTATAAGGAATAAAACTTGACTCATAAAGCCAATAAAAGCCCCTTGGAAATTGGCTGCAGACCTCCTGACCTGTGGTAAGTAAAAAATTTCACTTTTTGACAGATCCAGAAGCCCCAGGTTGTCTTGGGACTCTACAAGAAGAGAGGAATTTGTTCAGCTCATAGGTATTTGAGAGTACAAACCCGTGGCTGAACTTGGCTTTAAAAAGTCTTATTTAAGGTTTCTTCTATAAAACAGAGTTCCATCAAAGCCAATTTAAAAAGATACTATGTGCAAAATAATTATTCTTCCTGCGCTTTATACAAATAACCAGGCCAAGTATAATAAAGCAAATCAGTCTTACCATGATTTGTTTTTAGTAAAAATGGGAAACTGGAGAGAGAAATATTATGTTTCAAAAGCTATGGTACACTTGTTTTAAAATTCTAGTCTCATTAGTTGTTTTTAAGTTTGTTTCTGCAATTTTGGCTAACCCTGCTTATTTCTGTGAACTAACTGGTGATCTCTGACTGCCTCTCAGAAGAAACGAGAGGGTAGGTTATGTAAAAATCTGGATCTGTATTCTAATTCTGGGCACATTACAATGGACTAACAAGTCAATATCAGCTTAGTTCCAACAGTTGCCCAGTTCATGAAAAATCTTTGAAATTAGTTTACTTGGAATAACTTTACTTATTTTGCTTTACTCCTATGGAATATATTGCTGTTATACTCTTTTTGTAGGAATACAGAACAAGCTTACTGAATACTTTGTTAGATTAAACACTTACTCATCTTCCAGATATCACCTTTAGTCAAAACTCAAGAGTTTTGAATGGACCTTACTGTACTGTTGCTTTCTGACTGAGCTTCAGACTACCCTGAATGCAGGAGACTCTCATAGTTAGGCAGGAATATCATCACCCCTCTTTAGCCTGAAGAAGTTACAGAAGATGAATCTTAGTCCCTCTGGTTTTCTTACAGAATGGATGGGAGAAATGTCAGAGGTGTGTGAACCAGAGCAACTCTGTATTAAATAGGAGCTGGGTGAAATTAGGCTGAAACCTACTGGACTGCATTCCCAGATGGTTAAGGCATTCTAAGCCACAGGGTGAGATGGGAGGTCAGTACAAAATACAGATCATAAAGACCTTATTGAGAAAACAGATAGCAGTGAAGGAGTGGCCAATACCCACCATATCCAAAATGGCAATGGGAGTGACCTCTGGTTGTCCTCTCTGCTACACTCCCACCAGCACTATGACAGTTTACAAATCTCATGACAACATCAGGAACTTACACTATATGGTCGAAAAAGGGGAGGCATAAATAATCCACCCCTTGTTTAGCATATCTTGAAGAAACAACCATAAAAATTGACAACCAGCAGCCCAAAGGGCTGCTCTGTCTATGGAGTAGCCATTCTTGTATTTCTTTACTTTCTTAATAAACTTGCTTTCACTTTGCATGGTGGACTCTCCCTGAATTCTTTCTAGTGTGAGACCCAAGAAACCTCTGTTGGGGTCTGTATTGAGACCCCTTTCCTGTAATAGTAGGGCAGCATGTACTGAGTTCTTTATGAATTACTTACAGCACTCTCTTTCCCAAAGACTCAGGTGGAAACTCAGGATCCTGACCCTGGTAATGACTAGTGGGACAGACAATATGTACTATGACAAATTACTGCTTTTGATAATGAATAAGAGTTCACAATTGGGTTAATTCTATTATGCCTGGATTGTTCCCTCTGAATTTTGTCTTTTGTTAGTCTTAATACAGAGGCCCTCTGTATCAGTAAGCCTAAGCGTTTATTGTATCTGAGAAACCTTAAGTCTCCCAGACATGGTAAGAAATTTGCCTAAATTACAATGTATGATGTCTCTGTTTGCACATGGGTGTGTGTGTGTCTGTGAGTGTATGTATATATATACATACGTATGTATACAGAGAGAGCTGTCTTTTCATATGAACAAAGAGAGACCTTAATGTAGTTAAATCATAGAGTCTCAACACTGCTATAAGCCTTAACCAGTCAAAAGACATTTAAATTATCCTGGATTCTGAACAGGGATTATAATTAGCCAAATATTTTAAGTAATAGTATTGATAATGCCAAAGTCACAAACGTCTCACGAGAATGTGGGTGGCTTGATTGAAGCCATTCATTGCCTTGCTTCATCTATACCCTGCAGAGCAATTTAGCTCCCTAAGTAACTATCCCCTGCTATTTAAAGCAATATGTTATGCAAAGTAAATCAATATATATAATTTTACGTAAAAAAATTCTTACTTTGCCTCATCACAAGGAATGTTTAATCTTAATTGAGGTCTTTGTATTAAGAGAAAATTTAATCAATTATAAGATTAGAATATTCCCAAATAAGGTTTCATGAATGACATAAGTAATAACATCATAAAGTAGAAGTACTAATTGAAATTTTTATAAAAGCTTATTTTTAATCTTTTTAAGGAGGAAAAAGTTCCTTCAATCAGAATCTAATTTGTAAGGGTTTCCTGTGAACCTTAGTCAGTGAATAATTTATTTCCCTAACCTACTTATGAAAAGTTTAGATTGTTATTGTCATTTGTAAGGTAGTGAGATTCACCCACTTTTCTTTTTCATTCATACCTGACCTCAAATACTTGATAACTTGCAATATAGGGATTTTAAAATATAAATAATAAAGACAAAACAAATACTTAGATTTAAGAGGTTGGATATACATTTATTATCCATTCAAACATAAAGGCCATGGTTAAGATTTAAATTACTCACTTTTATTTTTATTATATCATAAAATCAACTGAAACCATCATTCTCATGTGTAATGTGGCATGACAGTAATGCACATTGGCCTATGCTAAGATAATCTTGATGATGTATTGGCTTAAACTGCTTCAGAGATACAATATCACAAATAATCTTACATTATTTAGTAAAGAATATCAAAACAGATAATTATGTAAAAACAATGTATATGTTACTTGTCCAATTAGTTCTAATGGATAGCATCTCTTTTACACAAACTCTGAAAAAAATAAAAATAATATAAATACATGAGAAAAGAAGACCAACATATTCGAAATAACTCATACTATATCCTGGGTTAAATGACAAAGCAGTTCTCATACCGAACTCCAGAAGTCAGCTGACCTACCCACCTAGTTATGGGCATTGCAAATTAAGGCAGGCTTGCCAATACTGGAAATAAATTGCAAAGATGAAGAGGTAACTCTGTCGTGCAAACCCAGTTATTTTTTCTGAGCTTTAATAACCAGATAAGTCATTCTATTAAATGAACAAAGAAACTAAAAGATGTTTTTACTGTGTGTGTGCTTAGAGAAAGTACTTCATCTTGATAAAGAAGGGTAGAAAAAAGACAATGCCACTAAAATTTTTTACCGTTTTTCTAACAAAATAAAATTTATGATAATCATAATGTTCATTATAACAATGTTTTTTGCCTGGATATCCTTGTTAATTTTCCATCTCCTTGATCTGTCTAATATTGACAGTGGGGTGTTAAAGTCTCCCAATATTATTGTGTGGGAGTCTAAGCCTCTTTGTAGGGCTTAAATACATATGCACCCAATACAGGAGTACCTGTATTGGGTGCTCCTGTATTGGGTGCATATGTATTTAAAATAGTTAACTCTTCTTGTTGCATTGATCTCTTTACCATTATGTAATGCCCTTCTTTGTCTCTTTTGATCTTTGTTGGTTTAATGTCTCTATTATCGGAGACTAGGATTGCAAACCCTGCTTTTTTGTGCTCTCCATTTTCTTGATAAATCTTCCTTCATCTCTTTATTTTGAGCTTATGTGTATCTTTTCATGTGGGATGGGTCTCCTGAATGCAGTGCATCAGTGGGTTTTGAATCTTAATCCAGTTTGCCAGTCTGTCTTTTGATTGGGGCATTTAGTCCATTTACATTGAAGGTTAATATTGTTACATGTGGATTCCATGCTGCCATTTTGATGCTAGCTGGTTGTTTTGCCCATTAGTTGATGCAGTTTCTTCATAGTGTTGATACACTACTTTAATAATCACCATACTATTAAGAGTGAACACTTTTTTAAAGCATGAAAATTCTGATAACTTACAGATAGAAACTAGAATTGCACTGCAAATGATGTAAGCACTAGCATCCACCTCACTTAATGATTTTTGAGAAAAATAGTTTATCCACATAAATACTTAAACAATATTGCCTACATAGTAAATAGTCTTTGAAATTTTAAATAATTATTTTGACAATTATAGTAACTATTTTATTGCATTTGGGACTTATTGTTTTAAAAAGGGAGATACAGATTATTCTGATACAGCACTAAAAGGCGTGAAATAATATTTTTTATTCTGCGAATTCTCAATTCATTTGAAATTGAAGAATCATTCATGAAGCACATTTTTTGCTCAAAATAATATTCTTGCAATTGACTTATCTCTTTTTGCCATAAAACTCAGCACACTTAACATACCCTTTTTACAACTATCTTCTTCAGAAGACCATAAGCTCCATGAAGTGAGAGATCTTGTTCATCCTATGACCAAGCATTACACACAGTGCAGGGAAACAGGATGTATCTAATAGTAAACCATTAGACAAATCAGTGTTTTACCTAAAATAGAAGTAAAACTAATTTTCTTAAGAATTAAGCCTAGCTTATCACCTGAAACAAGAATAACTAGCATAATCTTTTTGATAAGTACTGAGACTTAATGTTGTTACTTAGCATCATTAACTCATTCCTTCAACCATAAACATCTTTTGACCAAGAGTACCTAAACTCCTGGGAGTGTAACTCAGCAGGGTTGGCTTTATCTGGCTTTTATTCAAGATGATACCTCTTTGGTTGGGATGCTTCTAACATGAGAATAGTTAATTAGAGCAAAAAGCCAACATGAAAGTAATAATCTTTATTTACTTATTATAATAGTATCAATAAAAGGCTAAATTGAAAAAGACACCAACACCCCCTTTCCCCATTTGCCTCCATTGAATGGCACACCAGTCCAGGTTCAGGCAGATCAGTATATACATGGGGGAAGTGGGGAGGATAGGAATTAGGTTGGTGCAAAGTAACTGAAGGTTTTGCTATTAATTTCAATTCTTCTCATTTCAGAGGAAGTCCAGTACAAAAGGCTCCTCTAGTTTTATGGACTTGGAGGCCAGGATAAGAAACAGGGTTGAATAACTAGGAATAAAAGAACTGAGTACTAAGACAGACCAGCAAGATTTCTTCCTACTTCCCTTCTTCACTTATAATGACTGAGGAAAGCCTTTGCTAAAGGCTTCCCAAAGTCTTTGAAATGTAGTTGCATGGTGCATAAGTTAGGAATACAGAAAAGCTTGAGAAAGGCCAAGTGGTGGTGGGTTGAGTGGTGGGGAGGGAGGGCAGCTGAGTCTTGAGTCCTTAACTGTAACTCTTTTCAGAGACTGCAGTAGACTGGATGTGTACCAGTTCAGGTATGCATAGGGTAGTTTTTTACACAGAGGCCTACCAGATGAAACTTTTGTAATTGCCTATGATCAGGTCTGAAAAGTCACACACAGGGTTTTGAACAGTAGCTGGACTCCTCTCTCACAGTAACTGCATTTAAATTTGCTCTCCCATTATAATAATAATGATTGTTCCTTCATATACTTACTAGCTAAATGGTTAACATTCTTTATGAAATATTAATTAAACTAATATGCCAATTTTCTTGGTTAATGTTATTTATGAAAAGTCTTCATAAATATATTCTGGATACATATGTTGTCAAAAACGTGTATAAAAATTTTTTTCTTCCACTCTGTAGCTTGCTTATTCATTTTACATAATTAGGTTCCTTAGTTAACTTTTGTTTCAATTTTGATGTTTATAAAATAAAGCTATTTATTGCTAAAGCTTCCTGGGTCGAATCTTTACTGTGCCAAAATTGTAAAGGTATCATACTTAGTTTTTTGTTTGTTTGGTTTTTTTTAATTGTACTTTAGGTTCTGGGGTACATGTGGAGATCATACAGGATTGTTGCATAGGTACATACATGGCAATGTGGTTTGGCCATCCTACTATCACCTATATCTGGCATTTCCCCCCATGTTATCCCTCCCCAAATCCCATTCCCCTGCTGTTCCTCCCCTGGCCCCCTCAACAGACCCCATTGTGTGATGCTCCTCTCCCTGTGTCCATGTGTTCTCATTGTTCACCTGCCTGTGAGTGAGAACATGTGGTGTTTGATTTTATGTTCTTGTGTCAGTTTGCTGAGAATGATGGTTTCCAGGTTCATCCATGTCCCTACAAAGGAGTCAAACTCACCCTTATTTATGGCTGCATAGTATTCCATAGTGTGTATGTGCCACATTTACCTTGTCCAGTCTAACATCAATGAGCATTTGGGTTGGTTCCAGGTCTTTGCTTTCATAAACTGCTGCAGTGAACATATGTATGCATGTGTCTTTATAATAGAAAAATGTATAATCCTTTGGGTATACACCCAGTAATGGAATGGTTAGGTCAAATGGAATTTCTATTTCTAGATCCTTAAGGAATTGCCACACTGTCTTCCACAATGGTTGAACTAATTTATACTTCCACCAACAGCGTAAAAGTATTCCTATTTCTCCGCATCCTCTCCGGCATCTGTGGTCTCCAGATTTTTTGATGATCACCGTTCTAACGAGTATGAGATAGTATCTCTGTGTGGTTTTGATTTGCATTTTTCTAATGACCAGTGCTGATGAGCATTTTTTCATATGTTTGTTGGCCTCATGTATGTCTTCTTTTGAAAAGTGTCTGTTCATATCCTTCACCCACTTTTGGATGCATTTGTTTTTTTTTTCTTGTAAAACTGTTTTAGTTCTTTGTAGATTCTGGATATTAGCCCTTTGTCAAATGGGTAGATTGCAAACATTTTTCCCATTCTGTTGCTTGCCAGTTCACTCTAATGATTGTTTCTTTTGCTGTACAGAAGCTCTGGAATTTAATTAGGTCCCATTTGTCTATTTTGGCTTTTGTTGCCAATGTTTTTGGTGTTTTAGTCATGAAGTCCTTGCCTATGCCTATGTCCGGAATGGTTGTGCCTAGGTTTTCTTCCAAAGTTTTTATGGTGTTAGGTCTTATGTTCAAGTCTTTCATCCATCTGTAATTAATTTTAGTGTAAGGTGTCAGGAAGGGGTCCAATTTCTGCTTTCTGCACATGGCTAGCCAGTTTTCCCAACACCATTTATTAAGCAGGGAATCATTTCCCCATTGCTTGTTTTTGTCCAGTTTGTCAAAGATCAAATGGTTGTAGATGTGTGGCATTGCCTCCGAGGCTGCCGTTCTGTTCCATTGGTCTGTATCTGTTTTGGTATTAGTATCATGCTGTTTTGATTACTGTAGCCTTGTAGTATAATTTGAAGTCAGGTAGTGTGAAGCATCCAGCTTTGTTCTTTTTACTTAGGATTGTCTTGGTTATATGGGCTCCTTTTCAGTTTCACATGAGGATTAGGTGGTTTTTTCCAGTTCTGTGAAGGTCATTGGTAGCTTGATGGGGATAGCACTGAAATTTATAAATTACTTTGGGCAGTATGGCCATTTTCACAATATTGATTCTTCCTACCCATGAGCATGGAATGTTTTTCCATCTGTTTGTGTCCTCTTATTTCCTTGAGCAGTGGTTTGTAGTTGTCCTTGAAGAGGTCATTTACCTCTTTTGTTAGTTGTATTCGTAGGTATTTTATTCTCTCTGTAGCAATTGTGAATGGGAGTTTGCTCATGATTTGGCTCTTTGTTACTCTCTTATTGGTGTGTAGGAATGGTTGTGATTTCTGCACACTGATTTTGTATCCTCAGACTTTGCTGAAGTTGCTTATCAGTTTAAGGAGATTTTGGACTAAGATGATAGGGCATTCTAAATGTACAATCATGTCATCTCCAAATAGAGAAAATTTGACTTCCTTCTTTCCTGATTGAATACACTTTATTTTTCTTTCTTGCCAAACTTCTCTTGCTAGAACTTACAATACATTATTAATAGGAGTGGTGAGAGAGGACATCCTTTTCTACTGCCAGATTTCAAAGGAAATGCTTCCAGTGTTTGACCATTCAGTATGATACTGGCTGTAGGTTTGTCATAAACAGCTTTTATTATTTTGAGATATGTTGAGAGTTTTTATCATAACGGCTGTTGAATTTTATTGAAGGCCTTCTGTGCATCCATTGGGATAATCGTGGTTTTTCTCTTTGGTTCTCTTTATGTGGTGGATTACGTTTATAGACTTGCATATGTTGAACTAGCCTTGCATCCCTGGGATGAAGCCTACTTGATCATGATAGATAAGGTTTTTGATGTACTATTGCAATTGGTTTACCAATATTTTATTGAAGATTTTTGCATCTATGTTCATCATGGATATTGCCCTGAAGTTTTCTTTTCTTGGCGAGTCTCTGCTGGATTTTGGTTTCAGAATGAAGTTGGTCTTATGAAGTGATTTGGGTAGGATTACCTCTTTTTGTATTGTTTGGAATAGTTTCAGAAGTAATGATACCAACTCCTCTTTGTGTGTCTGGTAGAATTTGGCTGTGAACCTGTCTGGACCTGGACTTTTTTTGGTTGGTAGGCTATTAATTGCTGGCTCAACTTCAGTCCATGTTATTGGTCTGTTCAAGGTTTCAACTTCTTCCTGGTTTAGGCTTGGGAGGGTGCAAGTGTCCAGGAATTTACCCATTTCTTCCAGGTTTACTGGTTTATGTGCATAGAGTTGTTTGTAGTAATCTCTGATGATAGTTTGTATTTCTGTCAAATTAGTGGTGATATCCCCTTTATCATTTTTTATTGCATCTGTTTGATTCTTCTCCCTTTTCTTTTTTATTAATCTGCCTAGTGGGCTGTCTATTTTGTTGATCCTTTCAAAAAACCAGCTCCTGGATTTATTGATATTTTGAAGGTTTTTTTGTGTTTCCACCTTCTTCAGTTCTGCTTTGATCTTAGTTATTTTTTGTCTTCTGCTAGCTTTTGAGATTTTTTTTTTATCTTAATCCTCTAGCTCTTTCAAATTTGATGATAGGTTGTCAATTTTTGATCTTTTCTCACTTCTCATGTGGGCATTTATTGCTATAAATTTCCCTCTAGACACTGCTTTAAACGTGTCCCAGAGATTCTGGTGCATTGTGTCTTCATTCTTATAGAATGAAGAACATTTTTATTTCTGCCTTCATTTCTTTGTTTCTCTAGTTAATGTTCAGGAGCCAGTTGTTCATTTTCTATGAAGTTTTGCAGTTCTAAGTTAGTTTCTTAATCCTGAGTTCTAATTTGATTGCCCTGTGGTCTGAAAGACTGTTTTTTATGATTTCTGTTCTTTTGCATTTGCTGAGGAGTGTTTTACTTTCAATTATGTGGTCAATTTTGGAGTAGGTGCAATGTGATGCTGAGAAGAATGTATATTCTGTGGATTTGGGGTGAAGAGCTGTGTAAATGTCTATTAGGTCTGCTTGATCCAGATCTGAATTCAAGTCCTGGATATCCTTGTTAATTTTCTGCCTCATTGATGTGTCTAATATTGAAAGTGGAGTGTTAAAGTCTCCCACTATTATTGTGTGGGAATCTAAGTTTCTTTGTAGGTTGTTCAGAATTTGCTTTATATATCTGGGTGCACCTTTATTAGGTGAGTATGTGTTTAGGATAGTTAGCTCTTCTTGTTGCATTGATTCTTTTACAATTATGTAATGCCCTTTGTCTCTTTTGATCTTTATTGGTTTAAAGTCCATTTTATCAGAGAATAGTTTTGCAACTCCTTTTTTTTTTTTCTTTTTTGCTCTCCATTTGCTTGATAAATCTTCCTCCATTGCTTTATTTTTAGCCTATGTGTGTCCTTTCGTGTGAGATGGGTTTCCTGGATACAGCATACCGATGGGTTTTGGCTTTTTATCCAATTTGCCAGTTTGTGTCTTTTGATTGGGGCATTTAGCTCATTTACATTTAGGGTTAATATTGTTATGTGTGAATTTGATACTGCCATTTTGAGGCTAGCTGAATGTTTTGCCTGTTAGTTTTCACATTTTCTCCATTGTGTAGATGGTCTTTACAATTTGGTATGTTTTTGGAGTGACAGGTACTAGTTGTTCCTTTTCTTGTTTAGTGCTTCTTTCAGGAGCTCTTGTAAGGCAGGCTTGGTGGTGATGAAATCTCTCAGCAACTGCCTGTCCATAAAGGACTTTATTTCTCCTTCACTTAGGAAGCTTATTTTGGCTGGATATGAAATTCTAGGTTAAAAGTTCTTTTCTTTAAGGATGTTAAATATTGCCCCCCCCCCCACCACCGTTCTGGCTTATAGGGTTTCTGCCAAGAGAGCTGCTGTGAGTCTAATGGGCTTTCCTTTGTGAGTGACCCAACCTTTTCTCTGGCTGCCCTTAGCTTTTTTTCTTCATTTCAACCCTGGGGAATCTGATGATTATGTGCCTTATGGTTGCTCTTCTTGAGGAATATCTTTGTGGTGTTCTCTGTATTTACTGGACTTGAATTTTGGCCTGGCTTGCTAGATTGGGGAAGTTCTCTTGGATAACATCTTGAAGAGTATTTTGCAGCTTGGATTCATTCTCTACATCACATTCAGGTACACCTATTAAATATATATTAGGTGTTTTCACATTATCCTATATTTGCTGTAGGCTTTGTTCATTTCTTTTCACTCTTTTTTCTTAATCTTGCCTTCTCATTTTATTTCACTCAGTTGATTTTCAATCTCTGATATCCTTTCTTCTGCTTGGTCCATTCGGCAATTGAAACTTATGTATGCTTTGGGATGTTCTCATGCTGTGTTTTTCAGCTCCATGAAGTCATTTATATTTTTCTCTAAGCTGTTTATTCTAATTAGCCTTTCATATACCCCTTTTTCAAGGTTCTTAGTTTCTTTGCATTGGGTTAGCACATGTTCTTTTAGCTCAGAGAAGTTTGTTATTACTCACCTTCTGAAGCCTGTTTCTGTCAATTAATCAGACTCATTCTCCAGCTTTGTTTTCTTGCTGGTGAGGAGTTGTGAACCCTTGGAGTAGGAGAGGAGTTCTGGTTTTGGGGTATTTCATCCTTTTTGTGCTAGTTTTTTCCCCATCTTTGTGGCTTTATCTACCTGTGGTCTTTGTAGTTGGTGCCTTTTGGATGGGGTCTCTTAGTGGATGTCCTTTTTGTTGATGTTGAAGCTATTTCTTTCTTTTTCTTAGATTTCCTTCTATCACTCAGGCCCCTCTGCTACAGGATTACTAGAGGTCCACTCCAGACCCTGCTTGCCTGGAGATCATCCTCAGGGGCTACAGAACAGTAAAGGTTGCTGCTGGTTTTGTCTTCTGTTACCCTCATCCCAGAAGGGTACCCACCAGATGTCAGCCTGACCTCCCTTTTATGAGGTGTCTCTTTGGGTATATGGGGGTTAGGGAGCTGCTTGAGGAGATAGTCTGTCCCTTATAGAAGCTCAAGTGTTATGCTGGGAGCTCTGTTGTTCTGTGCAGAGCTGCTGGGGAGATATATTTAAGTCTGCTGCAGTGGAACTCAACTACCTCTTTTCCCAGGTGCTGTCCTAGGAATGTCAGGCTTTATTCATTCCTGCCATGCTGCTGCCTTTTTTCAGAGATTCCCTGCCCCACACAGAGATAGTCTAGTCATAGTCTACCAGCAGAGGCATTGCTGAGCTGCCACAGGCTCTGCCCATCTGCTGTGTGAATTTCCTTGAGGCAGTTTGATCTGCCTCAGTATTGGCAGACTGCCTTGGTAGTGGCGGGCGACCTTCCACCCACCAAGCTGAACCATCTATAGTCCAGCTGCACTTGCTGCAAAACTCTCAATTCAGAGCGTTTCAGATTGCTTTTTTTGTGGGGATGGTACCCACCAAGCCAGATCACCTGGCTCCCTGTCTCAGCCCCCTCCCTTTCAGTTGAATGCATGGCTCTTTCTCCTAGGCATTCCAGGTACCAGTTGAAATGGCTGCCCAGAGTTGTGGGAGTCTGTGTGCCAACCCTCGGCACCATCTGAAGCCGTCATGCTGGAAACTCATGGCGCTTTTTGGCCCGGGAATCTCCTGGTCTGTGGGCAGTGAAAACTCATTTGGAAATGAGGTGATGATTCATCCTGTTCTTTGTGGGAACTGCACTCCAGAGCTTTTCCTATTTGGCCGTCTTGGATCCTCCCATACTCAGTTTTCTTGTAGAAGATTTGTAGCTTCAGCTTTAGGTTAATATCTAAAATGAGTCTCAAATTGTGTGTGGTTCATTATAGTTGTATGACTAGCCAATTCTTCCAATTTGTTGAAAATATTTTTATATTAAATGAATTTGGTGCACTGTAACAATATACATTGGTCCTGCATATGTACATCTATTTCTGTACACTGTGGTTTAATTGATTTATTAGTCTATCATTATGTCAATACCACAATATAACTTGATTATGAAATAAGGTGGTATCATTTCTCAAAATGTTTAGAATACTTGTTAAAATTTTTTCTAGCATTTTATATCCTTTAAACTATCACATGAGTTTCAGAATCAGTTTGTCACTTATAACACAATATTCTTTGGAAATGTGTTAGGATTTCTATTCTCATAATCTGGAACAATTGACATTTTAACAATATTGAGTTTTTAAAAATGATTATTATTATACTTTAAGTTCTGGGGTAGCAGTACAGAATGTGCAGATTTGTCACATAGGTATACATGTGCCATGATGCTTTGCTGCACCTATCAAACTGTCATCTGCATCAGGTATTTCTCTTAATGCTATCCCTCCCATAGCTCTCCACCCCTGGCAGGCTCAGTGTATGATGTTCCCCTCCCTGTATCCCTGTGTTCTCATTGTTCAACTTCCACTTATTAGTGAGAACATGTGGTGTTAGGTTTTCTGTTCATATGTTTGCTGAGAGTGATGGTTTCCAGCTTTATCTGTGTCTCTGCAAAGACATGAACTCATCCTTTTCTATGGCTGCATAGTGTTCCATGGTGTATATGTGCCACATTTTCTATACAAGTCTATTATTGATGAACATTTGGGTTGGTTCCAAATCTTTGCTATTGTGAATAGTGCCACAGTAAACATGCATGTGCATGTGTCTTTATAGTAGAATGATTTTTAATCCTTTGGGTATATACCCAGTAATGGGATTGCTGGGTCAAATAGTATTTCTGGTTCTAGATCCTTGAAGAACCACCACACTGTCTTCCACAATGGTTGAACTAATTTACACTCCCACCAACAGTTTAAGTGTTTCTATTTCTCCACATCCTCTCCAGCATCTGTTTGTTTCCTGACTTTTCAGTGATCATCATTCTAATTAGAATGAGATGGTATTTCATTGTGGTTTTGATTTGCATTTCTCTAATGACCAGTGATGATAAGCTTTTTTTCATATGTTTGTTGGCTGCATAAATGTATATTTTTGAAAAATGTCTGTTCATATCCTTTGTCCACTTTTGATGGGGTTTTTGTTTTTTTCTTGTAAATTTGTTTAAGTTCTCTGTAGATTCTGGATATTAGCCCTTTGTCAGATGGACAGATTGCAAAAAATTTCTACTATTCTGTAGGTTGTCTGTTTACTCTGATGATAATTTATTTTGCTGTGCAGAAGCTCCTTAGTTTAATTATATCCCATTTTGTGCAGAAGCTCTTTAGCTTAATTATATCCCATTCTGGCTTTTGTTGCCATTGCTTTTGGTGTTTTAGTCATGAAGTCTATGCCCATTCTTATGTCCTGAATGGTATTGCCTAGTTTCTTCTAGGGTTTTTATGGTCTTAGGTTTTACGTTTAAGTCTTTAATCCATCTGGAGTTAATTTTTGTGTGAGGTGTAAAAAAGAGGTTCAGCTTCAATTTTTTTTTTTTTTTAACGTGGCTAGCTAGTTTTCCCAACACCATTTATTAAATGGGGAATCTTTTCCCCATTGCTTATTTTTGTCAAGTTTGTCAAAGATCAGATGGTTGTACATGTTTAATGTTATTTCTGAGGCTTCTGTTCTGCTCCATTTATCTATACATCTGTTTTGGTACCAGTACCATGCCACTATAGCCTTGTTTGAAGTAAGGTAGCATGAGTCCACAAATATTGTATACATCTTAAATACTGTATACATCTTAAATATTGTATACATCTTAATGCTTTTATCACCAAAGTTTCATAGTTGTTACTCTAGAGGTCTTACATGTTTCTGTTAGATTTATCCCTACATTTTTTAATATTCTTTAATGCTTTCATAAATGATATTATAAGTTTATTTTTGTGGTTTTTTTGCTAGTCTGTGAAAATACATTTGAGTTTTCTATAGTGATACTATAGCAAGTTAACTTCACAAATTCTAATTGCATGTTTTATATTTCTTAGGCTTTCTTCTGTAGAACATGATACTAAAAATAAAATCTTCTTATTTCTTCTCCAAATTGTATATTATATTTTTCATTTTTTTCATAATTGAACTTACTAGTGTCTCAAGTACTATATTGAATAGAAAGAGTAAAAACAAAAATCCTTTTCTGTTCCCAGAAAGTATTCATTTTCTTACCAAGAGCATGAGTTATGTTGTTAATTACAGATTTTATGTAGGCAACTTCCATAAGATGAGAAAGTTTTCTTCTACTTTGCTCACACTCATTTATAACTATTTTATTTTGAAACTATTTTATCTGTTTCTAAGTAAAACAAATATTGTAATACTTTAGCTAAATAAGAGTGCATAGGCTGAAATAGGAATATGAAGAAGAGTAGGTGAAAATAATATAGTTAGTAAAACTGGATGACTGCCATGGAACACTGATTTTCTCTTAAGAGCATGTCTGTATAGCCAATATGTGATATGGACATAGTGCCATAAAACAGACATAGTGTCATAAAACTGGCTTCTCGCACCCTCTCAATCAGGGTTTGTATTCTCAATATCAGCTTGAGAATCAGATGACTATTTACGTCCTTTGCATAACCATTTTATAATAGTTTCTCAATGAGCAAAATAAAAGCCACATGTTGCTATAATAAATAAATGCAAACAAAATATATGCATGTCCTCTATTCAGTGACTGGTACATAACAATATTTAATTTTTGTTATTTGTTTTGGTGATGATACTTCATATAATGAAGATCATAATCATGAACATCCTGAAGATGATAAAGATGGTAAATAATAATTATTTAAATCCTAGATACAGAGTTGTGTTTGAAGCCCATTGTATGCTAATAGAACTACTGAAACTAACAGAAAGAATGAAAAATTAATTGAAATATATACATTGCCTTAGTTGGAAAGTAGCAGCAAAATCTGAACTACCTTGTATACAAGATATTTTAAAATAAAAATCACTGACATCTGAAAGCATCCACACCAAATCTGAGTTGACAATGCAAACTGCTTAAGCAGTTTCTGTAATTTTCCTCTACAGTTAGGTAAACTGCCAGCCCTATCAATCTAGTGTTCTTTGATTCTATTCTTTCATTTATTTTCTGCCTCATTCCAAATAGGTGATTTAATACACACAGTATTTCAAATTGAAATGAATTTAAATTGAGAGAACAAGGATGCAAAAGAAAATAAGGTTGAGTGAGGTTTGAGCACATTGTGCATGAACTGAAGTTCTGCACTTTTAGTCAAAGCTATAGCAGCTTGGAGCTGTTCAATTATGTAGTTCAGTGAATATGCAAGATAAAAGACAAACTAAGATTTTTTAGAAAGCTTGAAAAGCATTTTGATACCTACTATCCTGTAACAGAGAAAATAGTAATGCAAAAATAGCTAATATTTCAAATGTTTTTACGTTACAATAATCATAGCAATGAGTTATGGAATGATAGTTGTTAATGCCAACCTTTGTCTAAGGTGATCAGACTGCTTGGAAACATAGTTTAGTTAAAACATATTATAGATGCTTAAGGATCAAATTCAATTACATGGTCCTGTTTCATTTTGTAAAAGTTAAGCATACTTTAATTTCCTCATGCTATTGCAATTTTTCTTATACATATTCTATTAAAGATTTGATCAGATTTAAACACCAGCATCCGCACTTGGTCCTCAAACAATACCTTTTTTAAAAAAACAAATTAAGGATTTCTTTTTCTTGTCTTCACTGGACATGAACTGATTATGCTTTTTGAAAAACATAAATAATTATTTATATAACTCAACAGTAATACATTTTTTCCTCTGAGGAACTGATATAAATACATAGTTATTCATTCTTTTTGTGATGGGGAAATCAATCAAAGGTACCTGTTACTTAAAAAAATTACTTTTTTAGCTTATTTGCCTATATGAAAATTGATGACAAAATCTATTCAGAAAAATTTAATTGGAAGAAAATATTATATGAAACTATGACAGGTATGTAGTTAAGAGGTGACAAGTAGGCTACTGAGTAATTTTTTAGTAACAATTTATTTTTACATGGAATGTGAATCAACCATTAAAATAATTCGCAAGAAAAATAGTAAAAATATTGCAGAGGAAAATTTTCCAGAAGACATACATTCTTTAGTGTATGAATTAATAATCCTTTCATCATGCAGATTTTGCCAATTTACTGATTTTCTAAGAATTCTGACTGATGAATTACCTTTAGATATCCTTGATTACTCAGGAATGCTAAGCCTACAAATTATAAACAAACTCTAATTGTTTCTTCAAATTTGCATCCATATAATTGTCTTCTATACAAATTCATTTATCTAAAGCACATTTACTACCCACAGCACACTGGCCAAACTCTATATTGCTTAAAGACCAAAAGTAACACTTACATTTTCTTTCCTTTATTCATAAAATAGCATGCCAGTAACAATAATTACTTAAGACAGTATTAACCAAAAAAAAAAAAAGAAAGAAAAAGAAAAACCTTTTGGTTAATATTAAACAGGCTGTTTACAAATTAAATTTGAGATACAAAGTCACTTAAATTCTGTTTTGATATTGATGCTTTCCTCTTACAGTATATGTGAAAGATGTAGATGATGTTTTCAGAGGGAACTTGAAAAACAGTAAATTTCTATTGTAGCAGCATAAATGTCACCATTTCCTTTGTTATAGAGACAAATCTTTCTTAAGGTCACACTTCAGTGATAATCAAGTTAAAATCAAAATTTTCTTTCAAAAGTGGCAATGAAAGTGACCCTTTTTCCTCACAAGAAAGAACAATAAATCTTAAAAAGAATTTCTACTGCAAAGATTCAAACTGTATGAGTATTATATGTTTGTTTGAATTATACAATTAGTTTCGGAACAACATAGTATCCCATAGATTTCATATAGTTCCACATTCCACCTGATAGAAAGGCCTTGCTTTTTAAAATTCACACAACTGGCAAGGTGATTTTATTAAATTCAACCTGGACATTTTCACCAGGGAGCAATGTAAAGTAAAATAACAGGAAAAAATAGAAAAAAAGAAAAGGAAATGGGCATAACTGGAAGTGCTGAAGGGACAGCAAAAACAAGGCCACTGGCCTGGGGAGCCACTGCTTTGGTGAAAAAGTGGGAGACATCAGGTGGTTCCCTGCTCTGTCCGACCGAAGCCCCATAGGCACTGGTTAAACCACATGAAGCAGTTGGCCAACCAAGCAGGGGCAGAGCCAAGGAAAGGTATGTTCTTTGTGAAGATCTGTTATATAGTTACACATCTGCTGCAAGTTTATTTTTGCATTCTTCTACTTCATATCCAGTCCTATCCATCTCTTTATTTAGGATGTCTATTTTGATAGAAAATCTTGAATGTTGACTCCTAAAAATTTCTGAGCTTAGTCATACCTGTCTCTGACCAAATCCCAGTCTAATACCAAGATAACAAGATGTTTTCTTTTTCCGGATGTTAGGGATGTCTACCTCTGCTATGACATACAGAGTATAACCAGGAATCTTGACATTTAAATATTTCAGCATTTTTGTTGTTACTTATATTTTTATTTTAATTTTCTTTATTTCAATAGGTTTTGGGAAACAGGTGGTATTTGGTTACATGGATACGTTCTTTAGTGGTGATTTCTGATATTTTGGTGTACCTGTCACTTAAGCAGTGTACACTGCACTCAATACGCTCTCTTTTATCTTTCACCCACTTCCCACCCTCCCTCAATTTAACTCTCCAGAGTCCATTACATCATTCTTACAGCTTTGCATCCTCATAATATATGTATAAATACATACATACATTCAGTGTTTAGTTATTGCACTTAAAATAATGGTCTCCAATTCCATCCAGGTTGCCGCAAATGCCAGTATTTCCTTCCTTTTCATGGCTGAGTAGTAGTGCATGCGCGCACGCGCGTGCACACACACACACACACACACGCCACATTTTCTTTATCAATTCATCAATCGATGGGCACTTAGGCTGGTTCGATATTTTTGCAATTGCAAATTGTATGCAAGAATCTTTTTTGTATGATGACTTCTTATTCTCTAGGTAGATATTCAGTAGTGGGACTGCTGGATTAAATGGTAGATCTACTTTGAGTTATTTCAGGAATCACCATACTGTATTCCATAGAGGTTGTAATAGTTTACATTCCCACCAACAGTGTAAACCTTTTCATCACACCCATGCAAACATCTATTATGATTTTATTTTTAAATTATGGCCATTCTTAGAGAAGGTTAGTATCGCACTGTGGTTTTAATCTGCATTTCCCAGATAATTACTGATGTTGAGCATTTCTTTATAAGTTTGTTGACCATTTGTATACTTTTTTTTTGAGAAATGAATATTTATGTCCTTATCCCACTTTTTTGAGGGTATTATTTATATTTTTTCTTGCCGATTTGTTTCAGTTCTTTTAGATTTTTGATATTAGTCCATTTTCAGATGGGTAATTTGCAAATATTTTCTCCCACTCGAGGGTTGTCTCTTTGCTGATTATTTCTTTTGCTGTGCAGAAGTTTTTAAATTAATTCTTATCTATTAATCTTATTTTTTTTTTTTACATTTGCTTTTGGGTTCTTGATGATGAACTCTTGGCTTAACCCAGTGTCTAGAAGAGTTTTTCTTATATTATTTTCTAGAATTTTTATGTTTGCAATTTTAGATTACGTCTTTGCCTTACTCTTGAGTTGATTTTTGTAGAAGGTGAGAGATGAGGATCCAGTTTAATTCTACATGTGGCTTGCCAATCATCCTAACATTGTTTGTTAAAATAGGGTGTCCTTTCCTCACTTTACGTTTTGTGTGCTTTGTAAAGATTCATTGACTGTAAATATTTGGCTTTATTTCTGTGTTCTCTGTTCTGTTCCATTGGTCTATGTGCCTATTTTAGACCAGTACCATGTTGTTTTGGAAACTAGCCTTGTAGTGTAATTTGAAGTAGGGTAATGTAACACATCTAGATTTGTCCTCTTTGCTTAGTCTTGCTTTGGCTACGTGGACTCTTTATTGGTTCTGTATGGATTTTAGGATTTGGTTTTTAGTTCTGTGAAGAATGATGATGGCATTTTGATGGGAATTACTTTGAATTTACAGAGGGCTTTTGGCAGTATGTTCAATTTCACAATATTGATTATACCCATCCATAAGCATGGGATGTATTTCCCTTTTTTTGTGTCATCTATGATTTCATTAAGCAGTGTTTTATAGATACTTTACCTTTTCTGTTAGGTATATTATTTATTTATTTATTTATTTATTTATTTGCAGGCTCTTGTAAGGGGAGTTGATTTTTGATTTGGTTCTTATTTGGTTGCTGTTAGAGTACAGCAGTGCTACTGATTTGTGTACATTGATTTTGAATCCTGAACAGACAAATAGTGAGACTGAAACAGTAATTAAAAAAAAAAATATGCTAACCCAAAAAGTCCAAAATGAATTCAGTAAAGTTTCAGAATTTGAAACTTAACTCTTTTTTCAGCTTGAGGAGATTTTTGAATGAGTTTTTAGGGCTTTTTAGGAATACAATGATATCATTAGTGAACAGCGAATATTTCACTTCCTCTTTACCAGTTTGGATGTCCCTTATTTTTCTTTTTTTTCTCTGATTACTCTGGCTAGGACTGTGAGAACTAAGTTGAATAGAAGTGGTGAAAGTGGGCATCCTTGTCTTGTTTCAGTTTTCATGGGGAATGATTTAAACTTTTCCACATTAAAGTTAAGGTTGGCTGTGGGTTTCTCATGGATGGCTTTTATTACCCTAAGGTATGTCCCTTCTATGCCAGTGTTGATGAGGGTTTTAATTATAAAGGGATGCTGGATTTCATTAAATGATTTTTTTATCTATTGAGGTGCTCATACAATTTTTGTATTTAATTCTGTTTATGTGGTGTATCACATTTATTGACTTGCATTAAACCATCCTTGCGTCCCTGTTATAAAACCCACTTTATCATGGTGGATGATCTTTTTGATATACTGTTGGATTTGGTTAGTTAGTATTTTGTTGAGGATTTTAAAATTTATGTTACTCAGGGATATTGATCTGTAGTTTTCTTTTGTTGTTGTTACGTTTTTTCCTGGTTTTGGTATTAAGGGGATACTGTAACCCGATTAGCTGCAACTGGATACTCTGGAATTTAGGTTCTTGGCCTCTCCAACCCAAAAGAATTGGGAAGGGGGCCTCAGTGCTGTGGTGACTGTTACAGCTCAGATAGAACTCATGGACCTAAAGAGTGTGCGGTAGTGCTGTTTATTAGGCAGAGTGAAAGGACAGCTTCCATGCAGTGAAAGGGGACCTGGAGGGAGTGCTGCTGCAGGTTTGGGTGGCAAAAGCTTATGCCTCTGAGTTATTTCCACCCCATTCTTGTTCTTGTCCAATGAGAGTGTTTTTTTTTCAAACTTTGGATTAATTGATCTTTGAAACATTTACTGGATTGGTTACTGTTTTAAAACGCTGAGGCACTGAAAAGCCAAGAGGCGGAAAATGTCCCTGCCCTCGAACAAAGCCCCTAAAAGCCAGAGACTAGGAATACTGGAAACAAAGCCCCTAGCTGGCCATAGGTAGGAAAAGTCCTGCACTGGAACAAAGTCCCTAGCCAACTGGGGAAGTTCCTCTAAAACAGTCTCTCTGTCCCCTTTTTGAACAGGAAAGTCCAGTCGCTGTTGGGACATGAGCATCAATTGCTCTCACTAATGCCTGATGAACTGGGGCATAGAATGAGTCCTGCAGGTGTAGTTTCCTCCAGAGGGGAGTCTTCTGGGCTTGCAGGTCGATTGGTGGTCCATGATCAAAATCATGAGCCAAGGACATTTGGGGTTCCATTTGTAGGACTGTTTGTAGCTTCATGGCCTCAATTCTGGAAGAAACAAATTTGGCAAGAAACTTAAAGGCCTAAAGGCAAGCAGTAATAAGATAGTTATTAGGGGGCCTAGAAGAGGGGAGAGCCAGGGTAGCCAGTTATTAAGCAAGCTCCATAATCCTATTTCTTGGAGGTCTTTAGCCCTGTGTTCTGTTTTATTCCTGAGTACTTTAACTTTGTTTAGGATGATACCTGATTGGTTTACAAAGTAACAACATTCCTCTCCTAAAAAGGGACAAGTTCCTCCTCTCTCTCCCATTAACAGATACAGAGCCCTTCAGTTTTGAAGAGTTATGACAGCTAAAGAGTTAAGCTGCTTTTGTAGAGTTATGAGAGAATCAATAACCTTTCCCATGTCATTATTTAATTCCTGGGATAGCTTATAGTAAAACTGAGTAGGGGTAGTTATTCCTTCAATACGGGTACTAAATCCACCTATTACTATGGCTTCCACTATAAATGGAAGATACGGGGTTTGAGTATGGTGTGGCCTGGGCAAGAGAAGACTCTGAAAATGGACATTGGGGGCACGAGGAAGGAGAGAAGGCATATTTCCCCTGGGGTAATGTTTAGACAGTGGTAGCCAGATAATCAGCCTGGTGCTGGGAAGTTGACGCCTGCAGTGAGGCAACCCAGTTTTGACATAGAGAAGCACTGAAGTTGTTAGTAAAGTTCACACAAGTAAAGTTGGAGGTAGATGGAATTTGTAGATTGGTCACCAAGGGACCCATAAACTGTGTATGATTTGAGGGTGGGTTAGTTATGTTCCATAAGTATGGAACTGGAACCGGGATATATGTTTTGAAGCATAGTGGGAGGCACATCCAACAGTCAGTTGAGTTGTTGGAGGAGGCCTCATGAATTCCTGTGAGGGTGGTATTAAATAAGATGTGTGTGAAGGGTCTCATTTAGCTTAAAAAGGTCCAGGCCCTTGCAGGGACTGGGGATATTTTGTGGTTTGCCTAGGCTACAGATTACTTCCTGAGATGCTGTTGCTGTGCCTGATCTTGAACTCTTCCCCCATCTGAAGTTCCAGTGTGGGTAAAATATGTCCAGCAGGTGGTGGTTCCCTTAGCAGCTGGACAATCAGGCCCGGTTCTTGTTCCCATCCAATCTATGAGTTGTATGTGCACAGGGGAGCAGATGTATAGCAATTTTTGTCCACATAAGTATAGGACATAAAGGGGGCCTGTTGACCTAATCCCCAAGACCAACCGAAGAGTAGACTTGTTCCCTGTCCAATATTGTTTCAGTTGTAACCCCTTTGGGTGCATTTGCAGGTGGGATGGGAGTGAAGCAGAGGACAGGCACCAAAGAGGGGATAATAAGGACCACAAGAGAGGTCATAGTAAGAGAGTAATAATATCAGAAGGAGAGGAGGAGAGTTATTAGAAGTATAATTAGGCAGAAAGCCATGGATATGGAGAGTCTATGGGATATGGGCCTATCCTTAGGGGGTGACTCATATACAATCTGGTTACAAATAGTAAAGTTAAGAGTGATGTTCCTGTTAATGCTAGAATGTAAATTAAACTCATGTGCAGTTTGTGAATCATGAGTTAGTTACTTTCCTGGGGATCTCATTGGAAGAGTAAACATAGATCCTCTAATGGCTCACAAATGTACAAAGGACAGCCTCCTGGAACCTCAGGCTGTGGAGCAGAGGGCCTATGATCTTCTTCAGGAGGTGTCCAGCATTTCAGCTGAGTGTGATGGATCCACAAGTCAATTCCTACCCCCTCAACTGCCATTGCGGTAGACAGAATGACTGAAAATTGTCCTTCCCCAGATGGACTTAGGGAGAGAGAGTTGGAGTGGAGAGACTTAAGTACTAAATCTCCAGGGCAGAATGACTCTGTCCCTTTTTTCCTAGGGTGCCCTTCAGGTAAAGTCTTAAGTGCCTGGCTAGGGGCTGGGAGAAATATCTGGTGACTGCTTGTGCTAGGATTACTCAGTTAGTTACAGACTTTGAGGACAACTGTCCAGGACAGAAGAGCAAAACTGAGAAAGCCATGCTGGTGTCCAGGACAAGATCAGTCTCCTGGCCCCCTATGGTTAGCTGTACCTGGGGCTCAGAGAGGGTGATGGCTTGTGCTGGTGCTTTCCCTGGGCACCTTCAGTCCTGATGTTGGGTCATCTGGTTAGCAACCTCGGGCCCTGGGAACCTCTGTTCCCTAGGACAGTGTGCCTTCCAGTGATCCCCTTGGCACAGTGGGCAAGGATGAGGAGGTGGTCCATTCCTCTTGAGACAATATTTTTAAAGTGTAGGCTGCAGTGGTAGCAAACTTTGCCAGACTGGCAGCTAACCCAAGCCTTTTCCCATTCCAAGCCTTTGAGGTCCACTTGCCTGAGGGCCATGACTAAGGCTGCAGCCTTTTTCTTGTCTCTCCTGTCCCTTTCATTTCAGCCTGTTCCTCCTGGTCTCTATTATAAAACACAGAGGCTGCTAGATTTAGTAATGACTCTAGACTTTGTTCTGGCCCAAGGGCCAGCTTTTGATGCTTTCTTCTAATGTCTGGTGCAGATTGTGTAATAAATTTATCTTTTAGTGTTAGCTGGCCCTCGATGGAGTCTGGTGACAGGGGAGTTTATTTTCTTAAGGCCTCCCATAACTACTCAAGGAAAGCTGTTCGGTTTTCTTCCTTTCCCTGAGTTATGGTGGATAACATTGCATAGTTCATGGGTTTCTTCTTGGTTCACCTTAATCCCTCAAGTATGCAGGCCAGTAGGCCCCTAGGATTCCAGTCCCCATGTTCTGAGTCAGAATCCCAGTGAGGGTTTCTACTAGAGTTGGCCTGTCTATCTATAGGAAATCTATCCTTCTTCTCTGGCATAATTTTGTCATTCACTTGACTAAGGTATCAAGTATCCCCAAACTTGAGTTACTGTTAGAGCAGCATCTCTCTCACTACTTGTTAAGGTCTGACTAAGCAGTAACATGCTGTCTTTCCTATCTAGGTCAAAGGATTGACCTGGGCCTTGTAGAGCATCTATGTACTTGTCTGAGTCATCTGAAAATTTTCCTTTCTGCCTTGATTTGCTCTAAGTCAGTAAATGAAAAGGAAGCATGTACTTTAGTTGGGCCAAATTCCCCTCCTACAGTCTTAGAGGGCAGAGTTGGGACCTCCTAGTAGCCTGTGATGCCTTGGTCATATTGGTTTTCCCTGATTCCTCTTGAGTCATAGAAGCTGGGGAGAGCTCGTTGGTATCCACGGAGAGAGGAGCCACAGGGAGACCTGGGTATGGTGGTAGTCCCAGGGAGTGGCCAGTAGGATAAAAGTTAAAAGTCTTACATAGCTGAGGATTATCCCTTAGAGAAAAGAAAACTTGCACATAGGGGACTTCATGCCATTTACCTTCCCTCCAACAGAAAAGGTATAATTATAGAAGGGCATTATAATTTATACTTCCCTCAAGTAGCCAGAATTCTCTCTGAATATGGTATTGTGGCCAGGCTGTGCTGCAGAAGAAGAAAAGCCACTTCTTCAAAGATTGTGGGTCAAATTCGTACCAGTTATTCAGGATACACTTTAAGGGTGACTTTGCCTTGGGAATTGTAGCACCGATCTGAAATTGAACACAAGGATGCTTGCATTCCTGGTTATTCCTACAACTGCCAGCCTTGGAGTGTCCCCCAGTTGTACAGCACTCTGTAATGTTTTTGGACCCTAAATGGATTATCTCATGGGCCTTCCCTATTTGCTGGATTTAATCACACTTGCTGGTATAATGGGCCTAGCCTCGCTGTCCAGTGTCCTTTTTGGGCCACCTTAAAGGACATAGGGACTGCCAGGTTCAGTGGTCCTGTATTGGCATGTCCTTGAAGAACTAGGCCAGTGTGGCTTAAGTGATGGGTGCCATTTATATTTTCTAGCAAAGGTCCAATTAACATAGGCTTGACCATAGAACTGCCCCAGAAGGATAAATTCCTTGAGAAGGGTCTCTAAACATAGCAGTCTTAAAGAAGGTAATGGTTGGCCACAGGGCCAAGGCTGGGACAATGTCCTCTGGACCAAAGTCTTTTCTCCCCACTTTCCATCATAGGAGTTTGCCTTATCACTGTGGGCCTTGTAATTAACTATGTGAGTCTCAAACCAGGTCTGTCTATGGTACTCTATAGGGAGAAGTTTGGCCATATGGAGGGCCAATCCTAAGCATGACAAATTGTATGTCATAGGGTTCTGGCACCATTCTGTTGGATTGGGAAATTGGGGATAACAGAAAATAAAATGTCCTATAGCTTCCAGTACCCACTGATAGACCCTGGCTCTGTTAGGATGTAGCCTAGTACAGTAGACAAAGGGAACCGGTCCTATGTATTTAAACTGTAGGTGGTCCTCATAGGTATAGTCCTGAGGGCACCATGGGCAAGGGTCCCTGACTGCCACCCCAAAAGCCCCAGGGTCCTAGGAAGAAGGGTGATGGCATCTGATGTATGAAATATCTTAGAGGAAAGAGCCTGGAAGAAGTTTTTTTCAGGGATATCTGGGCCCAGGAGATCATGGTCTGAGAGAGTGGGAGGTGATTTCATAGGTGGCTGTTTCTTAGGGGGTCTAAGCAAGTCTATAACCTCAACTGGATCATACTGGGAGTTCAGGACCATTGCTTATCACCCCAATTGACCCTCAGCTTGGCCTAGAGAAAGAGAGAGCAGAGAGAGAACAAACTGGTTCCAGGCAAACCAACACGACCAGTTCCAAAGAGCCAGGGGTTGTTAGAGAGCCATTTTCCAGAAAGCTTGACACCCCTGTCTTTAGTCCAGTGGCCATGCTTGTTGCTTTTAACTGGCCAACAGGTGCCTAGTAATTTACCTACTGAAAAAATTTAGAAGGAGGAGGACAGATTACCAAGTGAAAGGGGTTCAGAGTTACTAACTGTGCTGAAATTCTGTCTGCTCCTGGATGGCTCACCAACATATGTAAACAGATTTGCTGCAACCATATTCTCTGGAACTTATGTTCTTGGCCTCTCCAACCCCAAGGAATGGGGAAGGGGGCCTCAGCGTCATGGCAAGTGAGTGTTACAGCTCAGATAGAACTAATAGACCCAAAGAGTGTGTGGTAGTGTGGTTTATTAGGCAGAGTGAAATGACATCTTCCATGGTGTGGAAGGGGACCTGGTGAGGGTGCTGCTATGGGATTAGGCAACTGAAGCTTTTACCCCTGAGTTATTCCCTCCCCATTCTTGTTCTTGTCCAATGAGAGGGTTTTTTCAAACTTTCTCCGGATTAATTGATCTTTGAATCCTTTACCAGATTGGTTACTGTTTTAAAACCCTGAGTCACTGAACCTCCACTTCCAAGGGCCAGAGGTGGGAAAAGTCCCTGCCCTTGAACAAAGCCCCTAAGAGCCTGAGGTGGGCAAACTGGAAACAAAGTCCCTAGCCAGCCAGAGGCAGGAAGTCCTGCACTGGAGAAAAAGTCCCTACCTGAGAAGTTCCTCTAACACAGTCCTTCAATAATGGTATCATATGATTTAGAGAGAATTCCCTCTTCTCTATTTTTTGGAATATTTTCCATAGGATAGGTACCAGTTTTTCTTTCAATTTCTGATAGGGTTCTGCCATGAATCCTTCTGCTACTCAGGTATATAAGTCTGAATTTGGAGTTCTGCAACAAGTCTACTATCTTACCTTCAACAATGATTACACTGTTAAAGCTTGCTCAGACCACTGGTGTTAATAAGATTACTCCCAGAAACATTAGGCTCTAATATGTCATGGACCAAGAATGAAATGAAAATTACTCCCTGTAACATTATAATCAATTTAGGACCTAACCTGTTATAAACCAAAAATAAAAAAAAAAAAAACATGTTCATTCAAATGGCTGCAGTGATTAAACTGATTATTTAGTATACTGAGTAGTAGTTCTCTAAAGAGGTAAAATTTAATGTGTTAGAAGTATGGGTACCTTTTTATACCCAGAATTCCAATTATTCATTCCACTGGAAATTTTACTGACTCTACTACCCTGGGGAGAAAGTAATGGGTCAGCATGGTGATAGTAGAAATGGACTTGGTTGCAGAGAACTTTGGTGTGAAATATGTGGACCTCTAAGCCCATCAGAAGGATGGCATTGTAAAGGAAGCCACCAGCATTCAGTTTTCACTCCGGCCCAAAGATGGTAACATCTTGACTTTGGCAGGCACAGTGTATCCACTCAGAGCTCTAGGTCCAAAAGCAGTGCAAAGGATTGGCCTTTACCCTCTTCTGTGGACACAAAGTAGCAGAGACTGAGCCTAGGCAGTGGCAGTTCTCTAAAACCCAAAGATCCATATCTGCTACTCTACCCATAATTGGGAGAAACTAGAGTCAGATAACTATTGGCAAAACTAGGCCCAGAAAGCTGAAGGCTCCCACCAGCTTTCTGTTGGCTCAGGTCATAATTCTGCCAGTTTTAGCTCCTATACTTTGCTCTGAGCTGGTCAAAACCTGTTCAAGCATTCCCAAAACCTGGACACCCACCTTTTGGCTATCCTGGGGGCCAAAGTTGTCCAGGTATATCTTAGCATTCACCCAGTCTCTCACCAAAGTCATCCAACAGAAATCCTTCTTATCCCATTCAGCACATAAGACTGGCACCAGGTCAGCCCTCTGCTAGATACATTTTCAGCCCTCTGTATCCCAGAGGTACTCTAGCAGCCTATTTTTAATACAAGCTCACAATTACTGGCTGCCATAGTTCCCAGCACAAGCCAATCTCTAATAAATATCAAACAGGTTATCCAGGGCCTTCTCAATTCCATGGCAGTACTCAATGAGTTTAAATTTGAACATTAATTTTACACCTCTCTCCAGAGTCCAAAGTTCCTCAGTGCTCACCCAGCAAGGGCAATCCTGGACTGCTGCCTTCTTAGACCTAGGAAGTGATTAACCCTGAGACTATGCAGCCACATACTGGAATCTTACCAAGACCAGTGGCAAAGCTGAGAAACTGACCCGATGTGCCCTCCCCACATCCTCCTGGTGTCCCTTATCTGGGAATAGGAACCTAACCAACACAGTACTGTTACTTTCCAAAATAGTATGGCCTGCTGTATTCAGTTATAATATTTAATAACATCAATTCTAGGATTTCGGTACTACTTCAATGCACACTTCCTGAAATACACTCCAGCTGTAGAAGTAAAGACTGCCTGACTGCGTCACACTGGATATGGCCAATGATACAATAAGTACCACCCCACAGAGAAAGCCACCTCCCAGCCCTAGACACCTTCCAGCCTAGTGAATAGAATAGGAATAGGAAACATTTACCTTTACCTACCAAACAGCAAAAAGCTTTCATTACAGGGAAAAAGAAGACATTATTCTGCAGGACTTTGCTTTGTGCACAGCTCGAAAGAAAATAGAGGCTAACACTTGAAACTGAGTGACCTGGTTGGGTGCGGTGGCTCATACCTGTAATCCCAGCCCTTTGGGAAGCTGAGGTGGGTGGATCATGAGGTCAGAAGTTTGAGACTAGACCAGCCAACATGGTGAAACCCCATCTCTACTAAAGATACAAAAAATTAGCCAGGTGTGGTGGCACACACCTGTAATCCCAGCTACTCGGGAGGCTGAGGCAAGAGAAGCACTTGAACCTGGGAGGTGGAGGTTGCAGTGAGCTGAGATCATGCCGTTGCGCTCAAACCTGGTTGAAAGGGTAAGACTCTCAAAAGAAAAAAAAATAAGAAACTGAGTGACCTTGTGTCTTGAAGAAATTATCTTTATTTAAATGGAAGAGAAAGTATGTCAAAAAAAGCCAGAATAAAAAAATACTTAGAGTAGAAACAGTATTATTGCTGAGATGTGTTTAAGAAGCTTTAGTCACAGCTAATCAATGCAGGTAGCACCAATAGCAATTTGGAATGAAGAGGAAGTGATGTGTCAACTATCTAATAAAATACATTAGTTGAGTGAGTAAGCTATTTATTGCTACTTGGAATTTCATTATTATATATTTAAAAAGAAGTTTCAGTATGAATTCTGCCTCCCACAACCCACTCAAAACCATGGAAATTGATGTTGACTTGGCTTTTTCTACTTGGCCCTGAGTCGAAAGCCGGAAAAACAACAGGGAAGCCAGACACCACTGACTTCTCTGGGTCAATTGCTTCAGAGGCTGTGATTTGTCTTCCTGGGCTAGTTTTTGCAGAACTGTTGGGTCATAGTTCAAGTGTCATATGTGGTGTGTCCACAGTGTATATGTATATATATTCTCAGCCCCCTTGTTGGTCATGATGTCACTTGCAATAAGTTGATCAATTGAGAAAGGTTAAAAATACAGATTTTCACCACATGGGAATTGTTCATTTGTGTCTGTATGAAACTAGTACACACTCTTTTTCACCTTTCTTTTTTTTTTGTATTATGGCAACCATTTTACAAGACAGTAGTTTCACAGAAGCATTTAATACTCTGGATAGAATGCAACACAACAATATAATGCCCACTGTCACAAAAACAATATTTAAATTCTGTGTAACATACTTCAGAACCAGACACCTAAACTTCCAAAACCAGGCCAAGAGAACAAATCCCATAGGATGTGAAGATCAAATTTAGCCAAGTACCTGCTGCTTTGAGGCAATATATAGTCTGTCCCACCTTACTTATTTTATTTATTCAAGTGCGGCAAGAAATATTAGAAAAGACAGAGACACCATCATGACTTGCCAGCAGGAAATCTAGAGCAATCAACAGTCAACCCTGCATATCCATGGGTTCTGCATCTATGGTTAATCAACTTCAGACAAAAAATATTTTAAAAATAATTATATCTGGACTGAACATGCACAGCCCATTATTGTCATTCCCTAAACAGTATGGCATAACAACTATTTACACAGCATTTATTTTGTATTAGGTATTAGAAGTAATCTAGAGATAATTTAAAGCATATAGGTAGATGTCTATTTACATAGTATGTACATGCTCTATCATTTTATATCAGAGAGTTGAATATCTGTGAATTTTGGTATCTGTGGGAGGTCTTACAACCGGTCTTTCATGGATGTGATTGTTCAAGTCACTAGTCATGTTAGGGAGTTTGAACTTACATGTATGCCATCTACAGAATAGGTGGCAGGTTTAATAATTTCTGTCAGTTATTGATAATTTGAGTCTCTCTGTTTGTATGGTCCACACCAGGCATCCCCAGACTTTTTACACAGGGGGCCAGTTCACTGTCCCTCAGACCGTTGGAGGGCCGCCACATACTGTGCTCCTCTCACTGACCACAAATGAAAAAGAGGTGCCCCTTCCTCAAGTGCAGCGGGGGGCCAGATAAATGGCCTCAGGGGGCCGCATGTGGCCCACGGGCCGTAGTTTGGGGACGCCTGGTCCACACCAATGTGAACATTGCTGTGATTGTGCACATAAAAAATGAATCACTAATTCATATGAGTAGAGTATTTGAATAATCAAGGTTGGCCTGGTTTTGAAGCTTATACCTGGGTCAGAATTTTCAGAACTTAGTGATCTGTAGAATCAAGGTCTCTGTATGCAGCCAAATCTCAGAATATGACTCCTAAATTATATGAGGTATTAGTCCAAGAAAAACAGGACCAGACATTCTGGCAACAAAGGAAGTTATAACTGTTGGAGGCACTTAAAGATCCAGGATAAAAAGGAGTAGCTCACAATACAAAGTCAGAATCAAATATTGATATTAGCTTAGTTACATATGTGAATCTCTATTAAGTCCTTACAGGTGGCAAGTATTTTGTCTATTGCCCTATGAAGGTTGTTGAATTCGAATTTAGAATCACCTATGTTCTGACCAATATGTTTATAATTGTTATTCTTTTTAAAGAAAATAACACTAGCATAGGGTTATTGGGTAAAAGCCCCAAGCCTGTAAGTGGGTGCCCTTACTCCCATTGGTGACAAGGGATTGAGAAAAGGAAATAAAGACAAAGACACAAGAGTAGAATTTACAGCATGGGTCCAGGGGACCAACAAAAGCATGGGAACCGGAGCTCTGGGCTCCAAACACCTTTATTATGTACATAATCTCATTGATCTTATGGGTGTTGAAGGGGGTGGTCAAGGTGTAGGTAACATAGCCCGGGGAAGAGCACTTGAGATCCTTCTAAGATATGCTAAACTAGTGCTCTGAGCATTTCACAGCACTAGAGATTGTTCTAAGACATGCTAAACTAGTACTCTGAGTTGATCACCGATTGTTATCAGGGTGGGGCTGCATCAGAAGTATAGTGGATGAGAAGCCAACTGGTCAGACCCTACCCAATGCATCAAGGGGCTTTTATCTCCCAAGCATTGAGGACATACAGCAATTAAAATCACATATTCTGAGAACCTAGATTCCCATATTCTGAGAACCTAGACAGAGCCTGATGCATTCCATGATCTCTGCCCTGCAAGGCTTTTATCCTCCTTGCCAGCTTCCATCTGCAAAGACCCTCCAGATCTTGGGAGCAGAGGTCACCGCCCTTCTGAGAGATCTTTGCATAAGCCCTCTTTACGAGACCCTCATGCAGTCTCCAAGTTGAGAAGGTATTCCTGGGACCAGAGAAGTATTGCCAGCTCTGCAACCACACCACGGTGTTCCCCAATGTTACTGCACTCTCAGATGGTCTTTACCTTAGGCCTCCTGTACCTTTGGCCAAAACAACTCAAGGATTTATTAAAGTTTAAATAATTTTTACTTAAGAATGCCTTTAGTTCTTGTACTCTTCCAGAAGATTGTGGGTAAAGAGACAGTGAAATTTTTGCGTAAGGGGTAACATCTCACAGAGTTCTTTTATAATGGTTTTCATAAAGTGTATGCTTCATCACATGCTATAATAGTTGAAATGCCCTAAACTGAAAAAAAGAAAATCAGGTAGTATTTGAGACTGTCAGAGCTGTGGCTTTTTAGCAAAGAATTGTTTCAATCCATTCTTTAAACAGACATGCAATAACTAAAACATACACAAAATCCATAAAGAAGAAAAACTGGATAAAATAACAAAAATAACTTAAAGTTTTCAAACAGCTGTGAAGATTTGCTTTCTGGTCCTGTCCCATCTTTACAGATTTTTCAGGATTACATGGTTGACAGGCAACTCATAAAACAAAAACAATCTCAGTTCAGTATTTAAAGTCTCTCATCAATGTTTATTTGAAATACTAAACAATTTGTAGTATAATGAGTATTCCCATGGAGAAATTTATCAAATATTTATTAAAACTCATCAGGTGCCACCAGGAGACTATCTTGAGAGCAGGAAAGGTAATCAGCTGAAGGCTAAGATGTGAGAATAATAACTCAAGGTGGCCTCAAGCTTAGGCGGTACCAATCTTTGGGGAAGCTCAGTCTTTTCTGGCAATTATTTTGAGAGCGCACCGGATCCTTAGAGTGAATATTTAAGAACGATTCCTTCATGCGACTGGCAGAAGAAAGGAAAAGATAACCATTGTGAAACATCAGCAGGCTTTCATCAGTAGCAAAAGCTTACATTCTAAGAGAAAGAACTTAGATTTCAAGATTTGAAAGAAAGGGTATGATTCTGACATATATCAACTGGAAGAAGTGAATTCCTCCTTATCGCAGTCTCTCCAGCCTTCCAGGAGGGAAGAAACAAAAGAACAATAGAAAAACATTCTTAGTAGGAGACAAGGCTTGGAGGAAATATATTGGGAATGTTACAGCAAGAGAAAGGAGTAGGGCTTGAGAAGCAAAAAGCTAAATCACTGAAGAAACAGAAAAACTTGTGAAAGTAAAAATCCTAAGACATAAGGCCACTAAACAACTGAGACTGAATCCGAAGTTTATAGAATGCTCCTACTAGCATCTTACCAACATCCCAATAGGTCTTCAGGTTAATTACAGTGGATTAGTGCTGAGAGTTACAAGACACAGTCTCTCTTTTAGGAGCAGTAAATAGGAAAGCTCTAAAGCCAAAGGAGGAGATAAAGACAAAAGACACTAGATGAAAAAGTGAACCCTTTTATACCTAAAGCTAAAACGAACATTATATACATGATTTATTAAAACCCAAGAACTAGTCAAATTAGGATAAATTCTTACAATAAAGATCTGTGTACATCAGTTATATAACCTGGCCAGCTGTCAATAAAAAATTTAAAAGCATGACAATGACAAGGAAAAACTGACTGAAAAGACAAAACAAGGGTATTTAGATATAAAATAGATATTAAAACTGAGACAGAGAATTTTGAATAACTATGATTAGAAAAAAATAAAGAAGGGAAGGGCTTCAAGATGGCCTACTAGAAGCACTCATTCAACCTCTTCCAAAAAGAAGAATCAAACTAGTGAGTAGATAATCACACTTCAAATAGATCACTTATGAGACTGCTAAAATTCAACAGAAAAGTGACAGAAAACGTGTAAGGCAAGGAAGGAGAGGAAAGCAAGGCAGTCTTGTGATGGAGAGGGGCATGGGATCCTCCCTCTCTGGGAGCCCAGAGAGGTTTCCCGATGTGGTGAAACCTCTCACTGTAGACTCCTGCAATTCCAGCCATGGGAGACCAGCCTCCATCCATGTAGGTAGGCCCTCAAACTAACAGAGAGAGTTGCCTGGAGATCATGTGCTCTAAAGAGAAAGCTCATAGAGGGTCTCTCTCACACACACACACACACACACACACACACACACACACACACACACATCTTGAATTCTAAACAGCTATAGCAAGGCATTTTGAGAGCTCAAACCCCATCAGACTGTCTCCAGTCCTGGGATCCAACAGACCCTGCATCTCCGCATCCTTGGGACCCATTGACATGCCCTACCTATAGCCAGGAGCTGCTACTGGCTGCTGATACAAGAGCTGAAGCCAGAGCCATTAGCAGTAATACTGACACCCCCAGTTACAGGGCTACTGTATAATTACAAGTTTCCTGAGCAAAGGCTACCCTGCTGGAAGCTGCAACCTGGAGGTAAAATGAGTAATTTGAAGATGGAAGAGAACTGGAGCAAATAATACTGGCATTTTCATAGTTCTAACCTTTTTCTTTGTTTCATAATTTTTTGTGTCCTTATAAATTTTCTTTTCTTACTCCTTTGTGTATGATTTTCTCTATAACCAAACGTAATTCATACCAAATTTCAGAACACGTGTCAGTTCCTAAGTGTCAGTACATAACATCATAAGATGAAAATGGTCTACTTAACTCTGTGAGGCAAATTCATTTTTTGGTGGAATAGGGAACTGTTTTTAGAAATGACTCTATCCGCCGGGCGCGGTGGATCAAGCCTGTAATCCCAGCACTTTGGGAGGCCGAGGCGGGTGGATCACGAGGTCGAGAGATCGAGACCATCCTGGTCAACATGGTGAAACCCCGTCTCTACTAAAAATCTAAAAAATTAGCTGGGCATGGTGGCACGTGCCTGTAATCCCAGCTACTCAGGAGGCTGAGGCAGGAGAATTGCCTGAATCCAGGAGGCGGAGGTTGTGGTGAGGTGAGATCGCACCATTGCACTCCAGCCTGGGTAACAAGAGCGAAACTCCGTCTCAAAAAGAAATGACTCTATCCTTAGAAAACAAATCTCAAAGTCGGCCTATCATAGAAAAGTAAATATATTTTTATGACTGAGTAACATGATCTCTTCATGATTAGCATACATGCACAAACTATCTTCAAATAGACATAATAGATAAAATGTATAATATCTATCTGTGTATATGTATCTTCCGAAATAACAATGTGCAGCCATAGAGAAGGCTCATGTCCTGTTGAGATTCACTTGGGGTGGCAGCAAAATATTATGAAAAATATTAGGGAAAGTGATAGATTATGGTTTTAAACCTTTTGTAAGGCCGGAAGGTTTTATTGGGACAGGCCAAAGGTGGCAGGCCCATTAAGTTAGGGAGAAGATAGGGATGATAAGAGGCTTTCCCACTTTAACTCTGTTTACCACATATCCCTTTGTCTCCATGCTGTTTACTCATGTAAATTTTGTACTAGATGGTCCCCTCAGAGGCAGATAAAAGGGGAATTACTTGTTCATAGTGTTTACTCTGAGCCTCCAAACCTAAAGCTTTTATCAGTTGTAAAAACATTCTCTTAACCATGTTAATTATCTACAGGTATGTTAACTTAGAACCTCTGTTGTAAAATCTACAGAATAAAAGTGTGGACGAACAGGGAGTCTTGGTCGACTGGTTGCATTTCACCCTCTGAAAGCAGCCAAGGTCAATCCCTAGCCCACTTGAATCACTGTAATGGTGTGAGAGTGCATTCATTCATCCATGACTGAGTCAGGATCTGCAGGCCAGACTTCCCCAGGTGGTGGTAGACATCTCAGTGTCCTTTGCAAGGACATGGATGAAGCTGGAAACCATCATCCTCAGCAAACTAACAAAGGAATGGAAAACCAAACACCTCACATTCTCATAAGTTGGAGTCGAACAATGAGAACACTTGGAAACAGCAAGGGGAACATCAAACACTGGGGACTGTTGGGGGATGGACGCCAAGGAAATGGAAAGTATTTGGATAAATGCCTAATGCATGCATGGCTTAAAACCTAGATGATGGGTTGATAGGTGCAGCAAACCACCATGGCACATGTATACTTGTGTAACAAACCTGCACATTCAACACTTGTATCCCAGAACAAAGTGGAATTTAAGAAATTAATAATAACATAAATAACATAATTAACAAGCATGATTACGTATCTCCTAATTCATCATCTAGTAATATTTCTGATTTACTGTCATGACTTTCCTCAATATTTCTGGATCTCTACATCATCTTGCAAATCAAATGACTAATAAGTAATTAAAAAATCTTCCATTTTATTTTGAAAATGCTTCCCACAAATTGGTGTCTTTTGTCTTTCCTGAGTCTTTTAATGTTTTTTTTTTTTTGAATTTACAAATGAAACAGTTTTCTAACTTTTTAAATAAATTTTTAAAATATATTTTAAATTTTCTTGGATTTGGGTTGTGTGTTACCTTTGTTTAAAATACATTTAATATTTACCTTAAGTTTTAATGTTAAAATAAAAATTCCTTTAGTATTGCTTTAGATAGCACAACAGAAACTAATTCATGAATACAAATTTAGGTAATTTTTTCTTCTATTGAATGTTTATTTTTTGAGTTTTTGTGCATTTCACAAAAATTTTAAAACTTTGAGTAAAAGAAATTAAGGTGACTTTTTAAGCTATGTGCCATATTTTTTAAAAATTTACTATTTTGATAATAGCACCTTTTATTTCAAGACTAAGTTTACTAAATGTTGCTTGAAAAGATTTATGGGAAGAGATTGTAAGGATAGAAATAAAATATTTATGAAAATAGAATTCAATTATCTTTAGATTTCATATGCAGCTTAATTCTTGTAGGAGTATTTTGATTTAGTAATGAATATTAAAATGAAAGAATATTGAGAAGGTAGTAGAAACCTGTTTCTAATACGTGTACTAAAAATGCCATATGTACAATTGTACTCTGGTGTTCACATTTTATTTTGATGTATTTTAGAACAGTTTTATGCTAATGACAAATTACATGCTTTGAGCAAAATATGTTGCTTTATGCAAGTGATGAGTTAAAATGTATATCAGAGAAATATTTTTTACTGTACTTTAGGTTCTGGGGTACATGTGCAGATCATGCAGGATTGTTGCATAGATACACACACGGCAATGTGGTTTGCTGCCTCCATCCCGTCACCTATATCTGGCATTTCTCCCCATCTTAACCCTCCCCAACTTTCCCACTCTCCACTGTCCCTCCCCTAGCCTCCCCCAACAGACCCCAGTGTCTGATGTTCTCCTCCCTGTGTCGATGTGTTCTCATTGTTTAACACCCGCCTATGAGTGAGAACATGTAGTGTTTAGTTTTCTGTTCTTGTGTCAGTTTGTTGAGAATGATGGTTTCCAGATTCATCCATGTCCCTACAAAGAACATGAACTCATAGTTTTTTACGGCTGCATATTATTCTATGGTGTATATGTGCCACATTTTCCTTGTCCAGTCTATCATTAATGGGCATTTGGGTTGGTTCCAGGTCTTGGCTCTTGTAAACACTGACCCAGTGAACATACATGTGCATGTGCCTTTATAATAGAATGATTTTTATACCTTTGGGTATATACCCAGTAATGGAATTGCTGGGTCAAAAGGTATTACTATTTCTAGATCCTTGAGGAATCGCCACACTCTCTTCCACAATGGTTGAACTACTTGACACTTCTACCAACAATATAAAAGTGTTCCTATTTCTTCACATACTCTCCAGCATCTGTTGTCTCCAGATTTTTTAATTATTGCCATTCTAACTGGTGTGAGATAATATCTCAATGTGGTTTTGATTTGCATTTCTCTAATGACCAGAGATGATGAACATTTTTTCATGTTTGTTGGCCTCATATATGTCTTCTTTTGAAAAGTGTCTGTTCGTATCCTTTGCCCACTTTTGAATGGGTTTATTTGTTGTTTTCTTATAAATCTGTTTTAACTCTTTGTAGATTCTGGATATTAGCCCTTTTTCAGATGGGTAGATTGCAGATTTTTTTCCTTTTCTAGTGGTTGCTAGTTCACTCTAATGATTGTTTCTTTTGCTGTATAGAAGCTCTGGCGTTTAATTAGATCCCATTTGTCTATTTTGGCTTTTGTTGCCATTGCTTTTGGTGTTTTAGTCATGAAGTCCTTGCCTATGCCTATGTCCTGAAAGGTTTTGCTTAGGTTTTCTTCTAGGTTTTTTATGGTATTAGGTCTTATGTTTAAGTCTTTAATTCATCTGGAACTATTTTAGTGTAAAATGTCAGGAAAGGGTCCAGTTTCTGTTTTCTGCATATGGCTAGCCTGTTTTCTCAATGCCATTTATTAAATAGGGAATTGTTTCCCCATTGCTTGTTTTTGTGAGGTGTGTCAAAGATCTGATGGTTGTAGATGTGTGTTTTTGCCTCCAAGGCCTCTATTCTGTTCCATTGGTCTCTATCTCTGTTTTGGTACCAGTACCATGCTGTTTTGATTATTATAGCCTTGTAGCATAGTTTGCAGTCAGGTAGCATGTTGCCTCCAGCTTTGTTCTTTTTGCTTAGGATTGTCTTGGCAATGTGGGCTCTCTTTTGGTTTCATATTAAGTTTAAGGTGCTTTTTCCAGTTGTGTGAAGAGGGTCATAGGTAGCTTGATGGGGATAGCATTGAATCTATAAATTACTTTGGGCAGTATGGCCATTTTCACAATATTGATTCTTCCTAATCATGAGCATGGAATGTTTTCCCATCTGTGTCCTCTCTTATTTCCTTGAACAGTGGTTTGTAGTTGTCCTTGATGAAGTCCTTTATGTCTTTTGTTAGTTGTATTCCTAGGTATTTTATTTTTTTTGTGGTAGTTGAGAACAGGAGTTCTCTGATGATTTGGCTCTCTGTTAGTCTGTTATTGGAGTATAGGAATGCTTCTTATTGCTGCATATTTATTTCATATCCTGAGACTTTGCTAAAGTCAGTTTGCTGATCAGTTTCAGGAAATTTTGGGCTGAGACAATGGGGTCTTCAAATTGCACAGTCATGTCGCCTGCAAATAGAGACAGTTTGACTTCCTCCCTTTGTAATTGAATATGCTTTATTTCTTTTTCTTGCCTGGTTGCTCTGGCTAGAATTTCCAATACTATATTGAATAGGAGTGGTGAGAGAGGGCATTCTTGTCTAGTGCCAGATTTCAAAGGGAATGCTTCCTGTTTCTGCCCAGCAGTATGATATTGGCATGGGTTTGTTGTAAATAGCTATTATTATCTTGAGATAGGTTCCATCAATACCTAGTTTATTGAGAGTTTTTAGCATAAAGCACTGTGTAATTTTGTTGAAGGCCTTCTCTGCATCTGTTGAGATAATCATGTAGTTTTTGTCACTAGCTCTGTTTATGTGGTGGATTACATTTATAGACTTGCTTATGTTGAACCAGCCTTGCATCTCCAGGATGAAGCCTACTTGATCATGACAAATAAGCTTTTTGATTTGCTGTTGGAATCAGTTTGCTAGTATTTTATTGAAGGTATTTGCATCTGTGTTCATCATGGATATTAGCCTGAAGTTTTCTTTCTTAATTGAGTCTCTGCTGGGTTTTTGTATCAGGATAATGTTTGTTCCATAAAATGTTCTGGGAAAGATTTCCTCTTTTTGTATAGTTTGGAATAGTTTCAGACAGGGTGGTACCAGATCCTCTTTGTACATCTGGTAGAATTAGGCTGTAAACCCCTCTGGACCTTTTCTTGTTTGGTAGGGTATTAATTGCTGCCTCAACTTCAGCCTTTGTTATTGGTCTATTCAGGGTTTTGACTTCTTCCTGGTTTAGGCTTGGGAAGGTGCAAGTGTCCAGGAATTTATTCATTTTTTCCAGGTTTACTGATTTGTGTGCATAGAGTTGTTTGTAGTAATCTCTGATAGTAGTTTGTATTTCTATGGAATTGGTGGTGATATCCTCTTTCTCATTTTTTATTGCATCTATTTGATTCTTCTCTCTTTTCTTTTTTATTAATCTGGCTAGTGATGTATTTTGTTGATCTTTTAAAAAAAACCAGCTCCTGAACTTATTGAGATTTTGGAGATTTTTGTGTGTGTGTCTAACTCCTTCATTTCTGCTCTGATCTTAGTTATTTCTTGTCCTCTGGTAGCTCTTGTGTTTTTTCAATCTTGCTCTTTTATCTTTGATGATAGGGTGTCGATTTTATATCTTTGCTGGCTTCTCATGTGGGCATTTATTGCTATAAATTTCCCTCTAGACATTGTTGTAAATGTGTCCCAGAGATTCTTGTATGTTGTGTCTTTGTTCGTGTTGGTTTCAAAGAACATCTTTATTTCTGCCTTCATTTTTTTATTTATCCAGTAGACATTCAGCAGCCAGTTGTTCAGTTTTCATTAAGTTGTGCATTTTGTAGTTTCTTAATCCTGAGTTCTATTTTGATTGCACTGTTGTCTGAGACACAGTTGTTTATGACTTCCATTCTTTTGCATTTGCTAAGGGGTGACTTACTTCCAATTATGTGTTCAGTTTTAGAGTAGGTACGATGTGGTGCTGAGAAAGTATATTTTGTGTATTTGGGGTGGAGAGTTCTGTAGATGTCTATTTGGTCTGCTTGGTCCAGATCCGAGTTCAAGTCCTGAATCTCCTTGTTAATTTTCTGTCTCGTTGATCTGTCTAGTATTGACAGCGGAGTGTTAAAGTCTCCCACTGTTATTGTGTGGGAGTCTTAAGTCTGTTTGTAGGTCATTAAGAGCTTGCTTTATGTATACGGGTTCTCCTTTACTGGGTGCATATATAGGATTGCTTATTGCATTGATTCCTTTACTGTTATGTTATGCCCTTCTATGTCTCTCTTGATCTTTGTTGGTTTAAAGTCTATTTTATCAGAAACTAGGATTGTAACCCCCGTTTTTTATTGCACTCCATTTGCTTGGTAAATCTGCTTCCATCCCTGTATTTTGAGCCTATTTGTGTCCTTGCCTATGGGTTTCCCAAATACAGCACACCAATGGATCTTGACTCTTTATCCAATTTGCCAGTCTGTGTCTTTTGATAGGGGCATTTAGCCCATTTACATTTAAGGTTAGTATTGTTATGTGTGAATTTGATCCTGCCGTTTTGATGCTAGCTAGTTGTTTTGCCCATTAGTTGATGCAGTTTCTTCATTATGTCAATTGTCTTTAGCATTTGGTGCATTTTTGGAATGGCTGGTACTGGTTTTTCTTTTCCGTGTTTAGTGTTTCTCTGAGGAGCTCTTGTAAGGCAGGCCTGGTGGTGACAAAAATCTCTCAGCAATTGCTTGTTTGTACAGGATTTTACTTCCCCTTTGCTTATGAAGCTTAGTTTGGCTGGATAGGAAATTGTAGGTTGAACATTCTTTTCTTTAAGGATGTTGAATATGGCCCCCTTCTCTTCTGGCTCATAGGGTTTCTGCAGAGAGATCCACTATGAATCTGATGGGCTTCCCTTTGTGGGTGACTCGACCTTTCTCTCTGGCTGCCCTTAGCATTTTTTCTTTATTTCAACCCTGGCGAATCTGACGATTATGTGCCTTGGGGTTGCTCTTCTTGAGGAATATCTTTGTGGTATTCTCTATATTTCCTGAATTTGAATGTTGGCCTGACTTGCTTGGCTGGGGAAGTTCTCCTGGATAATATCCTGAAGAGTGCTTTCCAGCTGGATTTATTCTTCCTGTCACAGTCACCTACACCTATCAAACTTATATTAGGTCTTTTCACATAACTCCATATTTCTTGAACACGTTGTTCATTTCTTTTCACTCTTTTTTCTCAAATCTTCCCTTCTCGTTTTATTTCACTGCAATTGATCCTCAATCTCTGATAACCTTTCTTCTGTTTGGTCAATTTGGCTATTCAAACTTGTGTATGTTTCGCAAAGTTCTCATGTTGTGTTTTTCAGCTCCATCAATTCATTTATAATCTTCTCTAAGCTGTTTATTCTCATTAGCATTTTATCTAACCTTTTTTCAAGGTTCTTAGTTTCTTTGAATTGGGTTATAACATGTTCTTTTAGCTCTGAGAAGTTTGTTGTTACCCACCTTCTGAAGTCTGTTTCTGTGAATTCATCAGACTTATTCTCCATCCAGTTTTGTTTCCTTGTTGGTGAGGAGTTGTGATCCTTTGGAGGAGGAAAAATATTCTTGTTTTTGGTGTATTCCTCCCTGTTGCCCTGGTTTCTTCCCATCTTTATGAATTTATCTACCTGTTGTCTTTGTAGTTGGTGATTTTCTAATGGGATCTCTGAGTGGACATCCTTTTTGTTGGTATTGAGGATATTTCTTTCTGCTTTTTTAGTTTTCCTTCTAACAGTCAGGCCCATCTGCTGCAGGACTGCTGGAGGTCAACTCCAGACCCTGCTTGCCTGGGGATCACCCATGGGGGCTGCAGAACAGTAAGGGTTGCTGCTTCTGTTTCTTCTTCTGTTAACCTCATTCCAGAAGGGTACCTGCCAGATGTCAGCTTGAGCTCTCCTTATGAGGTGTCTCTTTGGATATATGGGGGCCAGGAAGCTTCTTGAGGAGATAGTCTATCCCTTATAGGAGCTCAAGTGCTGTGCTGGGAGCTCCCTTGTTCTGTTCAGAGCTCCTGGACAGGTACATTTAGGTCTGCTGCAGTGGAACTCATAACTGCCTCTTTTCCCAGGTGCTCTGTCCTGGGAAGGTGGGGCTTTATTTATAAGTTCCTGATGTGATGCTGCCTTTTTGCAGAGATGCCCTGCCCAGCAAGGAGGTAGTCATTCTAGTCTCAGTCTGCCAGTAGAGGCATTGCTGAGTTGCCACAGGCTCTGCTCAGCTGCTCTGTAAACTTCCTTATGGTTTTGTTTACAGAAATACAGTTATAACTGCCTCGGTAATGATGGTCTGCCTGAGTAATGGCAGACTGCCTCAGTAATGGGGGACTTCCTTGATAATAGTGGACTTCTTCAGTAATGGTGGATTGCCTTGGTAATGGCGGACTGCCTCAGTAGTGTTGGACTGCCTTGGTAATGGCAGATGCCCTTCCTGCCACTGAGCTGGACAGTCCTGGGTCCCACTGCATTTGCTGTGAAACTCTCAATCCAGAGCATTTTAGATACCTGGTCTTTGTAGGGGTGGGACCTGCTGAGCCAGATCACGTGGCTCCCTGTTTCAGCCCTCCACTTTTTTTTCTTCAGTTGAATGGGCAGCTCTGTCACTCAGGTGTTGCAGGCACCAGTTGAAATGACCGCCCAGATTTGTATGAGTTTTTATGTGGAAACCCATAGCACTGGCTGAAAGAGCCATGCTGGAAACTCGTGGTGCTTTTGGGCCCAGGAATCTCCTAGTCTGTTGGCAGTGAAAACTCATTTGGAAATGTGGTGATCACTCACCCTCTGCATTGTTCTTGCTGGAAACTGCACTCTAGAGCTGTTGCTATTTGGCCATCTTGGAGAAATATTGTTTTTTAATTTTAGAGATTTAATTCACAAAAGTTTTGAAGAGAGAATAAAAGATACCAAAGATGCTTTTATTATAATTATTTCATGTTTTATTTTTTAATTTTTACTAATTTTTATATGTTTGTATGTAATCAATAAAGATTATTTATTAGGTTATATTGACTGAGCACTTAATCACATGCTAGGATTTGTATAAAGTACTGACTATATATTTCTTCGATTTTGAAAATCAAGCAGTAATTTACACATAGTAAAAGTCACACTTTAAAATACTCAATGTTTGTGATTTTTTTCCTTAACAAATGCATACAGTCTTATAGCTACCACCAAAATCAGGATACAGAAGAGGTGTATCCTTCCAAAGAGTTTCTCGTGCCTCTTCTTAGTCAACCCCTCCACATTTTTCTAGAATCCAGGGGTGTCCAATCTTTTGGCTTCACTGGAAAAAGAATTGTCTTGGGCCACACATTAATACACTAACAATAGCCGATGAGCATTTTAAAAAAAGAAATATCATAATATTTTAAGAAAGTTTACAAATTTTTGTTGGGCTAGATTCAAACCCATCCTGGGCCCCATACAGCTCAGGGTAATAGGCTGAATAAGCTTGCTCTAGACTCTGCATTTATTGATCTGTTATCCCTTCCTAAAGTATGACTCTGAAACAATGTCATATAAATAAAATCATGCATTATGTAGCTTTTAGAGTCTGAATTTTTCTGAGATTAAGCTATATTGTCACAAGTAGCATTATTCCATTCCTTTTTGTAGAAGAATAATATTCCATTGTTTAGATTTGTATCTACCATATTTTGTTTATTCATTTCACAGTTGAGGGATGTGTGACTGGTTTCAGTTTTTAGTAACTATTGACAAGGCCTCTATAAACATTCATGTACAGTTTTTTGTGAACAGAGGTTTTCATTTAGTCTGCTGATACTGCTGTATCAAAAATACCATAGCTAGTTGCTTAAAAATTAGCAATGTACTGTATATTCTCACAGTTCTGCAAGCTGAAATTTAAAGTTTGGAGTGCCAACATGGCTGGGTTCTGATGAGCACTCTCTATCTGGCTTGAAGAGAGTCACCCTCTTGATATATCCTCATATGACCTTTCTTCAGTGCTTGCATATGTACTTGCAGAAAAAGAGAGTCTGAAAAAGAAAGAGATGCCTCTTTATCTTCTTCTGAGGCTGTAATTCAATCATGTTGGCCTCAATATTATAAACTAAGGCCAAAACTCCAAATACCATCACATTAAGGCTTAGGGCTTCAACATCTGATTGGTAGAGGAGACAAAGGCATTACTTTTATAATAATAATTTGTGGGCAGATTTCTGGAAGTGGAATTACTGAGTAATACCATGAGTGCTATGTTTAAGGTTTTTTACATTACTTTTATTTTAGATTCAGGGTGTACAAGACAGTTTTGTTACCTGGGTATATTAAATGACACTGAGATTTGAAGCATTAATAATACCATCACCCAGGTACTAAGCTTAGTAGGCAGTAGTTTTCAACTTTTACCCCTCCCCTTCTCTATTAGGCCCCAGTTTCTATTGTTGCAATGTTAATGTCCATGAATACCCAATGTTTACCTCCTACTTCTAAGTGAGAACATGTGGTATTTGCTTTTCTGTTTGAGTTAATTCACTCAGGATAATGACTTTCAGCTGCATCTGTTGATGAAAGGACATTATTTTCTCTTTTTTATGCCTGTGTAGTGTTCAATGGTGAATATTTGTCAAATTTTATTCATCCAGTCTCCACTTATGGGCACTTAGTTTCTTTCCATTTCTTTGCTATTGTGAATAATGCTGCAATGGACATGGGAGTGCATGTGTCTTTTTGGTAGAAAAAATGTGTTTTCTTTTGGATATAAAACAAGTTATGGAATTGCTGGGTCAAATGACAGTTTTAAGTTCTTTGATAAATCTCAAAATGACTTGCCATAAGGTTGAACTAATTGACATTCCCATCAACAGTGTATAAGCATTCCTTTTTTTCCCACAGCCTCTCCAGCATCTGCTGTTTTTTACTTTTTCGTAATAGCCATTGTGACTAGTATGAGATGATATCTCATTGTGATTTTGATTGATATTGCTCTGATAATCAGTGATGTAGAGCACTTTTTCATGTTTGTTTTGGTCACTTGCATGTCTTTTGAGAAGTATCTGTTCATGTCATCTGCAAATAGAGACAATTTGACTTCCTCCTTTCCTATTTGAATACCCTTTATTTCTTTTTCTTGCCTGATTGCTCTGGTTAGAACTTCCAGTAATATATTGAATAGGAGTGGTGAGAGAGGGCATCCTTGTCTAGTGCCAGATTTCAAAGGAAATGCTTCCAGTTTTTCCCCATTCAGTGTGATATTGGCTGTTGGTTTGTCGTAAATAGCTTTTATTATTTTGAGATACGTTCTATCAATAACTAGTTTATTGAGGGTTTTTAGCATAGCCGTTGAATTTTGTCAAAGGCCTGTTCTGCATCAATTGAGATAATCATGTGGTTTTTGTCTCTGGTTGTGTTTATGTGGTGAATTACGTTTATCGACTTGCATATGTTGAACGAGTCTTGCATCCCCGGGATGAAGCCTACTAGATAATGTGGATAAGCTTTTTGATGTGCTGTTGTAATCGGATTCCCAGTTTTTTTTTTGTTTTTTTTTTTTTTTGAAGATTTTTCCATCTATGTTCATCATGGATATTGCCCTGAAATTTTCTTTTCTTGTTGAGTCTCTGCAGGTTTTGATATCAGGATGATGTTGGTCTCATAAAATGATTTGGGAAGAGTTCCCTCTTTTGGGATTATTTGGAATAGTTTCAGAAGGAATGGTACCAGCTCCTCTTTGTATGTCTGCGAGAATTTGGCTGTGAACCCATCTGGACCTGGGCCTTTTTTGGCTGGTAGGCTCTTAATTGCTGCCTCAACTTTAGACCTTGTTATTGATCTATTCAGGGTTTCAACTTCTTCCTGGTTTAGGCTTGGGAGGAGGCAAGTGTCCAGGAATTCATCCATTTCTTCCAGGTTTATTCGTTTATGTGCATAGAGTTGTTTGTATTAAACTCTGACAATGGTTTGAATTTCTGAGGAATCTGTGGTGATATCTCCTTTATCATTTTTTATTGCATCTATTTGTTTATTCTTTTCTTTTATATTAATCTGGCTAGCGGTCTATTTTGTTGATCTTTTTGAAAAACCAGCTCCTGTATTTATTAATTTTTTGAAGGGTTTTTTGTATCTCTATCTCCTTTAGTTCTTCTCTGATCTTAGTTATTTCTTGTCTGCTGCTAGGTTTTGAGTTGTTTTTTTTTATCTTGCTCCTCTAGCTCTCTCAATTTTGATGATAGGGTGTCAATTTTTGATCTCTCCTTGCTTCTCATGTGGGCACTTATTGCTATATATTTTCCTCTGGAGCAGGCATGCCAAACTTTTTACACAGGGAGCCAGTTCACTGTCCGTCAGACCGTTGGAGGGCTGCCACATACTGTGCTCCTGTCACTGACCACCAACAAAAGAGGTGCCCCTTCTTGAAGTGCAGCGAAGGGCCAGATAAATGGCCTCAGGGGGCCGCATGCAGCCCGTGGGCTATAGTTTGGGGACGCCTGCTCTAGAGACTGCTTTAAATGTGTTCCAGAGATTCTGGTATGTTGTGTCTTTGTTCTCGTTGGTTTCAAAGAACATCTTTATATCTGTCTTCATTTCATTGTTTATCCAGTCAACATTCAAAAGCCAGTTGTTCAGTTTCCATGAAGCTGTGCGGTTCTGAGTTAGTTTCTGCATTCTGAGTTCTAACTTGATTGCACTGTGGTCTGAGAGACTGTTATGATTTCCATTCTTCTGCATTTGCTGAGGAGTGATTTGCTTCCAATTATGTGGTCAATTTTAGAGTAGGTGTGATGTGGTGCTGAGAAGAATGTATATTCTGTGCATTTGGGGTGGAGAGTTCTGTAAATGTCTATTAGGTTTGCTTGTTCCAGATCTGAGTTCAAGTCCCGGATATCCTTGTTCATTTTCTGTCTTGTTAATCTGTCTAATATTGACAGTGGGGTGTTGAAGTCTCCCACTATTAATGTGTGGGAGTCTAAGTCTCTTTGTAAGTCATTAAGAACTTCCCTTATGTATCTGGGTGTTCCTGTATTGGGTGGGTATATATTTAGGATTGTTAGCTCTTCTTGTCGCATTGATCCTTTTATCATTATGTAAGGTCCTTTGTCTCTTTTGATCTTTGTTGCTTTAAAGTCTATTTTATGAGAGACGAGAATTGCAACTCCTGGTTTTATTTTATTTTTTTTTTTGCTCTCCATTTGCTTGGTAAATCTTCCTCCATCCCTTTATTTTGAGCCTTTGTGTATCCTTGCATGTGAGATGGGTTTCCTGGATACGGCACACCAATGGGTTTTGGCCTTTTATCCAGTTTACCAGTCTGTGCCTTTTGATTGGGGCATTTAGTCCATTTACATTTAGGGTTAATATTGTTATGTGTGAATTTGATACTGCCATTTTGATGCTAGCTGGCTGTTTTGCCCGTTAGTTGATGCAGATTCTTGATTGTGTTGATGCTCTTTACCATTTGGTATGTTTTTGGAGTGGCTGGTACTGGTTATTCCTTTATATGTGTAGAGCCTCTTTCAGGAGCTCTCATAAAGCAGGCCTGGTGGTGATGAAATCTCTGAGTGCTTGCTTGCTCGCAAAGGATTTTATTTTTCCTTGACTTAGGAAGCTTAGTTTGGCTAGGTAGGAGATTCTGGTTGAAAGTTCTTTTCTTTAAGGATGCTGAATATTGGCCCCCAATCTCTTCTGGCTTGTAGGGTTTCTGCTGAGAGATCTGCTGTGAGTCTAATGGGCTTCCCTTTGTGGGTAACCTGACCTTTCTCTCTGGCTGCCCTTAGCATTTTCTCCTTCATTTCATCCCTGGTGAATCTGATGATTATATGCCTTGTGGTTGCTCTTCTTGAGGAATATCTTTGTGGTGTTCTCTGTATTACCTGGACTTGAATATTGATTGGCCTGCCTTGCTAGGTTGGGAAAGTTTTCCTGGATAATATCCTGAAGAGTATTTTCCAGCTTGGATCCATTCACTTTGTCACATTCAGGTACACCTATCAAACATAGATTAGGTCTTTTCACATAGTCCCACATTTCTTGGAGACTTTGTTCATTCCTTTTTGCTCTTTTTTCTCTATTGTTGCCTCCTTGTTTTATTTCATTGAGTTGATCTTCGACTTCTGATATCCTTTCTTCTGCTTGATCAATTCAGCTGTTGAAACTTGTGCATGCTTCGCAATGTTCTCGTGTTGTGTTTTTCAGCTCCATCAATTCACTTATATTTCTCTCTGTGTTGTCCATTCTCATTAGCATTTCATCAAATCTTTTTTCAAGGTTCTTAGTTTCTTTGCATTGAGTTAGAATATGTTCTTTTAGCTCACAGAAGTTTCTTATTACCCACCTTCTGAAGCCTATTGTGTCATTTCATCGCACTCATTCTCCATCCAGCCTTGTTCCCTTGCTGGTGAGGAGTTGTGATCCCTCATAGGAGGAGAGATGTTCTGGTTTCGGGTGTTTCCATCCTTTTTGTGCTGGTTTCTTCCCGTCTTTGTGGATTTATCCACCTGTTGTGTTTGTAGTTGCTGACTTTCAGATTGGATCTCTGGGTGAACTTCAGTTTGTGAATTATGAAGTTATTTCTGTTTCTTAGATTTCCTTCTAACAAACAGTCTGGCCCCTCTGCTGTAGGACTGCTGAGGTCAACTACAGGTCCTGCTTGCCTGGGGATTACCTGCAGCATCTGCAGAACAGTGAGGGTTGCTACCAGTTTCTTATTCTGCTATCTTTGTCCCAGAAGAATACCTGCCAAATGTCAGTCTGTTCTCTCGTTTATGAGGTGACTCTTTGGACATACAGGTGTCAGGGAGCTGCTTGAGGAGACAGTCTGTCCTTTATTGGAGCTCAAGTGCTGAGCTTTGAGTTCTGTTGTTCATTCAGAGTTGCTGGTCAGGTACATTTAGATCTGCTGCAGCAGAACTCATAAACTCCTATTTTTTTTCCCCCAGGTGCTCTGTCCCAGGGAATTAGGGCTTTATGAGTTTCTGTTGTGTTGCTGCCTTTTTTTTTTCAGGGCTCTCCTTCCCATCTAGGAGGCAGCCTAGTCATTGCCTGCCTGCAGAGGCTTTGATGAGCTGTGGTGGGCTCTGCCCAGCTGCCCTGTGATCTTCCCTGCAGTCCTGTTTATATGGGTGTAGTTCGAACTGCCTTAGCTATGGAGGCCCGTCTCTGTAATGGCAGACTCTCTCTGTAATGGCAGGCTGCCTTGACAATGGCGGGTTGCCTCAGCAATGGTGGGCCACCTCTGTAGTGGTGGAGTGTCTCGGTAATGGCGGACGCCCCTCCCCCCATCCCAAACAGAGCTGGACCATCCCGGGTTCAGCTGTGCTTGCTGTGAAGCTCTCAACCCAGAGCGTTTTCAATTGCTGTTTTGTTTTTCTGTGTGTGTGGGGGTGGGTCCAGCTGAGCCTGATCACCTGACTCCCTGACTCAGAGCCCTTTTTTTTTAGTTGAACTGTTGACTCTCTCCCAGGTGTTCCAGTCGCCTGTTGAAAAGGTGCTGGGATCTGTGTGATTTCTCATGTGGCGACTCACTGCGCCAGCTGAAACAGTGGTGCTGAGATTTGTGTCGGTTTTTTTTGCCCAGGAATCTCCTGGCCTGGCTCCCTGTTTCAGTTCCTTTTTAAATCAGATGATTGGGCTATCTGCCTTCCTGGGTCTCCAATCAAAAGCTAAAAGGGCACCCAGACCAGTGTATTTTGTACAGAGAACTGCTGTGCCAGGGTGCCAGCAAATCAGCCGCACTGGCCAAAACAGCCATGCTGGCAACCTGTGGGGCTCCTCTGCCTAGGAATCTCCTGGTCTGTGGGCAATAAAAATCCATCTGGAAATGCCGCGTCCACTCACCCTCTGCGCTTCCACTGGGAGCTGCAATCCTGAGCTGTTCCTAGTTGGCCATCTTGGGTCCTCCTCCTGATGTTAGGTAATTCGATACCTCCAGCTTCATTCTTTTTGCTTAGGATTGTCTTGATTATTTGAACTCTTTTGTGTTTCCAGGTCAATTTGAGGATAGATTTTTCTAGTTCTGTGAAAAATGAAATTGGTAATTTAATAGGAATAGCGTTAAATCTGTGATTTGCTTTGAGCAGTATGGCTATTTTTACTATTTCAATTCTACCAATCTGCATGGAATGTTTCTTCTTTTCTTTGGATCATATTATTTCTGTGGCAGTGTTTTATTGTTCTCATAGATGTGTTTTACCTCCTTTGTTAGATATATTCCTAGGTATTTTACTATTTGTGGCTATTTTAAATGGAATTGCTTTCTAGATTTGTCTCTCAGCTTGAGTGTTATAGGTGTGTAAAAATGCTTCTGATTTTTGTACATTGATTTATTTTGTCCTTAAACTTTACTTAAGCCACTTATCAGTTCCAAGAAGCCTATCATTGGAGACTTGGGGGTTTTCTAGATCTAAGATTATATCCTCTATGGAGAGAGATAATTTGACTTCTTTACTTAAATGCCTTCTTGCTTGTGCCTGATTTCTCCAGAGATCACTTGTAGCACTATGTTGAATAAGATTGGCTAAGAGAATCCTCCTAGTTCTAGATTTTGTGGGGAATTTTTCCTGTTTTCCCTGATAATTATGATATTGGCTCTTGGCTTGTCATACATGGCTCTTACTATTTTATGGTATCTTTCTTCAAAGTCTACTTTTTGTTTTATGAAGGGATGTTAGATTCTATTGAAAGCTTTTTCCATGTCTATTGAGATGGTTATATAATATTTATTTTTAATTCTGTTTATGTGGTGTATCACATTTATTGATTTGTGTATGTTGAACCAACCTTGCATCCCAGGAATAAAGTTTACTTTATTATGGCAAGTTAACTTTTTAATGTGCTGTCAGATTCAGTTTGCAGTATTTCCTGGAGGATTTTTACATCTGTGCTCATCAGAGTTATTTGCCTGCAGTTTGCTTTTCTTGTTATGTCTTTGACATGTTTTGGTATCACAGTGAAGCTAGCTTCATAGAGTGAGTTAGGGAAAAGTCTTTCTTCCTCAATTTTCTAGAGTAGTTTCAGTGAAATTGGTATCAGCTTCTTTGCATGTCTGGCAGAATTCAGCTATGAATTGATCTGGTCCAGGGAGTTTTTGGTTGGTAGATTTTTTTTTTTTTTCTTACTGATTCAGTTTTAATTGATATTGGTCTGTATTTAGGGTTTTGAGTTTTCCTGATTCAATCTTGGGAGATTGTGTGTTTCTAGGAATTTATCCATTTTCTCTAGATTTTCTACATTGCGTGTACAGAGGTGTTAATAATAGTATCTGAGGAACTTTTATATTTCTCTGGGATAGGTTTTAATGCTACCTTTGTCATTTTTGGTTGTACTTATTTGGTTACACTCTCTCTTTTTGTTGTTAATCTAGCTAGCAGTCCAAAGTCTGGTTTGTTTTTTTCAGATAAATAACTTCTGGTTTGATTCATTCTTTGTATCAATTTTGGGGGGGTTAATTTTATTTTGTTCTGCTCTGATTTTAGCTATTTCTTTTCCTGCTAGTTGTGAAGTTCATTTGTTCTGGTTTTACTTGGTCCTCTAGGTGTAATGTTAGATCATTAATTTGAGATTTTTCTAATTTTTTTGTGGCAGGTTTTTGGCACTATGAACTGTTCTCTTAACAGTAATTTTGCTGCATTCCAGGGATCTTGCTGTGTTGTGTCTCTGTATGTATTTTAAATATTTTTTATGTATGCCCAATTTTATTGTTTACTCAAAAGTCAATCAGGAACAAGTTGCTTAAATTTAATGTAATTTTATGGTTTTGAGAGATCTTCTTTTAATTATATTTTTATTCTGTGGTCTGAAAATATGGTTGGTATGATTTTTTTGTTTGTTTTTTAATTTACTGGAGTGTGCTTTATTACCCAGCATGTGGTTAATCTTATAGTGTGTTTCATGTGTAAATAAGAAGAATGTATATTCTTTCATAGGTGGAGTATTCTGCAGATGTCTGTTATATCCAACTGGTTAAGTGCTGTATAAAGTTCAGAACTTCGTTCCTAATTTTTGCCCTTTATGATCTGTCTAATGCTCACAGTGCGATGTTGAAGTTCTTCACTATTATTACGTGGCTTTCTAAGTGTTTAGGTAGCTCCAAAAAACTTGTTTTAAGAATCTGGGTGTTTCAAATTTGGATGCATATATATTTTAATTAGTTAAATCTTCTTGTTACACTGAATACTTTATCATTTTGTAGTGCACTTCTGTGTCTTTTTGTACTGTTGCTGGTTTAAAGTCTGTTTTATCAAACATAAGGCTGGCAACCCCGAATATTTTTAATTTTGTGTTTTCACAATAGATTTTGTCCAAACCTTTATTTTGAGTCTATGAGATTGTCGTCATTATGTGTGAGATAGGTCTCTTAACAATTGCAAATGGATGTATCCTTTTTCCCACTTGCTACTCTTTTCCCTTTCAGTGGGACATTTAGACCTTTTACATTCCAAAGTAGTATTAATATGTGAGGTTTTAAATCTATCATACAGTTGTTTGCTTCGCAGGTTTTATTGTGTGGTTGCTTTAAAAGTTCTGTGGGCTGTGTACTTGTGTGTTTGTGTAGTATCAAGTATCATTCTTTCATTTTCATGTTTAGGACTCCCTTAAGAATCTCTTATAATGGCTGGACTAGGGGTAACAAATTCCTTTAGTGTTTATTTGTCTGGAGAAGCTTTTATTTCTTTGCTAATGAAGCTTACTTTGGTGAGATGTCAAATTCTAGGTTGAAACTTTTCTTTTTTTAAATTTTATTTTAAGTTCTAGGATACATATGTAGATCTTGCAGGATTGTTACATAGGTATAAACAGCAGACTTCTCAGGAGAAAACTTTCAAACTGCAAGAGCTGTGTGGCCCATTTCTCCTTTATTCTTAAAAGAATGCTTTAAAGAGAAATAGACCACCCATCTCTTGCGGTTTGAAAGCTTTCTGCTGAGAATTCTGTTAGTCTGATGGGATTCCCTTTATGTGTAATCTGACCTCTTTCTCTAGATGCCTTTAGATTTTTTTCTCTAGCAGTGACCTTGGATAATCTGGTGACTATATGCCTTGGTAATATTCATTTTGAATTGCACCTCACAGCTGTTACCTGGATTTCTTATGTCTAGATATTTACTTCTCTAGCAAGATCAGCGAAATTTTTTTGAATTATTTCCTCAAGTGTGTTTTCCAGATTATTTACTTTTATACTTATCTCTCAGGAATGTCAATAAATTGTAGATTTGACAAAGTTACATTTCATATCTCATAAATACTTTGTTTTTTAATTTTTTTTCTTATTTTTTTTCTAGCTAGGTTAGTTCAAGAGATCAGTGTTCAAGCTCTGAAACTCTTTCTTCTGTTGGATCGAATCTATTGAGAAAGCTGTCCATTGTATTTTAAAATTTCTTAAGTGAGTTTTCTAATATAAGAAGCTCTACTTGATTTCTTTTTACAATATTTATCTCTTCCTTCATATCCTGGATTTTTAAAAGAAATTTATGGGTGTTAATTTTCAACCTTGTTGTGAATTTCATTTAACTTCCTTACAATCCTTGCTTTGAATTCTTTGTCATTTCTGAGTTTCCATGTTAGTTAGAGACCATGGCTGGATACCTAGTGTGTTCCTTTCATAGTTTCATACATTCAGATTTTTTGTGATGCTAGAAATTTTTTCCCTGGTTCCTTCTTATCTGGAGGTGCATGCACTTCTGAATTTTTGAAAACAAAATTATTTTGTACAGGTAGAATTTTTTCCTTTTTGCCTTTTTCCCTGTAATACCATGATTTATTTTGTTTGTTTGTTTTTTAAATCTCTTTCTCTTTCGCTTTCCCTTCTTCTCTATTTAATAGAGAATACTGGGTCGGTTCTTTTGTCTTTGCTTCTATACCCCTATCAACTTCTTTTGGTAGGGTTTATATTGGGCTGTGCTGTCCAACCAACAAGCCAGTAGATGGTACTATAGCCAATAGAGCCTGCTATAGCCCATGTGGCCAGTTACATCCTTGATACTCCGTTATTCACCAAAGCTCTTTGTTGCCTCATAAAATGGGCTGATTTATGTAATTTACAGTGGTCTGATCTCCCTGCTAAGCACTGGATGGGTAGGGACCATGATGGGTGGGGCTAAACCCAGCATGCCCACCTACAGCTCCCCGAATGGCAGGCACAAGCACCAGTACTAAGAGAGAATCAACGGGTGGCCACCATGCACTCAGGGTTGTGCCTAGGTATGAAGATGTGAAACACTTTTAGCTCCAAGCTTACTACATGGATACCGGGGCAACCTAAATTCCTAAATCAGGAGATTGAGTACTCCAAATACCTGGTGATCTGCTTAGGCATGTAATGGAGTCAACCCTCCTGCACTAAGATTTCTTCACAGGAAGGTTTGGGCAGTTCAAATTGCTAATCTAGGGTAGCAGTACTCCAAAGACCTGAAGAGCTACCTTGGTGTGGAATGGAGAGGTTCCCCCTGTAACAAGATCTCTGCACAGAAGAAGTATGGACACGGATACAACTTAAGCACCACCTGGCAAGATTGCTAGTGGCCAGTGATACAGGGAGTGCTCCAGACTATGTCAACCAGCTAGCATTGTATCCTGGGATACCTGAAAAAGCTAAAACAGCTTTTTTAGGTATCCCAGGATACCTAAAAAAAGCTAAAACAGTACCATTCAACTTACTTAAAGACACCAGTTATTTTCCAACTGAAAATGATACCCAATTAAACTGGAAGAAAGAAGGGTCCTAGCATCTGTACTTAAGAAACTACTTGCCTAAGGATTTCTAAAGCCTTCCAATTCTCCCTGTAATGTAATACCCGCATTTTAAAGCCTTCTGGAAAATACCACTTGGTACAAGAAATTTCAGGAAAGTTAATGAAGCCATGATAAGCATGGAGAACCAGGTAAGCATATTTGGAATCTGTGTATATGTTTATTCTCTTTCCTTTTTTAAATTTTAGAGCTCGAGTGAGGGCTACTAGTTCTGCCAGTTGGGCACTAGTTCCAGAAGGAAGGGAATTACTTTGAAGCACTGTTTGATCACTGACTGTATATCCTGCCTACTGAACTCTATTTTTCATAAATGAACTTCTATCAGTGCATAGGTTAAGGTCAGGATTGGCTAGAGTTTCTAAGAGATCCTCCCAAGCCATATAGTTCTGGATTATAACCTGCTGAAAATTATGTTCTCTGTCTGCCCCTTCCTCAGGAAGAAAAGTAGCTGAATTGAGGGCTGCACATGGGCACAGCTGAAGTACAGTCCCTTTGAGAATTAGGACCTGATATTTGTGTAAGCAGTTATTGGACAGCCATAAGCCTTTAGAGGCCAGAATTCCAGCTACATCATGTGAAGTCCATACAGTTAGATCTTTCCCCTGCACTATTTTAACAGCTTCTGAGATGAATATAGCTACTGCAGCTACAATCTGCAAGCAGTGTGGCCCGCCTTTTGCTACTGCATCAATTCCCTTACTTAGGTATGCCACTGGTTGTGACATAGTCCACCGAGTCTAGCTGAGAACCCCCAGTGCCACTCCTGACTTTTCCATAACATTTAGGGAAAAGTTGTTCCTTGTAGAAAGGCTTAGAGCTGGAGCCCACAGTAGTGCCTGCTTCAGGGTCTGAAAGGCTGCCTCAGCTGTATGGTCCCATTGTTTTAGAAGGGTGTTAGCTTTTTGAGTTTCCTTAATCAGAGTGTATAGGGGTTTGGCTATTTCAGAGTATCTGAGAATCCACAATTGGCAGAAACCAGTTATTCCTAAGAATCCCAACTTTTTAAAGGTTTTTGGATGGGGGAAGGCCAGTATGGGTTGGAGATGTTCTTCCTCAAAGGCCCGAGTGCCCTTAGAAGAGACAAGCCCTAGGTATTTTACCTTTTGCCTACAAAGATGGGCTCTTATTTGAAAACCTCATATCCAGAGGTGACTAGAAATTTTAGGAGGTCCTGGGTAGCCTGCTGATGCTGGGCTTCTGAGTTAGCAGTTTAAAGTAAGTTATCCATATATTGAAGAACCAGGGTACCAGAATGGGAAAAATGACTAAGGTCCTGAGCTAGAGCTTGGTCAAAGAGGTGGGCGCTATCTCAAAAGCCCTGGGGTAACACTGTTAGGGTGAGCTGAGAATTCTGGTCTAAAGGGTCTTCAAAGGAAAACAGAAACTGGGAGTCAGGATGTAATGGAACACGGTAAAAAGCATTCTTAAGGTCCAGGACTATAAACCATTGTGCCTCTTCTGGTATGTGAGAGAGCAAGGTGTATGGGTTGGGTACAGCTGGGTATAAAGGGATCACAGCTTCATTAATAAGCCTGAGATCTTGCACTAGCTTCCATTGTCCATTAGGTTTTTGCATGACTAAAATTGGAGTATTACAAGTTCTGTTACAGAATCTCTATAACTAGAGCCTGAGATTTTAAGTTCTTTTTTTTTTTTTTTTTTTTTTTTTGAGATGGAGTTTCGCTCTTGTTACCCAGGCTGGAGTGCAATGGCGCGATCTCGGCTCACCGCAACCTCCGCCTCCTGGGTTCAGGCAGTTCTCCTGCCTCAGCCTCCTGAGTAGCTGGGATTACAGGCATGCGCCACCATGCCCAGCTAATTTTTTTTTGTATTTTTAGTAGAGACGGGGTTTCACCATGTTGACCAGGTTGGTCTCGATCTCTCAACCTCGTGATCCACCCACCTCGGCCTCCCAAAGTGCTGGGATTACAGGCTTGAGCCACCGCGCCCGGCCCGAGATTTTAAGTTCTTGACAATATCCTCTAGCCCCTTTTTTGTTTCTGGTCTTAGGGGGTACTGTCTTTAAGAAAAAGAGGTGGGATCCTTTAGCCTTATTCAAATTGGGCAGGCATTCTTTGCCCACCCAAATTGTCCCTCCGTTGCCCAAACCTCAGGATTAATTCTTTCTTCCAATAATGGGTATCAGAGAGGGATTTCCTCTCTGACATTCATATAGATAATGTTCCTGCTCTAGCTAACAAGTTCTGCCCTAGTAAGGGAGTAGGACTTTCTTGCATGATGAGGAAGGCATGGGGGAAGAGCACATCTCCCCAGTTACAGCCTAGGGCGGGGAAAAATATGGGGAAACAGCTTGTCCTAGGACTCCTCGGATAGTTACAGACTTTGAGGACAACTGCCTAGGAAAGAAAAGCAAAACTGAGAAGGCTGCATCAGTGTCCAGGAAAAGACTGACCTCCTGGTCCTTTCTGGTTAGCTTTACCAGAGGCTCAGTGAAGGTGATGGCTTGTGCTAGTGTTTGCCCTGGGCACCCTCAGTCCCTCTGTTGGGTCATCTGGTGAGCTACCTAAGGCCCTCGGAACCTTCGTCTCCTGAGACAGTGCCTTCCAGTGATTCCTTTGGCACATAGAGCCAGGATGAGGAGGTGATCCATTCCTCTTGGGACAATCTTTCTTAAGGTGTCCCAAGTAGGCTGCTGTGGTAGCAAGCTCTAGCAGACTGGCAGCTAACCCAAGCCTTTCCCTTTTCCGAGTTTCTTAGGTCCACCTGCCTGAAGGCCAGGAGTAGGGCTGCAGCCTTTTTGTTGTCCCTCCTGTCTCTTTCGGCCTGTTCCTCCTGGTCTCTATTATAGAACACTGAGGTTGGTAGATTTAGTAATTATTCTAGACTCTGTTCTGGTCCCAGGACTAACTTCTGGAGCTTCCTCCTAATATCCACGACTGATTACATAATAAGTTTGTTTTTACTGTTAGCTGACCCTCCATGGAGTCTGGTGACAGGGGCGTATACTTTCTTAAGGCCTCCCTTAACCACTCAAGGAAGGCTATTGGGTTTTCTTCCTTTCCCTGAGTTATGGCGGATAACATTGCATAGTTCTGGGCTTCTGCCTTGTTCATCTTAATCCCTCAAGTATGCAGGTCAATAGGTGCCTATGACTCTAGTCCCCACATTCATGAGTCAGGATCCCAGTGAGGGTCCATTCTAGGGACTACCTGTCTACCTGTAGGGAATCTATCCTTTTCCTCTAACATCATTTGGTCATGTACTTGACTAAAGTACCAGGTGTTCCCAAACTCTTGAGCTGCTAGTAGAGCAGCCTCTCTCTCATTACTGGTTAGGGTCTGAGTAAGCAGTAACATGATATCTTTCCAATCCAGTTCGAAGGACTGACCCAGGCCCTGCAGAACATCTGTGTACTTGTCCAGGTCATCTGAAAATTTTCCTAAGTCTGCCTTGATTTATTTTAAGTCAGAAAGTGAAAAGGGAGCATGTACTTTGGTTGGGTCAAATTCTCCTCCTCCTGCCTATAGGAGGGGTAGAGTTGGGGCATCGTAGTAGTCTGAGGTGCCTTGGCCATTTCAGCCTTCCCTGACTCCTCTTGGGTTATAGGAGCTGAAGAGACCTGGTCAGTATTGGTGGAGAGAGGAGCCACAGGGTATTGCCCCACTAATGATGGGCTTAGCCACGTTATTCACTTGGGCTGACAGAATGTGGCCAGAAGTGATGGCATGCCAATCCTCAGCTTCGACTGTTAGTAACACTGTATGTTTTTCCTATCATACATGCATGTCTGCCTCCCCTATGAGAAGAACATAACCCTAGTAGCTTCTGCTGCTTCAGTCCATGGTACAGAATAGCATAAAATAGTCATCATAGTCAATGCGCAGAGGTGTGAGTATACATAAGAACTTATTCTACATGGCTGAGATTTGTGATTATTCATTATGTAACACCAGAATGGCCACAAGTAACCAATATATGAATCTGGAATAAAATATTCATAGTCTAATTTTACTAGTCCATTCTTATGCTACTATAAAAACATACTTGAGACAGGGTAATTATATAAAGGAAAGAGTCGTAATTAACTCACAGTTCCGAAGGGCTGGGAGGCCTCAGGAAACTTCAAATTATAATGGAGAGGGAAGCAAAAATGTTCTTCTTCATAAGGTGGAAAGAGAGAAGAATGAGAGCAGAGCAAGAGGGGGAAGCCTTTTGTAAAACCATCAGATCTCCTGAGAACTCATCATCACAAGAACAGCATGTGGGAAACTGCGCCCATGATTCGATTATCTCCCATTGTGTCCCTCCCACCACACATGGGGACTATGGGAACTATAATCCAAGATGAGATTTGAGTGGAGACACAGACAAACCATATTACTAATATTCTAAATACTAATATTACAATTTCTTTTTCATAGTCATAATTATGGAAAAGAAACTGAAGATACTTTGGTCTTATTTTCTACCAGTTTTGCTGCCATTCAACAACTCCTCTCCTTGTGATTTTCATTTTGATACCATTGTTACAATATTGTAACACCTTAATTAAGAATCAAAAATTCCCACTAAGACAATATAGTAATCATGCATTCAAACTTTTCTAAGTGGATTGATAATGGCAAATGTGCTCTATATAAAAGGGTTAGAGATATTTATAATCAACAATAAGCCATTTACTATTTCTTATTTAGATTTATAACTCTGGCATCTAGTCTTAGATTGGAAACAAGGTTAGCACTTAAATGTTACTGAATAATTAAGCGAAATAGAGAGTGAAATACAAATAAATTGGTTTTAGCCAATGAATTTTCCTTTGACTTCTGGAAACTTAATATTTTAATGCTGAAAGATTCTGAATGTTTCTGTTTTTAATAGAGCATAGTGGCACTATTTATAATAGTTTTTTAATTTTCATATGTAAATAAGTAACAAAACCACTTAAGATTCTATTATTTTTATCTTTTTCACTGTAACATATAACCTAATACTTCCAGAACAGGATAAGGAATTGCCATTTGTAGTCATACCTGTTTTCTAGTATATTAAGTATTCTTTTAGGATTCATTCATTAACAAGTTCAGTAATATTTTATTTTTGTCATTTTGACAGTCAGTGAACCACAAGTTCCAGGCGATTGGCATTTGATTTTTGTGTAACAGTATACTGAGTATGATTACCTCTGTTAATGACTTACATGGTGTTGAATGTAAATATCTCCTAACAACAAGATTCAGATCATTGTGATTCCTGCCACATCTAATCCACAAACCTCAATAGCAGTCATGTATTCTTTTTTGTGGATGGACCCTTGGATTTATTTGAGCGTGTTTGATTTTTTACTGTGCCAGTGGCAAAGTTCAAATAATTGATAAGCATTATAAAACCATGATAGAATGTTATGTCCTTATTCTCTCTGAGTGAGAAAATAAACACATTTTGTAATTCACAAGTTGCTAATTTTAATGCTTCTTTGTTTTGATGCTAAATCACTGAATGCATCTAAAATGTGTTAGAGTGTAATTCTCTTACACTTAAGTACTGGAATTGCTCTGTGATAACAGCATTATCATGAACAAATTTGTTTATTTTGTCTTTCCATTTAATATAGAAATTCTCATTAATTGTAATATTTTCCCTTCTTGCTATGTCCTTTGAGATACTCTCCAAAGTAAACTGCTCTCTCTCCCCATTTCTTTTTCATAGTTATATCTATGGAAAAGAAACTGAATATGCTTTGGTCTCATTTTCCACCAGATCTGCTGCCTCTCAACAACTCTTTTCCTTGTGATTTGTATTCTGATACCACTTCTTACTATCTTTCTAACTGGAGTCATCTGTCGAACTCTAGGCAACTCCGTTTCCTTCAATTTTTCAGCTCATGGATTACAGTTTTCTTAATTCAACTAATCTACTACCATCATTTTCTAGATCTTAAAAATGCACAGTGAAAATTCTTCTAAAATTCTGGTCTCAATGTTTGAATTTCTTAATTACAATAATTTTCACCGTGCTTTAGACAAGCAAAAATGCACATTAAAATGTCCTTCTTATACTTTCAATTCTAAAATATTTTTTCTTACCACATGCTTATGTTTCCCCACCATTATCAGTTGATTATTTTTATTTAGGGGGATTCTTATTAATCTGGCTGTTATAAACATTAGTATTACTCAGTTGCACTGTGGTCTCCACTTACATTTTACCTGGTGTAATCTGAATAATCATTCACAACAAGCTTCTCAGAACCCTGGATGGTTTTTTTGCCCTATAGTATGTATCTTCCAATTACAGGACTTTGGTGATTTCCATCATTTGTTTCAGCATGAAAAATTACATTTTTTTCTCTAAAGCTGAAAAAATGTTCTGACTTGAGTCTATTTTTAGCTAAATTCAGTATAATATCATCAGATCACTCACCATGATTCAGCATTTTATTTAGAGGTTGATGTGAAGTAGCCATCCCCATAATGGTCACTCTCACAAGCGTAGGGTAATCCTCCTGCCTCCCCTTTTGTTACTTCGTTGAATGTAATATATTTTTTCCAGGTCAACTGAGCAGAATTTCACTTACCTGAGGATGAACCCCAATAGAAAGTCAGAACTGTATGAATCTTGCCCTGCACTTTCATGTCACTCTTGTTTTTTTTCTCCAAATTCTGAGAATGTATTTCACTTTGTACTTGATAACATCATTACATTGTCTCTAATTTTGTCATTTCCAGCCTCCTGCAAATCTTTTATAATTAATTGTTAGAGATGGTCTCAGATGGTCCCAAAACTCATAACACAAAGTCTAGATGTAGACATAATGAAGATACATTTATTTCTAATGCATACAACCGAAAAGAAGGGTAAGAAGGACAACCTTATCTTCTAAAGTAGAAGCTCCATAATCTGTATGACAAGCTTAAGAGATTTTTAATCAGTATTAATGGACACTGAAAAATCAGAAAAGACACAGCATATTAGACTCAGAGATAATTTTGACAGTGAACCCTTGTAAATTTGTTTACAAAATATTCAACTCTGTTACCTAACTCTTAAGTCTGAGGAAAGGACACTATGTATTATGTCCATTAATGCATCAATAATGAATGGCAACATTTTAGATGAATTTCCAAGGTATAGTCTCATCAAAAGAATTAGTGATAAAGGTAATATGGTAACCCCCTGGTTATTTCCTCCTATGTTCACCATGTAGCTTCTACATTTTATAGCATCTCTCAAGACCTTAGTCTCCTTATCAGAAAAAATTTACTAATATATAAGTCGTATATTTATATTACTAATATAAATTACTTCATGGTATTCTTTAGAGGATAAGTGAGTTAATACATGGGATATACATGTAATAGAAATGTAAGAACAAACTTACAGCTGTAACTTATTCTTCAGCTATTCTTTGTGGCTTCCTTCTGCTTTGTATCTTACTCTCTAAGATAATTATTTTAGTATGAACTCACCTGTGTGTTTGGAAAGAGTATTATGTCCAGCAATTCTAAGTATTTTTTAACAAAAGAGATTTTTCTTGATGCATACTGTGTCATATTGTTAACATTTGAATTAATTTATTTCAATAAATTTCAGGCTTAAATGTGATCTTAATTTCTTGGAGTTTATATTCCAAAAGTTAGACTAGATATTTAAGTCAATTATTTTGACTATAAGTAAAACATTCATGTATGCATTAATTCAATAAATATGTGTCAGATGTCAAGATACCCTATTTAGTGATATGCTAGTGATACTAGCTGAATATCTAAGTATCTGATGTCTGGAGTCTCATGTTTATAATTCACAAAGGAAATATTTTGAAATTTAAATTTGAAACATTTAGAAGCAAAGTTATTATTTGAGACCTAAACCCTAAGTGTTCATACATGTTTGTGGTTTTAATTCCATTTGGTGATAGGTGGTTATGTTATGTAACCTGTTTAAAGATATTTTTATGAAACTATAATTTTAATATGAAAATAAATATTAAATAGATTTTCTTCCAGAAATTGTATATAATACATGCAAATGATAAATGCAAATACAATTCTATTTTTAATAATTATATAATTTTTAATGTTGGCCTACTTGCCTATAAGTTCACATTATCTAAATATTGTTTTAGCCCGTGATACTCACTTTTATATATTTTGGAGTAGACTTTGGTCTTAAAAATGAAAAACTTTGTTCTTGATATAATTCAACAATTGATGATGGAATTTTTTTTTAATTTGTTTTTTTTTTTTGAAATTTGAAATTTGACATTTGATTTAATTGCAAACATAAAATTTAATTCTCAAATACTGACCTAATAAGTGTGATTGAAATCTTACCTAATTTACATTTAAACAAAAATAAATGACAGAATATTAATTGTGTTGTACCCAGGTGGGGTGGCTCATGGCTGTTATCCAAGCACTTTGGGAGTTGGAGGTGGACAGATCTCTTGAGTCCAGGAGTTAGAGATCATTCTGAGCAATGTGGCGAAACTTCATCTCAGCACAAAAAGACAAAAAACAAACAACAAAAAACTGGGCATGGTGTCACACATCTGTAGTCCCAGTTACTTAGGAGGCTGATGTGGGAGGATCACATTAACCCAGAAGGTAGAGGCTAGAGTGAGCTGTGATTGTGCCACTGCACTCCAGCCTGGGTGACAAAATGAGACCCTGAGGTTTGTTTGTTTGTTTGTTTGTTTTTTAATGTGTTGCTTTGATTTACAGCTGATAAGGGTGAAATCAGAGAATACAATCTAAAAAAATCTTAAAATACAAATCAATCTGTCACTTTTTTTTAAATTTTAATTTTCTTTTTATTACACTTTAAATTCCGGGGTGCATGTGCAGATTGTGCAGGACTGTTACATAGCTATACACTTGCTATGGTGGTTTGATGCCTCCATCCCCCCATTATCTACATTAGGTATTTCTCCTAATGTTATCCCTCCCCAATCTCCCCACACCCTGCTATCACTCCCTAGCTACTCACACCCCAATAGACCCCAGTATGTGATATTCCCCATCCTGTGTCTATCTCATTGTTCAATACCCACTTATGAGTCAGAACATGCAGTGTTCAGTTTTCTGTGTTTGTGCCAGTTTGTTGAGAATGATGGTTTCCAGCATCATCCATGTCCTTGCAATGGACATGAACTCATCCTTTTATATGGCTTCACAGTATTCCATAGTGTGTATGTGCCACATTTTCTTTATCTAGTCTGCTATTAATGGGCATTTGGGTTGGTTCCAAGTCTTTGCTATTGTATATGTGTGCATGTGTCTTTATAATAGAACAACTTATAATCCTTTGGATGTATACCCAGTAATGGGATTGGTGGGTCAAATGGTATTTCTATTTCTAGATCCTTGAGGAACGGCCTCACTGTCTCCCACATTGTTTAAACTAATTTACACTCCCACCAACAGTCTAAAAGTGTTCGTAATTCTCCACATTGTTTCCCGTATCTGTCTTCAGATTTTTTAATGATCACCATTTTAACTGGCATGAGATGGTATCTCAATGTGGTTTTGATTTGCATTTCTCTAATGACCAGTGATCATGAGCATATTTTCATACGTTTGTTAGCTGCATAAATGTATTCTTTTGAAAAATATCTGTTCATATCCTTTGCTCATGATGGGGTTGTTTTTTTTCTTATAAATTTCTTTAAGTTCTTTGTAGATTTTGGATATTAGCCCTTTGTCAGAAAGGTAGCTTGCAAAAATTTTTTCCCATTCTGTTGGTTGTCAGTTCATTATAATGATTGTTTCTTTTGCTCTGCAGAAGTTCTTAAGTTTAATTAGATCCCATTTGTCTATTTTGGCTTTTGTTGCCATTGCTTTTGGTGTTTTAGTCATGAATCCTTGCCTATGCCTATGTCCTGAGTGGTATTGCTTAGGTTTTTTACTAGGGCTTTTATGGTGTTAGGTCTTATGTTTAAATCTTAATCTATCTGGAGTCAATTTTAGTGTAAGGTGTAAGGAAGGGGTCCAATTTCAGCTTTCTGCATATGGCTAGCCAGTTTTCCCAATGCCATTTATTTAATGAGGAATCCTTTCCCCATTGCTTTTTTGTCAGGTTTGTCAAAGATCAGATGGTTGTAGATGTGTGTGACATTACTTCCAAGGCCTCTGTTCTGTTCCATTGCTCTACACATCTGTTTGGGTACCAGTACCATGCTGTTTTGATTACTGTAGCCTTATAGTATAGTTTGAAGTCAGGTAGTGTAAAGGCTCCAGCTTTGTTCTTTTTGCTTAGGATTTTCTTGGCTATGAGGGCTCTTTTTTCATTCCATAAGAAGTTTAAGGTATTTTTTATTTGTTTGTTTGTTTGTTTGTTTTTACTTCTGTGAAGAAGGTCAATAGTATCTTGTTTGGGATAGCATTGAATCTATAAATTACTTTGGGCATATGACCACCACATTTTCTATAGCTTAATGCTGTTAACAGAAAATGTTAATTGAAAAATATTTACGTTGGTAATTATTTGTTGATACTCAAACATTTCTTGTTTTAAATCTAATAAGGTTTAGTATTGACTTTCATAAATAATAAATTTAACTTTTAAAAAGACTTTTTTAGAGAAGTTCTAGGGTCACAGAAAAATTGAGCAGAAAATATAGAATTTTCATATATTCCCTTCTCCTCACACTCACAGCCTTCTTCACTGTCCACTTTCTGCACCAAAGTGGTATATTTTATTACAATTGATTAACCTACATTAGCACATCATTATTAACAAAAGTTTATAGTTTATATTAATGTTGATTCTTAGTGTTTTAGATTCTACAGGTTTTGACAAATGCATAATTACTTATATCTACCATTGTAACATTATACAGGCTAGTTTCACTGTCCTGAAATCCTGCATTTCATCTGTTATTCTTCTAACTTATGGCAACCATGGATCTTTTTTCAATTTCCACAGTTTTGTCTTTTTCCAAATGTCATGTAGCTTGAGTTATATAGTCTTTGCAGATTGACTTTCACTTAGTAATATACGTTTAAGATTCTATGTGTTTTCATGTCTTGATAGCTCATTTTTTTTTTTTTTTTTTTTTTGCGCTCAATAATATTCCTTTGTCAGGATGTGTCACAGTTTACTTTTCACCTGCTCAAGGACATGTCAGTTGTTTCTAAGTTTTGGCAATTATGAGTGAAGCTGTTACAAATATTTGCATGCAACTTATGACTGGTCTTATTTTAAATTTATTTCATTATCAAATTATCATTTTGTATATTTATGTATTAAAAAATGAAGTTTTATTTTGGGTAAATACCAAGGAGCATGATCCATGAATCACATCATAAATGTATGTTTAGTTTTTTAAGAAACTGCTAAACTGTCTTACAACATGGGTATACCATTTTGCATTTCCAGCAGCAAAGAACAAGAGTTCTTGTTGTTTCACCTCCTCAGTAACATTTGATATTTTCAGTGTTCTGGACTTGGCCATTCTAATAGGCTTGTAGTGGTAATCACATTGTTTTAATTTGATTTTCCTACCAACACATGATTTGGAGCATCTTTTTGTATGCTTCTTTGCCGTGTTTAGGTCTTCTTTGGTGAGGTGTTCAATGTTTTTTAAAATTGAGTTGTTTATTTTTGTTAAATTTAAGAGTTCTTTTATACTTGGGGAAACAGTTCTTTGAGTATGTATTTTGTAAATATTTTATCCCAGTCTATAACTTGTTTTCTCATTCTCTTGACAGGATCTTTGTAGAGCAGAAGTTTTTTAACTTTAATGAAGTTTAGCTTATTGATTATTTCTTTCATTTTATTGTGATGTTCGTGCTGCTAACAAAAATCCTATTGCCATTCTGCCTTAGCCCACTAGGTCTGCTCTAACAAATAGCATAGATGGTATTGCTTATAAACCACAAATATTTATTTTTCACAGTTCTGGAGTCTGGGTGTTTGCAGATTAGTGTCTAGTAAATGCCCACTTCTTTCATAAATGAACATTTTTCCTCTGTGTCCTCATATGGTGGAAGGAGCTGGATGGCTCTCTGAAGTCTCTTTTATAAGGGCACTACTGTCACTAATGAGGGCTTCACCTCATGATCTAACCACTTTCCAAAGGCCTCACTTTCTAATACTATCATCCTGAGGGTTAGAATTTCAGTATATGAATATTAGACATGAACCTTCAGACCATAGTACATATTAAAGGTCATCTAAACTTTCTCTTATGTTAGATTTTAAGAATTTTGAAGTTCTCACTTTACATTTGGGTTCATGATCCTTTTTGAGTTGATGTTTGTAAAGAGTATAAGGTCTACGCTTAAATCATTTTTATGCATGTGAGCATTCAGTTGTTTCTGCACCACTTGTTGAAGAATGTCTTTTCCCTGTTTTGTTGTCTGTCTTTTGGCCAGACATCAGTTGATTATATTTATGTGGGTCTGCTTAAATAATGATTTTTAGCATCTTTCATTTTACTCTTCCTCTCCTTTTCTGTAAACATTGCTGACACCCTTCCTTCACATTGCCCCCAAAATTAATCTTTTTTATATTATCAGTTCTATTTCAAATGACATGTGTATGTGTTTTCTACTGGAATTTTAAGTAGTTTATTGGAATTATTGGTCTAGGAATGCTGTTTCTGTATCTTTACCACATTATATAACACCTCACAACAACCCAAGTATTTATCAGATCATGCTTGTGAAAAGCTCAAATATTACTTGTTCTCTACTCATTTATGCAATTTTCTGAATGACTTTGTTGTGCCAGGCAGTAGTCTAAGTATCATAATATCCTTTGTAGCTTGGATTGTTAGGTGGCTTTTTTTTTTTTGAGACAGAGTTTCACTCTTGTTACCCAGGCTAGAGTGCAATGGCACGATCTCGGCTCACCGCAACCTCCGCCTCCTGGGTTCAGGCAATTCTCCTGCCTCAGCCTCCTGAGTAGCTAGGATTACAGGCATGAGCCATCATGCCCAGCTAATTTTTTGTATTTTTAGTAGAGACGGGGTTTCACCAAGTTGACCAGGATGGTCTTGATCTCTTGACCTCGTGATCCACCCACCTCAGCCTCCCAAAGTGCTGGGATTACAGGCGTGAGCCACTGCGCCCGGCTGTTAGGTGGCTTTTTATATACCTATACATATGTGCATGCATTTGTGTGTATATGTGCATGTATACATGTATGCACACATACATGTTTTCAAAATGATTTATGTAATGAAAATATGTGCATGATATATGTTGGAGCAGAGGATAAGTCATTAACTATTTGGGAGAAACAAGAGAAGGTATTTGAATGTTATCATTGAAAGATTAGTTGAAGATGGCTGCTGTGAGGGTATAAGGGCAGGCAATAGGAAACCACAAGTAGTTTCACATGGATATGATGTACCCTTTGAAGTTAATAAGGATATAGTGTACTTAAAGCTGCAGGCACCTTGATCTTGAATTAAATATTGTATCTGGATAAGTAAAGGAGGACACTATTATTAAAAGTCTGGTATGTTAGCAGATGAGATTTTTATTTTGAGGTGCAAACAATATAAATAAGTTATACTACATTCATATTTTTTGAAAGGATAATACTGATAGCAGTGTGGAAAAATAAGAGTAAAAATCAACGACAGGTTACTGATAAAGATTTTTCATCATTTCACTTACTGAGGTTAAATAAGAACCTGAGATCACCTCAATGATGGTGGTCTGGAAAATGGTTTGAAGGTCAAATAATAGCATTTGATGAATGTTTGAATTTGCAATACACAGAGGACAGGAGGAATTTAGATGGCTTTTGAATTTTAACTTTGGTAACTGGATTCATGGTGGAATGGTTTTCAGAGGCATAAAATAAGGAGGTAAAGCTCAAGTTTGGATGGTTGTGAAAATTTGACATGTGATTGCAGAATAAGTTAGTCCAGAATCCAAGACAAATAACTGATCTGGAGATAAACATTTGAGAATTGTAAGTGTTTAGGAGAGGTAACTAATTACCTCAAGAGAAACTACTGATTACTTCTTTTTTCTCAACCATGAGTTTTACTTATAGTTTATATCAGTCTTAGTAATCTTTTTTTAGATATCAATCTTAGTAATTCTTTTTTAGATATCCTCTTTTCTGCACATGGATTTACTTCCTTTGCATTGTATTTGTTGTAAATAATATCTCCCTTGTTTTATAGGGCTTTACAAGCTTCAAGGAGAAACTCATAATAAGTCCAAATAGTTATAGTTTGTGATGATTACAACAGGAAGTTGATATTTTTATTTTAGATAAGTCTCTAGCCAAACACAACTCATTAAATATTTATTGTTTATTAGAGATATTTACTTAGGGAAAAATTAATGGCAATGCATTTCATGTGAAAATAATTAAGACTTCAGTAATGTTGCCTCCCATTTCTCTTTACCAGTAAAAGTACTGATTTTATAATGTTGAAATATCCTGTACAAAATTCAGAATAGAGACAAAAAATATAGAATGGTCCACATATTTTACTAATATTAATGCTCTCCAAAGGAAAGTAGAGAGTTTTATATTGTCTAGGAAATGTGATTGGTTTAGACATGGCTCCTATGACTCCCTACCCTGTGAAACTGGAGTAGGAACTTAGAGAGAAAGCATCTTCTCTCCGCATAAATATACATCTAACATGCTAACTTGAGAGCAGTTAATCATAATATTTTTCAAAATGTTTGAGGTAAAAACATAAGACCCAAATCTCCAGTGGCAAGGAAAGAAATGAAATAAGTAAATGGAGGAGCAACAGAGAAGATAAAGATTTTCACCATTTTTTGTTTCTTATTTATTTATTTATTTATTTTTGGATTCCATATGTAAGTGAAATCATGCAATCTTTTTCTTTTGTGTCTGGCTGATTTCACTTACCATGTCTTCTGGGTCGATTCTTGTTGTGGCAAATGGCAGAATATTCTCATTTTTAAGAAAGGCTGAATAATATTCCATTTTGTGTGTTTGTGTGTGTGCATATTTATCTCTGGTTTCTTTATCCATTTACCTGTTGATGAACACCTAGATTGTTTTCATATTTTGGCTATTGTGAAAAATGCTGAAATAAACATAGGAACACAGATATCTTTATGAGGTGGTGGTTTTGTTTCCTTTAGCTATATACCCAGAAGAGGGACTTCCGGGATACATGGTTATTCTGTTTTTAATTTCTTTAGGAATCTCCATACTATTTTCCATAATGACAGCACCAATCTTTATTCCCACCAACAGTGTACAAGGAATCCCTTTCTCCACACCCACCCAAACATGTGTTAGCTCTTGTCTTTTTGATGATAGCTGTCCAAATGTCTGTAAGGTGATATATAATAGTGGTTTTGATTTGCAATTTGCTGACAATTAATGATGTTAAACACTTTTACTAATTCCTGTTGACAACTTTTTGGGGAAAATCTCTATTCAGATCCTTTGCACATTTTTAAATAAAAAAATTTTTTTTCCAGAGTGTTACTTTAAATAGTCTTAGGCCTAGTGTATCACAATACTGTGGAATAAAGATAGGATGATGTTTTAAAGAAATATTGGGCTAATTGTGAGCATAGAGATAAGAAAATCTCCTTTTCTTGTCACCAAATGCATGTAAATACAACCTGAATTGTATAGTAGAGTTCACGTATTATAGCTAAATATTTATAGCAAAAAAAATATGTTGCTATATGCTATCAGGAAAAATAATTTTATTATTGCCAGATTAAATATTGCTAACCACCAAACATTTTTGCTTATTGTGACAACTATTTTTATATTTTGAGGACTTTAAAAAATATATATGTAAACAGTAGTGGGTATTTCCATTTTTACATTATGTCAAATTTCACATTTATGTTATTTTGCCTTTTATACTGGAAAGCAAAAGTTCTTTCAAAGATACTTTGAGTATTCTTACTTTTCCTTGATTTTCTTTCTCTATTAATCTATTTTGTGTTTGCCATGATGTATTTTTATTGTAAGAGGTTTAAGTTTCCTAGTTCCAGGGCTTCATTTCCACATGAAGTCTTATCACATTCCAAGTTCTTTTATTCATATTTCTGCATTAGCTGGTTTCTAAAAATTAACCTTGCTTAGGCTGTTCATTTCTGCTGACACATAATGGTACTGCTGCAGAAGGTTTCTAAATAGAAACCTGCTTGCCTATGCAGTAATAGCATTTCCTATAGGCAGTTTTATAAAGAAAATTCTAGAAGGAGGTATAAAAGTGAAACTTTTGTTATGAAAAAATAATGACAAGATTTCTTTGTTGGAGTGAGATGGGGGGCAGACAATAAACATTATCCAAGGTCAGAGCTGACTTTACTAATTTTTTTAATTGAAAGTCTAGATACTTCTTTTGGTATTTTTCAGTCCCAGCTTCTTCTTTTTCTTTCTGTCTGAACTCCTTTTTTTAGGTGTATTTAATTTTTCTCCCAGAACTACCCCTTGAACCTGGTTGTCTATTTTATTTTTCTTTCATAAAGAGAGAACAAACTAATCAACTCGGTCTTCTCTAGAATGATCCAAACGCTCTCTTCTTTCACCGTGGAATATCTGTTCTCAGTGGTATTTCTGAGGCTCAGCAATACCTAGTTTGTTAAAAGACAACACAGGGGAAATACTGGAGATCTTACTTGCCACATAAGGTTTGCAAAATCACAGTGGATATGAAACTGACAGATATTAGATGGCTTCTGGCAGTCAAGAAAATAATACAAATGCCACGTACAACTTAATAAAAATTTGTTGTGTCAAGTAAGTAATAATACTCTGCAGATAATATCTGGGCACCTTGCCTTATTCTACAGAAAATTTTCAGCATCTACTTTGATCATATTTTCATGTGATATATAATCATAAATTTTGTTTTGCTGGAAAAAAACTGACTTTTTTTGTGGTCAAAATGAGGGTTCTCCAGCCAAATAAATTTTAATATTAGGACTCAAGTTTTTGTCACTTATATCTTGCCTTCCTAACTTTTCTGAGCGTCTGTTATTGCAGTTTAACATGAACGTTTGAAACTAAACAAAAAAGCAACAATTTGAAACAAACTATAGCTTTGTCTGACACCTCTTCAGGACCCAGATTTTGTGGGCTTATATCTCTGTAATATCATTCCAAAAAGATGAAGCTCTAATTTGCATATTCTTAGTTTAAAAAAAAACAAGCAAAATGCAAGCTTTTAGGAGTATGGATCAGATTTTAAGAGTCAGTGTTCAAAATGTTGTTTAAGTCACCTAAGCTGCATTTGAATATACATGCAAACCCTCTATGCCTACCATACACCCTTAGTCATGCCTGGATGCCTGTTGTATTCATTATCTCAATTAGGCAGAAAAACGAAAGGCAAAATAATTTAGAAGTCTGATTTAAGCCCCTGGTGACAGACTGGTAATAATTCTTTCTTTCACGTCTTCATCAAGACTAAGAGCGTTTATGCACAAATTATGCCATGCTAAGTGCTTGTGGTGATACAGGAAAATACCAAATACACAAGTTTTGTAGGAGATAGATTTCATATGAGTTAAATTTCAATTAAACCTATATCCATGTTCTTGTTGATTTTACCAAATTTAGTTTAAAAATATTATCTTCATCCAACCAATATTTTTATGATCCACATCAAAGAGTGCTATCCCGTAGATCAAAATATGTCAGGATTTTTTTAAAGTTTAATATGGCCTCCAGCAGGACCCACTCTAGCCTCTACTAAGACATAGTAAAAATGTATGACTGCCTTGGAAATTGTTCAAAAATTCTCTCTGCCTCTCATTAAACACTAAGAATTTTGTTCAGAATTATGTATAGAAAGGAGGCCAGATTAAAGAAGGCAAGAAAGGCCTGGAGGGGATAAACAAGAGAATCCAAAAAAAGAGAATGGAGGCATTTTGTGTTTATGGCATGACTTTATACCATGTGTGCTATCTCATCAGCCAAGGGGCATCCAAGAGAGGGTTTGAGGAGTTCTGCAAAGCTGGCATCTCAGATGAATCACATACTATTTAATATCAAGTCTCCAGCTTTGAGGATATACAGTGTAGGGCAGTTACATTTCATTTGTAACTTAAAATGTATCTCTTTCAGAAGTCTTCATTGCCATCTTTATGTGCCTTCTCATTTTGATGCCTCTCTCATTTCTTAGATGTTTATAACATTGCTAATATCCACTTTTAGGTAGCTTGCAGAGATTTGATTTTAGCTAAGACAAAAGCAAAACCTGCAATATGTCATCTGCCATGCCCATTTTTTGTAAAACAAGGCCAGTGTGTCCTCAAGATGAAAAAATATGTCTACACAAATTGCCAAGGGACTGTGATTTACATGATAGTAAACTGTTCTGAAGAAAATGTCCATTTAAATTTTTTTTTTTAATTTGTTTGAGACGGAGTTTCACTCTTATTACCCAGGCTGGAGTGCAATGGCACGATCTAAGCTCACCGCAACCTCTGCCTCCCGGGTTCAGGCAATTCTCCTGCCTCAGCCTCCTGAGTAGCTGGGATTACAGGCACGTGCCACCATGCCCAGCTAATTTTTTGTATTTTTAGTAGAGACGGGGTTTCACCTTGTTGACCAGGATGGTCTCGATCTCTTGACCTGGTGATCCACCCGCCTCGGCCTCCCAAAGTGCTGGGATTACAGGCTTGAACCACCACGCCCGGCCCATTTAAATATTTATTTTGGTATCATACCAATACTTAACTACTCTGGGCACGAAGGCTAAGTGAAAGATTTTAATAGGAGAAGGGGTTAAAAAAGAAAGGACAAAAAAGCCCCAAACAAACTTAAAGTAAAACCAACTTTAAATATCAATGTGGCTGACATCAGGGAGTTAACAGCAAGGTTTGCAAGTATTTACTATGCCAGAATAGCAAGAATTATTTTAATTGAGGCCTCTGAGAGATATTTTAGCTTACATTTTTGTTGAAAATATTAAAACACTCGAGACTAATGCTCATTAAAATATGTTTTGAAAATGTCTTTATAAAAAGTTGGTGTTTTCAACAATGTCTTAATTATATAGGCTGCATACAGTGGCTCATGCCTGTAGTGCCAGTTCTTTGGAGGCTAAGGCAGTCTGAGGTGGGATGTGGCTGGGGGGAGGGGGGAAATGGCTTCAGGCTAGGGGTTCCGGGCCAGCCTGGGTAATTTAGTGAGAATCTGTCTCTACAAAATGTTTGAAAAATTAGCCAGACATTGTGGCATAGGGCTGTAGTCCTAGCTACATGGGAGGCTGAAGTGGGAGAATAACCTGACCCTATTGGTTTAAGGTTACAGTGAGCTATGATACCGCTGCTGCACTCCAGCCTGGGTGACAGAGCAAGATCCGGTCTCTAAAATATAAAAATAAAAAATAAATTCTATTAAAGCGCATTTAAATCTCCTTAACAGGTAAACTTTAAGACATACACAGTTAGACTCTGAGTAACTTTTTTATTACTGTATTTAGGACAGAAGCATTTTTAACTCTTTTTACAATTAATTCCTAGGAATCAATAACTGGTTCAAAAAAATATCTTATTTTACCACTTCCATTGGGGATGCATAAGGGTTTTAACCATTTGAATTATATTGTTCAGTTGCTTTCATCTGACTAATTTTAAAATTCTTCATGCACTGAGCATAAAAGCTTTCTGAATGGCAATTCATATGTATAAGATCAGTCAAAGGTAATGTATGTTTTACCGAAGTTAACACAAATTGTGAAGTTACTGGAAAAGCACAAGAGCACGCTGCATTGGAAGCTTTTGTATATGCTATATTTGCCTGTCATTTAATTTTACACAATAGATTTTAGAAGGGAAATTATAAATATATTTTGTTTCAGTGCTAGAAAGTAGAATGAGCTTCAATTGGTATGATTTAATTCAATTATACATTTTATTTTTAATAAAATTATTTTCACTCAATTGCTTTATAGACTAATCTAATTACTATATTCAAGGAATGTTGTAGAAGTTTAAATGAAGCAAACACATTGAAATTACCCTTTTTTAATTAAAAATTGTATTTACCAATGGAGTGCAGCAAATAATTAAGGGTATATTATCCCACCAAACACATATACACATTATTTTTTTAAAGTAATAACTTAGCAATAATCTTATTGTTTATAATAATAAGCGTCCGGCCTGCCTGGACCACTTGTTTGCTGAGACCCCAGGAATAAAGCCAATTGAGCCAGATAGAGCCGAATGGACAGGATGTTCAGGCTTTATTGGAAAATCCCCGGGCGGACTGACTGGACCCGTACAGCAGGGGAGGGTCAGCAGTCTCGCACCGGTTTTCTTTGTTCCGTGATTTTTATAGAGGTTGGGAGAACCAGGGAGTGAAGGAGCTGATGTGACAGATGGTGATTGGTCAGTTTGACCGTCAGGCGGGAAGTCAGCGAAGGGCTGATGAGGTGGTCGGTGATTGGTCTGATCGGTTGCTGGGCAGAAAGTTGCTGAGTTACCTAGGGTCGTTTGTGCTGAGGGCTAGGACGCTGGGCAGCTTGAGACAAAGGATGTCCACATGGTGAGGTTAGGTATTTTCCACGTGGCCGGGGCCTGGGTGGGAGCAAGAGGGGATCCAAGGGTCCTTTACCAGACAATAAGAAAATAAGTACAATAAATATTAGTCATAGTATCTGGAATTTCAAAATTAATGTGACATCTTAAAAATATTTTTTAAGATTATGTTCGTTTGTACTATGTATTTAAAACAAAGTATTAAAATATAACCATTCCTTTACATACTTGGTTCCATGTCTTTCCTATTGTGAACAGTGCCGTAATAAACATATGTGTGCATGTGTCTTTATAATAGAATGATTTATAATCAGAACTTAAAGTATAATAAATAAAAAAAAGTAACCATTATAAACATACATTAAGTGGTCTGTATTTGTTGAATAGACTTGAATTATTTAAATTCTATTCATGTGTTTTTCAATTTAATCATTTTCTGGTAAGATTAGAAGTTGCACACATGTAAATTTATTTTTTTTAATTTAACTGGTATCTTGTGACATTTGTGATCACTCATGAAGGAATGAAATTTCAAAATATATACTTCTAAGTATGAGCTTTTATTATTAGTAATTTAAGAGTCTGGGTTTGATGGGGCAGTGATAATTGCTGATAAATAGAGTGCACACTTTCTAAGCATTTATGTTTGGATGGTAATTCTTTTCTAGCGGTGAAAATAAACTTTACATACATAATATAACTAAATAAACTTATGGACAGTGAAGTATTATTTCAATTCCTTGATTTAAAGAACAACAACAGAAAAAAACCTAGTGACAATCGTGGTGAGATGATTTGTGATTCTGCAACCATTTCTCTGGGACTATAGGATCTATCTACCCTGTCCTCTTCTGACTGGTTTGGCAATACATTAAATCAAATCATTTAGGCTCCTTGAGGCTTACGAGATCTTCTGGGCCAGTTCCACTTCTGTCCTTCCAAGAGGGCTCACTGGATAAACTTCCAGGGCTTCCTTTAGGTATACAGCATTTGTTTTGACCAGGTCATATATTTAAAACTTAGAACTATGTTGTGAATTATAAATTATTCTCATATGGTTTAAATTTCCCATTCTCCTTAACGACAAGAACAGAAAAGCTATTTCTACTAGTTCCTCATATCTAAAATATAAAAGAAAGCTCAGAAAACATTGGAAATATATGTCTCTTATCATGCTTCTTGTACAGCCTTAGCATATTTTGCTGTCTTTGGAAAATGTTAACTTCTTCCACTTCAGTAAGGCTTCCAAAAGTCTGTTCAGTTACTTCTCTGACCTAATATAAAAGGAATGTCCACAGTTTGTGTATTACATAAGAGCATGAGTCAAAGTTCTGTTTGATATTTTAAGAATGATTCGTACCTACTACTGAGAACAATGCCATAAGCCACTCTAAGGCTAAACTCCAAGGGGGTGTGGTTATTGGTGTATCCCACTCCCTCAAACCCAAGTACCAAAGATTCTGTACCGGTTTGAAAACACTGAAAAGAAATGTCAAAAGTGAGGAGGGAAACATAAAAAGGTTTATTTTGACCGTAGTACTTCAGTTTTTGTCATACAATGTTTTTTCCTCTCCCTAGTTCTCTTCTTGGAAGAGAATTACAGACATTAGATGGGCTCTTTTTCTTGATCATGAAAAAGGAGAGACAGGAGGGAATGCTGGTAAAATGTGGATTTGAGGGAGACAAGATTCTTCTGTGCCCTATGGACTGTTTACCCATCAGACTTGCTATCTGGCTTGTACAGAACTAATGCGGAGATATTAGTCAGATAATCTTTACTATTGAGTGTTCCTGGTTCTAAAGATATATATGAGTTGGATATTTAAGATCCAAAGATTTGAGAGGGGCTAGAGTAAGCTGTAAGGGAGAAAGATAAAAGCAAATTAGATGACAATGGGGGTAGGTCAGCCAGTAAGTGTTGAGAGTATGTTTAAGCTTGCATCAGCCGTGTATCCTCTGTTGTTGATGACCGTTAGAATGAAGAGTAATTAAAGAGGGATTTAGCAACCTTGTCACTATCTACTGGGTCTGTTCATATTGTAAACTATAAAAAATCTAGCAATGCCAACTTATATGGGGCACATGTAACTAAATTTAATGCTCTCCCTTCCCTTTATTATTCCCTAAAGCCAGAAGCATAAAAGACCAAGCTATAATAGTGAGAGTGTATGAAAGCGTGTTATGAACTTACTCCTCTCTAAGACTCTGAGCCAATGCTCTTTCTTAGTGGAAGAAGGTGGCACCTTGAGTCAAACACAATGGAAAGACTGAAATAGTTTTCATTCTTAATAAAGCAATTGACTGAAAAAACAATGGGTTATTCATGGGATGTATTATTTAGAGGCACGTTGTTAAACATGAAAGACTATGTCTTTTACAGTTACTAAAAAATACTTTCAGTTATAAAAGTCTAATTTTCAAAAAGTTAAAAATATAGCTATTGTATATATGTAGACTGGACATTAGACAAAGTTTTTTTAAACTAAAGAGATTAGCAATACGTAAAGCTCTTTAAAATATGTGAGGAAATCTTCATAGTTGTGAAAAGAATACTGACATAAATTTATTAAGCTGAAACACAAATTGGTTAAGGTGTTATAGGGCAATTAAACCATATCCTTTGGGGTAATATTCTCCAGTCAACATAAATCCTTTGCATCTCTACTGACAAAAAATCTGTATCTTTGCCTGTAACTTCAAGTGACCAGCTTGCAATCTGTATTCAATAGTAAATCAAACAAAGGTATATGCCATAAAAAATAAAATAATGCTTGAGTAGGTTCGTTAGGAAGGGTTCATCGTGTGTATGTTTGTGTGTATAAAGGGGCAGATAACAAATATTTTAGGCTTTATAGTACATGTGGTATATATGCCGCTACTCAGTTCTGTCACTGTTGTCCAAAAGCAGACACAGACAATACATAAACAAATGAACAGCTATTGTGATGGTTAATTATAGGTGTCAAATCTACTGAATAAAGAGATACCCAGATAGCTGGCAGAGCACTATTTCTAGGCATGTCTGTGAGGGTGTTTGTGTAAGAGATTGACATTTGAGTCAGTGGACTGAGTAAGGGAGTTTCACCCTCACCTCACATGGATGGATTACCATACAACACTTGAGGACCCAGATAAAGGTGGAGGAGAGGTGAATTTGCAAACAGGCTTTTTCTCTTCTGAAGCTAAAAGAACCATTTGTTCCTGCTCTTGGATATTAGAACTTCAGATTATTTGGCACTTGCACTCTGGGACCTGCACCCATGGCCCCCTAGTGACTCAAACCTTCAGATTTGCATTGAGCCCTGCTGCCATCTTCTCTGGTACTCGAGCCAGTACACAGAATATTGTGGGACTCCTCAGCCTCTGCATGATGTAAGCCAGTTCCCTTCAGAAATCCCCTTTCTTCTATCTATCTACTTACCTACCTACTTGCCCACCTACCTACCTCTCTAATCTATCATCTTTCTGTTTATGCTATTGATGCTGTTTCTCTGGAGAGCACTTCCAATTCAGCTACATTTCAATAAAATTTTATTCACAGACATTGACATTTGAATTATATTATTTTGTGTATTGCAAAATATTCTTCTAATTTTTAAAATTATTTCAATGTAAGAAAAACAATCTCAGCCTGTGGCTTATATAAAAACAGGTGGTAGGTCAGATTTGGCCAGTGTACTACAGTTTTTTAACCCTTGTGTTAGACAATACTCTGTGACATTTACACATCATGCAGTCACCATTTTGCTTTATGTACATGTTCTCTTAATATATGATTATACATAAACAAGTTGAATATTTTCAGCCATATTTGTTCTACCTCCAATTGTAAGTTCTCATTTAAAAATGATTTAAATATGACAACCCTCAACTATAAAGACAAGGGAAAATGATGAGCATTGAAAACTAGTTTTTCTGGCTTTTATCTTATGTTATGTAACCTTTGACAGGTGAGTCACTTGGATTCTTTGGGTCTCTCACAGCTTAGATATCCATGGGCTTAACAATTTCTAAAATCATTCATAAATATAAGATTATTTTCCATCAGCAAATCTAAAACAAAATTTTGTAAAACAATGGTTTTTCTACATTTTTCACACTTGTAGAGCAATTTATGTCAAGCAAAAGTTTTGCTCTGAACCTCAAGGCTTTGTCTACGTTATCTACATTTTACCCAATTCAGCAATTGAAGAGAATTGCATTTAGAGTCACTTAATGTGTTTCTCTTCATGAGGTTTCAAATTAACAAGTATGTAAGTCCTATAAGCATTTAGAAAACTAAGCAGTATTGAGGGAAAAGTATAATTAAAATGAAGTTATATGAGATATTGATAATTACCATTATATGATTTTGAATGTTGAATCCACAATAGAAAAAAAAGACATTCAAGCCTAAATAAATGAGCTTCCCAAAATAAATTCTAGTTCTATTAAAGTTTTGTAAGCAAAATTATTTCAGAGGGGAGATGCTAGATTAATTAGCAATTGCTATAGTAATGTAAACAAACATTTTAGACATATTTGAGGGATGAAAATGACACTCATGCATGACTCATTCAGCCATATAAAACTATTTAGAATCACACGTACTCCAGAGAATAAATGAATTTTAAAGTTAACAATGAATTCATTCTTAATTACAGAAATGGTATATATTAAAAAGAACATTCAATTGCATCACTGATGACAAGGCTGGTTATACTAGCATAAAAAATTGTAAGGTGATAGTTGACAAAAGAATATTTAACGACTTTCCTTTTTAATCACACTGTTTCATAGAGATAATTCGCCTATCTAAAAGTTAAAAAATTACACTTTGAATGGTTAGAGTTCTATTGCTGTGTGTTTAGGCACAGAGAGACAGTGACTTACCTAAACATTTAATTTAAAATAAAAATTTGTATGAAAAGTTTGTTATTCAAAAGTATTTTTCTCCAGATAATCTTTATTCTCTCCCTTCATCTATTCAATCAAACATATATTCAGTTTAAATAAAAGTGGCTTACTATGCATCAAAAATTCAGTGAAGTTACTCTTCACAGAAATAGAAAATAAATGAAAAACGCTTAGTTTAAATTTTTAAATTATTTTATGGGTTTGTCACATATACCAAGGAAAGGTGAACTTAAAAAATGTCATAATTATGCTAAGGACATGTTGAATACACATTGATATAAACAAATTAGAACAGCTTAAGAATAACAGAATCTTCTCCGATTATAGCAGTTCCCTTTAATTGCATTTTCGCTTTGTTTAAATCACTGCAAGATCCACATTCTCTATGTGCCTAAGATGTCTCAAACAATGTACTAGATAGAAACTTACTTTTTGTTCTTTCGTTGTTTTTCAACAGCAAAGGAAAAAAGAGGGGGAGAAAGAGGAAAAGGGTGAGAGAGAGAAAGCAAGAGTAACAGAGTGCTACTATTTCTGAATTGAGAGGGTTGAAAATGTCAATAAATTAACATTATATGATAATTCAAGGGTTGGATGAAAGAAGAAATCATATAAAATAGTAATTATCATAATACAAAATAAGCATTTTCTTGTACTTGAAATTATAATATTGGGAATAACTTACATTAAACTTCCTAAAGTATTGGTGAAGCCATGTTATGTAAGTTAACATGCATATTTTAGAGTAGAAAAATAAGTATAAATAATAGTTAATTGATACTTATAATTTTTCAGTTAAAATGTTTATTCAAATTGAATATATATATATATGATCTGATGTTCATAGGAGTTAAAAATCATTAAATTTTAGATTAGTAGGATATAATTTTAATCACAGTTTAGGAATATAATTCCTAAATTAAATGGTTCATGTTTCAGCTTACAAAATATCATGATAATATTTAAAACATATTTTTAATGATTCTTTTCACTTACTTTCATGTTAATATAACGGTCCTAATTAATGTTTACTAAAAATTTTGTATGTGTTAAATTGCCTATGTGGTTTTCTGGTGTTAGTAAGAATTACTTTTGGTTATAGGTGTTTTCTGCTTATGGCCATATCTATAAGCATTTATTTTGCCAAACTAGCTATATAATTTGAATGCAAGCTTATCTTAATTTGATAAGTTGCTTGTCAATACTGGCACATAGTGGAAGCTAGCAATAGAATGTGCATGAATTTGAACAACTTTCTTCCTTATCTCTAGTGATGAATTCGACATCAACAGATCACTTGTAAGCAACTTTGTAAAGCAATGCTTGACATCTTTAATTGAATATACTTAAATACTTTTCTACAAAAAATAATTTTATATAAAATATACACCCATGATTTCTAGTAATTTTAATGTGTGCTTTTATTGGAGTCATTTTTAACAGAAATGCACCAATTTTATATGCCTAAATTTAGTTATACATACATACTTAGTAATCCAAATGGTATAAAATATATGAAATAAACATCTTAAAAGCATGTTTTAAAAATAAATATATAGAGAAGTTCTAATATTTTCTTTCTCTCTTTTTTAGAATACTTTTATTTTTGCCCTGTTAGGTAGCTCTGAAGGCCAGTACTCTAGCTCAGTAATACATCACCTAGAAATGAGGACAGCTGGATTTCCTGCAGCTTCAGTAATATATGCCAGAATTTTGGGGTTATTGGTAGTATACATATTTTTAAAATAAATTAAAAATCACTCTTCTAGAAAAAGAAACTGGTAGATCCTGAATCCTACAGATTTTTTCTCTGTTATATATCTGAGAATTCTTTTCTCTGCAATTCTCTTTAAAGGAATGGTAAGTTTTCACTACAAGAAAAGGGAGCCAGAGAGAAACTGCATCATTTAAAATACATGCCACTCCAGATAGTCAATACTCTAATCTGAATCTAGGAACAAGGATAGTTTAGGAATTCTTACATATTTTGTAGGTACTCAGAGAAAAATGAAATTCCTAAAATAACTGAACCCATTTTCATATTTTTAACTTATAAACAATAAATCTAAAGTCAATAATTATTAGTGTGTATCTTAAGTCATTTTCTGACTGATATTTATGGGAGTGATGAGGTACCTTCCCAAAATACAATAATGTACATCAAACAGAAGCCATTTGGAATGGAAATGTATTGTAAATAACCAAGGATGAAACACTATTAATGGTGCCATTATCATCATATTATAATACCTATTATAATACCTATTGCAACTTTTAGAAATCGATTATATTATTTAAATGCTCACAATGATTTCTAATGATTATTTAAAATTGAATTCTGTTGTACTTTCTGAAAATGTGTTCTGGGCATCTCAACACATAAAATGTACGTTGATAAGCCTGATTTAAATGTCCAGACTGGCTGATTATAACTCTAATAAAACAACTTTAATTATCTCAGTAGGTAACTAATGACTTCCATCTCATCTTTGGTTCACTGGTTAAATAAAGGTAGAAATACAAAAAAAAAAAAAAGATTTTGTGTATCAGATAACAGAATAAGTTTAGTTTCCATCAAAATCCAAAATTGTCTCTCTATGAGGTATCTGTACACATACAGAAAATAAATTCTTTGAGGTAAATGTGTATATAACAAGACTAGATTCATTTCGATATAAAACATGGTTAACTTCATGACCTAAAATGACACATTTATTTATTTTAATTCAAGCAAGAAGCTAAATGTTATAATTAACATAATGCTTTTCTCACCTCCTATTTATAGAAAATACACCCACTGCGGTCTGAAAAGTGGGTTGCAGTAAACACTAATCCGTTACTGAGTAGAATGAATTACTTATTAATTTCTAAGCAGTAGAGCCTCAAAGCATTTTTTCTTCTTTCAGGTTTTGGAAAGTAAGTTTGCCAGCCCTTTGGGGTTTCCTTTAAAATTCTAGGTCAAGCATTGGATTCTTTTACATAGAAGAAATGTCACTTCTGGAAATAACGTGTGATAAAGGATGTCATGTCTTGAAAGTGTCAGGCTTTAGTTTACTAGCTATGTGCAACGCTGACCTCTTACATCCTAACAGCTAAACTGTGAACTAACCAAAAGGAATTAAAAGACTTCCTTTCCCACCAGAAAAAGCTTCCCTATGAGATACGAAATAAATTCTGAATATTTTCATTGGTATACATTCTCCTTGGTTGACTCGTAATCTATTATTTAAACAGCCAGAAGGCTGAAGAGAAAAACAAAATTGTGTTGAACAAGCCCTTGATTTTATAGTGTTATAAAAAAAAATCATATAGTGACATAAGAGGTCAGCAAACATAAATTATGCTCCAAGCTGGTAACTGGATTTTTTTAAAAATAAGATTGTTCCACTGGCAAATTTAGAGGAAGAGTAAATAATAATGATCAAGGAGATTAATTGTGACATTTAAACTTAAAGGCAATTTGGGAGAAGGAATATAATACGCATTTTATATACAACATAATTTAGTATATAATGGGATCTACTTGCATGTACTGTATTCCTAATGGTTCTTATGGCTGCCATATTGCATGAGGCCTAAAATAGGTAGTCTCAAGTGCTTAATTTTACGTCCTAGTATATTACAAAGCACTCCAAGTTTTTTGTGAATTCATACAGACTTCAATTTGTATGAATTTCTTCTATAGTCATAACCAATATATACCAGCTAGTTATATGTCCGATTTGGAAAATGTAAACAAAACAAATCTAAACAAAATAAAATTAGAATCCATCTCATAATTAGTTATTTCAGCCAATGTCTAAATCCTTAGAAATTGTCAAAAATATAATTTGTCCTTCTCGGAGAGTGGTTTTCTATTTACAGTCACATTGCTTCAGCTCCTTATCTATAGAGACAAGATTTATCCCTCTCTCAATGCTCCAGTATAAAAAGTGTACACTCTCTAGCTTGGTTTCTCTGTTACCTCATGTTGTACTATCTCCATCTTTTCCTAGGATTCCAAGCTTCTTATTTCCTATGCTGATGAAAAATCTTACCCTTTCTCTTCTTTACTCCTCTGTAACAAAGACATTATCAGGTACTGTTAGAACTGTGACCCAACACATGATCTTCTTCCTTTTTTCCCCCACAACAGTTGAATGAAATAAATAGATAATATTCCCTTCACACTTGAATCAATCCATGCCGTGGCACAGAGCCACAGTCACTGGCCTTGACATGTTACTCGAGGGCTCTATTATGAGAGTGCTGCCTATCAAACTTTATGAAAAGTTATATTGTGAAAATATTTCACTTTATGATTTCTGACATTCACAAAGCTCAAGCTAATACTTATGAAAGGTATTATTACATAAATGACTATGGCATGGAGTTCTTATCATTTGACTTAATCAAAACTTCCGTAATATAACAAGTAACACAAAAGGTGGATGGAAATTTTGAAATAATAAAATAGTGCTGCTTTTTAAAAATTTAAATATTTATAAAACAGAGCTTTTATTTATTTTTACTCTTAAGTTCAAGGGTACAAGTGCACATGGATGAACTTGTGTCATGGACATGTTCTATAGATTACTGCATCACCCAGGTATTAAGACTAGTACCCATTAGTTATTTTTCCTGATTCTTTTTCTGCTTCCACTCCTTACCTCCAATAGGCCCTCTGTGTGACCATATGTTCTTATCATTTAGCTCTCAATTGTGAGAACACTATTCACAATTACAACAGTGCTTTTAATAAATTCTCTTATTAAACTGTCAAACTAAAAAAGAATAATTGGAAAATATAGTATTATATGGCATACTAATTTTAAAACTCTTGTTGGTTGTTAAGGTTTTCCAGTTTTTTTTTTTTTCAGTATGTTAGGACTCTTGAATCCTGCTGTCATTCGGAATACTTTCTGATGTCCTCAATTTCATGAATTTTATTGACAGTTAATATTGAATAATAGTCAAAACTTTAAAAATACTGGAAAGAATTGACTTCAATAATAGCTTTTATCCATATATTCACATATCTTACAAATAGAAAAATATAAGCATATATCATACTAAATTTTAAGTAGCATGAAAATTTTCTAAATAGTTTTATTATCAATGAGTTTGAAATTTTCTTTCACAATAAAATAACCAAAACAATAGTTTAGAGTTGACATCATCATGTTGTGATTACAAATTTTTATGAGAGTCACAGAATATTAATTTGTGTTTGAAAAATGTAGGTTGGTAATAAAAATGTACATTTCAAGCTGCCTAATAAAAGTTGAAAGCAATTAATCTGCTAGTATTCTGAAATTAAATAATACATTGAGGGCAGACTGCCTGGATTTTAATTCTATCTTTAATTCTTATCATTTGCTGTGCGACATTAGACTTGTTAGTTTTTACAAAAACTATGTTTTGGTTTTTCTCATGTTTAAGCTGGAGATGATTTTTTTGTGTTTTTTGGCCTCCTACATTGCTATAAGGATATACAGTAGTCTCTTGGTATCAGTGTGGGATTGGTTCCAGGAATCGCCATGAGTACCAAATTCCACAAATACTCAAGTCAGTTATATAAAATGATTTAGTATTTGCATGTAACCTATGCATATCCTCCAACATAAATACCATGCAAATAGCTATTATACTGTATTGTTTAGGGAATAATGACAAGAAAAATCTCTGTACATGTTCAGTATAGTTGCAACCATTCATTTTTTAAAACATGATTTTGATTTGTGGTAGGTTGAATGAATGCACAACCCACAGATTTGTAAAGCCGATTTCCACACCAGTGGCTTCAACTAACCTTGAATTAAAAGTGTGTGTGTGTGTGTGTGTGTGTGTGTGTGTGTGTGTATATAAATTATTACATGAGTACTGAACACAGATATTTTTTCTTCTCATTATTCCCTCAAAAATACAGTATAACTATTTACATAGCATTTACATTTTATTAGATACTATGAGTAGAGATAACTTATAGGATATGGGAGGCTGTGTGTATTTAATATGCAATTAACATTTTATATCTGGGACTTTAGCATTTGTGGATTTTCCTATTCAAGGGAAATTCTGGAACCAATTCTCCATGAATACTAAGAGACAACAAGTCTTCAATAAATTTTAGTTCTTTTCCCCTCCAGATGTATTAAATAAGAAACAATTGTCAAGTTAGATGTCTCAAAATCAATGAAAGATTAAAAAAATAACATGACTTAATGGGATAGATAACAAAGGACAGACAGGGTCTCATATTTGACAGGGAAATGTCAGGCTACAAATAATATTTAAAACATCTGTCTCTAAATGCCTCATGCCATAGATACATACAATTGAAATGATAAAAGTTTCAACCTACCCATTTCAAAATGTATCAGATCCAGTGTTCTCTAAGAAACTTTGTTGTTGTTGTTGTTAATTTTGCCTTCTAATCCTGGAGATATTGGTGTATTTTTTATAATCTTATACAAAGCAGTTTACTCATTAGTTTATATTTCCATTCATAACTCTCTCCCTCTCTCTGTCTCTTGTTGCTTGTTTGCTTTTTTGAAACAAAAAAGCTTGTTATTATACTATATTAGATAAAAGACATTGACATACCATATCAGTGAGAAATGACAAGAGTTCATTCTTGATCTAAGAATACTTTGCTCTGAATTGTAGAAACTAAGATATTAATAAAAAGCTAACCACCCCCAGAAAATGTTTAAGAGTGAAAAATTGGAAGAGAAAGAAATGTTACCAGAACCCCATAGAACAAAAGAAAATGTTTGCAAATTGTCTATCTCACAAAGGATTAATAACTAGAATATATAAGCTCAAAAAACTGAACAGGAAAAATATAGTAATCTTATTTAAAGATGGGCAAAATATCTGAATAGACATTTCTCAAAAGAACTAATAAAGTAGCCAACAGGTATATGAAAAAATGCTTGAATTAACAATCGGAGAAATGCAAATCAAAACCACAAAGATATAGTTTCTCACTCCAGCTTTTATCCAAAAGACAGGCAATAATGAACACTGGAGAAGAAGTGTAGAAAGGGAAACTGTTGTACACTGTTAGTGGAAATATAAACTAGTACAGCCACTATGGAAAAAAATATGGAGTTTCTTCAAGAAACTAAAAATAGAACTACCATATTATTCATCAATCCCACTGCCAGGTATATATCCAAAAGAAAGGAAATCACTACATGGAAGAGATATCTGCCCTCCCGTTTTTAATGCAGCACAATTCACAACAGCTGAGATATGAAATCAACTTGTGTCTATCAATGGATAAATGGATAAAGAAAATGTGGCCCATATGCACAGTGGAATATTATTCAGTGAATTTTGTCATTTGCAGCAAAATAGATGGAACTGGAGAACATTACACAGTGAAATAAGCCAGGTACAGAAAGGCAAATTTTACATATTCTCATTCATGTGAGAACTAAAAATTTTAAAAATAATAACTTATGGAAATAGTAGAATCACGCTTACCAGAGGGTAGGAAGGGTAGTGGGGAGATAAGGATAAAGTGGCAATAGCTAATGTGTACAAAAATACAGTTAGATAGAATAAATAAGGTCTAGTATTTAGTAGCACATTAAGGTGACTATATTTAATAATTTGTTGTATATTTTTAAATAACTAAAAGAATGAAATTGGAATATTCCTAACACAGAGAAATGATACATGTTTGAAGTGATAGATGGATATACAAATTACTCCAATTTTATATTATTACATGCTATATACCTGAATCAAAGCATTACATGTATGCAATAAACATATACAACAATTATGTACCCATCATAATTTATTAAAAAGAAAAAACTAGAGTTATATATAAAATTACAATTAATCGTAAACTCTTAACAATCAGCTAAAAATAGTAATGTGAATAGTTTTACTTTCATAATGATTTATAGCCATGTACTTCTTTTGGATATATATTAAGGGCATGAATCTTAGGGAAGTGAAAAATCTCAGTTATAAAAATTCTGCAAAGTATTGTCAAATTACAAGAGAGTTAAAAGAAAGTGAATTGGCCTCTAATGAGTCAAATTTCCTTTAAGATATTCCTGCACATTTTGCACCAGATACTTCTATTATTTTCAAGTCTTAAGAAATTAAGCCAAGTATATTATTTTTCAGGTACAGTTTATAATTAATACTAAGATTAATATGTTCATCTAGTGAAGTTTTCTCTTTCAACCTAACAGAGACATTTTTATAAACCTTATAAATGTTTCAGCTAAAATGTACACTAAAACATCATATTTTGTAGCACCTACTTTGTGTTTTAATTTAATGAAAACCTTAACTTTAAGATTGTACTTGTGCAATAGCTAGTTAAAAAAAATATGTAAAGGTCGGATGACACAATAAATGCAGTTTTTCTAAGACATTTACTTTTAGTTTTAAAATGCATTTATATTGTTTTATCATCACCTATTTTCCTCAATGACAAATATTATGTGGCCAATTATTTAAGAACTATCTATCTTCATCTTACTCTGAGCCAATAAAGTCGATGTATTTTTGTTAATAGACACAAACGGAGTTACAATAGCAATAGCAACTAATTGAGGATGAAAATGTGGCTGTGACACCAATAGGTATTATCATTAAAAGATCACATTTAACACTAATTTATTCATTAATAATTGAGATCTCCAAGAAGTTACATGATTTTCCAAAATTTTGGACGTTGCATATGTCTTAGTCCATTTTCATGCTGCTGATAAAAACATACTGGAGACTGGGCAATTTACAAAAGAAAGAGGTTTAATTGGACCTACAGTTACACGTGGCTGGGGAAGCCTCACAATCCTGACAGGCGGCGAGGAGGAGCAAGTCAAATCTTACATGGATGACAGCAGGCAAAAAAAAAAAAAAAAAAAAAAAAACTTGTGCAGGGAAACTCCACCTTATTAAGCCATCAGAGCTCATGAGATTTACTATCATGAGAACAGTGCAAGAAAGACTCACCCTCATAATTCAGTCACCTCCTACCAGGTCCTTCCCACAACAAATAGGAATTCAAAATGAGATTTGGATAAGGACACAGCTGAATATATTAATAAGGTAGATCTTGAAAAATATAATTATTAAAAAGAGATTGAATTTCTCAGAATAATGTGTCTAAAAAATATTTTAAATGATCTAAAAATCTCAGGATTGACAATAAGTATTATGTTAACAACCATAAGTATTTATCTAATATATTATGTAAAAACATTTACATGTGGTAGGGCAGAGAGACAGCTCAGAACTTCATGATTAAAACTAAAGGTTCTGAAACCTAAGTATCTGGGTTTACATCCTGACACAATTCAACAGCCTTTTATGCTAAAAGCCCTCAATAAACTAGGTATTGATGGAACATATCTCAAAATAATAAAAGCTATTTATGACAAACAGTCAATATCATACTGAATGGGCAGAAACTGGAAGCATTCCCTTTGAAATAAGGCACCTGACAAGGATGTCCTCTCTCACCACTCCTATTCAATATAGCAATTACTTTGTTTTTCTTTGGTCCATAAAACATCAATTAAATATCCTCACTTTATAATTGCTTTTGAGAATTCTGTAAGTAAATACATGTGCAATGTTTGCAATAGCACATGCTTCATAGTAATCCATAAGTCAATAAATGTCATCTATTGAAATTATTTTAATTATGTAGATTATTTATGTCTTAAAACAACATCCTGAATAACAGAAGCATAATAGACACAAGCTTTGAGCAATTTTTTAGATTTCCTTTGTGATTTTCTTCTTTTCAGAGGCACTGCCCACCTTGTGGACAGTGTTGCTATAGCCTTTGCCGATGCTCACACAAAGCTCCTTGTGCTGCCTAAAGTTGAAGTCCTATTTCTGCATTGCCATCACAACCCATGTGCCAAGTTCCATCTATGTCACATAACCCTTCTAATTCCAAATTTGAATGAAATGTGGCACTTCTAGGTATAGACAATGCTTTCCTGAGCCACCTCTATGGAGCCACATACCAAAACCCGTAGCCTTCTACATAGTAACCTTGGTTTACTATTAGAATTGCCTAGATTTGCTGAGACGATCATGTTAAGTACTGTCATCATGAGTAATTATTAATAGTAGCTCACGGTACTCCAATGTCTTTGACAGTGAATTTTGTGGCTACCCTAATTATGAGATGAGAAAGAGCTGACATTGAAATTGGTAAAGGAATAAACAAATGGAAAAGAAAGGAAATCCAGAATTAGATTGACACAAATATGATCAATTGATGTTTGATGTAGGTAAAAAGCTAATTGAAATTGAGAAAGTACAATTGTAGAACTGTATTAAAAATGTAAAAAACGACCGTGACCCATATCAAGCCTTTGTGCAAAATTAATTCAAATGAATTGGAGATACAAATAAAAGAGCTAAATTTGTAAAATATTGCTAGAAAATGCAGGAGAAAATTTTTGTGATATTGAAATAGAAACATATTTCTAAGATATAACTCCAAAAGTATAATCCATAAAAGGAAAAGAATGACAAATTAGTCTTTATTACAATTAATACTCTCCAAAGACACTATTAAGAGAAAGAAAAGACAAGACGGCTGGGAATAATTATTTGCAAATCATATATTTGATAAAGACTTGGATCTAGAATATAAAAAAAAACCTCAAGAATAAGAAAATAAATGATCCAATTACAAAGAGGGCAAAAGAACTTCCCCAACCTAGCAAGCCAGGCTACCATTCAAGTCCGGGAAATACAGAGAACACCAAAAGGATATTCCTCAAGAAGAGCAACCACAAGGCACATAATTGTCAGATTCACCAGGGTTGAAATGAAAGAGAAAATTCTAAGGGCAGCCAGAGAGAAAGGATGGGTTACCCACAAAGGGAAGCCCATCAAACTCACAGAGGATCTCTCAGCAGAAACCCTACAAGCCAGAAGAGAGTGGGAGCCAATATTCAACATCCTTAAAGCAAAGAACTTTCAACCAGAATCTCATACCCAGCCAAACTAAGCTTCTTAAGTGAAGGAAAAATAAAATCCTTTGTGAATAAGCAAGCACTCAGATTTCATCATCACCAGGCCTGCTTTACGAGAGCTCCTGAAAGAGGCTCTACACATATAAAGGAACAACCAGTACCAGCCACTCCAAAAACATACCAAATGGTAAAGAGCATCAACACAATCAAGAATCTGCATCAACTAATGGGCAAAACAGCCAGCCAGCATCAAAATGGCAGTATCAAATTCACACATAAAAGTATTATCCCTAAATGTAAATGGACTAAATGCCCCAATCAAAAGGCACAGACTGGCAAACTGGATAAAAGGCCAAAACCCATTGGTGTGCCGTATCCAGGAAACCCATCTCACATGCAAGGATACACAAAGGCTCAAAATAAAGGGATGGAGGAAGATTTACCAAGCAAATGGAGAGCAAAAAAAATAAAATAAAATAAAACCAGGAGTTGCAATTCTCGTCTCTCATAAAATAGACTTTAAAGCAACAAAGATCAAAAGAGACAAAGGACCTTACATAATGGTAAAAGGATCAATGCGACAAGAAGAGCTAACGATCCTAAATATATACCCACCCAATACAGGAACACCCAGATACATAAGGGAAGTTCTTAATGACTTACAAAGAGACTTAGACTCCCACACATTAATAGTGGGAGACTTCAACACCCCACTGTCAATATTAGACAGATTAACAAGACAGAAAATGAACAAGGATATCCGGGACTTGAACTCAGACCTGGAACAAGCAAACCTAATAGACATTTACAGAACTCTCCACCCCAAATGCACAGAATATACATTCTTCTCAGCACCACATCACACCTACTCCAAAACTGACCACATAATTGGAAGCAAATCACTCCTCAGCAAATGCAGAAGAATGGAAATCATAACAGTCTCTCAGACCACAGTGCAATCGAGATAGAACTCAGAATGCAGAAACTAACTCAAAACTACACAGCTTCATGGTACTTTCTGTACCATGTAAGTGCTGTAATTTTCCATCTTTGCACTGCCTTAGCTATGTACCAGAGATTCTCGCATGTTGTATTTTTGTTCCCATTTGTTTCATAAAACTTCTTGATTTCTGCTTTAATTGTATTATTTAACCAAATGTCATTCAGGAGCAGGTAATTTCCATGTAATTGTATGGTTTTGAGTGATTTTCTAAGTCTTGATTTCTAATTTTATTGTACCATAGTCCAAGAGAGTATTTGTTATGATTTCACTTCTTTTGCATTTCTATTTTGCATTTGTAACATTTTTGTGTGCAATTATCACATTGATTTTAGATTGGGTGCCATGTGGCAATGAGAAGAATACATTTTCTGTTGTTTTGGGTGGAGAGTTCTGTAGGTGGCTATAAAGTCTATTTGATCTAGTGCTGAGTTCACATCCTGAATATCTTTATTAATTTTCTGCTTCAATCATCTGTTTAGTATTGTCAGTAGAATTTTGAAGTCTTCCACTATTATTGTGTGGTAGACTTTAAAGGTCCTTTTGAACATCTTTACGAACTTGATTTATGAATCTGGATGCTCCAATGTTGGGTACATATATGTCTAAAATAGCTAGGTTTTCTAGTTAAATAGAACCCTTTACCATTATGTAATGTCCTTTGTTTGGTCTTTTTTGATGTTTCTTGGCTTGAAGTCTCCATTGTCTAAAATTAGAACAGTGGCAACCCCTATACTTTTCTGTTTTCCATTTGTTTGGTAAATTTTTCTCCATCTCTTTATTTTGAACCTACATGTATCATATCATGTGTTATGGGTCTTGAAAATGGCATACTGATGGGTCTTGATTCTTTATCCAGCATCCACCTTCGTGTGTTTTAATTGGAGCATTTAATCAATTTACATTTATAGTTAGTATGGATATATGTGAATTTGATCCTGCTAATTTTTGTGCTTTTAGTAGAGATGAGGTCTCACCAATATTGGCCTGAGTTGGCTTGCAGCCCTATCCTCAAGTGATCCACCCACCTTGGCCTCCCAAAGTGCTGGGTTTACAAGCATGAGCCACGACGCCTGGCCTAAAAACAAAATTCTTGATTAAAACTTCTTTTCTTTAAACATTTTGACTATTGTACCCTAACCTATTCTAGCTTGCAGAGTTTCTGCCCTGAGGTCTTCTGGTAGTCTGATAGGCTTTCCGTTGTAGATGACCTGACCTTTCTCTCTAGCTGCCGTTCATATATTTTACATCATTTCAATCTTGGAGAATCTGATGATTATGTCTTAGGGATGATCTTCTTGTGAAGTATCTTACAGGGGTTGTCTGCGTTGCCTGAATTTGAATGTTGGCTTCTTTAGCTAGGTTGGGGACGTTTTCATAGATGATAAACTGAAACATGTTTTCTGAGTTGCTTCCACTCTCCTGATCTCTTTAGGGATACCAATAAGTTGTAGATATGATCTATTTACATAATCTCATATTTCTTGAATGTTTTGCTCATTCCTTTTAATAGTTTTCTCTCTATTCTTGTCTGTCTTATTTCAGAAAGCCAGTCTTCAAAATCTGAGATTCTTTACTCCCCTTGGTCTATACTGCTGTTAATACTTTAGATTGTATTATGAAATTCTCATAGTGTGTTTTTCAGATCTGTCACATTGGTTTCATTTTTTCCCCAAAATTGGCCCTTCTCTCCATGAGATCCTGTATCATTTTATGGTGATTCTTAGCTCCTGTGGATTGGGTTTCAACATATTCCTGCAAATCAATAGTATTTGTTTCTATCCATATTCTAAATTCTATTTCTGTCATTTTAGCTAGATAAAGGATTATTGCTTGGAAAGTGGTATCATTTGGAGAAGAGAAGGCACTCTGGCTTTTTGAATTGTCAGAGTTCTTGCTCATTTTTGTGGGCTACTGTTCTTTCAATCTCTGAAGTTGCTGACCTTTGGATGAGAGGGTTTTTTTTTTTTTCTTCTATTTGATGACCCTAAGGGTTCATTGTGGTATAAGATGGGTCCAGTGAACTGGCTTTGTTTCTGTAAGATTTGAGGGGTCAATTCTTAGATCCCAACTCCTGGAATGGATGCTCTTATTCTGGGTGACTTTTATTGGACCCTGACTGTGTTCTTTGGCTTCTCGAGTTTACGAACCTACTGCCACTAGGATGGCCAAGGTTCTCACTATGCTCTGATGGCTCATACCAGCCAGAGCATATCATAGGTTGGTGGCAGTAAGCTCCATCCTCATTTGCATGTGCCAGTGGCAGTGGCAGCTTGGCAGAATGCCGCAGTGTGCTAGCAGGTAGTAGGGTGCCTACCTCTGTACTGGTGCTCGCGGTTGTAGAGGCAGAATGTCTTGGTGGGAGTTCTGGGGGCTCCCATTGGTAACTGTGTGTGCGTTTGCACTGGTGATGGGTTAGCATTGGGGTGGGGGCCTGACACGCAAGGGTCTATATGCACCCTCTGTGCGTGTTCATACAGGGCAGCATGGCCAGTCATGGTGGGAAGGGTCCACTGTTTTCCTTGCTTAGTTTCACTTCAGCAACAGTGTTAGTAGAGGGGAAGGGCACTGGAGGACTCTGCCCACTAGACTTTGACTGCAATGGTGGTACGTGGGGGGAGGCGGAGTACATTCCCATCAGCAGCAGTGCAAGGGGAAGGTGCACAGGCATATATATGCTGGTAGGGCAGAGAATGAAAATCTATCCAGGCACTCATGTGCTGGCAAAGAGGTGGGGAGTGGACTTGGGCCCAGCCGTAGTGGAGGGTGAGAGTGAGTGGGGCTGACATGCTGGAGCCTTCTGTGAATCCAGCATGGTCTACCAGCACAGGAGCTGTGATGTGGGTCCCCAGGGGACCCAAGTCTGCCCTGCAAACATGCATGGCCAGACTGGGGGCCCAAAGTGGTCGTCAGACCAACAGTTGCTCAGGCCGGACCGGCCCTATCTGATGAGCAAGACTGCCCTGCAGAGTTCAGGTTTGACACTTCCCCAAGGGCTGACGATCTCCTATGGGAGCAAGTTGAGCCTAGAGGAATGGCCATCCCTAGCCATGCTCACTCTTGCTACAGATGCTCCTGCACCAAACTCTTTAGACTTCACGTTGGCTAGCATGCTGCCCCTACCACTTCTCTAAACAGATATCCCGGCAAATTCGAGTGTCCATGGTGGTCCAATGATCTCTCCCTGCTTTGATAAAAGCAGATTACTCATTGGCAGTTCAATTCAGTTTTACCTCTGGAGTTGTTCGGGGCTAGCAAGGAGTTCTGTTGCTGTGCCCAGTAGCCACGTGCAGTTCCCAGCTTCCTTCCTCTTCAGCCATGTTTTCTCTCTGTTCATTTTCAGTGCCTTCCCTGTTAGGAGTACACTAGTTGTCCCAGTCTCTCAGTGGCAGCTGTTCCACCTGGCTGAATCTAGTTTGCCGTCTTATTCAGATCTTAGTTCTAATTATTATACATTACTGATGGGCAGCCACTTTGGAAAACAATATATAACTTTCTTTTTAAAAAGTGGGTCACACCTACCATGTGACCCAGTAATTTTCTTAGAAGTCCTAAGTATTTACTAAGAGAAATGTAAACTTATGTTCACATAAAAAACTATATGCAAATCTTATTTTTTTGAGATGAATTTTTGCTCTTGTTGCCCAGACTTGAGTTCAAAGGCGTAATCGTGGCTTACCGCAACCTCTGCCTCCTGGGTTCAAATGATTTTCCTGCCTCAACCTCCTGAGGAGCTGGGATTACAAGAACGTGCCACCACACCCAGCTAATTTTTTGTATTTTTAGTAGAGACAGGGTTTCACCATATTGGCCAGGCTGGTCTTGAACTCCTTACCTCAGGTGATCTGCCTGCCTCAGCCTCCCAATAAATCTTTATTTATGATCACCAAAACAGTAAAAAAAACAAAAAGGAAACTCTGCTTTTCTTTCCCCAACTTTTATATCTACACGCAATGGAATAATGCTTAGTAACAAAAAGAACAAACTATGTAGCAGTATGCTTGGGCCTCAGTGGCATTTAGCTAAATAAAAGAAACCCAAGTCAGAATTCTGCAAAGGGAACTGTCCCATTTATATGACATTTTGAGAAGTCAAGGTTATTGTAGCAGAAAACAGATAAGTGGTTGCCAGAGTCTCAGGAAGAAGATAAAATGGCTATCAAGAAGCACAAAGAAAATTTTTGTGGTTATGCATAAATGTTTGTCTTGATTGTAGTCACAAGGCTACATAGGTTTGTTTAAAACTCAGAAAATTGTACTACAAAATTTAGTTTTAGTATACATGCATTTTAGGTTAATCATAAAGGGGAATTATAAAAACAAAGAAATAGAACGAGATCCCAAAGACTTCTCTTTACTAAGAAAAAGGAATTGAAGTCTAGAAATTTGTAAATAAAAAACCAAAATAGCATTTGAAACATTTCAAAATATGCTGCTTTAAAATTCCCATCAGGCAATACTAAATATAAAATTATTCCAAGTTTATAAAATATTAATTGTGCTTAACAATAGTATGCAACACAAATCACATCTTTTCCATGTATTTGGAAGTCCTACAAATATCAAAAAATCTTCTGTTTTATATTTAGTGTTTTTTTCTAATGGAAATCATTTTTGTACATTTCAATATTTATTTTCTCATCCTTTTTATTCATCCTAAAAATAGACTACATTGTCAAAGGTATTTTCTAGCTGAGTTCTAGTTCTAAGGCTATACTTTTCTAATATATCATTATAAGCAATTTATACAATTTTCTATTCACTCATTTATCCATTGGCAACATAAAAAATAGTACACTTGGTACATTGTCCATATTACATATGAAATTTAAAATTTTTGTTTTCTCACAAACAAGGTCACCCTAATGAACAAAAGCAAAGTTGATCACAAGCTGTGGTATTGTTAGATAATAACAAACAGTACAAAAACTCATTGTATTGGAAGTTGATGGAAAGTGCCATGTTATTGAGTTTTAATATCACAGTTGGCATTAGAAATGAACTAATGAACTGTCGCTGTAAATAACAGAAAATTAAGGCCAACAAGCCCAATATACTTATTCAAGATGTGCGGCTAAATGATGTCAAGGGCTAAAATCAATCCTTTTTCCCACACAGTAACAGTTTATTACCGTTTTTTCTATTATACATAAATATTTTGAGCAGATTTATTTATTAAAAATACGCCATTAAAGTTTATGTTAATATTCGTTGGTAAATTATTGCTCAAACTGCAAACTAGTAAAATCTGAAGTAGACTTCCAGCTTCTATATTTTATCATAAGTTTTGGCCATCAAGTATAATCTTCATATTTATCTGCATAAAAAATTATAAAGTTAAAATTAGAAATAAATACACTATCCAATATTTATATGTGAGCATACAAGAATATGCAAATAAAAAGTTAAATTCTCTTTTGGTCTGAAATGGGAAAAGATTTAGTAACTATTACACGGAAAGGCATATTTACTCTTAGAAATCTGCTGTGCTATTTAGCCTTCCCTCCTGTTAATGTTCACCTCTTAAGAGGCCTCAAATTAGCATAGAAAATAGAATTTATGGAATCAATTTATCTTAGAATTGCTTTTTGTAAGTTAGTATAGTAAATGGAATACTATATTTTATTGACATTAAATATGCTTTCCAAAGTAATTATGCTTCTTGGTGCATATATTTATTTTAATAACTATATTTATTAAATGGAAATAATTGAATTTAAAGCTTTTCATGTTTGGTAAATTTTCATTTCTGCTCCCCTTAACCACAATTGTGCTTCAATTCTTTATTTACTTTGGTCAGTTGAAATATATTTTTATAAAAGATAAATTGGTTCTTTCTGAATTATAGCATACTTATAATATTTTTGTAGCCTCTTTTACTCAAGATTTTATAGAAATTGCTTTACTATTTTCAGATGTGTATGGTAGAGGTAAAATGTATACTAAACACAAATTTTATTTTTCTGTAACTGTCTTGCTTTTTGTTTTCTTTCTGATATGTAGTTATAGGATTCTTAATTTACAATTCAGACACTTCCCCTTGGATATATAGGTTTGAGTTTATTTTTTAAAAATTGACCGACATTTGTTGGGCATATTGACAGTGCCATAACATTTTCACAAACAAATTTTTATTTCAATTGTGCTGATTGTATTTTTATCACTTTCCTTCATTGTCTTGCTTGTCTTTTTCCTTCTCTTGGTGAGAATGACGTCTTTCCATATACCTTTTACTTCTTCTCCTTGATGAGTCTGTACATTATGATATTTAATATTAACCTGAATTTTAATTGTTATAGTTTATATTATTTTTCTCTTACTCCCTCTTCTCATCTGTCTGCTCTAGTTTGTTCTTTCTTTCAGTCTGATTTTTAAAAACGATCTTTTCTTATTATATAATGTCACCATTATTTTCATAATTCATTTAGTCTGTGTTTTTTAGGATTTTATGAGAATACAAAAATGATGTTCCTCTACATTTGATTGTTTCCTAAAGTGAACAGTCTTCAGTGGAACCAGAGTAATGTTCTTTCTCCTTATTTTTGAGTGCCACAGAATAAACGCAGTGGAAAATTTTTCCAAGCCCTAGACTAGATTTTTCTCCCTATACTTCTTTCTACTTTTTCTATGACAGGTGTAGAGTTTCTGTGAGAATTTCTTCTCAGTGACTCACCTTGTATACTCATAGCTGCTCATTTCCTATAGTGAATTTCTGGTGTTTCTCAATCTTTTTTTTTTTTTTTTTTTTTATAATGAAATCTGAAAGACTCTTATTCCTAAAGCCTGGCCATTTAATATTCGCAGGGGTATATGTTACTTGATAATCTACAGCTATCTGAAGTTCTTTCCTGGTTAGAACCTGAGAAGACACTTCCCACCACAGCCCGTTCCTTTTGGAAATTTAGGAAATTATGGCCCTGAAATCAAGTCACTCTTATCCTTTATTCTGTCCCAAGCTAGTCTGCAATTCTGGGAATTATAGAATTAGCATGGGTATCTACTCAGAGATATTAACAAGAGAGAGATGGAGAGAATAATGTTCTGTCTGCTTTGGAAATCCACTCTTATATAAGGTGACAGCGGTGACAGCGGTTCTCAAACATTTTAGTCTTGAGATCCTTGTCACTCTTGAAATAACATAGGAACTCAAACCATTTTATTATCTATATTTATTATTTTAGAATTTAAGACTGATACGTTTTCGTGTATCTTATGAAATATTTGTGTTTAATTTTTAATCTCAAAATATTAGAAAAACAATTTTATCATTTAAAATTTTATTTTCCAAAACGAACAAGACAATAATAAGAACAGTTGCACTATTTTGTATTGGTTCAATAGAAAATATTTGAATTTTTATATCTACTTCTTATTTAGCCCATTGCAATATTGCACCATGGTAGCTTCTGAAAATTTTTACTGCTTATATGGTCAATGAATGAGAATGAAAAAGATAACAAATATATTGTTATTTTTATAAAAATAATGCTGACCATGTAAACTTCCTCCCTTTCTGATAAAGCTACTAGGTATACTGATTTTTTTTTTTTAAGTAGCTCTTAGTTTGCTACTGGGTTCTTATGGAAGTTAAATGCTTGATTTACAGAGGCTAACTCTCTGGACTGATATTTCCTCTTTGGGGTGAATTAATTCATACAGTTACACCAATGACAAATAAGGTAGGTACAAGCTACTAAGTTACGGTTGTAGAAAAGGAATGGTATATATGAAGGATCAGCCATCTTGGTCCCAGTGGGATGTTGGCTATACATGATGAAATAAACAAAGTAACAGCAATCTGTTGGGAAAACTTTTATCCCCCACTTTGTCATCTGAAGCAAAGCTGGTCTCTCATTGGGATCTACATTTCACAGAGGGTCCCATAAATTTCTTGTCTTGCTGTAGTAATAATGTATTCAACCAAGCTTAAACTAGATGCTGTCTGTAGTGCTGCTGTTACTGTCTAAACTTAGTGCCAGATTCTCTACATTAAAAATGTATGTGGCTGCTCCATCCATTAGGCAGAATCCAAGTGATCATCATTGTTCTGAGTAATAACCCTACATGAATCTTGTTATAATTTTACTGATTCTTGGGATTTTAACTGTGGTCTAGTCTGACACTTGAAAAACTACAGCTAAGAAGATCAAAAGAATTCTTGTTTGGAACCTCACACTGAACACAAATCACAGTTGTTGATCTGATCATTTGGGTCAACTATGTAGATGCCTGGTACAAACCTATTCTCTTATCAGACTACTTGGAATCAAGTTACTGGTTAAGTTGTACACCCAAGATTGGAAATATTTCTGCCTGGACTCACCTTAATGCCATATTTGACAATGCATCCATCAACATAGACTGGACACAGAATTTAAAAAATCTGTATTTTTGAATCAGAGACTACCATTGTATAAAGTATTTATGACTCGTAAAATTGGATGTTTTTGTCTTCTGGTTGACTACATTTTGTCTTCTGGTTGACTACATTTGATCTTTGAACCAGTATTGGGGTTATAAATGGTATCTTACGGCTGTTGATATTTGTTCCAGTTATCATGTTGCTATTACAATATAATCCACTGATTCTGGCTACATACTTATGCCTTGTGAAACTAACTTGCAGTTTTCAGTTTTCCATACCATCTTCACTCTGATAATAGTGTGACTTTAATAACCAATATCACCTAGAATTAGGCTAAAAGTCAAGGTGTTTGATAGCTCTTCCATGCTTTTCTCATCCACAGGCTTCTAGTATTGTTGAGTATTAGAATTGCCTCCTCCAAAATTGACTCAGAAAGATTTCTTGCTTTACTTCCTTCACCTACTTCTGGTCTGCACGCACTAGTAAGGCAATTTAGTTACCGAATGTCATTGCCTTAAGAAAGATATCACCTCTTCTTGGATGATTCTTGGATAATAATTAGGATGAAAAGGATGTAGTGTTACATAGATTTATGTTGAAAATTTGGGACTCCAATCTATCTTGACATGATAAATTTTTTTCTCTTATCAGTAACTCAGGGTCAATTGATTGATATACCTTCTGCATGACAGTATGTCAAAAAGGTTGCTAGATTTAAACATACTTTTTTTAGCTACCTTGGCCCTTTATTAAAACAATTTAGGAATATTGGCCTCTTGGTAGATTACACTGCTTAGTAAGTTACCCTCAGTGGCAAATATGCTTACATAGACCAATGTTTGAAACATAATGCTTTAATGTAAATATTATAAAAATGTCTTTCTCACTAAAACATATGACTGTTCTGAATAAAATATTTCTATGCAAGAAGGGAATTATTGGAAAAATGGTGAAATCATAGCTATCAGAATAGGAAGTTCTGATTTGTAGTGGTGAAGGAAAACCAATAGCTCAAGCACCTGGAATGGATGGAGGCAGTATGAACATGAATGCTGTTTTGTTTTCTTTTTCAAGAGTCCATGGAGATTTTCACATGTAAAACAGTGTCCCAGTGCATGAGGGACACTTTCAATCTGTACCACAGATTGATGCAAGTCCTACTTGGGAGGCCCTAACAATAATAAACAATACTATATTTACTTGGCACAATTTACATCCTAGACTATACTTATTTTGTGGAAATTATGCATTAGCTTGATTCTCTCTCAATTATATGACTTGTACTTCAGGGCGATCCTAAGAGAACCACAGGTGTTTAAAGAAACACCACCAGTAGATTATGTAGTACTCAGATGACTATGGTAATCTCTTCAAATCAAGGCTACCCTTACATAGAAAAGCTTCCTGGAAGGAAAAGTAGCTCATTTATATGCAACCTATAGACAGGTATCCCAATGAAGGGAGTCATCCAGTAAGAAAGTGGTTAAAAAAAATTGTTCCTGACTTCAGATAAAATCATCAATAACATCACCTCCACCCCCAAAGACATTCAAGTACACTTCAACTTATTGACCAAGATTATTATGGATAACAAAATTGCCCTAGATTTTCTCCTTGTGGACAAGACAGAGTCTGCACAATCACTAAAAAAATTCAGTTCTACCTGGATTAATGCTTTGGACCAACAGGGAAGGTCAAGATAACAATTTATGGAGAAAGCTGCATAGCCTTCTAAGGTAGACTCCAGTGTTTCTAAATTGTTTTTCAGTTGGTGAGTTCTGTTCTCTTGAAAGCATTGTTGATGTCAATAATGCAGGATTGGCGTTGGCCAAATTGAAGCAATCTCCTTCCAGCCTTTGTTGGTCACATTTATCAGAATGCAGATGTCTTTGTATACTCCTGGGAAAATGCAATAAGAATCCAGGTTTATGTAGGACTAAGGGATGGATTTTGTTACAAGTGAAGTCCTCTTGAGTCTCTTGCATTGTTGATAAGGTGTTTGCATTGAAAATACTCTTGAAGAAGACAGTGCTGTCCTCTGGAAAAAAAAAATGAAAGGCCGGGTATGTTTATAGACTTGAAAGATAGAAATAAAGCTCTAGATGATGTCTGCAGCAGTGGCTATGCTGAATGAAATGCTGAATGAAATGCTGAATACCCATTATAATTATTTTTTTCAGTTTTGTATACTCAAAAGTTTCTCTCCTATAATAAAACTCACTGCATGTTCAGGTGTCACCTGACCCTCTTTCTATCACCTTCTAGGAGTAGGAGCTTGAAAAAGCAGCATGATGTCATTCTGGCTAGCACTATTGCTGTGAGTAATAAAATATTCTTCTCTTACCGGGAAGTCTTGTTTCTTCTTTCAGCCTCTGTGAAACTGTGGCAGACTAACTTGTTAGTTATGTTAAAATATGTTAAATATGTTAAAATCTCAGACCCTTTCCAGTTCTTGGCAGTTTATACAAATTTCTCTAATGGATCTTCTTAAATTCAAAACTTTGTCATCACAGGACATTTGGTTATGTAGGTTTTTATTTTTTTATTTCCATAAGTTATTGGGGAACAGGTGGTGTTTGGTATGAGTAAGTTATTTAGTGATGATTTGTGAGATTTTGATGAACGCATCACCCAGGCACTACACATTGCACCTTATTAGTAGTCTTTTATCCCTCACCCCTTTCCCACCATTTTTCCCTGTCCCCCTAGAGTCCATGTGTCATTCTTAATGCCTTTGCATCTTGGTAGCCTAGCTCCCAGTAATGAGTGAGAACATATGCTGTTTGGTTTTTCACTCCTGAGTTACTTCACCTAAAATAAGTCTCCAGTCTCATCCAGGTCACTGCAAATGCCATTAATTCATTCCTTTTTATGGCTGAGTTGTATTCCATTTTATATGTGTTTACATGCACGCGCGCGCACACCCACATGCACGCACACACCCCACAGTTGATTGATGATTTATCCACTCATTGATTGATGGGCATTTGGGTTGCTTCCACATTTTTACAATGAGAATTGTGTGCTATGTGTATGCAAACATCCTTTCTGTATAATGATTTACCTTCCTCTGGATAGATGACCAGTAGTGGAATTGCCGGCTCAAATGGTAAATCTACTTTTAGTTCTCTAAGAAATCTCTACCGTTTTCTGTAGTGGTTGTACTAGTTTACATTCCCACCAGCAATGTAGAAGTGTTCCCTGTTCACTGCATCTACACCAACTTCTGCTATTTTCTGATTTTTTGATTACAGCCATTCATGCAGGAGTAAAGTGGTATCACATTGTGGTTCTGATTTATGTTTCCCCAATCGCTAGTGATGTTGAGCATTTTTTCATATGTTCTTTCGCTATTTGTATATCTGTTATTGATAATTGTCTATTCATGTCCTTAGACCACATTTGGATGCCGTTGTTTGTTTTTTTGTTGTTGTTGTTGATTTGTTTGCGTTCATTGTAGATTACAGATATTAGTCCTTTGTCAGACGTAGAGATTGTAAAGATCTTTTCCCACCCTGTGAGTTGTCAGTTTACTTTGCTGACTGTTGGATTTGCTGTGCAAAAGCTCTTTAGTTTAATTAAGTCCCAGCAATTTATCTTTGTTTTCATTCCATTCGCTTTTGGATTCTTGGTCAAGAAATCCTTGCGTAAGCCAATGTCTAAAAGGGGTTTTCCAATGTTATCTTCTAGAATTTTTACATTTTTAGGTCTTAAGGTCCTTAATCCATGTTGAATTGATTTTTATATAAGGTGGGAGATGAGGATCATTTCATTCTCTTACATATGCCTAACCAATTATCCTGGCACCGTTTGTTAAAAAGTGTGTCCTTTCCCTACTTTATGTTTTTGTTTGCTTTGTTGAAGATCAGTTGGCTGTATTTGGGTTTATTTCTGAGTTCTCTATTCTGTTTCACTGGTTTATATGACTGTTTTTATACTAGTACCATGCTGTATGGGTGACCACGACCTTATAGTATAGTTCAAAATCAGGTAATGTTATGCCTCCAGATTTGTCTTTTAATTGTGTTTGTGCTTGTTTTTGTTTTTTTCTTAGTCTTGCTTTGGTTCTACCAGCTCTTTTTTGGTTCCATATGAATTTTAGGGTTGTGCTTTTCTAATTATGTAAATAATGATGGTGGTGTTTGATGGAAATTGTATTGAATTTGTAGATCAATTTTGGCAATATGGTCATTTTCACAATATTGATTCAGCCATCAGTGAGCATGGAATGTGTTTTCATTTGTTTGTGTCATTCATGATTTTTTTCCAGCAGTATTTTGTAGTTTTCCCTGTAGAGATCTTTTACCTCCTTCAATAAGGTAGATTCCTAAATATTTTATTTGCAGCTATTGTAAAAGGGGTTGAGTTCATTATTTGATTCTCAACTTGGTCACTGTTGGTGTATAGAAGAGCTACTAATTTGTGTACACTAATGTTGTATCCAGAAACTTTGCTGAATTCTTTTATCAGTTCTAGGAGCTTTCTGGAACAGTCTTTATGGTTTTCTAAGTAAATTATCATATCATCAGCAAACAGTGACAGTCTGACTTTCTCTTTACCAATTTGGATGCCATTTATTTATTTCTCTTTTCTGATTGCTCTGGCTAGGACTTCCAGTACTATGTTGAAGAGGAGTGGCGAGAATAGGAATCCTTGCCTTGCTCCAGTCATCAGAGGAAATGGTTTCAATTATCCTCATTTAGTATTATGTTGGCTGTGGGTTTGTCATAGATTTCCCTTGTATGCCTATTTTGCTGAGAGTTTTCATCATAAAGAGATGCTGGATTTTGTTTAATGCTTTTTCTGCATCTATTAAGATAATAATGTGATTTTTGTTTTTAAATTGTGCTTATGTGGTGTTATCACATTTATTGACTGGCATTTGTTAAACCACATCGGTATCCCTGGTATGAAACCAGCTTGATCATGTTGAATGATCTTTTTGATATGTTTTTGGATGCAGTTGGCTAGTATTTTGTTAATCATTTTAGCATCTAAATTCATTAGGGATATTGTTCTCTAAATTTCTTTTTTGGTTATATCCTTTTCTGGTTTTGGTATTAGGATGATACTGGTTTCATAGAATAATTTAGGGAGGGTTCCCTAATTCCCTATTTTGTGCAATAGTGTTCATAAGATTGGTACCAATTATTCTTTGAATGTCTGGTATAATTCTGCTGTGAATCTGACTGGTCCTGGATTTTATAGCTGGTAACTTTTTAATTACCATTTCAACCTTGTTGCTTGTTATTGGTCCGTTAAGGGTATCTCATTCTTTCTAAGGTAGGAGGGTTGTATCTTTCCAGGAATTTATCCATCTCTTCTAGGTTTTCCATTTTATGTGTATAAATGTGTTCACAGTAGCTGTGAATACTTTTGTATTTCTATGGTGCCAGTTGTAATATCTCCTGTTCTATAATTGAGCTTATTGGATATTCTTTCTTCCTTTCTTCATTAATCTTGCTAATGGTCTATCGTTTTTATTTATCTTTTCAAGGAACCAGCTTTTTGTTTAATTTATCTTTTGTATTTTTGTTGTTGTTGTTTCCATTTCATTTGGTTCTGCTCTGATCTTGGTTATTTCCTTTCCTCTGTTGGGTTTGGATTTGGTGTGTTTTTATTTCTCTGGTTCCTTAAGGTGTGATCTCAGATTGTTTGTGCTGTTTGAGGCTTTTTGATGAAGGTGTTTAGGGCTAAGAACTTTTCTCTTAGCACCACCTTTACTGTGCCCCAGAGGTTTTGAGTGGTTATGTCACTATTTTCATCTGTAAAAAAAAAAAAATTTAATTTCCATTTTGATTTTATTTTTGACCCAGTGATCATTCAGCAGCAGATTATTTAATGTCCATGTATTTGCATGGTTTTCTAGGTTTCTTTTGGAGTTGATTTTCCAGTTTTATTCCACCATGGTCAGAGAGTACTTGATAGAATTTCAATTTTCTTAAATTTTTTGAAACTTGTTTTGTGGTCTATTATATGGTCTATCTTGGGGAAAGTTCCATGCACTGTTGAATAGAATATATAGTCTGCGGTTGTTGGATGGAATGTTCTGTGTTTATCTGTTAAATCCATTTATTCCAGGGTAGAGTTTAAAGTCATTGTTTCTTTGTTAATTTTTTGTCTTTATGGCCTCTCTAATACTGTCAGTGGAATACTGAAGTGTCCCATTATTATTGTGTTGTGGTCTATCTCTTTTCTTTGGTCTGTTAGTATTTATTTTATAAATTTTGGAGCTCCACTATTAGGTACACATACATTTGGGAATGTGGTATTTTCCTGATGGACAAAGCCTTTTATTATTACATGATGCCCCTCTTTGTCTTTTTTAACTGCTTTTGCTTTAAAGGTTGTTTTGTCTGATATAAGAATAGATAGCCCTGCTCACTTTTAGTGTCCATATACATAAAATGCCTTTTATCCATCCCTTTATCCTAAGATTGTATGAATCTTTATGTGTTAGGTGAGTTTCTTGAAGGCAGCAAATGGTTGGTGAATTCTTAGCCATTCTGCAATACTGTATCTTTTAATTGGAGCATTTAGACCATTTACATTCCTGTTAGTATTAAGATGTGAGGTATCATTCCATTTATTGTGCTATTTGTTGCCTGTACACCTGAGTTTCTTTTTCTTGTTTTTGTTTATTTCAGTTGTATTTTTGTTTTATAGGACCTGTGAGATTTATGCTTTAAAAAGTTTCTGTTTTGTTATGTTTCCAGAATTTGTTTCAAGATTTAGAGCTCCTTTTAGCAGTTGTTGTAGTGGTGATGTGGTAATGGCAAATTCTCTCAGCATTTGTTTATCTGAAAGACTGTATCTTTCCTTCGTATATGAAGCTTAGTTTTGCTGGATACAAAATTCTTGGCTGATAATTGTTTTGTTTGAGAAGGCTGAAGATAGGACTCAAATCTCTTCTAGCTTGTAGGGTTTCTGCTAAGAAATCTGCTGTTAATCAGACACGTTTTCCTTTATAGGTTACCTGGTGCTTTTGTCTCATGGCTCTTAAGATTATTTTTCGTCATCTGAACTTTAAATAACTTGATGACAGTGTGCCTAGGCAATGAACTTTTTGTCATGAATTTCCCAGGTGTTCTTTGTGCTTCTTGTATTTGTATGTCTAGGTCTCTAAAAAGGCCAGGGAAGTTTTTCTCAATTATTCCCCCAAGTATATTTTCCAAACTTTTAGATTTTTAGATTTCTCTTCTTCCTCAAAAACACTGATTATTCTTAAATTAGGTCATTTAATGTAATTCCAGACTTCTTGGAGGCTTTGTTCATATCCTCTTATTTTTTTTATTTTCTTTTTGTTGGATTGGGTTAATTCAAAGACCTTGTCTTCAAGTCCTGAATTTATTTATTCTACTTGTTTAAGTCTATTGCTGAGACTTTCCAGAGCATTTTGCATTTTTTATAAGTGTGTTTAATGTTTCCTGAAGTTTTGATTGTTGTTTAGTTGTGCTATGAATTTCCTTGAATATTTTTCCCTGATAACTTGCCTCAGTCTACCCACCTCCCAGATGCAAAAGCAAATACGGCTTTCCTTTTTTCCCTCCTGTGGAATCTGCATGCCAGCTTCACCCCTTCCGCTGAGTTCTAGCCAGGAGGTTTCTGGATCAGTTCAAATTATTATGAAGTTCAGCAGAAGACTTCCTTCTCCCTGTGGCCTTTTCCTAGTACCTCTGGGCACCCTCTTGAAGAACATCTGTAAGGCCAGGCAAAAATGGCTTGCTAAGGGACCAGTGAACTCCTAGGGCTTTTCCCACTGTTTTCTCTTCCCCTGTATTTCACATTGCTCTCTAAAATGACCCAGCTCCAGGTAAGGTCAAAGTCTTTTCTGTAATCTAGGCCTTCAGTTTCCCCAGTTGGGGAGGTGTGTTTTCAGGGGCAGATAATCTCCCTTTTCCACCTCCACTGTTTGGGCACTCACAGTATTTGGGCTGTCCCCTGGGTCCTGCAGGAGCAATCTGCTTCTTTCAGGGGTTTGTGGGTCCTTTCAGGATTCTTGCAGTCATTTTCTTCAGGATTTATTCCAGTCATTTGGAGCAAAAATGCACGATGCAAGCCTCTTCACCCAGCTCTCTCCATCGAATTGGAGATGCAATCTAGTCTTACTTGTAGTTCACCATGATCCATGGCCCTCTAGGTTTTCTTTATTTTTTTATTTTGCTTCTCTCATATTTCTGAATGCCATTCTCCAAAAATGACGACTTTATTTCTCCATTACAAAAATTTCATAGAGTGATGAAGTTATAGCAGAACAAAGGAAAAACAAAATGAAGAAGATTGGATCTGACTTTTGATGAAAGCCTTAGGGAAGTGAGATTGGGTTGCAATGTAGTAGGAGGCTTAGGACCTCCCCTGTGGGGATAAAATAGATTGTTTACAACTTGGAAGTAGAAAATCTTAAGAAGGCAGGTCCATGGGCATAAAGAGAAGAATATGTGGGTTGTAAGTCAGGTCAAAGAGATTTTAATTCTCTGAGGAAATTACCTCTGTTTTACTTGCTATTTACTATTTATTGGGGTGTAGTCTCCACAAAGTTAGATATCATCTGGCAGATTTTTTTTCAGTAAAAAGGTTACCCCTATGTATATGTTTTATTGTGATTTTGTCTGTCATAAGTAAATATATCTGCTCTTAGAATGTTTCCCTTATTTCTCCATTCTCTACCTTATGATCCTAGTGGATGAGAAAATTAAGACTGGAAAATCTTACTCTCCACTGGCTGGAGCAGATGAGTTAATGATGGCTACCCATCTAACTGAGCCTTCTATGAGACAGACACCTTTATATCAAGCTCCTCCATGTTAATACCACCACATAAGCCCTACTTTTAGGAGCAAAGCCTGCAGCTATCAAGCTCTTCTTCTTATGGCTGACTAGATTTAAGTGTTTTGCTTTTGTTTGGGTAGAGCAAAGTATAGGAGTTACTACTGGCTTCAGCTAATCAAGTTAGTTTAATTGTTTCATGTTTTTGCATCTCTTTAATTGTTTCAGAATCTGGAGAGGAGATAGAGATTAAGAAAAAATTGTAAAGCATAGATATATGGCAACAAATGGTATACGTCTTCTGCATGTACAGTAGCATTGTATAATTGAAATACCCAGGAGATTTTTATCCTCCTTGTGACACCTCTCTGTTTTACATGTTATTTACATTTATTAACACCCAGCTATCCATGACATTAGACGTTAACTTGTAGGGTTTTTTTTTGTTCAACAGAGAAAATAATTGCAGTGTTTATGGTTTGCATTAGCTTGTTTGCTATCTAACCTATCTCACTGCAACATTCTCCATCAGTATCGGTAAATAGTATTTCACAAATGTGCACAGAAACAGTTTTACCATCTCAAGAGTTCTCATAGTAATGAGTTAAAGAATCATGTTTTTTTTTAACGATCATTATTTTTTATTTATCTTTACATCCTCAATGCTGGCAAGAGTTGCTGTTGCTTACCAAACATTTGTTCAGATCAGGTAAGTGGAAAAAATTGTCATTTGCTTTTTCAAGCCATGCTTTTCTGTGATATTCTGATACTAGTTAAACATACACAACAAATGTATTTTAAAGTAATGCAGCATCCCCTTCATAACTGCTTCCAGGATGAGTCTGGGAGTACTTCAGTTTGAACACAGTGTTAGTGGTTTAGGTATGAGCTCTCACAGGGAACATTTTGTATTTTATGGGTGTTTTCAGAAAAAATAACAGTCATGATAAGAATTTTGAGCTCTTGAATTAAAAAAAATAGGTGAAGACATTTCTGGTGTTAGCATTTTAAGACCTTTAAAACAGAACTTATTACTTGAAATAACCTTGCCTAGGATAAGTCCTACATTCACAAGGAGAAAAGAAAAAATTTCCTCATAGCTTATGAATTTTCTCTTATGAGTGAGTGGTTGCGTTCATTCAGGGATAGAATCAATAAAAGGCTAAAAGTTTAAAATCTCCTAATATTTAAGGAAATAGATCCTAAGTAGATTTCCTTAGGTTAAGAGAGCATTTTAATGGTTCTGCAATGCTTAAGAAAGCCAAGAGATATTTTGGTGCTTTAATTTAAAACTAAAACTCTTACAGACATTAACTTAATGTAGGTTTAAGATAATTTAGGAGAGATGAAAAGAGAAGGACTATGTGGGTATATGGAGTGGGGATAAAAAGAAAGACAGAAACAAGGAGTAAACAAGAAACAGACAGACATAGAAGTAAGCTGTACACAGCCAGCTAGAAGTTTGTATGGTGAGAACTTTTAAGACATAGACAAGTGATATTCAGTTTTAAGTTAGCGCCTACACTATCCACTGCTTTAATCCTCTGAAGTTACTGCAAACAAGAATAACAAACAAAAATTGAATTTATTTGGAAAAAAAGAAGGAAAAGAAGAAAAGAGGTGAAAAAAATAATGCATTTTAATTTTTTATTTTATTTTTTTTGAGATGGAGTCTTATTCAGTTGCCCAGGAGTGCAGTGGTATAATCTTGGCTCACTGCAACCTCTGCCTTCCAGGTTCAAGTGATTTTCATGACTCAGCCTCCCAAGAGCTGGGACTACGAATACATACCATCATGCTTGGCTAAGTTTCGTATTTTTAGTAGAGATGGTAGAGATGCGGTTTCATCATGTTTGCCAAACTGGTCTCAAACTCCTGATCTCAAGTGATAGGACTCCCAAAGTGCTTGGATTACAGGTATGAGCCACCACCTCCAGCCAAGATAATGCATTTTGAAAGAAGTATTACCAAAATGCAGGTGTAGAATGCTATCAGAACAGGACATGGAGCCTAATATGTCTGGGAGAAACATATTTCCTGAGAATCCCTGTATGCAGGCTGAGAAATTGCTCCCTGTCACTTGCAGGATGCTCCAAATGAACTGCAGATGTCATCCTTAGAATCGATGAAAGAGTAATCATGATATTCTGAAGAACACAGAAATGTATACTCACCAAATTCGTTTAAGTCTCAAATCTTTTAATAAAGATTTGAGACTTAAACGAATTTGGTGAGTATAAATTTGAGAATTTCCCCTTTAATATTATTAATCTGTACTGGACATTTATACTTACCAGTTTTATGTTGGCTGGAATATCTGTTTTGCAGTGTTTCCTTTACCTCAATAATGATGTAGAAGTTTTCTTCTCAGTCACTTTGCAAACCAGGGACCTCATCCAGGGATGCCCTGCCTAGGCCCCACTCAGCCACGCTGGCATGCTTCATCTCACCTTTGTTATAGCTTGTACCCATGTTCAGTGGTTCCTGAGCTCTTGCACAGTGCCCAAGAAAAATGAAGATATGATGGACACTGAAGTGTGAGGAGGGCAGAGAAGAATTTATTGAACAATGAATTGGCTTTCAGCAGAAAGCAGACACGGGAGTGGTCCCCCTACCCGAAGGTGGGAAAGCTCCCCACCCCTTGTGGCTCGATCTAGGGCCTTTTATGGACTCAGAATAGGGAGTGTGTGCCAGTTGGTTTATGGGTATGAAGAAAAGGTTAAAGGGAAGACAATGCTCAAGGTTGGGCATGACAGTGTAGAAAACCAGTTAGGAAAGGGTAGGTATATGTAAAATAGATGAAGGGTGAGGGTCAATCCGAGCAAAGAGGCGGAAAGAAAACACAATTCTCAGTCTGGTCTGAGGAATTAACTCATAGCTTGGCTTTCAGGCTTTAAACTCTTTTTAGCTTGGAGGTGGGGTTTCACCAGGGACCTGCCCCATCTGCCTAGGCACTTGGTTGCCTCCTGCTGCTCTCAGCAAGACTCTGAGGCCATTTATGTTAGTGGTAAATAGATATAACAACTTAATATTTTTAGAAAGTAACACTCATTCCTTTATAAATAAATTAATCCATGTTTATCTTATTCCTCTAGAGAGATGTAAGTTCAGCATAAATGACATAATTAATATCCTTTGAGGGTAATTTATTATTTCTCTAGGCACTATTACATTTATATCTATTTTCTAGAAAAGCTTACTGCTATCACATGCAAAAAGACTATTGTGCAATTTATTAGAAAGGATAGACTGGTTAAAATATAATCTTTCTTAGAAGTTCCATTCTTCCATAAAATCCGTTAATATTCTTATTTGAATGAATGTGACACATCCAGAGCTTAAAAATACAACGTGCAAAATGCTCTCACCTTTAATCTGCATGAGTAGTGAGATCAGAGGGAGAAAACTCCTTTAGTTTTTGTGAATTATTCTTAAATGACTTATTCTTCTTGCATGACAATATGAAATTGAATTCAACATTTAAATCCCTTAACACACACACACACACGCGTGCGCGCGCGCGCACACACACACACACACACACACACACAGAGCTATTTAAAAGGAATCATAGAACACAGAGAGACAAATGATGAACTTTGAAATGAAAATGTGAACTTCCCACTACTTTTTTTTTCCATTTAAAAAGAACTTTAATGAATACTGTCTAATCCTTGTTTGTTCAAGAAATAGTTATTGATGCATACTCTGTTGGACACAGCATTAATACTGGAGACAAAGAGTTGAGTAACAGAGTTTCTACATTTGAGATGTGTACAGTCTAATAAGAATGAATATGCATATATATATATATATATATATATATATATATATATATATTCAGTGAACTCCTTTTGCAGAGGAAGTAATTAAAACTAAATGCTGGTGAGGCCTAAATATCTTACACTTACTTAGCTTCCAGGAGACAGAGACAGGACTTGATTCAATTCCTGATCTGAGATTCTTCTAGTCATAGTACTATGACTTTCTCTTTTTTTCAAATTTCAATAGCCTTTGGAATACAAATGCTTTGTGGTCACATGGATGAATTCTACAGTGGTGAATTCTGAAATTTTAGTGCACCCATACCTGAGCAGTATGTTCTGTACTCAATATGTAGTCTTTTATTCCTCATTTTACCTCTCAGCTACTCCCACCAGAGTCCCCAAAGTCCATTAAATCACTTTATATGTCTTTGAGTCTTCACAGCTTAACTCCCACTTACAAGTGAGACTATACAATGTTGAGTTTTCCATTCTTGAGTTACTTCACTTAGAATAATGGCCTCCAGCTCCATCCAAGTGGCTGCATAGATATTATTTTGTTCTTTTTTATGGCTGAATAGTATTCCATATTTTCTTTATCCACTCATTGGTAGGTGGTCACTTAGGTTGGTTCCATATCTTTGCAATTATGGATTGCACTGCTATAAAAGTGTGTGCTTGTGTCTCTTTGACATAATGACTTCTGTTCTTTTGTGTAGATACCTTGTTGTGGGGTTGCTGAATTGAATGGTAGATCTACTTTTAGTTTTTTAAGGAATGCTCATACTATTTTCAATAGAGGTTGTACTAAGTTACAGTCTCACTAGCAGTGTAAAAGTGTTCTTTTTCACCACATCCACACTGACATCTATTGTTTTTTGACTTTTGAATTATGACCATTCTTGCATGAGTAAGGTGGTATCCCATTGTGGTTTTAATTTGTATTTTATTGATGATTAATGATGTTGAGCATTTGTCATGCTTCTTCGCCATTTGTATATCTTCCTTTGAGACACATCTATTCATGTCTTTTGTCCACTCTTGATTACGTTGTATATATTTATCTTGCAGACTTGATTGTATTTCTTGTAGATTCTGGATACTGCTTCATCAGAGGCATAGTTTGCAAATATTTTCTTACATTCTATGACTTGTCTGCTTACTCTGCTGATTATTTCTTTTGCTGTGCAGAAGCTTTTTAGTTAAATTAGGTCCCTTCTATTTATTTTGGTTTTGTTGTATTTGCTTTTGGGGTCTTAATAAGTATTTGGTCCATCTTAAGTTGATTTTTGTACAAAGAGAGATAGGGATCCAGTTTCATTATTGTATATGTGGCTTTCCAGTTTTCCTAGCACCATTTATTGAATAGGGTGTCCTTTCCCCAATTTATGCTTTTGTATGCTTTGTTGAAGATCAGTTGGCTGTAAGTACTTGGCTTTATTTCTGGGTTCTCTATTCTGTTCCATTGGTCTACATGCCTATTTTTTTTTCCATTTGAAAACACAGCTAATTTCTTACTATGAAAGTACTATGATTACTTTCATAGTAATAATAGATGATACAAACAAATAGAAACAAATTCGTAGTTTTCTTTGTAGAGATCTTTTACCTTCTTGGTTAACCATATTTCTAGGTAGTTTGGTTTTTTTGCAGCTACTATAAAGGGGATTGAGCTCTTTATTTGAATCTCATATTAGTTGTTGTTGATGTATAGCAGTGCTACTCATTTGTGTACATTCACTTTGTAAACTGAGATGTTAATGAATTAATTTATCAGATCTAGGAGCTCTTTAGATGAGTCTTTAGGGTTTTCCAACTATGCAATTGTATCACGAGTCAATGGGAGTAGTTTGACTTTCTCTTCTCCAATTTGAATGCTCTTTATTTCTTGCTCCTGAGTGATTGATCTCTAGGACTTCCAGTACCAAGTTGAATAAATGTGATGAACTTTCTATGCCTAGTTGCTTGAGGGTTTTCATCATAAAAGCATGCTAGATATAATCAAATGTTTTCTCTGCACCTATTGAGATTATTATATTTTTTAAAATTATGTTTATATGATGTATCACATTTGTTGACTTGTGTATGTTAAACCATTCCAGCATCCCTGGGATGAAACCCACTTGATCATGATGCATTATCTTTTTGATATGCTATTGGATTTGGTTAGGTAGTATTGAGGGTTTCTGCATTTATGTTCAGCAGGGATATTGGTCTGTAGTTTTCTTTTTTTCTTATGTATTTTTTTTTGGTTTTGGTGTTAAGCTAATGTTGGTTTCATAGGACAATTCAGAGAGGATTCTCTGTTTATCTTTTGGAATAGTTTAAGTAGAATTGCAATCAATTCTTCTTTGAATGTTTGGTAGAATCCACAGCTGTGTATCCATCTGGCCCTGTACTTGTTTTATGTGGGCATTTTAAAGTTAGTGATTCAGTAATTCTGTTTGTCATTGGTCTCTTTTGGGTTTCAATTTCTTCTTGATTTAATCTGGTGGGGTTGTATTTTTCCAGGAATTAATCTATTTCCTATAGATTTTCTAGATTATGTGAGTAAAGGTGCTCATAATAGTCTCAATCTTAAATATTTCTGTGGAATTGGTTGTAATGTCTTTTATTTCTAATTGAGGTTATTTGGCTCTTCTTTCTTTGGTTACTATCACTAATGATCTATAGATTTTGTTCATCTTTGTAAAGAACCAGATTTTTGTTTTATTTTGTATTTCTTTTTGTTCCAATTATATTTAGTCCTTCTTTGATCTTTTTTTTTTCCCTCTCTGCTAGCTTTGAGTTTGGTTTGTTCTTGTTTCTCCAGTTCTTTGAAATATAACATTAGGTTATCAATTTGTGCTCTATCAGACTTTTTAAGGTAGACATTTAACACTATGAACTTTCCTCTCAACACTACTTTTTCTGTATTCCAGAAGTTTCGATAACTTGTGAAACTATTATTCATTTAAAAGGATTTTTAAATTTCCCTCTTGATTTCACTGTTAACCCCTAAATTATTCAAGACCACATAATTTAATTTTATTTATTTGTATAGTTTGACAGTTTTGCTTGGAGTTGACATCTAGTTTTTTTTTTTTCTTTTTTCTTTTTTATTCATTAACTTTCATTACTTTAAGTTCTGGGGTACATGTGCAGATCATGAAGGATCGTTACATAGGTATATACATGCCATGGTGGTTTGCTGCATTAATCCCCCCATCACCTACGTTAGGTAGTTCTCCTAATGTTATCCCTCCCCAATCCTCCCACCCCCTGGTAGCTCTCCACTAGACCCCTAACCCCCAACTGGCCCTGATGTGTGATGTTCCCTCCCTGTGTCCATGTGTTCTCATTGTTCAGCAACCACTTATGAGTGACAACATGAAGTGTTCTGTTTTCTATTCTTGTGTCAGTTTGCTGAGAATAATGGTTTCCAGCTTCATCCATGTCCCTGCCAAGGACATGAACTCATCCTTTTTTATGGTTGCATAGTATTCCATGGTGTATATGAGTAACATTTACTTTATCCATGGGCATTTGGGCTGGCTCCAAGTCTTTGCTATTGTAAACAGTGCTGCAATGAACACTCATGTGCATGTGTCTTTATAGTAGAATAATTTATAATCCTTTGGGTATATACCCAATAATGAAATTGCTGGGTCAAATGGTGTTTCTACTTCTAGATCCTTGGGGAATTGCCACACTGTCTTCCACAATGGTTGAACTAATTTAATTTACCCTCCCACCATCAGTGAGTGTAAAAGTGTTCCTATTTCTCCACATCCTCTTTAGTATCTGTTGTCTCCAGATTTTGGTCACCATTCTAACTGTCATGAGATGGTATCTCAATGTGGTTTTGATTTGCATTTCTCTAATGACCAGTGAGGATGAGCATTTTCCATATGTTTATTGGCTGCATAAATGTCTTCTTTTGAAAAGTGCCTGCTCATATCCTTTGCCTACATTTTGATGGGGTTGTTTTTCTTGTAAATTTGTTTAAGTTCTTTGTAGATTCTGGATATTAGCCCTTTGTCAGATGGGTAGATTGCAAAAATTTTTACCCATTCTTTTGGTTTGAGGTTCACTCAAATGATTATTTCAATTGCTGTGCAGAAGCTCTTAAGTTTAATTAGATCCCATTTGTCTATTTTGGCTTTTGTTGCCATTGCTTTTTGTGTTTTAGTCATGGCCTATGCCATGAAGTCCTCAATGGTATTGTCTTGGTTTTCTTCTAAGGTTTTTATGGTGTTAGATCTTATGTTTAAGTCTTTAATCCATCTGGAGTTAATTTTTGTATAAGGTATAAGGAAGGGGTCCAACTTCATATTTCTGCACTTGGGTAGCCAGTTTTTCCAACACCATTTATTAAACAGAGAATCTGTTCCCCATTGCTTGTTTTTTGTCAGGTTTGTCAAAGATCAGATGGTTGTAGATGTGTGGTGTTGCCTCTGTGGCCTCTTTTCTGTTCCATTGGTTCATATCTCTATTTTGGTACCAGTACCAGGCTCTTTTGGTTACTGTAGCCTTGTGTTATAGTTTGAAGTCAGGTAGTGTAATGCCTCCAGCTTTGTTCTTTTTGCTTAGGATTGTCTTGGCCATGTCGGCTCTTTTTTGGTTCCGTATGTAGTTTAAGGTGTTTTTTTCCAGTTCTCTGAAGAAAGTCAATGGTAGCTTGATGGGGATAGCATTAAATCTATACTTACTTTGGGCAGTATGGCCATTCCATTGTGGTCTGAAACGTATTTGATATAATTTTAATTTTCTTAAATTTATTGAGACTTGTTTTGTGGCCTATCATATTGTCTATCTTGAAGAATGTTCCATGTGCTGACGAAATAACTGTATATTCTGCAGATGGGTGGAATGTTCTGTAAATGTTCTGTAAATATGTGTTAAGTGTATTTTTTCTACAGTATAGTTTAAGTCTGTTGTTTCTATGTTAACTTTCTGTCTTGATGATCTGTTCAGTGCTGTCAGTAGAGTATTACTGTGTTGCTATTTATTTCATTTATTTGGTCTAGTAGAAATTGTTCTATAAATCTAGGCGGTCAAGTATTAGGTGTATAAAAATTTAAGACTAATAGTTTCTTGTTGTATTGATCCTTTTATCATTATATAACACCCTTCATTGTTTTTATTGTTGTTGCTTTAAATTCTGTTTTGTCTGATATGAGAATAGCTAATCCTGCTTGCTTTTGGCTTCCATTTGTGTGAAATACCTGTTTTTTCACTCTTTTACCTTAAATTTATAAAAATTAATATGTTGAATTTGTTAAAGACAGAAGGTATTTGGTTTGTGGCTGTATTAATTCCACCATTCTGTATCTTTTAAGTGGAACATTTAGGCCATTTATGTCCATTGTTAATACTGAGATATGAGATACTGCTCTATTCATCATAATAGTTGTTATATAAATACTGTATTTTTTATGTTATTGTTTTATAGACACTATGAATCTTATGCTTCCAAGAAGATCCATTTTGGCACATATCAACCTTTTGTTTCAAAATTTAGAACTCCTTTTTGCATTTCTTGTAGTGATGGCTTGGCAGTGGCAAATATCCTCAGCATTTGTTAGTTGGAAAAAGATCTTATTTCTCCTTCATTCATGATGGATACAGAGTTAGTTTTGCCGAATACAAACTTTTTGACCATTATTCTGTTTAAGGAGGCTAAAAATAGGGTCCCAATCTCTTCTAGCTTGTAATGTTTCTTCTGAGAAGTGTGCTGTTAGTTTGATAGGTACTTTTTTATACCTTACCTGATGCTTTTGTCTCACAGCCCTTAAAATTATTTGTTTCACGTTGACTTTGGAGACTGATGACTAGATGCTTTGGTAATAATATTTTTGCAGTGAATTTCCCAGGAATTCTCTCAGCTCCTTTTATTAGGATATCTAAATCTGTAGCAAAGTCAAGGGAGTTTTCCTCAATTATTTCCTCAAATAAGTTGTCCAAAGTTTTACCCTTCTTTTCTCCCTCAGTAACACCAGTTAATTTTAGGTTTGGCTATTTACATTATCACATATTTCTTGGAGACTTTACTCATTTTCTTTGATTATTTTTTATCTTGGTATGATTCAAAAGGTTTGTCTTTGTGTTCTGAAATTCTTTATTTGGCTTACTCTAGTCTATTATTGAAACTTTCAGTTGAATTTTATATTGACCTGTTTCTTTTTTTTCCAGCAGTTCTGATTGTTTTTTATTTGTTTGAATATCTTTCTGAAATTTCTTTTTACTTATATCCTAAACTGTTGTGTTTTGTTTTGATTTTTTACATTGGTTTTTACCTTTCTCTGGTATTTTCCTTGAGTGGTTAAATAACTGACTTCCTAAATTCTTTATCTGGTACTTCGAAGATTTTATCTTGGTTTAGATTCATTGGTGGGGAGCTAGTTTGATCTTTTGAAGGTTTTGCAGAACTCCGTTTTGTCATATTACTAGAATTACTTTTCTGGTTCCTTCTCATTTGCATAGACTATTTCTTCTATTTGCTCTTGAATTTATTTTTTATTTGACTGTTTTTGTTCATTTCTTTTTTTTTTTTCTTTTTAAGGATGTGACTTTAATGTTTATACTTTTATAGTGTAATTTGGTTCTTGGTGCCTTTAGGTGTGAAACTCTGTATGAGTTCCTTGGTTATAAAGGGGATCTGTGTGATGGCTTTCTCAGATGCTGTGTGTTGTAGCTACATACTTGGTATGTGGGCAAGTTCACTATCCGGTGGGGTTGGTTGACCGAGGTATTTTGAAGCTTATTCTATTCTTCTGCTGTATTTACTTTTTATGTATTCAGCTTTTCTCCAATATTTTATTTACTGAGTCGATGGTTCAGTCTTTAGGCCAATAAGGGAGGTATCTCTGGGTAGGAACTGGTTGTAGCTAAAGCAGGTGGGTAGATGCAATACCCAATGATGGAGAGGTTCCAGCCTTGATAAAAGAACTGGGAAAGCTCCCGATTAGGTGCGCTAGGGTCTTATCAGGGTGAAAGATGAAAGCTATTTCAGCTTTCCTGCAGGGTCAGCAGGAAAGCTATCCACCTCCCAGCCTCACTCCTCTCCCAGTGTTTTGGCTATTCAGATGAGACAGGTCTCTTTTAGTCTGTAGGAATATTGCTGTTCCAACTGGAGAGGAATTGTGACTTTGTCTTCTGTGCAAGTCTGAACCCAGGCAGTGTTCCTCCTGTGGAAACACAGCCTCCCTGAAGTGTTCCAGAAAGGGTCCTATAGATGAACCCAAACCAACCTCTTGTGTGAGAAGTTCCAGTTGTGTCTGTATTGGTGGATGATGGGGCCAAAGAAGGCTCCTCCCTCAAGACTGTTCACAAGCATCGAGGCTGCCTGACTGATGGGTTAGAGGTGCTGACTTTTCCTGCTGAGCCCAGCACTGCAATTGTGTCTCTGTTAAAAGAAACTTGTCACCAGCAGAAAGATCTGGGACTCAAGGACTACCATCCAGATACTTTTGTTCCATGGGATGTTCCCTTGACATAGTGCTCTCCTGCTTCTCAAAGGAGAAGGATTTCCCGAGAGCCAGACTATAGTGATTGCTATTGCTTTTTTGGTTTTAGCCACGCAGTGAGGCTGCCACACTCCATGCTGGTGCTAAGGAGTGTCTATAAGGGATCTGGTGATGTGACCTGTCCTCAAGTTTCCCAGAAGCAGGTACTAGCACCAGTTCTGATGAGAGTGGCAGGGGAGTGATATATACTCTGCTAGATTCCTTGGCTGTAGATAGACTTAGTGTGCTGGCTTTCTTAAATGTTGGTTATAATAGTACTATACTTGTCAGCTGGACAGACTTGGGACTTCTCGTTAGCCAGTATGTCGCTAACAATGATGATAGCTGAGGTTACACATCAGTCTTCTCCTTTCTGGGCACAGTGTTGTTCTACCTAGACATGCTGTGAGGGACTGTGTCAGCTGACCTCCAGCAAGGAGGTGGTTTTTAGAAAACAGTAGCACTGCAGTAGCAGCAGTGGAATTTGAGCTTGCCCCCTCTTACCTAGGGGAGGTATTCTGGTTTCTCAGGCAGTGAGCAGGTCCATAATGTTCCCCCAAATTTATGTCCTTCTTCTAAGTTAACAGGGCAAATGAAGAGACACAGCCAGATGAAGACTGGGTCAGGTAGGTCTGTGCTCTGACTCTCCACATGCAGTGCAAGCAGCAGCCCCTTTGTGGGTCAGGGTGGGGTTCTCCAGTGTCTGAGGTAATGTTCCAGTTGGAATATAACTGTCTCTGCTGCACAGAAGAATTCTCACAGGGAGTGGGGAGTAGCAGGCAGCAGTAAACCTCCCCCAGCTTCCATGCTGTTGGCAAGGCTGGTCTCACTTCCACAGTGCTTTGCTAACAACACCGGGCTAAGTTCTAGCAGACTGGACTAAGAACTCAGAGTTGCCCCAGCTCATCAGCTTTCCTAATGGAGATAGCAACTGTGGTTTGTGGTCCACATCCTTCCCCATTCACTCACAAGCCCAGAATAGCTCCAGTGTTCCTGTCGGCAGCACACATCCCACTCACACCCTGGGTTCTGGCAAAGGGAGTTCATCTCCACTTGAGAATATATTGCAAATTTTAGTTGGGAGTTTCTTTCAACCTCTGACCCCCACCCAAGCTAGTTGGCTAACTTCACCAAGGTTCCTTGTGAGATAAAAAAAAAAAGGAATGATTTCCCTTGGTTCATGCCAGAGATTGGAAATACCTGCACAGCACTTCCTGCCACTGCCTCTACTTGTGTATTTCATGCCACTCCCTAAATCAGTTCCAGCTTTGGGTAGGGTTAAGCCCTTCCCACATGATCTGGATTTTCAGCTCCCCCAAGTGGGGATGTTTTCCCTGAAGGTAGTATCTCCCCCTCTTACTCTCTAGGGACTTAACAGTGTTTTACCTGTCTCACAATGTAGTCCACAGTTTTCCATTCCTTCAGAGGGTCTGCAGATTCAGTTTTCTGCTAAGTTTCTGTGTTGTTGCTTGGAAAAAAAAGTTCACAGTGTGAATCTCTAAACACTATTTTGTTCTTCCAAGAGGAGAGGCATGCTAACACTACCTCTAATCTGCCATATGGAAGAAAACAAAAACAAAACACTGTTTTTATAGAACAAAGACAGACTGGATTTCGATATCTACAGGTATTATTCAAGTTCAGTCAAGAAATGGAAGCCTCTCTAGCTACTTAGAGCCAGTGGATTATATAGGGAAATGATAACTTAATATTTCCCTGTTAGAAAATCTGACAAGCTAAGATCAGGGATTCCATAGGAATTGGAAAAGCAATATTTGCACGGCGCCTTCCAGTTTTCTCAGTTGCATATAATTTCAAAGTGGTCCTAGTAGAACCCTTAAAATTATGGGTACAATCTCTCATTGGCCAGTAGCTGAAACTTAGGTCCTTGCCTCAGGTAATAATGGCCTTCAGGGAATAATAGCTTTTTCTGTTTTCTCAATATTTTGTAAATACCTCTCCTTGATTAGGATTAACTACAATCCTGCTAGCAAGAACTAATGGGTGATAAATCATGAATATTTATATTCTTGTACTAAATGATACTAAATATCAAGAAATAATATCTGGCAGCTGAATAAAAGAGAGTGCTGACTCTGAAAGCAGTTGGAACATTTTGATATTTCTAATTAAGTCTAATTAAGTATCTAAGTAAAGGGACTAATTACGAAAGTTACAATAATCATCCTTTTAAAAAGGTTATTTTTCTAATGGGAAATATTATCACACTCATGAGTTTTAAAATAAACCAAGTTACCATTCTTTATAGTATCCATAAATTTGCTTATTAAAGGATATAAACATAAAACATATTTATATTTGCTTTCATTTTTAAAAAGTCTATGAGGAGAGGTATAAAAATTAGTAACAATGGTTACTTTGAAGAATTGGAAGGATTAGGCGCAGAACAATTGGGGGAATGTATATGAGTGAAATTTTCACTATGCATTCTTTTATAGTTAAAACAAAATTAAACTTTGTGAATGCATTTCTCATTCAAATATTTTTAAAAGAATGACTACTTCAGCTTTTGTAATTTTTTTTCTGTTACAAACATTCACAAGTGCCTGGCTGTAAAATAAATTATTAGAAATGAAATTGAGCCTGAGGCAGCATCAGCAACATCTGAGAGGTTGTTAGAAATGCAAAATACTACCTACACCCAGACCTACTAAATCCAGATTTACAGAGTTGAGACTCAGGAGTCTATATTCAACTAGTACTACAGGTAACACTTATGCATGCTATTTGAGAGAAACCACTTTCATACATTATGGGCAATCCCTCTTTAAGACTAGTAACAAAACTTTGGAATTTTACCAAGCCCATAACTAAAAAAAAAAAAAAAAGTATCATAGTGCCATTTTATCTTTTATTTGTACTATTTTATCTGTGTCTAACAGCATAAACTTACTTGTACTTCATATAAATGGAATTGCACATTATGCATTTATATCTCACTTATTTTGTTCAACATGTTTGCGAGAATCATCTATATTGTGTCGTTGTAGATTATTGATTTACATTTATCTAAGCCAGATACGCATTCATGAGAATATGCCAACATCTATTTGTCAGTTCAACTGATGAATGGTTTTAAGGTACTTTGAAGTTTGGTGATATTATAAGTAACATAGCTGGACACATCCTGTTATATGTATTTTGGGAAATAGATGAATACAATTCTTTTGGGTCTATATCTTAAACTGTTGTTGAGTCATTCAGTATGCATTCATCCAACTGTCATGCATATTGCCAAATATTTTAAAGTGTTTGTACCAGTTTAGTCTCACATTTGCAGTGCATAAGGTTTGGTAATTGCTCTACATTCCTGACAACATTTAGTGTGTCAGCCTTTTTAATTTTAGCCATTCTTGTGGTGTGTACTGGTGTCTCATTGTAAGCTTAATTGCATTTACCCTATGACTAATAAAGTTGAGCACCTTTTTTATGTTTGACTTTAATATTATTTTTAATGAAGTGTTCTTTCTCCAGGGGAAGCCCATATCCAATGACTGGCTAATATGCAGTACACAAACACATAGCTTCATTATCTTGAATTGGGAACAACTCTGAAGGGATATTTTAGCTCAGTTTCTCTCTCTGAGATTAAATAAGACCTGCATTGCAATTGTTTTCCAGTTCAATTTCTACTTCTGACCAATCCTGATTCTCTCAGTCTCTTGCAGTTGGCCTTTAAAGCACTTCACAAAAATCTCCCTATATAAAATTTTTATCACAGAGTTTCCAAGGAATTCTGACCTATTGTCAGTTTGTGCCTAAGAATTTAAAAATATTTTTAGTTTTTTGAGCCGTATCACTGTCAGCTGCCAATAAAGATCAAGTCACTAGTGCTAGTGAAGTTATGATAGCACCAAGAAAGTCGCAGCGGTGGAATTGTTCAAACTGTCACTGGGGTCAGCTAAATTAAATACTGATGGATGAGTATATATTGGTATAATTGTATCTTGTCATTTTTTTGTGTAGTTTGGAAGTGAACATAAGTACTTTTGAATTGGGTGGTCGATGCTGGTTAATGCATTGGAGAAAGCCAGGGGAAGATCGGAGAGAGATTGCTCATCAGATTAAGGAGTATATAAATTAGAGACCTACCTTAGAATCATATTTAAAACACAAACACACACAAAATAACGCTTCTTTCCTTCACCTAGGGGGCAACAAAGTTAAGTATTTTGTTCAGGTTTGTAGGTCAGTGCAGGTGAAATATAATGTTGGATCAGAGCGCACTTATCAGTATAGAAATATGCACTTCTGTCACATGATATACTTACTCATACTTGATCCACTAGCAAAATTTTTCTTTCTCTTCCCATGACCTTATGCTATATTGACCTAGAGGTCTTAGTTCCAAAAGGAAGAATGCTTTCACCAGGAGATAAGACAATGGTTCCTAAATGGCCTCTTCGGATTTCTTATACATCTGAACCAATGGCAAAGAAGGGAGTTACTGTGCAGACTGAAGTAATTAATCTTAAATACCAAGGAGAAATTGAACTCCTACTTCACAATGAATATTTTTTAAAAGTATGTCTCAAATACAGGAGATTCCTTAGAGTTTTTCTTACTGTTACTGTGGCCTATGATTAAGGTCAATGGAAAAATCCAACAACTCAATCCAGGCATGACTACTTACAGCTCATGACTTTCAGGAATAATAGTTTGGATTGCTCCACCAGATAAAGAACCACAGACAGCTATGGTACTTGCTGAAGGCAAAGGGAATAAAGCACAGGTAGTAGAAGAAGGTTATTAAAAATACCAGCTATGACCACATGACCAGTTATAGAAATAACTCTACTTGAGTACTCTCTCCTTATTTTGTTATGTATGTGTTTATTCATGTATGGGTGTGTATATATCTATGTGCAAACATATTTACTTTTTCTTCTATTTCCTTATAACATAAGTTGTCTTGAATTAATATCAAAGTATTTGAGTACTGTCAATTCTGTCAATTTACATCATAGTATTTAATTTATGGGATGTTAAGATGAAGTATAAACATCACTCAAGGACTTTTCTTGGGAAGTGTTAGTGTGTTTTTAGTTTTACAAAGAATTGTTATATAATGTTAGGCAGAACTATGACCTAGTTTTTGTCTTCATTTGGAGATTATGGTTTAAGGAGTTGCTATACAGCACTAAATTGACAGTGTTTGGATGTTGATGGTTAATTTTATAATTTTGGATCATCTCATTTATTCTACTTTAAAAAACTTCTTTCCTGCCTTCATTTGGATTAATAAAAGATTTTATTCATTTATTGATTTTTCTACATACTGTATGTTAATTCAGTTTATTGGTTACTGCTCTGGTATGAATATGTGCCCCACAACTCATGTGCTGGAAACTGAATCCCTAGTGCAACAGTGTTAGGAGGTGAAGCATAAAGGGAGGTGTGTAGGTCATAAGGGCTTTGCCCATATGAAGGGATTAATGCCATTATAAAAAGGTCTTGCAAGAGTGGGTTTGTCTTCTGCTTCCCCCAGGTGAGGACACAGAATTCATCTTCTCTCTTGCTCTTTCACCTTCTGCTATGTGAGGTCACAGTAAAAAGTTCCTCATGATGTGCTGGAAGCTTGGACCTCCCAGCCTCTAGAAATGTAAAAATCAATTACTCTTTTGATGAAATACTCAGTCTTAGGTATTCCACTATAGAAGCACAAAATAAACTAAGACAACTTTCAACAACAGCCTTGACATATGACAGTCTAAAGTAAATTAATACATTTAGCCCTTCCCTGAGAGTACTAGAACTTTAGAACTTTTAATCTCCTTTTATTCTGTCCCCATTTGCATTAATCCTGTCATGGATTTGCTAACTGTAATTTCAGCTTCAGCATACATCAAGCTATTATTTGTACAAACCATGTGGTATTTGCCCACATAGTTACATTTTCTAATTTTACCTACACTGCTGTCTTTTCATTTTTCTGGGATCGTTTTTCTTTTGCCTTAACAACTTCATTAGTTTTTATTTTAGTGCAGGCCTATTTGCAACAAATTACTTATTTTCAAAAGCAAACATCTTTATTTCATCTTCATATTAAAAGGTAAAAACATATTGATATATCAACATTGTATTTTCACTGAGCATGGATTTCTAAGCTGGCAGTTATGTTCATTCAGCTCTGTAAAGATTAAAAGATTCCTTCTGGATTTGATCATTTTTTTGTGTGTGAGACAGCCTTCAGTTTCATCATTGCTTCTTTGAAGATGATGTGTTTTTATTATCTGGATGACTAGACATATTTTTTAACTTTTAGTTGTCTTACTGTGATATTATTAGGTATGGCTTTCTTTCTTTTTATCTTTGGTGATGTTTGTAGTAATTTTTGCATCTGTATCTTGATTTCTCACTTCAGTGTGGAATTGACTCACTCTCACTCTTTTCCTACTCTTATGCAGCTTCCATTGTGTCTATATGAAATTTAAGATTTTGCTTTTTTTTTGTATTTTTATCTCTTTATTCTTTTCCTGCTACTATCTGCCAATGACTTATATTACCTTTTCTTGATTCTTTCTTCTCTGAGTCTAATTTGCTATTAAATTCATATTGAGGGTTTCCTTTAGTTCTATAGTTTCCATTTGATATGTTACATTTCAGTTCTCATAAAATATAAAATCTTGGCTGGGTGTGGTGAGTCACACCTGTTACCCAGCACTTTGGGAGGCTTAGGTGGGCAGATCGACTAAGGTCAGGACTTCAAGACCAGACTGGCCAACATGGCAAAACCCTGTCTCTGGTGAAAATACAAAAAAAAAAAAAAAAAAAAAAAATTTGCTTAGCATAGTGGCCGGCACCTGTAATCACAGCAACATGGGAGTCGGAAGAAGGGAGAATCACTTGAACCTGGGAGGTGGAGGTTGTAGTGAGCTGATTTCGCCATTGCACTCCAGCCTAGGCAACAGAGCGAGACTCCATCATTAAAAAACAAAAACAAAAACATGTATATACATACATATATATGTTTATGTATATATATATATGTTTATGTGTATATATATGTGTGTGTATATATGTAAAAATCTTGTAATCTCTTTTCTTCAACATATTAATCACAATTGTTTTATAGTCCATATATGTAAACCTCATTTTCACATGCATTTTATTTCTCTGTGTGTTGTTCCTGTCTCAATGTAAATCTTATAATTTATTATTGGATACTAAATATTATCTAATAAAATTTTAAATGCTTCATGTTATTTTCATACATTGTGTATAGACATTATAGTGTTGGGGAAGATTTTGCTAAATCGGGCCTTAGAGTTTTGCTATATTAGGCATTAGAGTTGGAGAAAATAAATGTATTGTGATATTTGAGTTGATTTAGAACTAAGTTTCAGTCTTTATGAAAGCAAGTCTAGCACTAATGTGTCATTACTTCTGTAGTATAGTACTTGAAGAAACCCAGCTGAACACTTGGTTTTACTAAAGTAACTGGCACTTTCTTTTATGTGCCTTAGAAATAGAAATTCTTCATCTCATGATAATGAGATAGTCCAAAGCTCTGTTTGACCTTTCAACATTTTGTCAGCTGCCTATAAATAAGCAAATGTCTCAAAAGAAAAATCTACTCTAAATGTCAAGATCACTACCCTATGCTTCCTTTCTTTCATAATTTTGAACGCTCGGCCTAGATGTCTTGAGTTCTCCAACTCCATCTTTTATCTCTCTAGCTCCAGGAAACTACAAAAGCCACTGTCTGGCTTCTATACAATTAGCCATTGCTTTCTGATTAGGTTCTGCCTTTGAATCAGGAAATGTCTATAGGAGATAGATATCCCAATTACTTAGATTACACATTGTATACTTGTATCAAAATATCACATATAGCTCTTGAATGTAAAAATCTATCATGTATCCACAAATATTAAAAATTTAAAGAAAATTTTAAAATAAAAGCATAAAAAAGAAAATACCTCCAGGAGGAAAGCACAGCACAGTGTAGGGTTTGCTACAATCTCGTTTACTTTTCTTTAGTTTCTTTGGTCAGTTTAATGTTAGCTTGACTTTTCTCAAATCCTTTAAAAGGGATAATTTTTGGTTGTTTCTGGACTTTCTCTAGTATTTGCTCTTGATGGATAGTTTACCCCATGTATGTTTTAGATAGTAACCAGACAGAGCTTTACATTAGTGCTGCCAAGTGTCTAATTCTGTTGCTGCTGAGCTTTTGCATCAAAGAACTCTCTCACTGTCTTCTGTTTTTTTCTCTCAGCACTGCTGTAATTTGGACTGCACTTGATAAATTTAGAAATATATTGGCATCTTAGACTCGTACCTTCCTCCTAGAGACCCTAAAAATGAAATATGTATTATAATTTTTTAAACTTTTTTTATTTTGCTGTATTTGGATAACTTTTAGTAAGCAAAGGAGAATACCAATTCAAACAGCCCTTATCTTAGAAATCAAATTGTACTTTTTAAGGTGATTCATATAGTTACCTTTGAAGGTAGTACTCTTATCGATGTACTCTATGTGAAAAAAAATTCATAATACATATTTTTGGTTAGGTTGAAATAATGACATGAAGATATCTAATACATCTCATCTGTTAAGTATTACTGTTTTCAGAAATCTGTAAAAACAATCACGGACACATTTTGCCAAAAACTATCGTGTGTGGTGGTTAATATTGAGTGTCAATTTGATTGTATTGAGAGATGCAAAGTACTGTTCCTGGGTATGTCTGTGAGGGTGTTAACAAATGAAATTAACATTTGAGTCAGTAGACTGAGAGAGGCAGACTCACCCTCCATCTGCGTAGACACTGTCTAATCAGCTACCAGCATAGCTAGAATAAAGGAGGCAGAAGACGGAACAGCAGACTGGCTGTCTTCCAGCCTTCATCTTTCTCACATGCTGGGTGCTTCCTGCCCTCAAACATCAGACTCCAATTTCTTCAGCTTTTGGACTCTTGGACTTAAAGTAGTGGTTTACCAGGGGGCTTTCTGGCCTTTGGTCACAGACTGAAGCTGGCACTGTCAGCTTTCCTACTTTTGAGGTTTTGGGACTCAGACGATTCCACCACTGGATTCTTTGTTCCTCAACTTGCAGATGGCATATCATGGGAATTTACCTTGTGATCGTGTGAGTCAATTATCTTTAATAAACTCTTTCTTATATATACATATATATATATACACACACACACACACACACACACACACACACACACACACACACATTAGTTCTGTCCCTGTAGAAAACCCTGACTAAAACAATGTGGAAAACATGTACATATACAAACATTTACATTAAGTATGTTTGGTATGATATGTTCTAGGTGGAAATACAGCAAGGTAGTGGTTTTTAGCATCGAGATTTGACTTTGGAAATATCTCATACAAACATTATATCAGTATTATAAGTTTGATTTATGTATTCTCCCCAATCTTAAATTTCATAATCTATAATTTCCGTAATTATTGATGTAATGTATATAAGAGGCTTACCATAATTTAAATCTCATAATCTCATTATTACAAATTTAAATCTCAATGTATTTGCCCAACATTATCATCCTAAAATACTTATGTTGCAGGAGGCTAATCTAATTAACTCTTATCATGAGGTGGAAATAATGAAGAGAAATAATATAGTGATTTTATCTGAATTTTCTCAAGTATATTCTAGCTGTAAAAACGAGAAGTGAAAGAAGAATCTAATTAGGACAGAATATGCCAATGTTACATACATGGGGCTCATTGTAGGTTTGAAGAACAGTTCAGTATGATTGGCATGGAGCCTGTGTTATGAAAATGGTAGAAGCTGAGACTGGGCAAGAAATTGAGTCATATCATGAAAACCCTCATAGATAGTTCTGAGGATTTAGGACTTTATCCCATATTGGTTGATGGGAAGGATATTAAGCAGTTAGAGGCATTATATTTGTGTTTTAAAAAGAATATCTTGACACAAATCAAATTATCAAGTTTGTGGACATCACATACATCTTGTATTCCTCACTAGTGATAGAGCATGTTTCTAAATATTATTGCTTTGAAGCATATAATAGGCTTCATTGTACTGAAAACTTTAATTAGTTGCATTTACATTTAAATAATTCTAAGAGTTACTGGAGATAATAACTAATCACATTTGAGAATTATATTACAATTCCAAAGTAAAAATCAATTTATTAGTTTGCTCTATAAATAGTCACTGGATGTTTTGGTGACATTTGACACCGATATTCAATAATACAGCCAGTTCTTAGATAAATATGATTTATTCCAAAGTCTTCATAATCTTGTTTGGCATTCAACTGTTGCCCTGTTTTTATTATCACAATCTAAAAAAGGCTTGTAATTAAATTATGAAAGTTAAAAAATTGCTTGAATGTAATTCTTGGTGAAGTTTTATTACTATTACTGTCTCTAAGAAATAATATATAGTCAAATAATTTTTAATTAACTTATTTTTAATTGAGAAATAAAAATTGCACATATTTAGTGTAATGTTTTGAAATATGTACCGTGTGAAATGGCTAAATAAGGCTAAATAACATATACATTGCCTCATAAGCTTAGCATTTTTTTGTATGATGAGAACACTTAAAGTCTACTCCCTTAGCAGTTTTCTAAAATACAACACGTTATTAATAACCATAGACACCACACTATATAGATCTGTTTAATTTTTTTCTCCTACATAAAATTTTGTGTCCTTTGACTAACATCTCCCCAAACCCATCCCATCCCTTCAGTCCCTGTTAACCATCATTCTTCTCTTTATTTTTTTTAATTGCGGTACATGTGCAGATCATCAGGATTGTTGCATAGGTACATACATGGCAAGGTGGTTTGCTGCCTTCATCCCCTCATCACCTATATCTGGTATTTTTCCCCTCGTTATCCCTCCCCACTCCCCCATCCCTCCCCTAGTCTCCGCCAACTTACTGCAGTATGTGATACTCCCATCCCTGTGTCCATGTGTTCTAATTGTTCAACACTAGCCCATGAGTGATAACATGCAGGGTTTGCTTTTCTGTTCTTTTGAGTTTGCTGAGAACGATGCTTTCCAGATTCATCCATGACCCTATGAAGGACACGAACTCATTAATTTTTATGGCTGCATAGTATTCCATGACATATATGTGCCACATTTTCTTTATCCAGTCTATTGTTGATGGACATTTGGGTTGGTTCCAGGTCTTTCCTACTGTAAATAGTGCTGCAATGAACATACATATGCATGTGTATTTATAATAGAACAATTTATAGTTATTTGGGTATATACACAGTAATGGTATTTCTATTTCTAGGTCTTTGAGGAATTGCCACACTGTCTTCTGCAATGATTGCACTAATTTGCACTCCCACCAACAGTGTAAAAGTGTTCCTATTTCTCCACATTCTCTCCAACATCTGTTGTCTCCAAATTTTTTAATGATCACCATTCTAACTGTTGTGAGATGGTATCTCAAGGTGGTTTTGATTTGCATTTCTCTAATGGCCAGTAATGAACATTTTTTCAGATGTTTGTTGGCCTCATAGACATCTTCTTTTGTAAAGTATATGTTCATATTCTTCACCTACTTTTGAATGGGTTTGTTTTTTTGTAAATGTATTTTAGTTCTTAGTAGATTCTGGATATTAGCCCTTTGTCAGATGGGTAGATTGCAAAAATTTTTACCCATTCTATTGGTTGCCAGTTCACTCTAATGATTGTTTCCTTTGCTGTACAGAAGCTCTGGAGTTTATTTCGATCCCATTTGTCTATTTTGGCTTTTGTTGCCATTGCTTTTGGTGTTTTAGTCATGAAGTCCTTGTGTATGCCTATGTCCTGAATGGTTTTGCCTAGATTTTCTTCTAGGGTTTTTATGTTTCTAGGTCTTATATTTAAGTCTTTAATCCATCTGGAGTTAATTTTAATGTAAGGTGTCGAGAAAGGGTCCAGTTTCTGCTTTCTGCACATGGCTAGCCTGTTTTCCCAACACCATTTATTAAACAGGGAATCCTGTGCTCACTTCAGCAGTACGCACACTAAAATTGGAATGATACAGAGCAGATTAGCATGGCTCCTGTGCAAGGATGACATGCAAATTTGTGAAGCATTTCATAATAAACAAAACGAAACAAAAAACAGGGAATTTTTCTGCCATTGCTTGTTTTTGTCAGATTTGTCAAAGATCAGATGATTGTAGATGTGTGGTGTTGCTTCTGAGGCCTCTGTTCTGTTCCATTCACCTATGCCTCTGTTTTGGTACCAGTACCATGCTGTTTTGATTACTGCAGCCTTGTAGTATAGTGTGAGGTCAGGCCGTGTGATGCCTCCAGCTTTGTACTTTTCACTTAGGATTGTTTTGGCTATGCTGGCTCTCTTTTGGTTCAATATGAAGTTTGAAGTAGTTTTTTCCAGTTCTGTGAAGAAGGTCTTTGGTAGCTTGATGGGAATAGCATTGAATCTATAAATTACTTTGGGCATTATGACCATTTTCACAATATTGATTCTTCCTACCCATGAGCATGGAATGTTTTTCCATCATTTGTTTACTCTCTTATTTCATTGAGCAGTGGTTTGTAGTTCTCCTTGAAGAGGTCCCTAACATCCTTTGTTGGTTGTATTTCTAGGTATTTTACTCTCTTTGTAGCAATTGTGAATGGGAGTTCGCTCATGATTTGGCTGTTTGTCTGTTATTGGTGTACAGAAATGCTTGTGATTGCTGCACATTGATTTTGTATCCTGAGACTTTGCTGAAGTTGTTTATCAATTTCAGGAGATTTTGAGCTGAGACAATGAGGTCTTCTAGATATACAATCATGTCATCTGCAAATGGAGACAATTTGACTTCCTCTTTTCCTAATCAAATATGCTTTATTTCTTTTTCATGCCTGATTGCTGTGGGTAGAATTTCTAATATTATATTGAATAGGAGTGGAGAGAGAGGGCATCCTTGTCTAGTGCCAGATTTCAAAGGGAATGCTTCCAGGTTTTGCCCATTCAGTATGATATTGGCTATGGGTCTGTCATAAATAGCTTTTATTATTTTGTGACATGTTCCATTGATACCTACTTTATTGAGGATTTTTAGCATAAAGAGCTGTTGAATTTTGTCAAAGGCCTTCTCTGCATCTGTTGAAATTATCATGTGGTTTTTATCTTTGGTTCTGTTTATGTGCTGGAGTATGTTTACAGACTTGTATATACCAACTTTGCATCCCTGGGATGAAGCCTACTTGATCATGATGAGTAAGTTGTTTGATTTGCTGTTGCATTCTGTTTGCCAGTATTTTATTGAAGGTTTTTGTGTCTATGTTCTTCATGGATATTGACCTGAAGTTTTCCTTTTTTGCTGAGTTTCTGCCCGGTTTTGGTATTAGGATGATGTTGGTCTCATAAAATGAGTTGGGGAGGATTCCCTCTTTCTGTATTGTTGAGAATAGTTTCAGAAGGAATGGTACAAGCTTCTCTTTGTATGTCTGGTAGAATTTGGCTATAAACCCATCTGGACCTGGCCATTTTTTAGTTGGTAGGCTATTAATTGCTGCCTCAACTTCAGACTTTGTTATTGGTCCATTCAGGCTTTCAACTTCTTCCTGGTTCAGTCTTGGGAGAGTCCAAGTGTCCAGGAATTTATCTAATTCTTCCAGATTTAATGGTTTGTTTGCATAGAGTTGTTTGTAGTAATCTCTGATGGTTGTTTGTATTTCTGTGGGATTGGTTGTGATGTCTCCTTTATCATTTTTTATTTAATCTATTTGATTCTTCTCTCTTTTCTTTTTTAGTAATCTGGCTAGCAGTCTGTCAATTTTGTTGATCTTTTTGAAAAAACAACTCCTGGATTAATTTTTTGAAGGGTTTTTTGTGTCTCTGTCTCCTTCTGTTCTGCTCTGATCTTAGTTATTTCTTGTCTTCTGCTAGTTTTTGAGTTTTTCTGATCTTTCTCTTCTAACTCTTTCAATTTTGATGATAGGATGTCGATTTTAGACCTTTTCTTGCTCCTCATTTGGGCATTTATTGCTATGAATTTTCCTCTGGACACTGCTTTAAATGTGTCTCAGAGATTCTGATATGTTGTGTCTTCATTCTCATTGGTTTCAAAGAACATCTTTATTTCTGCCTTCATTTCATTGTTTATCCAGTTGACATTCAGGATCCAGTTGTTCATTTTCCATGAAGTTGTGCAGTATTGAGTTAGTTTCTTAATTCCAAATTCTAATTTGATTGCCCTGTAGTCTGAGAGACTGTTACGATTTCCATTCTTTTGCCTTTGCTGAGAAATGATTTCCTTCCAATTATGTGGTCAATTTTAGAGTAAGTGTGATGTAGTGCTGAGAAGAATGTATATTCTATAGATTTGGGGTTCAGAGTTCTGTAAATGTTTATTAAGTTTGCTTGGTCCAGATAATGCATTCAAGTACTTGATTTCCTTGTTGATTTTCTGTCTCATTGATTTGTCTAATATTGACAGTGGAGTGTTAAAATCTCCCACTATGATTGTGTGGGAGTCTGTCTCTATGTAAGTTTTTAAGGAATTGCTTTATGTATCTGGGTGCTCCTGTCTTGGGTGCATATATGTTTAGTATAGTTAGCTTTTCTTGTTGTGTTGATCCTTTTACCAATATGTAATGCCCTTCTGTGTCTCTCTTGATTTTTGTTGGTTTAAAGTCCATTTTATGAGACTAGGATTGCCACCTCCTTTTTTCTCTCTGTCTCCATTTGCTTGGTAAATCTTCTTCTGTCCCTTTATTTTGAGTCTATGTGTGTCTTTGTACATAAGATGGGTCTCCTGAATAGAGAACACCGATGGTGCTTGGCTTTTTATCCAATTTGCCAGTCTGGGTCTTTTGATTTGGGCATTTAGTGTGTTTACATTTAATGTTAATACTGTTATTTGTGAATTTGATCCTGTCATTTCATTGCTGTCTGGTGGTTTTGCCTTTTAGTTGACACAGTTTTTCATTGAGTCATTGGTCTTTACCATTTGGTATGTTTTTGCAGTGGCTGGTACTGGTTGTTCCTTTCTTTGTTTAGTGCTTTCTTCAGGAGCTCTTGTAAGGCCAGCCTGGTGGTGATGAAATCTCTCAGCAATTGCTTGTCCATAAAGGATTTTATTTTATTTCTCTATCACTTATAAAGCTTAGTTTGGCTGGATATGAAATTCTGAGTTGAAGGTTCTTTTCTTTAAGGATGTTGAATATTGGCCCCCACTCTTCTGGCTTGTAGGGTTTCTGCTGAGAGATCTGCTGTTAGTCTGATGTGCTTCCCTTTGTGGGTGGCCTGACCTTTCTCTCTGGCTGCCCTTAGTATTTTTTCTTTTGTTTAAACCCTGGTGAATCTGATGATTATATGCCTTGGGGTTGCTCTTCTAGAGGAATAATGTTGTGGTGTTCTCTGTATTTCCTGTATTTAAATGTTGGTCTGCCTTGCTAGGTTGGGGAAGTTCTCCTGGATAATATCCTGAAGAGTATTTTTCAGCTTGGATTCATTCTCCCCATCATCTTCTGGTACACCATTCAAGTGTAGATTAGGTCTTTTCACATAATCCCATATTTCTTGAAGGTTTTGTTTATTTCTTTTCATGCTTTGTTCTCTTTTCTTGCCTACTCATTTTATTTCATTGAGTTGATCTTCAATCTCTGATATCCTTTCTTCTGCTTGATTTATTCGGCTATTGAAAGTTAGGCTGGGTGTGGTGGCTCAGCCTGTAATCCAAGTACTTTGGAGGCCAAGGCAGGTGGATCACCTGAGGTCAGGAGTTCAAGACCAGCCTGACCAACATGGTGAAAGCCTGTCTTAAAAAAAAAAAAAAGGAAAAAGAAAAAAGAAAGAAACTTGTGTATGCTTTTTTGTTAATTCTTTTTTTTTTAATTGCACTTTAGGCTTTGGGGTACACGTGAAGAACATGCAAGATTCTTGGATAGGTACACACATGGCAGTGTGATTTGCTGCCTTCCTCCCCTTCACCTATATCTGGGCTGTGTTTTTCTGCTCCATCAAGTCATTTCTGTTCTTCTTTAGGCTGGTTATTGTAGTTAGCATTTCTTCTAACCTTCTTTCAAGGTTTTTAGTTTCTTTGCATAAGGAGAGAACATGTTCTTTTAACTCAGAGAAGTTTGTTATTTCCCATCTTCTGAAGCCTGCTTCTGTCAATTTGTCAAGTTCCGTCTCTATCCAGCTTTGTTCCCTTGCTGGTGAGGAGTTGTGATCTCCTGGTTGGGGAGAGACATTCTGGTTTTTGATGGTCTCATTCTTCTTACACTAGTTTCTTCCCATCTCCTTGGATTTATATAGTTTTGATTTCCGGTAGCTGCTTGAGGAGGTGGCCTTTCCATTTTCTACCTGCATAGGCATTGCTGGGCTGCCATGGATTCAGTGGAGCTGATGCATTTTTTATTTACTCAGGAAAATTAGACCAGCTTCTGCAATGGCAGCTTCCCTTCTCCCCACCGAGCTCGATCATTCCTAGTCACTCTCTAACTGATGTTCTGGGTGCAAAACTCTGGAGTGAGAGTTTTTTAGCTTGCTAGGCTTTGTTGCAGGGGGACCCGTCCTGCTATATGGGCTGTTTACTTGTTTTCAGTTACCCTTCTTTCGGGGTGGGGGTGGGTGGCTCGGTCCAGCCAGCTTTCTGGCTTTTGTGTCAGCCAGTGCTTCCACCTAAATCTATGCTGACAGCCCTGGCACTGACTGAAGTTGCTGTTCTGCCTTGTTCAAGCAGCTTGCTGAGGCTTTTCAGCCTGGCAAAGATCTCCTGTTCTGTGGGTTGTAGAAGGCTTGGGTAGAGTGCTGTATCGGAACAGAGGTCACAGAGAGGGACCTCCTGGGTGGCACAATACCCCGCCTTGCCTCAACTTGCCCTATTTGGTTTATACCCACTGTCCAACCAGACCCACAAAATGAACCTAGTGCTTCATTTGGAATTCTGGAGACCACTCGGCTTCTGCATCTCTCACTGGGAGCTGCTTTTCAGAGCTGCTGCTTATTCGGCCATCTTGGGTTTCCCCCCTTCTCTTCATTTTTATGAGTTCAACTTTTTCAGATTCTGCATATAAGTGAGATGATGTGGTGTTTGTCTTTCTGTACCTGTCTTATTTCACTTAACATAATGTCTTGCAGGTCTGTTTGTGTTATCACAAATGATAGACTTTAAGTCTTTAAGACTTTCTTTTAAGCCCACTATATGTATGTGCTACATTTTTGTAATCCATTCATTCACTGATGGGCACTTCATTTGATTCTATATCTTGGCTATTGTGCATAATGATGCAGTGAGCATGATGGTGCAAGTATCTCTTTGACATTGATTTTATTTCCTCTGCATTTATACCCAGCAGTGGAATTTCTGGATACTATAACAGTTCAAATTTTAGTTTTTTGAGGAACCTCTATATTGTTTTTCATAATGGCTGTACTAATTTGTATTCCCATTAGCAATGTACAGAAGTTTCCCTTACTCATCATCCTCACCAACTCTTTAGTCTTTTTGGTTATATCCATTCTGACAAGTCTAAAGTAATAGCTCATTGTTATTTTTATTTGCATTTCTTTAAAGCATTTTTCATACAACTTTTGGGCATCTGTATGTCTTTTGAGAAATATCTATTCAGCTACTTTGTTCATTTTTAAATTGGGTTATTTGTTTTATTGAGTTGTTTGAGATTTTTATGTGTTCTGGATATTAACACATTATTAAAGGCATGGTTTACAAATATTTCTTCCATTTTATAGGTTGTATCTTTAGTCTTCTTTTTTAAATATTGCTGTACAGAAGCTTTTTAATTTGACGTATCCCACTTGTCTGCCTTCATTTTTGTAGCCTGTGGTATTTTTATTCAACAAATTACTGCCCAGAATAATGTCATGCAGCTGACATTATTTCCCTATGTTTTCTTCTAGTAGTTTTATATGTAGCTTCCAGTCTTAAATTTAAGTCTTTAATCCATTTTGAGTTGATTTTATATAAGAGTTTAATGTATTTCTTCTGCAGGTGAAATATCCAATGTTCTCACACTACTTGTTGAAGAGACTATTCTTTCCTTTTGTGTGTTCTTGGAACCTTTGTTAAAGCAATCTCACAACTAGGTATAAACACAAAGGGAAATAAATTATTCTACCAAAAAAACACATGCACACATATGTTCATTGCAGCACTATTCACAACAGCAAAGACATGGAATCAGTCTAGGTGCCTGACAATGGTGAGCTGGATAAATGAGATGTAGTACACATACACCATGAAATAATACACAGCCATAAAAAGAAGAAAATCATGTCCTTTACAGCAACATGGATAGTTCAGGAGGCAATTATCCTAAGCAAATTAACACAGAAACAGAAATCAAAATACTGCATGTTCTAATAAGTGGGAGCTAAACATCAATTATACATGGACATAAAGGTGGGACCAATAGACAATGAGTGCTACTAGAATGGGTAGGAGAGGAGGGAAACGTGGACTGAAAAACCACCTATTGTCTACTATGCTCACTACCTGGGAGATGGATGAGACCATTCATACCCCAAACCTCAGCAATACACAATATACCCATGTAACAGATATGTACATGTACTTCCAAATCCCACATTTTAAAAAGTTAAAATAAACTGACCACAAACTTGTAACATTATTTTTGGACTCACTCAAGTAGATTTGTAGTAATGTACACAGATTGTAAAGTTTTAGTGAAAAAAAAACTAGGTATTTTAATGTACTAAGAATTATGCACTTACAAACTGATTAAAACAATTGATTAGACAGATTGTTGTGAAATTTAAATATATTTTAGCATAATAAAGAATTCATTATTCCTATGGATTACCCCATTATCTTTAAATATAAAATTCAACATTAAGATTGATACATTTTATATGTTATCACTAATTTAAAATAATTAGAAATGTAGTAACCATTGAGTGAAATATTTTCCTATCATGGCATATCATGTTATTCTATGAATGATAGTTTGTATATTTGCAGTACAAATTTAAATTTAGCTGTTAACTTTTATCATCTTTCCTTGGAGGTGAGTTTATATTTAAGACTAATGGATATATCTTTTCTTCATTAATTACTACCTTAAATATAAAAAAGCAGGTTTTCTGCAAACTTGAACTTAACATATGATTTAGCAAAATCTCAAAATCATATTTCATTTTGCTTAAATTAAGGACTATCTAAGCTACCTAATCATTTATATTCTTTTTTTATTTTCTAAGGAAATACATTGACTATATCAGGTAGAGGGATTACTGTAAAGTCAGAGTGACATAGTAATAATTTATAACCCTAAGAATTTCTGTGAAATAATTTATTCTGGGGATTATCAGAGCATTTATTTCCAGTTCCAGATGAGATTTCAAGGACTACAAACTTATAATAGTACTCGGGCATACAAATTTGCTTAGAAATTTAAAAATATGGCCTAGGCGGGTGGATCATGAGATCAAGAGATTGAGACCATCCTGGTCAACATGGTGAAACTCCGTCTCTACTAAAAATACAAAAAATTAGCTGGACATTGTGGCGCGTGCCTGTAATCCCAGCTACTCGGGAGGCTGAGGCAGGAGAATTGCTTGAACCCAGGAGGCGGAGGTTGCGGTGAGCTGAGACCATGCCATTGCACTTAAGCCTGGGTAACAAGAATGAATCTCCATCTCAAAAAAAAAAAAAAGAAAAAAAATTTAAAAATACATATTTGAGTTTGGATTAATAAAAATTGCTGAAAACTTTACATGAAAACGGAAAACATTTTAGTATTCTTCTTGAAAATATCTCAAAACAATTCCAAAGTATATGGAGTAATGAAAGTAGTCAACCATGCTTAGAAAACATGATTCTGGAATTAAATTCTGTGTTCTATAAAATAAGGCATTTAAGCCCTGGTGCTCATATGACCCTCAAATTAAAGCAGAAGCAAAATTAGAAAGGAATTATGAAAATGTTAAATTAGTTCAATAATCTGCTTTTTATTCTCATAAAATATGTCAATGTAAATATTTTATAACTAAATAGGCTTCCAAATATTCAGGGTAATTATCACTTACAAAATCTTCACTTGTGATGTGGCATGTGTGTGTATATATACTAAAATTTATAGGAATATATAGGGCTTGTGTTCAGATGCTGTAGACTGAAATCTAGCAGGTCTGCATTGAAAGAGGACACAGAATGAGGAAGTAAACAGAGAAGTTGTAATTTTAGTTAAGGTTTGCATAAGTACTTCCCAAGCAGGGAGTCCTTAGATGAAACTTCAGTTTCTTAACTTTAACTCCACATGTATTCCCTATGCTGTCTATGTGTTTGTATATGTGTGTATGAGTGTGTGTGCATTTTTGTTGTTATAACTGATCAAAATCTCCCAGAAGTAGTAATTCAGAGATAAGGAAGTAGATACATGAAGCTCCTGTTACTGCAGGTACTGATGCATGTTTTTCGACAAACTCATAAAACTTGTGACTATGCATGGCAGAGCATTATGTTAAGTATGCAAATATGAGCATATGTTTCTAGATAGTTACATTAAAGAAAGTGTTATGTTGAATCTCTGTAACAGCAGTTAACCTCTATATGAGGTAACTATAATTGCATTGCTTAACAGAAAAATACGAATTTTGATTGAATTGAGACCTTCAAGATAAAAATACAAATTAAAATTTGATAACTATGAAAAAGGTAAAGGGGATCAATCAGATCAAACACAAGAAAGAAAGGAAAAAAGATAAACCTTTCAAGAATTAAAATAATATAAAATAGTATGAAACTTTTTAAGTATAAACTTTTTAAGTTTATACTAGTATAACGTTTTATGTTTATGCTTAGTATAAACTTTTTAAGTTTAATAAGTTAGTGAAAAGAAACCACTAGAGATAAATTTTTAGTATGTTAATTAAGGTATTCTCAGTGTATATAAAACACATAATACACAATCTACAAAATGTAGCTGTATGATCTTTACAAGCTTAATGCTGTTTGTTTATAGGCAGAAAGCAAACTCCCGAGCCAGGCCACTTTGGATAAGATTATTTCAAAATAGTTACTCAGAATAGGGTATGTTGTAATTTCCATTTCACAGAATAAAAAGCAGAAAACTAGCAAAATATACAGGAATTGAACAATCATGTTTATAGAAATCTGACCACATATTCATATTTTATAAGCACATGTGCAATATTAATATTTGACTATATATATATATATACTATATACTAGATGGAAAGATGCAAGGAGTCCAAGTTTTTGAAAACCTATAAAACACCACCAGTCTTTTAGTCTTTTTGTTTTATAATGATATGAACAACATTGAGTTACAAACCATTGTTAATTGGATTTTCTAATATTTTCAGCCAATATTTGTTTAAATTCGGAGTCCTGAGGCCAAACATAACTACATGGGCAAAAACGTTTATTGAAGAAATATTTCACCACTTTTGCTTGCAATCTATGCTGATAATTTTCCCATTAACTGTTCATTTCGAATTAAATTGAATCTAGTGAAAAGACTTCCAGATGGAAGTACAGTTCAGTAACATGGTGCGACTTCTAAAGAACAATGAAGTTACTTTTTGTTGAAGACTGTGTGATTTGATGACCTTTGAATTTTTGATGGCTTGAGTTCTATCAGTTATGACTATATTTTGTTTTTTGAGACAGTTGTTAACTGTGCATGCTTGCATTGAAACAGATTTCATTTTACTCTGGAGCTACAGAAAGAATAATCCTCTTATAATGTGAAAAAGATTTTACTTGAGGTTTAACTTTATATAAAATGTAATATATTTTATTGCATTATATAAAATATAGAATATTTTGTTACTTATTTTTCTAAGTGTTTTAAAAATGTGACATCTAATTTTGTAATTTCAACTTTCTAAGTTTTGAAATGTTAAGAAAAAAGTTTAAAAAGGCAGAGAAGTCTCAGATTATTTGGTTGACACTTGTTTTGCTTGGCATTTGGTTGTCATTTCTCTTTATTCCAATTTTAGAGCAGTTCTGCCACATTTATTTCATTTTATTTTCCAAGTGATTAATAGCTTTAAGGTGCCAGGAGAGTTGTCTTGTAGAATTCTTTCAGCTGTTTTCTTTGCATTGATTTAAAAATTAATCTGTTAGTCTTATATTCATTTTTCTTATTTTTAAAGAAGTCATTTATATAGTTTCAAATTTAAGAGGACCTGTCCAGATTTTAAATTTTGTTTTTAAACACAGCTCTTACTTGATATTATTATTATTTACTGAAATGGAGTCTCTGTTGCCCAGGCTGGAGTGCAGTGGTGTCATCTGGGCTCACTGCAACCCCCACCTCCAAGGTTCAAGTGATTCTCCTGCCTCAGCCTCCCCATTAACTGGAACTACAGGCATGCACCACCATGTTTGGCTAATTGTGTGTGTGTGTGTGTGTGTGTGTGTGTGTGTGTGTGTGTGTGCGTGCGTGTATGTGTATATATATGTGTGTATGGTATTTTTAGCAGAGATGGGTTTCATCATGTTGGCCAGGCTAGTCTTGAACTCCTGATCTCAGGTGACTCACCCACCTCATCCCCCCAAAGTGCTTGGATTACAGGCATAAACCATCATACCTGGATATAACTGGGTGTTTATAATAATATAGTATGAAAACTCTGGGAATTAGATGCCCCTCCTTTCCCAGGATTTGTCTTTATTGCTGTTTTATTGCTGTTCTGTTTGCCTTGATTAATTTTCTAAATTTTTTTTTTTCATGTGTGACCATGAACATCTCTTTTTCTATTAGCTTAGTTGCCTGCTAATGCTTGGACAGAGACTTTTTAAATGTCTTGGACCAGTATTTCTCTCACCATTTCTTAAGGAGCTCTATTTGAATTAAGGTACGCCTTCAATGATCTTAAAGTTTACAACTCTACCTTAGTATCCACTTCTGGCTTGCACAGAGCCTGAATTACTGTCAGAACCCAGATTAGGGACTTCTTTCTTTTCTGTGTGTGGTCTGTTATATTCCCATTAATATAACAGAGAGCTTTTCAAAGCCCCCAGTGAATATCTCATTTTTCAGGGTTTTAAAAATTTATTGGCCAATCATATGTTTGCTCCACTTGGTGTTACTGCCTCATACTACTACAGTAGTCAACAATTTCCCCTAATTATTTTAGACAATTTTTTTTTTTTTATGATAGGAATTTCATCACTTAGGGAAATCTGAGTCAGTTCAAATAAAACAAACCTTTAGTTTTTTGAGAAATTGCCAGACAGGTGAAATAGTAGTAATTCTCTTGGAATGGGTCTTTAGGGAACAAAAGTTATTTTTTCCCTCTCAAATGTATGCTTGGATGCTGGCTTTCTCAGCTGCCATAATTTGATGTTACTGATTATTAAGAATACCACAAGGATGCAAAGAGAGATATGGGATAATCAGTGGAATTATTTAGAGTTTTTCTACTCAGTTAAAACATCACAAATATCTCTGTTCTTACTGAAACTCATCTTATTTTCTTTATTTAATTGCATTTTTTAAATTAACAAATAATAATTATACATCTTCATGAAGTACATAGTAATGTTTCAGTACCTAAGCAGTGTGGTGAGCAAATAAGGGTAATTAGCATACCTATCATCTCAAACATGTATCAGTTATTTGAAGTAGAAATTTTCAATGTCCTTCTAGCTATTTGAAATTATATGTTATTGTTAGCTGTAGTCCTTCTATGGTATAGAATACATAAACTCATTCCTCCTATTTAGCCATAATTTTGTAACTGTTAACAAATCTCTGTCTCTCTCTTCCCATCCCAGATAATATTGTTTACATGTTTGTCCATTCCAAATCTCATGTTGAAAAGCAATCCCCAATGCCAGCAGTGGGACCTAGTGGGAAATCTTTGAGTCATGGTGGCAGCTCTCTCATAAAAGTCTTGGTGACAAGTCAAGGTAATGAATTTGCCCACTTTTGAAATCGAAAATATTTTCTGCTGTTGAAATGTTTCTGATCATTGAATTTTTACAAGCTTTGGTTAATAATTTTTACAGTTATGAAAAATGTGATTTTTGACAATATTTGCCAAGAATCGTATTACTTGCATTTTGAGTCAATTTTGGAGGCTCTTATTCTATCATTCTGGACATTCTGGTTTCTGGAATAGGTTTCTGGAGAAAGTCAAGTGTCTTTAAAAAAATCTCTACTTTTAAAGGACATTGGTAGCTTCAGATAACATTCTCTCTAAACTATTAGCTCTTAGGTTATATTTAGATTAGTTTTAATGTGACTTTTCATTTAGATATTAAAGATATGTATGAATCCTTCATAGTAAGATTTAGAGATACTGATGATACAAGTTGAACACATCAGTATCTCATTGTCTGTTTTGGATAAGTCATTCATCTAGTCTATATTTTGTTCTAATATATTTATGATACAATAATTTTTACTAACTACATTTCTTTTAAAATCTCAGATTTTTTTTTTTAATTTTGGCTTGTTTTTTGGGAAAATAATATCTAAAAATTATGTAAATTTTACACTGTGTATGCCCTAAGAGAGTCCAGAAAAAAAGAAAGAAAAAAAAAAAACAGCTCTAACTTTGATGAGTCATGTAAGTACCTGGGGATATGCTTCTGCTTGTCTGCTTACTCTGGGTTCTGCGTATTAGTGTCAGATTAAAGTCATTGTATTCTACCTTACATCGTGTAAATGAGAAATATTCATAGGTAATGCTATTGATTCTCAAGAAGCTTTACAAAACTGATATGGAAGTATTTCACCGCAATATTAAGTTAGAATGTTGTGTATGCAAATATATGCCCAAAGAATGTATGTGTCACATGCTCATAATTAGTGAATTAATGTTTTCATAGCTGTTAAGGAAATCTCTAAATTTACCTTCAAGATTTTTGTTTGAAGAAGAATTGAAACAGGTTGAGAGCTGATAAAGTTTAAATTGATCAAATAAAATTCTTTACAAGTCAAAATATATGTAGAAAATAAGTAGATATAGAATAAGATATAGAATAATTATGTCATTTTACTCCTAGTTATTTAAGATAAATACATTAGATCTGAAAGCTCTATCATATATTTACTCTAATGAAAGACAAATTATATTATCTCTGATTTTTAACTGCAAACATTCATTTGTGTAAAACACAAATACTTATTTTCCATTTTACCTTGAATTTTTACTTTATATTTCCCTATTTTTTGTCTTATGTTTTAGAGTATTAAGGGAAATGTGAACAAGTTGTGAGTGATTCAGCTATTCTCCTCCAGACAAAGTGGCACAGGTAAAGTAATCATGTACATCTGACCTTTAAAATGTAATACTCCAGTGATTGCCAAAAGGCCAGTTCGATGTTTTACTGTGCTGCTGCACTTTCACATGTAATAATCAAGAGTTGACATTTATAAAACTGCTGATGCACTCTGGTGACACCCTGATATCTGAGGTGTTATATGATTCTATCTTTAAGATAGTAATGGATATGTAAGTGTATTAGAGGACGAAATACTTGGGAACTTTGATCAAAAACTTTTATCACTTAGTTAACCAAGTATTTAAAAACATAAATATAACTTTATAGGTATTTGCTGTGAATACACAAATTCATGTTCATTTTATTCAAAGTGATCATTTAAATAAATCAGTAAGACAAATAACACATAAAGAAGGTTGAAAACAAATGTAAAATAGTTTTTAAAATTGACAACTTTTAATATGATTTTTCACTTTCCCTCTATATCATTAAATATGTTTATTTAGCAATATATTTTCACAAGAGGGCAAATGGGAGATCTCCATGGGCTGTGAAAAAAAAAAAAACCTTACTGAAATATTTTTATCATTTTTATAAATTTCATCTAGAAAAATTATTTCTAATATGGTCTGAAATTTTAAATAATTGCAATAGAGGATAAGTGAATTTTAATTCACTTATCACTATTTTAATATATACATAATTATTTTATCTAAAATATCTAGATTTACAACAATTTCATTCATCAAATACATGTGCATAGTTTTTGAGACAGAGTTTCACTCTGTCACCCAGGCTGGAGTGCTATGGCACGATCTCGGCTCACTGCAACCTCCACCTCCCAGGTTCAAGCAATTCCCCTGCCTCAGCCTCCTGAGTAGCTGGGATTACAGGTGCGTGCCACCGCGCCCAGCTAATTTTTGTATTTTTAGTAGAGACGGGGTTTCAACATTTTGGCCAGGCTGGTCTCGAACTCCTGACCTTGTGATCCACCCACCTCAGCCTCCCAAAGTGCTGGGATTACAGGCCTGAGCCACCGTGCCCGGTCCCATGTGCATAGTTTTAACCATGCTGGTGAATATCTTCAAGCTAAAAGTTACACAGAAGATAACTTTAGGAAATGCAACTTTATCTAGTATTTATATCTGCATTTAATGGGTTCTTCATAACTTAGAATATCTGCTTTCAATTATATTATAAACATTTTTCTCATGTCTAATGCTTGAGACACATAATTGGAATCATATTTTCAATTGGAATATTCTTCTGGAATTTAACCAAATATGTATAGATTTAATCACATTTGTTTCTTTAAATGTTCTTTCAAAAATATGCAAGATGACATTTTATTAAATTTAGAAAGCAGTGAAATTTACTGATGTCATAGAAAATATTTGTGAACATTTAGGTTTCTTTCACTGTCTTTTCAACAAATTGACCAGTTCAGACATATTTCTGAAGAGACACCTACATAAACACACTTGCAGATAAATACAGGCCCACCATCAACATCTCAAAACGGACATTTGGGGAGTTATTTACCAGCAAACACACATGGACATGCAGTACTCCAGAAAAGAAAAAAAAAAGTTTTATTCAAGATACACTGTTTTATCTTGACTGAAGAGCTATCACTGGAATATTTCTATTTTGTCAAATAGATACTAGAGATACTCTCACCTACTATGTTCTTTGCTGAAATAGCTAAATCTCTGGAAGAAAGTTTACTAAAGTGGTGCCCAGCACTAGGGTATGCTTAAATTTAACCTGAGCATCTTTTTGGAAATTAGTGTGTGATGGTTAACTTGATTGGTCTGAAGGATGCAAAGTATTGGTCATGTGTATGTCTGTGAGGGTGTTGCCAAATGGAATTAACATTTGAGTCAATGGACTTGGAAAGACAGACCCACCCTTAATCTGGGTGGGCACAATATAATCAGCTGCCAGCATAGCCAGAATATAAAGCAGGAAGAAAAAAAATACGTTAAATGGCTGGACTGGCTTAGCCTTTATCTTTCTTCCATGCTGGATGCTTCCTGCCCTCAAACATTGGATTCCAAGTTCTTCAGCCTTGGGACTTGAACTGGATTCCTTGCTCATCTTGCTGATGGCCTCTTGTGGGACCTTGGGTTCATGTAAGTTAATATTTCTTAAGAAACTCTCTCTCTATATATATATAAGCTCTGTTTCTCTAGAGAACACTGACTAATACCAAGTGCAAGCTAATAACTTTTACTGAATACTTGTTGTGTCCAAATCGTGCTGTATTTGTTGAGACAAATTGATAAAGAAAGAAAAGGATACTTAGTAGATGTATGAAATGGCTTGTGTATTAGTGCTTTCTCATACTGCTATGAGGAAATACCTATAATTGGGTAATTTACAAAGAAAAGAGGTTTAATTAACTCACAGTTTTGCATAGAGAGGCCTGAGGAAACTTACAATCATGGTCCCAAATGGTTTTGAGGGGACGCACCCCCAGAAAAGTTGCTTTGATAGTAATGAAGGTTTACTTTTTGTCTTGTAACCTTTGTCATTTCCACGATTTTGCAGTCATATAAGTCATCAAGTTTCCTTAAGGGGGTTCCCCCCTTGTAGTTGGAGTGATAGGTCATTTTTTTAGGGACCCAAGATCAGACTGGGATTGGATGGCAGTATAAACAGTCCTTTGCCAAACCTAAACTGGTGGTATTTCGCAGTCTACGTGTAAAAAGTTCTTAATAAATTTCCATAATTCATTCATTTCCAGTATATGCAGACCTTGGCAGATCATTGTGGGGCCAAAAATACTTTCCTGTTATTTTGCTTTTTGAACAGGAACTTTAGGGTTTGGATACCTATACAGTCAGGAATGATTGTTACGAAAATGAATTAAAATGTTTTGCTTAATTATCACAAAGAAAGTGATTCCATCCATTCAGGAGAAGGCAATTAAACTATAAGCTGGATAATAGTAGCTATTTTTATATTTTTAAAGTAACTATGCAACAAAGACCCCAAACGGAGTTGGTAGGCATTTACTTATCTTTTGACCATCTTTTAAACAGGTACTCCAGGGTCTTCCACACGTTCACTGGCAACTGGACTTTACCCATGTGCCAGCTTGCAGAGGATAAAAGTTTTTGCTAGTATTAATGGACACCTTTACTAGCTGTGTCAAAACTTAACCTACCAGAACAGAGAATGCTAATGAAGTTACAAAGTTTCTCTTAAAGGAGATAAGCACCCAGTTTGGGTAACCCCCAAAACTCCAGAATGATAATGGCCCTTCTTAAGACTCAAGGGATTACTAAGGCTCTTGGAATCAAATAGTATTTAAATTCAGCACAGGGACCTCCATCATCTGGGAAAGCAGAAAGGACTATTCAGAATTTAAAATGGCATTAGCTAAGCTTTATCAGGAAACATCAGAGACTTGGGTCAGCTTACTGCTCATAGCTCTTAAGGGTCTATAATTTTCCAAGAGCAAAAAGTAATATGAGTCCCTATAAAATGTTATACGAGACCATCTTTAATGATCTCAGTACTGCTCCAGAAATTGCCAGTCTAACAGAATATCTAGTTAACTTGGGACAGTTTCAGCAGAGTTTGCAGGAGTTTGGAACTCAATGACTCTCCACACCAGAAAATAACCAGCAACCCAAGATCAGGCCAGGAGAGAAAGCACTTGTTAAAACACAGAAAGGGTGGTCACCTGTTCAACAACTACAACCCGAATGGAAGGGATGTTTTTCAGTGGTGCTGGCCATGCCTTCCCCAGCCAAAGTTGGATCCATTTTTCCAGGGTTAGGTCTGCAATATCTGAAGTCTGAGACCTGAAACACAGAGCTTCCACCTGATCCTATGCCTGTGGCAACTGGAACCTACCCTTCTCCTGGGTAGAGTCCCCTTCTCTGAACTGATTCTATTAGATAGGGTATTTTTGCTTCCTGGATCGTTGAATACACACACTCAGCAGGCTTGGCAGACCTGCTTAACTGCCAAAGCCAAGTTAGGCCCAATGAAGGGCATGTTTACCATAGCAAGAGTGACCTCCTCCCCACATGGAAAGAGTTATGCAGAGTTTTTGTAACTTTTTATCGAGCTGTTAAAGGGAGATATACTTTTGATTCCTTACATCATCAGAATCCTTATTTTTGTCCTCCTTGCTTCTTTATTAACTGTTTTTTCTGTGATGTGTGTTCAGGTTCTATTAGGGAATCATAAAAGGGAAGCAGTCCTAAGATTTGTTCAGATTGCACACTGAAAGCTTTGGCTTTCTTATTAGCCTTTTTGCTCCCTTGTGCTATAAAGATTAAGTCCTTTGATGCCCTCTATAATGGATCATGGCTACAGCCTCTGGCAAGTGTATTGCTTCCAATAGCTGCAGAATTTTAGACCCATGCTTTATGAGGAACATTTTCTCGTTAGTGGTCCCCTTAGTTTCCAAAGGATTGGTAGGAGGAAAGGGCAGCAATACTAAACTCCTGGTTCAGTCTGGTTGAGGGTGTGGCCTTGCTTAGACCTCCCAAGAAAAACCTGCCTATGCTAGCCACGCCCAGCCTTTCGAATCCCAACCTCCTGGGTTCAGAGATCCATGAGGCAAACTTCTTCCTGGCTCTTTCCTCTAAGATATTTCCTATACATGAAGCTATTATACCTTCTTGCTATGACTCTGTGGCTCTTGGGGTGGTAGTCCAGGGACCCTTGACCATGGTGCCCACAGGCTTATGCCTATAAGGACATCCTACAATATAAATACACAAGGGCAGTTCCCTTAGTCCACTGTGCTAGGTTATGTCCTAAAGGAGCCAGAGTCTATTAGTGGCTTCTGGAGGCTGTAGGACATTTTGGTTTTTGTCACCCAAAATTTCCCAATCCAATTGAATGGTGCAAGAATCCAATAACATAAAATTTGTCTTGCCTAGGACTGGCTCTTCATATGGCAGAACTTCTCCATCTGGAATACCATAATCAGAGTAAGTCCGGGGCTCAAGTAGTTAATTACAGGCTCCACAACTCTAAGGGCATATTCCTATGATGGAAAGTGGGATGGGGGAGAAGGCACGGTCCAGAGGGCATTGTTCTGACCTCGGCGATGTGGCCAGCCATTACCTTCTTTAAGATTGATATGCTTAGAGGCTCTTCTCAAGGAGTTTGCTCTCCTAGGGCAGTTTTACGGTCAGGCCTATGTTAATTGAACTCTTGCTAGGGAATATTGGCACCCATCGCCCAGGCCTTACTGGCCTAGTTCAAGGACACGCTGGTACAAGGCCACTAAGCCTGGCAGTCCTTATGTCGTTAAGGTGGCCAAAAAGGATATTAGAAAGTGAGGGTGTGCCAATGACACCACCAAGAGTGATTAAACCCAGTACGTGGGGCACAGGGAAAACTGCAAGGTGCTGTATAACTGGGGGATTCCCCAGGGCTAGCACTTGCAAGGAATAACCAGGGATGTGGGCATTCCTGTGTTCAATTTCAGATGGGTGCTACTCTTCCCAAGGCAAAATCACCGTTAAAGTATATCCTGGATAACTGGGAACAGTATGACCCATAATCTTTGAAAAAGAAGCGGCTCATTGTTTTCTGCCAAATAGCATGCCTGCAATACCATCTGCCAACTGGAGAAACCTGGCCCCCTGACGGAAGTATCAATCATAGCACCCTTCTACAATTAGATCTTTTCTATAAGAGGGAAGATAAATGGATTGAGGTCCCCTATGTACAAGTTTTCTTTTCTCTAAGGGATAATCCTCAGCTCTATAAGGCTTGTAACCTATGTCCTCTGGCCCCTCCTCAGGACTACCCCCATTTCCAGGATACAGACATATTCTTAACCTTTTGTGGGAGGAAATGCAAAGTCACAGGGCAAATACTGTAGATGTAGGAAGAGGAGAAGAAATAGAGATGATTACACTCTCTACCACCTTCTACTATATAAGCATATAGACAAAAATGGTATACATTGCCTCTACCTAAGACATTTAATGAAGCATAAAATCTAAAACCTCAATGACCATTGAAAAGGATATCTTATATGCACTTCAGACATTTGTAAAATATTACTGGCAAGCTAATTGAAGCTTCCATATAGTAATAAACTTTTTACAGGATACTTTTCCTATACTGGTAATTTCCAAATTATCTTTAATGTCAGAATCACATGGAATCTATGTTACATAAAATATTGATGCCGGAAATTTTATTGAACAGGCATTATTTCATATTACATATTTAGTTGTCTACAAAAAGCTTGCTGCTCTCTGGCTAACGAAAGCCAGGGACTATCCAGTACACACAGAAGAGGATAAACAGATACAGACAGAAGCTGCTCAGTTGCTTACAAGTTTCAGTGACAAGAATTGAGAACTTTTCAGAGATGTTTGAAATAGCTAATAAACACTGCCTTTTCGTTGAATTATAAAGTTCGCATATGAAGCATAACTGTTCTATGGCTTTTGAAATGTTGTGACCATTTAACAGTATAAATATAAAAAATTCTAGGTTTCTTCACAAATAATAAGGTAAGAGAAATAATTGCTTTAAGAGTGGTAGAACGAAATCTCCATGGCTCAGGCAGAGAGATTATTTTGCATCTTGGATAGCAGCAATGCAAAACAGGGCTCAGATTTTTGTGTTTTTAACATGTCCTCAGATGATACTGATATTCAGCAATAATTAAAAACTATTGGTCTATGATACAATTTAGTGATGTAATAAATATATATTAAATTTAACAATTTTCAAATATTTCCAAAGAGAGTTTTCATGAATTCTATTTAAGAAAAATGACAATCTAATAACGCTTGTATACATAGTCATTTTTACAGGACAGAATTCTCCAATAGAGCTCAAAAAATAAAAAAATACATGCAAAATTGAAATGGCATCAATTGAGAATTTTCAATGTGTTCAAAATATATTAAAATGAGATATTTTAATTTTAAATGAATCACATTTTAAAAGGAGATATAGACTATATTTATGAATATTCATGTCATATTAACATGTAACCTATCAATTTCAGTATTTCATATAATAAAGTAATATGAATGTATTATCTACACAATTTATAGTTAAGAAGAAATGATTTAGACATAATTATTAATCTTTCGGTTGATTTTAAAAATCATGATCATTTTTCACATTATTATTTATATCCACCATTAACTATAGTTCTTTGGCCAGTTTTATAGAGCCATTCATGAATAGGAGCTTGAGGAGGTAAGTGAGTACAATGGTAGCAAATTATAAGAAGGGAAAGTAGTAAATCGGCAAGATTTCCAGGAAGATTGGAATTGAGGAAATTGACACTAAAGATGAAAATTATTGGTGAATTTAGGAATATGACAACAGGTGCCTGACACTCTTCTTTGTAGAAGAAAAAAATTGTCCTACACTTTTCATCCTTTTTGGAGAAAAGTGTCATATTGGGGACACATTTTTTAAGATACAAGGTCTCAAATACAAAATATCCTGCATTACAACTTTGCAAGTATTGAAGACTGTATATCTCTGGCTACCTAGAATCTAGAAGTTGTTTTGCAAGCTTGATTATCTGTATTTAACATGGATTTTTATTTTGGCTCCGGTGACAGTAAAAAATCTTTCTTGGCATGTCAGGACAATTTGGTGATTTGAATAGTAGAAATAGCTGTGATTAAATGATACAGACACAATCAATACAAACGGTCAAATAGTTCTTATTCAATGGAGAATAAAGAAAGTCAAATAGCTAATTCAGCATTGTGAAAACCAAACCTTTTTCAGTTTTCAGAAATTTACTCGTTGACTTTGTTAAAGATAATCTGGGTAACTGAGGAAGTCATTATTCTGTCCATACTTCAATGCACTTTTGGGAAACCTTAGCATTTTTATGAACTACAAAGTAAAATGGGTTTTCCATTGCATTGAAAATTTTATTTTCTTAATCCACATCTAATTTGCTTTTCCTGCAGTGACTCATCGTTTACCCTAATATCCCAAACCAAAAAAAAGTAATAATTAATATTGTGTTATAATTGATAATACAAAAACTTCTGTATTTACAAAATATTCTTAGCCCACAGCCGTTTTTTGTGGTCCTCTTCATAATTCTACAGTTTACAGATTAGGAAACTGAAATGTGAGAAATTAAATAAATACATTGTTTAAGACTAGGAAACAAACTGATGTCTGTCAGCAACTAAAACTATGCTCTTTTCATTCTGTCCGGGTATTTTGGTGATAATAAGGCAGGACCTTGCCCATATTTGGTTCAGTCAGTGTAACTGTTTAAGCAGACAGGTTTGGAGGTGAAATAGCTATCTCACTTGAAGAAACGTAGCCTAACTTTTTATTCCCATTTCCTCATCTGAAAAATGGAAATAATGATAGGACCAAACTCACAGCTCTTTGGTGGGTATAAATGAGATTATCTATTCAAAAGCAATCGGGAAGCAATCAGTAACAGAAGAACAAAACCTGTGATTCTCCTTATATAAGTTACTTAAACAAGAAATACTCATGGAAGCAGAGAATGGAATTGTGATTGTCAGGTGCCATGAACTGAGTGGGTAGTAGCACATTGTTGCTCAATGAATATAAAGATCTATTATGCAACATAAGTAAGTAAGTTCTGCTGTGCCACATATACACTCCTGGTCTGCCCCAGGAGACCCAGAACCAGATGCTACCCATGAACTGAGGCTCCAGGCACATCCCTGAGGACCCAAGTTTCGAGGTGCTCCTTGCAAGCCCCAGACCACGGCCAACTCTGCAGACTTAGACTCCTCTACTGAGAGGACCAGGCGCAGTGGCTCACATCTAGTAATTCTAACATTTTGGGAGGATGAGGCAGGAGGATCACTTGAGGCCAGGAATGTGAGACGCCTGGGCAACATAGTATAACCCCATTTCTAGTTGGGCATGGTGGCATTAGCTGTAGCCAGTTAGGAGGCTGAGGTGGAAGGATCACTTGCCCTTGGCAGGTGGAGGCTGCAGTGAGCCATGATCACATCACTGAACTCCAGCCTGGGTGACACGACTAGACCCTGTCTCATAAAAGAATAAAAATAAAAATACACAGTAGAGGATAGATCTAATGTTAAATGGTCTTATCACAAACACACACACATACACATATACACAAATGAACACAACAGGGAATAGATATGTTTGGAGGCAATAGAGGTGTTTAGTACATTGAGTTTTTTGACAGTATCATATATATATGTATATATATAGACACACACATATATACATATATATACACATATATACATGTATACATATATATAAAATATGTATATGTATATATATGTCCAAACTCAGGGATGTATACATTAAATATGTGCAATTTTGTACATAAAAAGCAATTAGCAAAATAGAGATTGATACATAATAACTGATAATATTTATTCAGTGTTTACTGTATTTTTTTGGAGGATTGCGTATTCACAGGTAAATAGAGTTAAACTGCATGGAACATGATAAAGGTCACCAAACCTAGTTTTACACTTAATCTCATAAAGCTTAACTGAATTTTTTTTCATTTTTGCTGCAAACCAAGATCATAAATTAAGCAATAATTATTAAGGAATCAAGTTATGAATATAGGTGTGACTTCATATAACTAAGGTAATTTTTATGACTTCAAATCACATTAGACTGTTCAAGAAAATACATATGTACAATACATTTTAAAAACTGTCAACAAATATTTAAATGGAGCCCACCACTTCCTTTATCATATGCATATTTTCAAAAAAGGCAGGCTGTGTGTATATCAAAACAGCAAATTCCAGATCAGTACAAGATAATTACAAAAAAAACATTTAAAATGAATTAAAAGATATGTAGTTAACTTTTCATGCACAGAAATAAGCTAAGCAAATTTTAAAAATAAATTTAAAATTGATATATTTTAGTATAGTGTGTCATACGACAATTTGTATACTCGAAATAAAAAGTTTTAAATAATTCAACAAGAGTCCCCATGGCTTTATCTTTAGTGTAGTGTTTAGAATTAATTTCTTTGTCAAGACTTTGTCAGAAGCCTAGCCATTCACAAGATTGCAGAATAGGAGTCTCCAGTGCTCATTCCTTCAAAGAACATCAATTTGAACAACCATCTACATCTGAAAATACCTTCACAAAAGCTAGAGAATCCAAGTGAGAGATTACAGGCCCCGGGTGAAGCAAAGAAGTGAGAAAAGATATACTGAGCAGGGTAGAAAGCTCAGTTTTACATTACTCACATAACTCCTCCCTCAAGTTGCACATCACAACATATAGAGAGATACCCTCTACTTGGGATGGGGGAGTAAAGTCAGCATCCAACACACCGAAGACCTCAGCATCAGGCCCACCCCAGTGTACCCAAATACCAGAGCAGCCCATACAGACCCAAGCTCAAGATCTGCCCCAACACCTGGCCATCCCTTGTAATCCCAAGCTTCAGGCTAGTCCCTAAAGACACAAGCTCTGGCAGACCCAGGATCTTGGTCTGCCCCAGGAGACCCAGAACCAGATGGTACCCATGAACTGAGGCTCTAGGCACATCCCTGAGGACCCAAGTTTCAAGGTGCTCCTTGCAAGCCCCAGACCACGGCCAACTCTGCAGACTTAGACTCCGGGGCCACGCGTCCCCAAACTACGGCCCATGGTCCACATGTGGCCCCCTGAGGCCATTTATCGGGCCCCCCGCTGCACGTCAGGAAGGGGCACCTCTTTCATTGGTGGTCAGTGAGAGGAGCACAGTATGTGGTGGCCCTCCAACGGTCTGAGGGACAGTGAACTGGCCCCCTGTATAAAAAGTTTGGGGACGCCTGCTCCAGGCCCACCCCAATGCTAGGCCCGTCACTATCAACTTAGTCTCAACACCGGCTCCAACAGCAAGTTGGTCCCCGTAGATTCAGGCTTCAGGCTGGTCCCCATGGACCCAGGCTTCAGTACAAACTCAAAATATTCAGACTCTGACCCAGCCTACCCAAGGACTTCAGAAACAAATTCAATGTTGGACCCTATTATTCAGCCTGTCCAGAATATCTGAACAGGTTGACTGGTAAACAGTTTTGCTGCCAAAGTCAGATTATAATACAAGGCCGTTAAAAAATATTGCACTAGTATCTAACCCTAAAATATGAAAATCTGAAAACTCTGACAAAAAATTCAAAATATTCATTTTAAAGAACTCAGTGAGCTACAAACTAACATAACCAACCAAGTAAAATGAGGAAAACTACTTGAACAAAATAAGAAGTTCTAGAAAGAAATAGAAATTCAAAAAAAGAAAAGAAAAGAAAAAAATATATATATACATTATGGAGCTGAATTACAAACAATTAAAATATTCTATACAGGTCACCAACAACAGACTTCATCAAACAAAAGAAATAATGCAATAACTTGAAGACAGGTCATTGTAAATTACACAGTCAGTAGAATGAAAAGAAAAGAAACTAGAGTAAAAATATTTTATGACACTTATAGAATATCATCAAGTGATCCAATATACATGTTATGGAATCCTCAGAAAGGAAGCAGAGAAAGAGAAAGAGGTGCAGAAAGGCTATTTCAGGAAATAATAAAAGATAATGTTCCAACTATAAGAAAAATAATGAACATCCAGATCAATAAAACTCAAAGAAGTGAAACAGGATAAATATACAGGGGCCTTCACCAAGATACATTAAAATCAATTCTCAAAAATCAAAGACAAACAATTTTTGTTAATGGCAAGAGAAAAGTACCATTTAAGTAACTGCCAAAAAATTATCAGCATGGGATCCATTCCCATGACCAAAATGTCTCCCACCAGTCTCCACATCTTATTTTATGGATCACATTTCAATATGAGATTTGGAGGGTACATGCAATAAAATAACATCACAGAGTAAGAAAAGGAAAAGAAATGAAAGCCATCCAAATTGGAAAGGGAGAAGCAAGATTGTTTACATTTGCAGGTTCCATGATTTCATATTTCTAAAACCATAAAGACTCCAATAAAAACTGTTCAAACTAATAAACGTATTAAGTTGCAGAAAATCAACATACAAAAATCAGTTGTTTCTACATGCTAACATTGAACTATGTAAAAATGAAAGAATAAATTTATGAAAAGAAATTAGGAAAATGATATACATACAATGGCATACAAATAAAATATTTATGAATAAACATAACCAGTAAGGTGAGATCTGTAAACTAAACACTATGAAACACTGATGCAAGAAATTGAAGTAGACACAAACAGATGGAAAAATATGCCATGTTTATTGCCTGGAACAATTATAATTGCTGATATATTTATACTATCTAAAATGATTTAGCAATTCAATGCAATACCTTATCAAAATTCCAATAGCATTTTTCACAAAAGTAGAAAAATCTATTCAGAACATACCTATTCTGTCCAATAGGGATATGAAAAATGCTCCATCTCACTTATCAGGAAAGTGCAAATAAAAACTTAAATCATATATTACCTCACACCATTTAAAATAGCTGACATCAAAAAGATGAAAGATACTATGTGTTAGTAAAGATGTGGGAAAAAAGGGTACCTCTGCACACTATTGGATAGTAAATTGGTATAGCCATTATGCAAAACAGCATGGAGGTTCCTAAAAGAAATACTAAAAATAGAACTTGTTTTATGACTTAGCAATCTCACTTCTGGGTATACACCCAAAGGCAATGAAATTACTATGATAAAAAGATGTCTACTCTGCTATGTTTATTGTAGCATTATTCACAATGGTCAAGTAATGAAATAAATATTCATTGAAGAATAAATGGCTAAAGTAATGTATTTGCATATTTATCACAAGAGAGAATGGAATATTATTCAGCTTTAATAAAGAAGGAAATTCTGTCATTTCTAACAACATGGATGAATCTGGAGGAAATTAAGTGAAATATATGAGGCACAGAAATACAAAACTATATAATCTCACTTATAAGCAGAATCTTAAAAAACGTTAAACTCATAGAAGCACAGAATATAATGGTTTTTACCAGAACCTAGAAGGAAATAGGAAGATACTGATTAAAGAATATAAAGTTTCATTTAAACAGGATGAGTACATTTTGGAAATCTAATGTATAGCACTGATAAAGTTTGACTCTGTGTCCCCACCCAAATCTCACTTTGAATTATAATAATCCCCATGTGTCAAGGGTGGGATCAAGTGGAAATAATCAGATGATAGGGGCAGTTTCCCCCATGCTGTTCTCATGATAGTGAGTTTCAAGAGATCTTATGGTTTTATAAGCATCTAGAATTTCCCCTGCTTGCATTCATTCTCTTTCCCACTGCCCTGTGAAGAGATGCCTTCAACCATATTTGTAAGTTTCCTGAGGCCTGCTCAGTAATTCCAAACTGGGAGTCAACTAAACCACTTTTCTTTATAGATTGCCCAGTCTCAGGTATTTCTTCATTGCAGTGTGGGAACAGACAAATACAGCAAATTGATACCAAGAGTAGGGTGCTGCTATAAAGATACTCAAAAATATGGAAGTGACTTTGGAAATGGGTAACAGGCAGAGGTTGGAATAGTTTGAAGGGCTCAGAAGAAGAAAGGAAGATATGGAAAAGCTTGGAACTTTCTAGAGATCTGTTTAATGGCTTTGATCAAAATGATATGAAAAATGAAGTCCATCAGATAGAGATGAGGGACTTGTTGCAAGCTGGAGTATAGGTTACACTTGCTACACTTTAGCAAAGAGATTGGGAGTATTTTCTCCCTACTCTAGAGACCTGTGGAACTTTGAACTTGAAAGATTATTTAGGGTAACTGGCAGAAGAAATTTATGAGCAGCAAAGTGTTCAAGAGGAAGCAGAAAATAAAAGTTTGGAAAACCTGCAGCCTGATGATGCAATAGAAAAGAAAAACTCATTTTCTTGGGAGAAATTCAAGCCAGTTACAGAAATTTGACCAATGGCAGATAAGAACCTATAGAAAAGTATCTACCTTTCTCCTCCTCTGCTCCTTAGATCATGCATAGGACCTTTGTGAAAATAGCTTAACAGGAAGGCGTGGCCAACTTTTATTAGTTGTTTCCTGCTTCCATCTCCTTTCACTTCACTTCTCTTTCCCAGAGCTTACACTTCCTAATAAAGTTTTATCAATAAGCCTTTGCCCTTCTTTGTTTGCTCCTAATCTTGGTCTAAATTTCAAAGTCCTCTTCAATGAAGTCTCTCATGGCCTAAGATCAGGTTAGCAAGAAACACTTCTCTTTTGTTATTCTTTCTATAGAATTCCAGTTCCACCCAATACATATAAAATAGTAGTGTACCACTTTTTGATTAATTTACCAAGCTACTTTCATTAAGTCTTATGTTATTTGAAGATTTTACATTTCTGATACCTATCTAATTAGTATTTTCAGAATCAAGGTATAAATGCTTAAGATAATACAGGCTTGAATACACTACTCCAAACGTTTAAAGTCTAAACCCTGAAAATCATTTCTCAATATGAGCAACCCAAACCTTTAAATCCATCACCCTGTCCTTTCCTTTTGCCTTTTTAAATTTTTTTTTATCACATACACATACACATATGTACACGTTACTTTCTTAATTAAAATTTCTGAACTTTTTTCAAATGCTACAGCATCTTTCTTATTTTTTTCATTTACCAGTCATAATGTCTCCATTACTTTTCACAGGTAGAGAGAATATAAATTATTCCTACTGACTTTAACACTGCCAAACTCAAATCTAAGGGGATTATTCAATGTTGAAACAATCTATAAAGTAGGTCACATAAGGGTCTAAAGCAGTGAACATTTTTCCAACAGTTGCTAAGATGTTACTGTGATGTGTTGAAGAGAAATAAAGATAACCCAGCCCATCGTCATCCTCCTTGTTCTAAGGGAGGAGTATAAGGAAAAGTAAAAAGGAGGAGTGGAAGAACAGAAGAGATCCAGAAACCTAAAGCTACTCCACACATTACTGTATTATTTGAATAACAGAAAACAAATTAATATGGTTTGGATCTGTGTTTCTGCCCAAATCTCATGTAGAATTGTAGTCCCCAAGGTTGGAGGTGGGGCCTGGTGGGAGGTGATTGGATCACAGGGGTGATTCCTTCATAAATGGTTTAGCACAATCCCCTTGGTGCTTTTTTCATGCTAGTGAGTGAATACTCATGAGATTTGGTTGTTCAAAAGTGTGTAGCACCTCCCCACTCTCTCTTACTTGCTCCTGCTACGCCATGTGAGATGCCTCACTCGCCTTTTGCCTTCAGTCATGATAGTAAGCTTCCTGATGCCTCCCCAAAAGCTGAGCAGATGCCAGCATCAACCTTCCTGTATAGCCTGCAGAACCATGAGCCAACTGAACCTCTTTTCTTTATGAATTACCCAATTTCAGTTATTTCTTTATAGCAATGAGAGAATGGACTAATGCACACATAATTTAATTTGATGGGTTTGACTTATGCATGGTAATAGGGCTTCCAAGGAAGGTCAATAATTAAAATGATAATAAAGGTTAAAATGGGAGAAAAGACCATAAAATTAATTTGATACTTTAATAAAAAAATGAGCAAATATATCTTTGACTCATGAGAGGTCACCATGTAACTCTGATGGTGGTTAGAACTTGGCATTATTTAAGCTGATAATAATCAGGTCTGAGCCACTAGGCTCTTTCTTCTCCAGTTTCTATGTTTCAAAATAAATATTATAATTTAACACCTCAAGATTAACATGAAAATTGCCAGAAAAAGTATTTTAATTGTGTGATGGTTGTTCCTATGATTCCACTGAAACTACCTCACTGGAAAGGGTTGTTCAATTAATACAAGTGATTGTACATTTCCTGGCATTTGCCTCATTTCCTCTAAAAATGAAAATTTCCAGTCACTAAATTATTTCCAAATGAGGAAAAGTAAGTAAATCAGTGATTCAGCAAATTATGTATGCCTTAAGTTTTTAGCCATTCAGTATTAACTGACTTATTTTACCAAATCTACTTCGAGACAATTAAAAATAGATATTTAGCACACATATCTGGATGCCTGGTTATCTTCTCTTTTGGTTCTTCTCGATTTCTTGTTAACTTCTTAGATAGCAAATTGTAATGAAAATACAGGTGTCTATACTGAAATGTCCACAGTACAAGAGGCACTAGGAATCTGTTCACAGACCATGACATTGTCCTTTGCTAGTTTAGATTGTTCCTACCCAGTGATGCCCCAAAGAAATCATGTCCCCTCTATCTTCTTATTAGTGAAGAGTAAAATAGATTTTCTTATTTTGAAGTTACATTTGTTTGTTGCTATTTGGTGCTTCAATTATTAGTGAAAGTTAGATGTCTCTATCATTAGATTGCCAGTGGTCGGGCGGGTGTCTCTCACTTGCTCCTGCTCTGCCATGTGAGATGCCTCACTCCCCCTTTGCCTTCAGCCTTAATTGTAAGCTTCCTGAGGCCTCCCCAGAAGCTCAAAGATGCCAGCCAAAAGTCTCTCCCATTAGAATAGCTGAGGTTGCTCAGTTATGTCTATCATTAGACTGCCTGTGGTCTGCCAGGAGTCTCTCCCATTAGAATATGTCTGGGTTTGACCAAGAGTCTCTCCCACTACGTTATTTTTTGAAAAATAAGGATATTGGTATTGGTTAAGATATAGTTAAGCTCCTTTTAGGAAAAGACTCAAAATTAGAGTTTTTCAGGTAATATTAGACTGTATTTCTTGCTCACATAATAGGTCAGGCAAAGATAGTAGACATCTTTCTCCACAAGGTTGTCAGGGATGTAGTTTCTTCCTTCCTGGCATTTTGCCATTCACTAGGATGCTGCTCTTGTTAGCATGTCTGGAAGGATTCATGCTGACTCCACAATGCTATGTCTTAGTTAAGACTTATGGGAAGAGACAAGAAGGTGTTACAGAGTAAGCAAATTCTTTTCAAAGAAGTGATATAGAAGATGTACAAAGCATGCTTGCTCAAAGTCTTAATCACATGGCAAGCAGACATTTTCCCAACTAACTCAGAGAGAGAGAGAGAGAGAGAGAGAGAGAGAGAGAGAGAGAGAGTGTGTAAGATTTTCATTTGAGCAAAGAGGACATAAAAATTGGGAGAGGTAATTAGCAGAGCCATAGTCTGTGCAGAATATTCAATAATCGCAAATTCTTAGATTGTAATTTGTATTCCTTTTTATTGTGGATCAGCTTAATCTTCATGTGCTTCAGTATTTTATGTAAAAACTGTTTTTATTGTGTGCTCATTTTTAATAATAATTTCCTCTTCTGTGGTGGCCTCTGGTGCTCTCTGTTCTATATGTGTTTCTGAGTTTGGGAATACATTGCTACTGCTGAAGTTCTGAGGGAAGTGTTAATGTCACTTCAAACCTGCAAACAAAACTTTGGTTCTGGTTTCTTGGACATTATTTTTTTCTTTTTCTAAATCCCAGGAAGAGGTATGATTACTTGCAGCTTCTCTGGACCAGTGAGTAAAGCTTTTCTATCCCCTAATTAAATGAGTGACAATATTACTTATTTCATAAATAAGAACAATTGTGTTTAAATAATAGGCAGAAACTGTTTCCTGCCCTGGATAACCACTATACATGATCAACTTGGGAACATCTTAAGGCACCAGCTTTTTAAGAGTTCTCAGTTCTAACTCCCTGTCTTGTATATACCTATACCCTTTTATAATTTATTTGATATTTTCTTTTTCTTTTTTTTTAAGTAAGCATAAGACAAGTTAAGCTGTTGACAAATGGTCAACAGCTATATATTTTTTAAAATACTTAATATCATTCTCACTAACAATCAGGGAAATGCAAATCGAAACCACAATGAGCTATCTCATGTTAGAAAAGCTGTTATTGAAAAGACAAAACAATAAAAATTGCTGGTAAGGATACAGGGAAAAGGGAAATTATACACTGTTGGTGAGATTGTAAATTAGAATAGACATTACGGAAAAGAGTATGGAGGCTTTCACAAAAAATAGTTCTACCATATGACCGAGCAATCCCACTACTGGTTATTTATTTAAAGGAAGTAAGATCAGTATTGCAAACAGATATGTGCACTGCCATGTTTACTGCAGCACTAATCACAGTAGCCAATATATAAAATCAACCTGAATGTCCATCAATGGATGAATGCATAAAAAAGATATTGTACATATATACAATGGAATACTATTTGGCTATAAAAAGGAATAAATTTCTGTCATTTGTCAACAACACAGATGTGTCTGGAGCTTTATATTAAGTGAAATAAGCCAGATACAGAAAGACAAATATCACATAATCTCACTTATATGCGGACTCTTAAAAAAATGATCCCAAATAACTTGAGGGTAGAATAGTGGTTACCAGAGATGGGAGAAAATAGGAAGTGGGGGGAGACAGGAAAGGGTTGGTCAATGGGTACAATGGTATAGTTGATGAAAAGAATGTGTTCTGGTACTTTATTGTATAGATGATGATAGCTTACAAAATGCATTGTATATTTCAAATAGCTAGGAGAGAGGATTTTTAATATTCTCACAATAAAGCAATAATAATTTAAGATGATGGATATGTTAATTACCATGATTTGATCATCATACAATATATACACTGTGAAAACACCACATTGTATCACAAAAATGTGTACATTATCTGTTAATATATAAACAATGTCTCAGGTAATAGGTGTACCAAAGTCTCACAAATGACCACTAAAGAACTTACTCATGTAGTCAAATACCACATGTTCTCACTCATAAGTGGGAGTTAAACAATGAGAACAGATGCACACAGGGAGGGGAACATCACACACTGGGGCCTGTTGGAGGGTGGGAGGGACTAGGGGAGGGATAACATTAGGAGAAATAATATAGATGTTGGGGTGATAGATGCAGCAAACCACCATGGCATGTGTATACCTATGTAACCAATCCTGCATGATCTGCATATGTACCCCCAAAACCTAAAGTATAATAAAATAAATAAATAAAATTCCTGAATCAGATATTAACCTACCTTTATATTGTTTTATGTTATCCATTCATTAAATGCCCTCTCTCACCACTCCTATTCAATATACTATTGGAAGTTCTAGCCAGAGCAATCAGGCAAGAAAAAGAAATAAAGGGCATTCAATTAGGAAAAGAGGAACTCAAATATTCCTATTTGTAGATGACATGATTGTAAATTTAGAAGACCCCATCATCTCAGCCCAAAATCTCCTTAAGTTGATAAGCAACTTCAGCAAAGACTGAGGATACAAAATCAATGTGTAAAAATCACAAGCATCCCTATAGACCAATAACAGACAAACAGAGCCAAATAATGAGTGAATTCTCATTCACAATTGCTACAAAGAGGTTCAATACCTAGGAATACAACTTAGGAGGGATGTAAAGGACCTCTTCAAGAACTACAAACCACTACTAAGGAAATAAGAGAGAACACAAATAGATGGAAAAACATTACATACTCATGGTTAGGAACAATGAATGTCATGAAAGTGACCATACTGCTTAAAGTAACTTGCAGATTCAATGTTATCCCCATGAAGCTACCATTGACCTTCTTCACAGAACTGGAAAAAGATCATTTTAAACTTCATATAGAACCAAGAAAGAGCCCACATAGCCAAGACAATCCTAAGCAAAAAGAACAAAGCTGGGAGCATCATGCTACTTGACTTCAAGCTATACTATAAGCCTATAGTGATCACAACAGAATGGTACTGGTACCAAAACAGATATAGGCCAGTGGAACAGAGCAGATGCTTCAGAAGTAACACCACACAGCTACAACCACCTGATCTTTGACAAAGCTGACAAAAACAAGCAATGGGGAAAGGATTCCCTATTTAATAAGTGTTGTTGGGAAAACTGGCTAGCCATATGCAGAAAACTGAAACTGGACTCCTTCCTTACATGTTATACAAAAATTAACACAAGATGAATTACAGATTTAAACATAAGACCTAACACCATAAACACCCTAGAAGAAAACCTAGGCAATATCATTGAGGACATAGGCATAGGCAAGGACTTCATGACTAAAAAAAGCAAAAGCATTGGCAACAAAAGCCAAAATAGACAAATGGGATCTAATTAAACTTAAGAGCTTCTGCACAGCAAAAGAAACAATCATTAGAGTGAACCAGCAACCAACAAAATCAGAAAAAATTTTTGCAAGCTACCCATCTGACAAAGGGCTAATATCCAGAATCTACAAAGAACTTAAACAAATTTACAATTAAAAAATAACCCCATCAATAAATGGGAGAATAATATGAACAGACACTTTTCAAAAGAAGACATTTATGCAGCCAACAAACATATTTAAAAAATCTCATCATCACTGGTCATTAGAGAAACGCAAATCAAAACCACATAGAGATACCATCTCATGCCAGTTAGAATGGCAATCATTAAAAAATCTGGAGTCAACAAACACTGGAGAGGATGTGGAGAAATAGGAATGCTTTTACACTGTTGGTGGGGGTGTAAATTAGTTCAACCATTGTGGAAGACAGTGTGGTGATTCCCCAAGGATCTAGAAGTAGAAATACCATTTGACTCGAGCATCCCATTGTTGGATATATACCCAAAGGATTATAAATCACTGGATTATAAAGACACAGGCACATATATGTTTATTGCAGCACTGGTTACAATACAAAGACTTGGAAATGCCCATCAAAGATAGACTGGATAAAGAAAATGTGACACATATACACCATGGAATACTATGCTGCCATAAGAAAGGATGAGTTCATGTCCTTTGCAGGGACATGGATGAAGCTGGAAACCATCATTCTCAGCAAACTAACACAAGAGCAGAAAACAAAATGCCACACGTTCTCACTCATAAGTGGGAGGTAAACAATGAGAACACATGCACACAGGGAGGGGAACATCACACACTGGGGCCTGTTGGAGGGTTGGGGGGACTAGGGGAGGGACAACTTAGGAGAAATAATATAGATGTTGGGGTGATAGATGCAGCAAACCACCACGGCATGTGCATACCTATGTAACCAATCCTGCATGATCTGCACATGTACCCCAAAACCTAAAGTATAAAATAAATGAATAAAATTCCTGAATCAGATATTAACCTACCTTTATATTGTTTTATGTTATCCATTCATTGGAGAAAGATAAATAAAGGCGGAAGGGGCCAGCTTAAAATTTTAAAAAATGACTTTTTTTTTGCAAGTTCCATTATCATTTATGGAAAAAATGTGTTTTTACCTAGAAATGACCATATAATATTCAAAAGCCAAAAGATTTTAAGTAAAGTAAGAAAATTCTAACCCTTTAGGTATATACCTAGGAATGAGATTACTGGGTCAAATGGTATTTCTAGTTTCATTCTATTATAAAGACACATGTACATGTATGTTTATCGCGGCACTGTTCACAATATCGAATACTTGGAACCAACTCAAATGCCCATCAATGATAGACTGGATAAAGAAAATGTGGCACATATACACCATGGAATACTATGTAGCCTTAAAAGAGGATGAGTTCATGTCCTTTGCAGGGACATTGATAAAGCTAGAAACCATCATTCTCAGCAAACTGACACAAGAACAGAAAACCAGACATCACATGTTCTCACTCATAAGTGGGTGTTCTGGAAACCATCATTCTCAGCAAACTGACACAAGAACAGAAAACCAGACATCACATGTTCTCACTCATAAGTGGGTGTTGAACAATGAGAACACATGGGCATAGGAGGGGAACATCACACACCAGGGCCTACCAGTGGATTAAGGGGCAAGGGGAGGGATAGTAGCAGTTGGGGGAATAGAGGAGGGATAGCATTAGTAGAAAAACCTAATATAGATGACAGGGTGATGGAAGCAGCAAACCACCATGGCATGTGTATACCTTTATAACAAACCTGCACTTTCTGCACATGAACCCCAGAACTCAAAGTATAACAAAAAAAAAAAAAAAAAAAAAATTTTAAAATAGGGAAACCCTTAAGACTCAGGGGCACTGAAATATAAGTGTAGTACCTATATATATTTTAAAACAATACATATTAATTCGTTATATACAGTAACTTTGTTATGATATACAGTAACTTTTCAAAATAAAATAATGCATGTAATCCCTTCAACACATGGAACAACACTACATAGAAATACTACATAGAAAAAGGACTTCTGTACTTCTATGAGTGCAAGGTTAACTAAAAAATTCCAATTACTTCTTTAAGGAAACAAGAAGTGATGTAATGCATATTCAGGACTAAGACACAAAAATCTGCTTAGTTTTATTGCAAAGTACTTTTTTTCAAACAATACCAAATGTTTTCTGTAATCCGTATTTGATATTTGATATGTAGCTTACTTCTTGATAAGACATTACTTAAAATTTTTGAAAATTAGAAATTGTAACTGTTTTTGCTTTCTTTCAAGCATCAACTAGAAAGAAAAATTTTATATTCAATTTGTATTAATATAATTCGAATAACATCTTTGTCCGTTGAGACTTATCTAGTTTTGCTTGTATTGCACTTGTCTGGTGAAAGGGTAACCCCAAATGAGAGTCTCGCTTTCTTATGGAGCTAATTCTGTAACCCATGTAGAATTTGATAAAATAGGTGTCTGTCCCTGAACATTTTATTTGTAAGGAAACGTGAAAAATAATGAAAAATAATCATATTGACTGATTATTGTAATCAATGTAAAAACCAATGAAAAATAATCACAATATTGTTTTTACACTTATGGACGTAAGTGTGCAAATAAGAGTTACTTTGTTGTAAATTAGAGTTTGCACTGTGAGCTTTTGCCTATTAAAAAATCGTGTAATCTCTCTTGAATAAGAAAACTGGATAACATTTGATGACAATTTCCTGTCTTTTTAAAATAATCAGTAATACAAAATATGTGCATAGGCGGTTTCCATTTCATATCTTCTTAGCTCTTGATTCCACTGGAATACACACACTACCTCCACTCATCATTTCCCCTAGGATCTTGGGCTCACAGACTAATAGGATTCTCAGCATCATTCCCTCCCTTCCACGTGCTATGCACCACCATGCAGTTTGTCTTCTATGCCTTCAATACTACCAAGTCACTGAGACAGCTTGAACTTAGAACAAGGAAGTAAGCAGCATTGAGAGGTGTGAGTGGAGGTGGGGGAGTAGTGGTGTGCATACCTTTCTGTATGTGGTGTGGGTTTACGCGTGTGTGCACTCACATAAGGAAGAGTCAATGTTGCAATTCATCGTGTGTTTTCTCAACTGTGTAAGAAGTTGAGTTTTGCTAAGTCACTAATGGGAATGCAGTTGTGCAGTTGGTACATGGTGTATTGGCACGTCTGCCATTTTTTAATGTGATCCTATTTGGCCTTGCTGACTTACACATTAACCTGAAAATATATATGTAGAAGAAGCTGATAATAAGGGAGGATATATATGTAGAAGCAGAGAAATAATATATAGAAGAAATGAATTTTTAAGAGGCTCTTTAAAAAGATATGTCTTGTATCTATGAGACATATGAGTGACAAGGAATTGTATGTCAGAGAGAATTACGGTATGACAAAGAGAGTGCATAGGAAAATCAGGTTGCAGATGTCAGCAAAGGAGTATATGTACATGGCAGCTCTAGTGGAAAGCAGGCAATAAAAGAAATAGGGTATAGAAAATAGGAATATATTAGGGTAGAAGAAGGTGACGGGAACAAGAAGGGAAATGTAACTTTAGAAAATTCATTTTTAGAAGTCCAGTGTGGTGGCTCATGTCTGTAATCTCAGCACCTTGGGAGGCCACAGTGAGTGGATTGCTTGAGCCCAAGAATTTGAAACCAGCCTGGGCAATGTGGTGATAGCCTATCCCTAAATAATTACAAAATTTAGCCAGGCATGGTGGTATGAGCTTATAATACCAGGAGTCTGAAATGGGAGGATCCCTTAAGCCCAGGAGGTCCATGCTGCTGTGAGTGGTGATCTCACCACTGTGCTCTAGCCTGAGTAACAGAGCATGACCCTCTCTGGGAAAAAAAAAGAAAAGAAAACAAAATTTAATAGCATAGCTTTTCAGATTAAAAAAAAAAAAAGCAAAACACAAAAACCCATTTGTTTTATGGTGATAAGAGTAATTGGTTTAATTACTTTAAATCTGACTTTAATTGACTTATTGAACAATGAAACACAAAGAAAAAGTAATCTACAGTATTTTTTTATCTCTCTTTATTTCCAGTGACCCTGAATAATAGGACACCGTGATGGAAGCTGTTTTTTTCAGTATTCACACCTATAGTTCTAGCATTCGATTTTGGAGAAGTAGCATTCTGTCTTAACTTTGAAGCGTAAAACACATCTGATGCATTGTTTTGCTGGCCCACGAAATCAGCTTTCATGGAGTCATGGTGCCCTTTCTCAATGTTCCTCAACATTTTTTCTTTACAAACATTCTGGATAAATTTACATGCTCAGTGCGGTCCTAAAGTGAGTCTTTTCTGTTCCTCATTATATGTTCCAGTCCTCGAGATCAAGGACTGTGCCTCATTCATCATTATATTCTTGGAGTATAAGAATTAATAAATGAAATACATGAAAAATCCTTTTTTAACTGCTGGAACTAAAGGGTTTTTGGTCTTAGACTATGAGATAGATTTTCCCAAAAAGTGCTGGACACACAATAGATTTCCCAGATGCAAAATTATCATTCCTTTCTTTCTTTCTTAAGGGTGGCTCTGAAGGTTGTTTTTTCTGTAGACCAACAATCTGTTCAGAAGCACATAGAATGTGGAATGCTTTTCCCCTTCATAATTTTAGCAGTTGCATTATAACACTCCACAATCAGTAATTTGAGGTTTTATAAATGAACTTTTTACAATAAAACTAAGTAACGTTGAGTGAATCTAATCATTTAAGTGAGACATGAGCTCCTCATGTTTTTCTTCATGAGTTTTACATTTAAATAAGAGAAATATATGCCAATGACATATTAAGTTGGAGCTACCATGAAATATTATATATTCATACATTTAACAGATATTCTTTGACAGTATATTATGTGCCAGATGATCTCCTAAGAGGTTTGGGTATATAACAATAAAAAAGGATAAACTGCTGTTCTGTCAAGAAAGGAAAATAATGGAAATTTTAGCTATTATATTTTTTTGGTTAAACTGAAAGATGCTATTTGTTATGGCCTACAATCACAAAGTTACAGAATGTATTACAGGTTGGCTACTTCTTATTTGAAATTCTGGGGAGCAGAAATGTTATGAATTTTGGAATGCTTTGGATTTAGGAATATTTGTGCATATATAATGAAATATATTGGGGATAAGTGTAAGTCTAAATACAAACTTTATTCATATACACCTATACACATAGCCTGAAGGTAATTTCATACACTATTTTCAGTAATTTTTACATGAAACAAAAGTAATAATTGTGTACATGAGGACAGGTGTGAAATTTTCCACTGTGTTGTCATGTTGGTGCTCAAAAATTTCAGATTAGGGATGCTCATCCTGCATTTTTAATAAATAATAAAATAAAAACATTAAATGCCTTCAACTATAAAATAAAAACATTAAATGCCTTCCAACTATTTTTTCTTATTGTAAGTATTATAATATTTACATTAACAAAATTTTCAGGGAACAAGGTGATTATTTTTAAATTACATTGTAAAAAATGTGTAATTCAAGAAGTTTTTAAGTATCCAAGAAATGGAAAGGTAGGCCTCTATGTTTCTTTGGTATCAGAGAAGCAATAAAAACATCAAAATATTTTTTTTATCATGTAGCATACAATATTTCAACATGAATCACTGCAAAAACAATTACAGTCCAGTAAGAAAAGAAAAAGTTAAGAAAAATAAATTGGACATAGATTATACATTTTGTGGAGTAATTACCATATTTTAAAATAGTATCCTAGGGCAACACTACAAAAGCAAATCACTACTAAACACATCTTTGGCATCTCAAAATCGAACCTCTGCTCAACTTTAAATTTATATGTAGTGCAGTGACTTCACAATGAATTTTCTTGTGCTGTGAGGTGTAATAATTTTGGGCCTTGCATTAAATAATGCACTGATCAATTTCACATGGATGCCACCAATTTTCCTTATATCATCAGTTTCCTGGTTGATATTGTTAAGATTATTATACGGTGTTGTCATGTCAGTAATATTTGATGGCACAAGTTTATTTCATCATTAAATAAAACAAATTGTATCCCTCTCAAAGACAAGCATATTCTTATAAAAATAGCATTTCATTTCAGGTCTTTCTACTTTCCCATTGCCTTTTCTCCTTTCATCTTTCATCTTTCTGTCCATTTTTCTTTCCTTCCTTCCTCCCTTCCTTCTCTCATCCTCTTTCCTTCTCTTTTTCTCTTTCTTTTCTTTTTTTCTTGCTCTCTCTTACTTTCCCTGACACCCCTCCTTCCTTCCTTCCTTCGTCTTTCCTTGACTTCTGCTATGCTTTTCTTGCTCTTTTTCTTTTTAAAATAGGGACATTTCAATTATCACCCTTATTCATCACTATCTTGTTTTTATTCATTTATTTCACTTATGGCTTAGGTTTATTACAATTTGCCTCCCAACAGTGTCTACTTTTGCTTTGCCTACTGTTACACACCTCTATGTGTACACATAAATATTTTTTACTTTATTTTTTTAGTCTGCCTTGCAGGAAAGAAAACATCTTTCATGCCTCCAATCTTCTCTGCAATATATAAAACATTGGTTCCAAGAGAACAGAAGTAGCACATGGAGGCAGAGACTTCATTTTATCATTATAACAATAACTACAATAGTAAGAAATTTTCTCCCATTATAGGGTATCTTCTCTCTTCTCTCTATGCAGCATAAGGTACTTGAGGACAAGAAAGGAATAAGAAAAGAGGGGAAATAAGGAAGAATAGGAAAAGTAGAGAATATTCAAGGAAAGAAAGTATATTAATCTGTTTTATGTTGCTATAAAGGAACACCTGATCCTGGGTAATTTATAAAGAAAACAGCTTTATTTGGCTCATGGTTCTGTAGGCTGTACAAGCATGGCACCTACATCTGCTAGGCTCCTGGTGAGATCTCAGAAAGCTTTTATTCACGGCAGAAAGTGAAGAGGGATCAAGTGTGTCACACAGTGAGAGAGGGAGCAAGAAAGGGAAGGTGGTACCAGGCTGCTTTTAATAACCAGCTCTCACATGAACCAACGGAGAGAGAACTCACTCATTCTCATGGTGGGGTGGGGGGCATCAAGCTGTTTGTGAGGGATGCACCAACAGGCTGCACCTTCGACAATGGGAATCACATGTCAACAGGGCATTTGGAGGGGACAAATACCCAAACCATATTAGAAAGACTGGAAATGTTTGTTTCACATATTTTCTTTCCTGGAACAGTAACTACCCCTTAGTGTTCTAAGGTCAGGTTCATCTAACCACCCTGGGTTAATGAACCATGGAGGGCATCCCCCAACCACAACTTTGGCCTTTGACTTTTATGATTAACTCTATTAAAAATTTAAATTTTCATATCAGATAGAAGGCAAAAAGAGAAGTTGGTGCCCTGAGTTAAAGAGAAGTGGTCAGCCCCTACTAGAGGATTCCTTACACTGGACACCAGATGATTTCAAGAGTGGAATGAGCACCCATGATTCTGCCATGGGCAGGAACTGATACACCATCACAATCTGCTCTAAAGGTGGCCTCTCACATGGGGAGACGATGTGTGAATCCTCATGGGAGCAGGTCATAAAGCCCAGTGACCCTGGGCCTTTGTGAGGAGCAGGAGGGAGAACAGTGTCTGACAGACAGCAAACACTCTCCAATGGCAGAAACAGTACTATCGACAACAGCAACCACTTAAGCCTAATGCTGAACCCTTACAGACTAAGTAAGATTCTGACATTTCATATACTTTGTGGTAAGCAGAGAAACGTCTGTCTTCCCAAAGATGTCCACATGCTCATCCCTAATAGCTGGAAATATGCTACATTATGTTACACAGCATAGGGAAATTAAAGTTGCTGGTAGGATTAAAGGTTGCTACCAAATGGAATTAAAATAGGGAAATTATTCAGAATTCTTCAGATGGGCTCAGTGTAATCTCAGGATTCCCTAAAAATAGAAGAGGGAGGCAGAATAGTAAGTGAGGTAATAGGATATGGAAAGGACTCAAGTCACCATTGCTGATTTTGAAAATGGAGAAAAGAGGCTATTCTATGAGCCAATGAATGCTGGCCATCTCTTAAGAGCTGGAAAAGGCAAAGAAATCGATTCCCCTGTTCCCTCCTAAGGATATGCAGCTCTTCCAACACCTTGTTTTCATCCTGTGAAAACTGTGTTGGGCATCTGACCTACAGAACCATAACTTTTTTTTTTTTTTTTTTTTTTTTTTTTTGCTGTTTTGTGCTATGACGCTTGTGGTAAATTTTTGCAGCAGAAATAGAAAACTAATATGCACCTCAGAAAGAAAAATGATGCTGAAAATTTACTGTTAGCCTTCTCTGTCAAATTAGTAATAATACATGTGTACAAGTATGAAGGAGCAAACACATCTATTCCATAAATATTTATGGAAAACAGTCTCCCCATATGTACAAGCCCCACTTAATATTGAATCACACTAATATACCTCCTTAGGTCTCTTACCTTGAATGTTTAAATATGTGTGCATATTTAATCAAGGAATAAAATGCCCCTGGCAAATAAAAGGCTTCCTGCAGATGTGTCCTGAGAAGAGTAGCAACAGAAGTTAAATCTCCTAAAGCTGAGGTTCCTTATAATGAAACAAGGGAGAGAGAACAGCCTGCCTCTGCTTGCCAGGGCTGGCATCATGACTGACCCCAGTCAAGCCTGCAAGCAGCCTTTTGGGAATCATTTTATTGCTCAGCCATCAACTGCCGAGGGCTGAGTCACATCCTGTAAATCCTATATAATGAAGAGATTTTGTTCCAGAGGATAGCTATTACATGGACAAGAACTATGGACATCCTGTGTTCATATTGGAGGTCAAAGTCTCAGCAAGTAAAGCTTTTAGTTACCACCATTCCAAGCATAAAAGAAAGTGAAATAGTCTGCACTTCTGCACAATGTGTTTTTCCTTCCTGTCAGGCATCTGACTAAAATACATCCTAGTGACTGGAGTTAAAGTACATCCAGGTGCTAACACTGGCAGAGGGCTAAAGGTAATAAAGAAAATTCGACAGTTCTACCTGGAGTAGAGCCACTGGGCAGCAGATGGAGCATGTTTCCATGCAGATCCTGGTTCGTGCTCCTTTATCTTACATACAACATAGTACATCATAAGCCAAAAGTGTGAGAAATATTTGCTTAGTTCTGAGTACATGCACCCCTAAATGGATGCTTAAGAAAAACATATCTCTGTGATAGGAGAAAAATTGGTTGTGATATAGACTGATGGAATATTTATAATGTACTATATACCATTTCACTTACATTTTAGTTTTCTATAAAAACTATTTTAACATATACCTCACCGAATTCTATTTTATGTTTCATTATTATTAAACGCGATGGCTGATGGAATCACACCCTCAAGAGCTATGAAGGGCCACTCAGTGTCATCAGGAAACATTACTTTGCTGATTTACTCCAGCAAGAACATTTGAACTATTTTCTCAAACACTGAAAGAGTCCACAGGAATATTTTGCTTTGCAAGAAAGAATAGAAGCTTTCCTCTCCGGGAGAAAAATATTGTTAATCATCCTTACATAGAACAAAAATACTTTAACATTTCAAGTGAGTACTACATAATGACTGAAGTTTGGGTATTCCATTTTACGTCATTTATGAGTCCACATGGAGCCCTGAAGGCCAATTCCAATTACATGCAAGGGAGGTCTAACCTTGCAGACTCTGAACTCAGCAGCTTTCCTAAGTGGCCCCAAGGGTTCTCCAATCAATGTACTCTTCTTATCAAAGCTTGCATCAACATAACAGTTATTACTCTGTACCATTGGGGGCAATTTCTTTTTGTTTGAAAGTTTTCTTTCAGGTGACTAGGGAATGAAAAATTTGTTGACACATTCACAAGGAACATATATAATAGAAATTGCTCAATATGGAATTGCAATTTAGTGATACATTATTTAATGAGGAAGGTTTAGCCTTCAAGGTACAGTAAATGTCTATAGTCGTCATTTTTTACTAGTACAATTACACAAACATAAAGTCTGTAAACCTCTGAAAATATGTTATATAACCAATTATACTACAAAGTAACTCATGACATAAAATATATTCTTTCAGAGGAAATAGGTCTCTAACTAGTGATACAAACATCAGAATATCTTTTTATGCACATAAAGAGTAACAATTTTCAGTATATTTTTTCGTTATTCAATGTTATGGAAAAAGCAATTATATTTCCGTTTTTTAGTTATTATTTTATCTAAATAACATTTAGGTAAACTATGGAAAAATAAAAACTATTTAAAATTAATCCACTTATTATAGAAAAAAGCAGAGACATGCAGACTGCCAAAGGAAACAAACCAGTGGAATACTTTGTTTCTTTTGTCCAGAGAGGCATTGTATGAAGGGGGCAGGCGAAGCCTTACAAATATTTTGATAATAATAATGGGTATATAAAAAATAAATAAGCAAGCACAATAATATCTTCCCAACTATGGCTTCCCACATTTAAGAAAATTAAATATACGTGGAATCATTGCATTTGATCTTTTGGTCTCCAACAAAGGTCTTTTTTTAAGGAGGGTAGCTAGTCAGGTATAAGCAACGCAGGAGGGGGCTCCCCGAACACACACCCACCCACCCACCCACACCAGGAGTGTTGGGTAACCATTAGGTGATGGTCAGGTGGTTGTTAACTAGTTCTCTAAGGTAATAATTGGTCACAGCTGGCACCAGGGAAAAGCAGTCTCCTAATAGAAAACTCCTGAAACTGATCAGCCAGCGTCTCAGTGAAATCCCAGAAGTGGGGAAAAGTAATGCAAGATCCCCGGAGCAGTGCAGCGTATAAACCCCAAGTCAACTTCTTTTCTTTCCTTTACTTGCTGTTCTAAAGCTTTTTAATAAACTCACTCCTGCTCTGAAACTTGCCTCTGTATGCCCCTCAGTCAAACTTTTTCCTCTGAGGAGGCAAGAATTGCAATTGCTTCAGACCCAAACAGCTACACCACCGGTAACTCAGCGTAACTCAGATTCCTGCCACCAGCAAAACTTTCAGTTTCAATTTTTTGGGAAGGAAAAAAAAAAAATCTGAGTTACTTCATTAACTTACTGAGGATTTCATAATATAATCTATTAGAAATTTACACTGTGTACTTGTTTATGGTAGATTTGTTTTCCACTTATATGAGTATCAGGAAAATATATGGTTAGGAATCACCCTAGTGCTTACCTTTAGTGTAGACGACTGGAGTGGGCATGGAGACACTTCCGGTAGAAAGACCTGCTTCCCCTCACAGAGGGCTGAACCAGGAGGCTTTATAACCGCATTGGTAAGGGGCGGGGCAGCACTAATCACAAACTCTTAACAGCTGGGACTTCTTTTCACGATTGGTAATAACTCACCCTGTTCACCTTCTACTCTGAAACCCAAAAAAAGATGGGGAGTAGACTTCCAACCAATCTGAGTTCATTAGTGCTACAGCCTTATGCTAAATAAATGTAAGAAAATTAAGAATTGTGGCATTATTTCCACTTCAAGGCAAAAGAAAAAGCAATTCTTACCTCTTAGACTACTTCTGCTTCTTAATTTCCCTCTAGAGGGCTCCAGCCAGACAGCTGTCTAGCACAGACACCGCTTAAAGTCTCACATCGTCTCTTTCATTCTCCATAACAATATTCCTCTTTCTTTCTCTTGTTCATAACAGGCAGAATTTTAAGCAAAATGTTATAGAAACCTCTTAGTTAAAAGCTTATTTACTTTTTTGTCATTTTACTAGTTTGGAGATAGGGAAGAAAAGTGTCTTTGTTAAAAATGGAAGTGACATATTTGGAGCAGGCTTTAAAATATGAAAAGATGATATACCCAGCTTATAGTTTGCAAGGTAGGGGAAATTACTTCAAAGAAGGTTGAAAAGAAATTGACATTTTGGAGAAACATGATCTGGAAAAGAAAGAGAAAAGACATATCCTCTTATCATGTTTCTCCTCAATGTGATTTTATTTTGTTATTCTCCATCTCTGCTTATATGTCATGAAACACAGAAAAATCTGACCAAGGAGCCGGGAAATTTTACCTGGGAGCCCTAGATTGGGCCTGGGGCTGAAAGGAGGGTAGCTCTACAGAACTCACAGCTGTCATAAGAAAACTAAAACTGCTCCAAGTACAGTTGGACCATCGTGAGTTCTGAAAAAATTTATTGAAGTATTTCAAAAACATTGTTGAAATAATATTAGAATAATATTAAATATTAAATTGAAAAATATATGAATTTTATATGGAGACAATATGCAATAGAATCAGAAGAAACTGTTATAAGGGGTAATTACACTGAAGATCTTCACTCTATTTCTCTTAATTCTTTAACAACAAATGTGTACTTAAATCAGTCAGAAATTTTCTCAAGGCAGAATAATTTACCTTACTAGCTAAAATAAATAAGGTATGTTTTCCCTTATATATGAGGTTTGATGACTTTTTGACAGGTAGCTCTGCTCTCTCCGATCTGATTATATATATATATATATATATATATATATATATATATATAATTTGTAGAATATTAAAAAAGGAGACACAAAGGCAAATATATATATATATATATATATATAGGCACATACATATGTAAAATATATAGGCAATTTGATATCTCAAAAATGAATTTAGAATATCATGCTAGGAAGCATTTTGAATTGATGTCATCATCCAAATTATTTAATTGACAGAGGTATACTTTATGGAATAATAAAAAGAAAAAAACACAGACATTATTTTACAAAATGATGGATTGTTCATAAAGGGGCATAGGTTGTTTGTAGAAAGATAAGAGGAGATTGGAAAAGCCCAATAGAATATGGTGTAATAATGGCCACAGTAACTGGTTAAAAGTGAATTAAAAGTTTGCTCTTTGAAATAAATTTGAAGTATCATGCATTCTGCTTTTTTCCAGCGAACAAAATACAGATTTGTAATATTTTTAAGATTCCTGACCAAGACAAAACATTGCTTCTCTACGTTAGACCAATACTGCAAATGGATACAAGTTCTTGTCCTGTTTAACATCCTCCATTGCTCATTCTTTAATAATATGAGTTATACAAGGATATCCAGGATGTGAACTCAGTTCTGGACCAAGCTGACCGAATAGACATTTACAGAACTCACCACCTCAAATCCACAGAATATACATTCTTCACAGCACCACATTGCACTTATTTTAAATCAACCACATAATTGGAAGTAAAACACTCCTCAGCAAATGGAAAAGAACGGATAACATAACAAACAGTCTCTCAGACCATGGTGCAATCAAATTAAAACTCAGGATTAAGAAACTCACTCGAAACATCACAGCTATGTGGAAACTGAATGACCTGCTTCTGAATGACTACTGAATAAATAACAAAATGAAGGCAGAAATAAATACATTCTTTGAAACCAATGAGAAAGAAGACACAATGTACCAGAATCTCTGGGACACATGTAAACCAGGGTGTAGATGAAAATGTATAGCACTAAATGCCCACAAGAGGAAGTAGGATATCCAGAATCTACGAAGAACTAAAATAGACTTACAAGAAAAAAAACAAGCCCATTCAAAAGTGGGCAAAGGATATGAATAGATACTTTACAAAAGAAGACATACATGAGGCCAACAAACACATGAAAAAATGCTCATCATCACTGGTCATTAGAGAAATGCAAATCAAAACTACATTGAGATAACATCTCACGCCAGTTAGAATGGCAATCATTAAAAAATTTGGAGACAATAGATGCTGGAGAGGATGTGGAGAAATAGGAACACTTTTACACTGTTGGTGGGAGTGTAAATTAGTTCAACCATTGTGGAAGACAGTGTGATAATTCCTAAAGGACCTAGAAATAGAAATTCCATTTGACTCAGCAATCTCATTACTGGGTATATATCCAGAGGACTATAAATCATTCTATCATAAGGACACATGCACACAAATGTTAATTGCAGTAATATTTACAATAGTAAAGACTTGGAACCAACCCAAATGCCTATCGATGATAGACTGGACAGGGAAAATGTGGCACATATACACTATGGAATACTATGCAGCCATAAAACACAATGAGCTCATGTCCTCTGTAGGGACATGGATGAACCTGAAAACCATCATTCTCAGCAAACTGACACAAGAACAGAAAATCAAACACTGCATGTTCTCACTCATAAACAGGTGTTGAACAATGAGAACACATGGACACAGGGAAGGGAGTATCACACACTGGGGTCTGTGGGGAGGGGGGGAAATAGGGGAGGGACAGCAGGGGGTGGGGAGTTAGGGAGGGATAACATGGAGAGAAATGCCAGATATAGGTGATGGGGAGGAAGGCAGCAAACCACACTGCCATGTGTGTACCTGTGCAACAATCTTACATGTTCTTCACATGTACCCCAAAACCTAAAATGCAATTTAAAAAAGACTAAAAATAAAAGAGAGAAAGCAGGAAAGATCTAAAATCGACAACCTAACGTCACAATTAAAAGAACTAGAAAAGCAAGAACAAACAAACTCAAAAGCTAATAGAAAACAAAAAATAACTGAGATCAGAGCAGAACTGAAGGAGACAGACATGAGGAACACTTCAAAAAAAATCAATGAATCCAGGAGCCAATTTTCTGAAAAGATCAATAAAATCGATAGACCACTAGCCAGACTAGTAAAGAAGAAAAGAGAGAAGAATCAAATAGATGAAATAAAAAATGATAAAGGGGATATTACCACCAATCCTACAGAAATACAAACTACCATCAGAGAATACTATAGACAACTATAGACAACTCTATGCAAATAAACCAGAAAATCTAGAAGAAAGGGATAAATTCCTGGACATTTACAACCTCCCAATACTAAAGCAGGAATAAGTCAAATCCCTGAATAGGCCAGTAACAAGGTCTGAAACTGAGGCAGCAATTAATAGCCTACCAATTAAAAAAAAAAAAAAAAGCCCAGGACTAGATGGATTCACAACAGAATTCTACCAGAGGTACAAAGAGAAGCTGATACCGTTCCTTCTGAAACTATTCCAAAAAATAGAAAAAGACAGAATCCTCCCTAACTCATTTTATGAAGCCAACATCATCTTCATTACCAAAACCTGGCAGAGACACAACAAAAAAAGAAAATTTCAGCCCAATTTTTCTAATGAACATTTCTGTGAAAATCCTCAATAAAATACCGGCAAACTGAATCCAGCAGCACATCAAAAAGTTTATCCACCACGATCAAGTCGGCTTCATCCCTGGTTGCAAGGCTGGTTAAACATATGTAAATCAAGAAACATAATTCATCACATAAACAGAACAAAAAAAATCATATGATTATCTCAGCAGATTCAGAGAAGGCCTTCAACAAAATTAAACAGCCCTTAATGCTAAAAACTCTCAATAAACTAGGTATCAATGGAATGTATTTCAAAATAATAAGAGCTATTTATGACAAATGCACAGCCAATACCATACTGAATAGGCAAAAACTGGAAACATTTCCTTTGAAAACCAGCATAAGACAAGGATGCCCTCACTCACTACTCCTATTAAATATAGTATTGAAAGTTCTTCCCAGTGCAACCAGGAAAGAGAAAGAAATAAAGGGTATTCAATTAGGAAAGAGGAAGTCAAATTGTCTCTATTTGCAGATGGCATAATTGTATATTTAGAACACCCCACTATCTCAGCCCAAAATCTCCTTAAGCTGACAAGTAACTTCAGCAGTCTCCAGATATAAAATCAATGTGCAAAAATCACAAGAATTCCTGTACACTAATAACACACAAACAGAGATCCAAATCATGAGTGAACTCCCATACATAACTGCTACAAAGAAAATTAAATACCTAGAAATACAATTTACAAGGAATGTGAAGGGCCTCTTCAAGGAGAACTATCAGCCACTGCTCAGGGAAATAAGAGAGGACAAACAGATGGAAAAACATTCCATGCTTATGGTCAGGAAGAAACAATATTGTGAAAATGGTCATACTGCTTAAAATAATTTATATATTCAATGCTATCCCCATCAAGCTACTATTGAATTTCTTCAAAGAATTGGAAAAAACTACTTAAAATTTCATATGGAATGAAAAAAAGAGCCATCATTGCCAAGACAATCCTAAGCAATAAGAACAAAGCTGAAGGCATCATGACACCTGACTTCAAATTATACTACAAGGCTACAGTAATCAAAACAGAATGGTACTGGTACCAAAACAAATATATAGACCAATGGAGCCAAACAGAGGCCTCAGAAATAATGCCACACATCTACAACCATCAAATCTTTGACAAATCTGACAAAAGCAAACAATGTGGAAAGGATTCTCTATTTAATAAATGGTGTAGGGAAAACTGGCTGGTCATAGGCAGAAAACTGAAACTAGATTCCTTCCTTACACATTATACAAAAATTAACTCAAGATGGATTACAGATCAAAACATAAGACCTAAAACCATAAAAATCCTAGAAGAAAACATAGGCAATAACATTCAGGACATAGGCATGGACAAAGACTTCATGACTAAAACTCCAAAATCAATTGCAACAAAAGCCAAAATAGATAAATATAATCTAATTATACTAAAGAGCTTTTGCACAGCGAAAGAAACTATCATCACAATGAACAGGAAACTTACAAAATGGAAGAAAATTTTTGCAAACTCTCTATCCAACAAAGGGCTAATATGCAGAATCTACAAGGAACTTAAACAAATTTACAAGAAAAAGACAACCCCACCAAAAGTGGGTGAAGGTTATGAACAGATAGTTCTCAAATGGAGACATTTATGCAGCCAACAAACATATGAAAAAAAGCTCATCATCACTGGTCATTAGAGAAATGCAGATCAAAACCACAATGAGATACCATCTCACACCAGTTAGAATGGTGATCATTAAAAAGACAGGAGACAACAGATACTGGAGAGGAGAAATAGGAATGCTTTTGCACCACTGGTGGATGTATAAACTAGTTCAACCATTGTGGAAGACGGTGTGCCAATTCCTCAAGGATTTAGAACCAGAAATACCATTTGAAACAGCAATCCCATTACTGGGTATATACCCAAAGAATTATAAATCATTCTATTGTAAAGATACATGCACATGTATGTTTATTGCAGCACTGTTCACAACAGCAAAGACTTGGAACCAACCCAAATGCACATCAATGATAGACTGGATAAAGAAAATGTGGCACATACATATACACCATGGAATACTATGTGGCCATAAGAAAGGATGAGTTTATGTCCTTTGTAAGGACATGGATGAAGCTGGAAACTATCATTCTCAGCAAATGAACACAAGAAAAGAAAACCAAACATCACGTGTTCTCACTCATAAGTGGGAAGTGAACAACACACACTGGGGAACATCACACACTGGGGCCTGTCAGGAGGTGGGTCACTAGGGGAGGGTTAGCATTAGGAGAAATACCTAATGTAGATGATGGCATGGTGAATGCAGCAAATCACCATGGCACGTGTATACCTATGTAGCAAACCTGCGTGTTCTGCACATGAACAGCAGAACTTAAAGTATAATAAAAATAGTAGTATGAGTTATAGAAAAAATGAAACAATCTACCCATACTATTAAACTGTAGACTATTTAGAATGAAAACCTACAGAATACTGCAAATTTCTCCTTGATGAATGGAGTAATAAAAATAATGACCATTTCATAATGCCAGTTATTACAGGAAGAAGGTAAGTCTTGGGCTGCAGACATAGAAAGAACCAAAGCCCTTTTCTTCCCAGTGAAAACACGTCTTTTTTGTTTTCCTTCATAATCATTTTTATTCAAAATAAGTATGAGCCAAGATCTCCTGAAGTTTGAGAGATGGGAATCAAGAGAAATCTGGTAAACACAGATGAAAGATGTTAGATAGAAGTATTTGAGAATACAATATGTTGGTGGGAGTTTGTGAAAAAAAGTGCAGGAGTTGGAGATTTGAGTAACACATCCCTTTGATGGTCTCTTTGATAGTAGAAGCAAACTTAGCGTAACAATACTGACTTAAATCCATCCATTCACTCAAGGCAAAGCAGGAAAAGTAAATGACTGACTTAATTGCTAAATCTGAAAGGGGAGGGAGGGCACTTGTTGACCAGACCTCTTCTTTATCACTCAGTGAGGAGTTAGCCACATAAGACATGAGCCTGCTCTGCAATTTTGGGTAATGTTCTGTCTTTAAAAGGAGATTCCTGTATCAGCCTACCCCTGCTAGGAGTACAAGTCATAAGCCCGGGCTTTGGTACTAGGAAAACCATTAACCAATATCTGCTCATCTTTCATACACATTTTTTGTCATTGCTTCTCAACTGGTTTACTACTTGAGTCCAGAAATGTAGTGTTACTAATGGAGACTCCTTTTATTCCAATATGTGCTATAATGGCTGAAAACTTTGAGAAGGAATAAGGAGAATATGGAGGAGTAAAGTGTACATTACAAGGAAAATCTTTTTGGAATTAGGATGCATGTGTGGGGCTCTGAGGTTTTTATATTTATTTATGTATTTATTCTGGAATCAGTCTTGCTCTGTTGCCCAAGCTGGAATGCAGTTGTGTGATCTCAGCTCACTACAACCTCTGCCTCCTGGGTTCAAGCGATTCTTTGCCTCGGCCTCCCAAGTAGCTGGAATTACAGGTGTCCACCAACATCCCTGGCTAATTTTTGTACTTTTAGCAGAGGTGGGATTTCATCACGTTGGACAGGCTGGTCTCAAACTCCTGACCTCAAGTGATCTGACTACCTTGGCCTTCCAAAGTGCTGACATTACAGCTGTGCCCCACCACACCCGGCAATACACAGGATATTTCTAATCTATTTTTAGATGCCTACTTTGAGCTATAAGTCTGATTTTCACAAATTTATAAATATGCAGTTGTTTTTTCATATCTCTTTCCTTGGCCCATGCATGAAAGTCAAATATGGGCCAAGGTAAGAGATATGAAGCCTTAAGTTTCTTAATATTTTATCTTTGCAGGACACAGCATTTCGTTGTTTTAGGTGAGTGGCTATTTTTAAGTTTCATCAACAGTTTTCTAATATGTTGGCTGCATGTGCCAGACCTCAAATAAATGACGATCGGCCCCAACAATCACAGGGTACTCAAGTTTTAACAAAGGGACAAGCATGAGGGTTGTACAAATGGGGTTGAGGGTGGCTCAATCAACTTTGAAACACAAGTGTGACCTGACAAAAGCTAACCACAAGAGGGTTGGTGAGTTTTTGCCGTCTAGACAGGCATAAGCTAAAGGGTAGGACTTAGCAAGCTTAGGCAGCTTCAGAATGCAAATGACTGGTGTCTGACCATAAATTAATTATACAATTACAGCCTTTTCCTGTTTCAACTACAAGGAATAGACTATACCACACATAACTTTTCATATATTAGAAGCAAAAAATGTTTTTCTTCTTTTAAACAGGAAGACACCTGAATCCTGAGGATATTTAAGATATCCTAGCTTTCAATGATTAATTTTATGCCTTGCTAGTCATTTCTTGATTGGTTGTCTCCAAAATCCGCTTTCAACTTAAGCCATGAAGAAAACTTTGAGCATATGTCTTACCCACATGCTCACAAATCAAAAGAAACTCAAATCAAAGAACTGAATGGGAAGTTTAAGGTCATACAGGTATTGTAAATGAATTCAGCAATTGCCTGTTCCCTAAGGGAAAATGCCAAAGTGATTTCTGAAATTAATCCTCTATAGGGGATAAAAAAAAGGGACATATGAGAGGGGAATCAGAAAGTATAACACATTGAGTGCAGACCTGAATTTGATGCTAGATGAAAGTTCAGTAAGGTCTGTCTACATTCTTTGGATGTGGATATAGTTTCTTCACACCAGTTTTTGAAAAGACTGTCCTTTTTCCTTTGAATGGTCTTGAAATTCTTGTCAAAAATCAGTTAATAAGAGCCAGGGATCTGTGGGAAATTTTCACGTTCTCACCATGACTGTGTGGGTTTTCTTCAGGCATTCTGGTTTTCTTTCACTTCTCAAAGTTGTGCATGTTAGATTCAGTCTGAGTAGGAGAGAGAGATAGAGAGAGAGAGACAGACAGACAGACAGAGAGATACTGGGCCCTGTAATAGAAAAGTGTCCTGTCCAGGGTTAGTTCCTGCCTTGTGCCCTGAGCCCTGTTGATATGCTTTGACCCTCCCTGATCCAGAACTGGAATAAGTTAGTTAGAAAATAAATTTCTGAATGAATGAAACAAATTATTGTAAAATAAATATTTGTAAAGTATGTAATAATCATGTACAATAATAATGCACAACAATAAATGATGTGGTATGAAAGTGCTCAGTAAGTACACCGTATTTGTTATTGCTTGGTTTTGAACTGCGTAGTGGTAGGAGATGCTCCTTGCAACTTTTGCTTTGCAAACAGGTGTTCCTTAATTTAACTCACCACCGCTGCAACCATCATCACTCACTGATTCACCAAAGATTGGGTAAGTAATTATCTTACTTGTTTTTATCCATCTTTCTTAAATGCATGTATTAACTCACACTTATTCAATGTTTAATATTAGAAATATTTTTGAGTCTTTGTAAGTTTGGTGATGATTTTGTGACCAAAAATATGCCATAAAACTTAACTCATTTATATCAATTAATCTATGGTAAAACTGGTTTTTGTCATATATCATTTCCTTTAAAGTTGCGGCTTCCAAGAACCTATTGGTGACTTAAATGAGGACTTAGTGTATACACAATGGAATATTACTCAGCTTTTTGCTTCAACACAGTTAAACCTGGAAGACATAATGCTAAATAAAATAGGCCAGGAACAGAGAGACACATACTGCATGTGCTCACTTACATGTGGAATCCAAAACAATGGACCTCATAGAAGCAGAAAGCAGAACACTGGTTACCATAAGCTAAGGGATGGTGGCAATGGAGAGATGTTGGTCAGAGCTACGAAGTTAGAAAGGAGAAATAAATGATAACTATTTAAGGTGATAGATATGTAAATTAGCTTGATTTCATTCGGCCCTATCTACCCATATGGTAAAATCACTGTGTATCCCATTATTTACATACAATTAAAGGTGTCCGAAAAGCTTTCTCCAGATTCAGAAAACCTCTTCACAAATGTAGAAGAGAAAGAAAACAATTTTATTGGGCTGGGTGCGGTGGCTTGCACCTGTAATCCCAGCACTTTGGGAGGCCTAGCCCGACAGATCACCTGAGGTCAGGAGTTGGAGACCAGTGGACCAACATGGAAAAACCCTGTCTTAAAAAAAAAATAGAAAGAAAACAATATTATTACTGAATATGCATTAAACTAGAATGTGGTATGCATTCCATGCAATCTACTAAGAGACTGTAAAGACAATCTTTATGATAGGAGGTAATTCTGCAACTTGGAACAGGGTACTCTTACAAGTCAGGCTCCTAACTTTCCATATAAACTGGGAGATAATGACACTGTCTTCCTTGAGGCTTACATTTCAAAGAGATGATTACCAGTTACTTAAGAAAGATGTGGTTGTCATAAAGCTGGCCAGTGGATTATTTATCTTTTAAAAGATTTTACACACATTTCCAAAAGCAAAAAAAAAAAAAAAAAAAAAAAAACTTACAATGACATATTTTCTAATGTAAATGTTCTTTAAAAATGTCGGAAAGTCTTGCCTTTTTTTCACCCAAGAGGTTCAAAAATCTCTTATGGTAAATTTGGATTCACCCTTACAACAGGCATTTGAATTTCAGGTGGAATTCTTATTGAACCTCAAAAATCAGTAGGCCAGGCTCACACTGCCAGGGAAACAGAGAACCAGAGACTTCAGTTTTCATTCTGGAGACATCTCCACCTGAAAAAATCTGAAGGTAGGAGGCTGAAGAGAGCAATTTTCAATAAAAATGCAAATTCATAAAAGGCAATAGTGGTATCAAGTCTCCTTCCTGAGTTTGTTTGGGACAAGGGTATATGTTCAAATGGATGTCATGTTGCAATACTAAATGCTAAGAAAAGTAGATAGTAGGCATTCAACAGCAGATGCAAGCCTGAAGAAAGACCTCCCAAAAAGTCAAACAGAAGAGATAACACTCAGAGAATGATGAAGTTTGGAGACTGTGTAGTCCTGAGGTCCTCCAAAGAACCCATTAATGTACCATCATCAAAGATCTTACACTTACAAGTCTCTCGTAAAAGAGGGAATTCAAATACAAGATAAAATTACTAACAGCACTGAATAAATAAAAAGGCTTCCCTGTGGAAGTTCTTTCCCTTCCATTTTTATCTCTGGAGTTGAGTTGCAGAAGCAAGGGACAAATAACGTAGAGCAAACAGGATGAAAACAAATTAATTTCACTTCTGCTGTTTTGTCTCTTCTCTGGGGAGAACAGAAAAACATTGAATTCAATGTGAAATTAAAGATTGATTTAAATTGCCTAAATCAATACCTAAAAATGGCCAGACCTATAGAAACTTGTCCAAATGCAGCAAAGGGAAGTTATCAATGTTGGGAGAAAAAAATCTCACAAAGTATTTGAGAACAGTATGTTTCCCAATAATACCATACCAAGTCTAATATATTTATTAAACCATTGCTTGTGCTATATATTTAAATTCAAAATATAGTCACACAATTTTATGTAAAGCAAATGCCTGTGTAGAACTCTATTTCCTTTGGCTATACAATCTGGGTGTTCTTTGTTTTGTTTTGGGTACATATATGTTTGTGTTTTGCCATCTGTAAATATACAGATTTTTTTAGCTCTTTTAAAGATCTTCATCACATTTATTATATAATTTAATTACTTTGAACACTGTTACTTCCTCCAGCCTTCTCTCCCTGACTTATTTCTATGTTTTGCTTTGTTATTATATGATATGTAACATTATCGTGTATTTTCATGATTTATAACTTTTTTCTTTTGTGTATCATAATTCTCATGACTATAATATCTTTTCACATGTAAATGGATTCATTGCTTACCAGCAGATATGTCATGGCACGGTTCTCTACTCCTGAATGCCTCATTTTATTGTCTCTGTTAGTTGGCAGTAGCTCATCTTCAAGCCATACCTTTCCATAGACTCTAAGAGCACTATATTCCCTGAGCTCTTGCGTTGTTTGTAAACGTCTTTTTCCTGTATTCATGTATGAATGAAAGTTTGCTGTGTAGAACATTTGATTCACTCTTTGTGTCACTTAGCATTCTGCTGCCATTACATTACTATGAATTGAAATGGACACTGCTCTTGAGACATCCGAGTCACACTTGATTTTTTTCTTCATTAGTTCTTTCCATAGCTTACATATTTCTCTAATGAATCCTTGTTGAATACTTTCTTCACATTTAAGTTTAATATTTTCACCACTTCCTAGTGTCATGGTTCAGAGTACCTGCAGGTCTTCAGGTGCAAAGTGCCCTGATGGTGGCAATTTCACAGTGGTGGGAGGAGGACTCTATAATGGGAGTGGAGAGTGGGGAGAGGCCCAGAAGGCAGGGAGACAGCTGCACCACATTTAAAGCTACTGTTGCTATTGTGATGGCTCCTCCTTCAGGCTCAGGCTGCTCCTTCCAGCACTGCTCCTATCCATAGGGATCACAGAATCCAGTACCAACAATGATCATCACAATAGCCTTAAAGCCAAAAGAGGTGCCAGTAGCCCAAAGTCTATAGCTAGGCTCCTTGTGGTTTGGCTTACTACTCTGCTGACTCTACATCTGTGCTGTTAAGAAGCTCAGGACAAGAACTATCTTGACTTGTTGTTCTCATCATGAAAAACTCAATCCAAAAGGCATCTAGAAGTCTAGTATGGCAAGGAAAAAAAAAAAAGCCTTTTTTGAAACTACTAATACCACCACTTATATTACTGATGCAGAAAATGTTGAGAACTTCAAAATTGTCTGGTTTTAAGAGTATCTGAAGGATTTGACTAGATGGTGCATGCAAATATTTAATCTTCTAGAGTTTCATGTACAGGACTGAAGAGACAGACATCTACAAATAAAGACATGAGTTCATTAAAGGTGGCCTAAGAAATATGAAGAAGTGGAATTCTACCTTGAAAATAAGAGGATTTTACCCTGATCCATAGAAAAAAAAGGTAAGATAGGGATTAGAGATTCTGTTTTCTTTTTGGTTCATCAAATATATATGGCCATAAAACAACTTTGTAATATATAAAGCTCTCATGGTCTCTTTTGTACATTGGAAGAATCTCCAGGTGTTACTATAAATCTTCCATATTATTTGAAAATACTAATTTTACACAGATCTATGAAAAATGTTTTACACTGTTATATCTGCCCTGTTTTTCCCCCCTCTGGTCTTTGGATTCGATTTTTCAATTGACTTTCTATGTAGTAATTGTTATGTGCCATTGCAATCATTGATTGCAATCTAACCCAAATCCAAGTATAATTAGTATGTCTTGCTTAGACAGTGACAAAGTAAAAGGGTATTTCTCATCCCAAATTGACTTCAACTAAATTTTAAAATATTTTTATTTTTGCAGATGTTCAATAAATTTAAGAACTGTGAAAATACTTGTTTTGAAGGCATATTTGACAAAACTTGAAATTAAGAGACAGGTATTTGAAAGGGTCAAAAACAATTTAAACCAGATATTTGGGAAGCAACATGTTAAACTGCATTAAATTGTCTCTCTTTCTCTTTCTCATACTGTTTTTGTAAGTACTATTTTTTTAACTTTATATATCAGAATAGTCACATTTGAAACACTTTCTTTATAAGCTAACGGTTGTAGTTAGAACCCGTTCTTAGTCCTAAAGTGGGCTCGATCTACAAGATAAACTTTTTACAACTTCTACAATGCACACATAACTTTCAGAAATAAACATTCTATGAAGTCTTTGATTCAAACAGTCACATGCTGATGCTTCAATATTCTAGTATCCAATATGGCCAGTGTGTTCTAAATAACCAAAGGCAATTATGCCATCTTTAAAAACTTCATTGAAGAAAACAAAATTCAACAGATCTCAAGCCACTGTTTGTAGGAATGAACCCTTCTTTTTGCTTCATATCTAGGCATTTTGTAACTATTCTGAATTATACTTTGTAATTATATATGTATACTTTGATTAATCGTAGTTTTTCATGTTATAAAATTGTTTTGCATTGGGAAAACACTTTAAAAAAAGAGTAAAGAGCAAAAACAAGATCAATAAACTTAGCCAGAATATATCTCTGTGTATACTATCCTGTATGAATCTTTCTTAAAACATTGTATTTATTACCACTATGCATATTTATGGTTTTATTTAGGTAAAGTTGTCTTCTTTATATCTTTAATAGAGGTATGTCTTCTTTTCCTGTTAGTGTTTTCAATAATACTCTGTGCATATTCTGGATTTCCTTGGTTTGACACTCATATGCAGAACACATTTGCTTCCTTGCATAATTTTCGCCAGCCTCTTCTCCATGACACTGCATTCATGTTCAGTGGTATCTTTTCTAGTTCTTGATGTTTTAAATGCATATTTCATTTTTGTAATGGTTCAGTTGTTTTCTTTCCTTAGCTTTCCTATCATTAATGTTCTTTTGTTTTCTCAGAGACAATAGAGGAAAATAACTAAGACCACAGATTTTGGAGCCATACGGCTTGGGATACAGTCCCTTCCATGCTGTGTAACCTTGATCAAGTTACTTACTCTTTCATTAACTTTGCTTCTAATCTTTTTAAAAAAATGAGAATAATAATACTATTTATCTTATTAGGTTGCTGTGAGAATTACATGAGCACTTGGTTGAGTACTTGACTAGAGCAGATGAAGCACTGAGTCACTGAGTGCTCAAAAATTCCCACCAGAAAAGAAAGGATACTATTTTAATAATAGCAATAGCTAAGGATATCTCTGTTTAAAATAGTCTTCTTTCTTTTCTGATTGTTATGTAGGAGGTGTTTTTGTTTTGTTTTGGCTTATTTGTTTTAAAAGGGAGTGTTTCAAATGAACCTACTCTTTGTTTAAGAAGATTGTAATTAGCTATGAGCTAAAGCACCAGCAGATAAATGATCCTGGAAAAGTGTGCTAAAAGTCAACGGAATTCAATCCTCTTTCTGGTGAGTACAACAATGAAAGCATTTGGATTGAACTGCTCAACGATCTTGGGGATGGATATCACATCTATCTCTGGAATGTAGCTGAAAACTAACACTTACATCTGTTTTGTTTTCTTTCTCACTTCATTTCCAGCATTTTTTTTCTGGTCATGAATGAGATATGGTGAAGGAATAAGATTTTTGTGTTCACATAATCTTGAGACCCTCAGTCTCTCTGTGAAGTTGAAATTGGATTCTGTGTTTTGGTAGCCCTGGCAGCCTTTTACACTTTATAGATTTTGGTTATCTTCAGTTTAATTAAATATGGTGCTTGCAGTTTTTATTCTTCTCCTTTGTAAAATAATGTTTCTGTCTGCTATATCTGTATGGAATATGTAAAAGAAAAGTGCTGTCAAATCATTATGCAAAAATGGTGATTTCAAAACACACATGTTCCGTAACTGTGACTTTTTCAGCTAATCAGGCAAAAAAACACTTCTTAAAATTCTCTCTTGATATGATACTAATATTAACATTCTATATAAATACAAGTAAACAGGACTCCCAATTATATCTTTTTCAATCTCTAAGTAACCATGGTGCAACATTTTTGCATGTATTATGAAAAATAAAGACTTCATAATACTGCGATTTTTTCTTTGTTTTTGTTTTGAGACAGAATTGCTCTGTCACCCAGGCTGGAGTTCATTGGTGAGGTCTCGGCTTACTACAACCTCTGCCTCCAGGGTTCAAGCGATTCTCTTTCCTCAGTCTTCCGAGTAGCTGGGATTACAGGCGCATGCCACCACACCTGACTAATTTTCATATTTTTAGTAGAGATGAGGTTTCATTACGTTGGGCAGGCTGGTCTCAAACTCCTAAGTGTCTGCTCTCCTTGACCTCCCAAACTTCTGGGATTACAGGTGTAACCCACCACAGCCGGCCCATAATACTGCTTTGTATTATGCCTTATTCCACCACTAAAGTATGAAGCTCTTTTGTCTCTTTTGTCAAAAAATAATATCTTGCACATTTACATGCCTTAGCAGAGAGCTAGGCACATATTTGCCATGTAAAATATGCTTATAATCACCACACTGTTTTCCACAATGGTTGAACTAATTTATACTCCCACCAATAGTGCAAAAGCATTCCTACTTTTCCACGTCCTCTCCAGCATCTTTTGTTTCCTGACTTTTTAATGATCGTCATTCTAACTGGCATGAGATGGTATCTCCTTGTGATTTTGATTTGCATTTCTCTAATCACCAGTGATGAGATTTTTTTTTTCATACGTTTGTTGGCTGCATAAATGTCTGGTTTTGAGAAGTGTCTGTACATATCCTTTGCTCACTTTTTTGTTGGGGTTGTTCATTTTTTTTCTTGTAAATTTGTTTAACTTACTTGTAGATTCTAGATATTAGCCCTTTGTCAAATTGATAGATTGCAAAAAATTTTCTTCCATTCTCTAGGATCTAGAACAAGAAATATCATTTGACCCAGTAATCCCGTTACTGGATATATACCCAAAGGATTATAAATCATTCTACTATAAAGACACATACACATGTATGTCTATTGCAGCACTATTCACAATAGCAGACTTGGAACCAACACAAATGCCCATCACCAATAGACTGGATAAAGAAAATTTGGGACCTATATACCATGGAATACTATGCAGCCATTAAATAATGAGTTCATGTCCTCTGCAGGAACATGGAGGAAACTGGAAACCATTCTCAACAAACTAACACAGAACAGAAAACCGAAAACCACATGTTCTCACTAATAAGTGGAGTTGAACGAGAACACATCGATACAGGGAGTGGAACTTCATACACCAGGTCCTGTGAGAGTGGGGTGATAGGGGAGGGATAGCACTGGGAGAAATACCTAATGTAGATGATGGGTTGATGGGTGCAGCAAACCACCTTGGTACATGGATACCTATGTAACAAACCTGCACGTTCTGCACATGTATCCCAGAACTTAAGTATAATTTTAAAAATATGTTTATATATGTGTGTGTGTGTGTGTGTGTATGCTTGTAAATTAGAGTTACATAGATGAATGTTAAAAAGTTTAAAATGATTTTAAGAAAACATTTGAGATGGAGAACATTTATGTATTCAAAACCACTATGGTATTCCATGAAACTAATAGGAATAGAGTATATGATATCTATCACAGAACGTCTCTACACTTAATAGTTATTCTTAGGAATGTCTAAGGTCAAACACTACATTTTTATAGTGTTTAATCTAATCTCGAATTTCTAAAAATTATTATCAAATCCCTGCCCAGGTGGCATTTCTCATATCTATTAATCACCGCTCCTGCTATTTAATGACACTGTGTACACCAGGGCTGGGACAGAACTTTGTGAAAATAAAAGATAAGACAAAACTAAATGACTAAATATGCATATGGGGAAACTTGATTGAATTTTCCAACAAAGTTACTTTTTAGATTTTAGTAAGTATATTGGAAATCTTAAGATACTAATGAATAACTTACATAGTATTTTTGTTTTTAACATATTTGAATTAAATATAATTTTGCTCACATTACATTGTGGATATCTTTTCAAAAACTTTTAAATTTAATATTTTTCTGTTGATCTGATATATTCCCCCCCTTACTTAGAAAAACAAAACAACACTTTTCCTATACACATTTGTCCTTTGGTATACGTGAGAGAATGGGGAACTTGTTCCAGATCCCTCATAGACACCAAAATTCACAGATTCTCAAGTCCTTTGTATAAAACGCCTTAATATTATCATATAACCAAGGCACAATCTAAAGCATCTCTAGACTACTTATAATACCCAATAAACTGCCTACACATTACTTCACAGAGATTCAGCATAGTACTTGACATGCAGCAAATTTGGGTTTTGCTTTTTGAAACCTTGTGGATTTTTATTTTTTTCAAATATTTTCAATCTGTGGTTATTTGAATCCATGGATGTGAAACCCAGAGACATGGAAGGCTAACTGTATTTCTTTTATTTACATACTATTCTGACATTGTATAAGTGCAAAATGTCCAATAAAAATACCATAATTCATAATATTTTAGAAATTTATCAGTGAGCCTTTTGCCAGACTAACAGCTCCACCCTAACTGCCTGCCCAAATACTGACACTTGTTCCGCTGAGCAGATATGTTTTTGGACTCTAAATTTATAAAAGAGGTGGATTTCAGGTATCTAGTATGTAACTAGGCAGCTAAACCCACATCCAGCTTCCTCAAAAACTGGTTTCTTCTCTAAACTTGTGACAGCTTCCAACCCATCAGTACTTTTATTTATAGCCAACTTTTGATCCTTTCCCACTTCTTTTGTCTGTCCCAGACCAAAGGAGATCACAATTGGACTGTCTGTGACATCATGTCTAATTCTTAAAAGTGGCTGCCTTCCCAAAAACTAGAAGCAGCCGCTGAAAAAAAAAAAAGTCACTTTAAAAAGTGAACAATATTAAATGTTTTGAATAAGTAATCATTGTACCTATTATAATATTTAAAATAAAATAAAATAAAATAAAATGTCTGTCTTAACATAGTATGTTTCCCTTAATGCCTCAAATATCATAAGAAGGGTAGGTTACTTTTTTCCTGTTTATTCTTCCAGAGACATTCTACATTTAACAAAACATTAACGTTTATTTTACGTATTTTACACAAGTGACCCCAAAGTATTCACACTATTATAGATCTTGTTTTTTCCTCAACTATTTTGCCTGACTACATATGGGGAAGCTTTGTAGGCATATGAGCAGAAGAAGAATGTTCTGGAACATAAATAAGACAGTAGAGTTACCCTTCAATGAAGCAAGAAAACAAGGGGTCAGCATTTTGTTCCTCAGTACAAGTCAGTTATAGGTAACCTTCCTGGTGAGTCAACTCCAGTTAGCCAAGGACAATGATCAATCAATGATAGAAGAACGGCAGCCATTAATTGAAAGCAACTGAGAATAGAGACATTCAGTCACACTCACGGCAACAGAGGGATGTGTGCCCTCATCCACTAACAGAAAACTAGATGGGGCATTACATTACTAGATATATGTTTTACTTTAATATTGAATTTGATTATTTTTCTCAGTGTCTGCTTGCATTCATAAGTCCTTAAGGATAAATCAAACCACACATCATGGTAATATAATCTGTTAAACAGATACTAGCCTGCAAGACATTACAAGAGAACTTTGAACACGGACCTCAAAAAAAAAAAAAAAAAAAAAAAAAAAAACCAACTATATAATACACCATGATCTCATTTATATCTTACACAAAACTTCAAATCTAGTTAAATCTCCCAATTTCTCCTTCAGGGACTGGCTTTACAAATAAGTACAGTTCTGCAAAGCAGAGCGTTAAGACAAGTTCTCAGTCAACAACAACAAAAAAAGGACAGAAAGAATCCCCATCACACAGTAAAGCCTAAAACTACCTGAAAAATCTCCGCAGAAAAAAAGCAAAAGAGCCTGGAATCTGCAAGTCAGGAAGAGAATTCCTAGTGCTGGCACAATGAAAAGAAATAGATATAAAATAGGAGTCAGTGTCAGGGAGAAGAGTAAAATATTGGTCTCAACTTTTTGAGAAACAGGAGAATGTCATGAATATAGTGCTTGCTTTTTAAAGTTAGCTGGGACCACGTTCCAAATCAGCAGTGAAAAAAAAAATCTGAAAAGGTATATGCAAAGAGGAAAGAGAGTAAGTTCAGAGTAAAATGTAGATGGATGAGGCAAAGAGATACAGAGAGATGTTGTAGTTTGGGATGTGATTTAGAGTCAGATTTTGAAGTAACTATTGAATGGCTATAGTCCTTTTATAATTAGAACAATGAAGACTTTATTTAAAATTAGAAACTAGAATTGATTATAACAATAATCTCTAAGAGTGTAGGTTTTGTTTTTACTGGGCTGGAAATTACATTAAAATAATAATATATTGGGCTAATTAAAATGTTATAATTCACAGAATGAGTAGCGGATAATGTGTGTATCCACTTAACCCAATTGTACACAAAAAATATTTTTAAAATATTGAGTTAATCTTTTTTGAAACACAAAAGGATTATGTTTTATTGGATTGCTAACAGCTAAGCTGAAATATGTTTTATAACACAACAATTGTAGTGACCAAGATACTGTTTTTTTTACCTATTATTTTAAAAATAATATTTTTTTCTTTTTTGCACTGGTAAACCATTATTTATAAGTTTTAAACACCTATTAAAATAATTCTGAACTAAAAAGTGTTTTCTTCTTTTACAAATAATTTTAATAAATAGGTGATGAAAAATTTATTCAAATGAAAGTTGAATCATTTGGATCCAACTATACCTTAAATCCCATCTTTTTTTTTTTTTTTTTAAGAGTCAAGAGATGTTTTATATCCTATAGAAACTTAAGATAACATATTAACATATGTCCTTGAGTTGTTTTTCAGAAACCCAGATCCCCCACCAAACAGACATACTGTCCAACATGATTTGGCCCCTTGTCTACAGATAAGGAGGAACTGAAGACTAAATCCTGATCTTTGTTCTAAATTTCTTCCTGAGGTGATCATGCCTGGAGGAGGTCATGCTCCTGAGCCAGGGCTAATATTCTTTTCTGCTGATCCCAATTTTTTTTTTTTTTAGATGGGAGTCTCGCTCTGTACCCCAGGCTGGAGTGCAGTGGTGCAATATTGGCTCATTGCAACCATAAATCTCATCTTAATCTTTGGGCAGAATTTGAAGATTCTGCTCTGGTGAAACTTTATGAGGCTTTCAGGATATTACAATTTCCTCAGTATCCTTCTGCCTTACTAATTTTCATTTCTTCCTTGTCTCCTCAAACCTTGAGTATTCATGTCTGCAGTCACCAAGCTTGGTTGGACATCTTCACTTTCCTATGCTTGATTATCTCATCAAGTCTTGTGACATTAAACACCACATATCCAGTTTTGAATCTCGAATTTATATCTTCTGCCTTAACCTTGCTCATGAAAGTTAGATGCATATTTAAATGACCACTCAATGTTTCTTATGCATGTCAAATTTACCATTTTCAAAACTGAGCAACGAATCTTGGTTCCAAACTTAACTGTCCAAAATCTTCCCTTATTAATTCATGGATGCCCCATACTTCTGATTGTTCAGGCCAAATCTTAGAGGCATCTAGAATTATCTAATTTTCTTGTATCTGACTTCCAATCCTTGGACAATATTTTTTTGGATTCAACATTCAAAATCAAATTAGAATCTTACCTTTGCTTATTACTTGCTCTGTCACCACTTCGAGTCACAGTCGCCTCTCACCCGGGATATTATACATTCCTCTTAAAGGCTGCTACAACTTTTACTTTTTTTTCTATTTTCAATGCCATTGCCAGAGATATCCTATTAAAAAGTAAGTCAGATTTTACCACTCTTCTCAGAAGCCAAGTTTCCAGTGTCATTCAAAATGAAATACAAAGTTTTTAAATAGCTTAAAAAGTCCTACATTATATGCAATTCTAACTCCTGGCTTAAGTTTCACATTCTCTCATAACCTCCTATTCCCATTTTACTGGTTTCTTCGCTGCGTTCTATTGCTGGCTTGGAATCTTCACACTTGCTAGTCTCTGTTGCTGAACTTCTTTTATTGCAGGTAACTGTATCAAACACTTATATTCCATACGCTTTTATTCAAATATTACTTTCTCAGTGGTAAAATTGCCTTCCACCAATACTGCCTATCCTTTACTGCTTTATTTTCCTTTATAGAAAACTGAACATCTAATGCACTATTTATTTATTTATTTATTTATTTATTTATTTATTTATTTATTTATTTATTTTGAGAGGGAATTTCGCTCTTGTTACCCAGGCTGGAGTGCAATGGCGCGATCTCGGCTCACCGCAACCTCCGCCTCCTGGGTTCAGGCAATTCTCCTGCCTCAGCCTCCTGAGTAGCTGGGATTACAGGCACGCGCCACCATGCCCAGCTAATTTTTTGTAGTTTTAGTAGAGACGGGGTTTCACCATGTTGACCACGTTGGTCTCGATCTCTTGACCTCGTGATCCACCTGCCTCGGCCTCCCAAAGTGCTGGGATTACAGGCTTAAGCCACTGCGCCCGGCCTGCACTATTTATTTTTACTACTCATTTTCATCTATTTCTCTCTCTGAAACATTAGTACCACGGTGCCAGGGAAGATTTCATTTTTTCTCTTTTAATTGCTATACACTTGCTTCTAGAACATTACATGGGATATATTTATGCATTTGGTAAATATTTATTGAATAAAAAATTTGTTATACTGCATTAATTCTAAAGGGTTGAATAATTGCCAATAATTATATATCATGAAATAAAGAGATGCTCAAAGTTGTTTACTCAAGCGTGTTCATCAGGACATTGTTTATAATGTTTCAACATTTAAAACAACTTAAATTTTAAGTAGCTAAATGGTTATTCATGTTTATGATGAAGCACAATAAAGGCACTGACATCATATTTGTAAATTGCAGAAAACATGGGAAAAGTCCTTCAGTTATTCACACGTGTATGTGTGAAATTGAATTACTTTCCCCATGCTCTTATTATTTATAAATGATTTTAATGTCTTAATTATACTTTATCATGAACATGAATACACACATGCATATACATATATACATATATGTATATATGTATATATATGCATATATACAGATATATGTTATGTATAGCAAATGTTAAAGGTAAATATACATATATATGTATATTTACATATATATGTATATATATATGTATATTTACATATATATGTGTATGTATATATAATTTATATATACATATATATGTGTATGTATATATACATATATATGTATATTTACCCTTAACATTTGCTATACATAACATATATAAATATGTATATTTACCTTTAACCTTTGCTATACATAACTGAAGGACTTTTCTTTTTCTCTCTTTCCTTCCCTTTTTCTTCCTTTCCTCTCTCCTTCCTTCTCTTTTCCTTCCCTCTGTCCTTTCTTCCTTTCTTCTCTCCTTCTTTCCTTCATTATTTCCTACCTTCCTTCAAATGTTTTTTAGAATCTTGCTTTTAAAAATTTGTTTATACTAAAGTATATATATAAATACACACACACACATATATATGTGTGTATATATGTATATATATATATATATATAAAAATATATATATATTTACAAGCCTGTCTTCAGAGAAATACATCATACATTCTACAAGTACTGGATGTCTTTTTCATTTCCCCAGTAACTACTGAGGCTAAAGAATCTTTTGTACCCTTGTCACTATCAAGACTTTCTGCATTAACATCTTCTTTTTCCCTTTAATGGTATCACTTACTTTTGGCCTGGCTATTACCTTCTTGTATATACTTAAAGAAGGATGTACTGTTATGTGATTGACTCAATTTTAGGCCTTCTCCTTTATTTGTCATTTTTTATGCTGTTAAGATTTTTTGTTGTTTTCATCGCCTTTTTTGTTGTCCGTTAGATTTAAACTAGAGATAAACATTATTATATAATACTATTGTAAAGATAATTTTTTTTCTATAAAGAATAGTAAAAAAGTATCTTTTTCTACAAGGTAAATACTATATTAAGGGACAAGGTAGAGAAAAAAATATCCTTCAAAAAAAGTTCAAATTAGTTTAGAGACATCTTCCTACTTACTAATTCCATTATGTGAGAACCCATGATCTCATATAATTCCCTTTCACTAAACGGGTAACCTGAAGGTGGCAGGCCAAGTAACCTGCAGGCATTCATGAAGAACATGAGTGAGTAATCACACTTTCATATAGTAAATGATAAAATTGCAAGGGAATCAAAATGTGAAGGAAAATGGTTTCATTAGCAGTTGAAGAGTGGGTCAACATAAAGGTCTCAAATCCAATTTCTTCTCATTTTGCAACACAAACCACTCTGAAATTTATTTGAAATATTATAACTGAAAAATATGGTTGACCACAGTCATGTCTGACTTTCCACAAACAAAGTGAAAGGAAAACTTGAACACTACGTAATGACTTATTATTTGATCTGGAAAATTTTTTGTTTGTTTTTATGTGCTTGACCTATTTAAACTCAGTCATTGCATCCTCTTACATAAACTGAGCTGTGAAAAATTTAATTACAAAGGCCACTCATGGACAGGTATGAAAGAAGTAAACAGAAACTTAGAAGTAAAAGGCTATTTATAAATTACTTATTTGTTGTTTGTCTTTTTAGATGGAAGGGGTTCATGTACTCATTTGTTACATGGGGATTACATGCTTAATGGGGATTGGTCTTCTAGTATACGCATCATCTAAATGTTGAATATTGTACCCAATGGTAACTTTTCAACCCTCACAGCCCTCCTACTCTCTGCACTTTTGGAGTCCCCAGAGTCTGTTCTTTCCATGTTTATGTCCATATGTACTCACTGTTTAGGTTCCACTTATAAGTGAGAAAATGCCATATTAGATTTTCTGCTTTAGAGTCAGTTCACTTAGAATAATGGCCCCAGCTGCACCCATGTGGCAGCAAATAGCATGACTTTATTTTTCTTTTATTGCTGGGTAATGTTCCACGGTGTATATATGCCATATTTTCTTTATATAATCCACCATGAATGAACACTTAGGTTGATTCCTAAGTGGAGCTTCTCTACCCATTTCTTCTGCAATTATATAAATTCTAACCCCTATAACAAATGTCCTTTTTCATTACATTATTACTTCATTTTCCTGGAAGAATCTCAGCTGATAAAAAGCTAACAACAATTTTCTACAATGAATTTTTGCATTGTCACATAGTGTCAATGACTAGAAAATCAGTTATTAGAGTGCACCAAATAAGTGGATTATACAGTGTTCCATCTTTGTACTTCATTATTAGGTGGAAAATAGAGGACAAATAATAGAATTATTCAATTAGGAAAAAATACCTAATGTAGATGATGGGGGGATGGATGCAGCTACCACCATGGCATGTGCATACCTATGTAACAATCCTGCACGATCTGCATGTGTACCCCAGAACTTAAAGTATAATTTTAAAAAAAGAATTATTTTAACTTAATGAGAAAAATAAAATTACCACTGGTGATTAAACTGTCAAATTACATACTTTTTTCACTTTAAATAAATGTAAATTTGAACTTTTTAGAAAATTAAATGTTTGCGATAATTTTCTTGAATAGAAAAATACAGGTTAACAAATTATGGACTATAAAAATAGAAATTACTTTTTAATATATTTTGAGGAAGCAGGTTTTAAGATATAGTCAATGGTATGCCCTTATTCAACTTTCATCTTTTGTATAAACATAATTCTGTACTTAGAATGATTGTAAGCACAACCATTTGACTTAACAACAAAATTCCCTGAATTATAAAATTTTAGTGTGGCCCTGTCTTAGGCTTAGAGAAAAATACATTAAAAATTCCTTTAAAAAATCTTGAGTTTTGCGTTTACCTAATGTATGGAAAATAATATAATTCCACAAATTATATCATTCAAATACATTCTCCAAATGATGTTATTTCTCTAGTTTAAATAGTACAATATTTCTAAAATTTTACTAGTAATATACTACTTATTTGGTTCTGCGGGAAGGAAAGCATAATAGCTGGCCTCCGACTTCCATCTTCCCTATTGGAGATATCCAAAGCAATGACTGACATTGGCAATGCCCAAGGGAATGAGTGATCTCCATCCATTCAACCTTATTATATACAGTCCAATGGTGTTTATTAGTGGAAAGCTATTAGGAAATCTTTACCTAAAACATTCTATTTAACAAGGTATTCCTGAGCTGTCCAACTTGATTAATGTACATAAACCTAGGGTTCATAAATTTGGGGCATGTCTGGTTGATGGACAGAAATTAGTCACACATTGCACTTCTATGTGTGACCCACAGGAAGTAACACTAATAAACCAAAATGTGACTTCCTCAATGTACAGCAGACATTGTTAAGCAGTTGTCTGGTAATCTGAAACCAAAACACATTCCAAAACAGAGAAAGGAGTAATGGGGAAGCTGCATCTGACAGGTTCAGGACTAAGAAAGACTTTTTATCTATATGTTTTAATTATAGACTTTGGATTATTTGTAAAGTTTGGTAAGATCTAAGATTAGATCTGCTTTGGATCTTCTTTGATAATTCAACTGCTTCTGATAATGAAGCATACATTTTCCATAGTTTAAAACCTCAAAAAGGTTTAAGGTATAAACAAAAATGAGGTACCATCACCTCTTGCAGGTATCAGAAGTTTTTGGAAATGATATGCTTTTTGGAATTCTTGTTTTGACAGCATTCTTCAATTACTTAGGGAAACAATGTATTAAAACACTGTACACTGATTTTTCTACACATAAACAGCAACATGTTTCAAAGTATTTTTCCACTAAACAATAAAAATGGCATTATTTTCTTTAAATAGACACTGACAGACACAGTGTATAATTTCCTGGAACTTGAATCAGTGATTAAAGCTAAGCCACCTGCTTAGTGTCTAGGGTTAGAGAAGCAACTTTGTAATGAAGTTCTCTGCTCTGTTTTTTTATTAATATTATTTTATTTTGTTTCTTACTCCTCTTTTACTTTGCCTCTTATTTTCATTTGCATTTCAATGTTTTTTATTCTTCTATTCATATGAAAGCTGTAGATTAAATCGTTCATCTGTAAGAAATTTGCCTTAATTGCTTTGTCTTTTTTTTTTTTTTTTTTTTTTTGTACTTTAGGTTCTGGGGTACATGTACAGATCGTGCAGGATTGTTGCATAGGTACATACATGGCAAAGTGGTTTGCTGCCTCCATCACCCCATCACCAACATCTGGCATTTCTCCTCATGTTATCCCTCCCTAATCTCTCCACCCACTGCTGTCCCTCCCCTACCACCCCCGCAATAGACCCCAGTGTGTGTGATGCTCCCCTCCCTGTGTCCATGTGTTCTCACTGTTCAACACTCGCCTATGAGAACATAAAGTGTTTTGGTTTTCTCTTCTTGCATCAGTTTGCTGATAATGATGGTTTCCAGTTTCATCCATGTCCCTGCAAAAGACATGGACTCATCCTTTTTTATGGCTGCATAGTATTCCATGGTGTATATGTGCCACATTTTCTTTATCCAGTCTATCATAGATGGTCATTTGGGTTGGTTCCAAGTCTTTGCTATTGTAAACAGTGCCGCAATAAACATACATGTGCATGTGTCTTTCTAATAGAATGATTTATAATCCTTTGTTTATATACCCAGTAATGGGATTGCTGGGTCAAATGGAATTTCTATTTCTAGGTCCTTGAGGAATTGCCACACTGTCTTCCACAATGGTTGAATTAATTTACATTCCCACCAACAGTGTAAAAGTGTTCCTATTTCTCCACATCCTCCCCAGCATCTGTTGTCTCCAGATTTTTTAATGATCACCATTCTAACTGGTGTGAGGTGAGATTTTTTTCAAATATTTTGGTTTTTTTTAACAAGAATATTCAGATGCTAGAAAGATAAAAAATAGGTAAAAATATTTTAAAAGTATACTCATGAAGTTATTTTCCCATGTAACAATTTAAACCCTTCACTTTTAATTAACTTGGAAACAACTTTTTAGCCCACTGTTTTGCAACTTAGTTCTGTTAACTCTTTAATACTTTATATCTTCACATATATACACCTGTGCCTCATTTTGTAAAGTATTTGATATGACTTATACGCAAACATTTCTCCTCTAGAAAAAAAAAATCCTACAACCATAAGGGAGGACAAAACAGTATCTTTGCTGATGAAAAAGGGTCCCAATCCAGATTTCAGTAGAGGGTTCTTGGATTTTATCCAGGAAGGAATTCAGAGTGATTTATAGAGTGCAATGAGAAGAGATAGTTTATAAAAAGCTACTCAGACACAGACTAGGATGTTCTCAGAAAGCAAGAGGAAGAACATGTCATCTTTGTTGTACACTGTTCTCATAGAGGGGTCTTATCTACGTAAAAGCTAAGCTACGTCTACATGTACGAGGGCTGTCTGACAAAATTTAGTACTTTGTTGATCTGAAGAAAGTTACTCCACAACACTTTCATTTATAAGTACATCAAAGCATAACTATAATTATCATGAAAGCATATAGTATTGTTGGTATTGGGATTTCTTGACTTTCTGTTACTGCTGGGGTGTGTTCTTGCAGCTAGCTTTAAGCTGTTTCATCAGCCATAAATATCTTATGACCACGAGTCTTGAATGGCAAAGAATGTGTCTTGCTAGTTTTAAGATGGAGTTGATTTTAAACTGATGTCCCCCTGACTCTCGTATGCTCCTGTTTTCTGTTTTCCTAACATGCATATCGTTATTTTTCCCTTGATACTCTTCTTATTAAAGGGTATTATGTTCTTAGGCAAAGACGAATATGTATTTTAAATATGTAAGTGAAATTATATTTCATGTGTTTTATATGTGCTTATAGGACATCTTGCAGGATTTGTTTTTCAAAACTGTTTTACTCTGTTTTACAGTCAGTTTTGAAAATACAGGAGGCCTGGAAACATTACTGATTTTCTGAAATGTCTAATATATTCACTATTTACTTATAAAAATAGAAGCCATAAAAATAAGGCAGCAAAAAACCTTTTTATAATGAGGTACTCTTTCCTAGTCATTTTCCTCCCAGGACACTAAACATTGAGCAGTGGTTTTTCTCATCATGTAATTACTTTATATAGACTAAATTTACTGTCAACTCTGCTTTCTTTTATTAATAAAGATTATATACTATCTTTGTATTGCATATTTATATGTACTCAATAAATATTAGTCTATTAGCTGTTACTATGATGATGGTATAAATATTAATATCCTACAGATTCTTAAAGGGAACTTATTTCCTGTGACTTAGTTTTATTTCTAATTATTTTAATTCATTTTTTACACATACAAATATATGTAAAATAACATTATTCTTATCAATTAAGGAATTTCAACTCAGAAAAAAAATATTTAAAATGGTTTAAAAGAAAACTTATATCTCCCATGGTGCATTAATTTTTCAACTCAATGATATAATACCGGGTCCAGATTCTTTCCATTTCTCTGCTCTGCCATCTACAGTGTGTCAACTTTGATCCTTATAATAATTGCCTTATTGACAAGATAGCTGTGCCCTATTGACAAGATAGCTGTGGCAGACAGTAATACACACACATACACACACACACACACACACACACACACACACACACACACACATGTGCATGTGTATTTTTTCTGCAAAAATATTTTCTTCAAATATTCCCATTACTCTCTACCCCAATCATTCCTTTCTTCACTTAGTTTTGGCTAAAACTAGGTCATTTATCCCAAAGCCCACCCCTTACAGAAGGAATGTGTGACTTGAAATTTTCAGGATCTAATACTGAGTCTGGTATGAGGGATGGACACTTTTAAAAATCAGGGCTCTCTTAACATAAAAGATGAGCAGGAAAGGCTGTTGTATAAACCACCAATAGTATTAAACTTGGGATACCCACTGACTTTTCCAGACTTCAAATATTATTATTATTAAAAAACAAGTCTTTTCAGTCTCAACCAATGTTCTAGAGAAACTGTAGGCCTTTGAGAAACACAATTTTAAAGCCACTGGAATAAATACACCTTGAGGTCAATTTTAGCTTTGCATCTTAGACTAATGGAGAAGAAAAATTAGTGAAAAGAGTGAGAGATTAGATCATTAAAGTTGGAGAGTTGCATGAATTTCCTTTGGCTACTACAACAAATTCCCACAAACTTTGTAGCTTCAAACAACAGAAATCTATTTTCCCACAGTTCTGGAAACTAGAAGCCAGAAAAAAGTTTATTTTTGTTTGTCTGTTTTTGAGATAGTCTTACTCTGTCACCCAGGCTGAAGTGCAGTGGCATAATCATGGCTCAACATAGCCTCAACTTCCCAGGATCAAGGGATCCTCCTGTCTTGCTCTCTTGAGTAGCTGGGACTATAGGTGTGTGCCACCATGCTTGGCTAATTTTTTTTTCTTTCTTGTCTTTTTTTTTGTAGTGACAGTGTCCCACTATATTGTCCAGGCTGGTCTTGAACTCCTGCTCATCCTGCTCAAGTGATCCTTCTGCCTTGGCCTTCCAAAGTGCAGGAATTACAGACATTAGCCACCTGAGCTGAAATCAAGTCAAGAGGGACAAGTTTCCTTCCCACACTATTAAAAAAAGAAAGAAAAGAAAAAAGAAAAACAGTTCCTTGCCTCTTCCAGCTTCTGGTGGCTGCTAACATTCCTTGACTTGTGCCCCCGCCCTACCTCAAACCAACTTCTCTTCTGTAGTCACATGCCTTTTCCTCTTCTGAGGGTGTTAATCTTCCTCTGTCTCTTTCTCATAAGGTTATTTGTGATTACAGTTAGGACCCACTGAGGTAATACAAGATTATCTCTCCATGTCAAAATCTTTAATATCTCATCTGCAGACCCCCTTGCCTTTTAACATTTACAGGGTCTGGGGATTGAGACCTAGTATCTTCAGGTGGCCCATATGACCCTACTACCAGGACACGGACTGGACTAGGACTCAGAGAGTCATGAAAACATATATAAAAAGGATAAAACCTTAGACAAGTTCAGTTTAGCAGAATTTCATTAAGATAAAAAGCGATTCTCAAATCAGACAGCCCTCAGAACGGGAGTTCCAAGAACTCTGGGGCTGCAACATGGTCAGACAACATTTATGAGCAGAAAAAAGAAATGACAGATAAGAGACAGCTTACCTGGTTATAGCTCAGCGTTTTGCCTTATTTGAATCAGCTGGCTGCCTATGATTGCCTGTAAAGCTGAGACTCAGCTCTTTCCTAGGAAACTATAAATTAGGCTTTCAATTAGTTTACATGCTAAACTAGGTTGTAGTTTGTTACATGGAGGCATGCTTGGGACAAAACATAATTTAAGTTAACACATGTAATTATAAAGTTCTTTCTTGGATGCAAGAAAGAAAAAGAAATAGAGATTAAACAATCCCAAAACTTCACTATTCGTTGATGACTCTTGTATCTTATAGAAATACATGTAAAGGAACCTTCTTTAACAAGGTGGCCAATCAGTTGATGCTACTTCTTCAGATCAATTTTCAATTCTGTTTTATTAGGTTTTAATGGAGACAATTGAATAGAAAAGAATAACAATAAATGAAATTGTCTTGTGTCTTGAGAAATAAAATACCTAACTTATTGTATTATTTTAAATTTATAAAATCATCTTTAATGTCATGCACATTGAATAAGTATGTATAAATATAAATATGTATAAAATAACAAGAAAATTTAAATCAAAACACAACTTCAGTTTTGCCTCCTACATTTCTTTCAAACATATTTAATGCTATAATCTGCCTTGCCCCCATTGTACACTATTACAGGACAATTACTTTCCTAACATAATTCACAAATATTAAAGAGCCTCTTTAATAACAAAAAATTTGCCTCAAGATGGTAATTAGCATATCCAATTGCCTGTGTGTTTACATCTTGGTGTTATTAATTGATTTAGAATTAAGTCTTCTCTCTTCCTATCTGGCCTCTTTTGCTTGGCACATCTGAAGTGGGAAAGGGATTGAGGCAGATTTTCTTTCTTGTCCTCCTCTTTCCTTACCCAATAATTCTGAACTCAGTTTAGTTGTTTTATTTTCAGCCAGGCTATGAAGGTATTGGTAGTAAAAAGAGGTGAACAGTAGGACAGTACCTTTTTGGCTAGGTGGCTTAGAACGTTCCAGATTTAATGGTTGGTGAAAGCTGGGGTTCCTCATGAGTCTGGATAGGATCGTGCTAGTTGTTGTAATTTTTCAGTGGGTCTTGCCTAACACCCCTCTCCAGCAGCCTCTTTATGGAAATGGCTGCCTTTTTATTCTAATGTATAATTTCTTTCTCCTTTGTCATTCACAGCATGTTCTGTGCAATTATCCATTCTCATTGGCTAAGGCTGACTCACCCTAAAAGAGATTCCTATTAAAAAGGGTTCAAAGAAACCACACAAAGGGGAAAAGATTCATTGGAAACATTTGCCAATTCAACAAAGTCTGGACGTCCTCTGCTATCTTTTCTGAAGTCCTGGGCCCTATAGCATTTTTTTCCACCCTAAAATTTTTGAAGGAATGAATTAAGGTGATACAATTCAGACCAACATCCACAATTCCACTGTAACTTTTTAAGGTGTGGCTCAGAAATGAGAAAATATTACTGCTCAGGGCTTGGAAACATTTAGAATATGTAAATATATATACTGAAACAAATATATTTGCATATTCTAAATGTTTCCAAGCTCTGATCACTAGGGTAATGAGCTTATGGAATTATTTAACAAAAATCTCCCCATCCCACATTTTCATCTATGTTTTATGTTCTTGAGGGAGGTGCTGTAACTTGAGTGGTGTAACAGTTTCTCTAAAAGCCTCTGTATGCAGATTGGTCTCACTATCATTTTGGTATCTAATTATGTCTCAGTGATGTCTCAATAGACACTGAGGAGGAATAAGTTCCTTTTATTGTCCTGTGATGAAGGTTTAAAATACAGGAAACTGGCATATTTTTGCATGTAATGGAAATGGTTGGAAGTGCTGTATTTTAATGGATTGTATAATGCAAGTTGAAAAAAAAAGACTTTTTTGGATCTTATATTTTACTTTTATAAAAAAAGAATATCATACTCAAATTAAACAGATAGGCATCATCACATCAGAGTTACTCCACAGAGAGGAAATTAAAAGCCTCCACATTTCAAGTAAAAGGCACATTATAGCTTTTCAAACAACTAATTTCTCTCAGTGGTGTGGGAGATATAATGACAGGTAGCACTTCTGCGACTTAAGCGGCCCTTATATATCATCTACTTTTAAACAGCATAAACTGCTTTGCAGTTTCAAATATTCCAATTGTCACAGAAGTGTAAAAGCAGAGAAATCATGTACATAAAATCATCATACTTTCTTATTTTTATTTTTTATCTTTCAAAGCAACGACAATTTGTGACTTTAATATTACAGGGCTACATTTAATAGTTTTATATTCTTTATAATTTTTCTCTCTGGTCAGGTAAAAATATCTAAAAATGTTTAAGTTCTTTCAGTAATTTATGTCATTGGACCATATAAGATAAATAGAACATGACTTGCTTACTTTAAAAAAGAAAGAAAGAAAATACATGTGTGAGAAAAAGTAGTACCAGCTTAAAAAAAATCAGTGACTTTATTATTTCATGATGAAATTGCCAAAGCAATGCCAACAAAAGCAAAAATTGACTAATGGGTTATAATTAAACTGAAGAGCTTCTGCACAGCAAAGAGACTGTCATCAGAGTGAACAAACATTCTACAGAGTAGGAAATAATTTTAGCAATTTATCAAAGGCCTAATATTCAGAATCTAGAAGGAATTCAAACAAATTTATAGAAAAAACCATTAAAAAGTGGGCAAAGGTCATGAACAGACACTTCTCAAAAGAAGACACTCATGTGGCCAACAAACATATGAAAAAAAGCTCACTGATCATTAAGAGAAATGCAAATCAAAACCACAATGAGATACCATTTCAAGCCAGTCAGAATGGCAATTATTATAAAGTCAAGAAACAACAGATGCTGGTCAGGTTGCAGAGAATCAGGAATGCTTTTACAATGCTGGTGGGAATGTAAATTAGTTCAACCATTGTGGAAGACAGTATGGTGATTTTTGGTATTTCTAGAACCAGAAATAACATTTAACCTAGCAATTCCATTACTGGGTATATTCCCAAAGGAATATAAATCATTCTATTAAAAAGATACATGCATGTGTATGTTCACTGCAGCACTATTCACAGTAGCAAAGACATGGATTCAGCCCAAATGCCCATCAAGGATACACTAGATAAAGGAAATGTTGTACATGTATACCATGGAATACTATGTAGCCATAAAAGGAAATGAGATCATATTGTTTGCAGAATCATGGAGGTAGCTGGAAGCCATTATCCTTAGCAAACTAATGCAGGAACAGAAAACCAAACACTGCATGTTCTCACTTATAAGTGAGAGCTGAACAGGATTACATAGACACAGGGAGGAGAACAACACACACTGGGGCCTGCTGCGGAGTAGGTCGGGGGAAGAAGAACATTAGAAAAAATAGCTAATTCATCCTGGGCTTAATACCTAGGTGATGGGTTGACAGGTGTAGCCATCATGGCACAGTTTTACCTATGTAGCAAACCTGCACATCCCGTACATGTATCCCAGAACTAAAAATTAAAATTAAAAGAAAAAAATATCAGTGACTTTATTATTTTTAACATTCATGTTACTTCTGATATAAAAGAATCTCTAAGATTATAAACTTTAAAAAATGTAATTTGTCTGTGATACCATCAGATACAATCTAAAAATATGTCTCTAATACAAATAACCAATTTTAATGAGTTAATGACAGTGACAATACATTTGCATAATATGTTTTCCTCATTCTATAGATTTTAGCCATTAAACTTAGAGATATTAATTTTTATAATAATTTAATTTTGATGACAACTAACCATTTTTTTCTAACTTTCATTTTGGGAATGAAGTAATTATGATCAATTTCTTCATTTAGGATGTTCAAATATTTTTTAAATTTTCTGCTGCAACTTCTTTTTTAAATTTTAAAAATTCAATACAAATGCAAATATGCAAAATGTATCAAATACTACACACTAATCCTGGTATAGGAACATCAATATATACTAGGTTGTACCACATAAAGAGCCATTTTGGTAGGTCAAATTAAATAATAAAATATTAATATCAAATGGTTCAACCTCATATAAAACAGTATGTAGTATAATCTTTGTCTCTATTCAATTTTATTCAATTAATATTTACTATGCAGCTTCTTTCTAGGAAACATTGTACTATAAACAGTGGAATACAGTTAAGTTTCTAATTCAAACAGTACAAGGTAACAGATAAATGACTAGCAATTCAAGGCAGAATGAAGTTTTACAGAGATGCATAATTAACAAGGTGTGAAATGTCCAAATGAAGGGATGTCTTTAATTGTGACTGCAAGGAGACAGAACAATTAAGAATGCTTATCAAGTGAAATAACATTTGAAAGTAGAAAGGAATGAAAGTATTTCAAAAGGTGAGAATGAGAGAAGTGAATTTTAGACTGAGTAGATAACATAAGCAAAGGAGTTTTGAAAGTGTTTGGACAATCAAAAGGGGGGAGATCAGAAAGTAATTAGTAACCACACTGTAACAGGATTCTAAATAAAAAGGAAAGAGAGTAACACAAAGTTTTTCAAGGAGAAATACTGTAATGATTAGGACTCTTGACAAGTATTCTGTCTGCTTCTTTAGGTTCATAAAATTTTGAAATTAGTGGTGACCTTGTGATCTGCTTAGGGCAATAGCTGGCAAGTGAAAAAGGATAACTGATGCTTTCTGATACAGATTTTAAAAATATGAGTGCAATTTTCAATGAATATATTTCTATGTCATGGTGAATACATAAAGCAATTGTTAAGATGCAGCCTCATCCTACAAGGGACGGTTTTGGCACACAAACCAATGGGTTATACTACGACTGTGGCATGAACTACCTTACCCTGAGAGATAAAGAAAATGACATACTACATGTCAATTGATTTTAGGAAGATATTTTTGATAACTACTCTAACGATTTAATTAAAGATTCAAAGAAATATTTATTAGCTTAGTCCATTTTTAATTACACAAGGGAAAAAATCAAAATGCCTAATATGATATTAAGTATGAGTATATATATTTGATATTTAGCCACCAAAGTGATTTTTACTTTGACCTTACAGATATGGATATGCATTGATGATATGAACATGTACACATCATATACATGACTATTCTGATTAAATATGCTGCAAGGTTCTGGCAATCTGTATATTTGGATAAAGGGAAGGGGTAAGAACAAACTTTGTTAAGCTGCTATAGTACATCTTGTTATGGACTGAATGTTTGTGTCCCTTCAAAACACGTGTTGAAATTCTAACTTTCAATGCAATGTTATTAGAAGGTGGAACATTTGGCAGGTAATCGAGTCAAGAAAGTGGAGCCCTCATTAATGGGATTAATGCTCTTATAAAAGATCCTCTGGAGGGTTTTGTCATCCCTTCTACCACGTGAAGACAGAATAAGAAGATGACCATTTATGAGCCAGCAGGTAGGCCCTCACCAGACACCGAGTCTGCCAGCACCTTACTGTTGGACTTCCCAGCCCATAGAACTGTGAGACATAAAATTACTGTTGTTTGTAAACCACTCAGTTTATGCTGTTCTGTCACAGCAGTCCAAAGGGGCTAAGGCAGTTATTTCCATTTCTCTTCTCATGGGTCATGAGATTACAGTTGTAGAAATTAATAATATTTCCTTTGAGTCTGATTATATCATTGTGATGAATATTTCTTGTCACCGTTAAACCTTCTCTCATTGTGTTTCTTAACTAAACATTTCTCCAGGAATTTGTAACTGTCTCTTTAAGACGTTATCAAGTCACTGATCTGCTTTGTCTTCCCTTGCACCTAGTAAATTTCACAGTTTTAAGCAGCCTCAACCTTAAAAAAGGCTTTTCTCCTCTTCCAGCTCCTGATGTACTGAGAGGAAAGAGACAGACTCAGTTTGGGTATCCTCTGGCTGTCCTGGGGTGTTGACAAGATAAACTTTTACACTATGAACAAAATTTAGACAAGATATTGGGTTGAGAAAATCACTCAGGCCTGTGGCTGGTTTTAAAGAATGAATCTAAAAATTATTCATATTTCTTTACCTCAATATTTGATTGATTTTCTTTCTGAAATTATCTGGTGTAAATGAGAAATATAAACTCATTTCTTATTACAATGTGAGGCTCTATCGCAAAACTGATAATACTTTCCTATACTAAAAAAACCTATTTTTTGTCCTCTGAATTCTTATATGAATAAACACATTTGATACGTTAAGTCAACATGAAGATACTAAAAAAGATGAGTAGAAATGATTACACTACACTTGTGGATTTTTCTGCTGTTGCTTCTAGTGGCATATAATTCCATTTTATCTTTTATTTCTTCATAGATTTACAGTTAATGTAATTATTGAAACATTTGTATCTCAATACACCATTTAGTATTACTATGGTTCCTGTTTGTGTTATTTAGAAAAAAAAATATTGCTCTCCTTTTGAATTGAGGTAGGTTTTTGTTTGTCTATATGTTAGCTTAATTCTAACATTTCCTTTCTAGTGATATATTATTTATATTCTTTGTTGTTATTATAATTGTTATATTAGAGATTATACTATGCACACAACTCATTAAAATTAGATATAAATTTTTATTTTTATATTTTCCTAACCAACACTAGGACATTAGAACAATTTAAATTACTTTAAAACCCTTTCTCCAATTTATATGCCATTTTTGCTATATATTTAAATTCTAAACATATTTTAACACCCAAGCCAATATTGATATTTTTCTAAGTCATTTGTGTATATCATTTACCTGTACATTTATCAAATACTCTTGTTTATTATCATCTTAACATTTTACTTAGGCCTGCAGAATGCCAATGAGTTGTGTTTTTTTTTTACTGTGGACTTTCCAGTGTCAATTCTCTGTTTTATTTCACTTGAAAACACATTAATTTTACATTTAAGATGTTGTTTATAAAATTAGGTCATCACATTATATTTCAGAAGGAAAATTCCATTCCTTTGTCTCTGGTTCTATTGTGTGGATGAATAATATAATCTTATTATTGTTGCTTCTTTAAACAGTGATCTGCCTTTTTTCTCTGAATGTTTTTAAGAATATTTTATTGTCTTCGATTTGACGTAGTTTTTGCTAAAATGTGGCTTTAAATAGCTTTTTCTTTATTTTCTTCCCTTCTTGTTCAGATCCAAGTTCGATTATGTTAAACAATCCCTCTGTCCTCATTATCTCTTAGCTCTTTGGTATTTTACACTATTTTGTCTCTTCATGCCTCATTGGAATATTTTCTGTGGATCTTTCTTTCTGTTTATCAAAGATTACATGATACACATGTGTAAAAACCTAAAAGAATCTACGTTAATAATAAAATTTATAGGTGGATAAGTTAAGGTGATAAATAAAATGTCAATTTGTAAAACTCATTTTATTTGTGACTACTATAGCAAAATAATGTAATTTTTTAATTGTCCGGCAATATAGCATCAAAATTATCAAATATATAGGAAAATATCCAAAATAAGATGTGCAAGATGTCTACGCTACAAACTAGGAAATATTACTGAGTCACAAAGAAGTTCTAAACTTATAAAGAGGTACACCTTTCATATGCTAGAATTTTCTGTTTCCTGATCTGGGTAATGGTTACACATATGTGAAAATTTATATAGCTACTTATTCTTTATCTTCATATTTTTCTTAATCTATATTATACTTCATTGAAAAGTTTATTAGAAAAACTAAACAGAACATGTAACATAGAAGACCCTATTCTCAGAGAGACAAAAAAAGAATTAAAACTGCTGCTATAAACAAATATAGTTATGATTAAAAGTATAGATGTATATTAATTCAACATGTAAAAATGAAATGAGTAATGTTAAAAGAATTAGTTGCCAGATCATCAACTTGCATTAATTCCCTTTCCTAAAACTGATCTGCCAAACATGTCTTCAGCCAAGAAATTGTAAAGTTTTTCCTTTAAGTTTTCATCTAAGAAATAAGAATATTTTTACTCATTTTTGAATTTTAGTATTACATCTTAAGGTGTCAACTCTTTCAAAAGAGCAAAGAGAAAAAATAATTTAAAATATCAGCACTGAGAAAACATTATTTGATCAAGACACATATACCAACTGTCACTTCTTGCCCTTCCCTTTTACAGTAATATTTCTATTATTAAAAATAAGGTATTTTGGCCTATATTAATATGTCCTGAACTCAATATTTTGCTGAATAGGGAAAGAGTGATGCTACGTTTAATTTAATAACCTAATCTTTTCATACACTGTCATTGACTAAGTAGGCATTGCTCCTATGGAAGCATTCGGAGCTACCAAAAGAGCATCAGAAAGAAATGTGGAAGGCTATGGCAGTAATTATACTCACATGACAAACCTACAGCAAAACATCATGCCTTGCTGTCTGTCAGTAGGCATTTATCTATTCTCCCTCTCTCTCTCTCTCTCTCTCTCTCTCTCTCTCTCTCTCTCTCATCTAAAAAATAGAATATCAAACTTTGTAACAAACAAATATGGGAAAAATATAGAACTGCTGTAAGCTTGAGTATTCACATTTTTTTCCATTTTTTGGAATGACAATCATCTTGGTGAATATTCTTGTACACGAACCAATTGTTTCCCAGTTGAATATCTATTTGTATGATATCCAAAAATACAATCAATGACATAATATCCAGAACTTTATAAAATAATAATTTTGTAATTGCTTGTTCCTCTCTCTCAAAGGTCTGTATACTGTTACAACTCTGAGTTAAGCAAAGACATGGAAAAAGCTACTATCCTAGCTACATACTATGATTCTGAAGCGCCCATTTCTATTTCTCTTATCTTTGAATGTCACCTTAAAATGTATTACAAAATTAAAATTTTATCTAAACATGTAAAGTTTTTTATCACATCAACTTTTTAAAAATAATAAAATTAAAAATTTCCAATTATTTACCCAAACTTCACCTTATTATGGTTTCATCAATTAAAAGTTCCCCCAAACAGTTTCTCAACTTTTGTGTTAAGGAAAAATATGGGTCATTTTTTTGTTATAGGGCCTGTCCTGCACATTGTATAATACTTAGCAACCACATGGCCTCTACTCACTGGATGCCAACAGTAGTTCTTCCTTATCATGTCTGTTTCTCTCACTTGTGATGACCAAAAAATCTAGCATGACAAAAATCTTCCCTTTGTTGAGAATGACCACTCTAAGTAAAAAATTGACAAGTAGGATATTTAGTATTTTTTTAAATGTTAGAAAAACTTTTTTAGTAGTTCCTCTAAATTGAGAAAGTGACTGACTTTAGTTTCTGCATACCAAATCCCTCTAGTAAGATAGTTGGTTTCAAATTAGCTGTGTTAGCATAATGGAAAGCAAGATCTAATCAATTTATCCGTCAATGACCATTGACGGTAATTTTTTATTATCATTATTGATTCATAGCCTGTAACAACCAAGGCCTCCACATTTAAAGAATGAGTGCAACTATTTTCCCCAGTTCCATCCATTTATATACACATGTATATGTTCACTGTGGCTCTGTTTATAATAGCAAAGACCCGGAATCAACACAAATGACCATCAATGGTAGACTGACAAAGAAAATGTGGCACATATACATCATGGAATACTATGCATCCATAAAAAAAGGATGAGTTCATGTCCTTTGCAGGGACGTGGATGAATCTGGAAACCATCATTCTCAGCAAACTGACACAAGAACGGAAAATCAAACACCGCATGTTCCCACTCATAGGTGGGTGTTGAACAATGAGAACACATGAACATAGGGAGGGGAACGTCACACACTGGGGTCTGCTGGGAGACAGGGTGCTAGGGGAGGGACAGCAGTGGCTGAGGAGGTTGGGAGATAACATTGGAAGAAATGCCTGATACAGGTGACCGGGGGGATGGAGGCAGCAAACCACCATGGCATGTGTGTACCTATGCAACAATCCTGCAAGATCTGCACATGTACTCCACAACTGAAAGCACAATTTTTTTTAAAAAAAGCAGAAAATATATATATATCTATTTCATACCTACATACGTTCATCACTGGGGACAAAATACTGAAGTGAACAGACATGACCCTGCCTCTTGGAGTTATATTCTATGGGGGAAAACAAAACAAATTAGAGGCCTATTTAATAAAATAAATCTTAGCCAAAACACTACAGTCAAGAAAGCAGGCTCAAGAATTAATTTCTATTATTAACTATGACTTTGAAAAAGTTCATTTTATGTGATGTTTACTTACTTATAAAGAAACATAATAATTATACTCAAGTTTAGACATTACCGAAAGATGAAGAAATTACATCAAAGCTCATTCTCCAAACAAAACCTATTCTTCTTCTCGTCACTTGAAAAGATTTTAAAATGTTTTAGGCAATATGTGAGATCTTTAATTTATTTAAACCTTTCTGCAATTTCTTTTGTTCCTTTCTTGGGCCACTGAATCTCTTAGGTGAAAAGTCATTGCTGACCTACAACCAATTTCAGACTCATCTCTCCAAAGACTTCATATTTTTCCACAGGTGATTTTAACCCTTCCTATGACTTTACCTACCTCTAGTCTTCTAATATTGTTTTATTTTTTAATAGACAGGGTCTCCCTTTGTTGCCTAAGCTAGTCTCAAACTCCTGGCTTCAAGCAGACTTCCTGCCTCAGCCTTCCAAAGTGTTGGGACTACAGGCATGAGCCACTGTGCCTGGCTATCACTGCTTTATATCACTGCTAAATCAAAATCTCTAGCCATAGCCTCAGTCTTGATAGTCTTTCTGAAACTTTCAAAAGCTTTTAGACATTTTAGCATATGCTTAATGTTGAACATAATTTAAAATACTGTCAAAAGAAGGAATTTCTCAGGTTGACTAGTTGATTAAATTTTAATAATAGGTTTAATTTGCAAAATTGAGGGAGGCATTTGTTTTTTTGTTGACTGAATCGCCTTTGTTAAATCCTCCTTATCTGAGCAATTAGAAAAATCAGTGTTAACCTTTTATTGTAATTTTTAACCTTAAAGATTTTGTTCACAAATGTAATTGCTTCTTTTTTAGTCAAATTAAATTTTGTTTATTTCAGCAAGTTTCACTATACAGTTCCTTCTCAGACATGTGCATAATCTAAAAGTTTTATAAAAGATTTCTCTATCTACATTCTCCTTCTTCAATATACATAAATTTATCTAAAATCCAGATCATCAAACACTCTAGTTTTTAACTCACATTCCCTTGGAAAAGACTTAGGGAAATATTTAGAGTCTAAACTCTATTGTCTTAAACTAAGCCACATTTTTATGTAAATGATTATATCTTCCATCTTGCTGAATATACTACCAAGGCTTTGAGGGCATAGACAATGGTTATACTTCATGTCCCCCAAAATTTAACAATTATATTGCACTTCATGTGCACGGTAATCATGAGACCAATGATTTTCTGTAATAGTTTTTGCAAAATATTGTAATACTTTGAAAATATATTTTTTATTGGACAGACAGGACCGATTGAGTTAAATAATCAGGAGATAATATACTTAGTGGCACAACTAGCCTTCTGTGCATTAGCAACCTACTTATGTTTTATTTGTTTTGTTTTTCTGAACCACAGAAATTATTACAATTTTTTTGCAACAAAAGCAAAATAGTAATAAACATACATGATCTCAAATATTTTTAGTAAAAATAGCAAAAATATGTTTATGTATAGAGCTAGCATAAATGGTCATATTTCTCTTATCATTCTTTTGAAAAATCACATATTTTCTTTTCTCCTGTATTGGACTACTAAAATTTAAATCAATGAACAGGCTATAAGTCATGTTTCTTTTTGGTCACATGAGAGACTACAGCACTTTATATTGTATCACTATTGCATGAATTTTGTTAGGATTAATCTGTTTGCATTTCCATTGTAATTTCATCAGGTTTCTTAATGTATTCCTTTTACTAGGTCTGAAAAAATTTATTCATGATTCTATTACATGATGAAGTAATACCCGTTGGCAATAGTAGAGTTAAGGTGTCCAGTAGTATTTCTTTTCTTTTTTTTTTTTTTTTTTTTTTTTTGAGAAGGAGTTTCGCTCTTGTTACCCAGGCTGGAGTGCAATGGCACGATCTCGGCTCACCGCAACCTCCGCCTCCTGGGTTCAGGCAATTCTCCTGCCTCAGCCTCCTGAGTAGCTGGGATTACAGGCACGTGCCACCATGCCCAGCTAATTTTTTGTATTTTTAGTAGAGACGGGGTTTCACCATGTTGACCAGGATGGTCTCGATCTCTTGACCTCGTGATCCACCCGCCTCGGCCTCCCAAAGTGCTGGGATTACAGGCTTGAGCCACCGCGCCCGGCCGTCCAGTAGTATTTCTATATTTCCATAGGTTTAGTAATCACCATAAATTATTGTCAGATGTGAGACTGAAGGGTTAACTTTGACTTGAGATTTGTACTCTCGTGTTGAATTAGTTCAGGTTGAGGCAGGAGAATAGGATCTTGGGGCAGGGAACTTAAAGACTTCCTAGAACTAAATCAAATGGAAAAATACCCAACTTTCTAAGGCCAAGTAAATAACCTTGCAACATACTTCAGCTATGACGAAGACATCCTCCTCATTTGCCTAGGGTGTACACAAAGTAAATAATGTGATAACCTCACTTCACCTTCTTTATTTGCATAGGGTGTACACCAAGTAAATAACTTTGTAACTTCACTTTAGCCTCTTCATTTACATAGGGCATACAGCAAGTAACCAGTGAGAAACCTCTAGGGTATTTCAACTTCAGAAAATTCTGTAGCCAGCCTCTTGAAACGCCCTTGCTGGAGCCTGCTCCCACTTTCTCGAGTGTACTTTAATTTCACCAAATCTGTGCTTTTCTTTTATTTCTTTGTTTTTGTGTTTTGTCCAATTATTTGTTCAAAATGCCAAGAATCTGGACACATTCCACCAGTAATTTAAATTTTACTGCTACTTTTTAATTTGTAGATGTTAAATGGGGCCAATTCTCTAAATTATTTAGAACTATGATAATTTTAGAAAGCATACATTAGTTACATGGGATTCAAGTATTTTATATTCAGAAAGCAACCACAATATTTTTCTGAATTTTCTTTATTTCTGTGATGGAAAATCTGCCACAAACTATGTTGTTACTAAAAATGTGTGAATTAAATTTTATACTTACATTTGTAAAATGCAAATCAAAATTCACTTTTCACTTAATGTTCCTGAATAATGTACATTTGCCTGATAAGCAGAAATCTAGCATTCATAAGAAAATATAATTTTACTGATGACCAAGAGTTAATTTTTTATTGGCTACACAATTATAAATATCTAGCATCAATCTCTTTTATATCTTCAACAGATTTTGGCATGAAAGCACAAAATGCTCAGGGTTGACTTCATTTCAAGAAATTAGTTAATCTGAGAGCTGTGCAAACTCCATCAGGTAATTGTTTCCTCATATTCAGTTTGACAATAAGAGTATGTTAATATCTTCCACATAAAGTATCTACCAGAAATGTTCATTATACATGTGTTAATAAAGATACAATAATGTTTGTCACATCTGCTGTCTGAATCGGTGTAACTAAAATCAACAAGTGACTTCACGTTTTTGAAGAGCTAACCCCAGCACAAATAGTGGCAATGGTGTGAAACATGGGAATTCTCATGTAAGTTGATAAGACTCTAAATCAACAAAGCTAGTTATCAACATCTACATTGAATAAGCAGCTTATATTCATTCAATGTTTTCATTTCTAGCTTATATGAAGAAGTTCTCAAATTTCTGCACAAAAAAATATATGAACAAGTATGTTTATCATACCAGTTTTCATACTAGAAAACAACTCAAAAAGTTATTGTCCATTTGTCTATTAGTTTGGTAGGTTGTCAAAATAAAATACCACAAACTGGTGGTTTGATCAATAGAAATGTATTTTTTCACAATTTTGAATGTTGAAGGTTCAAGATCAACATTGTGGCAGGTCTGGTGTCTCCTAAGGTCTTTTTTTGTGGATTGCAGACAGCTCCATTCTCTTGTGTCCTTGAACGGCCTTTCTCTGTGCATATGCATACCTGGTATCTCTTCTTTTTCTTATAAGACATTGGTTTTATTGGATTATGATCTTGCTCTTATAACCTCATTTAATTTTAATTTTCTTTTAAAAATTCTATCTGCAAGCAGTCACATTGGAGGCTAGGGTTTCAACATACGAATTGGTGAAGGGCATAGTTCATAATAATCTACAAAAGTGAATTAAAATTTTTCGTGTATTTAATAAAATAGTCAACAACAATGAAACTAAATAATATCAGTCAGCCTGAGCTACATTACCCTGTGATAACATATGGCCCTTACTACTTTCAATGACAAAATGTATCCCTCTCTTATACTACACCCTAGGTTAGTCTCTGATCTGTTCTCCTACCTTTACACTCTGGAAATAAAAGAGAAACTCCTCCACAGAGTTCGTGCCTTTCAAGGAAGACAGGAAGAAATTACAAAGATGGAGCATTGACATGCATTCCTTTCTCCACCTTTCATTGCTCAAAACAGCTTTAATCACTACTTGTAACATCCATAGGACAGGAATAATTCATCATCTGGAGAAGCAGCAAATATATTACACCCTACCACACAAAGAACTTAACTTTTCACTATTAGTATGGATAAATCTCACATGAAAAAAGTGATAAGCTGAAGATAAATATATTCATTATATTATGGTAGTATAAAATATAACTGAATACTTTGAAAGTATTTATTTACATAAAATCATGATAAATACATGTAGGGAGATGATAAATGCAAAATTGGGGATAGTGGTTACTGCTAAAGAGAGGTCATGGTGATCATATGTTTGGTGAAATGACACATGCATGTTTGGCATGTTACTCGACATATCTTCTTCAAGTTTGAAATGATTCAATCTATTTGCTAAAAAGTATGTAAAGTAAGGCATATGTTAATTAGATTGATCTAGCCTTCCCACAAAGTATACATATATTGAAGCATCATGTTGTGCACCATAAATAGATACAATTATTTGTGAATCAAAGATAAACATGCGTACATAAATAAAAGCATTGTAAACAACTCAAATAGTTGTTACAAGATATAGTAATATGTTCATTAGATTTTCCTACACATATTCAGGGTTTATCATTATTTTATATTGAATTAAATCTGATAGAAAAAGAATATATAACAAACTTTCTTGATTTTAAAACTTTGAAAACTTATCAATTTGTCCTTCTTTTGTTCTTCTTGTAAAAGAAGGACAAATTGATAAGTTTTCAAAGTTTTAAAATATATGATATATATCTTTATGATATATATCTCCTAGTCCGTGTGCAGCTTGAGGAGTTTTAGGACATACTTTGCATGTGCCTAGAATAGTAGATAAATGACTTAGAAATAAAAATAATTGGAAGTAAATGAATCTTCTTTATATCTTCTCTTTTTAAATATTTTAAATTTTAAAATGTGCAATGATTATTTTTACAAACAAAATCAAACGTTGATTTAAACTGTGTTTGTTCTGAGCCATCTAGTAATCATTTTGCTTTTTAATGTTTACTTCCTTGACCTCATAACCAATGACCTTTTATTCTACTTTACTTCACTTAATAGCTCTCTTAAACAAATCTTGTGAATTGTCATTTCTCCTTATTTATAAATGTTATAGGTAAAAATTCTACTTCTGATTATAACCTTCTTATTTTGTCACAAATATCCAGCTTTGGAGCTTTTACACGTGTGCAACAAAGTGAGAGAGGGCGAGAAACTTGAAGACATTGCGCAAGTGTTACTGAAGGGTGTATGGTAGCCAATACTTCAGTTAGTTACCTAGTAAACATTCTTCTCAATTTGTTAATAACAAAATCTCATAGTTGGGGGCAAAACAGAATCAAGATGAAAGTAGGAAAAGGCACTTCTGGGAAGTTTTTCTTTGTTTGTTTAATAATAGGAAATCTCTATTTCTGTCTTTTCCTTCTTGCTTCAGATTTGGTAAGAAGACAATGTGACTGCAGAATTCATCTTATAATCATGAAAGAAAAAACAAAATATTTGCATATACCACCTTCTAGAGCCTTAATATTATCGCACTGCTGAAAGAACTCTATCTTGAGACCTTTTGTTGTATAAGGAAAATTAATTTTGTAAGCCACTAGAAGACATTTAAGTGTTTTCTGTTAGCCAAAATCAATACTGATGACAGATTCAGAGCAAATTGGGAAGAAAAATATAAAAGAAAAAAGACATGATACACAGATTGGGAACAAGTAGAATAGTAGGAGAGGATTAAGACCTCCATCAAAATCTGAGTTACAAAATAAAATAAATTGATTCTATAATGTATACATCAATTCAAGACTACAAACTACAAATAGACCTTAAGCATTTTTTGGTATCTATGAATTGTCTCTGTTTAATACACTCTTGGGTTTCCAGTGTTGATCTTCACTCTTTTAAAACTGCCATGTTTCAGACATTCTGATTCTCTATTTTCATCAGAAGACATCATCCTTTTTGAAAAGAGAAGCTCTTAAAAGAGAACTTTCTGATCATCACATAAATATCAATCTTAGAATCAATCATAGCTCCATCTTCTCCTTCCCTTCCTTTCTCTTACAACCCAGATCCTCTTTTTCCTCTTGAAACCAAGATCGTCTTCTTCCTCTCCTCTAAGGACAATGCTTCCACCATTTCTTGAGGTTCTGTCCTTTCCTCCTCATTTAAAAGCAGGTTTTTATTCATCCATTCGCTCTGTTCAAACGCTCTCAACTGACTTTCTAAAAACTCCTAAAAACCTTTTTGTAAAGTATCTAACCAAATCTTTCATCTTTTTTGTACGGTTGGTTGTTCGCTTGGTTGGTTGGCTGCTTTTAACTTACGAATTTGTAGCTATTTTGATTTTATTTATATATGTTAGATATTTATGTAATATTTTGAAATCTGTTAGAAAATTCTACAGTAAACCCTTTTCTCATCCTGTGCCATGTATTTACATGCTATTAATTGGGCATTTTGATAAATTGAAATACTTGATTTCATTGTAGTCAATTTTATAGTGTTCCTTTATGGTTAGATTTTGTGTTTGTTGTAGAAAATATCTGTCCACTTCAAGTTCTTAAAGCTGTGTTTTGATTTTCTTTTTTTTTAGAAAGGTATGGCTTAGTTGTTTACATTTAGAAATACAATCCATTGTGTATCAATGATATTTGTAGGTTTTGAAGCAAGAGCTAAAATTTATTTTTCTTTACATGAAAATCCATTAGAAAAGGACATTATTGAAAAGATAATTATTTCTTGACTACATTGTGATGTCGTCTTTGTCACATATCAAGGCACCATATATGAATGTGTCTGTTTCTGAAAGCTGTATCCTATTTTATTTGTCTAATTCTTCATATTTTTGCCAATACCTCATTGTTTGATTTATCTTTATAATAAGCCTAGATAACTGGAAAGAGACATTCTTTAGCTTTGCTGTTATGATTCAAGATTGTCTTAAAAAAATTTTGTCCCTTTAAAACTGGCTAGCCACATGCAGAAAGCTGAAACTGGGTTCCTTTCCTACACCTTATACAAAAATTAACTCAAGATGGCTTAAAGAGTTAAACGTAAGACCTAACACCATAAAAACTCCAGAAGAAAACCTAGGCAATACCCTTCAGGGCATAGGTATGAGCAAAGACTTTATGACTAAAACACCAAAAGAAATGACAACAAAAGCCAAAATAGACAAATGGGATCTAATTAAATTTAAAAGAACTTCTGCACAGCAAAAGAAACTATCATCAGAGGGAACAGACCACCTACAGAATGGGAGAAAATTTTTGCAATCTACCATCTGAAAAAGGGCTAATATTCAGAATCTACAAAGAACTTAAATAAATTTACAAGAAAAATAAACCCCATCAGAAAGTGGGTGAAGGATAAGAACAGACACATCTGTATGGTGATATTTATGCAGCAAAAAAACATATGAAAAAAGCTCATTATTACTGGTTATTAAAGAAATGCAAATCAAACCCACAAAGAAATAACATCTCAAACCACTTAGAATGGTGATCATTAAAAAGACAGGAGACAACAGATGCTGGAGAGGATGTGGAGTAATATGAATGCTTTTACATTGTTGGTGGGAGTGTAAATTAGTTTAACCATGTGGAAGACAGTGTGGCAACTCCTCAAGGAACTAGAACTGGAAATACAATTTGACCCAGCAATCCCATTACTGGGTATATACCCAAAGGATTATAAATCATTATATTATTAAGAAACACGTACATATGTATTTATCGCAGCACTGTTTAGCAAAAACATGGAACCAACCCAAATGCCCATCAATGATAGACTGGATCAAGAAAATGTGGCACATATACATCATGGAGTACTATGAAGCCATAAAAAAGGATGATTTCATGTCCTTTGCATGGACATGGATGAAGCTGGAAACAATCATTCTCAGCAAACTAACAAAAGAGCAGAAAACCAAGCACTGCATGTTCTCATTCATAAGTGGCAGTTGTACATTTTTTGCTTTTGTTGCAATTGCTTTTAGCACCCTCATCATGAAATTTTTGTCCATGTCTATTTCCTGAATGATATTATGTAAGTTTCCTTCAAGGGTTTTCTAGGTTTTGGATTTATATTTAAGTTTTTAATCTATCTTGAGTTGATTTTTGTATATGGTGTAAGGTAGAAGCAGAATTTTAGTCTTCTGCATATGGCTAGCCAGTTATCCCAGCACTACAGAGCTTGAAGACTGTCTTTCTAAAATAAAATAGGCAGACCAGAATTGAGAAAAAAAGAATAAAAAGGAATTAACAAAACCTCTTAGAAACATGGGATTAGATAAAGAGACAAAATCTACAACTGGTGCATGTACCTGAAAGAGATGGGAAGAAAGGAATCAACTTGGAAAACATATTTCAGAATGTGATTCATGAGGACTTACCCAACCTAAATATAGAGGCCAACATTCAAATTCAGAAAATGCAGAAAGCCCCAGTAAGAAACTCCACAAGAAGATCATCTCCAAGACATATCACCATGAGATTCTCCAAGGTCAAAATAAAACAAAAAATAGTAAAGGCAACTAGAGAAATAGGCCAGGTCAACTACAAAAGAGAGCCCATCAGACTAACAGTGGACCTCTCAGCTGACATTCTACAGGCCAGAAGAGATTGGGGTCCCATATTCAACATCATTAGAGAAAATAAATTTCAACTTATAATTTCATATCTTGCCAAGCTAAGCTACAAAAGTGAAGCAGGAATAAGATGCTTTTCAGACAAGCAAATGCTGAGGTAACTTGTTACTATCACGCCTGCCTTACAAAAGCTCCTGAAGGAATCACTAAATATGGAAAGGAAAGACTGTTACCAGCCACTACAAAAACACACTAAAGTACACAGTCCAGTGACATTGTAAAGCCACCAGTTAACACAAGTATGCAAAATAACCACCTAACATCACGATGACCATATCAGTGCTAACCTTAAATTTAAATGGGCTAAAAGCCCCAGTGAAAAGACACAGCGTGGCAAGCTGGATAAAGAATCAAAATCCACTGGTATGCTGTCTACAAGAGGGTCATGTCACATGCAATGACACACATAGACTCAAAATAAAAGAATAGAGAAAAATCTACCAAGCAAATGGAAAACAGAAGAAAGTGTGAGTCACAATGCTAATTTCAGACAAAATTGACTTTAAACCAAAAAAAGGATTTTAAAAAGAGACAAAAAGGGCCATCAGATAATGGTGAAGGTTTCAATTCAAGAATGTAACGTAACTTTCATAAATATATACTCATCCAACACAGGAGCAACCAGATTCATAAATCAAGTTCTTAGAGACCTTCAAAGAGACTTAGACTCCCACACAATAATATAGGAAGACTTCAACACCCCACTAACAATATCAAACAGATCACAAAAACAGAAAATTGACAAAGATATTTAGCACCTGAACTCAACAGTGGATCAAAAGGATCTGATACATATCTACAGAACTCTCTCCACCCAAAAGCAACGAAATACACATTCCCATTGACAAATAGCACATACTCTAAAATTGATCACATAGTTGGGAGTAAAACACTCCTCAGCAAATGCAAAAGAACTGAAGTTATAACAAGCAGTCTCTCACACTGCAGCACAATCAAATTAGAAATGGAGAATAAGAAATTCACTTAAAACCATACAATTATATGAAAACTGAATAACCTGCTTCTGAATGACTTTTGGGTAAATAATAAAATTAAGACAGAAATCAAGAAGTTCTTTGAAAATAAGAATAAAGATACAACATACCAGAATCTCCAGGACACAGCTAAGGTAGCATTAAGAGGGAAATTATTAGCACTACATGTCCATATCAGAAATTTAGAAAGATCTCAATTTAACAGTCTAACAAACCACAACTAAGAGAACTAGAGAACAAAGAGCAAACCAACCTCAAAGCTAGCAGAAGACAAGAAATAACCAAAATCAGGATGAACTGAAGGTGACATACACACACATAGACACACACCATTCAAATGTCAATGAATTAAGGATCTGTTTTTTTTTTAATTGATAAAATAGACAACTAGTTATACTGACAAAGAAGTAAAGAGAAAATTCAAATAAGCACAATCAGAAATGACAAGGGGGATATTACCACTGACCCCACAGAAATAAAAACAACCATCAGAGAACAGTTTGAACACTTTTATGGATATAAACTGGAAAATCTAGAAGAAATAATAAATTCCTAGACAAAGACACCCTTCCAAGACTAAACCAGGAAGAAATTGAAGCCCTGAACAGACCAATAATGAGCTCTGAAATTGAGGTAGTAACGAATAGTCTACCAACCAAAATAAGCCCAGGAGCCGACAAACGCAAAGCCAAATTCAACAGATGTACAATGAAAGCTGTTATTATTATTCCTGAAACTATTCCAAAAAACTACAGAGGAGGGACTTCTCCCTAACTCATTCTATAGGGCCAGCATCATCCTGATAGTAAAATCTGGAAGAGACACATCAAAAAAAGAAAACTTGAGGCCAATGTCCTCGATGAACATTGATGTAAAAATCCTCAACAAAATACTGGCAAACTTAATCCAGTGGCACATCTAAAAGCTTATCCATGGGTCCTGAGGATACAAGATGGCGGATTAGACACAACTCCAGCACACAACACACAGTGAAACAGATGCAGAAATCCAGAGATCTCCTAGATCTAACCGAGGTACTAGGTGCATTTCAATGGGTCTGGTCCGAGGGTGAGCAAAGGTCACTCAGGGCAGACCGAGGTGGGGAGGGGTGCTGTTTCACCCAGAAAGTGCATCTGACTGGCAATTCAGAGGCTCCACCTCTGGCACTCTGGTCCAGATACAGTGCTCCCCACAAAGCCTCAGCAATACATAGAACAGGGGATCTTTGCCAGTCAAGCGCTGGGAATTACAAGTAAGGAGTTGAATAAGAGTCTGCAGACTGAGCTATCACCCCCTCCCCCCAACCAGAGAGAGAGGGAGCTGTAAGTGGGAGCAGCTGGGTGACCCCTACGCCATGACCAGAGAGAGAGAAACCTGAAAAGGGGAGACAGCTGGGTACGGCTGGGTGGGTCCCTAATCTCTCCCACAAACCCCAGAGGGCTGAAGCTCTGACTCTAGTGGGTTTCGTAGCCAGTGCCACAGTCTAAGATGAATCCTGAATGATCCAGCCCAGTGAAGGAAGGGCAAAACCCACCACTAGAGGGGTGGGACTGGGCTACATGTTTTAACAAAAAATACAGGAAGCCTACGTAGCAACTGGACGGCCTTCTTGACAACCCAGCAGCACTGACAGGTCAGCGGAAGAGGCAGGCTTAATCACCCAGCATAAACAATAAACAACACAGGAAGCTTCCCTAGTAACCTGAATGAGTCCCTAGAAATCCAGTAGCACCTACACAGGCAGACAAGCGACCTCATCAAGCAGCTCTCTGACACCACAGCCAGGTAAATCCACAAAGATGAGAAGAAACCAGTGCAAAAAAGGTGAAACCATCAAAGACCAGAATACCTCTTCTCCTTCAAGGGACCACAACTCCTCAACAACACAGGATCACAACCTGACTGAGAAGGAGTGTGAAGAATTGACAGAAACAGAATTCAGAAGGTGGATAATAACAAACTTTACAGAGCTAAAGGAACACGTTCTAACTCAATGAAAAGAAACCAAAAACCGTGAAAAAAGGTTAGATGAAATGCTAACTAGAATAACCAGTTTAGAGAAGAACATAAACGAATTGATGGAGATGAAGAACACAACACGAGAACTACACGAAGCAAACACAAGTTTTAATAGCTGAATCAATCAAGCAGAAAAAAGGATATCAGAGATTGAAGATCAACTCAATGAAATAAAAAGAGAAGGCAATACAAGAGAAAAAATAGTGAAAAGAAATGAACAAATCCTCCAAGAAATATGGGATTATGTGTAAAAAACAAATCTACGTTTGATTGGTGTACCTGAATATAATGGGGAGAATGAATCCAAGCTGGAAAACACACTTCAGGATATTATCCAGGAGAACTTCCCAAGCCTAGCAAGGCAGTCTAAATTTCTAATTCAAGAAATACAGAGAACTCCACAAATACACTCCTCAAGAAGAGCAACCCCAAGGCACATAATCATCAGATTCACTGGGGTTGAAATGAGGGAAAAAAATGCTAAGGGCAGCCAGAGAGAAAGGTCAGGTCACCCACAGAGGAAAGCCAATCAGACTCACAGCAGATCTCTTGGCAGAAACTCTACAAGCCAGAAGAGAGTTAGGGCCAATATTCAAGACCCTTAAAGAAAAGAACTTTCAACCCAGAATCTCATGTCCAGCCAAACTAAGCTTCATAAGTGAAGGAGAAATAAAATCCTTTACAGACAAGCAATTATTTTGAGATTTTGTCACCACCAGACCTGCCCTACAAGAGCTCCTGAAAGAAACACTATGGAAAGGAACAAGTACCAGTCACTGCAAAAGCAAACAGTTGGCAAAGACCAAAAATGCAATGAAGAAAATGAGTCAACTAATGAGAAAGAAAACCAGCCAGTAACAAAATGGCAGGATCAAATGCACACATAACAATATTAACATTGAATGTAAATGGCCTAAATGCCCCAATCAAAAGACACAGCCTGGCAAACTGGATAAAAAGCCAGAACCCATCAGTGTGCTGTATTCAATAAACCCATCTCACATACAAAGACACATAGACTCAAAATAAAGGTATGGAAGAAGATTTACCAAGCAAATGGAGAACAAAAAAAAAGCAGGGGTTATAATCCCAGTCTCTGATAAAATGGACTTCAAACCAACAAAGATCAAAAGAGACGAAGAAGGACATTACATAATGGTAAAAGGATCAATCCAACAGGAAGAGCTAACTATCCTAAATATATATGCCCCCAACACAGGAGCACCTAGATACATAAAACAAGTTCTTAACGACCTAAAATGAGATTTAGACTCCCACACAATAATAGTAGGAGACATCAATACTCCACTATCAATATTAGACAGATCAATGAGACAGAAAATTAACAAGGATATCCAGGAATTGAATGCAGAGCTGGACCAAGTGGATCTAATAGACATACAGAATGCTCCACCCCAAATCCACAGAATATGCATTTTTCTCAGCACCTCATTGCACTTACTCTAAAATTGACCACATCATTGGAAGCAAATCACTCCTCAGCAAAATGCGAAAGAACAGAAATCATAACAAACAGTCTATCAGACCACAGTGCCTTCAGACTAGAACTCGGGATCAAAAAACAAACCCACACAACCACCTGGAAACTGAACGACTTGCTTCTGAATGTTGACTGGATAAACAAAATGAAGACAGAAATAAAGATGTTCTTTGAAACCAATCAGAATAAAGACACAAATTACTACAATCTCTGGGACACCTTTAAAGCCGTGTCAAGAGGGAAATTTATAGCAATATTGTTAAAATGGCCATACTATCCAAAACAATTTATACATTCAATGCATTCAATGTTAGGCCTATTAGACGACCATTGACATTCTTCCCAAAACTAGAAAAAGCTATTTTAAAATTCACATGGAACCAAAAAGAACGTGAATAAAGAAGGGAATCTTAAGCAAAAAGAAAAAAGCTGAAGGCATAATGCTACCTAACCTCAAACTATACTACAGGGCTACAGTCACCAAAGCAACATGGTACTGGCACAAAAACAGAAACATAGACCAATTGTATGGTACAGAAAACCCAGAAATAAGGCTTCACACCTACAACTATCTGATCTTCAGCAAATATGACAAAAACTAATGCTAATTGTTATTACATTTCTTTTCTGAATTATCTAGATGATCATCAAAATTTTTTGTGGTGCATTACACTGATTAATTTTCAGACATAAAATGTCTGTTTCATTTCTAACACAACTGTTTCTGCTAATTTTTTTTGCATATGATTGGATTCACTCTGCTAATGTCTTCTTTGAAATATTTGTATCTCCACCCATAGGGGAGATTGTCTACAATATTATTGTTTTGAGATGTTCTTATCAGGTTTCAGTATAGCGATTTTATACAGGATGATTGGTAATGTTTCTAATTGTTTAGAAATACTTCTAAAGACAAGTGGACTTGGAAATTTACGGGAATAGTTTTAAGCATGGGATTTAATATTTATTTTGTATCAGAATTAAGAATACAAACTAAAATTTTGAAATTTTATACATATAAAAAGTGTATTTTTCTACTTTTACTTACATATGAAGTTAAGTTCTTGTAATAGAAACCTATATGCACAATAATGAAAGAAGTGCTAATGCATTCAAAATAAGCCAAAGTAATAATATAGTAAGACACAGCAATATTTTTACACATGGCATTATTGTAATATAATACAATATTTTTAAAAAGATTTTGAAAGATAACAGTATAATTCATATCTTATTAAAGAGTATCCAATCAGTGTGAAACAGAAAAAATCATTGATTTAATTAGGAGTATATTTGGTAGAAGATAAGGTAACAAATTCTTCTGAGAGGTTCTGGTACATGGTTTATTAAGCAGTAAAAAAAGAAATCAAATGGAAAACATTTTAATATTTTGAATAAGATATTTATGTTCACCTAAACTTCAAGTTCTTATGTAACATCTTAAAGTATAGAAATATCCTGTATTAATTATCTTAATTATTCTTTTTAAGTGGTCATTTGATTTTAGATAAATTCTCTTCCAAAATGTAAACAGGAAAAATTGTTTCTCATAAATAAAATAATCATGGTATTTTCAAACCTATTTTCATTTATCTGTAGAATAAGATTTTTTGATACTCTAAACCAGAAGGAAATAAAGGAAAATATTATGCCATATGTTTGCAAGTTTTACCTGCTTTTCAATAAATTGAATATACTATTACATCATAGCAAAATTATTACATACTTTTGTATCTACTACTGTATTAAAAAAGGGAAAACTACTATATTCGCTGTATGCTTAAAAAGATAATACAGTATAATGAGAGAACAGTTCCAACACATTTGGATGTAGAGTGTACTGTCAAGAATGTTTAGCTTTTACTGACTTATAAACTGGTTAGTTTTACTGAGAGTTACTCTCTAAAACATTTTCAATCTGACTGAAAATGAATCAATATTTACTGATGAAAGATTATACAACTTTGAAAGAGGCAGACAAACTCTAAAACTGGTCTCTTACTACCTGAAAGAAACTCCCGTCAGTGAATAGTCTGTGGAATAAAGAACAAAATAGCATTACCTTTGACTTCTAATTGATTTTAGCTCCTGGAAGACACTAAACTAATCAATAGCAGTCATAATGACAGGAACTAGGGTCTCATGTTGGGAGGTTCACTAAGAAATATTATGTGTATTCAAAGCAATATGAAGGTAATAGGCACAAGGTCTCTGCCATAAAATGCCTCCCCAAATAGCTATGGTGACATGCAAATCAATATGAGCCCTAAGCAACAAAAGAATCTTCCAGTTGAGTACAATAGCAGAAAGTGGTGTTAAATATGAGAACGAAAACTGAATTTTGGTTATGCTGCTTTTGGCTACAAGTAGAGAAAAGCCAATATAATGGATAAAATAAACAAGTGTATTTGCTCACACAACTAAAAGTCCAGAGGTCACTAGATTCAAACCAGTTATATCTAGTAGGTCTGGGCTACACCTTTCCCTAACTATGAATTCTTCTGTGTTCATTCCTAAAGTGGTCTCCTTCATAACAACAATGTAAAAATGAAGGTCAAAGTTTCACAATCACAGAACACAAATTCATGGGGGTGAGATGCATCTTCATGGTGGCTTTATTTTAGAAAACAGAAAACTTCTTATCCCTAAGCTCCCAACAAACCTCCCTTTCATCTCTCTGTCTCAGAGTCAGCCATACTCCAATCTTGAAGCCGAAGAGATTTTTGTACTTAATTGACTTGAAGATTACTACAGGATTTAGCAGGCTCATCATTGGACCTGTGGGTGAAGTAGGATTTATTGTTTCTACGAAAGAAATAGGTCAACCTGAAAAAAAAAAAAATAGTTTTCTCCCCAAAGTAGAAGTAAAAAGGAAGTTTCATATGTTGGGAAAGAAAATTCTTACAAAACCCCATTTTTCAGTTATCTTTACTGATGTTAAGTATACTCGAAAAGCAGATAGAAGATTTATCTATAAAGAGGAACTGTTAAAACATCTATTCAACATATCGTATTCACACACTCAATTTCTAATAAGGTTCTTCTCACAGAGATTACATTCCGATTCGAAAGACAATCCATTCAATAAATTCAATTTTTGAACAGGGTAACTATATAATATTAAATATTTGTGTAAGAAATAAACAGAAAAACATGATAGTAAATAAAAGGTAGAATGCCTAACTACTTTTTATAGAATGACTCAAGAAAACATTATCTGGAAAGATGACATTTAAGCTTACATATGAAACATCAAAGTTGAAAAAGAGACAAAAAACGGTGAGTAGAAAAAGTTGTTTCAGAAAGAGAATACAGAAAGGTCAAAAGATCTGAGGTGCCTGTTCATGCACACACACTCAGACATGCACACACGGTTAAAACATCTTGTTTTTATGGAACTAGGATTCACTGTTAAGGGTGAAATGGGGTAGAGGAGATGTGCAATACAGAAACATGCATAAAAAATAAACGTGAAAAGATTTGTGCTTTGCAAAAAAATAAGCAGGAAATGGTTGAACAAATAGCAATGACATAACAGGGACTGGAAAAGGCTTGAAATAGTAGAGTGTCGAAAGGAGAGCTTCAATGAAAGGGGAAATTTGAGCAGATACCAGAAAGAAGAGAGAGAACAAACAGGTCATTCAAAGATCTGAGGAAAAGAAGTGTGGAATTTAATTGGAGAATCCCAGCTGGTGTCCACTGGTTAGTATGTGGGGAAAAATCCCCACGTTTGGTCATGGAAGTCTTTTGTTTGATGATGGTAGTGGCGGTGGTATGAGAGTAGAGGAAAAACACAATTTGGGAGTTTTTTCCAAACACCGGGTATTTTTGAAAATAAAGTGTGTAACATCTTTTGCTAATAAATGGGCTTACTTCAACAGAATACAGATATATAAATATAAATAAAAACAAGAAGTATATGTAAAGAGAAATGCAAATACAATGAGCCAAGGTGAGAGCTTGGCTAATGTATTTTATAAAAGCAAGAAAGCTAGCTAGCTAAAGCAAAGAGAACAAGTTGGGAGAGCAGGTGAGGAATTGTAGGGAATTGTTGGTTTTGTTGAGAATTTTGACTTTTACTCTGAGTGACATCAAAGCCATGGGAGAATGGATTGCATGATGTGATAGATTTAAGAACATCGCTCAGAGTGCCATACTGTGAATTAGAATGCAGGTGGTAAGGACAAAGTAAGGATCCTTAGAAGTTACTATTTAAAACTAAGTGGAAGATAACAGTGGCTCAAGACAGAGTAACAGTAGAGAAGGCAGCAGAGAATGGTTGGATTCTGGATACGTATTAAAGCAAAAACGGAAAAGATTTATCAAAAGATTAGAAGTAGGTGTGAGAAAATAATATTTATAAGGAAAAAAATCAGCAGTTTCTAAATGTCTTGGGAAAAATTACCATTTTTGAATGTTTATAAATACCATTAAAATAAAATGGTTTCTTCATATATTCATGTATTATAATTTTTCATGTCTTTTTCAATAACTTTTAATTTTTTTTTTTTTTTTTTTTTTTGAGACAGAGTCTTGCTTTGTCACCCTGGCTGGAGTGCAGTGGCACGATCTCGGCTCACTGAATCCTCCACCTCCCGAGTTCAAGCACGTCTCCTGCATCAGCCTCCTGAGTAGCTGAGATTACAGACATGTGCCACCATGCCTCGCTAATTTTTGTATTTTTTCTTTTTTGGTAGAGACAGGTTTTCATGATATTAGTTAAGCTGGTATTGAACTCCTGACCTTGTGATCTGCCCACCTCGGCCTCCCAAAGTCCTGAGATTACAGGCATGCACCACTGCACCCAGTTAGTAACTTTTAATTTTTTTAACAACTAGAAGCATATAGCAGTGAGACTAATTTTACCTTTGGAAATCAATTATTTTGTGTTAGGTAAATAATAAGGGGCTACATCAGCATTTTTTTCCCCAAGTATTACGTGTAACACAGTAGCATGCATCTTTGCAATAGTTTAGTGTAGATGTGTGATTGAAGAAATAAAGACTACAAAGCAATGAGTGAAGAAAAAGGAAAAACTTAGAAAAGATCTCACAATACTAATAAAACTATACACACTGAATATAAATACATTGAAAGAATTTTTCTTTTTAACATTTTTGAGATATATATATATGGAAAAAGATTGTATCATAACTGAACAATTGATGATTGTCACATGCTAAACACACCTTGTCACTGGCACTCATATAAGAAAAATAACAAAGAATATATTAGAAATAATTTTTTTGTTCTCTTTCAATTACTATGCCAATAGTTAATAACCACACTGATACATAAAAAAATAAATAGGTGTTGTCAGATTTCAATACTTTGTATATAAATTATTTATTCAACATACACACTTTTTTATCTAGCTTCATTAATTTAACAGAATGTTTGAGAGATTCATCTATATTGATGGGTATAGTTGTCAATCTTATCATTGTAGTCTGTGGCAGATTTTGTTTTCAAAGATGGCCACGACAGTATCTCCCAACCCACATGATCTTCAAATTGACCTTGCTGCTTCCTAGAGATGGAATCCAATCCCCATCCACTTGAATTATCCTGACATGAATGACTTTCTTGTAATCAGTGCAATGTGGCTTAATGAATAGGGTGTGACTTAATGACTTCTAATACTGAATCAGAAGAAGCACTGCCGCTTAGTCCTTATTTTTTGCAATACTAGCTCCTCATATGCTCCTTCTTGGGACCTTCCCTTCTTAGAACGCAGCTGAAATTTCCAGAAAGGCCCAAGTCACATGCAAATGTTCCAACTGGGTAATTCCAACTAGATGTCAATCACCCCAGGGAAGTAACCGTCAGAATCTTCTGGTTTCCAGCCATTCAAGTCATCCCCAACTCTTCACGTCTTCCCAGCTGAGGCCCCAGACATCATGTAATAGGGACAATTTATCCCTGCTGTGCCCTATCTCGATTTCTGATTCACAGTATCTACGGTCATTTTATTTTTTATTTTATTCTACTGTATTTGAAACGGCTTTGTATGCAGCAACAATGGTTATGTATGCAACTACTGGAACCTGTACCCATTCTTTGAATGGACCATAGTCAACTTTGGATGAGAATTTGGATTTTTTTCTACTTTGTGGCTTTTACGAATAGTGCTTCTGTGAATATAACATCTGTGTATTGTTGAACCTTTGTACCTTTGTATATATTTGTGTCGAGCATATAAACATGGGTGGAATTAGTATTCATTTGTTCAGATTAAAAGACAGAACTAAAAAATTTTTCAAAGTAGATTTAAAACATTTACATTCCCAGGCCAGGTACGGTGGTTCCTGCTTGTAATCCCAACACTTTGAGATGCTAAGGTGGGTGGATCATCTGAGGACAGAAGTCTAGACCAGGGTGACCGACATGGTGAAACCCTATCTCCACTTAAAATACAAAATTAGCCCAGGGTGGTGGTACCTGCCTGTAATCCCAGCTACTTAGGAGGCTGAGGCAAGAGAATTGCTTGAACCTGGGAGGCAGAGGTTGCAGTAAACTGAGATCATGCCATTGCACTCCAGTCTGGGCAACAAGAGCAAAACTCCGTCTCAAACAAACAAACAAACAAATTTACATTCCCACAAGCAGAATACGAGTTCTAATTTAATGTCCTTGCCCACGTTTTATTTTTATTACATATATTTTAGCTATTTCAGTGGATGTAGTATGCTATCACATTGGAATTTTTCATTGCATTTCTTTGATGTCTTATGTTGTGATGTCTTGGTGTGTTAATTAGTCATTTAGATAACCACTTTTCAAAAGTAAATCTTTAACTCATAATTCAATTGTTTTCTTTTCCTTATTAAGAAGTTATATATTCTTGGTATGTATATTAAAAATAGCTTCCCTTACTCTATAGGTTGCCTTTTCAACTCTCAATGATATCTTGAATTAATAAGAGATATTAATATTAATATAGTCAATTATATATTTTTTCTTAAAGCTTTGTATATTCTATTTTAAAAGTCTGTTTGTAAATCAAAGTCCTAAAGTTATTCTCCTTAAAATTTGCACTGTTCTACCTACAATATTTAGGTTTTTTAATACATTATAATTTTTCTTTATGACATGAGATAAAATTTTTTGTATTTGAAAGATGAAAGTTCAGATATTAACTTTTGCTTATTAATAACCATTGATTGACCAGACTGTCATTCCTCAATGTACTGCATTGCTGCCTTTGTCATAAGCCACTATTATTGTTTAAGACTCCATTGTCACTCACCTGTCCTTTTACAGTAGCCTCTTAACTAGTCAATGTTGGCTTATTTCTCTCAAACTATACGTGAAAACTGGAAATCTGATAATATCAGTCCTCTAAGAAATTTTTCATGGTTTTCAGTACCTAAAACAGTATTTGTCTCAGTGCAAAACTTAAAAATGCAAATTCTTTGGGTCCTCCATCAAATCAAATCAATCAGAATGAGGAGAACTGATGATGACATTTAAAAAGTGCAAGATATTGTATTTTTAGATATATAAGAATCAATGGTTTATCAAATAAAGACAAAATTCCTCAGCATAGATAAAAATATACAAGGTACTCGATAACCTTGTTTCTGTTTACTTAATTGATCTTATGTTCTACTCATTTATATCTTTATATCTTCATTTGTGCTTGCTGTTCCCCAAAACCCCTAGATTTGTACCTTAGAATTTTCCTATGCAGTGCATATCAACTTTTTCAGGCTCATTGCTGTGGACCCGTCAGCCACCTCTCCCTTAAAGGACTGATTTGCCTCCCTTAGAAGAATTAAAACACATCCTCATATATATTCCACCCCCCCCCATTGTTGGTCATTAATTTAGAACCTCATCCATTTTTTTCACTATTCATAAGTGGAAGGAAGCAATAAAAATATATATTTTTATGGATATGAACCATCTACAAACATGGGAAGCCAGGAGAAGCTATTATCAGTTTTAATGTTAAAAAAAAAAAAAAAATTCTGGCCAGGCATGGTGGCTCACGCTTGTAATCCTAGCACTTTGGGAGGCCAAGGTGGGTGTATCACTCGAGGCTAGGAGTTCAACACTAGTCTGGCCAACATGGTGAAACTCCATCTCTACTAAAAATACAAAAATTAGCCAGATGCTGTGGTGGGCACCTGTAATCCCAGCTACTCTGGAGGCTGAGTCACAAGAATGACTGGAACCTGGGAGGCAGAGATTGCAATGAGCTGAAATCATGTCACTGCACACCACTGCTGTGCCTGGGATACAGAGTGAGATGCTGTCTCAGGAAAAAAAAAATCTTCTTTCCATTTTTATTAACAGAATACAGTAAATCCCAACATGAATTTCTAATGAGATAGGCCACTGTGAGCAAATACATTATTTTACCATTATGATAAAATAAGTAGAGATGAATAAGTACTATGGTTGAAAGCTATTATTAGAATTTTATCTTATGTAGAGAAAAATGTTCCTTTCAATTATTCTGAGAAATGTATATACATTCACATAATTCTGTCTTTGCTTATAATTGCATAAAAGCTCATAATTCTCACCAACAAAAGTAGAATTATGGATCCCTTTTTAAAATGTCTAATTGTTATTCAAATGCACTTTTTATATGCACACAATTTTATTTTGAAGACACTGCATGACATACATTCAAGGAAATATTCTATGTATTTACTCTTCAGAATTAAACAAATATTCACAAATAAGAGAATTTCACTATTATGATTTAGCCACATATTTATAGGTTCTCCAGCACTGATTGCAATATTTGTGTGAGTTTGTGTATGAAAAATTGTATGATTTTAGAAATAGAATATGTATTTACATATTTGAAAAGTTAAGAAACATACAAAGGTGACAAGAAAAAATATGCAAAGGTGACAACATAATTTATCATAGTCCAAGGATTAACAATACTCTCCAAAAGTTATTCCTCTGTAACAAAAGAAAACTTCAATACCACTTACTACAATCTCAACTAATTTTGTGACGTCATTTATTTTATATTGCATTTTAAATTGCACACATAATTATTATTGCTGTGTACAATTGTGATTTGCTAATATTTATTCACAAACTTACTAATTCAGTTTTACTCCATTCCTTCTTGTATCACAAGCATTACTTCTGGAATTACTTTCCTTCCTCCTGAAGGATATCCTTTCAAATGTTCTTTATTAATGGCAAACAACGTGTAGGTCTGTAAATGTCTTTTGGGATACAGGTTTCCAGGTTGATTTTTTTCTTAGTACCCTGTTCATGTTGCTACTTAGAACCAAGCTTACTATCGCTCTCTGAATAATTTTTTCACCCCCTCAAATAGCTTTTACAATTTTCTTTTGATTTTGTCCTTAAGTTTCACTGGCATGCTTATGAAACAGGAAATGTTCCCTTGTCCCTCTTGCAGGGTGTGTGGCAGCGGGAGTGGCCCACTTCTTTGATGCCCTGCTGCTCAAACCCCCTAGGGGGAGCATGCCATTGGGCAGGTTGTGGGGTCTGACCCCACCGTAGTGTCTAGAGGTGAATGTTTACAGTCCCTGGGTTCCCAGTGGGCATGTGTTACAGTGTGTGCTCTTTTCGTTTAGCCGTCCACAGGCAGTCCACAGTCGTTTTGTGTTTAACAGCTCAATTAGAACCTCTGCCTTATCTCAAAGACAGGGGACTTTCTGTAACCCAGGGTTTCTTTCCTTGGTGTACTGGAAGGATCGGAGCACATCTGGGCTTGGAGATTAAGTGCAAGTAGCTCTCAGCAGATGGGGGAGCCCGAAGGGAGATGGAATAGGAAGGTTTTCCCTTGGAGTTGGGCCACTTAGCAAAAGAACTCTTCTCCTACTGCCCTGGCCAAACTCCATGTCATTCCTGCCACGTGCTGCCATGGCCTGCCAGCGTGCTGGCATCTGCTGGTGCCTCTGAGTGTGCTCTTCAACCAGTGCGTTCCTCTTGATGTCCAGCCTCTTGACTCTCTACCCACTAGAGCCTGGGGGATTTTACAGGCATAGGATGGGGGCGTGGTGGCCAGGATGGTCTTGGAAAATGCAACATTTAGACCCAAAGCTGGGAGTGCCTGTCCTCACCTAGATCTGTGAGTACAGGCCTGAGGATAAGCACTAGACAGGGCCCCACTTTCTCTATCCAACACTTCTCTGCCCCACTCCCACATCACTTACATGTATATTTCTTCTCTCTCTCATGCTTGAGATTCATTATACTTCTTGGATTTCTTTCTTGTCATTCTAGAAAACTCTGACTCATTATCTCTTCAGCACTGCCTATGACCCATTCTTGCTTCTCTTCTTTTGGAAGTACAACTAGCTTTCACTCTATTCACCATGTTGCTCAATTACCTTTAATTTTCTGCTTTTTTATTTTTAACTATCTGTTATATTTTGAATAATTTTATTATCACGTTTAAGTTCCTTTGTGGTATTATTAGCTATATTTACCTTGTGAACTTACCTACTTAATTTTTAAAATTATTCTGTATTAATGTTTTCAATTTCTATTCACTTGTTAATTTCAAATCCGCTCGATTTGTGTGTATAGTTTCTATATTCTGTAAAAGTTTCAAAGACTTTAAAAAACAATGCTGGTTTTCACTCATGGTGCTATTTTTTCAGATACTTGGTTATTTATGTGTTCATTTTTTTTTTTTGAGATACATAAACAAATAAATAACAGCTCAGAAAATGGACTCTTGCTCTGTCACCCAGTCTGGAGTGCAGTGGAGTGATCTCAGCTCACTGCAACCTCCATCTCCCAGGTCCAAGCAATTCTCCTGCCTCATCCTCACAAGTAGCTGTGGTTACAGGTGCCTGCTGCCATGGCTGGCTAATTTTTATATTTTTAGTACAGATGGGGTTTCAGCACATTAGCAAGGCTGATCTTGAACTCCTGACCTCAAGTGATCCTTCTACCTCCACTTCCCAAAGTGCTGGGATTACAGGTGTGAGCCACTGTGCCTGGCCAGGTTTTTTTTTTTTTTTTTTTTTTTTTTCTAAGCCTCAGGTTTTCCTGAAAACATTTTACCGAAAAATTTGAGTCATTATAGAATGGTTGATTTCTCTAGAGGGAGCAAGTTGCATTTGCTTTGAGCATTTTTACATTTTTTTAGCCAGATGGTCTGTCTGAATAATTTAGCCTGCCATGGTAAGGAAATAAAGGTCTTCATGTCATCAAATAGTAAATCTTACACACACACACACACAAAGAATTTCCCTCTAAAGTTGATGCTGCATTTAGTAAGCGTATTCTTTAGCTAGTGTTCAAGTTTTAATACTGTCTATTTTCTCTTGGAGGCATAATAGAAACACCTTTCTATATCTCTTCTTTTTTTTAGTGTTTTTTTTTTACATTTCTTTTTTATATCTCTGTCATTAGGACACAATTTTTATGTTCCTCTTATTTGCACAAATATTTTATATTTTTCTTTTAATATTCACATTTAAAGTTATTTTTGCCATTGATAAGTAAGTTTAGTGCACTATGTGTCTTGGTAAAAAGGATCCATAATCACAAATACCTATTTAACGCCTAGGGCAATACAAATATTCTGCTTTTATATTAAACATTTACAAAACAATGTGAAGCAGCATAACTAAGTAAGAAAAAAAAAAAGAAAAATGTTTTAAAATAGAGAATGCTTTACTTTTTTAGTTTACATAAATGCTGATGCTAGAAGAAGGAAGTGGAATGTTTAGCAGGATTCTGAATATATTTTCTAACTAGTTCAATGGATTAAAGTGCGTATAGCAGTATTTCTTTTATAATGTTTCATTTCACTTTAAAATCTCATAAATATATCATTAGCACTGAATCCATTTATCACCAGTTTCTCTTGGGAAAGTTTTATAAAGAAATGAATGGAGAAAAAATGAAGGCAAGTTGGAAAAATGGTTTTCTCTTATGCTACATCAGTGAGTTAGAAGAGAAGGGAGAAGAAAGAGGATTAAATGCATCCAAGCTCTTCCTTTATGGGTGAGACAAATAGTCTGAGCTGATGAAATGTTCAAGGACAATAAGAGTCAACATTTGGATAAGGTCTTTGTCATTAAGAATGGAATATGAAATAATAGAAATATTGCCACTTGTCTGTTTGTGACCCTGGACACATTAACTATTTTAACTTACGTTTTATTATCTGTTAAATTGAAGTGAAAATACTGACCTTTACAAACTATTGTAAATATCTAAAATAACACATAAAACACTACATACGTCAGGGATTTTTAGGATTTATAATTCTGACTATTACTACCGATTTTGTTTATTATCATCAGTTTGATCCTCATGCTATTTCATGTGTGTATATCTCATAGTAAATAATGATCTTAATCCAGTTCTGTTTTATGTTTTTAAACAGTTATTTATTTAGTAGGTATAGTGTGTTACGCACTGTGCTAGCCACTGTGGAGCAGGCAGGAGGCTGCAGAGTTGGTACAAGGGATCTGTAATTCATACAAGCAACAAGCCTTGTCTGGAGACTGAAAAAATAGTAACTTCCACATATACATGTTACTGTTTTCCAATCCATATAGTTGTGATTAACAAATATTAATAAATAGACATTATAAAGGAAAAGTTGATTAGGCTTTGTTAATATTAATAAAGTGGTCACTAGAGATGAATGTAAGCTGAGGAAAATTTGTATGTATAATTTACATTAATATGTATATGTTCAGGTTGACAAAGAAGAGAACAATTACATGAGAGGATGTTGATTAATTATTGTTCAACTAACACTAATTAAGCACTTATTCTAAGCCAGGCACTAAGTAGAATTAAGTGCTGCTTCAAGAAGGCTTAGAGTATGGTTAGGATTATAAACACTTGACAGGTTAAGCATGGTGTGTGCATAGTTCTCTGACAGGAAGAAGAGAAGTAATATGGAACTCCCCTAGCCTTTATTTCCCCTCTCCCCTGAGTCTTCATCAGTTAGTCAAATTATTCTAGAGAAATTTGTCTATTCATGCAGGCCAGAGTCCAGGACATATCCTAGTGGTGTTTTGTAGCCCAGAGATGATTTGTTCTGCTAAAGAGGAAATATCTTCAGGGCATCTACCTGGCTTCACAGGCTGCTGACCATGGGTAGGTGAAACTAAATAGCAGAACCAGTTTTCATTTGTTTGTTTCTATATCCACCAGTGAATTATTTTAATTGTCGGAATATTTTTCTAGTGACGCTATTGTCTTTAAAACATTTTTATGGATATTATGAATATCCATAAATCTTATTTTTCAAACAACTCTCATTTGTCAAAATATATGTTACGAACTATACAACGTGTTACCTATTGAGACTTAAAGAAACTACAAAGGCCAAGGTTTTTTCCTGAACTTAGTACTCCCACAAGTTACACCTTAAAGTTTGTCAATTCCATTTGATTTCAATGTCTCCTAGCAATAAAGTTCCTACTGAAAGAGATAAATTGTGAAAATAAGCCCCAGTTTTGGCTGATTTATTCCCATTAGACTTATTATAAGGTGAGTTATGTAAATTAAGTTGTGAAACCCCAGATAACTTTATTTTAAAGAGATGATGTCACTTTTTCCAAAATTCTTCTCTATTACTATTCAGACCAGGATACACTCAAAATAAAATGTACAAAGTAGCTACTGGTTTTCTCTAGAGTTTTTGAGACAAAAGGTAGGCATTCAATAAAGAACTATAATAGCATATATTTTTTTCAACCTTTTAAAAATAACTCTGCCTGAAGAAATAAAGATCTATGTGATTCATTCTCAACCTCACCATTCTATCTAAATCATTTCTAAAGTCTCCAATCTATCATTTTATAATTAAGAATGAATGAAATTTATATGGTTATTCTACAATTCATGTGGTTACCAAAAAGGGTCCCAATCTGGACCCTAAGAGAAGGTTCTTGGATCTCACGCAAGAAAGAATTCGGGGCGAGTCCGCGGTGCAAAGTGAAACAAGTTTACTAAGAAAGTAAAGGAATAAAAGAATGGCTACTCCATAGGCAGAGCAGCCCCACGGGCTGCTGGGTGCCCATTTTTCTGGTTATTTCTTGATTATATGCTGAACAAGGAGAGGATTACTCATGAATTTTCCAGGAATGGGTGAGCAATTCCTGGATGAGCAGGGAGGACGACCAGAGGTCACTTTTGTCACCATCTTGGTTTTGGTGTGTTTTATCTGGCTTCTTTCCTGCAACCTGTTTTTTCAGCAAGCTCTTTGTGACCTGTATCCTGTGTGACCTACTGTCTCATCCTGTGACTAAGTAAACCTTAACCTCCTGGGAACGCAGCCAAGTAGGTCTCAGCCTTATTTTACCAAGCCTCAGTACAAGATGGAATCACTCTGGTTTAAACACCTCTGATAATATGGACTTGTAGAACACAAATTTTTAATGAAAATTTATATATAAAGCATTTTGTGAAAATGCAGAATTTTGCTGATAATTCCTAGTGATCTTAGTTATCAAGTAATTCTAGAATTAACAAAAAAATCTAAAATGTAACATATTAACCCAAGCTTTCTAAAAGTAATAATTCACAATATCCGAAACAACTTTATGGAAGCTATATACATCACATTATTTATAGTATGGCCTTATGTTATTTACATGATAAAATTTCCTGTCATTTTTTTTTACTCTAAGGTTTTAAGCATTTTACATTCCCTCCTTGCTGTTTTCTTCCCCTTAAGAATTGAATACACACACACACACACACACACACACAGACACACACACACACACACGTATATATATATATATTCAGTATATATATATTCTTGTCTTAAAAGATTATAGTTTCTCATATGAGTCATTTTCTAAACATGCATAATTATTGCATTTAATATTTAAACTATAGGGAGATGTCTCAAAATCTTACAAAAATTTTTTTAAAGGGAAGAGAAGGGAATAAATAAACCCTTGTGCTGAACTAAGAAAACAGAGACAGGAAGCCTACTTTGTAAAATAGGAAAGCATTAAATTCTTAGAGTCCAATTAAAAGGTAATTAGATGTAAAAGAAACTCTACTGTAACCATGGTATTAATATATCTGAAAAATAATATGTTACTATAATAAGAATGATCAACTGGGATACCTAGAGAATAGGGAGATGAGAGAAAAACAGTATGATACTATTTGCTCAATACTGTTCAGTTCTGAGGGATGCTGGAACTGTAAACACTGTTTTCATGGGAAGAGATTTCTGTTAAGAGACACAAATGGCTCATTTTACCCATGACAATCTCATCTCCTTTTACTCAGATATTTTGTTCACAACAACAACAACAACAAACTTCTAATTTTTTATTTCCCTTTTTCAGATTTTCCAATTTTAGAAAGGAGGTGCCTGGGATATAGGGCAGAATTTTAGTAACTGTTAAAATATATTATCTAGTGAAAACTTAGTATATTGATCTTTTCATTTATTAATCATTATCCTATGATTTTAAGAATTAAGTTGAATGTAACCGGTCTTTCTCTATTGTCATTCCAGCTGAGTGAAGCAGCTCAATAGGGTTTTTGCACTTGTATGATGACAATAAGACTTTGAGACACATGGCTAATTACTTTTGCCATAATAAATAGCCTCTGCTGTAGAGGCCAGCCAATTCTTCACTCTATAGGTACAGCAAACATATGTTATGTGCTATGGAGTATCTTTTTGTTTACTGAAACCCTGAAGGCCAAATATAAAATATTTGGGGATTCTAAAGGTATGAGTTAGGGCTAGAACAGTGTTAGGAAGCTTTGTTATCAACAAACATATTGAAACTCACCCTGTACAACTGAGAGGGCTGGAAATACAAAGAAATCATGATATATTTACATTGTGAGGCAGAGAGAATCAGAAACTTATATATCAAGTAAATAAAGGGATAAAATAATAATTGAATATAAATATATATATATTGTGATTGTATTTTATTTCATGTTAATAATAATAGAAGAAATGCTTTCATGTAATAGAGGACCAAAACCAGTGGATGTTACAGTAAGTCAGTGGTGAGAATTCAGATGAGAATGAGATCACATTTTATGGTAGTGGTCAAAAGTAGCAGAGTAGCAGGGATGGGTAAGATAAATTGGGTTTTTGAGAGATTAAGTGCAGCTTTTGTCATATCTGGACAGCATACAAGTCAATATCCCACCCAGAGGTAGAAGATATATTCTGCTGTCTCTAAGGAAAATTATGACCTTTCCTAAGTGATTCAATCCCAAATGGGATACAGAAGGTGCCAAGTAAATAGTCTACCTTCATTTCTGTAGGAATTCTGTGTTCCTAAGAGGTCTTATAGAAACAGTCCTCTTCTGTTCAGTCTCTAAAATATCTCAAATTCCTTTCTATTTTGAATGAATAAACTTTAAATTATCCATGGGACACAATCTCTCATATATCCTCTGTCACTCCAGGTGAAAATAAAAGTCTGCTTTATTATCTAAATTATCATCTATGCTTCTCTATTATTACCTGTCTTGATGTTTGAATGTTTCATTTAAAATGTTTCAACTGATTTTAATTTCTATTTGTTTTGTTTTAATAGGGAAACTGCATTTATGCTTATTTATCTTTTAAACACTAAAGGTAGATGATATTTTAAAATTCCTTATGGAAATAGAGTATACTATATCTGACAAAATGGACCTCAAGTTGGGGAGGTAATTTCTTCTTCCAGAGTACCTTTCTCCACGGTAAAGGAAAACACCTATAAGATCCAATAGAAGACCCCAAAATTTTTACCAGCACTTTTGATCTTTCATATTGTCACCTGTAGGCTCTATTATTTTCAAATTTTTTTCTTTTTTTACAATTTTTACAGACCTACAAATGATCTATATTTTGACTACGACAACAAGCAGCTAAGCATATCCATCGTTTGGCTATTTCTGTATATTTTGAGTAGAGAAAAAGTGAAGAGAAAGAACTGCTGTTTTCACTTCCCAAAGTAGCCAGTGACTAATTCTTATGTTTCTTTGCTGCCTGTACTTTGTAGAAATACTCCTTTGTTCATTGCATCCCTCAAGCCTTTGTTGATACTTGTTACTTGTGATAAGCGGTAATTCTGCCAAAAATACTTCTCAAAATAGCTTGCATATTTGACATACATGAAAAGACTTTTATATGCAAATGAAAACAAACTTTGAAGTCCTGAGATGCTAGATATATCTACAAAAAATGAATTCTTAGAAAGTAAATTTAACTTTCCAAACTGATTTGTTTATGCATTTTCGTGTTGCTTATCATAAATTATATTGTTAAATTAACAAGCAGCCAAGCATAAAACTAAAGAAGCATACATCTAAGACTTAACGGGTAGGGAACATTTATATTAGCTGTTTGCTGGAGTTTGTTGCTTAGTGTTGACCCTCTGCCAATGACAAACACCTTGGAGTAGACGATTTCAGCACCATGAATGACTTTGTGATAGCTCTCTTTATCAGCTTTGGCAATATGTTAAGAGGCTAAAAAGATCTGAGAAAAAAGTTTAGAAGTTACAGCCCCTGGCAAAATTCATTAAAAGGCATGGCATAGAAGTTGAAAAGCTCATCATGGAACTACAGTCAGCATTAACACTGCGGGGTTCCAGTACTTTCCCAGAAAATGCAACACCTCCAGGCATTCTTTGATTTTAGATTGCCAGCCAAAGCAGAGCACCAAAAGCCAGAGAGAGCAAGAAAAATTGATCTTCCGTCAGCAACCAAAACCACCTATAATCTTTTTCTGCTTGAAAATTGTTAGTAAGTTGCAGAAAGTCTTTGGAAAAAGGAATTTGGTGGAAACCTCTTTCCTAAAAGTCTTCCAAGATCTTAATTGTTCATCAAATATCCAAGAAATATGTACCCATGGATGTTTAGGAAAAATAATAAGAAATTATAGTTAATGTGTACAGTGTAAGAGATACTAAACCTATCATTGTAAGTGTATAACTCTCTTTAATTCTCACACCAACACCACACAGTAGGTACAGTTATTTTAAATATTACAAATGATTAAATTGAGGTGAAATGAAGTTAAGCGACTTGCTCAAGAGTATGTAGTAGATTACAGAGGTGGTGAGGGGATGTATTTTCTTTACCAGGTCCACAAGGGGGCGTAGTTTTAAAGGTAAGAATTTTCCAGCGCCATGACCCTGGCCATCTCTTTCCATCGGGAGATTTAACAGTTTATGTTTGAATTTCGCAGGTGCGGGAAGAAACTAAGAGTCAATCACCCCAGCAGAATTTTAAAAGAACTTTCATTGGACAGAGCAACTTGGGAAGGTGGGAGTTTCTCCCAGGATAAATTCCCCTGCTCCTTCACCCACACTAGATTTCCAGCTCTCTGGGATTCCCTCTCACATAGTGGGAGCTGTCTTTCCCCTCTTGGATTTCCCCTCTGGAATCCCCTTCCACACTCTTTGTAGAAGTCTTTCTCTTTTTCTCCTTTTCTTCTCTTTTCTCTACCTAAATAAAATCACCTTTCTGCAACACCTCTTGGGTCCAATATTTTACTCTTATGAGCTTACAGTGCACCTGAGTGGTCCCTTCTCTTATTCTTAGGAGAGCAGAGACCAAGAATCCACAGCATTCTCTCAGGAGAGTCATGCCTCACCAACACCCCCAAAAAACTCGGTTACAGTGGGACTCAAGACTGCATACACTGTCTTTCTAACTACTATAAAATACTGCCTCAAAATAACATAGAAATAAAACAATTAAACCTTTATGTCTCCTATGCCAATGAGAGGCTACTGTTTAATTCAAATATTTTATAAAATGATTAACTATGAATAAACTAATTAAGCATTGAAAGAGATGGTTAGACAACAAAACAAGAATTTATATTCAACCCCCTTTGCTCAAGAATATCATTAAATCTTTTATATTCTCAATAATCAAATAATTTTCCCATGAATTGTTTATAATTATCCCTTTTGATTTTTCATATATATTAAATAGGCATTTTCTATTGTTACTCTATTTTCCCTCAAACAGAGAATCCTGGAAAGCAGATCCATTTCTTCTGTGTTTCAGAATGAATATAGACTCATTTGGAAATCTTATATTTGCATGGGTACATATATATTTTTTTATTTTAGATCCAGGGGTACATGTGCAGGTTTATTATATGGACATATTGTATAATGGTGGGGTTTGGGCTTCTAGTGTACCCGTCACCTGAATAGTGAACAGCATACACAATAAGCAATTTTCTAACATTCACCTCCCTCCTAACCTCTGAACTTTTGGAGTACCCAGTGTCTTGTTTTCTTCTTTATGTTCATGTGTACTCACTGTTTAGCTCTCACTTATAAATGAAAATATGCATTATTTGACTTTCTGTTTCTTATTTTACTTAGGATAATGACCTCTGGCTTCTTCTATGTTGCTGCAAAGGACATGATATTCATTTTTATAGCTACATAATATTCCATGGTACATATGCACCACAATTCTTTTATTCACTCATCCACTGATGGACACTTAGGTTTATTCTATGACTTTGCTATTGTGAATAATGTGTAATACACATATAAGTGCAGTTTCTTTTCTGGCAAAATAATTTCTTTTTTATTGAGTAGATAGATACCCAGTGGTGGAATGCCGGATTAAATAGTGGGTCTGCTTTTAGTTCTTTGAGAAATCCTCATACTGTTTTCATAGAAAACATTGCATATTTTCTAAGCATAACACTGTCTGACCAGAGTGTTAAGTAAGGAATCCATTTTTCTATATCAGAAACTTCATAATTCTTGTAAAAGGTGGTAGTAGTTCAATAAAATACGAACATATTATTCTAAAGTGTTACCAGGAGACAAATGTCAACATTGGACTGGGTAGTTATGCTCAATCAAATGAGCTAGAGCCACAATAAAATGTTGACACCTCACCTTGGACTAGGATTTGTAAGGAAATATACAGACATAAAATATATCTATAGAATAATTATTTTATTATTCATTTCCATGTTTCATTTGAGTATCTCACTAAAAATAGTCAATTAACTCATTGTTTGAATTGAATTTCTCATGTGTGTTTTACCAGAGTCATTTTTATTACGTAAATTATTTTCTTTTAAAAAATGTCAGTAATTTAGCCTGACTCCCTTTGTAAATCTATTTCAAATTTATCAAGGATTTAGAATTCTAAAGAACAAGTATGTAGGTCATTGCTAGGCCCATTAACAGTAGCATTATCTTGCCACCAAGTGGTAGTTTCTGAATTGCATTGCAGGAGTTTGTGGTATTTTCAAGAGCAGGTCTCTTACATCATGTTTAGTATTTCCTAAAAATCATCAAACCCACTATGAATGCGAAAACAGTAGTGGATAATATATGCTTTTGCCAAAGTATTCATATCTGAAAGGTATTTATAATAAAAAGACTTGGTATTTGTGCTTCTTAATTTCTGGATTGATTCAAACTCTATCAAATTTTACAGTGTTCAAGATAAGCCCAAGTCGATTAAGTGTAAATATTCTAAAAGCTTTATTTAGGACTTTGAATTGTAAGACATGATATCATCTTCTCTTTTTCAATCTTTGTTAAAGGTTGAATTCTGTTACCTGAAAAGCTATCTGCAATGATGTAATTCGTTAAGATGAAGTCATATTGGAAGAGGGTAGTCCTCTTATTCGATATGATTAGAGAAGTTGGGTATATGGACACAGACACACAGAGGGAAGATGATGGGCAGACACACAGGGAGCAGACAGCCACATGAGGGTGCAGGCAGAGATTGGAATGAAACATTTACACGCTTATATCCAAGATTGCCAGCAAACACCAGAAGCTAGAAGAAGAAAAGCAAAAAAAGCAAAACAAAACAAAGCTAATTCTTTACAGGGTGCAGAGGGCCATGCTGTCACCTTCACTGCAGACTTCTAGCCTCCAGACCTGTAATACAATAAATAAATTTCTTTTGTTTTAAGCTACTCAGTTTGGGGTAGCTTGTCATGACAGCCCCAGAAAACTAAAATAATTTTCCATTCAAACTCAAAGTGTTTCTGCCAGCTCACTAATTAGACACTGATGTTGAGAAGACAAAGATTTATGGAACACTTAGACCCATTTGGGATCCCCCAAAGAGAACTGCTTTTACTAAATTGTTAGTTTATTCAGTGCTATCTAAAGATAAAAATCAATGTAGATTCAGAATGTAAATGTCAGGATGGAGCTGAAAGTAAACAAAGAAGAAAAACAACAGTAAACCAGTTGGAGGGATCATCTGTGTTAGCTACTTGGTTTTATCGAAAGGAAAAAATAAACTTTTTCTGTTTTAAGTACAAGAGGTAGTTTCACAACTTGTGGCAAGGGCCACTGCTCAAAGTTAGACTCCTACACTCCCAAAGAGACCAAGAGGCAGGTATTACCTTCCTCAACGGTTACATTCCTAAGGTAAGTCTCCTAGGTCCCAGACAAAGACAGTCTTGGGTTTATAAGCTAGTAAGTCTTTTAAAATTCTTTACATCTTCAAGTCATAGAAAGTATTTGCCATTGCCATTGCAAACTTGCTAACATGAACGCTCTGAGAAAAGGGAGGGAAGAGGCCTCTGGAGTTAGGCTATCTGAATTCTGGAAGGGCTAGGGTGAAGGGAAGATCATGGGCCTACGGGCAGAAAGAAGCCTCTCTAAAGGTCAGTCAAGCTAAGGAAAAGGTTAAGGCCCTCTCGGTCAGCCTTTTCTGTTAGTTATTTTCAAACCTGATAGAAGGCCTTGGGTAGCATTCTCAAGATCTTCTCCCTCAGTCCAATCCTAAAGCCTATTCTTTTGGACTTCAAACTATCCTAGGTTTCTCGATTTTACATAAAACTTAGGCTATGGCATGGATCATCCTAACAGCCTCTTCATTCATCCTTCTCATTACTGTAAACATTTTGGAATTTAAACCTGATTTTTCATTCTGCTGCTTAGTCTTTCTCTAATTCATCATTGTCAAAGGTCAAAAAAAAAAAAAAAAAAATCAACCTTTGAGAAACTTCTCTAACTTGGGTAATTAGAAAATATTCCCCATCCCCCACTTCCCCGATTCTTGCAAGACAAACACCATCATCTGGGCAAGAACAATTAGGTAGAGACAGACCTGAGAGAATACCACATCTTTTGTTCAAAGCTCTGCTGATAACTAGCTTTGTGACATTGAGCAAGTTACAGAATCTATGGTAAAACAACTACTTAATTAATCAATTAAAATTAAATTAGAGAAGATATCTCCTGTTTTCCAGCCCATAGCTTCTTTTGGGCTGGAAGTGCAAATGTTTTCTTCTTTGGTCTTTTGCTTTTGATTAAATTTATCTCCTGTAGATATAGGATGTTATGGTACAAGGGAGATTTTTACATAATAATTTCAGGGACTTTATTTCCTTTTTTGTGAAAACGTTTTTAGGGAAAAAATAAAAAAGATTCACAAGGTTGTTCCCTTAAGTAGGCCATTAAAGGTGTTATTTTATTATTGTCTGTGGATATTTTTTTGAGAAATTTGTTAATAAAATGGAAAAAAGAGTAAAGTTTATAACCTTCATTTGTTAATACACTGACCCTGAAAGAACTCTAAGCTCTCTTGAGTAAATTTACTTTAAACTAGTTAATATTGACTTAATATAGCATTTCTCCAGAAATTATTCTAAAATATATTGGCATAAGTATTTGTCCCTAAAAAGATTGTGTAAAGAAGGCAAAATAATACTAAAAATTAACTCTGTGGCACGTTATTTAATAGAAAAACATCAAAATTATACATCTATTATATCAATTTTCTAATTCAATTAAAATAAAATGAAATTTGAAATTAATACATATGTACTCTCTCTGTGTCCCATATTGTGATTGCATGGAACCTGGTCAAAATATTTTTAAATCACTACCAATTATAAATTACAGATGTCCAAGCAATTGTTTAATAAGGAAAATAGCAATTATTCCAATCCTCACATAATGATAGTCTCAAACAGCATTTCCAGGTGCTACTAAGGTATCTGATATTAGAGTAATATTCTATCAAATATTAAAGAAGTCAGTGTGACTTTAGAATAGCCAGGGGTTTTGTTTTTTACTTTCTCAGAACAATTTGAATTTCTTAAATTTCTTTAGTGCAGTTTGACTCTAACTTCAGGTTAGTAATGTTTATGAAAAGTACTTTTCATTAAATATAGTTTTTTACATGTGTTTTATGAAAAATACTTTTCATAAACATTAATTATATCCTGATTTATCATATAATAATATCCTTTAGAAATAATAACTGCATTTTACATGCAGATAACACATTATACAAAATATACTTATATTTTTCTATTTTAATATAAGACAGGTTTTACTGAGACTTCCGCCAAGATCACTGAATAGGAACAGCTCTGGAGCACAGTTCCTAGCGAGAGCAACACAGAAGGTGAGTGATCTCCGCATTTCCAACCAAAATACCAAATTCATCTCAATGGGACTAGTTGGAGAGTAGATGTAGCCCAAGAAGGGCAAACTGAGGCAGGGTGGGTACTGCATCACCCAACAAGGGCAAGGGGCCAGAGGACCCCATCTTCTACAAGGGAGGCCATCAGGGACTCTTCTGACACTCTGGCACTCCAGCTCAGATACTGTACTTCTCCCACGGTCTTTACAGCCAATTGACCGGGAGATTCCCACCGGTGCCAACACCACCAGTGCTGTGGGTTTCCAGCACCAACTGGATGGCCATTTTAGCCCATGCCTGGTAGCCTGCAAGACAGAACTGCCCATTTCCCTGAAACCAAGGGGACTGAAGGCAGGGAGCCAAGTGGTCTGGCTCGGCGGGTTCCACCCACACAAAGACCAGCAAACTGAAACCCACTGGCTTGAGATTTGTGCAGCCAGCACAGCAGTTTGATCTTGACCGGACTGTTGAACCCTGTGGCGGGAGGGGCATCCACGATGACTGAGGCAGCTGTAACCTTGCATACGTAAACAAAATCATGAGAAAGTTTACAGAGCAGCTGGGCAGAGCCCGCCCACACAATGCCTCTGCAGGCAGACTATGACTAGACTCTTTCCTTGCTGGGCAGGGCATCTCTGAAAAAAGACAGCAGCCTGCCAGGGACTTATAAATAAAGCCCCACCTTCCCAAGACAGAGCACCTGGGGAAAGAACAGTTGTGAGTTCTACTGTAGCAGACTTAAATGTCCCAGCCCAGTAGCTCTGAAGAGAGCAATGATGCTCCCAGCACAGCACTTGAACTCTGATAAGGGACAGACTGCCTCCTCAAGTGGCTCCTTGACTCCCATATATCCAGAGAGGTACCTCATACAGGAGAGCTCTGGCTGACATCTGGCTGACTCTTCTTGGACAAAGCTACCAGAGGAAGAAACAGGCAGCAATCCTTTCTGTTCTGCAGCCCCTGTGGGTGATTCCCAGGGAAGCAGGGTCTGCAGTGAACCTCCAGCAGTCCTGTAGCAGAGGGTCTTGACCATTACAAGGAAAACTAACAAACAGAAAGAAATAGCTTTAACCTCAAGAGAAAGAACATCCACGCAGAGATCCCATCTGAAAGGCACCAACTTCAAAGACCAAAGGTAGATAAATCCAGTAAGACTGTAAGAAACCAGTGCAAAAAAGCTGAAATAACCAAAAACCAGTACTCTTCTCCTCCTCCAATGGGTCATAACTCACCAACAAGGGAACAAAACTGCATGGAGAATGAATTAGACAAGTTGACAGAATCAGGCTTCAGAAGGTGGGCAATAACAAACTTGTCTGAGCTAAAGGAAAATGTTCTAACCCAATGCAAAGAAACTAAGGACCTTGAAAAAAGGTTAGATGAAATGTAACTAGAATAACCAGCTTAAAGAAAACAGAAATGACTTGATGGAGCTCACAGACAGCATGAGAATGTCGCAAAGCATACACAAGTTTCAACAGCCCAATCAATCAAGCAGATGAAAGGATATCAGAGATTGAGATCAACTAAATGAAATAAAAATTGAAGGCAAGATAAGAGAAAAAAAAGAGTGAAAAGAATTGAACAAAACCTCCAACAAATATGGGATTATGTGAAAAGACAAAATCTACATTTGAACGGTGTGCCTGAATGTGACAGGGAGAATGAATCCAAGCTGGAAAGTACTCTTCAAGATATTATCCAGCAGAACTTTCCCAACCTAGCAAAGCAGACCAACATTCAAATCAGAAAATACAGAGAACACCGCAAAGATATTCCTCAACAAGAGCAACCCCAGGGCACATAATTGTCAGATTCACCAGGGTTGAAATGAAGGGAAAAATGCTAAGGGTAGCAAGAGAGAAAGGTCAGATTACCTACAAAGGGAAGCTCATTAGACTCACAGTGATCTCTCAGTGGAAACCCTACAAGACAGAAGAGAGTGGGGGCCAATATTCAACATCCTTAAAGAAAAGAACTTTCAAATCAGGATTTCATATCCAGCCAAACTAAGCGTCATAAGTGAAGGAGAAATAAAATCCTTTACGGACAAGCAATTGCTGAGAGATTTCATCACCACCAAGCCTGCTATACAAGAGCTCCTGAAGGAAGCACTGAACACGGAAAGGAAAAACCAGTACCAGCCACAGCGAAAACATATCAAATGGTAAAGAACAACATCACAATGAATAAACTGCATCAACTAACAGGCAAGACAACCAGCCAGTAACAAAATGGCAGGATCAAATTCACACATAACAATATTAACATTAAATGTAAGCAGGCTAAATGCCCCAATCAAAAGACATAGACTGGCAAACTGGATAAAAATATGGAAGAAGATTTACCAAGCAAATGGAGAGCAAAAAAAAAAAAAAAAAAAAAAAAAAAAACACAGGTTGCAATCCTAGTCTCTGATAAAATGGACTTTAAACCAACAAAGATCAAAAGAGACAAAGAAGAGTGTTACATAATGGTAAAAGGATCAATGCAACAAGAAGAGCTAAATATCCTAAATACATATGCACCCAATACAGGACCACCCAGATACATGAAGCAAGTTCTAAACAACCTACAAAGATACTTAGACTCCTACACAATAATAGTGGAAGACTTTAACACTCCACCGTCAATATTAGACAGATCAATGAGACAGAAAATCAACAAGAATATCCAAAACTTGAACACAGATCTGGACCAAGCAGACCTAATAGACATATACAGAATTCTCCACTCCATATCCACAGAACATACATTCTTCTCAGCACCACATTGCACTAACTCTAAAATTGACCACATAATTGAAAGTAAATCACTCCTCAGCAAATGGAAATGAACAGAAATCATAACAACCAGTCTCTCAGACCACAGTGCAATCAAATTAGAACTCAGGATTAAGAAACTCACTCAAAACTGCACAACTACATGGAAACTGAACACCCCTCCTCCTGAATGACTGCTGGATAAATAGTGAAATGAAGGCAGAAATAAATATATACTTCAGAACCAATGAGATCGAAGACACAACATACTAGAATCTCTGAGACACATTTAAAGAAGTGTCTACAGGGAAATTTACAGCACCAAATGCCCATATGAGAAGCAAGGAAAGATCTGAAATCAACACCCTATTGTCACAATTAAAAGAACTAGAGGAGCAAGATCAAACAAATTCAAAAGCTAGCAGAAAACAAGAAATAACTAAGATCAGAACAGAACTGAGGAAGATAGAGACACAAAAAATCCTTAAAAAAAATCAATGAATTCAGAAGCTGGTTTTTTGAAAAGATCAACAAAATAGACCACTAGCCAGACTAATAAAAAGAAAAGAGAGAAGAATCAAATAGATGCAATAAAAAAAAGACAAAGAGGATATCACTATCTATTTCACTGAAATACAAACTACCATCAGAGATTACTAAAAACACCTCTATCACAAAAACCAGTAAATCTAGAAGAAGTGGTTAAATTCCTTGACACTTACACCATCTCAAGACTAAACCAGGAAAAAAGCTGAATTCCTGAATAGACCAATAATAAGGTCTGAAGATGAGGCAGCAATTAATAGCCTACCAACCAACAAAAGTCCAGGTCCAGATGGGTTCACAGCCAAGTTCTACCTGATATACAAAGAGGAGCTGCTACCATTCCTTCTGAAACTATTCCAAACAATACAAAAAGAAGGAATCCTCCCTAACACATTTTATGAGACCAACATCATCATGATACTGAAACCTGGCAGAGACACAACTAAAAAAGAAAATTTCAGGCCAGTAACCATGATGATCATTGATGCAAAAATCTTCAATTGAATACTGGCAAACCAAATCCAACAGCACATCAAAAAGCTTATCAATCACGATCAAGTAGGCTTCATCCCAGGGATACAAGGCTGGTTCAACAAACAGAAATCTATAAATATAATCCATCACATAAACAGAACCAAAGCCAAAAAATACATGATTATCTCAATAGATGCAGAGAAGGCCTTCAACAAAATTCAACAGCCCTTTATGCTAAAAACACTCAGTAAAACAGTTATTAATAGAATGTATTAAAAATAATAAACGCTATTTAAGACAAACCCACAGCCAATATCATACCGAATGGGCAAAGCTGGAAGCTTTCCTTTTGAAAACTGGCACTACACAAGGGTGCCCTCTCTCACCATTCCTATTCAACATAGTATTGGAAGTTATGGCCAGAGAAGTCAGGCAAGAAAAGAAATAAAGCATATTCATTAAGGAAAAGAGGAAGTCAAATTGTCTCTGTTTGCAGTTGACATGATTCTATATTTAGAAGACCCCATCATCTCAGCCAAAAATCTTCTTAAACTGGTAAGCAACTTCAGCCAAGTCTCAGTATACAAAATCAATGTGCAAAAATCACAAGCATTCCTATACACCAATAACTGACAAACAGAGAGCCAAATCATGAGTGAACTCCCATTCACAATTGCTACAAAGAAAATAAAATAGCTAGGATTTCAACTAACAAAGGATGTGAAGGATCCCTTCAAGGATAACTACAAACCACTGCTCAATGAAATAAAAGAGGACACAATCAGCTGGAGAAATATTCCATGCTCATGGTTAAGAAGAATCAATATCGTAAAAATGGCCATACTGCCCAAAGTAATTTATAACTTCAATGCTATCTCCATCAAGCTATCATTGATCTTCACGGACCTGGAAAAAAACCAACTTAATCTTCATATGGAACCAAAAAAGAGCCCACTTAGCCAAGATAATCCTAAACAAATAAAACAAAGCTGGAGGCATCATGTGACCTGACTTCTAACTATACTACAAGGCTACAGTAATCAAAACAGCATGGTACTGATGCCAAAACAAAAATATAGACCAATGGAACAGAACGGAGGCCATGGAAGTAATGCCACACATCTACAACCATCTGATCTTTGACAGAGCTGACAAAAACAATCATTGAGAAAGGACTCCTTGTTTAATAAGTGGTGTTGGGAAAACTGGCTAGCCAGATGCAGAAAGCCGAAACTGGATCCTTTTCTTACACCTCATACAAAAATTAACTCAAGATGGATTAAAGATTTAAACATAAGACTAAACACCATAAAAGCTGTAGAAGAAAACCTAGGCAATACTATTCAGGACACAGGTATAGGCAAGGACTTCATGACTAAAACACCAAAAGCAATGTCAACAAAAGCAAAAATAGACAAATCAGATCTAATTAAACTTAAGAGCTTCTGCACAGCAAAATAAATAATCATTAAAGCAAACTGGCAACCAACAGAATAGGAAAAAAATTTTGAAATCTGCCCATCTGACAAAGGGATAATATCCAGAATCTACAAAGCCAAAAAAAAAAATCAAAAAGTGGGCAAAGGATATAAAGACACTTTTAAAAGAAGACATTTATGCACCAAAAAAAATATGAAAAAATTCTCGTCATCAGTGGTTATTAGAAAAATGCAAAGCAAAACCACATTGAGATACCATCTCACTCTGGTTAGAATGGTGATCATTAAAAAATCTTAGAGACCAACAGATGCTGGAGAGGATGTGGAGCAATAGGAATGCTTTACACTGGGATAAGAGTGTAAACTGGTTCAACCATTGTAGAAGACAGTGTGGTGATTCCTCAAGGATCTAGAAATAGAAATACCATATGACCCAGCAATCCCATTACTGGGTATTTACCCAAAGGATTATAAATTATCCTATTATAAAGACACATGCAAACATATGTTCATTGCAGCACTATTTATAATAGCAAAGACTTAGAACCTTCCTAAATGCCCATCAATAATAGACTAGATCAAATAAATGTGGCACATATACACCATGGAATACTACGCAGCCATAAAAAAGGATGAGTTCATGTCTTTTGCAGCAACATGGATGAAGCTGGAAACCATCATTTTCAGCAAATTGACACAAGAATAGAAAACCACACACCACATGTTCCCACTCATAAGTGGGTGTTGAACAATGAGACCTCATGGATATAGGGAGGGGAACATCACACAGTGGGATCTGTTGAGGGGTGGGGAGCTAGGGGAGGGAAAGAAGAAGGTGGGGGCATTGGGGAGGGATAACATTAGGAGAAATACCTAATATAGGTGACAGGGGGATGGATGCAGCAAACCACCATGGCATGTGTATACCCATGTAACAATCCTGCATGACCTGCACATGTAACGCAGAACTTAAGGTATAATTTTAAAAAGACAGGTTTTATTCTATTAGTAAAACAGAGTGAAAACTATGCTAGGCAGTTAAAACACTTGAGGAAAATTATGTGGAAAATTAGGGTAACCTTTTTCTCATATTTTACCAAGCAATTATTTGATATAAAAATCCATTTCCTAAGGTGAAAAAATAGCATCTAAAGATAAACTCTAACAAGAACTATGTAAGTTAGTATATGAATTATGTCTTGTGAGGTCTTGATTTGCAACCAGTAGACGGCAGATTTGGCCTTGAATATCCAAACAGCAATGAAAAGACTGGAATATGATCAATTTTAAATAATGCATTTCTCAGAGGAAGCAACACTTTTGCTAGAACAGATACCAGAAGGAGATTTAGTCTTTAAAATGTTGGGCAATTCAATTAAAAATACGATTTAAAATACTTTTCAAGTAAACACTAAATTTTACAGGGCTGTTTCTCATAGTAAATTAATAGCAAACACTTCAGTATCATTGTTATGTGCCAAGTATTGTGTCAAGTTCTTTATATGTTTTAACTCATTTAAACTCTCACAGTAATTCTATGGAATAATTGCTGATAATATCTCTCTTTAGCAGATAAGAGAACTAAAACTCAGGAAGATTAGATAATTTTCCCAGGGTCACATAGTTGGCAATGGTGAAACCAGAATAACAAAGTTAGAAGTTTCTAATTTGTTTTCATCACTATGTTGTACTGGTATTAAAACATCACTACTTCCTGACACATGATGGCATAAAGCAGGCATCCCCAAACTTTTTACACAGGGGGCCAGTTCATTGTCCCTCAGACCGTTGGAGGGCTGCCACATACTGTGCTCCTCTCAGGTGCCCCTTCCTGAAGTGTGGTGGGGGGGCCAGATAAATGGCCTCAGGGGGCCACATGCAGCCCATGGGCTGTAGTTTGGGGACGCCTGGTAAAGCTAAAGCACTGTTACTAAATGGAGGAAACACCATTTATCAGGAGTTAGTATAATAAAGACATATAATTAATTAAACATTTTTATTAAGTACTTATCTTTATCAACCTCTGAACTGGTAATGAAAAAACAGTGAGGAACAAGCTATTTTGAGGTTTGGAGAAGTTGGTGGGGAGAATCAATTAGCACATACAAGGTCTCTGCAAGAATTTTTAAAATAAGTTACAAAATAGCACTCTGTATCTGTGGAAATTAACTGAAAGTGTAAATGGTTTGGTAAACAGTGGAACATAGACCCTACTAGTTCATTTTCTCTTATATGGGCACTTTGCAGTACACAAGCTGGAAAATCCTTCTTAATAGTCCAAAAATAGACATAATCGTTGCTCACACAGACTAAGAAAACAAAAACAAATCTGGAGGCATTACATCACATTATTGCAAACTATAAGACTATAGTCATCAAATCAGTGTGGTACTGGTATAAAAGTAGGCACACAGACCAATCGAACAGACTAGATAACCCAAAAATAAACCCACATATGTATAGACAACTGATCTATGGCAAAGCAAAAAACAAAACAAAACAAAACAAAACCATAATATGGAGAAAGGACACCTTCAGATAATTGGCAAGCCACGTGTAAGGCAATGAGAGTGGATCCTCATCTCTCACCTTATATAAAAATCAATTGAAGATGGATTAAGTACTTCAATTTAAGTCCAGAACCTATAAAAATTCTAGAATATAACATTGGAAAAACCCTTCTAGACATTGGCTTAGGCAAAGATTTTATGACCAAGAACCCAAAAGCAAATTCAGTAAAAACAAAAATAAACAGCTGGGACCTAATTAAACTAAAGATCTTCTGCACAGCAAAAGGAACAGTCAGCAAATAACACACAGAGTGGAAGAAAATCTTCACAATACATGCATTTGACAAACGACTAATATCCAGAATCTACTAAGAACTCAAACAAATCAGCAAGGAAGAAACAAACAATCCCATGAAAAAGTAGACTAAGGATATGAATAGATGATTCTCAAAAGAAGATACACAAATGGCTGACAAACATTTTTTAAAAATGCTCAACATCCCTAATGATCAGGGAAATGCAACTCAAAACCACAATGTGGTACCACCTTACTCCTGTGAGAATGGCCATAATCAAAAAAAAACAATAGATGTTGCCATGAATGCTATGATCAGAAAACACTTCTACTGCTGGTGGGAATGTAATCTAATACAACCACGATGGAAAATAGCATAGAGATTTCTTTAAGAACTAAAAGTAGAACTACCATTTGACCCCACAGGTAAAGAAGTCATTACATGAAAGAGATACTTGCACTCGTGTTTTCATAGCAGTGTAATTCACAATTGCAAAAATGTAGAACCAACCAAAATGCCCATCAATCGAGTAGATAAAGAAACTGTGATATACATATATATGTCATCATAAGTAGATAAAGAAACTGTGATATACATATATATGTCATCATATACATACATATCAGATATATATGATGGAATACCACTTAGCCATAAAAAGGAAAGGATTAACAGCATCTGCAGTGACCTGGATGAGATTGGAGAATATTCTAAATGAAGTAACTCAGGAACGGGAAACCAAACATTATATGCTCTCATTGATAAGGGGGAGCTAAGCTATGAGGACACAAAGGCACAAGAATGATATAATAGACTTCAGAAATTTTGGAGGAAAGGCCGGCTTGGAGCAAGGGATACAATACTACAAATAGGGTGCAGTGTATACTGTTCAGGTGATGGGTGCACCAAAAAACCTACAAACCAAAGAAAGTCCACGAATATACACACAAAAGTTCTTAACAAAATACTAACAAATCAAATCCAGCAGTGCATCCAAAAGTTAATACACCATAATCAAGTGGGCTTTATTCCTGGAATGCAAGGCTGGTTCAACATACACAAATCAATAAATGTGATTTGAGACATAAAATCAGAAGCTGACTAGGTATCAAATGAACATACCTGAAAATAATAAGAGAAATCTGTGACAAATCTATAGACATTATACTGAATGGGCAAAAGTTTGAACCAATGTTCATGATCCAACCAACTCAACATATTTATTTCAGTTCTTGCTAAAGTGATGCATAGATTCTATACTCTCTATAGCATAGAATTTTCTAATAAAAATTCTTGCAGCCTTTTTTTTAAAAGAAATTAATCAATTGACATTCACATTGAAACGTGAACGTCCTAGAATACTCACACGTGTTTTGAGAAAATAACAAAGTTGAATGATTTGTTATAAAGTTACAGTAATCAAAAATGTACTGTGACAAGGACAGACAGATAAATTAATGGAACAGAATATAGAGTTCAGAACTAGACCCATCTATATATGGTTAGTTAACATTTGACAAAAGTACAAGTGCATTTCAGTGGATAATAAAGTCTTTTCAAAATCAACATGATCCTAGGACCAACAGATAACATCTAAAAAAAACACAAAAGAACAAAAAATGAATCTCCAAGCCACTCAATATGAAAATTAACTGAAAATAAATTTTAAGCCTTAATATTGTTAAATAAAATTTATTAGAGGTCATTACTTTGGATGAGGCCACTACAATCAGCCCAACAGACCAGACCAATATGGATTTTAACTATAGTAGTTTAGCTTTCATTAATTTTAATAGGTTGTATAGCCAATTAATCTTAAGCTGTAACCAATTAAGTTGTCTATATACCACACTTACATTTTTTGTAAATGCTATTAGATCATGTTGTTGGTTGGAGTTCTCTAAACTTGCTCTGGTTCAGACGCCTATCAAATCATTTCTGTTTCACTCCGTTTTGTTTTTTCTATGCCCAAATAAACTCAGTTAAAATGTAAACTTGTCTAAGTTTTTTCTGCTTATCATATAAGCTGTAGTTGGCAGGATCCGAATAAGGGTCTCAGTGACCCCAAGAGCATCAAGTAACCAAGCATAGATACTCACTGAACCCACTATGGTCACTATTTTCTTGCTTCATATAGAGATTATGGGGCAGTTTTCTCATGGCTTCCAAAGCTTCACAGATAAGGGTTTCAAGCTACCTTATTTTGTTTGGGTAAATTTTTGATCCAGACTGGATTTGAAAGTTGCAGAAAAAAACTGAACTGGGTTCAGTAGTTAGATAAAATTAACTAGAAGGCACAATCATAGGTTCATTTGGACCCAGGAAGTCTAGAACTCCATCTTCTGGGACTGCTTCCAGGGTTTGTGTGTCCTATGAGAGGTGTAGTGGTTTGTGGTGACTGCTTGGATCAGAAAAAACTAGACAGAGTCCCCAGTCTGATACTCTTCCATTTGAAACTCTCAAAAATTTTATGTGTAAAAATCCCCAGAACCTGTGTGTGTGTGTGTGTGTGTGTGTGTGTGTGTGTGTGTGTGTGTGTGTAACAGAAATAGATGAACCATACCTAAGGTAATTTGGCATTACAGTAGTCATAATAAAGTTTTAATTTGGGTAAAATTATTTATTTATGGGGTATATTAGAAAAAGAAGGATCAAAAAGTCCATAGAAACAATGGAATATATTTTTAAAATTAGAACACAGAGGGTTTGAAAACACTAAAATACAAAAGCAAAACAAATAAAAAAGTTTATAGAGTGAGCCCTTAGATCAATGGGGTTTGTTTCTTTAAGTTAAAATTTTGAGCACAAAAAAACAATGAAAGCTACCTTAATCTAGTTTGCAAGTTGCTTCATCTACCCTGTTTGTTACTGATCTTTGCCTTGAACTCAGAAATCTAGCTAAAAAAATACAATCTGGATTGGGAAGCTGCCTATCTTCAGTTATATTGAAACCTACCTTTAGAGAAGGAAACTTATACTGGTGGAAGAAGTCTCCATTTACAAAGGTTTATTTCACTTTGAAACAAACATGTGGAGGGAGGAAGGGCTAACTTAAGAGAGGGTTTTATAACAGAGAAGGTAAAAAGACATAGGTCTGTATAAAAATGTCTCACCTTTAACCATTTTGTCTGAATGAAGCTTCCTACTCATGCCTTTCTTTGTCTCGGCAGGTAATGGTATTTGGGCCTGAAATCGTATTACAATTAATAATCCAGAAAATAATCATTTAGGGCAATAATTATGTAGGTCAATCAAGAAAATGAAAAAAAAAAAAAACTCAATTCAGTCCCCTTGCTAAAATGAGTAAAATGGTAAGTGACGATGAAGAAAATATCCTCAGAGTAAGTTTTTTTTTTTTGAAGGGGAAAGTTGAATGAGCCCTAGAAGTAGAAATGATTATTGACAATATCTGTCTGGATGTGATAAAGTCTCCCTCCAATGAAAAGAATTGATTTTCAGAGGATTTATATCAGTTGAGTACCTTGGAAGCTCCTTCTTTAGACAGATAAAAGGAATTCAAAAGGCCTCACCTTTCTTATCTATTAATTTATTGGTAAGCAATATAATGAAGTAATATATTTTGGAGTAGTATTTCTTGAAATTTTTCATTGGCTCACTTTGTTTAATGAATGAGTCAAGCATAATAATTATGAATGAGTAAAGCAGGTGAATAAAAACAGGATGAAAATTTGTAGATGAGTTTCTCAGTTTCAGGAATCATTTTCAGTTACTTGAGATTTTAAAGTTATGTTGTATTAAGTGACATTTATGAAACGTCTAAATCAGTTAAAATACTGAAACTTGCTCCTTGTGTATTGGAAGAGAAGTGTCTGATGATGACAGGATACATGTGATTCTGACTAGTGGGACATTTCCTGATTACATTTAATGATTAAAGTAAGCTGCTAGAAATTGTTCCGAAGAGAAACAGCTATTCGTTACTTACATTGAGACAATGTAGAATGTGCCTTGACTAACTAGAAAGCACTTAGTAATGAAACTGTGAGTTGGTTGAGGCTGATAATTAATGCATGACCACATTTGTTTAACAAGTATTTGAAATCTACTGTATATACAGCACATTTTACTAGGGCCAGGGATATAATGGCAAACAAGGCTCTGCAGATGTATCTTCCCCTCATGGAGTGGCATAGAAGAAACAGATGTATACACACAGTACAAAGAAGAAATACAGAAAATTAGTAATCCTGTAACATACTATGAACAAAAAGTATTATCCACTCTAATCTCTAAAGGAACAAAAGGTTGGATTGAACGCCTCATATCTGTCAATTTTGTTGCATTTTATCTAGTACCAAAACATAGCGCTGGTCTCACAGTTTAATCTTTGATAACAAGTACATTCATCTAGTGGCATATTCTGTTTTTATGTAGTACAGAGGGAGTAGGGCTAAATTTTTTTGAAGAGGGCTAAATTTTTTTGATAAGTCAAACTCTAAGATGTGAAGGATGTGTTTTTGTAAAAAAAAAAAAAGTAATTTTGCCTAGTTTTGAGGTTGATTAAGGTTATTTCAGAAGAAAAAAGGAATATAGATAACATTGAATGGAGGGTTGCAGAAGATTTATGGAATATAAATTATGTCAATGGATTTTGCATGTGAATAAGTTGGCTAAAATTAAAAGAATTATTAAGTTTTTCTGAGAACTGAATATTAATGTCAAATATGATAAAAATTAGAATTTTGTTCCCTATATTACAACAAGTTTTTTTTTGGAGAATTGATCTGCTCTTAATGGGAAATAGAGCTTTATTAGGTCTTGTAGTTAATAAAGAAGATCCAGTCTTTCTAAGTAAATATCTAGAATTTTTTTCAACAATTATGCAGCTTTAGGTATTTGTCACTCTGATTAAATGAATGTTTATTATTTCACAGCAAACTGTGATCATAGTTTGATCAGGTGTTTTCAATCTTTTATATTTTTGAGAAACTTCCCCAAATTAAATTCTAAATTAAGTCTTTTTGACCTAGAATTGACTTTGGTATTTTCCAGTATGGCCCCTGGAGAGCCTCAAAGAATATGTCTCTCATAATGAAAAGATGTTAAGTGAATCAAACTTGTTTGATGTGTTGAATTGTATGGGAAGTACTGTCAAATAACAAAGTGATGTTAAATCTTTTAAAATTATATTTTATGGATATTTCAGAAATTGTATGAAACTCACAGAAATCTAAGAGTTCTGCCATAACTCTGGCCTTATTTTTCCTTACTAGTTCTCTTGGCCCAGCTCACTTTGTTGAAAGAACTTCTTAGAGAAATATGCTACAAATTTCTTTCTTCAAAAAGAAAAGATAATTCTTGAAATTGACTAAACTCTCACCCATTATCCATTTTTCAACACCCTTGCCTATTCTTGCCCTTAACCCAAATCACAAAAATGCTAAGAGGTAAACTTTTTAAAAAGATGTTCCTGAGGAAATTTCAACTAAATCCACAGCAGACACTGCATAAATACACTGGGCTCATCCAATAAAGTTTCAGATTGGCCCAAACAGCCTTTCCTAATATAAGACAGTTGACATTCTTTCTGCTGAGTATTGGTGTTTATTTGGTTGACTTCCCTTTGGTTGTGGTTGATGACTTTATTTGGGAATTTGGGGACAGTTGCCCCATTTATTTTGGGAAAGGCTTTTAGCCTTCGTGCAGGGTCTTCCTGGGGGCTGAGGGTCTTCCCGGTGGGTGACGGGAGAAGGGGGCTTCCTATTGGTAAGCACTATTAGTAGTTTGGTGTTATTTAATTATAAACCTTATAACGATATTCTCCTTTTGTAATTCCAGCTGATTACATATTTGAACGAGTTAGCCTGGAAGGAGACAGATGGAGGTAGGGAGAGACAGATATTAAGAACCAGGAAGGTTTTAAAACAAAAGATATAAAGAAAAAGAGAACAATTTAAATCATAGAACTAAAATACACTCAAAATATTAGGTTCAAGACTTGCTTTTGCTACTTTTCCCAAATATAAATCGGGAAAAATGTACTTACCACACCGAAACTTAATTATCCTTTTGCGAATTGGTATTGCTAAGTCAGTATATTAATACATAAGTTTGTTGTGATAGTAAATGAGATACAACAATGACTTCAATTATTTCATCCATGTCCCACTGTAAAAAGTACATTAAGAACACACTCATAGACTTATAATATCAAATTAAAACAAGTCACACAAAATAGTACCTACTCTGATTAAAGATAATAAACTCTAAAATATGTATTTTATTCCATTTAAAAATGCTGCTTGAGACACACTAAAATGATTCTATGATGCACTAAGTAGATGCAAACTACAGTTTTAAAAACACAGAAATAAGGTGTCACTTATCACTGTAGTTGACATATTTTAATCAATTTTTAGTGTTGTTTTTAGTAGTTGCATTATATTTAAATTTTTAAATTTTTACTTCTGTTTTGTCTTTTCTAAATTATTTATTGGCCTCAATGTCCAATGTCCAAGTTCAGTGTTCTTAAGATAAACATTTCTTTTCTTTCTTTCTTTTTTTTATTTTTTATTTTTTAGTAAGATGGAGATTTGTTCTCGTTGCCCAGGCTGGAGCGCAATGGCGCTATCTCGGCTCACTACAACCTCTGCCTCCGGGGTTCGAGCAATTTTCCTGCTTCAGCCTCCCTAGTAGCTGGGATTACAGGCACCTGCCACCACACCCAGCTAATTTTTTTGTACTTTTAGTAGAGACAAGGTTTCACTATGTTGGCTAGGCTGGTCTCGAACTCCCCACCTCAGTTAACCCACCGGTCTCAGCCTCCCAAAGTGCTGGGATTACAGGCGTGACCCACCATGCCCTGAAACATTTATTTTCTCTTTGTGTTTTATTATAAGAGCTATAGTTCTGAGATTTTAAATAATGACCAAAGTAAAAATATTTTTAGAAATTATTCTTAATGAAAACCAATGATTTTTTAAATTTTCTCCAAAATTACAAATGATCCATTTTAATGGTTTAAACATGAAAACTATTTTAGTCATTTACAAAAATTTAACTCATCCTTTGCTCCTGAAATATAATGTTTACCTTCTGGTAAAAATAAAATAAAATAAAATAAAACATATCAGCTATGAATTCAATGGATAAATATGTATTGAGTAAGGCTGGGTGTGGTGGCTCACACTTAAATCCTAGCACTTTGGGAGGCTGAGGAAGTAGATCACCTGAAGTCAGGAGTTGGAGACCACCAGCCTAGCCAAAATGGTGAAAAAATACAATAAAATTACAATAGAAATAGCCAGGCATGGTGGCACGTTGGCAGCACATGCCTGTAATCCCAGCTACTCAGGAGGCCAAGGCAGGAGAATAAGTCAAATCCTTGAGGTGGAGGATTGCAGTGAACCCAGATTGCACCACTATACTCCCACCTGGGTAACAGAGAGAGACACCACTTAAAAAAAAAAAAAAAAAAAAAAGGGAGGGGGTTGAGTATAATGAATCAAGTTCAATCAATAAAAATCTTATCAATGTATTTGTTTTGTTCACAAAGTGGCACCAAACATTCATTACCTAATTTTGTTTCTATAAAGGAGAAGGTATATTTGCATTTTTCTATATTTCAATGCTGTCTCTGATTTCAAAATTTAAGTAGATGTTCAATAGACTTATAGAAATTCAGTCAGAAAAAGCACAAATTATAGATATCTTACTAACCATTAATATATACAACACATAAATAAAAAAATCTTTGAGGTCTTGTAAACTTACTATAATTATGCCTTTAAATAACCTGGGTATATCCAGGTATGAGCAGGGAAGACCTTCAAAGTGCTTGAAAAGTGTTAACTGATAACCTAGATTCTAATTTATAATAGCATGCATTATTTTTTTGGAGTAAAACTGAATATATGTTAGCACTAGAACATTTGAAAAATTAAAAGATTATATGAAGAAGTCAATTTTGAACACAACCTAAAAGATAATCCCTGATAACAAATACTTACGGATATAGGATAATTTATTCATGTAATTTTTTAGTGTCATTAAAAGTCTATTTTAGCTACGTTAATTCCAAAGCAGCATTCAAGTGCATATGTAAAACTTGTATGAAGGCATAAACTAGCTTTGTGAAGAGCAGAATATATACTTTAAACAGACAAAAATGTCAACGTTATCTCTGGCGACACAAGTAATTTTCAATTTCATTATGTTTGCTTGTTTTTCTCTGATTTTTCAATAATGTATGCTTTATGCAATAGAAATATAACATTACTACAATGATTTAATGAATATTCTTGTCTCTGTATTTGTGAAAATATTTTCATTTAAGAAAGCTCATATGAATATAATCACTGGCCTAGTGTTTATTCAATATTAAAGATTTTTAGCCATCTTAAATTGTCCTCCAAAATTGTTGTATTCATCAAGTATTTTAAATACCGTGCATGGAAAGGCCTTTTTGACAACATATTCATAAAAATTTAATGCTCTCTCTAACCGTTTGATGGGTTGGCATTTCTATGTTAATTTACATTTATTTGATTACTCTAAAATATGCATATCTTTCAAAGTATATTTGTCATTTTTAGTTGTCTCTTTCTTTGTTCATATTTTTTTTCAGTTATTTGCTTGCTTATTTCAGTTTATTCCTTTGATAGGTTAAGTTTATAAAATTCTAACAAATTTTACTATACTTTTTGGTTCATGAATTTTTAAATTGTCTACTTTGAATATTAAAAAGATGAAGTACTTCATTTGTACAATTCTATTAGGTATCTCAATCTTTAAATGAAGATGATGTGATGTTGTGGCATTATAAGCTTTCTAATATTCAAAAGTACTTTTTACTGAGGGAACTAAATGAGATTATTTGCATTTTATTTTTACTCTCTACACTGGATTATTAAACAGATTCCTTTAAGCCTAATTGCTATCTGTGGAATTAAGCCTTAATTACTGGGCATTTTTTGCAAGCTGCTACCATGAATGTACTTTATTTATCTATCTCCCAAGTGTCTAAAATGCAATACTTAAAACATGATATAGGGGCACAATCATGTGAATGTCTGGGCATTTTTTAAAAATTGTTAAATGTGTTTTATAATTTTAATGTTACTAAATATGTATAAAAAATAATATAATTAATGTCTTAAAACAGGATCAATGTAGAATCCATAGAGTGTTAACATACTCAAAGTTCCAATGTTTGCTTCCTGTATTTTTCTTTAAATATAATTGATCCCATCGGACAACAAACTGTTTTAGAACTAGGACACTCTCTTTTTCAGCTTTATATCTCTAGTACTTAGCACAGTTCCCAGAACACACAGACACTCTATACAATTATTTTAAACTGAATCATGACATTACAAAAATGTATATGTCAGATAAATGAAAAAATAATGACTTAGAGGTACTAAATATTAGAAATCCATGATCAGTCGGCATCAACTGTTTTTAAAGTTCACCTTCAAATATGAGTTATAGGCAATGTGGCAGATATTTTATTTGAGTTGATTTTATTTTGAAAAAAAAAATGCCAACTACCTGAGACATCTGAAGTTATCTGAAGTAACTTAATTGTATAAAGTAAACTATGTTTATTAATATTAAAAATCAAGATACATTGGGGAAGACAATGACGAGTATTTTCATGTGTTTTTTTTTTTAACTAGGATTCAACAGTCTGTAATAATATATTGCTTATTTTGTGGTATATATTTGTTCAATATAGTTCTATGCATCAATGACTTCTTTAGTTGATTTGGGCTATAGATAATTATATCCATGTTCTATGTACCAATATGAATCCTTTTTTCACAAAATATAGCAAATCTTTCTGTCATATTTTTACTTTCATGGCTATTTTAATAACAAAAATATTTTAGTAAAATGATGTTTTATAAGTTATTTAATCACAAGTTTTGGCAATTTTGAACATTATAAAAATCATGAGAATCAAACTATATAGGCTTGTATTATCGATACAAGGAAGAACATTGTAGTGCAAAACTCATAGTTTTTTAATGGTGAGGGAATCAGATGATTCATTTAAAGCACTGGATAACTTGGCACATGTATCTACCATAGTTAATATTACTTAGAATACTATTTCTTTATTAGATAGGGCCCAAACTAAACTTTAATGTCAATGAGATTAAATTATACTATTGAAATAGTTTTCTCTCTCTCATGAAACTGTACCGATGAAGGTAGGCTATCTAGATTTAAGTAACTCTACCTACTAAAGGTCCATAGTCTCATCTTTGCTTACTTACTATAACACTTATTACAATATGGTTATCATATACTTGGCTGAACAAGATGAAGTTAACAGACACCTGTTCGCTTCACAAAGAAAAGTAAAAAGTGAAGAGCAAGTATCTTTAAAAAGTTGCCTTCCAAAGCTGAATGCATTATTTCCCATTAAATTCCTTTGTCTAGAATGTAGTCACTTGGTAACATTATCCCTAGCTATTAGAGATGCTGGAAATGGAGGTTTTGGTTACACGGCTATATGCTCAGAACTTAGGACATTATTGCTGAAGGGAAGAAAGAAACTTAGGAGTATTAGGGAGTAATTGTCAGGCGTGGTCAAAGTCCATTCCTCTGACCACACAAATGTCCACAGATACATTTCTTGTGATACATACACCCACTCACACATTCAAAGGAAACAATTTTAAATTTCCATATCCAGCTCTAAAACCAATTATTTTGGGGTAATACGCAGAAGTGCAGTGCTCTCTACCAGATCTAGATAGATAGATAAATTTCAATTTTTCTGCAAACTATAAACTAAAACATATTTTCTGGCCTATACATACACAACTAATATGTACTGCCGGTATAAGAGTTGTAGTATTTCAATAAACATTTCCAATCTGAAAATACCCATTTTGAAAGAAGTATGATTAGATACGGGAAGAGGGGCAGTCACTTTTCCATAGCAGTTATTAAAGACTCTCTGACCTGACACAGAGACTTCTTTATCATTAGTTTGTTTTTAAACAAACCTGTCTGCTATCCTTTGCAGGCGTCCCCAAACTTTTTACACAGGGGGCCAGTTCACTGTCCCTCAGACCGTTGGAGGGCCACCATATACTGTGCTCTTCTCACTGACCACCAACGAAAGAGGTGCCCCTTCCTGAAGTGCGGCAGGGGGCCAGATGAATGGCCTCAGGAGGCCGCATGCGGCCCGCGGGCCGTAGTTTGGGGACGCCTGCTGGGGTCTCTGGCTTTGCCATCTAGTAGGTTCTCCCCTGTCTATTACCCTGCACAGTCACATCAAATGGCATTAAATTATGTATCCTCACTGGCAGAAACACAGCTTCTACAACTTGCTTTCTTGGGTGAAGTTTGAAGATTGAGAGGTTGTAAGTTGCTTTAGGAGTTGAAGAATCCGAGGTATTGAGATAATAATTTTCAGCCTTTTTTGGGGGGGGAGGGGCAATATATTTACCACAGACTTAGTAGTTTCTGGACTATTCACTGTCAATCACAAACTTGGCTTTAGTTCTAAATGTACGTCACTAAAGCCAAGTTTATCATCTAAATATAATTTTTAAGTACAAAGTCTCTCATTTAGTTTATTCAGTTTTCTCTTCTTAGCATATACCCTTCTTCCTCAATGTAATGAAAACTGAGTTGTGGATGTCTGAGCACTAAGTTTAGATGTTTGAGTGGGAAGGAGGTTTCTGTGGGGCTGGTTTTCATTTTCTGTTAGAGGACACTTAAACTCAGAACCTGTCTCAAGAACCTCCCTTTATCTCCTTATCTCTGGCTGCTGGGTGTGAAAAATCAGTCCTTTTTTTCTAATATCACAGGCTTCAACTAGCAAGGCATGAAGGTTCAGTAAATTTAGGCTGAAGGCAGCAGACACAGTTCCCTTAATGAACTTAACCTCAACTGCTAGCAAAATGTGAAACTGCCTGAGGTTTTCATGGTTTTGCAGCTTTTGAAAATTACAGGCTACATATTTTTAGATTTTTACTCACTTTGGTTTTGTTTCATATTTCTTCATAATACGAATCATGTTACACCCTTTTGTTATAAATATTGATTTTTTTGTGTGCTTCCATAACATAATACCAAACACTGGGTGGCTTAAACAAAGAAATGTATTTTCTGATGATCCTGGAGGCTGGTCAGGGATCAAGGTGTCAGCAGGGCTGGGTCATCTGAGTTCTTTATCCTTGGCCATCTACAAGCCATGAAGATATTGTGATAAATAAATGTATTGACTACAGTTAATATTACTTAGAATAATAATATTTCTTTATTAGGTGATGCCAAGACTAAAATGTAATATCAATGAGATTAAATGATATTACTTATAGTTCTTTTCTCTCTCATGAAAGAGTACGGATGAAGGTAGGCTACAGACGATAGTCCTGTAGAAGGTAGGTCATCTGTAAGCCAAGGAGAAAGGAATCAGATGAAACCAGCCCTGCCAGCATCCTCTATCTTTACATGGTCTTCACTCTGTAATAAATAATTTGGGGTAAGAGTACTCTCCTGCTGCCTTCTGTCCCCTCACCTGTATGATCAAAAAAAAAAAAAAAGAGTACTTTCCTGCTATGTATATATTATATTCTCATTAAATTTCCATTTTGTGTATGTATTACTCATTTATTCATGTCTTATGTACTTATGTTTTCTTCCCCCATTGAATATGTTGTAATTCATTTCTATTATTATTATTTCTCTAAATGTCCTCAATTTGGCCAGAGGAAGTCACTTTAAGTGGAATTTTATTTCCTTAGACATGCCTCATCATGTGTTAGTATAAATACTTCTTTACCTTCTGAAATAAGATATTTCAGTCTTACCATGTACTTTCCTGATTTCAGCTATGGAATTAGTCATTTCCTCCAGGCATATTGCTTTTCATTAGTAGAGAATGAAATTTAAAAGCCAAGATATGGGTAGTAGGTATACTCACTGTGATTGGCATGTCACTGTTACCAGACCCTCTTCTGTACAGAGTTATAGAATACAGCTAATAAATATATACGTATATACAAAAACAGATCTATATATATAATTTACATCTATAGTTATGTCTATATCCATGTATACATCAAAAGTCATGAATTACCACCAATATACTTCCAAATACAATACATCATCACAGAGTTCAAACTCCCCACTCATCTTGAGGAATCCAGACTCTATCATGTTTAATGTATAATGGTATGTTCCAGTTCCCTATAGTAACCAATCTCCATCTCAATGGGTCCAGAGAGTAGGGTGGGTAAGGAAGGGACCTTGCTGAGGCATGTCCAGGACAGAAGAACACTAGAATTATACAAATGATGTCCATGAAAGGCAGCAGTCTGATGCAGGCCCCTTAACCTGAGCAGAGTCAAGAGTGCTTCCTTAAGAAGGAACATCCTGGCACGGATTGGCAGAGCTAATATGGGATGAGAAGAGCATCAGCACTGGACAGGAACTTAGAACCCAAGTGGGAAAAAGAGGTGATCTATATGAATAAGCAGCCTAGCATGGGATAACAGAACTCAAATTAAGTGAGGAGGTGTCCATGGGGATGGAGATGGGATGGGAAAATCCTGGTGTAAAGCACAAGAGCCAAAGCAAAATGAAGAGACAACCAATGTTTGTTCTGACCTTAATAAGGTGTTGGAGTTGATTAAGTTGAAGAAGGCAGTCCTGTAGTGTGTGGCATTTGGGGTAAGTACAGCTCACTCAGCCCGGGATGGCAAAACCCAGGAATATGAGGAAAGTAATTGTGAAAGAAACCATATGGCCCAGGAAGCTTACAATACTTTATTATCTTATTCTTTAATTTAAAAATGTGTTAATCTCTGACCTAGAGAATAAAGTCTCCAATGTCTTGACTCTTGTCTGTAACTTCCTTCAATGAAACATACTTTTGAACTTTGCACTAGTCTTTAAAGACAGTATTCATGGTCTTCCAAAAGCTATTTCTTATGAAAGGATACGCTTTCCTACCTGATAAACTCTTGTTTTTTGAGACCAACTGCAGTTATCACTTATTTTGTAAAGCATTTTTAATTACCTTTGGCCTCTAGTAGAGAAATGTCCTACTTTTCTTATGTTATTTTTTACTTATTATTTTATAATACAACTTATTGTCATTTAATATAGATATACACGCATTTACATATATATAGATCTATATACAAATATACACATTCATATATATAGGTGTGTACCTTATCCCTAAAATGAGAGGGGGAGTTAAATTCATTAACATTTCTTTCACTGTATGTAATAAATGATTTCTAAACACATGAGAGAATAGCATCTAATTTTACTGGTATCATTGAGAGAAAAAGGTAACCACATAACTTATATTTATTCATCTAAGTCTTATCCCCTTAAATATAAATGTCTCTTTACATTTTACTCATTTTTCTAGTCATTTTTTCTGAAAATTCATTATATCCTTGTCTTCATAAGCTGACTTAATCATAATTTAAACTGTACTTGATGACTCAGCAGTCTTAGTAACAATCTTAATCTTTTAAAATTATGTTTATATTATCCCAAGACAGCTTATTTTTTTCTCTTTGTTCAACCTCAGGACTATCAGACAGCTAATCCTTTACCTTGCCCTAATAGTCTTACTGTAGTTTTCTAGAATCTATGGAAGATTCTATTTCAATCTGCCATAGGCTAAGGCAAGTAACCAAGTTTGAGTTATGTATGAAATGATAGTAAGGCTCTGAATAAGAAATAAGTATATTGGATATGTTACCTGAATAAACTTCATGGCAAAGTTTTATATGTTCTGAGGCATTCTATTGTTTGCTAAGTTTATACTGCTACTAATAATTGAAATTTTATTGCTGAACATCTAAATTTTAGACACTACTATATGTGTATATTTTGCATTCAATTTAAGGATTAAGAGTTTTAAAAAATTATATTTATTTTTCTGGGCTTTAAAATTTACTTAAAAAAGATATTTCAAATAGTCTGTGATTTTTGCAGATGCTGAATTTGAATTCAGAAGGCTAACAGTGAAATATATGCAGTTATTTTTCCATTATCAACCCTAATGCTGTCCTTATACCATGCACTAATGATCCAGAAAGCAATATTGCGGTTGTCAACTGCTAGGCTTGTGCCAAGTATTTTGCCTTTCCATGACTGCTTCAAAATGTCATGTCTTTCAGCTGTTCAACTTCTAGCTGCCAAAAATAAGAGTTTACATCACTGGTTCTATTTTGTTTTTCTAAATCAAATTCCACTTACAATTAAAAACTTAATCAATGATACATTATATATATGATATTACAGTTGATAATAACAATAATAAATATATTTATTTTACCAGGTACATCAATTCTGTAAAATTATTTTTTTCAATTTAAACTTTTCAAATAGGTTAAAATAAAAAGTGAAAAAAGGTTTTTTAATTCAATAAGAAATTTCAATTATATATACTTACTATATATGTATCTGAATATGTGATAGATGCAATATATAATTTTTCTATCTATAATTTCTATTGCATACATTTTGGATCCTAGTCTCATATTTAATGCGTTTTATGGAAGTAAAACAAAGTTCAAAGTTCATGGCTGTACAAACAGAAGTAGAAATAACTGAAATTATGGTATTATTTGTCACTAAAACTTCATATTTGTATATCATCAATATAAACTCAAAGTTTTGTAATTTTTTTGGCATTTTGTTACAATTTAGGTAAGTTTCATTAGGTAGAGAAGTGAAAATCATATCAAACTTTGTGATTACAAATGTTCACAGAACTACAGAATTTGAAAATTTCTACTGTGGCTTTGCACTCAATTGCTTTCAAAAGCCTTTATTTTCACATAATCCAAATGCTATTTTCCACAATACTTGTTATAATTGTCAATGTTTAGGTATCTCAATTTTTTTACATTAAAATTAAAACTGACCATAGATAAACTGATAATAAAATAAAGAAAACAAATGTGAAAAAATAAGTATGTATAGAAGTAAATATATGTATATGTATAAAAATGTTCATATTTGTTTTAAATCTATATATATTTAAGTTTATATAAATATATCTGTATATATTTAAGTTTTGTGAACCAAGGAAAAAGTCTGTATTCTCAAACCTAATTTTAGACAATCCAAAAGTGAATGTAGTCCACATATATAATTTAGTGCTCTTATAATGTATTAGTTTATTTCAACTGTTATTTCTTCCAGTGGTTAAGATTGATAGTAGTTATATCTCACCTACCTGACATTTGAGAAGGACTAAAATTAAGAATAAGAACCATTTGGAAATATGAATAGCAATATCTACATACAGAGAGCATGAGATCTGATTAAGATCTTTCCTCATGCTCGTTGTACTACTCATGTAATATCAACTACTATCAGATGGAAATATGTCCTAAAAATGACATAACATCTTATTTTAAGAAAACAGCCAAGGTATAAAAAGTTTTCCAGCCGGATTAACATGAAAGAGACTTAGGCACCATGAAGATTGCATTTCCATCCAAAAGGCTTTGCATATACAGATTTGTACTGCTGTAAAGCTGAGGATGACCTATAAAAGAGGGGAGAATACTCCAGCATTTAGAACAGTGGCCCTGAACTCACCTCAGTATTATGAGCTACATCCTTATCCAATTATTTATGATTTAGTCATATTAATGGATTATTATTTCAAAAAAGAGAAAATGTTTATGAATGTAACTTTAAAATTCATACCCACAACCAAGTGATCTTCAACGAAGTCAATGAAAATATATACTGGGGAAAGGACACCCTATCAATAAATGGTACTGGAAAACACAGATCGCCATATGCAGAAGCATAAGATGGAATCCATATCTTCACCTTATACAAAAATTAACTGAAGATGGGTAAAAACTTAAATGTAAGACCTGAAATTATAAAAATCCTAGAAGAAAAGCTGAAAAAATCTCTTCTGGATATTGGTTTAGGCAAATAATTTATGACTAAAGCTTCCAAAGCAAATGCAACAAAAACAAAAATGGACAAATGGCGTTTTTTTTTTCAGGTAAGATTTATGTTTTTTCATTTATTCTTTTTTTTTTAAGACAGATTCTTCCTCTGTTGCCTAGGTTGGAGAGTGCAGTGGTGCTATCTTGGTTCACTGTAACTTCTGCCTCCTAGGTTCAAACCCTTTGCATGCCTCAGACTCCCAAGTAGCTGGGATTATTGGCTCCCACCACAATGCCTGGAATTTTTTTTTTAAATTTTTCTTAGAGACACAGTTTTGCCAGGTTGCCCAGACTGGTCTCAAACTCCTGGACTCAAGTGATCCATGCACCTCAGCCTCCCAAAGTGCTGAGATAATAGCAATGAGCCACAGCACCCAGCCAACAAATGGGATTTAAACTGAAAGGCTCTGCATGGCAAAAGAAATAATCAATAGCGTAAACAGACAACTTACAGAATGTAAGAAAATATTGGTAAACTATGCATCCAACAAAGGATGAAGATCCATAGTTTACGAGAAACTCAAACAACTCAAGAAATAAAAAAAAATTAAAAAGTGGGCATAGATCATGAACAGATATTTCTCAGAAGACAAACAAGAGGCTGGCCAACAAACATATTTTAAAATGCTCGACATCACTAACTATCAGTGAAATGTAAATTAAAATCACATTGAGATACCATCTTACACCAATCAGAATAGCATTAGTAGTAGTAGGAGCAGGAGTAGTAGTATTTATTATGATCAACTTAACTTTTAAGTTCAGGGATACATATGCAGGTTTGTTGTATAAGTAAACTTACGTCATGGAGGTTTGTTGTACAGATTATTTTTTCACCTAGCTATTAAGTCTAGTATCTACATTATTTTTCCTTAGCCTTCACCCTCTAATAGGAGTCAAGTCTGTTGTTTCCCTCTGTGTCCATGTGTTCTCATTATTTAGCTCCTGTTTATAAGTGAGAACATGCAGTATTTGGTTTCCTGTTTGACATGGTTTGACATGGGTGTCCCCACCCAAATCTTACCTTGGCTTGTAGCTCCCATAATTCCCATGTATTTTGGGAGGGACCTAGTGGGAGATAATTGATCATAGGTGCATTTTTTTCCCCTCCATACTGTTCTCATGGTAGTGAATAAACTTTATAAGATCTGATGATTTTATAAGGGAAAACCCCTTTCACTTGGTTCTCATTCTCTCTCTTGCCTGCTGCCATGTAAAATGTGCCTTTTGCCTTCCACCTCAATTGTGAGGCCTCCCCAGCTACATTGAACTGTGAGTGCATTAAACTTTTTTTCTTTATAATTTACCCAGACTCAAGTACGTCTTTATCAGTAGTGTGAAAATGGCGTAATACACTGTTCCTGTTTTAGTTTGCTAACAATAATGCACTCCATCTCCATCCATGTTCCTGCAAAGGACATGGTCTCCTTCTTTTTTATGGCTGCATAATATTCCATGGTATATATGTAACACATTTTCTTTATCCACTCAATCATCAATGGGTATTTAGGTAATTTCATATCATATCTTTGCTATTGTGAGTAGTGCTGCAATTAACATACACTTGCATGTTTATGTTAATTTATATTCCTTTAGGTGTGTATTCAGTAATTGGATTGCTGGGTCAGTTTTAGATCTTTGAGGAATTGCCAAACGCTTTCCACACTGTCTGAACTAGTTTACTTTCACACCAACAGTGTATAAACATTCCCTGTTCTCCACAACCTTAGCCCTTCTGACTGGTGTGAGATGCTATCCTACTGTGGTTTTGATGTGTATTTTTCTAATGATCAGTGATATTGAGGTTTTCTAATATGATTATTGGCCACATATATGTCCTCCTTTGAGAAGTACCTGTTTCTGTCCTTTGCCTACTTTATAACAGTTTTCTTTGTTGTTGTTGCAAAGTTGTTTAAGTTACTTATAGATGCTAAATATTAGAACTCCGTCAGTTGTATAGTTTTCAAAAGTTTTCTCTCATTTTTTAGGTTGTCTGTTCAATTTGTTGATAGCTCCCTTTGTTGTGCAGAAGGTCTTCAGTTTAATTAGATCCCATTTGTCAATTATTGCTTTGGTTACAAATGCTTTTGACATCTTTATTACAAAATATTTGCCTGTTCCTATGGCCAAAATAGTATTGCCTAGGTTGTCTTTAAGGGTTTTTACACTTTTGAGTTTTCCATGTAAGTCTTTAATTTCATCTCAATTTAATTTATGTATAGGTATAAGGTAGGGTTCCAGTTTTAGTCTTCTGTATATGGTTAGCCAGTTATCCCGGCACTGTTTATTTAGTACGTATTTTGTATCCTGAGGCTTATTTTATACTGACTTTGTATCCTGAGACATTGCTGATATGGTTTGGCTATATCCTCACCCAAATCTCATCCTGCATTCCCATGCATTGTGGGAAGGACCTGGTAGGAGTTAACTGAATCATGGAGACAGGTCTTTCCTGTGTGGTTCTTGTGATAGTGAATATGTCTCATGAGATATAATGGTTTTAAAAGAGGTATCGTCCTGCACAAGTTCTCTCTCTTTGCCTGCTGCCATCCATGTAAGACATGACTTGCTCCTCCTTACCTTCTGCCATGACTGTGAGGCTTCCCCAGCCACAAGGAACTGTAAGAGCAATTAAACCTATTTCTTTGTAACTTGCCCAGTCTTGGTAAATCTTTATCAGCAACATGAAAATGGACTACTACATTTGCTGTATTTTCTTCCCCTTGCAGGTTTTTATTCAGTTTATCAAGGATTGGAGAGTTTTTAAGTGTTCAGCCTTATTTCTGGGTTTTCTATTTTGTTCTATTGGTCTATGTGTCTGTTTCTGCACCCGTACCATGATGTTTTCATTACTGTAGTTCTGCAGTATAGTTTGAAGTAACGTAGGTCATGCCTCTAGCTTCATTATTTTTGTTAGGATTGCCTTGGCTGTTTGGGCTTTTGTGTGTATGTTCCATATTAATTTTAAAATAGTTTTATTCTAGTTCTGATAAGAACAGCAAGGGTAGTTAACTAAAAATAGTATTGAGTCTATACATTGCTTTGGGCAGTGTGACCATTTTAATGATACTAATTTTTGCCATCCTTGAGCATGAAATGTTTTTCCATTTGTTTGTATTATCTCTGATTTTTTTGAGCAGTGATTTGTAGTTCCCCTATTACTCCCCTGGATAGCTGTAGTCCTACATAGTTCATTCTTTTTGTGTCACTTGTGATTGGGATTACATTCCTGATTTGGCCTTTGGCTTGACTATTGTTAGTATATAGAATTCTAGTGACTTTTGCACACTGATTTTGTATCCTGAGATTTTGCTGAAGTTGTTTATTGGCTTAAGGAGTTTTTAGGTTGACCCTATGAGGTTTTCTTGATATCGGAGCACGTTTTCTGCAAACAGGAACAGTTTGGTTTCCTCTCTTCCTATTCGAATGCTCTTTATTTCCTTCTCTTGTCTGAATCCTCTGGCCAAAACTTCCAATACTATGTTGAATAGGAATGGTGAAAAAGCATATCCTTGTTTTGTGCCGTTTCAAAAGGAATGTTAACTGTGGGTTTATCACAGATGATTCTTATTATTTTGAGGTATATTTCTTCAACGCCTAGTTTATGGAAAGTTTCTGACATGAAGAAGTGTTGAACTTTATTGAAAGCCTTTTCTGCATCTATGGAGATAATCATGTCATTTTTGTCTTTAGTTCTATTTAGGTTTAACCTTGTAGCCCAGGGATAAAGCCTACTTCATTGTAGAGAACAAGCTTTTTAATGTGCTGCTGAATTTGGTTTACCAGTATTTTGATGAGGATTTTTACACTGAGGTTCATCAAGGATTTTGGCCTGAAGTTTTGTTTTCTTGTTGCAGCTCCACCAGTTTTTGTTAGCAGGACGATGCTGGCTTCCTAGAATGTGTTAGGGAGAAGTCTCTCCTCCTCAATTTTTTTGACAAGTTTCATCAGAAAGGGTACCAGCTCTTCTTCATACATCTGATAGACTTCAGCTGTGAGCAGGATAGCATTATTAAAAAGTCAAAAAACTGATCTTGGTGAGGATTCAGAGAAAAGGGAATGCTTATAGACTTCTGGTGGAAATGTCAGTTAGTATAACTCTTATGGAAAACAGAATGGAACTTTTTCAAACAACTAAAAATAGAACTACCATACAATCTAGCAATCTCATTACTAAATATATACCCAAAGGAAAATAAATTGTTATATCAAAAAAGACACTTATATTCATACATTTTTCACAGTACTATGCACAACAGTGATGTGAAGGAGTCAACTTCTTTCCATCTATGGATGACTGGACAAAGAAAATGTGATACACACACACATACACACATACATACATACACATACACAATAGAATACTATACTGCCATAAAAAATAATGGACTCCAAAATGGGGGAGGGTGTAAAAGAGAAGAGGGTTTAAAAATTACCTACTGGGTACAATGTTTACTATTCTAGTGATGGATGCACTAAAAACTCAGACTTCACCACTATGCCATGTATCCAGATAACTTCACTTTTTAACTCTGAATCTATTTTTTTTAAATAACAAGTGACATCTTAAACTTCAGTGTTTCAAAAATGGGTTAATATTTCTCCTTTTTGTTTTACACCAATGGCATTGTACAATTATTATATTAATTCAATATGTCTTTCAAGGTAATGTCTACATAAATACCAATTTTATTTAAGATGTTGTAACACAGAGCTAAGCAAGTTAAATTAACATATTGAGTACTTATAAAATATATTTGAACTTCCTTAAGGAAGTTTTCTCCTATTCGCAATTCTGTTTTTCATCCATAAGTCTTGGCCTTTGCATTATTACTGTTTGTGATATTAAGTGACAATCTCTTTAGTATAGTATCTGTATAGTTATGTATCTCCAGAAATGGAACACATAATAGCCTATAACTAGCTCACTCCAATAGGTCAAAATGTGATTATCTGCTTTATTTTGTTTTCTTTTATGTTAAACATAAACCTCACAGCTATTTGCTGTTGTCAAGGGGTCTACTGTAGGGAATGCCATCAATCCTAATGCTGCTAGCAACAAATAATTGTCCATATTTTCTTACAAAATTGTATAATTTATATTTTAGAGAACTACAGTAATTTTTCAGAGTGATAGATTTTGGTCAAATGGATAATCCTCCAGTCATCAGATCTGTTTTTACTACATTGATGTGTTCTTTAATCATCAAAACACCTTAGAGAACTGCTAGGTTGATGGGCATTTCAGGACAAAAAGCATGAGAAAATCTAGCCAATTAAAGACAAGAAATGCATAAAAAAAGATATTTTTCTAGAAGAGAAGATGAAATAATTTAAATTACAATAGAGATATCATTAAGAAAACTGACACTACTTGAGGTTAAGTGAATTTCAGAAAAGTTAGCTAGATCATGATTGGGAGAAAGATTCTAAGAAGTTGTCAAGTCCTGGGTTAAAGTTCTTAAAGTCACATAAAGCCAGCGTAAGTGGCGACACCTCCCTAGAATGTACCTTAGAGAAAACAGTTAACTAGAAGAGATGTTGTATGATCTAATTAGCAAATTTTGTTGATTAATACTTGCAGTTATTCCCTTTTTTCATATTTCAAAGACATCTACTCCAGCAAAGGTTCTTTAATAATATATGTTTTACATATTTTAGAATAAATAATATTTTGTAATCATTTAATGTTTCTTTTATTCTTCAAATTATAGACTCCCTGAGGGCAAAAACAATGCCTTATATTTCTTGATTACATCCTATAGTCTCTTCTAATGAGTACACACTAGTAATTAAGCATTAGCTCTTAATTGTTTGAAGTCTGGAGGGAAGAATATTTCCTCTGCTAGAGTTTCTTTGCAATGTCCTCCAGGTAATCCTACAGAGTCAACAAACACAAGTGCAATAATAGTTTTTCTCCATCAGCAAAATTGATCTAATTAATAGAAGTTCTTTCAATTATTTATCAAATCAGATGACATGGAAAAAAGATTAATAAAACAATATTATGTTCAATCTTAGCTCCTAAATATAAGGTGCTAATTATATTAAATATTTTGAACATATATTAGAAAAGCATGCATAAAGCAATGAAGGGGTGAAAAAACATCAGACACACAGAACTGCCAATTTTATAGGATTTTGCTCAAGTATACAGTGACAAGAATATCTTGAAAGTTTAGATACCATAAAGCCTAGTATGTCTTCATTTTAAATTATCTTATTATTAATGTTTATAGATACATAATAGTTATACATGTTTATGGATACATGTAATATTTTTATGCAAGTATACAACATGTAATAATTAAAACTGGGTAACTGGGATAGCCATCATGTCAAGCATTTTTCATTTGTGTTGGACATCTACCAACACAAATCTTCTCTACTAGTTATTTTGAAATATAATAAATTGTTAACTACAGTCATCCTATTGTGCTACCGAACACTAGAACTTATTCCTTCTATTTAATGATACTTTTTATCCGTTAAGTAACTCTTCTTCACCTACCCCTCCCACTACTTTTCCCAGCCTTCCTGGTAACTATTATTCCATTCATTACATCCATGAAAGCAATATTTTTTAGTTCCTAAACATGACAAAGACCATGAAATATCTGTTTATTTGTGCCTGTCTTAACATAGTGTCCTCCATTTCCATTCATGTTGCTGCAAATGATAGGATTTCACTTTTTTACTCCTGAATAATGTTCGATTTGTTTATATACTACATTTTTTTTTATTCCTTCATCTGTTGATGGACACTGAGATTGATTCCACATCTTGGCTATTGTAAATAGTCCTGCAATAAACAGGAGATCACAGCTGTCTCTTCATTATACTGATTTCCTTTCTTTTGAAGGCATACCCAACAGTGATATTGCTGGATCATATGATAGTTTTATTTTCAGTTTTTTGAGGACCCTCCATATTGTTTTCCATAATGACTGAACTAATTATACATTTCAGCCAACAGTGTATAAGAGTTCTCCTTTCTCCACATCCTTAACAGCACTGGAGTTTAGATTTTTCTAGACATTAGATGCTGCTGACAGATTTTAAGATAGGTGAGGACTTGGTTAGACTGTAAATATTAAAAGATCATTATATGGTAGTTTAAAGGGTAGATAAAAAGAAGAAAAAAAGAAGGCAATAAGAGACGTTATAAGTCAAGTGAAGAAATATAATGGGATGCAGTAACTCATACTTGTAATCCCAGCACTTTGGGAGACTGAGGTGGGCAGATCACTTGAGGTCAGGAGTTCGAGACCAGCCTGGCCAATATGGTGAAACTCCCCTTTCTACTAAAAATAAAAACATATCTGGGCATGGTGGCACGGACCTGTAGTCCCAGCTACTCAGGAGGTTGGGGCAGAAGAATTGCTTAAACCTGGGAGGTGGAGGTTGCAGTGAGCCAAGATCACGCCACTGCACTCCAGCCTGGGTGTCACAGTGAGACTCCATCTCAAAGAAAAAAAAAGAAAGAAAGATAGATAGATAGGAAGAAAGAAAATAAAATAAGGAAACATAATGATCTCCTATAACTTTGTAGCACTGAGGACGGGAAAGAAGCAGCAAATTTAAGAGCGATATAGATGACAAATTTTTATAATTAACTAGATATAAATAAAGCAAATCTTAGGGATAAGTCTTCCTTGAAGAAGACTCCACAGTAGAGCTGTGTAGAATGTTCATTTGGGAGTGCTCTAGAGATCAATTCCATGTAAGACTAAAAGAAACAGAAGAAGAATTCATCAGAAGAGTCATAGATGTAGTCTCCACTAAGGCCTTAGGCCACAGGAAACTCCACATCTGAGATGACACTTCAAAATTGTTCATATTTGAGTATGCACTGGTTATTGAACTGGACCTTGGGAAATCTCCTTGGGTTAGATAGCTCTCTTTAGCTCAGGACAATGGGGCTGTGGGTCTCAGCTGTAATTTGTTGGCCCCTGGGGAATAAGTGTTTCAGTTCTCAGAGGCAGTGGGGGATTTGAGTAATGCACAACTACCTCCACGGAAGGGAAGAAATCAACAAGGCTGTAAATGACATTGAAATATGTGAATGTACTATTCACATCTTTTTGAGAAAAACCAAGAGCAACAAACCACCTCTGGTTATTGTTCTTAAAAAAGCTGCAAGTGTATCCTCATTGGAGTAATTGGCAACAGCCAACCTCAGAAAAACAAAAAAAGAAAATCAACTTTGTTGATTTGGCTATTTCATTTCTCTAACAAAGTTTACTTAAGCATTTAAACAAAGCATTTCAAATTCTAATACTAAAACACTAATACCATCTTTCTCCAAAAGGAGATGGGACCAAATTCATACTTAAGCAAACATCCCTTCTTAAGTTTATGTCTAACATTGCTACTCTTAATTTTACTATACTCAATAACAATGTTCTTTGAATATTTTTGCTAGTATATCTTTATTAGAATCATGTTTATCTCCCTCTACAATTAGAAGTTGCTATCTAAAATAGTAAATATTTTCAATAGACAAGTTTTCTGGCATACTCTATATTATATATATGCTCTAAATATATATTTATCAAATCCTTGGAGATACAGATTTAGATCATTCAGTTTATGAAAAATATATACCATATAGCCAAAGTGGTAAAGCTGGTCCTCAACGACAAAACTATCAACTGAATTAGATCTGCTGAAAAGGTATAACATCATCTTTTTCTCCTTCCAAGACATGTCCCTTCTCATTTCTGAATCCTAAGAGATACAGAAGTAAGGGAGAGAAGAAAGTAAGGAAGCATATGCAGGCAAGAAAACTACTTACAGCAACTGAAGATCTAAAAACAGATTATATTTAAGAGATCCTCATCTGAAGTTTCTGTATTACTCTCTAATGTAAAAACTTCTTGTGCTTTTCCCAGAGCATATTTACTCCAGTGTGAAGATAACTACTTTGCAGAAAGAATTCTAGTTACTTTACTTCATAGTAGCTTGTACAATGGCTATGCTTTGTCATCACTAACCACTTTTTAAAGTAATATATCAAAATTGGAGCAAGACAGTTATGCTGTTTTCTCATAACATTTATCAACATGTTTCATTATATCATATACTCTTTTCACTATGTATTTATCACTTGTTTCCTTCCACTGTAATGTAAGTTACCTCAGGGTAGCTTGTTCATAGCTATATTTTTAGAATCTAGAAAATCAGTTAAACCAGCCATTTCTTAAATATGTAGATAAATTTAAACAGTGTTTGTTTCCTTTAGAAACCACTATGGGGCCAGGTGTGTTCGCCCATGCCTACCTATAATCCCAGCACTTTGTGAGTCCAAGGAAGGAAGACTTCTTGAGGCTAGGAGTGCAAGACTAGCCTGGGTAACACAGTGAGACCCTTTCTCTACAAAAGGAAAGAAAAAAACTACAGAAAAAATAGGATGGACTGGTAAGCCTATGACAGTCCCAGAACATACAACTTCTTGTGAGACAGAAGAATTGTAGAGGAAGATAAAAACACAACTGCTTCATAAACATATTGATGAAGTGTGTGAAAGTTAGGACATTAAAAAAAAAATGAAGGTTTTTATTAATAGGTGACCAGCTATTACAGACTGACTCTCCTGTTGAGAACAATGATTGCACTACTGAATTAAAACAACAACAAAAAAATGTGGACGGAGAGCTATCAAAACAATGGTAATGTAAAACGTGAAGAACTGGAAAAGAAGAGAACCCAAGAAATATAAAAATTTATGAAATTGCCAAAAATGAAAGCTAACACTGGCTGAGAGGAAGAAGTATTGAGAAGAGCTTTTGACAGTTTTACAGACAGGGAGAAAACAATTCAGCCAGTTTTCTTTGTGTCTATGTCATTTTATCTATAGCAGTTTAAAAGTATTCAGCAATACCTAAACACACATATAAAGGTATCATTATCAGTCAGATGGCAAATTAACTAATCACATTAAAAGTAATTGTTTTACTTTGAATCTGTAGTAACAAAGATAGGTGACTTTAATTTGATTAGAATCCTGCCACCTCACCTAAAGGTATTTGCCCTCAGTTACTACTAATACCATCTTCATGTTGTAAAGTTATAGTGATATAAAACAGCACAAGAAAGGTAGTATGGGTGAGATGAATAGCCATCCAACTTTGCAGACTTTTAAATTTTGAATGCAGGAGATACTATGCCGATGAACATAATTTCTCTCAAAGTTTCTAAATTCATGAGATGTGGGTTATGAATTCACTCCCCAAAATAAAGAGCCTATTCTCAACTCTTTTTATAATGCCTTATCATCTACACATACATGTAACTCCTTTTTAAAACCTTTTATTACTTTCAGACTTTACCACCTGTTTTAGTCCATTTTCATACTGCTATAAAAAATGGCATAAGGTTGAATCATTGCATAAAAGTACATCACATGTGATTATGTACAGTACATAATACTTGATAATAATATAAAAGACTATGTTACTGTTTTATATAATTACTAAACTATATGTTTTATCATTATTTTAGCATGCCTACCTGATACTTACTAAAAATTTTAACTTTAAGACACTCTCAGGCAGGTTCTTCAGGATGTATTTCAGAAGAAAGCATTATTACTGTAGGAGATGATAACTCCATGTGTGTTATTGACCTGGAGACCTTCCAGTGAGAAAAGATGTGAAAGTATAATACAGGGACACTGATGATTTTGACCCTATGTAGGCCTACGATAATGCATGTCTGTGTTTGAGTTTTCAAAAAAGTAGTTTAAAAGGTGAAAAAACAAGCTAAATAAAAACAGCTTAAAAAATAAGGATATAAACAAAGAAGATATTTTTGTACATATTTGTTATGTCTGTGTTTTATACTGTTATTACCAAAGAGTCAAAAAGTTTTAAAAAAAATTCATGAAGTAGAAAAGTTATAGTAAGCTATAATTAATTTATTATGGAGGAAAGAAAATTATTTTGCATAAATTTAGTGCAGCCTAAGTGCACAGTGTTTATAGTCTATAGTAGTGTGCAGTAGTAGTGTAGGCCTTCACAGTTCTTCACTGCTAACTCACTGACTCACACAAAGCAACTGCCATTCCTACAAAATCCATATATACTAAATGCTCAACACATTTTTTATCCCTTATACCATATTTTTACTGTAGCTTTTCTGTGTTTAGATATGTTTAGATACACAAACACTGACCACTGTGTTATAATTACCTAGAGTATTCAGTACAGTAACATGCAGGAACAATAGGCTATATTATGTTCCCTATGTTTGTAGTACTCTATACCATTCTAGATGTATCTAAGTATGCTCTATGATGTTAGCTCAACAATGGCATTGCCAAAAGACATATGTCTATGTGCATACATATGGGCATGTATGCATATATTTTTTCCTCTACATTTATATTTGATCAAGTTCTTGCTACAAAACTTAGAACGAATATCAGAAAATAATACTTTAAGCTGAATACATTAACTACTTTGGTATGTACTCCTTCTATGTAAAATGCTCCAATTATCTTTTAGTCAAGGAAAATTGTTATTTTCTTCTGTATTCTCATCTTGCTTTTATTTTCTTGAAAACATTCTCATTTCACATGAAGAATGAATCCAAGTTGGAAAACACTCTTCAGGATATTATCCAGCAGAACTTCCCCAACCTAGCAAGACAGGCCAACATTCAAATACAGAAAATACAGAGAACATCACAAAGATATTCTTCAAGAAGAGCAACCCCAAGGCATGTAATCATCAGATTCACCAGGGTTGAAATGAAGGAAAAAATCATACACACACACACACACACACACGATTATCTATATGATTATCTCAATAGATGCAGAGAAGGCATCTACTGTATATATAGTAGGCATCTATGTATAGATATACACACACGCACATATATAAATTATATGTGTTATATGTTACATATATATACGTGCACACACACATATGAAAACATTCTCCATTTCTCAATGGCATTTGCATTTATAGTACTCTTAATTTGGGAACATGTTAAATTTATATACTCTTCATAGGTAATATGTACTTTCTATTTGGCCAGTACTATTCAAGACAATAGGAAAAGAGCGGTTAAAAAATAAAGCCCCTGCCCTCATGGAACATATATTCTCAAGGAGCTATACAGAAAATTTATAAATTAAATTAAGAAATCTAATACAATAAAAATAATTTCAGATCAAAATTATAGGATTATCAGTCCCATCAGCATGGCAAACTTTTCTCTCTCCTCTTCTGTACCAAATAGAACTAAAAAACCAGAAAATAAATTAAGAGACAACCAAAGGAGAATTGCACAAGGTAGAGGGGAACATCACAGTGATTTGGGACCTCAGGATTGAAAGAAAACACAGAGGCAGCATGTCTTATGAAACCTGGCCAACATAAGAAGGTAACCTTAGGCCTGGCATTTCCTGACTCCAAGCCTGGCAATAAAAAGGCAGCCTAGGAAAGTCATTCTTCCCCTAGATGGAACTGAATTCCATTCTACAATATCAGGCATGCCTGATAGAACAGGAAAGAGGAATCAGTGGGAAGGCCTAGTGACAAAAACTGGCCATGAAAATGTCTCTTTTTCTCCACTTAGCCTGAGATTTCCCTCATATCTAATGAAACTCTGATGCTCAGGGGTCACTGGAAAGTAGGATCCCAGCACATCAGGATCCATCCTGGAAACATTCTACGTTCTGTGTAGTGACATAACTCGGAGTTAAGAAGTCTGGGCCCTACTTAGAACTAGTCAGCCTAGACTAAGAAATATCCTCCAGCCTGTCAGTCACCATCAGCTGGTGAGAACCCCAACAATATGAGATAAACAAAATAGATCAAAATAACACTGCATCATCTCTAAAAAATTATATTGTCATTGGAACCACAGCCCTCACAGTAGACTAGGACTTGTTTGCCAAACCTAAACAAAGTGACCATGTGCAAAAAAAAATAAAAATAAAAAATAAAAAATCTAAATAAGGCCCAAATTCTTCTAGCATAATAGTCAAAATGTCTAGAATAAAACAAAACCCACCCATGATATCAAGAGGTGGATCACGAAGTCAGGAGTTCGAGACCAACCTGGCCAACATGGTGAAATGCCATCTCTACTAAAAGTGCAAAAATTAGTCAGGCATGTAATCCCGGCTACTCAGGAGACTGAGGCAGGAGAATTGCTTGAACCCAGGAGGTGGAGGTTGCAGTGAGCCAAGATCACACCTTTGAACTCCAGCCTGGGTGAAAAAGCAACACTTCGTCTCAAAAAAAAAAAAAAAAAAAAAAGATGTACTTTCCCCAGTGCATATTCTTGTCAACAATCAGTTGGCTACCATATATATATATATATATATATATATATATATATGGCTTTATTTTTGAGTTCTTATCTGTTTCATTGATCTATATGTCTATTTTATATTAGTACTATGGTGTTTTGGTTACTATTGCCTTATAGAATAATTTGAAGTCAGGTAATGTGATGCCTCTGGCTCTGTTCTTTTTCCTTAGGTTTTTTTCTTTCTTTTTTTTTTTTTCTTTTGTCGAGGGAGGGGCTCTTTTTTGGTTCCATGTGAATTTTAGGATTGAATATTCTAATTTTGGAAAAAGTGATGTTGGCATTTTAATAGAGATTGCATCAAATTTATAGATTGCTTCAAATGACATGGTCATTTTAACTATATTAATTTTTCTGATCCATTTTGTGTTTTAATTACAATTTCTTTCATCAATGTTTTGTTGTAATTTTTCTTGTAGAGAATTTTCACTCATTTGCTTAAAGATATGCCTAGGTATTTTATTCTTTTTGCAGATATTATATGTGGGATTGAGTTCTTGGTTTGCTTCTCAACTTGATAATTATTGGTGTATAGAAACACTACAGATCTGGGAAAACTGAGATTGCCATAGGAAGAAGAATAAAACTGGACCCCTACTTTTCATTATATACAAAAATTAACTCAACATGATAAAAGACTTAAATCTAAGTCCTGCAACTATAACAATACTAGAAGAAAACCTAAAGCAAAATCTTCTGGACACTAGTCTAGGGAAAGAATTTATGACCAAGACCATAAAAGCACAAGCAACCAAAACAAGTACAGACAAATAGGATTTAATTAAACTAAAAAGCTCTGCACAGAAGAAGAAACATTCAACAAAGTGAACAGAAAACCTAGAACAAGAGAAAATTTTTACAAACTATGCTTCTGACAGGGGAATAATATCCAGAATTTGTCAGAAAAACAAAGAATCAACAACAACAAAACAACAACTAAAAACAGGGGACCACGTTAAAATATGGGCAAAGGACATGAACAGATATTTCTCAAAAGGTGACATAGTAATGGCTGATAAACGTATGATAAATGCTCAGCATCCCTAATCATCCAAGAAATGCAGATTAAAACCATAATGAGATATAATCTTACATGAGCTAGAATAGCTATTTTTAGTTTGGTTCAAAAGTCATTGCAGATTTTGCCATCACTTTTAATAACAAATTAATATTAAAAAGACAAAAAATAACACATGTTCGTGTGGATGCAGGGGAAAGAGAACACTTATGCACTGTTGGTGGGAATGTAAATTAATACAAGTTCTATGAAAAACAGTATGGCAATTTCTCAAAGAACTAAAAATAGAAATATCATTTGATCCAGCAAACCCACCACTGGATCACTACCCAAAGGTAATAAATCATTATATCGAAAAGAGTAATTGCACTCATATGTTTATCATAGCACTATTCACAGTAACTGTGATATGGAATCAACATAAGTGGTCATCAATAAAAGATTAGACACAGAAAATGTGGTGTATATACATATGTATATATATATACATATATACATATATATATATGTAGACATATAGATAGATACACAAATGTATATGTATATACACAAAAGCATATATATATGTATATACAAATATAAAAGAATGTTTTCACTTTTTAATGGCTAAATGGTATTCCACTGTGTGTATATATTATAAGAGTCATTGTTTTCCCATTCTCAAGCCAGTACTAAGCACGCTTATTTTGTATTTAATGAAAAGATGAAAAAAAAAAAAAAAGACTGCCTATTTAACTAGCTAGCTCTGGGAGTCTCTGCATTTTTAATTCTCCCTAGATCACAGAAAACAAAGAAGTGGATATACAATAGGCCCACATCTCAGGTAGGACGCAGGACTGACTCCAGAGGTGGGGCTTGGACACCGGATCAGACTGAGGACTAGCTAAAATAGGGCCTGGATGTAAGCAGTTTTCAATCAGACATGCACACCAGTATGCCATGTCAATTTATTATTGTTATAGCAACACCTGGGAGTTACCATTCCTTTCCGTGGTAATGATCCAATGATCCAAGAGTTACTACACCTTCCTTGGAAATTTCTGTATAAACTGCTCCTTAATCTGCATGCAACTCAAACTGGCTATAAATATGACTGCACAACTGCCTCGAGTTGCTGCAGTCTGCCTACAGGTTAGCCCTGCTCTGCAGGAGCAGTTACGGAGCTGGAACACTGCCTCTTTAATAAAGCTGTTTTCTTCTACCTCTGGCTCGCCCTTGAATTTGTTCCTGGGCAAAGCCAAGAACCCTCACAGGCTAAGCTCTATTCTGGGGCTTCCCTGTCCTGCATCACTTCCAGAGGCTATCTCCCCAGGAATAGAAGAGGCAGTTTGAACACAAGTGCAGGTATTTGCCATAGATTCTCTCCCTGGCTTAGTGCACAGATATTAGGAGATAAACATTTATTTCTCAGCTTCACCATGAAGATAAAAGGAACTGAAATATACATCTAACACCCCAACTGTTCCAGCTACACCTAGAGGGTCTGGCTTATATCTTATCCATCTGTGGTACTGACAGAACATGGCATATCTAATTTCCTGGAGGCCACCAAAAACAGAGACAGCAGTTTGGATAAACACAGATTTGAGAGGCACTTTAGACTCTCTGGCTGGCTGAATTGGTCAGAAATTCTATTGAAACGTGAAAGTGTTCTTAGGCAACAAGCATGAGAAGCATTAAAAGTAAAGAATTAAAAAATAAGAAAGTTGAGAAAATGTAAAAAAATTATAGGCCGGGCGCGGCGGCTCATGCCTGTAATCCCAGCACTTTGGGAGGCTGAGGCATGCGGATCACGAGGTCAAGAGATTGGGACCATCCTGGCCAACACGGTGAAACCCCATCTCTACTAAAAATACAAAAAAATTAGCCAGGCATAGTGGCACACACCTGTGGTCCCAGCTACTCGGGAGACTGAGGCAGAAGAATCACTTGAACCCAGGAGGCAGAGGTTGCAGTGAGCCGAGATTGCATCGCTGCACTCCAGCCTGGTAACAGAGCAAGACTCCATCTCAAAAAAAAAAAAAAAAAAAAAAAATTATAAAAGAAAGTGTTCTGTGATAGCCAATTCCAAAATAAACGTATCTTGAAATATGAAAAGTATCTTAATGAGAAGCAATAAGCTAGTCTTTGTAATATTCTTTCATTAATCACATATGAAAAAGTGTAACCAGAGTACTTGATTCTCTTTAAAGCATGGCCAAACCAAAAGTTTTCTCCTGACAAGAATATATGAAGAATTGATCAAAGATTATGTATACAAAATTAGGCAAAAAGTGCTTGAGTAGTGGATCAAGAAGTTAATTATTACAAATATTATGCTATTTTTCTGGATATATTCAAATTTGTAGTAGACAGACTTTAAAAAAAAACTCTAGTTGTATTAATTTTTCCTAATTAAAATAAGTATACATTTTCATATGTGATTTTGTATTTTAAATTTGGATTTTTTTAAAAAAAAAAAAACAACATTTTAAACGTTCAGTTTAAATTTGGATTTTTTTTTTTTTAAAGGACAACCAAATTTTAAATGCTCAGCTTTCTTAAAACCTGGACCTTCCTCTGTTTACTAAGCATTCATTTGTACTTAAAAGAATGGGCATGGTTGTAGAGTACTGACACCGCAGTTGGTTGCCTTGCCTTATCTTAGAATTAATGACTCTACCTCTGTGCCAATGCTTCCAAATAGGTATCCCTGGTCTGAGCCTCTCATATATATTTTTCCATGTACAGACTCCCTGTATGTATGTCTCTATGTTTCCAATGAATAATGCTATAATCCTATACACAAAAGAGCTAGGTGTAGATCAGTAGCTTTTGAGATTAAAGAAAATACCTGACAAGATTGGGTGTGTTCAGGGTGGTATGGCAATATGCAAAAATCACAAGCATTCCTATATACCAATAACAGACAAACAGCAAAATCAAGAGCAAACTCCCATTCACAATGGCTACAAAGAGAATAAAATACCTAGAAATACAACTAACCAAGGATGTGAAGGACCTCTGCAAGGAGAACTACGAACCACTGCTCAAGGAAATAAAAGAGGACACAAACAGATGGAGAAACATTTCATGCTCATGGATAGGAAGAATCAATTCATGAAAATGGCCATACTGCCCAAAGTAATTTATAGACTCAATGCTATCCCTATCAAGCTACCATTGACTTTCTTCACAGAATTGGAAAAAACAACTTAAACTTCATATTGAACCGAAAAAGAGCTTCAATTGCAAAGACAATCTGAAGCAGCAAAAACAAAGCTGGAGACATCATGCGACCTGACTTCAAACTATACTACAAGGATAGAGTAATCAAACAGCATGTACCGATACCAAAACAGAGATATAGACCAATGCAACAGAATAGAGGCCTTGGAGGCAATGCCACACATCTACAACCATCTCATCTTTGACAAACCTGACAAAAACAAGCAATGGGGAAAGGATTTCCTGTTTAATAAATGGTGTTGGGAAAACTGGCTAGCCATGTGTATAAAGTTGAGACTAGACCCCTTCCTTACACCCTATACAAAAATTAAATACAGAGGGATTAAAGATTTAAACATAAGACCTAACACCATAAAAACCCTAGAAGAAAACCTAGGCAATACCATTCAGGACTTAGGCACAGGCAAGGACTTCATGACTAAAACACCAAAAGTATTGGCAACAAAAACCAAAATAGACAAATGGGATCTAATTAAACTCAAGAGCTTCTGCATAGCAAAAGAAACACTCATAGAGTGAACTGGCAACCAACAGAATGGGAAAAAATTTTTGCAAGTTATTCATCTGAAAAAGGGCTAATGTCCAGAATCTACAAAGAACTTAAACAGATTTACAAGAAAAAAAAGCAAACAACTCCATCAAAAAGTTAGCGAAGGATATGAACAGACACTTTTCAAAAGAAGACATACAAGAGACAGACAAAGATGAAAAAATGCTCATCATCACTGGTCATTAGAGAAATGCAAATCAAAACCACATTGAGATACCATCTCATGCCAGTTAGAATAGAGATCATTAAAAAATCTGGAGACAATAGCTGCTGGAGAGGATGTAGAGAAATAGGAATGCTTTTATACTTTTGGTGGGAGTGTAAATTAGTTCAACCACTGTGGAAGACAGTGTGGCAATTCCTCAAGGATTTAGAAATAGAAATACCATTTGACCCAGCAATCTCATTACTTGTTATATATCCAAAGAATTATAAATCATTCTATTATAAAGACACATTCACATGTATGTTCCTTGCAGAACTATTTACAATTGCAAAGACCTGGAACCAACCCAAATGCCAACAAATGATAGACTGGATAAAAAAATGTGGCACATATACACCATGGAATATTACACAGCCATAAAAAAGGATAAATTCATGTCCTTTGCAGGGACATGGATGAAGCTGGAAACCATCATTCTCAGTAAACTGACACAAGAACAGAAATCCAAACACTGCTTGTTGTCACCCATAAGCGGGTGTTGAACAATAAGAATACATGGACACAGGGAGAGGACCATCACACACTGGGGCCTGTTGGGGTGGGGGTCTAGGGAAGGGATAGCAGTAGGTGGGGGTATTAGGGAGGGATAACATTAGGAGAAATACGTAATGTAGGAATGGGGGATGTGTGCAGCAAACCACCATGGTGTGTGTATACCTGTTTAACAATCCTGCACAATCTGCACAAGTGACCCAGAACTTATAAAAAAAAAAAAAAAAAAGAAAATAAAATTTAAAAAAATAAGAAAAGGAAATACCTTAGTATGTTGTCAGATTCAAGCAGAGATTTCCAATCAGGTGAGCATCTTTACTTGCCGGATACATGAAAAGCAGTAGTCAGAGCAGGAAAATTCACTTGAAGTAAGACTTATGTTTAGGAATTACACATATGTAGTTACCAAATGACAAGGTAAGTAAGATAAAATGTGAAAAGAGGAGAAGAGAAGCCAGAACAAATTTTTCTTAAGAATCAGGAAGACAGGCGGGCACGGTGGCTCAGGCCTGAAATCCCAGCACTTTGGGAGGCTGAGGCAGGCGGATCACGAGGTCGAGATCGAGACTATCCTGGCCAACATGGTGAAATCCCATCTCTACTAAAAATACAAAAAAATTAGCAAGGCATGGTGGCGCACACTTGTAGTCCCAGCTACTGCGGAGGTGAGGCAGGAGAATTGCTTGAACCTGGGAGGTGGAGGTTGCAGTGAGCTGAGGTTGCGCCACTGCACCCCAGCCTGGCGCCTGGGGAGTGAGACTCTGTCTCAAAAAAAAAAAAAAAAAAAAAAAAAGAATCAAGAAGACTATCCTCTATCTCCAGGAATAATAAGAAAAATATATATTTAAATACAGAAAATACAACCAAAATAACATTATTAGTATTTAGAAAATCAGTGAGCCCACTATGATCACGTATATGAGATGCGTATGTAGTTTGACTAATTAGCATCAAAGTGCTTCTCAAAATGGCAGCACCATTGTGCAGTTCCACCAGAAGACAAATATTTTTTGATACTTGGTGATATAGGTTAACTATTTATCCCCGCTAAATATTATGTTAAATGTGATCCCCACTATTTGGGGGGATCTCCACTATTTAAGGTGGGGCCTAGTGAGAGATGTTTGGGTAATAAAGGCATATCCTTCACAAATGGCTTGGTGCCATTCTTTAGGAATTGAGCGACTTCTCTCACTCTTAGTTCTCTGGAGATTTGGTCGATGAAAAGAGCCTGGCACATTTTTCCTTTCCCTGTCTTGCTACCTGTATCATCATGTAATATGCCAACTCTCCTTCTCTTTCTGTTATGACTGGAAGCTTTCTGAAGTTCTCAGGAAAGCAGATGCTGACACCATGCTACTTGTATAACCACACAGAAAGGAAGAATTCTTACACTAATTAAAGAGTATTTGTATGCATATGTGTCTGCATATGTGTGAACACATATAAATAGAATCTTTTTAGCATGTAGTTTACTATTAGCAAAGCAATTCACACAGTATGCTAATAAATTATGTAAAAAATTCAGCAAAATATAGCATAGTATTTACTACATATTGATCAATCTAAAGCGTTGTTATAGATGACTGTTTTAGTGATATCATTCAATAGCTCTGTAATAGATCATTAAGACTCCTATATAGACAAGAAAACTAACAGAAACCTTGAATAATCGGTCTAGAGTTACACACGTGGTTAGACACAAGGCCAGGGTATTATCAGTAAGGCTCGTCTGATTATACTGCACTGCCTCTAGGTACCACGATGTTTATGCAATCCTCGCAGGGATAGGAAATTGGTGAGAGTCACATGTTCAAGCATATACAATAGTATTTCTCTATACTGATTGGAGATGTCAGAGAAAAGTGATTATTAAGAACAGTCATTCTAAGTACCTTAAACTAAGATGAGGCAAATATATTTCAATATTTATAAAGAACTATCTCTAATAATCTATTTATTAAAAAGTATATAATTTTACCAAACAAAAGCTTATCAGAATTCCAACATTTGATTTCTGATGTGAAAATATAAAACAAATGCAATTGATATAAAGGATAAAATATTTGGATATTACATAAGCCTAACTGTATCCTAATCTGACTTTGGTCTAATCTGATTAGAACTCATTTTCTTTCTTAAAACGTCAAATTTTAAAGAATATAGAATTTCTAAAACAAATCATCAGAAATTGCATGTTTTTTAATATAAAATATATAAATAATAGTCATGTCACTAATTTGGTTTTCAATTTACAACATCTGTTTTAGCTACAGGTATGACTATATTTAAGAAAGTAAGGATTGAACTGAACAAAATCCACCAGCATGTTATGTGTTTCCGTGCACCACAGCTGAAAAACTGCTTAATATTTTCTAAAGGGAAGCCAAAATAGCATATTCATTCTTTATGTTTCTGTTCCATAAAACTACATGTATAATAGATTGCATGTTCAATTTTGGACATTAGGTATTATCAAACTGGCTCACAAAAGCAAGAGGTAAGGCAAGAGAGAGTTCTTAAAAAGAACCGGTTATTTTGAGAACACAATTGCTACTACTTGTCTGTTTAAGCATCCATTAAAGCCCCTGGATATTGGAAGGAGACTGACAGAGTGGCTAAAGTAGAAGACCCGAACGAGTTTTGCCCAGAGTCAGCCAGAGATTTTGGGTTTTACTAAATGTACTCTGACACAGAGCAGAGGAAATCGTCTGAAACAAGTGTAAGGGATCTACGTTAAAGCTGCCTAAGCAGAGATATGTATACTTGTTCAAGGCTTTGCAAGCTGGCTCAGAACACTGTAAAGCCTTGCCAAAATCACTCAGAGAGTTCAAGTCTTCTTTGAAGCAGCAATAGTATGCTTGGGTTTAAGCAGGATGTCATAAGCAAAGTGTGAAAAAATATATTCTAGGAAACTACAGATTTAGCTCAATTGACAAGCAGTTTTTCTGCCAAAAAATTGTTTGTACATTGATCTTTGTAACTCTGAATCCATATCTCAAAATAGATAATAGTGATTAGTGCACCAAACTTTGGTGAAGGATGCCTAATTTAATCCTTAAAATACATGATCTATAGTATTGATTAATGCTTTTTATCTACTACATATTTTTATATGGTGAAATTGTATTCTAAGTTCCAAGAAAGGATGCCACAGCACACTTCACTGGCTGAGGATGGAAGGACCCACAGAGTGCTCCTGGTTGTAGTGACTGTCATCTAGGGTGGGGGTAGGGCCTTTGGAAAACCAAACATGACAGATTCTCCAAGCACTTATTAAAGTTAGTTTTTTTAATAGTAATAGATGGCTTTATAACATTTTATAAGATACTTTAACTAAAACATCTGGGATAGGTTTATTATAAGAGATTATATTTATGGTTTCCATATAATAAAATTATTGAGATACCATCTCACTCCAGTTAGAATGGCGATCATTAAAAAAATCTAGAGACAACAGATGCTGGAGAGGTTGTGGAGAAATAGGAACACTTTTACATTGTCGGTGGGAGTATAAATTAGTTCAACCATTGTGGAAGACAGTGTGGTGATCCCTCAAGGACCTAGAAATAGAAATTCCATTTGACTCAGCAATCCCATTACTGGGTATATATCCAAAGGATTATAAATCATTCTATTATAAAGACACATGCACACATACGTTCATTGCAGCACTGTTTACAATAGCAAAGACTTGAAACCAACCCAAATGCTCATCAATGATAGACTGGTCAGGGAAAATGTGGCACATATATACCATGGAATACTATGCAGCCATAAAAAATGATGAGTTCATGTCCTTTCTAGGGACGTGGTTGAATCTGGAAACCATCATTCTCAGCAAACTGACACAAGAACAGAAAATCAAAAACCACATGTCCTCATCCATAGGCGGGTATAGAACAATGAGAACACATGGACACAGGGAGGGGAGCATCACACACTGAGGTCTTGGTGGGGGGAACTAGGGGAGGGACAGTGAGAGGTGGGTAGTTGCAGAAGGATAACATGGGGAGAAATGCCAGATATAGGTGAGGGGGATGGAGGCAGCAAACCACACTGCCATGTATAATACCTATGCAACAATCCTGCATGTTCTTCACATGTACCCCAAAACCAGAAACGCAACAAAATATATATTTTAAAAAATTATTTTACCAATATTTATTAGGTATTTATTCTCCATTAGGTGTTCTTTTTTTGTTTTGTCATGTTTTACAATGACATTAAACACTGTGTTGGAGCTCCTTGTCTTTATTAAAGCATTATATACATGTAGTTTTTCTTAAGACTTTTACAATTGGGAAGAAAAAACTACCATCTGATCAAATGTTTTCTTTAAATCTCAAATGATTAAATGGGTTTGTTTTCCATGCACTAATATAATGAAATAAAATGTATCTGTAATGTAAGTCTCTGACTAGATTAATTTAGAATATATATCAATAAAGATAAATATTTTAAAATATTTATTTAATATGTCAAGTAAGAATTATTTCCTTGAGTTACCAATGCTGAGGAAGAAATGAAACTTTCTGTACTTTTTTCTTTAGTTCTTTCCTACATCTTTTCTTTTTCTCAGCCTGTCTCTCTTCCTTCCTGCCCCAATATTATTTTCTTCCATTGTATGATTTGTCATTCTACATACAATCATTTACTTTTTCCAGACACTGTTTTAGGGGTTAGGGAAATAGTGGTGAACCAAAAAGATCTTGCTCCTACGATTAAGAAGTTCTCATCTGCTAGAGAAAACAGACATGAAATACTATTAGAAGTGAGATGATTATTACAAAAAATGTGAAAACAGGGTACTTTAGAGTATATAAAATGAACTTCTGACTGTAAGTTTATACGTGGGAGAGCAGTGAAATTAGAAAATGTATCTTATTTGGGGAAATTATAGTCCACTGAAAATTGATACTAAGCATTATATGCCAACATAATTCCTTGGTTTTGTTTTCTAACAATTCTATTTAATTTGAGAGAAATTACAGAGAAAACAAAAGGAGTGATTTGAGGTTAGGCATCGCAAGTTAGGTGAAAATTGGGAATCTCAGAAAAATCTTATTTTTAAAGTTAATGGCTATAATCAACTTCACGTTTTTCAGATGATCCATCAGTTTAAACCTATTTCCAGATGCTTTATTCTAGGAAGGATAAAGCAAGAGTTTAGGGAAGACAGTCCATGGTCTTATATTAGTGGTTGTTATGCTGCTGCCAGTACCACATGCATCTTTCATGTTTGTCTCTTCTGTGGATCTTTGGTTTGCAGACATCTGATGCCTCAATTCTTTTCCTCTAGCTTCCAACTTTTGTTAACTTCCAAGCTTTATTTTACTGTGCCTGGGTATTCGCAGCTTTCTTCCTCAAGCGGTGGCTTACACTAGTTATGATAAACAATGGTCCCTTCCTCCTTAAAAAGAAAAAAAAAATTCTGGATGCGACCCAGCCTGCCTTGTTAAAATCTTCACTGCTTGCTGCTCTCATTTGACATTTGCCAACTGCTCTCTTACATGAAACAGATTTTATGCCTGCATTTATGCACTTCAGTCACCTCAGGCTCTAAAATCTGCCATGTCCATAGATTTGTTATAGCCTGCCAACTGTCCCCTGTGCCAGCTGGTCTGCCTGTGGATGTTTTCAGTATAGATTTTCAGAGTTCCCTAAACCTTTGAACTGAGGATCTATTAGCCTGGTTTGGGTGACTCTTTCCCTCAGTAGATAATGTCTTCCTGAGGTAGACCTCCTTCTATTTTAGTCACTACTGAATCCCCAGTATTCAACAAATATTTGAATAAATGATCGGCATCTTTTATCTTATATTGCTCCTGTTTATAAAAAGTACATATAATTATGCATTTAAATATCTGCCAATATGGTTAAACTTCATAAAACTTTGAAGTTCTGCATCAGATTAAATAAGTATTTAAACGACCATTTCCGAATGGGGAAACCATAGTAAAGTGTGTTCTCTTATTTTTTTAATGATACACTGTGTTTATTTCAGCATTCACATGGTTCTAAAGAGACTTGGATCCTTAAAAACAAAACTGCTATGAGTACTGCTGAAATTATAGCCTTCTTAGTATCTTCACCGAGGAATCACACACTGTTTACTTTGAATAAGATATATTATGTATTCTTAATGGCAAAGTATGACATCTAGAAGAATAAAAGTTGTTCTTGGTGGAGGGGGAGAATCTTATTCTTCATATGTATAAATCACAGATATTCATATATTACATAAATATATAGTATATTTGTAGTATTAATGTTTTATGGAGAGTCATCAGGATAAAATGTTCAAAATGTCTCTTTCACAAAAAGAAAAATAAATCAAGAAACTCTGTGGTACACAAAGGTAAAAAAGAGCTGCATCCCTGTTTCATAGAGAGTATGCAAGTAAAAAGGCAAAACTTGCCAGAGATTTGACTCCTTTAAAAGGTGGGTAGTGAGAAAACTATGAGCACATCCTAGAAATTGATGTGGTCAGCACAGAAGAACATAGTCACAAGGTAATTTCTGGATTGTCCACTTCTTTCAAACTTGATGTTTTATTTCTATTTATTTATTTATTGACAGGGTATCGCTCTGTCACCCAGGCTGGAATGCAGTGGCATGGTCTCAGCTCACGGCAGCCTCTGCCTCTCAGGTTCAAGCGATCCTTGTGCCTCAGCCTCCTGGGAAGCTGGGATTACAGGCATGCAGCACCACATCTGGCTAGTTTTTGTACTTTTTGGTAAAGACAGGGTTTCACTATGTTGATCAGGCTGGTATAGAACTCCTGACCTCAAGTGATCTTCTTGCCTCGACTTCCCAAAAGGCTGGGATTGCAGGTATGAACCACCACACCCAGCCTTAATGTACTATTTTTAAACAATATTTCAATCTTTTAGTTAGGCAAATCTACATCCTATCAACAGTTCACTTAATACACAAACATAACCTTTTTAAAATTCCAGATTATTTTGTAAAACTATATAGTTACATAAAATAGGTATTTCAGTTGGAAACAGCAAAATTAGACTTCAAGAGATAGCTCTGTTGTCTCAAGTGTCACACAATTCATTTAGTCGCAGCTATTTCTAATAATGAACTATTTTTTCCGAACACAATCCATTTCAGTTACTGCTAACATTTCCTGTTTCAAAGGTCCTATTGACTCTAACAAGAGAGCACCCTTCACAACACAAGTATAACCACTCTTCACAACACAAGTACAATCAGAGTACACAATACTCAGTCACAACACAAGTACAATCATGACGTAAACATGAAAAAAATTTTTTTTCGATCAATGATTTACATTAGCTTCACTGCCCTTAACTATCCCCTCCTTTGCAAAGCCTTTTCTGTTTTGTCAACTAAATAAACACACTTTATTACCTGTAACCATGGAATTGTGGAACACCAAAATTTTACAATCATTTATTTCATATTTGCATTACATGTTAAGGACAATCAATGAAACTATGTCTTAAAAGATCTTACCTACCAGATCTTTTCATAACATCTCACAAATTTTTTAATTCCTGATTTTTTAACATAGTTTGAAGTGCTGCATATTCCAGGTTCCTCTTTGGCCAATCTGATAGCATTATTGAAGCCCCTGCTCTTACTGAGCTTTGCTGCACTATTCATTACATTTTCCTTTCTGTTACAGACGTCCTCATCAACTTCCAGGATGATAGCATTCAGTTGTCAAACTGTATTTGGGTGCAAGGTGCTAGATATACAAAGGTAGACTAGATATATTCCTGCCTGTCTTCTACAAGCTCTGAGTAATATCCTTCCTAAATTTCATACATATATTTCCAAAACAACTTTAGAAAGCTTCACTTTTAAGCACTGTGGACATCTCAAATTTAAAACGTACAATTCATTTTTGACTGTAAAATTTACTGTGTTCTTTATTTTGGTAGATGGCACAATAAAAAACATAATTAACTTACTTTCTTGCCTATACTCAAACCTCAGAATCAGAGAGCAAATTTAATTTATTTCACATGCACATCTTTTAATTCAGGACTCTATTAATGATTTTAGGTATTCATTAATGTTAGTTTCAACTCTGGTTTCTTCAGCTACAGCCTGAGTGATTTTGAAGAGGACAAATAAAATCCTTGTGTCTCAAGTCTTTGCTGGTACAACAGATATAACCTGTAACTAACAGGATGTTGAGGAAATATGTGAAGAGTATAGTACATAGAATTACTGAATACATTTTGATATTTTCTCTTTTCCAAATGTTTCTTCTTTTCTGATGTTACTGATGTAGATTATATATTATTTGGTGCCATCTGGATTTCCCAGTACAGAATTACTTTCCTCTGTTCTCTGTCAACATTTGTCTAAACTCCACAATGGGACTAGATTGATTATTCTGCTGAAAGACTTCCAGACTTACTAATTGTTCACAATAAAATATTAATTCTTCACAGTAAAGTATTACTTCCCACAGTATATCATCACATTTTATGCACTTCCGTTACATACCACAAGGTACAGTGTTAGGCATAGAACAGATATTTTGCAAATGTCTTCTGATCTTGTGTACTTCCCTTATAAAAATGTGTGCATAAAGTCCACACTGCATCTTTGTAGATATTCATATTTGAAGGAGGGCAGTTATATTTAAGCTAATGTTTACTTAAGAATTACACGAATAAGAGAGAAGGAACCAAGTTCGGGCACAGCCTCCCTCCAACAGATGTATAAAATTACTATTACTAAATCTTCTGCTTCATGAACATCTTTCTGCTTAATTTGTATTGTTTAGGAAATTTAAAAAGCCCGTAGTCACATAATCTACATGCTCTCAGTTGGAGCCTATACTTCCTTAATATTTATTTCTCTTTCTAATGATTTTTAGAGCCTATACTTTCTTAGTATTTATTTCTTTTCCTAATGCTTTTCCTATACTGGTTATTACAACTGGATAACAATGCAATGAGAATAATGGAAGTAAGACTTGCCCATTGAATTTACCTGCATTCCTATGGTTGGTAGGACCTCAATCACTACAAAAAAATGTATGTTCCTGCTGTTTTCCTCATGTGACTCTAGATTCCCAACACCTTGTTTATTGGATATGACATTTAGTACTATGACACTTTTTTGGAGAAAACTCTATTTTGCTTGAGAACTGAGGAATATGTACCACCTTTCATATCCTCTTGCTATTTTTTCCAAATTTAACAAAATATGGCAGTTTTTCTTTCTAGTGTGTAATCTCATGTTAGCAGGATATATTTTCTTCCTAGTTTATAGTGTAATATTAGCAGAGCTCATTTTCTAATTTTCACGTTTTTAAACTCTAATTAAGTCAAGTTACTTGTTATCACCAGTAATTTGGAAATATCAGTTGTTTCACAGATGAATACAACAGATTTGGCAGAACGTGAAAGTGTCTGGTAATCAAAATTATTTCTATCTTCAGCTCTACAGGAGAGGTTTCTTTCAGTGGTCTAACAAGATATTTTTGAAGTATTTGTCACATGGGCTTAGGAGGTAAATTTTCATTCCTAGTATTTTGTATAAATTTTGTCCCTTTTATACTTGAATTTTGTCATTGTTGTTGTTTTTTGTTTGTTTGTTTTGAGACATAGTCTTACTCTATTGGCCAGGCAGTGCAGTGGTATGATCTCAACTCACTGCAATCTCTGACTCCTGGGCTCAAGAAATTCTCCAGCCTCAGACTCCCAAGTAGCTGGGATTACAGACATATGCTACCATACATGGCTAATTTTTGTATTTTCTGTAGGGATGGAGTTTCACCATGTTGGCCAGGCTGGGCTCGAACTCCTGACCTCAGGTGATACACCCGCATTGGCCTCCCAAAGTGCTGGGATTATGGGTGTAAGCCACCATGCTTGGCCAAACTTATGTTTTTTGTTTATTTTTTTAATATAAGCATAGAACATTATTTTTCTATTTTTGTTTGGTTTTTTTAGACAGAATCTTGCTTTGGTGCCCAGGCTGGAGTACAGTGGCACAACCACAACACACTACAGACTTGACCTCCTTGGGATCCAGTGATTCTCTCACCTCAGCCTCCCAAGTACCTGGGATTATAGGCACATGCCACGATATCTGGCTAATTTTTTGTAAAGATGGTGTTTCACCATGTTGCCCAGATTAGTCTCGATCTCCTGGGCTCAAGCAATCTGCCTACTTCAGCCTTCCAAAGTGCTAGGATTATAAGTGTGAGCCACCATGCCCAGCCCACTGTTTATTTTTTGAAGTGAATAAAATTTATAAGTTATAATTTCCATAATTATATTCATTCCAAAGATGGAGTAAAGTGTAAATGTGTGGTGTCTTATTAAATTTACATATTAGGTTATGGTTTTCAGGTCTAATTTCTATTCCTTTTTAAGTGAATAAGATGATGCTATGCTATGGGAATTAATATTTTATTATGGGCAACTGATAAGTCTGGAAATCTTTCAGCAGACTAATCAATCTAGTCACATTGTAGAGTTTAGACAAATGTTAACAGAGACTAGAGGAAAGTAAATCTGCACTGGGATATCCAGATGGCACCAAGAAAGCATGTAATCTACATCAGTAACACCGGAAAAGAAGAAACAATTGGAGAAGGGAAGAAATCAAAATCTATTCAGTATGTACTGTTTGGTATGCTCTTTACAATTTTCCTCAAGTAATTTTGACAATGTCTTATTAGAGCTTATTTCTATTGGACCAATAAAATAATTGATATACTTGACCTTACGATGAGATTTTTATAAGCATTCTATTCTTCAAGCAGTAATAAAATTGCAAACACATCCTGAAGAAGAATTAATGGTAAATTTGCAAAAACATCCCTAACTTTTCTACTCCACTGCTCTTCCTGTCTTTATCTAAATAGACACTCACACATTTATCTAACTGAAATTTAATTAGGGGTTCTCCTTTTTTCTATCTCCTTATAGTACTCTATAACTCTAGTTTTTAGCAAAGTCACATTCTGAAGTGAATTACTGTTCATTTTATTTTATTTTTATTTTTGAGGCAGTCTTGCTCTATCCCGCAGGCTGGAGTGCAGTGGCTCACTCCAGCCTTGACCTCCCAGGTTCAGGAGATTCTCCTGCTTCTACCTCCCAAGTAGCTGGATCCACTGGATGCCCTACCATGCCCAGCTAATTGGTTGTTTTTTGTAGAAACTGATTTTCACCATGTTGCCTAGGCTGGTTCCAAACTCCTGGACTCAACCAATCCATGAGCCTTGGCCTCCCAAAGCGCTGGTATTACCCATGTGAGCCAACATAGCTCACCTTATTGTTGGTTTTATATGTGTTATTTATGTTACCAAAATTGAGGACTTGAGGATAGTAAGTCATATTATTATTTTTGAAACTCTCACCTATGATTGTGAATTTCTCTGCCTTTCTATATTTCTATCAATTGTATCTTCTTGTATTTTGAAATTCTGTATTTACATTTATATGTATTTAAGATGGTTACAAATTTTTGATAAAGTTTACTCACGTATCATTATAACATATTTTGATCTGTAGCATACCTTTTCATATCTACTTTATCTGATATTAATATAGCCACTCCTGTTCTCTAATTTTTTTATTGTTTGCATAGAAGATAGTTTTCTACTAACTGTAAAGTCCCATAATTTAGAGTGTATTTCTTCTAAATAAACTATAGTTAGTTCTTGCTTTTTTTTTTTTTTTTTTTTTTTTTTAACACAATTTGAAACCCTCTCTCTTTTAATAGAAGAGTTTGGTCCATTTACTTTTTTTTTTTTTTTTTTTTTTTTTTGAGAGACAGAGTTTCACTCTTGTTACCCAGGCTAGAGTGCAATGGCGTGATCTCGGCTCACCGCAACCTCTGCCTCCTGGGTTCAGGCAATTCTCCTGCCTCAGCCTCCTAAGTAGCTGGGATTACAGGCACGTGCCACCATGCCCAGCTAATTTTTTGTATTTTTAGTAGAGATGGGGTTTCACCATGTTGACCAGGATGGTCTCAATCTCTTGACCTCGTGATCCACCCGCCTCAGCCTCCCAAAGTGCTGGGATTACAGGCTTGAGCCACCGCGCCCGGCCGGTCCATTTACATTTAATATTATATGGCTGAATCTAAATCTACCGTGTTGGCATATGTCCCCTGTTTTTTCAATTTATTATTTGTTCCCCTGCTTTAAGTATCTTATCTTCATTTTGTTTAATCAAATTTTTTTTTAAAGTTTATCTATTTTATGAATTTTTAGTTAAAATATTTTGGACCTTTTTAGAGACTTCTCTAGAGATTCCAGCATACATTTTAAATTTCACGATCATCTATTAAATATATTTTTTAAATAACTGTATAAACACTACAAGAACCTTGCAAAAGTAAAGTGTCATTTACCCCTCTCATGCCCTCAGACTTATATTTGTCATTATGTATTTCTACATAGTCAATAATTCCATCATATACTGGTTTTTTTCTTAAAATAGTCACTAGCGAATACATATATAATATATACACACATATAGGCATGTGTATATACATATACATACACAGATGTATCTGTTTACCTTTTAAAAGATATTTTATAATTATCCAGCTCTTCATAATTTTTGAGCAGTTAAATACTTTTATACGTAATGATTTCTTTTAGTTTGAAGAACTTTTAGTATTTTTGTAGTACAGATTGGCTGGAGATGAAGTCTCTCTGAAAATATTATTATTTGGCCTTCATAGTTACATGATATTTTCATTAAAATAATATTGATATAGAATGAGGTGTTTATGTTTGCCTCCAATTGCACATTATGAAAATGTTCTTTCTTTGTCTTTTGACCTTCATTATTTCTGATGAGATGTACTTATTGTTTTTATTGTAATAGGCCTTGTCCTTGACTCTGGAGGCTTTGAGACTAGCCTGACCAACACGGTGAAACCCCGTCTCTACCAAAAATATAAAAGTTGCCTGGGAGTGGTGGTGGGCACCAGTAATCTCAGCTACTCAGGAGGCTGAAGTGGGAGTATCACTTGAACCTGGGAGGTGGAGGTCACAGTGAGCCAAAATCACACCACAGCACTCCAGCCTGGGTAACAGAGCAAGACTCTGTATTAAAAAAAAAAAAGATTTTCTCTGTATCTTTGGTTTTGAGCAGTTTGACTAATATACCTAGATATGGTTTTCTTTGCATTTTCCCTTTTGAAATTGATTTCTGTGATACAACAACATGTCTAGAAACTAGGAACTATTCATTGAATAGTACTAAAGGGTTATATGAATATCACAAATTGGCCACAGCTGATCTTCCCAGGTTCTCACAAAGAGTAACCTTCTTGGAGACACCAATATAGTGTCCATTTCATAATTTGCTTTGTAATTAACCGGTTATATTGTGTTCAGGGTATTTTGGAAGTATGCAACCATATTGTTGTGGAATATAGTACTGATGAGTAAACTGTATTATTCTTAATAATATATTTAAATTAAAAATATATATTTAATATATTTAAAATATGGTAAATTTATGTTTTATATAGTGAAGCTGGTAATATAAAATATAAATTAGTTGGTTTATCTTGGGTATTTTTTAAATATAGAATTTTATGTCATTTTATTATAACAGTAGAACAGCAGCTACGGAGATTTAAATATAATGTAAAATTTGGATGGAGATCTATTCAGATGCTTTTGACAACGAGAATAAGAAAAATCTTAATTCTACTGAACTGAATAATAAAGAATTATTCATTATTGCACATCCAATTAAAAAAAAGTGAGTTCTGGAATTGGTTAATTTAACAACACAACCACATCATCATGGTCCAAAATGACTATCATCTTTCTATCCTGTCTCCTTTAGTAGGATGAATTTGTCCTTAGGCTGGTTGCTGTTGTAACCACAAGATCACAGATACAGGCACAGACATAAGATACAGATAACATAATGTCCACCAAAAAAGAGGAATTATTTCTTCTATATTGGACTTTGTAAGACTAACAAAACAATTCCAAGAAGTCTCTTAACAGACTCTTTCACTTAACTCCTTGGCCAGAATAGCAGAGATAGACTGCTTAGACTATTCAGGATTTATCCTTCAAACTTGGAATTGACTCCCTTTTTCTATGTTACATAAAGAGGAGAGAGAACACCTGAAACTCACTTGAGACTATAATCATGAAGATGGATAATGTCTGTTGGCAAACAATAATATCTGCTCCTGAGTGTTTTTTTTTATGAAAAGAGTTGTTTATTAGCCTTTCAACTTCAATAAAATGTTGAAAATATTTGAAAACGACATCTTTACAAAAATGTCATTTTATTTTGTTCTTGGAAACTACAAAGATCTTGATTTTTTTTTTCACAATGTTGACTGGTAATTAACATAATTGTTGGGTGATTTCTGTAAAGTAATATGATTTTAAAATTGCAGGTGATAAATACTATGCAAGTCCCTGGTTGTAATCATATCTATACATTTTTTATTGTAAAAATAGTAAGTTTTCAGTTTGAGTAGTAATTTAATTGGTATTCTGGAACTTAGATATCATGAAGCATATGGCTTATTGGCTTCTAGAAATTCTCAAACATACAATTTTTGGGGGAGAATTGTCTAATTGTAGGGAATTCTATGTTTTCCTTATAATTAAGAACATAATTCATTGTTTAGAGAAGGTTACATTTGTGAGCTTTTTAAAAAATAAAGAATATATGAGAATTAAATATTTAGATATCAAAGCAGAGATTGAGGAATCAAGAATCTAACAAGAGTTGAAATAAAAGTATAAAGTTGGGGGCAATCTCATTGACTGTTACAGAGCTTTTATCTACATTTAATCTGTTATTTTGTAAATATATTTAGACATGTCAATTACACCTATAATTTTTGAGATAATCCTGAGCAGATGAAAAGGTTCTGTTTCCATGTTTCCAGTAAGAAGAGTATTAATAAAAATACGTTTTCATGTTAATAACTACTGTTTTATTATAACAATATTTTTTCACACTGCCAAACTGATCCCAAAAGCTGTTTTGTGTGTGTGTGTGTGTGTGTGTGTGTTTGCCTTTTTTTCTTTGTTTGTAGGTGGTATGCATTTGGGTAGTTGTGAGTGTGTATGTGTTTGTGTACATGTATGTTAATGCCAGTTACATTAGGAAGAGATTTTTAATTTATTTAGAAAACATTTTTTTTTTCTGAGACAGAGTATTGCTTTGTCACCCAGGCTGTAGTACAATAGCACAATCTTGGCACACCGCAACCACTGACTCCTGGGTCCAAGCAATTTTCCTGCCTCAGTCTCCCAAGTGGCTGAGATTATAGGCGCCTGCCACCAGGCTGGCTAATTTCTGTATTTTTAGTAGAGACAGCATTTCACCATGTTGGCCCGGCTGGTCTCAAACTGCTGACCTCTAGTGATCCATCCACATCAGCTTCCTAAAGTGCTGGGATTATAGACATGAGCCACCATGCCCAGCCAGGAAGAGACTTTTAAATAGGCAGCTTAGAAAGACTTTTCAAGGCCAATGCACTGGCTCGGTCTTTCTTTACTTTTGGCTTAAGAAAAAAATAGAAAGGGCCTATCTTGGTTAATACTGTAATACCAGGATGACCATCACTTATGTCTAAAATAAATCATACATTAGAAGTATGTTGGTGTTTATTTTCATTGTGCACTGGAGGTTATAGAGGTCTATCCATTGCATGTGAGTGGGAAAAGGAAATCACTAAAGAATTCCCATGTCAGGCATAAATAGAATGGAAATGAAGTAGGAACGAATTAGAGGTAGGAGGGCTGAAAAATTCAGCTGTTACTAAACAAAAAGTTTTCAGTGAAATTAAAAGTGACATTAATCAACGAAAGGAGGAAGAAGTGGCTATCAGAAACTTGAAGAGAGCAAATGTAAGAGAAAGTGCACAGTTATTCACTTGTGAAAAAATGGCGATAGGCAGGAAACAAACACACATGGTAGAATATTACATTTTATAATTTTAAAGTATTTTCTAAGATATAAAATGTCTTTGATTTCTTGTTGAGTTAGATGTAGTGTTAAATGTGCATTTCCTAAGGTTTTTTTTTTTTTAAAGAAATGGCTTTATAAAATGAAATGATTCATGAAAAAAATAAGCATAATTACACATAAGAGCCATAATTTACTTCACTATTATACAGCCAAATGTTTAAAGTAGGGTTAGAAGAAGATAGAATATTTCCAGAATTAGGATTTTCAGGGAAAGATTTTGAAACCAAAGGTGTTAAAGTAGCAGCCTTACCTGAATACGTAGAAACATTTAGTTCACAATCCCAGAATTACCATTTTATGTTCATTCGATTTGATTTCTATGAAGTGAATTTCACTAAAGAAAAGTATTTAAACTCATGCCCCCACAGTTTATTAAAACAACCACATGGCCTGTATACAGATTCCATGTACTACCAAAGCTCTTGGCTGTAGAATCCTGAAGAGTTGCAGGTGGCTCATGCCCATAATCCCAGCACTTTGGGAGGCCGAGGCGGGTGAATCACGAGGTCAAGAGATAGAGACCATCCTGGTCAACATGGTGAAACCCCGTCTCTATTAAAAATACAAAAAATTAGCTGGGCATGGTGGCGCGTGCCTGTAATTCCAGCAACTCAGGAGGCTGAGGCAGGAGAACTGCCTGAACCCAGGAGGCAGAGGTTGCGGTGAGCCGAGATCACGCCATTGCACTCCAGCCTGGGTAACAAGAGCGAAACTCCGTCTCAAAAAAAAAGAAGAGAAAAGAAAAGAAAGAGTTGCAGGATGCATATGAAAGAGCACAATGCATTTTGCAAAATGTGACAGGAGACATGACCAGGATGATCAGTGCAAAGAGCAGGTACTTGTTTTCAAACACCATTTTTCAATTTTAATAGAGCTAATCTGACCTCCATTCTACAAAGGAGCAATAAAGCAACTGCCTGTTTAAGAAATCTGAAGAATCAAACAACTGGCATACCTCAATGAAAGACTTAGCAAGGAATTGTGATGAAGAAAGTTTTAGGTAAGTTTTGTACGTGCAGAATTACCTAGAAATAAATCTGGCTTCTAATTCACAGAAATAACCTGTGTACTCTTGGAATAGATGGCATCCCCTCCACTGTGAACATATTTTTGTTCTTACTTAGATAGTTTTAGAGTATTGACAGTATTCTACTTCGATTCAGTCATCTAGACATTGTCCAACATTATTTACTTGGTATAAATGAGAAAAGTTAAAATAATCATTTAGAAGTATAACTTATTTTATATATCTATTTTACAATTGAGCATAATAATATCTTCCTAGCCAAAAGGCAAGTGTTCAGAGTTCCCCCATAGGGCTAAAATTTATTGAGTTCCCCCATAGGGCTAAAATTTTTTTATGTACAGTGCCTTGTATAACTTATAGATTATGGTTCCCAGTGATCATGAAAGCTAGCTTTCTCAAAGTTACTTGGTGACTGTATTAATAAGATGGCAAACTCTGTTTAGTTTTTATTCATACAGGTTTTTTAAAAACTATACCTATTACTCAGACATGAGCTTCTGGTAACTGATCTAAAAGAAATATTTGAAGGCTGGATTCAGTGGCTCACACCTGTAATCCTAGCTCTTCGGGAGGACAGCAGGCAGCTCACTTGAGGTCAGGAGTTGGAGACCCACCTAACATGGTGAAAGCCCATCTTTACTAAAAAATACAAAAATTAGCTGGGTGTGGTGGTGAGCACCTGTAATCCCAGCTACTTGGGAGGCTGAGGCACAAAAGTCACTTGAACACTGGAGGTAGAGGTTGCAGTGAGCCAAGATCAAGCCACTGCACTCAAGCCTGGGTGACACCGCGAAACTCCATCCCAAAAAACAAAAACAGAATGGTACTCAGAATCATGCCTCCTCTAACATGAATCTGTTGTCCTTGAACTTAAACTACACTGCTAACCCTCTGCTGTTTCTTGCTTTCTTATGTTACAAAGACATTCCTTTGAGGAGATCCTAGATGAAGCCTTTCTGTAAATTCTCTGGAAAAGCTCAACTTCAGGATGAACAGAACAAAAATGTAATCAAAGGTGATCACAGGGAACACCTGCCATTTAACTCACTTACATAAAGATCTACCATATTTGCTTATGGAAACCCTCTAGAACTTTGTATTTGAAATGCAAGGAAAAAAAAAAAGTAATGGAATAGGCCTCTCAAATGTCTGAAGATGAACTGGACAACTTGTTTTTTAAAGGGCAACATTCAAGAAAAAAGTTACATTTTAAGTTAGTGAAAGTTTAAATCACATGGGAATTACTGAAAAATTCTTTTTGATAGAGGTAATCGGCTTGAAATTGATATCCCAGGGAACAATGGAAATTATGATGGAATTAATATATGAAAATCAATTTAAAAGGAGAAATTACTATAGGCTACTTCCTTTGCTAGTATGCTATCACATAGAAAGTTTTTAGTTTTCTTCTTTTAAATTATATTTTGATTATAAATGTTACTTCATTTTTTTAAAATAAAATATGTCACAAAAAGTTTTCAGATTAAAAGACATAACAAAGAAGTGTAGATGGTTACAAATATCGCACCAAATACTATATGTAACAACTGAATTAGTCTCTCCTCTTATTTCTGATGTTCTCACAAAAAAACAAAACAAAACAAAACAAAACAAAACAAAACAAAACAGAAAGAGAGAGAGAGATTGAGACCTGGCATAGTGGCTCACAACTGTAATCCCACCGCTTTGGGAGGCCAAGGTGGGCAGGTTACTTAAGCCCAGGAGTTCGAGACCAGCCTAGGCAATATAGTGAGAATGCCTCCATCTCTATTTAAAAAAAGAAAAGAAAAGAAACAAAGAGAAAAGAAAAGAAAGAAAGGAAACATGGTAGTTTTAGTTAGTACTTTATAACTACTCTTGCTAAGTTTTATTAACCTTTGAAATATTTAATAGTGATTTTCCTCAGATTTCAAAATAATTAGACACAGCACAAATTAAAACATATTCTATGGTTTATCTCCTAATTTAAACATTGTTTCTAAAATCTTCAGAAGGTATCAATATCTCCCTGTTAAAGTCTTAATCCTGTAATTCTCATTTGTTTATTCCCTCGATCACCCTAAAAAACCTTAATATCGGCCGGGCGCGGTGGCTCAAGCCTGTAATCCCAGCACTTTGGGAGGCCGAGGCGGGTGGATCACGAGGTCAAGAGATCGAGACCATCCTGGTCAACATGGTGAAACCCCGTCTCAACTAAAAATACTAAAAATTAGTTGGGCATAGTGGCGTGTGCCCGTAATCCCAGCTACTCAGGAGGCTGAGGCAGGAGAATTGCCTGAACCCAGGAGGCGGAGGTTGCAGTGAGCCGAGATTGAGCCATTGCACTCCAGCCTGGGCAACAAGAGCGAAACTCCGTCTCAAAAAAAAAAAAAAAAAAACCTTAATATCTTTCTAAATTCTCTTCAAAATGTTCAACGTGATCCAGCTAACGCAGAATCTAATTCCTGACTTCAAATGTGAATGAGAGACAGTTACTATGATTGCCATGTCTATATTATCTTACTTAGGAAAGTGTTTTATTTCATTCATAATTGTTACCTATTTTTCCAAGTTTACCTGTCTCCAGCATTCTGTTCATTCAAATCCCTATTTCCTACTCATTTACTCTTACGTGATGATTCAATAGAGTACAGATATTTTATTTCATTAATTTTTCATATATATTTTAGTCATATTTCTTGAAGAAATCTAAATCATTAAAATATATTGAATGAGTTGTTATTCATAGGTAGGCAAGTTGTATGTTAAAATACTTCATACATTCATAAGCGGTATGCTGTGATCTTGCATTTAAGGGGAATAAAAGATTATGTGTAATTTAATATGTTATATTTCTATATAGTTGCTCAGATATCTTAGACATATTATTTATTATTTTATTGAAGTCAGTTTAGTTCCTATTCTAAGGCTTCATCCTGCCACATAGAACAAAATTTTCCCAAGGTTCCAGTTTCTATACAGAGCCAGGGTGTTTGAGAAGAATCTTAGTGATTGATAGTGGCTCTGCTTTGCTCCTGCTGAGAGGCCCATTGTACAGTCTGTGGAACCCCTCATTCTATTAGATCTGTTGTTTCCAGAACAACATCTAGACCTCAACAATTACAATCCAGCCTCTACAGCTACATCACACAGCCATCTGTTCCCTCTTCTCCAAGTCTCATCACCTTCTGATCTGTGGACACACCTCTGCTCGCTCGCTCGCTCTCTCTCTCTCCTTTCTCTAACCCCACCAATCAACTTTTAATTTTTTTACAGTCTTTGGAAATTCTATCCATTCCCTACCTGTATGTTCCTCAAATATGTTTCCATAATAATCCTCTTAATGTGCTTGAACATTCACAAACACCAATAGAAATAGCCCATCCAACTACAGCTTTCTGCCCTGAAAAAGAATCCAGAGCGAGGAAATACAAAAGGCATGGGTGTTTGCTTGGAGGTAACAAGAAGGAGCAGGGAATATGCCAGGGGGAGGAGGGCAGAAATATAGAAACACGCATTCCTGGCTATACATGTTGCCTTAACATGCAAGGAAATATATTAGAAAAGCAGGCTTCGTGAGGTTTTTCAAGGACACAGAGAGGATGACTCCTTCCTCACCTGCCGTAGCCTCTTGGTTCTACAATTGTAACTCTTCCTAACCCCAGTTTTAAGAAGAAAACTTAGGAGGTAAGTTAATTTAAACTGTTTTGTAACAATATTCGTAGATGAAAAAGACTTTATAGTATTTTGAAAGATATGTTTCTTTAATGTTTTGTTTATTAACAAATCTAAATATATTTACCTTTTATATACTATATGGAAATAAGATGCCAAAGTATATAAACTTTATAATTGGTAATTAACGTTTATGCTAACTTACTTATAAAGGACTCAGACATTTTATGGTTATCTATTACTTAACACAACAGGATTTTAAGATTTTAAACTACTAAAAGAATTTTGAAGCTATAACACAAGAATCCTTCTAATGTCTTCCCAAGTTGTATGAGGTCCCAAGTAGCCGTGTGGCACCCACGGATGGCTATCAAGAGTGGGGCCCATCTGGATCTTGAAATTACACGGCAGGTATAAAGCTCAGGACAAAGGACAGAGTTGTGAAGATGATTCCTGATGGATTTAATCTCTCCTAGCTGGCTACGAGGCAAAGCTGTGCCATAGAAGATGGGGCCATACTGGACTTGACTCTGCCTTGTAGCTGGTGGTCCACGTGCTGAGGACATGTCTCTAGGCCTTACCATGGCCACTTGTTTCAGACCTCAGAATCTAGAGGCTCAAAACCAAAGGCAAGCTTACAATAAGATGTGCACAAGGCTTCAAGAAGCCTACCAGCCATCTTTTAAAGCTTTAGCTCACAGACAAATCCAGCACATATTAAAAGTACTACAGAAACAATAGTTTTACGACCTTGAAACATCTAGTAGAAACATCCTAAACCTGTTTGATGAGCAATACAAGCAAAAATGTCTGAAGTATGTTTAACACTGAATTCTGAGGACACTCCAATTTTAAGTTTCCAACAATTTTAAAGTAACTTTATTTACCAAAGATTTACCCAAGGCATGTGAATGATAAGACATTTATGTTAGTTTCTATTTTTCTAATGAAATATTTTAAGCCAATTAACTAAAGCTCTTATATTTTGGTACACATATAAACATACAGATAGGCAGACACATAATCAGAAACAGATATTATAGCTTTTTAAGATTCTTCATATGGCATTTTTCAAATAGTTTTGTTTCCCCCTTTTAGACTGTCAAGCTCTAAATGACTGTTCCCTAGCAAGTTGAAATTTGTATTTCCAAAGACACGACTTCTTAGGTGAATATTTACATATCAAAGGCACAGAATTTAGATCTAAACACCATTATTCTTTGAAATAAAAAAGGGGTAAGTAAAGATCCAGTCAAGACAAGATTACTAGAAAAATATCTTAAACAAAGGTAAGGTTTGCTATGAAAACTTTAAGGCAATGTCTTTCTCTTCCTAAAAATTTCTTGTGGCTTAGATACAGGAAAATACTCTTAAACATGAAGATTTCTTTTATAGATGTAAATTTCTCCTACGGGTATGTTAGAATAGCCAGAGAAATTCCAGAAAGTATTTTGCAGACCATTCTACTTAGATAGGTGGCCTTTTTAACATAGCTTGTTTCTTGATTAGATTATTGACTTTAGGGAGGAGACCTATAATAAAGCAAAAGAAGTATTTTCCATGCTTGAACTTAGTATGGATAGTTCTGAAAAAGAAGCAAGCCTATTGAATCTGATTTCTGTCTGACCACATTTTCTAGGATCTGATTCTCAGCTAAGTGCCTATATATAAAAGCCCAAAGGCTTCATACGCTTCAAAAATGAAAAAAAAAAAAAAAAAAAGGAAAAAAGAAAATCAATATCTGACCAGGGAAGGAAAAATAATCCATAACAAATGGGTCCCCCAAATTCATTCCTTGACCAGGAATCCAACCTGGGCTACAGATTCTCAGTGACTAGAGCATAGGGAGGAACACTTTTTGTAAGTCTTACAGGGATATCGAATCAAGAAGTTTGAGCATACAAAGAATTTTAACTTTTAGCTCAGATTTACTCTTTAGTTTTGTCAGGAGAATTTCTAAGTCTAGCCATAACACTAATATGTATCCCTTTTAAAAGCTTCAATATTTTTATAAATGCATAAAAGGCAATTCTTTAGAATAAGAACTCTCAATTTTTTTTTTAATTAATGAGTCAAATTTAAAGTACCTATCTTCTGGCTATTGATAATTAGAATTTACATTGATGAGGAGTCTAACTGTAAAATATTCAAAGAAATTTTTTGTAAGTCAAATATGAGTGACAATGGCCTGTGACACAGACCACAGCAGGTCCTAAGAACATGTGCCCCAGGTGGTTGGGAGCAACTTGGTTTTATACGTTTTAGAGAGGCTTGAGACACCAATAAAATACATTTAAGAAACACATTGGTTTGGTCTAGAAAGGTGGGACAACTCAAAGCCTTCCAGGCTATAGGTGAATTTAAACATTTTCTGGTTGACAATTGTTTGAATCTGTCTAAAGACTTGGGATTGATAGAAAGGGAATGTTTGGGTTAAGATACAGACTGTGGAGAGCAAAGTTTTTTTTTTAAGTCTTACAGTGGCTGCCCTTAGAGACAATAGATGACAAATGTTTCCTATTCAGATCTTAGTCAACCTGTTTCAGATTGGGAGAGTCTGGAAGAGAAAGATCTAGCTATGTTGACAGAGATTCTTTATAGATGCAAATTTCCTCCAAAAAAGAACAGCTTTGCAGGGCCACTTCAAAAGATGGCAAAGAAACATGTTTAGGGGTAAAGTATTTTGATTTTCTTCCTTGTCTCGTAATGTTATGCCAGAGTCAGGTTGGAAAATAAGTCATAATATGCAAGGTTAAATAAAACCCATCTGATGAGAATGTATCATTTGTGGGGCTTGACTCCCCAGTCCCTTAGTTAGGAATTTGGACAAGATAAAAAATATCAGAGTTTCGTTGTCATTTCCAATAGTGACTAAAACCAACGCCTCTTCATGGAAAGCCCAGAATGCAATTTTTCATTTAGAATGAATTTTTACCAGTTTAGAAACAGGATATTCTCAGAAGAGACAATTTTGAAGACAATGTTTGTGTATATATTACCTCTATTAACCCACAAGTTTGTGACGAGCCACCAGTACCAGACCTGTTCATTCGTGGCACCAAATATGCTTTGCTGAGATTGGACTTTTTCAGGACTAAACTGCCTTTCAAGTTTATACAGACCAAGGGAACTTTAGCCTTCAGTGAGAAAGTTTTCAGGAACTCAAGTTCCAATTACTGGGATTGGAGATTCCACTCTGGCCAGTGCTGGTTTAAATGCTCCATGCATCACTGAGCATCCACTGAGTTTTGTCTGGTTTTTCTTTCTATTCTAACAGGACGGCACTGAGTTTGATGCTTCACAATTACTGTGCCTTCTCTTCCCTAGCATCTGGAAACACTCTCTGCACCACACTGCCCTTGCTTGAGGGTGGAGGAGTGTCATCAATTCAAGGCTGTGCTTTCCATCTTTTCAGTGCCTCTTTCAGTGATAGAAAGTTAAAATCAGGCGCTATGAGGGCTCATCTGATTTTTAGTTCTGATGAAGATGTTCCCTCTGCATAAAGACTTGTTAAATTGGTGTCCTTGCCAGAGGAGTGATAATTGGTGGAGCCTTTTATTCCATTGTCTTGCTCAATCTCTGTTATTCTCCTTTAACTTTTGAGCCACAGAGAATCCATCTTGTTTGTTATAGGGATATAATGTCTAAATTTTGTTGTGATGCTTGTTCTGTTACCTCAGGCTGTATTTTCTTGGCTTTCAGCATACTTTGTGATATTCTGTTGAAAGCCAGACATGATATATCAGGCAATAGGAACTTTGGTGAACAGGCATTTAGTGTGATGGTTTATTTTAAACTGGTTAGGAGTTAGGGTGAGTTTAATATTTACTATAGCAGTAGGTGCCAACTGCTTCAAATTCTTGTAGTGTTTTTGTTTTTGCCCCCTACTGCCCTGTTAGTTTGGGATTTCTCAAAAAACTCCTCCACAGACAGATTTCACCCTGCAGCTGTTTCAGTTGTCATGAGCTGTGATATTACTGAACCTCTATTGATGTGGTAGTAAAGGGTGTAGAGGAGACCTTTAATAAACCTGTCATTATAATCAGTATTTAGTGGCATTGTTTCTCAGAGTCGTGACTTTCCCAGTGTTTTTCATCTTCCCCACTCATCCTTTAGGTAAGGGAGGAAGTCAATTGAGGGGCTGCTATGGGAAAAATGCCCTCTCCCTAGCTGGCGGTAAGGCTCAAGCAATTTTGACCTTCATGCAGTGAATAGTTCCTTTGTTGTGAAGAATGTTTGGGGTAATATTGTACAAAGGTTTCTCTTTCTGGCCTCCTTCCAGAGCCACACATGGATATGTTTTGGCTCTTAACCTTGAGATCCTTGTGGAGTTCATGGAATATGAGATCCTGGAGTGTTGGACCTCTCCAGGAAATTCCTAGGGACTACTAGAAATTTCTCACTCTCATTGTAGTCTAAACTCAGAATCCGGACATTCATCAATAATAGTATTTAAATGTTCTATAAATTTGTAGCTTCAATGGCTTCTCTTCTAGGTAAGCATTTCTCATCTGTGACTCTCTTAATTTACCTGCCATCCCAGTTTTCAGGATGAAAGTTTGCTTTATCAATTTTCAGATTGGTCCACATGTCGATTTTCAGGTTGTTTTGATTTTCGTGTTATAAGGATGGAAGTAATGTCTTCCAAGGTCTCTATATGTTGATGTTGCAATCAGAAGTTGATTGAATATATTCTGATTTCATCATGGATTGAATCTACTAATATCACAAAATTTTTAGATACTTGTGATAAATGTGATTATTTATTTCATCTTTTCTAAACTCTTTAGAATTTCAAAAATATTACATGCTAGTTTTAAAAGGATAAATAATACAGAAATACTTAGAAGAAAAAGTGAAAATTGCTTTTACCCTCCGTCCAATATCCTATGACTTTAAATAGAAACAAACATTTCAGCATTGTAATTTTTTTCTTAGTATTTATCTATCTTTTAGAATTCTGAAGCATAGCTATAAATTAATCATGCTCATGCAAGACCTTAGGTTAAATAATTTGAAAGCACTGAAACTCTAACATAATTTATGAAAATTTGGTCAATTTTTAAGTGAATAGTTCTGTTGTAATTAAAATTAAAATGATAGGCTTCTATAATTCCTCTCCAAATACTTCAAAACTCTCATTGTGATTGTATACACATCACAGGTTATTCACACATTTAAACGGATTGCATAAATTTTTTTTCACAGATCATATGTATATTTTAAATTATTTCAAATTAAATTATTCTTGCAGTTGTTTTAAACATCTCTAATTTTGATGGACTATGACTAAACTACTTTTTTCAGTGACTTCTTATTACTTTCTAGATTAAAGCTATTTTTTCCTTAGTTTTCAATAACTATAATAACTCAGAGACATACCTTTTTTTTTCTTGACACTAATTTTTTCTTCTGACACTTGTGGTTTATACTATTAATATCAATTAGATATATAAAACAACTAATTATAACATAATACAAAATACTCTGGTATGTATATATTCTGCTCCAGTACCCCTGTAGGCAACTAAAATAGCCTGAGTTTGAGTAGGTTGACAATTCCCTGGAAAGGATGACATTTTAGCTAAATCTAAAGAGTAGGTACAAGAAAGTCAAATGAAGAAAAGGACTAATGAGCAAGCTAAGTGGATAGAATAGTACAAGACATTCCTCAAAGTTTAGTTAAACTTGGGAGATCTAAAAAAATAGTAATTTGGCCGGGCGCGGTGGCTCAAGCCTGTAATCCCAGCACTTTGGGAGGCCGAGGCGGGTGGATCACAAGGCCAAGAGATCAAGACCATCCTGGTCAACATTGTGAAACCCCGTCTCTACTAAAAATACTAAAAATTAGCTGGGCATGGTGGTGCGTGCCTGTAATCCCAGCTGCTCAGGAGGCTGAGGCAGGAGAATTGCCTGAACCCAGGAGGCGGAGGTTGCGGTGACCCGAGATCGCGTCATTGCACTCCAGCCTGGGTAGCAAGAGCGAAACTCCGTCTCAAAAAAAAAAAAAAAGTATTTTATGGCCGGGTGCGGTGGCTCAAGCCTGTAATCCCAGCACTTTGGGAGGCTGAGGCGGGTGGATCACGAGGTCAAGAGATCGAGACCATTCTGGTCAACATGGTGAAACCCCGTCTCTACTAAAAATACAAAAAATTAGCTGGGCATGGTGGTGTGTGCCTGTAATCCCAGCTACTCAGGAGGCTGAGGCAGGAGAATTGCCTGAGCCCAGGAGGCGGAGGTTGCAGTGAGCCGAGATGGCGCCATTGCACTCCAGCCTGGGTAACAAGAGCGAAACTCCGTCTCCCCCTCAAAAAAAAAACACAGTAATTTGTTAGGTACAATTAAGCATGGTATGCAGGTCTACACACTGCCATGGATAAAGATGGAAAAGTAGTCCATGTTCACATAAATTGAGCCTTACATGTTGTGCATAAGAGTTTGACATTTCTGACTCCGTGTGGTGGTTCAGGCCTATAATCCCAGCACTTTGGGAGGCTGAGGTGGGCAGATCACGAGGTTAAGAGATCAAAATCATCCTGTCCAATATGGTGAAACTCCTCCTCTACTGAAAATACAAAAATTAGCTGGGTGTGGTGGTGCGCACCTATAGTCCCAACTACTCAGGAGGCTGAGGCAGGAGAATTGCTTGAACCCAGGAGGCAGAGGTTGCAGAGAGCTGAGATAGCAAGAGAGAGACTCTGTCTCAAAAGGAAAAAAGGGAAGAAAGAGTTTGACATTTCCCTTAAGGATGTCACTAATTTTAAAAGGTGTGGCATTCTCATTTTTGTATTTTAAAAATACACAAGAAGGATGGAATAGAGAAGAAAAACACTGGAAGCAGCAAGATCTGTTAAGAGGCTATTGTAATATCTAGATGAGAATCAACAGGGGTATGAGCATGGCATTTAGATAAGTGAAACTCACATGTAATTTGGTGACTTTGTAGTTCTGATTTGAACCAGCCCAAATCCTCTGAGCTCTCTTTCATTGACTTAATATGCCCATTTCCTAACTCTTGCTTGTATTGCTGTTAACAGCTTTCACCTAGAAACTCATGCAGAGAACTGTCTTTGTATGAATGGATCAACCCTGTAGTTTATATCACCCCATAATCTAAGGTAGGAGATCAGCAGGACTTGTTTTCCAGGCACTGGTCATGACACTGGTCATGATTCTACTCATCTGATCAGAATCTGGTTAAAACAGGGTGCAGTAAAGAAGCCAGTCAAAGTCAGTAGATGGCAATTAAAACAATCTCTAGTTGCCCTCACTGGTTATTAACATAAAGCCACTCCCACTGGCACTGTGACAAATGCACCATGGCACTGCCTGATGACAACAGCCCAAAACTTACCTTTTAAAAGTTCCCCGACTTTTTTTGCAGAAAGTTCTAAGTAATCTGTCTCTTAATTAAAAGCACGTATAAAATCAGCTGCCAACAGCACATACACTGCTACTCTGGTCATACGGTCTATGGGTTAGCCCTGCTCCACCAAAAGTAGTACCTCTGCTGCTGCCGTACACTTCAATCAAAGTTGCTAATACGTCTAGCTCACCCTTGAATTCTTTCATGGGAAAAGCCAAGCACCCTCCCAGGCTAAGTCCCAATTTGGGGGCTTGCCCACTCCAATCAAATTTACTAAGATGAATGGTCAATGTGATGTTATTTGGTTGGTGAGAAAACTGGTACAAAAGCCTATCTCTCTAGCCTCGGCAGGACTAATTCTGTGGTGCAAATTACATTTTCTTCTGGGTCAACTAAGCCTAGACTTCAACTAAAACTATATTATTGTTTGGTTTTACCTGTCATGGACTGAATGTGTACCTACCAAATCTCCATGTTGAAGTCTTAACCCCCAATGTATTTGGAAATAGGGTCTTTAGGGAGGTGATTACATTAAATGTGGTCATAAGGGTGAAACCCTAATCTAGCAAGACTGGTATCCTTTTAAGTAGAAGAGGTGTCAGTCCCTCTGCAGACATACAGAGGAAAAGATGTGATAATAAACTAAGAAGTGAGCTGTCTGCAAGTCAAGAAGAAAGCCCTCAGCAGGAATGGAATTGTTCAGTACTTTAGTCATGGATGTTTAGCTTCCATAACTGTGAGGAGATAATTATCTGTTGTTGAAGCCACTTGGTCTATGGTATGTTGTTATGAAAACTTCTGCAGACAGATAAATCTCCTTCTCTATCTATTATTCTCTTTCTTACAAGTTCCTCCTGCTAGAATATCCTTAATACATAACTTACATAAGAACACCCATCTTAGGTTCTGAGTCTAGAAATACTGAATTTAAGAGTGATTTATTGGAATATTAGATTAAAGGAAAAAGTCTGGGGAAATCTGCAGACTTGGGTCGGTGACACTGAAAGCAGATAACAGAGAAAACATGAGATTTGATTCTTTCTGTCACTAAGTAAGGGGTGGTAATTTATTTGTCAAATTGTCTACTTTCAGGGGATTGAATTTCTCAATTTTTAAATTGGGTTACTATGATTTAAACCAGTAGACGTTCTGCTTGCTCTACAAGACTATACACATCTTAAGTTTATACTTATTTTTTTGTTGAAATTCTAGTTTTTGAAGGTAGTGACTGATGAGTTGTGGTTTTCAGTTAATAATCTCATAAAAATCACTACCTAAAGCCCAAAGGAAAAACCTCAACTTTACATATGGCTCAATGTTCATTTTACAAATGGAGTAGAAAAATATCTAGAATATTTATTATATTAGCTATATACATATATCTCTGTAGCTATTCTAATTCTTTCCATTAACTACAGTCATTTGGAGAAAAATTAGCTGTTTTAATCAACTATGATATGGGAGATAAACAGTAGTCCTCCCTTATCTGACGTTTTTCTTTCTGCCACTTTAGTTACCCATGGTAAAGTACAATAAAGTATTGGGGTGTGTGTGTGGGGTGGGGGGGAACACATTCACCTAACTTTTATTACACTATGTTGTTATAATTGTTCTATTTTGTTATTACTGTTGTTAATCTCTTGCTGTACATGGTTTATAAATTAAGCTTTATAATAGGTATGTATGTATAGGAAAAAAAAAAAACACTGTATACACTATATAGAGTTTGGTACAAATCTACAGTTTTAGGCATCCACCAGAGGTCTTAAAGCATATCCTTTACAGATAAAGGAGTTTACTGTAGTTAGTAAACTAAACAAAACAACTAAAAACCTTGACCATAGTTAAAATTACCCAGTTAATTATTGATTCAATTCAAACATTTTAAATGTTAGCTTTTGTCTTCTTATTATGGTAGGATCTGTGCCTGCAAAGAGCTTATAATACATACTCATGGCTATCAAAGTAATCTGAGCCTGGCAATGCATAGAAGAGTCTAGAAATGAACTGCAAAGATATATATATATATATATATATATATATATATATATATATATATATAAAGTCATATTGGCATAAAACAAGCAGAAAACACTGTGATGGATAAAGAGAATGAGAGCAGACTGATGTAAAACCATTTATTGAGAATTGACATGTGCTGGCTGTATTAATGATCAGAACACGAGTTGCCTGAAAGTCTTCAGAATTTGGCATGCTTATGCAGAGGGGTAAAAGGGAAATTTTAATTAGGAGGACACTACAGCTTAGAATATGAAAATGCTAATAGTGAGATCATTCAGTAACAGATATGAAACTATTCCAAAATGCAGAATATTTGTCTGAGAGCTACATTATAATGCATAAATGTGAAGGCAAAATAAGAAATGAAGGAATCTTCCAAGACCTTTTTTTTTTAATGCTTTGGCACTCTCTGGGCATTGTAATCTTAACTTCATGAGAGATTTATAGACATTCAGTTCAAACTTCCATTGTTTTGGATGGAGAAAAATATATCAAGGGATGTATCATGGTAAAGTCATAATTTGATTTAAATATATCAAGTTTCTACAATGACAACATATAATTAACATATTTATATATGTAAAACACTTGTGGGTTCATGTCTGAATTCTAAGTAAGGGAATTGTAATTATCCTGAGGTACAGAGGCAATGCAGGTAAGGTGGAAACGAGGTACTGCAACTTCAACCTGAATTCTCTCTTGATTTTCCCGGAACGTCTTAGGGCTGAGATGGCTGGTTGGGCTAATGCTCATTGTGGTACATTTACTGACCTTTATTAGGAAGATTCTCTTTGATTAGGCACTTGCCCAAAGTGCAGTGTGGAGTTATAATGACAGTCAAGAAATGGCTACTTCAAAGTGCAGCTCTAACGCGAGAGCATTGTTTCTGCTCATTTTTCACTAAAAATCTGCCATTATCTTCATCAGTTTGCACCCCTTCAGTTTCAAAGGGAGAGTGTTGAAAGCTCTTGTGATGAGAAGAACTTCTTCTTACTTGAACATCTGATTGGCAAATGAACCCACGTTTGGCCATTACTTAAAATATTATCTTTAATATCATTAAATATCCTCCCACAAAGGCTGCTATGGAGTGGTTCCAAAATTTAACTAGTTGATTTATGACCAAGATTGTGAGGGTAACATGTACAAGCAAATTTAGTATGGTAAGAACCAGCAAAAAGACTATAAATGGAACCTAATTATTCTTTTATTAATCAGTGTTTGTAAAACGCATTAGTCATTTTGTGACATACAATGTAAGTCAAAATTTGGCATGTTATTTCCCAGAGGTCAATACACTGTTGGCAGTTGACAACGTAACAAAAAAAAATAGACATTTAGCAAAACATGAATTTTGATGCCTTTCTGAAGAGGAAATTAACAAGTTGTATTACATTTTTATATTTATGTGAGTAGACTAGCTACTTCTTTAAGGAAAACCTCATCTCCTTGTATGCACTTACACCTTTTTATAAGAAGTTTTAGAGTTCTGTGTAGTATCTTTACAAATTAACCAAGTGGCTCTTCTCAAATGCCCTTTTTGCAAAAGAAAACAATGAACATACAGAAGCTAAATTTCTTTCAAGTGCATGAAAAAGATAACTGTTATTAGTTTAACAAGAATTTTTTAAAATGAGTATTTTATAAATACAAATCTCCAGTGAATTTTTGAATAGTAAATTATGAGGTTCCCTTGACCCTTTCTCTGCCTGAATTTTGAAAAATCTTTATGTTGTAGAAATAAAGAGGATAAATTTAAAAATTTACAACTGTAATTATGTTGGCTTTGAAATAGACAATTACTTCAAACAATCACTTGGTTCAAATAATGTTGCTGATGATAATATGGTTTTTGTGATCTGCAGTCATTTTAGGCTTATTCTTTAAATTTTTTTTAAAATTATAACTATAGAAAATAATCCATGACAAGAAGATACTCATAATGAGAAAAACATAATAGAATACTGAACAGGGAATCACAAAGTAGGAGTTCTTCCCTCTAACACCCACTTATTTGGATGACATTAACCTCACAAAACATGTTCTTCATCTATAAAAGGAATATGTAAAAACTCCCAACTTATGACATGTTGAAAATGCAATTATTAAATCTGCAAATATCTAGTGAAAAATAAATTGCTATACAAATGCGTAAATGTTACTATCATCCTCATTGTAAATTTCAACTGATGACTTTCTGAACAAAACACTAAAATAACCAGTTGATTAAGCAAAGATGAGTTTGTTACTTCCTGCAATAATGGAAACATATTGACAGTAGCAGTAGTTAATGTCTCTGAAAGAAATACTAAAGGTAGATCATTGTAAGAATTAGACTTTGACTTAGTGTGGGTTTTTTACTGCAAGAATTCAAAATTCATGACATAATAACTGAGAATTGGTGGCCAAGATGAGAGGGTTTTGAAGGAAACTTGATGAGAAGTTATTTGGTAAGAGAATAGTTTGCCTGATTATGTGATTCAATGTGCCAAGAAGGCAAGCCAATAAAGCAATCTATTTATTAAAGTAGATTTTCAGGCAGTTTCTGAAACAAACAATTATGTTATTGCAATATTATCTTTCTGTATAAGAATTTTCTGGAAAAGTAAAATAATGCTAATATAGATGATCTTAGTCTTTTATTCTATTAACTATATATTTGTAGGCAGTTTGTCATTATGATCATATTATCACCATGTTATCAAGTGTGAGCTATGTGTGGCATTCTCCTATTTGGTGCTGTACATAACAAATTTTATTTAATTTTAGCACGTAGCCTATGATGATCACTCTTTTATATATACAGGTGAGCTTATGACCTTTGATTAATGTCACAGATCTTGCTTTTCAAAACAAGACAACCACACACCAATAAAATGGAAAAGAAAGTAAATACTTGATAAGGCACTAACTTCTAAAACATGCATAATCTTTCCCATAAGCTTATTTGGGTTAAAATTTCACATGTATATTCACTATAGCCTCAGAATGCTAGAGGTACAGACTAAATTGCTACTGCCAGCAACATTAATGTGATTGTAAAACAGTTTAAATTTTTTTACTCTTACTTAAGATCTTAGAAGATAAAGGCACAATTTTAAAATTGACTTGTAATTTCTATTATGACTATCATGAAAAATGAAGAAAAAAGCCGCAAAGAAATATAAATTAGTTGTTCTTTCACCCATAAATCAATATATTTAATTATTTCAAGGAAGCAGGTTATATAACTACAAGAAGACTTCGTTCATATTGGGAATGTAAAAGTCTTCATCAGACTTGGAAATAGGACTAAAATCTTAGACTTGGTCAAGCTCTGAATCGACACATATCCCAATGACTGCTTCATCCTCTAATCCAAATATCCTTTATTTTTCAAATTTCAAGGGTTAAAATTATCACTACAAAGGGAAAAATACATGAGTAGTATAAAGATCAAGAATAAACGTGGTTTATATTTGTAAAAGATTATTATTTAACAAGGAAATATTTATGTCATAAATTCACGAGTTTATAATTTTATTTATGGCAAATGTATGCAAATGATTAACTTAGAAAACATCTATAAAATGTTGTCTAACTCATTGGTTTGACCTTGACTTGTATTCGTTTCAAAAAAAAGTTCTATGTAACTAAAAAATAAACATGTTGATTATAGAATGCTGGAAGTGTTTACTGTACTAATCATTTCTTATATTTAGGTAAGCTTATTTTAGGACAGAATTACCTGAGTAAGATGATAATTACATATCAACCGATTTTGAGAAAATTCATGAACTATAAAGGGACCATATAAAATACAAAATAGTAAAAAAAAAACAAAAACAAAAAAAAAAAAAACCTGAGTCTGTTGCTGAATTTTCACATCAAGTAGAATAAGAGCAATTTTAATTTTCTATATTTAGAGGCACACTTGGAGAGAAAATAAAAAACCAATTAGGAACATCACCAACGTTATAAAAATTCATTCCTCATCTGTTCTTTATGCAAAACTAAGAGATGCTCTCTTTGGTAATATAAAATTATAAACTATTCCTGAATTCAGAAAATAAAACATTTAAAATTTATATATTTTACTAATTTTAACATTCTTCAAATATAATTTTTTATTGTAACAGAATAGGTAATTACTAAAAATTGTTTATTATATGTCTGTGATATGAAAAAGCTATGTATTTTTTTGTGCCAGGAAGAGAGACCTATAGTGAAATTCTACTTTGGAATATCAGAACAGGTTTAAGGAAATCATTTGATAAACGCAGTCATATAAAATATTACAAAAATACAAATGATAAATTTGGTTTTGAAAAACATGAAAATATGATTCATTCTGGTTTCTCGTTTTTGTATGTGAACTGTGTTTCTATCTTTATGAAAGAGAGAATAAATTAACCCTATTTAAGTGTTTAAAAAGTATACATACTTCTTGCATTAATTTTTGCATAATGTGATCAAATATTTTTAAATTCACCATCAAGAATATAAATATACCATTTGCCTTATAAAGAATCTTGTCATATAATTTATTTTTATAATATATTTTCTCTATAAATTAACTAATATGTTTCATTTATATAAATATTATAAAGGATAAAGCAATAATGAAGCCGTGTTTTTAAATTTGGGGACCCTTACACACTGGCATAAAAAAGGTAATAATGGGACCAATAAACTATTTGAAAATAAACAAAGACCTCATGAAATCTATGAATTTACAGGTACATAATAGAATGAAAAGTATAGGCTGGGCATGGTGGGTGGCTCACGCCTGTAATCCTAGCTTTTTGGGAGGCCGAGGCAGGTGGATTGCCTGAGCTCAGGAGTTTGACACCAGCCTGGAAACACAGTGAAACCCCCTCTCTACAAAAATTCATAAAAATTAGCCAAACGTGGTGAAGCACACCTGTAGATCCAGCTACTCAGGAGGCTGAGACAGGAGAATCACTTGAACCTGGATGGCAGAGGTTCCAGTGAGCCCAAATGGTGCCACTGCACACCAAACTGGGTGGCAGAGCAAGACTCTGTCTCAAAAAAAAATAAATAAATAAAATAAAAATAAAAGTAAAAAAATAAATATACGTAGATATATATTAAAAACATATATATTTCTTTTTAACTTTTAAATATGTTTCAATATATCTAAGGAACCTGTGAGGTGGGAATTATGGGAGCTACAATTCAAGATGAGATTTGGTGGGGACACAGCCAAACCGTATCATGCCTTTTGTTCTCAAAGAAAATTACATTATAGCGTCTAAACATTATAGTGTTATCTTTACCCCGACAATTTTAAATATTTTGACTAACTTGTTTTTGAATCTCTTTAGTCATTTTAAATTTTATAATAAAACTTTCAAAGATTCTTATCATGAGAAGCTGAAAAATTCACCTGTCTTATTTTCACTTGTTTTTCCTCTTGCTGTAGACCCTTTCATTTTAGTTTCTAACTTGTGAAAATAATTTCTATTTGGCTTTCAGAATCTTTACAGCTTTTAGACAGCGAACACATTCAGTGTCTTGTTTCTTTACAACAACAAAACTCTGACTCAACATTTGACTAATCACAACTTACTTAGCTTTTAATCTGTCAAATGTTTTAACTGGCAAGTTGACTTATTTTACTCTCTTCCAGGTACTTTGTTTTTATAGAGGTACCATCACAATCAATCTAAATTTAACCTATTACAAGCCTGTGGGATTTTGGTTATAAGGGCACAGTTTGGGCTACCTTCTAAGATCATATAAAGATGCTCATAGCTATATATTGGACATATGTCACTAGCCTTCTAAATAAAGGGAATATATGAAAAAATCAGTTTTCAAGGCTCAAAAGCAAACTGTTTAAAGTCATAATGCTTACTACATAAAAAGTAATAAATTATACATACATAATTCTTAATAAAGTTTCTGTTTTCATGATTGTTATCTATTAGATTTAATAACTAATTGTAGAAAAATTACTTTAAAATTTTTAAAGTAATTGTGTCAGCCCAAATTATATGTTCTTCATATTTTTAAAAGATTTTTATCTTCATGGCTATGACCAATTTTTCATTATGTGGTAATATTAATAGTTAACAGAGCATTTAAATAATCAATATTCAGTGATATATGAAATTGAAACATAAATTCCTCAGCTAACTAGTAGGAGTTTCTATGTGAAAGCTATTCGTAATACTTAAAGGTATTATCAAGCTTGTAATAACAGATTAAAGATACCCAACTTTCATCAATTCATATATAAAATTAATAGATATATAGTAGTGTGTATTCTCTAAAGATAGCTAAATAATATGCTGAAGCACATTCTACTTCAGTGCAATTAACAGTACAGTAACCTCTAGATCAGGAAAGTTTGGTCAATAACTGAGAAGCACTTGAATGGACAGTGATTGATTTTGCTTGTTCTGGCCTATAGAGGAATGATTGATCTAAGCTTTATTTTGTACCAGTCTTTTCTCTATTGCAGGCCTAATGAGGCACATAGGGTGAAGTGAAAATGGAAGCAAGAGACACAGATTGTGTCTGCATGGTGCCAAGAACATGGTGATGAAATAAAAAGTTAGACCCACAGGCTATTTGACATTGAGAACCTATATTTTGAAATTTCCAACAACTTTAAAAATCTTATTATTTATATTTTACATTTCAAGAGTTCAGTTCTCTTCAATTAAACAACCAGCTACTGAGTACCTTCTGTAAGGCAGCAGTTGCAGGAAATGTTTGGAAAGAACACTTTACTTAATATACTTTATGGAAATGTCATTACAATAGAAGATTCTGTTGCCAGAATATATAAAAATACACTTTTGGCTGTCTGTTATAAACAGCATTTGGAAAAATCAATCCTATTGGTAAATACTTGCATTCATGGTTTATTGATGAGGTTAAAAATAAAAGATATTCTGAAAATCATAGAAAATAGATGTAAGGCTCCACTGAGCTCATGTAAGCTCTCAAATGATACCTTATGATTTGAGACTAGACATATTTACAACTAGAAATGTGCATTTAAATAGCTTTGTGAAGATAGTAGTTAAGATGTTCATAGAAGGGGGAGATCCAAGTTGGCTGAAGAAGAATAGCTCGAGAGTGCAGTGCCCAGCAAGAACAGCGCAGAGGGTGAGTGCTCGCCGCATTTCCAAACAAGTTTTCACTACCCACAGACCAGGAGATTCCTGAGCCGAAAAGCTCCATGAGTTTTCAGTGCTGAGGTTTCAGCTAGTGCCACTTCTGCACACAGAAACTCACAGAAGTCTGGGCAGCCATTTTGACTGGTGCCTGGAACACCTGAGAGACAGAGCTGCCCATTTAACTGAAAGGGAGGGGGCTAAGACAGGGAGCCAAGCAATCTGGCTCAGTGGGTACCACCCCCAGAAAACAAGCAATCTGAAATACTCTGGATTGAGAGTTTTGCAGCAAATGCAGCTGGATGCAGGACCATCTAGCTCAGTGTGGAGAAGGGTGTCCTCCACTACCAAAGCAGTCTGCAACTACCAAAGCAGTTCACACAGCAGCTGGGCAGAGCCTGCAGCAGCTCAGCAAGGCCTCTGCTGGCAGACTGTGACTAGACTACTCCAAGCGAGGCAGGGCTTCTATGAAAAAAGGCAGCAGCAAGACAGGAACTTATAAATAAAGCTGACTTTCCTAGGACAGAGCAAGAGGCAGTTATAAGTCAGCAGCAGCAGACTTAAAGGTACCTGCCCAGCAGCTCTGAACAGAACAGCAGAGCTCCCAGCACAGCACTTGAGCTCCTAAAGGGACAGACTGTCTCCTCCAGCAACTCCCCGACACCTGTATACCCAAAGAGACACCTCATAAAGGAGAGCTCAGGTCAACATATGGTGGGTACCCTTCTGGGATGAGGAGACCAGAGAAAGAAACCAGTGGCAACCCTTGCTGTTCTGCAGCCCCCATGGGCAATCCCCAGATGAGCGGGGTCTGGAGTGGACCTCCAGTGGTCCTGCAGCAGAGGGGCCTGTTAGAAAGAAAACTAAGAAGCAGAAACAAATAGCTTCCACATCAACAAAAAGAATGTCCACTCAGAGACCCCAACTGAAAGTCACCAACTACAAAGACCATAGATAGATAAAGCCACTAAGATGGGAAGAAACCAGTGCAAAAAGGATGAAAACACCAAAAACCAGAATGTCTCTCCTCTTCCAATGAATCACAACTCCAACACCAGCTAGGGATCAAAGATGGGTGGAGAATGAATCTGATGAATTGACAGAAACAGGCTTCAGAAGGTGGGTAATAAAAAACTTCTCAGAGCAAAAAGAACATGTGCTAACCCAATGCAAAGAAACTAAGAACTCAGATAAAAGGATAGATGAGATGCTAACTAGAATAAACAGCTTAGAGAAGGCTATAAACGACTTGATGGAGCTGCAAAACACAGCACAAGAACTTCATGAAGCATACACAAGTTTCAATAGCCAAATCGACCGAGCAGAAGAAAGAATATCAGAGACTGAAGACCAACTCAATGAAATAAAATAAAGTAAAATAAAATAAAATGTTAAATATGGGATTTCACATAATCCCATACTTCTGGAAGGCTTTGTTCAGTTCTTTTCCCTCTTTTTTCACTCTCTATGCTTATAAAGAGAAAAGAGTGAAAAGAAAAAAAGAAAGCCTCCCAAAAATATGGGATTATGTGAAAAGACCTAATCTACATTTGATAGGTGTACCTGAATGTAACGGTGAGAATGAATCCAAGCTGGAAAACACTCTTCAGGATATTATCCAGGAGAATTTCCCAACCTAGCAAGCCAGGCCAACATTCAAGTCCAGGAAATACAGAGAACACCACAAAGATATTTCTCAAGAAGAGTAACCCAAGGGTACATAATCATCAGATTCGCAAGGGTTGAAATGAAGGGAAAAATACTAAGGGCAGCCAGAGAGAAAGATCGGGTTACCCACAAAAGGAAGCCCATCAGACTAACAGTGGACCTTTCTGCAGAAACCCTACAAGCCAGAAGAGAGTAGGGGCCAATATTTGACATCCTTAAAGAAAATAACTTTCAACCTAGAATTTCATATCCAGCCAAACAAAGCTTCATAAGTGAAGGAAAAAGAAAATCCTTTATGGACAAGCAATTGCTGAGAGATTTCATCACCACCAGGCCTGCCTTACAAGAGCTCCTGAACGAAGCACTAAACAAGGAAACGAACAACCAGTACCAGCCACTCCAAAAACAAACCAAATGGTAAAGACAATTGATACAATTAAGAAAATGTATCAACTAATGGGTAAAACATCCAGCTACCATCAAAATGGAAGGACCAAATTCACACATAACAATATTAACCTTAAATATAAATGGACTAAATTCCCCAGTCAAAAGACACAGACTGGCAAGTTGGATAAAAAGTCAAAACCCATCGGTGTGCTGTGTACAGGAAACCAATCTCATGTGCAAGGACACACATAGGCTAAAAATAAAGGGATGAAGGAAGATTTATCAAGTAAATGGAAAGCAAAAAAAAAAAAAAAGCAGGAGCTGCAATCCTACTCTCTGATAAAATGGACTTTAAACCAACAAAGATCAAAAGAGACAAAGAAGGGCATTACATAATGGTAAAAGAATCAATGCATCAAGAAAGCTAATAATCCTAAATATATACTCATCCAATACAGGAGCACCCAGATACATAAAGCAAGTTTTTAATGACCTGCAAAGAGACTTAGACTCCCACACAATAACAGTGGGAGACATTAACACTCCACTGTCAATATTAGATCAAAGAGACAGAATATTAACAAGGATATCCAGGACTTGAACTCAGATCTGGACCAATCAGACCTAATAGACATCTACAGAAATTTCCACCCCAAATCCACAGAATATACATTCTTCTCAGCACCACATTGCACCTACTCTAAAACTGACCACATAACTGGAAGTAAATCACTCCTCAGCAAATGCAAAAGAACGAAGTCATAACAAACAGTCTTTCAGACCACAGTGCAACTAAATTAGAACTCAGAATTCAGAAATTAACTCAGAACCGCACAAATTTATGGAAAATAAACTACTGGCTCTTAAATGTCAACTGGATAAACAATGAAATGAAGGCAGAAATAAAGAAGTTCTTCCAAGCTGGCAAGAATGAACAAACAATGTAGCAGAATCTCTGGGACACACTTAAAGCAGTATCTAGAGGGAAATTTATAGCAATAAACGCCCATCAGAGAAGTGAGGCAAGATCTAAAATTGACACCCTATTGTCAAAATTGAAAGAGCTAGAGGAGCAAGATCAAAAAAAACTCAAAAGCTAGCAGAAGACAAGAGATAACTAAGATCAGATCAGAACTGAAAGAGATAGAGACACAAAAAATCCTTCAAAAAAAATAAAAAAATCCAGGAGTGGGTTTTTTGAAAAGGCCAACAAAATAGTAAGACCACTAGCCAGATTAATAAAAAAGAAATGGGAGAAGAATCAAATACATGCAATAAAAAATGATGAAGGAAATATCACCATTGACTCCATAGAAATAAAAATTACAATCAGAGATTACTACAAACTATTCTATGTACCTAAACCAGTAAACCTGGAAGAAATGGATAAATTCCTGGACCCTTGCACCCTCCCAAGCCTAAACCAGGAAGAAGTTGAAACCTTGAACAGACCAATAACAAGGGCTGAAGTTGAGGCAGCAATTAATAGCCTACCAATAAAAAAAAATTCCAAATTCAGATGGGTTCACAGCCAAATTCTACCAGATATACAAACAGGAGCTGGTACCTTTCCTTCTGAAACTATTCCAATTAATCCAAAAAGAGGGAATCTTTTCCAAACCATTTTATGAGATCAACATCATCCTGATACCAAAACCTGGCAGAGACTCAACAAGAAAAGAAAACTTCAGACCAATATCCATGATAAACATAGATGCATAAATCTTTAATAAAATACTAGCAAACTGATTGCAACAGCACATCAAAAAGTTTATCCATCATGATCAAGTAGGCTTCATTCCAGGGATGCAAGTTTGGATCAACATACGCAAGTCTATAAACGTAATCCACCACATAAACAGAACCAAAGACAAAAACCACATGATTATCTCAACAGATGCAGAGAAGGCCTTCGACAAAATTCAACAGTCCTTTATGCTAAAAACTCTGAATAAACTAGGTATTGAAAGAACGTATCTCAAAATAATAAAAGCTATTTATGACAAACATAGAGCCAATATCATACTGAATGGGCAAACACTGGAAGCATTCCCTCTGGAATCTGGCACTAGACAAGCATGTCCACTCTCACCACTCCTATTCAATATAGTATTGGAAGTTTTAGTCAGAGTAATCAGGCAAGAAAAAAAAAAAGATATTCAATTAGGAAAGGAGGAAGTCAAACTGTCTCTATTTGCAGACAACATGATTGTATATTTAGAATACTCCATTGTCTCAGCCCAAAATCTCCTTAAACTGCTCAGCAACTTCAGCAAAGTCTCAGCATACAAAATCAATGTGCAGAAATCACAAGCATTTCTATACACCAGTAACAGACTAACAGAGAGCAAAAGCATGAGCGAACTCCCATTCACAATTGCTACAAAGAGAATAAAATACTTATGAATACAGCTAACAAAGGATGTAAAAGTCCTCTTCAAGAAGAACTACAAACCACTGCTCAAGGAAATAAGAAAGGACACAAACAGATAGAGAAACGTTCCATGCTCATGGTTAGGAAGAATCAATATCGTGAAAATGGCCATACTGCCCAAAGTAATTTACAGATTCAATTCTAGCTCCATCAAGCTACCAATGACCTTCTTCACAGACTGGAAAAAACCACCTTAAACTTTATATGGAACCAAAATAGAGCCCACAAAGCCAAGACAATCCTAAGCAAAAAGAACAAAGCTGGAGGCATCAAGCTACTTGATTTCAAACTATACTACAAAGCTACAGTAATCAAAACAGCATGTTACTGGTACCAAACAAGAAATGGAGACCAACAGAACAGAACAGAGGCCACGGAGGCAATGCCACATATCTACAACTATCTGATCTTTGACAGATCTGACAAAAGCAATGGGGAAAGGATTCCCTGTTTAGTAAATGGTGTTAGGAAAACTGGCTAGCAGTGGACAGAAAGCAGAAACTGGACTCCTTCCTGAAACCTTATACTAAAATTAAATCCAGATGGATTAAAGACGTAACATAAGACTTAACACCATAAAAACCCTAGAAGAAAACCTAGGCAAAACCATTCAGGACATAGGCATAGGCAAGGTCTTCATGAGTAAAACACCAAAAGCATTGGCAACAAAAGTCAAAATAAACAAATGGGACCTAATTAAACTCCAGAGCTTCTGCACAGCAAAAGAAACAATCATGAGCATGATCTGGCAACCAACAGAATGGGAAAAAATTTTTGCAATCTACCCATCTGACAAAGGGCTAATATCCAGAATCTACAAAGAACTAAAACAGATTTACATGAAAAAAAACAAACAAACCCATCCAAAAGTGGGAGATGGATATGAACAGACACTTTTCAAAAGAAGACATATATGAGGCCAACAAACATATGAAAAAAAATGCTCACCATCACTGATTATTAGAAAAAATACAAATCAAAACCACATCGAGATACCCTCTCATGCCAGTTAGAATGGCAATCATTAAAAAATCTGGAGACAATTGATGCTGGAGAGGATGTGGAGAAATAGGAACACTTTTACACTGTTGGTGGGAGTGTAAACTAGTTCAACCATTGCAGAATACAGTGTAGCACTTCCTCAAGGACCTAGAAATAGAAATTCCATTTGACCCAGCAATCCTATTACTGGGTATATACCCAAAGGATTATAAATTATTCTATTATAAAGACACATGCACACATGTTCATAGCGGCACTGTTTACAATAGCAAAGACCTGGAACCAACCCAAATGCCCATCGACAATAGACTGGACAAGGAAAATGTGGCACATAAACACCATGGAAAACTATGCAGCCATAAAAAATAATGAGTTAGTGTCCTTTGTAGGGACATGGGTGAATCTGGAAACCATCATTCTCCACAAACTGACACAGGAACAGAAAATCGAACACCACATGTTCTCGCTCATAGGTGGGTATGGAACAATGAGAACACATGGACACAGGGAGGGGAGCATCATAACCTGGGGCCTGTTGCAGGGGGGCAAAGGAACGACAGCGTTGGGGTTGGAAGGTCAGAAAGGGATAACATAGGGAGAAATGCCAGATGTAGGTGATGGGGAGATGGAGGCAGTGAACCACATTGACATATGTGTACCTATGCAACAATTCTGCATGATCTCCACATGTACCCCAGAACCTAAATTACAATAAAATAATAATAAAAAGATGTGCATAGATGTTTCCTGAAAGAAAAAATATATTAAATATAATTGATCACAGTAAAGAAAGTAACATTTGATATCCCTAATACAACTTGTCTCTGGACTGTAGTTTTATAAACATAAACAACATTATTCTATTCATTCAATTAACATTTATCATGTTCTCACTGACTTCAGCCAATTAATTTCTATTCAGCCTTCAGAATCTAGCTTATATAAAATTTTTTTAAAATACCTTTTTCAAACTTTACAGACTATGTCAGGTTCTTCTTGCTTTACATTCTCATATCTTTTTCTCTCCTTGTGCTTATCTTTACTATAGTAGCAAAGATAATTGTGTAGTTTTTCCACATACATGTATGGAAATAAGTGAGGCTAGAAACCGTATTTTTCTTATATACATCTGTATCTCTAGTACCTGGCTCAGAGTCTTTCACCTAATAACCAAAAATTATAATTCTGTTGAATTAGGGAGTAAGTCTATCTGTCTGGTATAATTTTAGGTGCCAGAGCTACACAGTAAAATAAGGCATGGGGACTGCCCCCAGGAAGTCAAAGTATGGGAGGAGTCAAGAAAATAAACAGTTAAGGGAAAATGCCAGGAGCACTATGGTGGAGAAGGGAAATGTTGCCTGTGATTTTGAAGGGAAAGTCTGAGTGGGCAAAATCAAACTCCATGAAAAGGACAGAGATTAGGAACTCTTGGCTGAGAAGACACTTTGCATAGGATTGGGCACATGAAACTTTTTTTTTTAATTGCATTTTAGGTTTTGGGGTACATGTGATAAACATGCAAGATTGTTGCATAGGTACACACATGGCAGTGTGCTTTGCTGCCTTCCGTCCCCTCACCTGTATCTGTCATTTCTCCCCATGCTATCTCTTCCCACCTCCCCACCCCCACCCCTCCCCCACTTCCCCCCAACAGACCCCAGTGTGTAGTGCTCCCCTCCCTGTGTCCATGTGTTCTCATTGTTCAACACCCGCCTATGAGTGAGAATATACGGTGTTTGATTTTCTGCTCTTGTGTCAGTTTGCTGAGAATGATGGTTTCCAGGTTCATCCATGTCCCTACAAAGGACGTGAACTCATCGTTTTTGATGGCTGCGTAATATTCCATGGTGTATATGTACCACATTTTCCCTATCCAGTCTATCATCTTTGGGCATTTGGGTTGGTTCCAGGTCTTTGCTATTGTAAACAGTGCTGCAATGAACATTCGTGTGCACGTGTCCTTGTAGTAGAATGATTTATAATCCTTTGGATATATACCCAGTAATGGGATTGCTGGGTCAAATGGGATTTCTATTTTTAGGTCCTTGAGGAATCGCCACACTGTCTTCCACAATGGTTGAACTAATCTACATTCCCACCAACAGTGTAAAAGTGTTCCTATTTCTCCACATCCTCTCCAGCATCTGTTGTTTCCCGATTTTTTAATGATCGCCATTCTTACTGGTGTGAGATGGTATCTCAATGTGGTTTTGATTTGCATTTCTCTGATGACTAGTGATGATGAGCATTTTTTCATATGTTTGTTGGCCTCCCGTATGTCTTCTTTTGTAAAGTATCTGTTCATATCCTTCGCCCATTTTTGAATGGGCTTGTTTGTTTTTTTCTTGTAGATCTGCTTTAGTTCTTTGTAAATTCTGGATATCAGCCCCTTGTCAGATGGGTAGGCTGCAAAAATTTTTTCCCATTCTGTTGGTTGCCGATTCACTCTACTGACTGTTTCTTTTGCCGTGCAGAAGCTGTGGAGTTTGATTAGGTCCCATTTGTCTATTTTGGAGGAAATCAAATTGTCTCTATTTGCAGATGACATGATTGTATATCTGGAAGACCCCATCATCTCAGCCCAAAGTCTCCTGAAACTGATAAACAACTTCAGCAAAGTCTCAGGATACAAAATCAACGTGCAAAAATCACAAGCATTCCTATACACCAGTAATAGACTTCAAGAGAGCCAAATCAAGAATGAACTGCCATTCACAATTGCTACAAAGAGAATAAAGTACCTAGGAATACAACTAACGAGGAACGTAAAGGACCTCTTCAAGGAGAACTACAAGCCATTGCTCAACGAAATAAGAGAGGCCACAAACAGATGGAGAAACATTCCATGTTCATGGTTAGGAAGAATCAACATCGTGAAAATGGCCATACTGCCCAAAGTAATTTACAGATTCAACGCTATTCCCATCAAGCTACCAATGACCTTCTTCACAGAACTGGAAAAAAACACCTTAAACTTCATATGGAACCAAAAGAGAGCCCGCATAGCCAAGTCAATTCTAAGCAAAAAGAACAAAGCGGGAGGCATCACACTACCGGACTTCAAACTATACTACAAGGCTACAGTAATCAAAACACCATGGTACTGGTACCAAAACAGAGATATAGACCAATGGAACAGAACAGAGGCCTCAGAGGAAATACAATATACCCACAACCATCTGATCTTCGACAAACCTGACAAAAACAAGCAATGGGGAAAGGACTCCCTGTTTAATAAATGGTGTTGGGAAAACTGGCTAGCCATGTGCAGAAAGCAGAAACAGGACCCCTTCCTGACACCTTACACCAAAATTAACTCCAGATGGATTAAAGACTTAAACATCAGACCTAATACCATAAAAACCTTAGAAGAAAATCTAGGCAAAACCATTCAGGACATAGGTGTAGGCAAGGACTTCATGACCAAAACGCCAAAAGCAACGGCAACAAAAGCCAAAATAGACAAATGAAACTTCTATCAGTTGATTCCTCTGGGAAATGGACACTGAGAGGGAGAGTGCCAGAGGTTCATTGAGGAGTTAGATCTTTGAAAAGGAAGAGAAGGATGCAGGATCAGGGAAGGGAATGAAACTGCAGAACAAGCCTGAAAAATCCTCTCCTCGGCCAACATGGAGTCCAGGAGGAAAGATTCTCAGTTAGAGGGTCCTGCACTGGGTAAAACTGGTCTGGTTTTGTACCATCATTTTACTTACCTGTGGGCCAGAGCCACCCTGAAAACGCGTGACCTCAGCTCAAAAGCTGAGAGAGACCTGAAGGAGATAACAGCTGGTTACCATAGGCTAGCTACACTCCTCACAGGTGAGCAGTGAATCCTCCCTTGAAGGAATTCTCTGTCTGCCATAAGCCTGAATAGAATGTTCATCAACTTTTCTTTATTCCATACACAAGCAGGGTCTGCTTATTAGGACAGAGCAAAGAATCACCCTGGGGACCTGAACAGAGTCAGAACTGGAGAAAGGCCTTGTCTGACTCTCTGGGGGAATTTAAATCTTATACCATAGGAAATGAAGGCTGTGGTTTTAAGTAAGGATGTATAAGGAGCAAATTTGCATTCTAAATGTCTTCTCCAGCATTCAAATGCAGTCTGAATGGAGCTATTGGTGAGGTGCTGTTATATTAATCCAATGAAACATGAACAGAAAGAATGGCATAGGAATAGAGAGCAGGAGTTCATTAGAGCCACTACAGGAAGGCCAGCTCTTCAGGATGCAATCACTGATTAGGTTTGAGTAGTATGTAAAAGCAAGAAGTCTGGGACATCCCCTAATTTTCTATGACAAATAATATTTTTATACGTTCTGAGAATAAGCTTTACAGGAAATAATAAAATGAAGCTCACTGAACTCTTCTACCACTCAAAACATAAAGCTGTCCAATTATTGCAGCCAGATCCTTGATCATCTCCTTATAATCTACTTCCAATGGCACTGCGTCTCACATTGGTGTTAAGTGTTAAAGAAATACCAACAATTAAATGTGACTTGGATCATGGGAGGAGTCACAGGGTCTCAGTCTTAGAAGTAAGCATCAAGCAGGCAGGAAGCATAATCAAATGCAGATCATATAATATTAAAAACAATACCACAAAAGAAAACAAACAAAAAATACCACCCACATAAAATGAAGTGCCAAATGTAACATTCACCGGCACAAAACTAGAAACCAAAATAAAATTCCAATAATTAACAATGGGTTGTGTTGTTAAACTAAATATTTAATGATAACTTTATATACAGATTACACAGCTAAATTAAATATGCATACAAGGTCATTTACTACCTGATCTTAGAATCTTAATCCAGGATTATTCCCAAACAAAACAAGAATATTCACACCTCTGACTTTATTCAGACACTGTGAGGCTCTCTTCTCTCTGTCCTCGGATTTATTCAACAATGTTCAGTCTAAATTTTGTCCCATAAAATAAATAAATTATTCATCTCTACCCCTGTGGACATTTACAGAAATTTACAGAAACATTTATTTATAGAAATAGATATGGATGTAAATACGAATATAATATGGATAGAGATACATATATATATAGATGTTTTAATTTAAAATCATATAAAAATTGACTATTGTGTCTTCTGGATCTAATAACATGTTTGAGAAATAATGGTTACTGAATAATTTCAATTAATATGAATACACTGGAGAGTATCATTTGTTCATAGTAAATAGTACAAAAGGGTGTGAATAAATTATAATGTAGAGATAGAAGGAAAAAATAAATAAAGATAAAAGTAGAAGATTTTAAGTTTTTATTACAGAGTTTGGACATTCCTTGACCTCATTTAACATGTTTGAAAAACTACTAACCCCTAAGGTACAATGAAAATAAAGCCTTCTTCAAAAGTCTTTCTGGAATCCTGATCAGTTTGAAATAATTTATCCTTCTTTGAATTCTCATATACTTTAAAAATGATCTTCCTCGATTATTCTATCTTACTTTCCATTGTGACAAGGTTTGAATCTGTGTCCTCACCCAAATCTGATGTTGAATTGTAATTCCCAATATTGGAGGTAGGGCCTATTAGGAGGTGATTGGATCATGGGAATGGTTTCTCAGAAATGGCTTGGTACTGTCCTCATGATACTGAGTAAGTTCTCATGAGATCTGGTCCCTTAAAAGTATGTGGCACCTCCCTTTTCCCTCTCTGTTGCTTCTGCTTTCACCATGTGAAGTGCCTACTCCTCCGCTTTGCCTTTAACCGTGAGTAAAAGCTCCTTGAGGCCTTCCCAGAAGCCAAGCAATGTTGGTGTCATGCTTGTATAGCCTGCAGAACCATAAGCCAATTAAACCTCTTTTAATATGTTAAAGAAAGCAAAATTTACCCACAACCTTTACAAATCATCGGACAGAATGGAAGTGTGTAAGCTTAAGTACTCAGCACTAAAGCATAATATATTACATATGCAATATATTCATATTTATATAGATAATAATACAGTTTTGTAATTTATCATTGTGTTTCCTTTATCTTGCTATGTAAGTTACTTGGTTTCTGAATGATTTATTCTATTTTTATTAAATATTTATTAAACCTCAAATTTGTGTGTGTGTGTTATACAGTCTCAGGTATTTCTTCACAGCAATATAAGAACAGACTAATACACATTGCTGTACATTTATATTAGCTTGGTATAAAAGTAATTGTGGTTTTCGCCATTACTTTTAATATTTATATATGCATATGTATACTTAACTAACAGTAGTCTCCTTTTCATTAAATAAGAACATAATTTTTTTCTTATAGAATGCATTATCTTGTTTGCAACAGCACCTAGTATAACAAAATGCTCTAAGAAATCAATCAATATATAAGGGTTTCGTATGTGTACTAATGAAAGGTAATTTTCTCTATTGGAGAATTTTCAAATATGTAATGATATTTAAACCAGGGTTTTCCAACTGCAGTGCTATTGACATTTTGGGCAGTTCTGAAGATCTTGTGGTGCATTTGAACATTGCTATAGACTGCCTGTGCATCACAGGATGCTTAGCAGCACCTCTGGCCTCTAGCCACTAAATGACAGTAGCTTCCAGCTCTCTGTAATTACCATAAATGTCTTCAGACACGGAGAAATGTCCCCTGGAGCAGGAGTACGTAGGAGTGATGGTTGAGAATTACTGATCTAAAAGATGAAACTACAGTTGTATAATTGCTTTGAATTTACATAGGCAATAATCACTCATTAACCCTTGCATCATGCAGGGGATATTGCCTTAAATATTAAATGTAGGTAATGTGGGGGCTGTGATTCTGCCAATGCATATTTACCTGAGAAAATGTGAAGGAGACAGAAACTTGGAATCTGTAAAGCATTGCCTCTGTACACTCTTTTCATTCTAAATCTTTTTGAAAGTGATACAAATTGACATTATTTTCAGGATCAAATGAATAACTTTGTTGCTGAATTTTTTAATATGTTAAAGAAAGCAAAATTTATCCACAACCTTTACAAATCATCAGACAGAATGGAAGTGTGTAAGCTTAAGTACTCAGCACTGAAGCATAATATATTACATAAGCAATATATTCATATTTATATAGATAGCAATACGGTTTTGTGATTTAGCATTTTGTTTCCTTTATCTTGCTATATAAGTTACTTGGTTTTTGAATGATTTATTCTATTTTTATCACATATTTATTAAGCTTCAAGTGTGTGTGTGTGTGTGTGTGTGTGTGTGTGTGTGTTTCCAGAAGTTTATTACCAGCATACAACTGAAAAGACATGGTCATAGCCCTCAGAGAACTTATATACAGCAGGAATAAGCTACTCTACAAAAATAATAACACAATGTACTTAGTTCTATAATGCATATGAAATACTGTACAACACACAAAAAAGATGCTCTTAGCTCAGACTTGATGGCAGTGCAGGAGCCAGCTAATGGTCTTTCAGCAGAAAAGTGACACAGTTATGAATGTATTGTAGATAAAGCCTCAAGACTGGAGGCAAGGAAACCACTTCAAATCTTTTGCAGTAAGTCAAGGTATGTTAAGGGCTGAAATAGTCCTGTGGTAGAACGCTGGAGAAGTAAAGACAGAATAAACTTGAGAAATATGTAGAGACAAATATTAGAATTTCATGAGTGACATGATATGACGTTTTGGAGACAGAAAGGATTTAGATTGTCTTCCCATATTCTGGCTTTAGGTGACTGGGCAGTTAGGTGTGCTACTAATTGAGATAAGAAGAACAAAAGAAGCAAAGTTTTAGGAAAATATTGTAATAATAGATGATGAGTTTCCTTAATTTCCACTGGCAACCATGCACGTGACTGAGGCATTTTTGCTGATATGAGTGTAGGAGCAACAGAGATAAATATTAAGTTTGATTAAAGATTTTGGTTGTAGTTTTGTCTAATGGGTGCAATATAAGGGATGGAGGGGGAGGTGAGAAAGTGGGGCAGGTGATTAATTGAGGGTCTTTGGTTGTCTAGAAAAACAAAATAAGGCTGGGCGCGGTGGCTCACACCTGTAATTTCAGCACTTTGGGAGGCCGAGGCAGGCAGATCACGAGGTCAAGAGATGGAGACCATCCTGGCCAACATGGTGAAACCTCATCTCTACTAAAAATAGAAAAAAAAAAAAAAATAGCTGGGCATGGTGGCGCATGCCTGTAGTCCCAGCTACTTGGGAGGCTGAGGCAGGAGAATTGCTTGAACCTGGGAGGTGGAAATTGCAGTGAGCTGAGGTCACGCCACTGTACTCCAGCCTGGCACCTGGTGACAGAGTGAGACTCTGTCTCAAAAAAAAAAAAAAAAGAAAAAGAAAAAGAAGAAAAGAAAAATAAGAATGCCCCTCTTAAGCCATAAGAAGATAGGATTTCTAAAATGTTATAGAATGGAAATTCTGTATGTTATATTACAAGAAGTCTGGGAAGAAACGCAGTTTGTTTTCAAAAAATGAGGAACTGCAATCTAAGATTTCTAATTTGTAAGAATCCAAGAAAATAACAAGATTTAGGTTATCACCATGAGTTTGGTAACACATGGAGTTGAGATAGTCTACTAGAAAATGGCATTCGCATAAAACATGCACAGGAAACTGGAGGTAACCCGGGGCTATGACAAGACTTACAGTAGAGAAGCAATACCTAATGGTAACTTTTTTGAACCACTGAAGAAGTATAGAAAAATCAAATCAACAGGACTTTGAAAGAAGATGATATTTACATTGCGTTCATCCCTTCACTAAAGGAAGAGTGATGATTTAGAACTTGAACTCAGCACTGAGGTAACAGTCAAGGACTTGTTTGAGGGAAGATCCTTCATTTGAAAGAATTGCAAACTTCTAAAGGGCTAAAACAAAATTAGTGGGAAGAATCAAAGTTGAAGCAATACTTGCTCACTCATATGAAAAACACCGATTTCACTATTTTACATTCACTTTAATGCTTTTTGGAAACTTCTACATAAAAGAGTATATGTCAAAATTCTCTTTAAAATAAGACCAAAACATGAGAAACACCATAAGATTTCATTTTTCCTAATTTTTTAAAGCAAAATTAGAAAAAAAAAAGTCATAAACACTAGAGAAGAATGTCAAAGTTTTATGGTGCAGTTTTCTTATAAAGTATTTAAGTTGCCTAAGGCTTATATAAAGATAATCAAAACTTGATTCAAGTATGTTACTCTGCATAATAGTGCTGGGATGCTTCTCTAATAATAAGCTTGCTTTAAGATCCTTGGGATCAATACGTAGTTGAAATGTTGGGGATATTTCAATGCACGATAATCAAAAGAAAGACACTGACTAGAAGAAGCATTAAAGAAATTAATTGAATGTATGCAGAAAAAGTAACTGAGAAGAGATTATAGCCAACTTTATAGCTAAATAACATAGTGAATTTGTGTCTATAAAGTCTTTCAACAACAAAAATGATTGTTGGTTTGCTAAAGCTAGCAGTTAGTATGACTGCAAAAGCATAATTCAGTGGGACAGAAGGGCATATTTTTGCATTAATCTTATATAGGGCATATGGTCCTGGCATATTTCTCAAAATCCTGAAATACCACTAAAAATTCAATTGCTGCGTACTTATTTTATTCATCCAAAGAGCCCATGAAATAGAGCCAGTAGCATTCCCATAGGACAATTTGAGAAACCAAGTCACTGGGTTCTGTGGTTTTTCCAGGGTTACACAATTAAAAGCACCAAGATCAAAGGCAAGTTTCATTCTTTCCAGTAGAGCCCAAAACAATAAACACCTTTCCTAATGCTTAGTTGAATAGTGCTTTTTAGTTTTAATTTGCAAAATCAATTTTTTTATTCTTTTAAAATGTGTATTAACACTATGAAGTGACAAGTAATATTAGTGAGGCTCACCCACTACATTTACAAGTGGAAGACCATGTAGATTAAGAAAACGAGAATATATTTCACTATAAAAATATCTAATCCCTGGGCAATTTTAGATGCTTTATCCACAAAAAGTAGGTATAGCTTATGGGATGATTCAGATCAGGCCTTCATAATTATTTAAGTATTTAGTTGTAAGGAAAAGATTCTACCCTTAAAATATTTTCGAGGCTTTTTTCACATTCGTCTTTCATTCAACAAATATTTTTGAGCACCTAATATGTGTCTGATAGTAATCAAAGAATTGAAGAAAAAAGACAAACTTCCCTTAAATTAATTTGCACTAGGGTGAGAGAATACAAAAAAATAAACAGCATGTGTAAGTAAAATATACATTATATGCAAGCTGGTGATAATTAGAATGGAATAAAGTAAAGGAAAAAGAATAAGAAACTTTGGGAGAAGATGCTGCAATTTTAAGTAAGGGTGAAACTTAATGGGAATGAGATGTTTATGTGAAGACCTAAAGAAGCAAAATGAGTTATACCACACGTGGGCAAAGAAGTACCTAGGTGAGCAAACAACAAACACAAAAGTCCTGAGGGTGGGGTGTGCCTGGTATGTCCTGGGAGAAAGGAGGAGAGGATGGTCGAGAATTAGGAGGTGAGACTGAGAGTTAGGAATGAGGGACAGCTGGCCACATCATCCAGTGACTTACAGCCCATTTTAGTGAATGTGGATTTGACTCTAAGTGAGATAAGACGTCATCTGATGGTGTAGGGCTGAAGTAACATTACCTGACTCATTTTAGCAGGCTTACCTTCTTCAAAATAGACTCAAAGGGTAAGAGCAAAACCAGGGGAATAGCTAGACTGCCTCAATAATCTAAAGAAGTCATGCTGAAGTTTTGGATTCTAGTGGTTACATTGGAGATGAAGTCAGTGTCTAAATGCTGCATAACTTTTGAAGATAGAACTGTCAAGAGCAGACACGGGATTACATGAAGATTTTGAGAGAATGATAGGAGTCAAAATTGACTCCAAGTTTTTTGGCCAAAGAATTGAAAGAATGATCATTAAATGAGGTAAAGATAAAGGGTTGTTACTTAGGCTCTGAATGCTTCTTACCTACAGTAATATTTTGGCCAAACTGGCTTTTTGTTTCTTGACATTTGTTTTTCTTGTTTGTTGGTTTAGCTCCAATTTATTTTAAGCCATCACATGCATTATGTCATAGGAATAATAAATGTCTTCACTCTTATCACATTTCTTCAGTATGATCACATAATAAATGAATAATGATATTTTAACTTGTATTTGCTTCTGCAGTTGAACAGATTATTAATTTTAGGATCACCAGAGAAGCAGCTCCTTTCCACCAACCCTGCCTTTTACCCTTTATTTTAGCCATTGATTTAGCAATATTTAGAGAGGAGTGAAATGTTAACTTGCCAATTTTAAGTTTCCTGAAATATCTAAGGGATAAGATGCCCAGGGAGATACAGATACTTCTTAAATAAGTTACAAACAATATATTTGACTTTTTTTTTCCTTGCATTCCTTAAAGGACAATCATGAGTTTGGAAAATAATGTAATTTTTAATTGGCTCTAGTCATGAACTGGAAGGTAACAAATGACAGAAAGGAAGTTAAATTAGTACCTACACAATTATTGTGTAGCTTAGTCCTTTGATAGAATCATAGAATGAATGTACTTGAACCTCAACTTTCATAATGATTGCCATGTATTTGTTTTGCTTTTTAAAATAAAAAAATGATAATGCATGTAAAAGAACTGAAGACATGAGAAAAATAATGTTAACTTCTAATTCCCATTCCAACAGTCACAGACTTACAAGTGAAAATGGTTTAGATGATTGAAAAAGAGACAGGTAGTACAGCCTATAGCCTCAGGAATGAATCAGTTATACTTTATTCCTCTTCTTTATGCTTCTTTATTTACCTTTCATAAAAGTTCTTCCCATTTCCATTACAAACCATTTCACTAACGTCATTTCTAGACATCTACTGTCAGAACTTTTGCAGCTGCAATTTTTATCACAATAACTGGGTCATAAGCAATCATAAAAATTAAATGTCACAGAATATTCACTACCACTTGTCTCATTATACTTAACAACCATGAACATTTTACTAAGTTTCATATTTTATCTTAGTTATTTTTAACTTGAAAAACTTGTTTCAGATTATTTTAAAAAATTAATAATGTGGAGTGCAGGCAAATTGAATGTACTAAAAATGCTTGTAAGTAACATCTTTGCCTAGCACTGTACTTTTAATGATTGGAGTTAGAATCAAATAGTGTTTTAGTAGAGACAGCAAAGCATACAGCACTGAAATGGAATAATTAAGTGGACTCTTACAATTTTACTAAGCACTGAAACAGAATAATTAAGTGAACTCTTACAATTTTATTAAATCAGAGCAAAAATTTCTGATATGAAAATCAGATAACAAACATGACTTTTCTATTTCAATGACAAATGTAATATTGTAGTTTTCAGGCAAATATAAAATTACATCAATATTGTTACAGGTAGATATTAGAGGAAATGTTCTGAAAATATTAAGAAAATTATATGTTATGCTTGCAACTGACCTACTATTATATTTTTACCAAATATAATGCTAACAGCCAAGTCCTTTATTTCTCAATAGCAGTGGTCCTAAAAATTTTATAAAGTAGCTTCAATAAAATCAGCCAAAAGAGCTATATAAGATTGCTAAAATATTTTTCATTTAGTCCTTTTAGCTGCAACATTTTCCAACAATAATATTAATTTCCTTAAATTTTGCAAATTTCAAAATGTACATCCTTTGCCACAAATTCAAATCAGGGATATTCAGATTAAAAACTTGCAATTATATAACTTGAATGTCATCCCTATGACAAGTTTGAACATGGGATCAAAATTCACCCTAACTTTGGCATCTACTATTGCATCAAAATTTGTTAACAATAGATGTAACATTCAAGAAAAAGTGATCACTATTATTTTATCGTAAGTTTGTAAGTTTTTATAGCAAAAGTAATTTACAGGACATCAAGACACCTTTTCACTGAGACGATATTCCTAACAACCAATCATAGTCCCTTCACAATCTAACTAGAACCCATGTTCTAGATTGAGTAACTATTTGTTACTAAAATGCAAAAGGTATCTTGGTGAAACAATATATTGTTTGTTATCAATGTACACATTTGAACAATTTAGTTGATTTTTTCATTTTTAACTTGTCATCTCAATGAAAATAGATTATTTTTAATAGAAAATTGGGATACAGATTACATGAGAGCCCTGCACAGTAATTAGAACAAATACAGTAGAATTCTTAAGAGGAAAATAAGTAAATATGAAAGGCAAATTCTTATACTTTAAAATTGTATCTAGATCTCACTGTGTCTTTTTCCTACTCTAACATCAGAAGGTAATGCCATCAAACACTTTCTTTACTAATTTTTTGCTTAGTCTAGGTACCCACACACTAATGCCTGAGACAAAAGTTTGTTTTTAGGAGCGGGAATGAGGGATTAGAGGAGTGATCCAGTGAGGGAGGGGACGCCAATGCACTGGTACATTATTGATTTAGCTACCACTGTGGATCAGTTCTCAATACTGCTGGGACCCCTGGAGGAGCCTTGAGAAAAGTATCTCAGAGGTATGCCCCCCAGAGGTGAGAAAGGGAAACATTTAATTGTCACCTTCTCCCCTCATAAAGATTTGTTCCATGGGACATAAACATTTTAGTACTTCCTAGTTATACATGTATGAAAGACATGAGGTTTCTACATAACATGAAGTTGTTACATTATGACATCAGAGAATCACCAGGGCAAGAAGGAAGAGGTGCAGAGTGTGTGCTCAGCATGAGAAACTCTTAGGTTCTACTCAAAACTAGTTTCCAAACCTCTACTGGTAATGAGATGAGGCCAAGAAGAATTGAAGTGCATTGAAAAGGTATTTTATACAGTCTGCCTTGTGTCTCACTTAGATATGTATCTACCTTTATGCTTTCTGTCAACCTTAATCCATCTTATAGTCTCCCTTCAGCATGATCCAAATTCTATGAATTTCATAAAAGACAATTATTGTGACTAATTGTAACCCCTGCTCGTATAGCTCACTCCTAGTCTTTAACTGATATTTCACCATTAACTCTGTCTTCACCATGTGTTCTAGGTGTTTTGAACTCTAATTTCTTATATCATCCTATCAAGTGTTTTTGTCTGGTTAGGTAACAAAATAATAGTCTCTCAGAAATCTAACTCCTCAATTTCCTGCCCCTCTGGGACCATGATTGCTGTAAGCACAGGCCGATAAGAGTTCAGATGAATGGCCAATCTTACATTCACTTCTTGATTTCTAGAGGATTGTTTTTCAGAATATAGCACAACTTATCAGTCATTGGCTCAACGTCTGTGCAATGTCTTGGAAAACAAAACTCCAAATCTTAGTGGTAGTCCCTGAGCTGGTATCTTAGCTAACTAAGACTTAATAAAGTCAATCTATGGCTCGATCAGTGTAGATGTTTCTCAGTGATGAGATAGATGGGAAGACCCAGAGATCCCACAGTCATGTGCATATTGCAGTATCTCCTTTATTACAACTTGAGTTCCTTGTTCCAAAGCAATGTGTGTAGGTGCCATGCTACCTAAGTTAAAATTCTGTATCCCCTCATCTAGTGGTGCTGTCCAATAGCACTTACTACCAATAATGGTGCCTCTGTTGTCATAAGTCTAGTAAGGAACAGAGCATCCTGAGGGCAGCCTTTCTAGGGCTGCTCCCATTACCAACTCTTTTGCCAAAAGCAGAGCCTGGGACAAAGACCTGTAGTTAGTTAGTTTACTTTGGGGACTTGGAATAAGAAAAGGAGGTAAAACCAATATAAGTCGTTCTTACAGCTAAGGTTAATTCATCACATGATGTCACCAAAAGTTTCTGAAATGCCTTAAAAAAAGTACCTTAAAATTATCCACCCAGTGGAAAAACAAGAGAAATAATCTGTGGGCTTCTATCTCCCATTGATAAAGTGCTGCCTCATGGAATATCAACTCTCTCACACTTCTAAGTAGTGCGTGCATGAGGATCAAATGATTCCTGTAGGCTTCCCAGCTGGCCTCCTAAACCTTGCCTTCAGAGAAGATCTGAAGCAGGAAATGTGAGGTGGAGAGAATGTAAATAAGGCAAAGTGCAGTCAGGCTATCTCGTGCAAAGCTTGTCAAAGACTACACAGAACCAGTGTGACGTGGCTGAATACTGAATGAGGTAAGGGCAAGAAGGTATGAGGTTGGCACAAGGGCACTTCAGAAGTTCATTGCTCTTCAGTGGTTAAGATGGATGTGGTGAAAGTGAAGTCTCATTCTGTAGTTACTCTATCAGTATGACTTTGTCTTCCCCCAAGGTGAATCAAATTAGCCTTCAATATAGCCTACATATATCCAGAATTGTATAACTATAACTTAGGAAGGCATTAACTAATATTCTACTTTAAGACAAAAAATAGAATTTAGAAGACATGTCTTTAATACCCAGCAATTCAGAATTGTTTTCTTGCCAATGAAAGGACTTGTTCAACTAAAAGTTAGTAGATGACCATCCTCTAAAAATAAGGTAAACTAAATATGAAAATTTGCTCATCCTCTTTGTAAATACTTACTTTCTATCTTCCTGTAAGTACTCTCAAAGCTAAGAATTGGGGCTTGACAAGTCATGTAAGAGAAATTCATGTTGTTCAATTCTTTTGCATCACTGGTTTGATGAAATAATTGGTTGTTTTTCTTGTTTTCCATTTTACATTAAAATTAGACACATTAAAGGCAATAGTAGAGTCTTTTTATTTTACTGAGTTTTTATCATAATTATTGGGTGATATAAGAAAGCTTTAAACTAGTTAATTGATTTTTGCTAAGAGGCTTATCATTTATTCTGATTTAGTAAAGACATAAGGTAGCTTTATTTCATTTATTAGAAATGGATGTTATTTACTCCTCCATGATGTACGAGGGCATTGAGATTTGGAATAAGGTGTGTGAATTGAATTATCATCACAATATAATTGTCCTCTTCTACACCTCCCTAGGAATCTTATATGCATTTCCTATACTCAGTAAAATTAAAACATTGTAATGTAAAAATGTGCTTTCAAGAATAATCAAAATACTATGATTGAAATGCCTACTATATGCCATGGGCTGGACTGAACTAGATTCTGGGAGACAAATAATGGATATAACTTGGTCATTTGCTCCAATTGTCTAATAGAGAATTTCTATTCACTTTGTAAAACTTACTGTTGTCTTTGCATTATAATTTTATGACATTACAGACATATACTGTTGTTTTCTCTGACACATGTTCAATTTGAGACAAGGAGAGTAGATTTTCTAATTCTTAATAGTAATATTTTCTCCCAGACATATCCAACATACTATGCATCATTTTAACCAACCTACAACCACATTTAAGCAAATACCACATTCTGTGCATATGTCTTTCATCATGCCTTTGAATCAAATGGTTTGATTTTTATCCTTCCTCGTACTAAAGTAGTACAGGTTCTCATGTTTTATAGCAAGACTATCAGTGTCCTCTTTCCTTGCTCCCATCTTCCATGTTTCTTTCTAATGAACACAATGGTCAATAATTTGAGTGACCATACTTCCCGGTTTTCCGAAACACTCCCAGTTTTTCCTGTTGCAATGAATGAAAGCAGTCCCTTTCACTCTCAAAAAAAAATGATCCAATTAGGGGATAATTTGCATGGCCATTCTACCTACAATAATACTGTATTCATCAACTAGGTCATTATTTTCAATGTCTTTCAATGGCTAAGGCAAAACATTTGATATAGAATTCCAAACTTTCTGTAATTTTACCAAAATTTATCTTTTAACATGTTCTGCTTTTTAAACCTACCTAAATCATTTTCCAAGTTTAATAATTTTGATGGTAAACTCAAATGTCTTGTTTTCTTGCCGTTTTTCCTGATTACTTTCTTTTATATTCCCTTTGAGTCACAGCGATACTCTTTCATCATTGACATCCTAATTGGTAACAATCATGTTTTTTATTCTAGAAAAGTTAGCTCTAATAACAGCATTTAGTTACCTTGTATACACCTTGATTTTTATATTTATTATTATTATTATTAATTTGCTTATATCTGAGTGCCTGGAGAACCTCATATGTTCTAATAAGAGACAATATTGAGTAGTGTTTAATAACAGGGACTCTGGAGTCACAATGGCCTATGCTTGAATACTAGTTATTCCAATTCACTCTACCACTGAAGCTATTTATTTCCCTTTATTATACAATATCTCAAAATGCAACAAAGGTAACTTGTTAAATAGAGTCAGGGAACAGAGAGTAGTAGTAGGAACCAAATAATGATAGATAATACTTCAAAAATGCTAACTCCCAACCCCACTTTTCTCCCACCAATACATCTTTGTATACATAAAAACATTGCTTCTCCAAAAGTTGGAAGTAAAATGTAGATTATAAGCTAGGTTTTACATGATTGAATTTACTACATTTGAAGAATGTAGAGTGGGGTTGGGATGAGTAGGCGTAATATTTCCCCAGGACCCAACATTTCGGTTGTTAGTCTAGGACGGTCCTGGGAACTTCTTATCTCTCTTGAGGGAACGTACTCATTTATCCAGGGGTGCTCTTTATTATTCATGTATTAAATGTCTCCTCCACAAAACTTATCTAACTTTTTCATATTCTCTAAATTTAAACCTATTGAATCCGATCACAAGTTTCCCTCTCTTGTCCTTACTTGTAGGCAACTTGCCATCTAGTGTTAAAAAGAAGCATTCACACAAACATTACATTCGGTGTGATAGAAACTATGAGAAAGTAATGCACAAGTGAAATGGAGAATGAGGATTAGAACTTGGGCATCTTTCTCTCAAACCTAGGATAATAGCTAGAAAATGGTATGTATAAATATTTGATGGTAGGATTAACTGACTAAATTAACTATTTCCATAATTAATTTAAATAATATATATTTTACTTTGTATCAGTCATTTGTTATAACAACTCGGCCATTTCGACGATGATGATGAAAGATGGGTTTATGGAGCACTCTACAGCTTATAAGGCAGGATTACTACTTATCCTCCAGTTCATTTGCAGATTCATTTTAGTGCTTTGTTTTTACCAGATTAGATAGGCTAACAGACAACAGTTTCAATAGCACCAAGTTAATGCATAGAGATTAAAAATAACCTTATAATTAAATCTCAAAATAAATATCAAAATACTTCAGGGAATTATTTAAGATTACCCCACTACATGTATATAACTTTACGTAATAAGCCAATTTCACTAACTCACTCTTTATTTCCACCTGCAAAGAAGTTGCATAGCAGTCTGATTTTTTTCTCTGAGGCACAATATACATAGTAATTTTAAGCATCTTCAAATTTCTGTCATGTTGATGACATATTTTGGATTTCTTAACCACTTCTGAATAAAAAGTCACTGGTAATAGGTCAAAAAAAAGTTTCCTTACAAGTAATCAAATGAGCAGCTACAAAATTTAAGAATATAAAATAATCTGAAAGTGACATGTCTTTTTATTCATGAGGCTGTCAAGAATTCTCCTTATCCCATTGTAGTTGTTTAGTTCTTTTTATATCACTCTATATTTGTACAAAGACACATCTGTACATTTAAGAAACACAATTCAAGAATGCCAAAAGAAAAAGAACCTTACAATTTAAAAGTACCTAAAAGAAAACATTTGAAATATTATCTTTTGATCACTTTCTATGACCAATTTTTGAAACTGACTTGTTTCTTTGAAGTCCTTCTATGCAAGCCCCTAATAAAATACTATTTGCAGATAAGGTAGGCAGGGAAAAATACAAAGGGGTTAGAAAGATATAAAGCAAATTTAGGAATACTATACCCATGCACATACACACCTGTCATGTTGTGTACATTTAGGAAAAAAAATTTGGTAGTTACTATCAGTCCTGGCAGGTACTTATTCAAGATATTTGGAAAGCTTATTTTTTTTAAAAAAAGGAATGGAGAAAGAGTCAAGAGTCCCAGTCATGTCAGATTAAATGATGAAATTCCCCAGAAAGCTCTTCAGCTTCATGTGTGTGCGTTTGGAAGTCAATCATTCTTAGGGTTAGTAAGTTCAACTCTGATCAGTAGAGGCCATTAAATAGCCACCAGTCAGAAAAGCAAATATCTAGGTAAGCATGATTGTCAGCATTCACGGCAGATAAGAGGCAGCTGTGAGACCAGGAAAAAGCAGGAAAAGTACAGATGTAACTAGGACTAAAAAAAAAAAATTGAAAGATGCTGCATCATCAGAGAATTGGGCACCAGGTTTACTGAGGCCATTGAGCAATAGGACTTCAGGTGTAAAGGGGAGCAGCATACATAATAAAAGACCTCTGAGCATAGTGCTCTCAGGGAGGCAGAATTCAGTGAGACAGTTTTCAGCTTCCTGCCCTGGTTTGTGGTCCTAAGAGCTGTTATTATATGACCAGAGGCAGTATATACCCAGATGAAAAGGATCAAATGAAGTTTGAGAGGCATGTTTAAATTTCACCTGCTTCAGATGATTTCTTGATTTATTTATGAAATGTCTACTCATTGAACAAGGTTCACATCTCTTCACTTTGATACTGAAGTGGTCAATATAACCAAAAGGAATTTTGACTCTTCTGCAATAATATTTTAAGAATGTTAAAACATTACATCCTTATATTCAAATATTTAATCACTAAATTTCATTCCTCAGTACAGCACAAGGTATGTTACTCAGTCACTAAAATTTGTGTAATCCTTCTTCTCATCCTCCTGGGCACACAGCAAGATTAGATTTCCTGCTTTCTTTCAATTTGATATGTCCAGGTTTTGGAGCCCTAGGCAATAAAATGTGAAAATTATGTGTGCTGTTTCTAGATCAAGCTTTATGAAGTGGGTATGCTTCTTTCGTGGTCTTCTTTCTCCTCTTCAAACTGGATATACCAAATACTTAATTATATTGTGTATATGTTCAGGGTCTTAACTGATTCAGAATTTACCCTGCTAATACAATCGCCACTAGCCATTAAGTGGGTACTTATATTCAAATTAATTAAAATTAAATACAATTTTAATTCAGTTCCTGAGTCACACTCATTATATTTCAGGTACTCAATGGCCACATAGCAAGCAGCTACCACCATTATAAAACATATAATCATTGCAGAAAGTCTTACTGGATAGTGTTTTCCCAATATGACAGTGAAGCACAAATACAAAAATAGTCTGGAAGCCTGAATCACCACAGAGAAAGTCACACACAAACCTGTACCATCTATTCGGGACAATTAGGTGAATGAAAATAAAATACCACTGTTTTGAGTCATTCTACAATTCTGGGTCTGTGTTACTCCAGGTGCTGGTTACCTTAACTAGTACAATCAATAGGATATACTCACAGAAAGTTCCAGTTACCCCAAAAGGTAGTAGTACATTGCCAGACACAAGCCTGAGTTAATATCAAGCGAGCAGGATAATATTTAATTTCCATGACAGACAAAATGAGTCTCTGATAAATACTTTGTATAAGGCCCATCTATGCATAATATCAGCATCCAATTGAGATGTATATCAAGTAAGTTACGGCAATTCAGAGTTTGAATGAAATTAGAAAATGGGTTTACTTTATAACCAAGTCCATTTCCATTTCACAGTACAAGAGATTCCTTTAACCAGATATGAGAGGCTGTTAGTTCATCTGCAGGCTGCTGTCTACCCAAGGACAGGCAGAAATTAAAGCTGTGTAATTTCTCCAAGACAGCAAGCGATAGCAGATTTACACTAAAAAATCCAGGAAAGGTTAAGGAAAAGAACATCTAGACATTCACTGAGAATAATAAAATTAATTTGACGAAAGGGCTTAGACAAGGATCTTGATTATTTATTAGGTATCCCTATAACCTTTGTCAAGGAAATACATTTTATGTTGACATTCTTCATTCTGCATATTAAAATTATAGTTTGGTTTTTTGCCAACAGCAAAGACTGACTACATCGAGTAAAAATACAAAGAGACAAAGTACTCCAGGTCTTATTTTTATTCCTACAAAAAAAAAAAAAAAAAAAAAAAAATGTTGCCTAGAAAAAGCAGTAAAGAGAATGTTGTGAGAAAGTGTATCTTTTTTCCTCTACCGAAAGAAAAATTCAACTGAAGTATAAATCTTCAGAGGATGAAATATAACAGATTCCATTCAGATAGAGTGAGTCTTTTTTTTTCTTTTTTCAGAGTTCACTGCAAGGAACGTAATAAAAAATGTGAAGAAGCTTTCATGTGATCTTATAAAATGGAAAAAAAATCTCTCTTGAACCACTAAGCAGTGGTATTCAGGAGAGTAATTTTCTCTATGAGCCTTTTGCTTTAGGCCAGAAGGTACACTTGTAATAGCTGCTTAATCCTAACCTCAAGATTTTACAGCTCATGAACTTTTGTATTGACATTAATGAACAACCTAGGAAAGGTAAAATACTGATCAACAGAGACATCTTAGTTTCTTTAGAAAATTAATAAGGATAGTTCTCTGGATGAGAATTTACTGTGAGTGTCTTTAGAATTAACTGCTATAACGGTGAGTCTTGATTGATTGGAGGAAACATTTGTAGGTGATGATGTGAGAAATTACCACACTATATCATGTCATCTCTAAATTTCATTATTTCTGTTTTTTAACCCATTGTTACCTAAGCAAGGCATGCCGAATAAGATGGTAGATTGACAAACAGAAATCAGAATCCTAGAGAAAGAATTCATTAGCAAAGTAATTATTTCTTAACAAAGATAATACTCACTCCAAGGAAGTGTAATTAATAGCAATGAGCTTATTGATAGCAAGAAACAGAATTTCCTGAGAATAATACATACCCTAATAATCTCTTGTTCTTGCTCTTTAACAGAAAGGGGCCATCTACAACGTGTGGAATGCTAACTACTCTGCCCCTAATCCTAATTGTCCATATGTCTAAATATAGGTAGGATGCAAGGAATTGAATTAGTACTCTGTTTCTTAATAAACTCAGCACCAAGTAAATGGTGCACCTGTTTGACAGATTCAATGGGTAGTAGAAATTGAACAGCTTTGGCTCTTTATGGGCCATATATCTTTCTACACCATGTGCCTGATAATGTCATTATTATTTTTACCACGAATTTTAAAGAAACATAATTCTTCACTGCAGCTATAAAGGGACAGCAACACTAAATGATTCATGTTACATAACTATGCATTTAAACAGAATTCTTCCCTCTAGCCATTAGGGTGCAGTAACACTAAATGATCCATGTTACCAGGATACACTTCCTGTGGCCAGAATTGGACCAAGAGGTCATGTCTTGCCATGTTGCCTTCTAGAATTCTATTGCATGAATTATATAGCAGGATGTGCAAGTTAGACAGATAATTACTATCAGAGGGTGAGGATAAAAGTATGTAAAAGTCTGAAATTTTTACGGGAACAGAGTAAAGCACAAGCCAGTGTTTTAGCCATTCTGTATTGTAAAATTCCATTTGGATTTCAGGAATGGAAGTCAGCAGTGGTGTTTTATAAAATAAACATTGCTATGGCATTTTAAAATTTCAATATAAATATCTTGAGATATTCAAATAAACCAACTCTCTCTTCACCATCTCCCTGGGAATAGACTTCCATAATTGGATACCTCAGAATTTGTGTGATAGACATCATCTAATCGAAGCAGGAGCTAGATTTATCAAGGAAGACACAGAATTTCTCAGCCATCATGTCGTTATCTATTTACATAGACACGAATTGGGTTCTTAGAGTTGGAAAACAACCATTCTTAAACCACCACTGTTTTAAAAATTGGGAAAAAACTGAAATGTAAGGAATTGATAAGGTATGCTTGTATAATCGTTAGATAAATTGGGCTAATTTCTTGAAGATTCTTATCAGAATAAGCAGCTTTCTTGAAATTATCTGTGATGCTTGCTTCTAGGCTTGGCTTGCTGCAGAGCTCGTCATATGCAAAACCTGTTTGTTCATCTTGTCTAGATAACATTTCTGTGCTATGATCTATCCCTGAAATAATTACAACAACAGTGGCTGAGTATAAATTTGTCCGTAGCCAGTGCTAATCTGGCTGTACTTTGTTTTCTAAATTGAGTGATTATTAGATGCTCTTCCCCAAATCCATGCTTCCCTTAGCCACTCAAATACAGATAAATGGATAAAACTTTCTATACACACAAAAAAATTAAAAAATGTAAAATACAACCTTTATTATTATTTTCGCGCAGTATGTGCATGAGATACAAACTTCTACACCTATTCTAAAGTTTGTTGAATATTTGGCAACATTAGGGGTTAGGTCTAAATTTCTGAAGCTCAGTCCATTGAAATACTTATGTAGCGGTCAGCACTACATGTTTCTCATTTGAACTGAGTGGATCATTTTGCATGTGCTTTCTTCAGAAACGATAGGTTCTATGGTGCCTCCTGAAACTTGGAAGATTAAGATTGCGTATATGGGTTGTTTCTTGTAAATTTGTTTAAGTTTCTTGTACACTCTGGATGTTAGCCACTTGTCAGATGGATAGACTGCAAAATTTTTTTTCCCATTCTATAGGGTACCTGTTCATTTTGATGATAGTTTCTTTTGCTGAGCAAAAGCTCTTTAGTTTAGTTAGATGTCATTTGTCAATTCTGGATTTTGTTGCAATTGCTTTTGGTGTATTAGTCATGAAGTCTTTGCCCATGCCTATGTTGTGAATACTATTGCCTAGGTTTACTCCTAGGGTTCTTATGGTTTTAGGCTTTATATTTAAGTCTTTAATCCATCTTAAGTTAATTTTTGTGTAAGGAGTAAGGAATGGGTCCAGTTTCTGTTTTCTGTATATGCTAACCAGTTTTCCCAGCACCATTTATAAAATAGGGAATCTTTCCCCATTGCTTGTTATTGTCAGGTTTGTCAAAGATCAGATGGTTGTAGATGCGTGGTGTTATTTCTGAGGCTTCTGGTCTGTTCCACTGGTCTACTTATCTGTTTTGGTATCAGTACCATGTTATTCTGGTTACTGTAGTACAGTGTAATCAGAAATCAGGTAGTGTGGTGCCTCCAGCTTTGTTCTTTTTGCTTAGCATTGTCTTGACTATATGTGATCTTTTTGGCTCCATATGAAATTCAAAGTAGTTTTTTCTAGTTCTGCAAAGGAAGTCAATGGCAGTTTGATGGGAAAAGCATTGAATCTATAAATTATTTAAGGCTGTATGGCCATTTTCATAATACTGATTCTTCCTATCTATGAGCATGGAATGTTGTTCCATTTGTTTGTGATCTCTTTTATTTCCTTGAGCAGTGTTTTGTAGTTCTCATTTAAGAGGACCTCCACGTCCTTTTTAAGTTGTGTTTCTAGGTGTTTATGAACAGACACTTATCAAAAGAAGACATTTATACAGCCAACTAACATGAAAAAAAGCTCATCATCACGGGTCATTAGAGAAGTGCAAATCAAAACTGCAATGACATACCATCTCATGACAGTTAGAATGGTGATCATTAAAAATTCAGGAAACAACAGATGCTGGCAATGATGCAGAGAAATAGGAATGCTTTTACACTATTGGTGAAAGTGCAAATTTGTTCAGTAATTGTGGAAGATATTGTGGCAATTCCTCAAGGATATAGAATCAGAAATACCATTTGACCCAGCAATCCATTATTGGGTATATACCCAAAGGATTATAAATCTTTGTAGTAAAAAGATACATGAACAGGTATGTGTATTGCAGCACTATTTAAAGTAGCAAAGACTTGGAACAAACCCAAGTGCCCATCAATGAAAGACTGGATAAAGAAGAAAATGTGGCATGTATACAGCATGGAATACTATACAGCCCTAAAAAAGAATGAGTTCATGTCCTTTGCAGGGGCATGGATGAAGCTGGAATTCATCATTCTCAGCAAACTAACACAGGAACAGAAAACCAAACACTGTATGTTCTCACTCATAAGTGGGAGCTGAACAACGAGAACATATAGACACAGAGAGTGGAATATGACACACCAGGATCTGTTGGCAGGTGGGGGTAAGGGGAAGGAGAGCATTAGGACAAATACCTAATACATGTGGAGCTTAAAACCTAGATGACAGGTTGATAGGCACAGCAAAACAACGATGGCATATGTATACCTATGTAATAAACCTGCATGTCTGGAACATGTATCCCAGAACTTAAAGTAAAATAATAATAATAAAGAAAAAAAGATTGTGTATAGGGGTTGAATAAAAGAACATCACAATCATGACCAGTTTCAACTTTCTGATTTCAAGAAGGAAGAGACTGAAAGTCCTATAGGAAGGTTCTAGTTTGAATAGTTTCTTGAAAATGTGTCTCTGTTGGAATGATAATCTACTAATAGCATCTAGTACAAAATTTACATTTGTATTTGAGATTATCAACTAAGGAAAATAAAACGAAAACAATACACTTTGTTAGTTCTATTGCTTTTCCTTCTCAAGATGGTTAAAAAATGTATGAAGACTTCCAAAATGAAATTCTCAGAACAAAAACCAATTGTATCGGTTGTCGTTTTACTAGGCATTGCAGCAATAACCCAGTTAGATCAATAAATCTGCTTTCATTAAATCAGATTTAATTTAATTTTAGCTCCACTGAAGACGAGTTTCATTTTCTCCTCTGAAGATTTTAGGTTTTCCTGTAAGGATCAGTTTTAGCACAGGGTAAAACCCCATGCAGTTTTTTAATCTTTCGCTCCAAAATTGTGCTATTTGTAAAAGCACATATTTGATTCACTCTAAAGCTCAAATCTTTCTGGTTTACATACATTGCATACTTTTTGTAATCCAAATTCTAGGAAACCTATTACACAGAGAATTTAAATATCTTATGGGTATAGCCTGAGTGAAAAATAAAAATGTACATCTCTGAGCTCTGGTGTGAATGAAGACAGCTACTCTGGAGAATCTAGCTTAGCATCAAAGAGATACTGTAAACCTACAGCTAAACTAGCACAAATCTTCACTAAAGAAATGATAGTTTTTTTTTTTTACCTCATTCTCCATTCATTGTCCTACATGACAGCCTATCTCTTATCATCCATAAGAAAAAACAGACATGGCAGTATCAGCAAATGTGAAAAATATACTAAGAATTAAGCAGTTCCCAGTATCTCAGGGTCCATGGTACTAAGACATCTTATCTCCTACTAATATTCAAAGGATTCCAAGGGCTTGGTTTCTCTCTTCTTGTTATGTTTCTCGTTCCACATACACTCTCCAGTCTAGAACTCATAAGACTATCTTGGTTTAATAAAAGGATTTGCAAATCTGCACTTTTTGATAAATTTGATAAAAAGACATGGGCCGGACATGTGATCTAAACATCTTCTTCTCTCTGTTCTGTTTACACATCAAAATCCCATGGAAATTTATATAAAAATAAAAATTCTCACATTTCACATCCAAAGATATTAATCAGCAAATGAAGAACCACATAAATTGATAGCATGAGGCAGAATTTTAATGTATGAAAATAAATCATTTATCAATTTAAAAATAACTTTTGAAAGAGGATTTAAGGCCAGGTGCAGTGGCTCATGACTGTAATCCTAGCACTTTGGGAGGCCGAGGCAGGAGGATCACGAGGTCAGGAGATCAAGACCATCCTGGCTAACACCATGAAACCCTGCCTCTACTAAAAAACTAAAAAAAGAAAAAAAAGAAATAGCCAGAGATGGTGGCACAGGCCTGTGGTACCATCTATGCAGGAGGCTGAGGTAGGAGAATCGCTTGGATCCGGGAGGTGGAGGTCCCAGTGAACAGAGGTTGCAACATTGCACTCCAGTCTGGGCAATAGAGTGAGACTTCCACTCAAAAAAAAAAAAAAAAAAAGAAAGAAAGAAAGAAAGAAAGAAGATTTAAGTATTTCTTATCTGATCAAGTGATTATATTTCCTGTCAATAACAACAGAAACCAGGTAAAATTTACGGCCACTACAAATCAAATTAGGACCATTTAAAAAAAATTAAAACTTGGAATACACTTTTTAAAATATTTTAAAATTTAATTATGACACTGATATTAACCAGTATTAGCTTACTTTTGTTTTGCTGAATGTCCAACATATTTTATTTAGTTATTTCAAAAAATTACACTTAAAATATAAATGAATATAAATGTATTTTATGTGACATTTTAAAATTAATAAAAATATAACCTTGGACCTGGATATTGATGACATAGAATTACTTTCTCTTTTGTAGTAGGAAATATTGTACATATTTGCTAAGTCGTATGTTGACCTCTGCTCAAGTGTAGACAAAATGGTTGTCTCAGATATTCATATAGCAAATCTCTCACTAGTAGAACTAGTAGAATTTTTGATTCCTCTGTTGTGTCACCTGGTAAATATACTAATTTTAATATTATCAGATTTCCAAATTATAAGTAAATTATATTACTTGTATTAAGACTTGAATTCATTTGCAATTAAAAATGTGTATTGTAAATTATAGATCCAGTTTTATTTTGCTTCTTATAGATGAATAATTGTCATATAATATGGCCCATTTTTTCCCAGTGTAAATAAATATCATGGCTGTCATAGATCAATTATGTTTATACATACACACACAAACACACTCAGTTTTGTCTCTCTCCTCTGATGCTTTTGGTAGTTTATATATTCTGGCACAAACAAACATCTGGGTGAAAAATCATATCTTGATACTGAGTCCTGCTCTCTAATTAAAAAAAAAAAAAAATTCCTCTTCCTTGCTCTTTTTCATGAGGTTTTTAGGTCTTTCTCTTCGACATACACTTTACAATACCTCATGAAATAGCCTGTTGGTAATTTTATTACAAATAATTATATATAAACATACATTTGAAGGGAATTGTGATCATTTAAATATTGACTCTTCCTATCCATGTACACGTTACCTTCAATGTTTTCCATAAAGTCTTAAAATTTTTCTCTATAGCCGGGCGCGGTGGCTCAAGCCTGTAATCCCAGCACTTTGGGAGGCCGAGGCGGGTGGATCACGAGGTCGAGAGATCGAGACCATCCTGGTCACCATGGTGAAACCCCGTCTCTACTAAAAATACAAAAAATCAGCTGGGCATGGTGGTGCATGCCTGTAATCCCAGCTACTCAGGAGGCTGAGGCAGGAGAATTGCCTGAACCCAGGAGGCGGAGGTTGCGGTGAGCCGAGATCGCGCCATTGCACTCCAGCCTGGGTAACAAGAGCGAAACTCTGTCTCCAAAAAAAAAAAAAAAAAAAAAAAAAAATTTTCTCTATAGAAGTTTTACACATTTTTCTTAAAAATATTAATTTTAGAAAACCTAACACCAGCAAGAAAAAGGCATTTAAGTGTATATATGATTCTTATTGCTAATGCATATAAATTCTTTTAACTATATTTTAAATTCTGGGGTACATGAAGGTTTGTTACATTGGTACACACATGCCATGGTGGTTTGCTGCACCCATAAACCCGTCATGTACACTAGGTTTTTCTCCTAATGCTATCTCTCCCTTTTCCCCCCACCCACTGACAAGCCATGGTATGTGACGTTCCCCTCCCCGTGTCCATATGTTCTTATTGTTCAACTTCAACTTATGAGTGAGAACATGCGCTGTTTGATTTTTTGTTCCTGTGTTAGTTTGCTGAGAATTATGGTTTCCAGCTCCATACATGTCCCTGCAAAGGACATGAACTCGTCCTTTTTATGGCTGCATAGTATTCCACGGCATATATGTACCCCATTTTCTTTATCCAGTTCATCACTGATGGGCATTTGGGTTCCAAGTCTTTGCTATTGTGAATAATGCTGCAGTAAACATATGTGTACATGTGTTTTTATAGCAAATGATTTATAATCCTTTGGGTATATACTAAGTAATGGGATTGCTGGATCAAATGACATTTCTGTTTCTGGATCCTTGAGGAACTACCACACTGTCCTCCACAATGGTTGAACTAATTTACACTCACGCCAACAGTGTAAAACTTCCTATTTCTCCATATCCTCTCTAGCAATTCTATTTCTTTCATATATCAAGACAATTTGCTATCTTTTAGAAAGTCATTTTTATCCCTGAACAATGTTTCTATGTAGAAAACCGTATTAATTATAAATAATGGAAGACTTCATTTCTTTTTAATTTTTTTGTGTCTTTTACTTGTTTCCTTGCACTGATTAAACCCTCAGTATAGTGTTGATAAAAAGGAGTGATAATTTTCCAGGAAAAATGAGAACACATGGGCACAGGGAGGGGAATATGATTGTGCTTTGTAATTTATGATTTTTCCTATAATTTTCTTTGCTAAAGCCTTTAAGTTTGAGGTTCAAATAGCCATATACAATTATTTGAGGAAATGTGTTTATTTCTCTATCCTCTAGAAAAAAATTGAGATTAAAAACATCAACTTCTTAAAAATGCATTCTAAAACATTACTACCCGGTGGATTTTTAATATCTCCTGGATTGACTGTTAAATTTAACTTTGCATGCAATTTTATATTTTTGCATAAATTTTATACATTTTCTCTCATTATTAATGGTTTTCTCTGAATAAATTTTCTCTTTAAATTTTATTTTTGTTTCCTTTGCTGTGCAGAATCTTTTTAGGGTAATATAGTCCCATTTGTCTCTTTTTACTTATGTTGCCTATATTTTTAAGGTCTTAGCATTAAAGTTGTTGCCTAGAATAATATTCTGAAGTGTTTCCCCTATGTTTTCTTCTAGTAATTCTACAGTTTCAAGTATTACATGTAAGTCTTTACTTCATCTTGAGTTGATTTTTGTAGACAGAGAAACACGGGGTCTTGTTTAGTTTTTCTTTCTGGTGTGAATATCTTCTTTTCCCAACAACATTTATTGAAAATGGTGTACTTTTTTCATTTACATATTCTTGGCCCCTTTGTCAAAAATCAGTTGGCTATAAATATGTGGATTTGTTTCTGCATTCTCTGTTCGTCTGCCTGCTTTTGTATCAATACCATGCTGTTTTTGTTACTACAGCTTGTAACATATTTTGGAGTCAGGCAGTGTGATGTCTTCAGTTTTGTTCTTTTTGCTCAACAGAATGAAAAGACAACATGTCAAATGGAAGAAAATATTTACAAACTACATTCATCTAATAAGGGACTAATATCCAGAATACACAAGGAATTGAAACAACTCAACAGTAAAGAGGACAGTAATAATCCTATTAGAAAGTAGACAAAGAACGTGAATAGACATTTCTCAAAAGTAGACATACAAGTGGCCAAGAGGTATATGAAAAATGCTCAACATCCCTAATCTTCAAGGAAATGCAAATCAAAACAGAAAGAGATATCATCATACCCCAGTAAGAATAGCTATTACTTAAAAGACAAAAACATAACAGATGCTGGTGAGTATGCCGAAGAAAAGAAATGCTTATACACTGTTGGTGGGAACATGTATTAGTACAGCTATTACGCAAAAAAGTAGAGATATTTCTTTAAAAACTACTACTAAAACTACCTTAGGATCTAGCAATCTCACTACCGGGTATTTTTATCTAAAAAAAAATGGTGCATTAGAGAGACACCCGTACTCCCATGTTTCTTGTAGCAATGGTCAAAACAGCAATGATGTGAAATGAATGTAAGTGTCCACCAATGGAAAAGTGGTTAAATGATTTTTAGTTAATATCAAAATGTACTCATTAATTTTGTGACAAACACACCACACTAATGCAACATGTGACTAACAGGGGAAATGCGTAGAGGGAAGGTAGCAGGGAGGAGGTAGTAGAGAGAAGTCTCTATATAATCTTCTGAATTTTTCTGTAAATCTAAAACTATTCTATTAATTTTTTAAAAAGTTTAGAAACATTTAGATTAAATGTTCTTTTTAGCATAGTAAGATCATCAGCACTGTATATGGGAAGGACTCTGGTAATATGTTTGCTGGAGTGGCTCACTACTTAGCTTTTAAGCACTGTCAATATCCCATGTGAATAACAATTAGTACAATACCAGGCAGACTAATGGCTATTTTATTGAAGAAAATAGTTGTGTCATTAAAATCTTCCCACTAAGATTTCACATTAGAGTAACTTACAGTCCTGTAACATTTACCAACTAGCAACAGATTTATACACAGACCCAATAGTTACTTCGCTGACGCCTCATCAATAGTTTACCTATTTAAAATGTTTGCATTGCAAATGGATCACACTTTCTATGTTCATTAACGTAATTCTAGCAACTCTGCTGCATATTTAATTTTTTTAGGATCAGACTGATAAAAATATCTTCTTGGGAGATAATTATGCAGGTGAAATACTAACTGGCTTCTATTGGACACTATAATCCAGGAACATATTCATTCACAGATATTTTCTCTAAAAATTTCTCTAGAAATCCTAGGGATTGTCAAACACGTTTTGTAAGACAGAAAATTTAAGCTCAAGGAAACTAGTAGAAAGTGGTAGAGTTGAGATTTATACCAAGTTCCCTCTGAAACAAACAAACCAAAATCTCTTAACATTTTACATTATGTTACTCTTCTTTTCTGAAAGAAGAGCAATCTGTATAATTATAGTACTTCTCAGATTACATATTTGAAATGTGAATTAAGAGATCTGAAAATATTTCAAATAAGCAACTCAAACTGCATAATTGAATATGAGCTCTATGAGAAAATGAGGGAATATTTGCAGTGTTTGGGTCATGGGATGGATTCCTTGTCACTTGGTGCTGTCTTCATGATAGTGATTCCTCACAAGATCTTGTTATTTAAAAGTGTGCGACACTCCCGCCTGCAACATTCTCTCTCTTGCTCCTGCTTTCACAGTGCAAAATGCTCGCTTCCTCTTTGCCTTCTGCCATGAATGCAAGTTTCCTAAGGCTTCATCAAAAGCTGAGCAGCTGCCCAGTACCATGCTTCTGTGCAGCCTGCAGAACCATGAGTCAGTTAAACAATGTTTTATATAAATCACCCAGTTTCAGGTATTTCTTTATAGTAATGCAAGAATGAGCTAAAACAACACGATATGTACAGTTCACACTCCTGCCAGTAGTACACATAGATTCCCATTAGCATGTTGCTGCATGTGATGTCTCATTCTTTAACAATCTGATATTTACAGAGTAACTAATTGTAATTTCCAGTTTACCCAACTTGCATTCTTTTCATTTTTATTGTATTTTATGCTTATGTTCTAATTAAATTTTAAATGTTTCCCTCAAAGAAGTTGCTAAGCTCTGATCAGTTTCAACTATGAAAACCATGCATATTCTGCTCCTTTAAAAATGTCAAAAGAAACCCTTTTCTATGAAGCCCATCGATGAAATAAATTATTTATTTCTTGTCCTTTTAATAATTGGTGCTTTTTGTATCCTGCTTAAGAAACACTTGCCAAAATTAAAGTAAGAAGCAAATGCTCCCATATTATAATGCTTTCGTTTTATTATTTTAAGTTTTCCATTGAAATGCTTACTGTTTTTAGTTCGCATTTGTTCATAGGTAGTGTTTTAATGTTATTATTTTCTGTTCATTAAGAAAAATTTTATGGAGATGGAGCAAGATAGCCAAGTAGAAACCTTCAGCCATCATCTTCCTAAAAGGGACACCAGATTGAACAACTATCCACATGTAGCAGTGCCTTCCTATGAACCAAAAATCAAGTGAATGATCACAGTACCTGATTTCTCACATCATATTAAAAAAGGGGAACTGAAGAGGATAGGAAGGACAGCTTTGAATCACCTACACCACACCTGCCCCATCTTCTGGCAGCAGCCACATGGCATGGAAAGAGAATCTTTGTGCTGGAGAGAGGGACAGCACAGTGATTGTGGGACTTTGCATTGGAACTCAGTACAGCCCCCTCACAGGGGAAAGCAACAGGGGGCAGAACTCAGCTGGCACACACAGAAGAAACATTTACATCAGCCCTAGCCAGAGGTGAATCATTCATTCCAGCTGCCAACATCTGAATGCCAGCAAGCCCTGCCACTGTGGGCTAAAGTGCTCTGGAGTCTTAAAATAAACTAAAAAGGCAATCTCAGCCCCAGGGATGGTAATTCCTGGACAAGTCCCAGTGTTGTGCTGGGCTCAGAGCCAGTGGACTTACAATGCATGTTACCTAGTGAGACAGCAGCTGGAGTGGGCAAGAAAGTGTTTGCATCACCATTCCCTCAGTCCCAGGCAGCACAGCTTGCAGCTCTGGGGGAGACCTCTTATCTCCGTTTGAGAGAAGAAAGGAAAGAAGACTTTGCAACTTAGATAACAGCTTAGTCACAGCAGAATACGGCACTAGGCAGATTCCTAAGGCCCGCATTTCAGGCCCCAGTTCCCAGATGGCACTTCCAGACATCCTTGGGGCAAAAGGAAACACATTGCCTTTAAGGGAAGAACCCAGTTTCGGCAGGATTCATCACCTGATGACTAAAGGGCCCTTGGGCCCTGAATAATGAGCAACTGTAGCCAGGCAGTGCATACTGGAGGCCTTGAGTGAGACTCAGAGCTATGTTGGCTTCAGGTGTGACCCAGCCCATTCCCAGCAGTGGTGGCTATAAGGAGAAAATCCTTCTGCTTGAGGAAAGGAGAGGGAAGAGTAAAGGGGACTTTGACTTGAAGCTTTGTTAGCAGCTCAGCCAATGAGGGGTGGGGCACCAAGTGGGCACCTAGGTTCATTGATTCTAGACCTTGGCTCCCGGACAGCATTTCTAGACCTTCCTTGAGCCAGAGGGGAGCCGACTGCCCCCGAAGGGAGAGACTCAGGATGAGTGGCATTCACCTCAAGCAGACTGAAGAGGTCTTGGACCTTGAATGAAGATCAGGGGTAACCAGGCAGTATCTGCCACAAACCCAAGGCAGTAGTGGCCAGGGGGAGAGCCCTTTCTGCTTGAGAAAAGAAGAGGGAAGAGCTGGAAGAACTTTGTCTTGTGGATTGGGTGCCTGCTCAGCCACAGTAAAATAAAGTAATGGGTAGATTCCTAAGGTTTCTGACTCCAGGCCCTGGCCCTCAGATGGCATCTGTGGACCTGCCTGAAGCTGGAAGAATCTTGCCACTTAGAAGAAAAGCACATAAGCCTGGCTGGATTTGTGACCTGCTGATTGCAGAGCCCCTGGGCCTTGAGTGAACATAAGTGATAGCCAGGTAGAGGTTACTATGAACCTTGAGTGAGACCCAGTGCTATGCTGGTTTCAGGTTTGACCCAGTACAGTCCCAGTGATCATGGCCACAGAGGTCCTTGTGTCACTTCTTCCCTAGCTCCAGGCTGCTCAACACACAGAAAGAGACTTCATCTGTTTGGGGGAAAGTAAGGGAAGATAACAAGAATCCGTACCTTGTAATTCAGGGAATTCTCCCAGATTTCACCCAATACCACCAAGGCAGTATGTCAACAAGTCTGCAAAAGTCAGAGTGTTACTGGGCTTGGGGTACTCCCTAATGCAGATACGGCTGCAGTGACCAAAGACGTAGATCGCAGCACCCAAGTCCTTTAGAATACTTGGAAAGGCTTCCCAAGAAGGATGAGTACCAACAAACAAAGACTTTGAAGACTAAAGTAAATACATACATTTTTAATGCTCAGACTCCGGCAAACATTCCCAAGCATTAAGACTATCGTGGAAAACATAGCATCACTAAACAAAATAAATAAGACATCAGTGACAAATCCCTGAGAGGCACAGGTGAATTTCAGACAGAAAATTCACAATAGCTGTTTTGAGGGCGCTCAATGAAATTCAAGATTACTTAAAGGAATCCACAATCCTATCAAATAAATTTAATAAAGTGATTGAGATCCTTAAAAAGAATCAAACAAATTCTGGAGCTGAAAAATGCAGTCAGCCTACTGAAGCATGTATCAGAGTTTCTTGACAGCAGAACTAATCAAGCAGAAGAAAGAAGCAGTAAACTTGAAGACAGGCTATTTGAAAATACACAGAGGAGATAAAACAAAAAAGAATTTTAAAAGTGAAGTATGCCTATAGGATCTAGAAAACAGTCACCAAAAAGCAAGTCTAAGAATTATTGCTCTTAAAGAGAAGATATATACAGAGAGAGAGAAAAAAAAAATCACGGTAAGTTTATTCAAATTGATAATACAGAGAACTTCCCAAACCAAGAGAAAGATATCAATATTCAAGTTCCAGAAGGCTATAGAACACCAAACAGATATAACCCAAATAAGACAACCTCAAGATGTTTAATAGTAAAATTCCCAAAAAGCAAGAATAAATATAGCATCCTAAAAGCAGTAAGAGAAAAAAATTAAATGACATACAAAGGAGCTTCAATATGTCTGTCAGCAGGCTTTTCAGTAGAAACCTTAAAGACCAAAGAAGAGTGGCATGCCATATTTAAATGCTGAAGGAAAAATTATTCTATCCTAGAATAATATATCCCATGAAAATATCCTTCAAACAATATCCTTCAAACATGAAGGAGAAATAAAGACTTTCTCTACAAACCGAGAGCTGAGGGATTTCATCAACACCAGCCTTCTCCTACAAGAAACACTAAAGGTAAATCTTCAGTCTGAAAGAAACTGACATAATGAGCAATAAAAAAATGATCTGATGGTACAAAACACACTGTAATAGTAAGTGCACAGACGAACAGAATATTACAACACTAACTGTGGTGCATAAACTATTCTTATCTTGAGTAGAAAGACTACAAGAAGAATCTATTAAAAATAATAACCAAAATAACTTTTCAAGACATAGGCAGTATGATAAGATGTAATAAAAACAACAAAAATTTAAAAACCAGAACGATGAAGATAATATGTACATTTTTTTTTCAGTTTTCTCTTTGTGCATTTCTTTATACAATCAGTGTTAAGCTGTCCTTATTTTAAAATAAGGGGTTATAATACAGTATTTTGAAGCCTTATGGTAGCCTCAAATTAAAAAAAAAAATTGCAACAGATACACACACACAAAGAAACTGAAATGTTTCACCAGAGAAAATCACCTTAATAGGAAGACAGAAAGGAAGTAAAACAGGAAAAGAAGATCACAAAACAATCAGAAAATCAATAATAAAGTGGCAGGAATAAGACTTTACTTATTAATAATAAAATTGAATGTAAATATACTAAACTTGTCAATCAAAATGCATAGAGTGGCTGAATGAATTTTTAAAAAATACCGAATGATTTTTTTGCCTATATGAAACAAATCACCTGTAAACACACACACAGACAAGAAGTAAAAGAATGGAAAAACATACTTCATGGAAATGGAAGCCAAAAAGGAGTAGGGGTAGATACACTTGTATCTGACGACAACATAGATTTCAAGCCAAACTATAAAAAATAAAAAATGATCCTTATAGACTAATAAAGGGGTCTATTTAGAAAAAATATATATTAATTACAAATGTATATTTATGCCAAACTAGAACACCCATATATATAAAGCAGATATTGTTTACCTAAAAACAGATAGACTCCAATACAATAATAGCTGGAGATTTCAATGCCCCACTTTTAGCATTGGACAGATTATCTAAACAGAAAACCAACAAAGAAACATCAGATTTAATCTATATTAATTTACACTATAGACTATTCTACACTATGGAATAAATAAACCTAATAGATATTTACAGATCTTTTCATTCAGCAACTGCAGAATACACATTCATCTCCTCCACATATGGCTCAATCTCAAGGATATACCATATGTTCGATCACAAACTAGTCTTTAACATTTAAAAAAAATGTAATTATATGAAGTATCTTTTGTGAGCACAGTGAAATAAAACAAAAAATCAGCAACATGGAGAATTAAATGTATAAGAAAATTAAACACTACATCCCTGAATTATCATTGTTTCATTTCTTGAATCAAATGAAAATAAAAACACAACATATCAATCCTGTGGGATCCAGTGAAAGCAGTACTAAGAAATATCTATATAATAATAAGCACTTACAGCAAACAAGCAGATAACCTTTAAATAAAAAACCCAACAATGCATGTAAAAAATTAAAAAGCAAGCGCAAGCCAAACCCAAAATTAGTTTAAGAAAACAAAGATCAGAGAAGATATAAAATTGAACTTAAAAAATACAAAGGATCAATGAAGTGAAAAGTAAAAGTTGGTTGTTTGAAAAGAGAAACAAATTTGACAAACCTTTGGGCAGACTAAGAAAGTGGAGAAAAGATCCGAATAAGTAAAATCAGAGATAGAAAGAGACATCACAACTGATACTGTAGACCTTAACAGGAATATTATTGGTTACCATGAGCAACTATATGTCAGTAAATTGGAAAACCTAGAAGAAATGAATAAACCTATCAAGATTGAACCATGAAGAAATCCAAAACCTGAACTGACTAATAACAAGTAATGATACTGAAATCCTAATGAAATTTCGTTTAGCAAATAAATATGCAGGACTCAATGGCTTTACTGCTGAATTCTACCAAACATTTAAGGAAGAAATAATACCAATTCTACTCAAACTATTCTGAAAAATAGAGGAACAGGGAACATTTTAAATGTGTTGCATAAAGTAAGTATTACCCTGATTCCAGAACCAGACAAAGACACATCAAAAAGAGGAAACTACAGGCCAATATCCCTGATTAACATGAATGCAAAAAAATCCTCTTCTATGCACCCACAAAATACTAGCAAAGAAATTTAACAACACATTAGAAAGATTATTCATCATCACCAAATGGGATTTATCCCAGAGATGCAAGGATAGTTCAACATATGCAGATTAATCAATATGATACCATATGTCAACAGAATAAACCACAAAAACCATATAATCATTTCTCTTTTGTTGTTCTTTGAAAGGCTTTATTGCTTATCTATGATATGGGGCAGGGCTCATAGCCTTTTTAAAATTGTTTTAAAACTTTAAGTTCTGGGGTACTCATGCAAATTATTTACAAAGGTAAATGTGTGTCATGGGGGTTTGCTGTACAGATTATATCATCACTCAAGTATTAATCCTAGTACCCATTAGTTATTTTCTTCCAACCCTCTCCCTCCTCTCACTCTCCACCCTCCAGTAGGCCCCAGTGTGTGTTGTTCTGCTCTATATGTCCACGTGTGCTCATCATTTAGCTCCCACTTATAAGTGAGAACATACAGTATTTTTGTTCCTGCATTAGTTTTCTAAGGATAGTGGCCTTCAGCTTCTATCAACTGAGTAAACAGACAACCCACAAAACTGGAGGACATTTTTTAATATTTCAATTGATGCTGAAAAGGCATTTGATGAAATCGAATTTTCCTTCACAATAAAAATCTAAAAAAATGAGCTACAGAAGAAACATACCTCAACGCGATAAGAGCCATATATGACTGACCCACAGCTAGTATCATACTGAATGGGGAAAACAATGAAGCCCTCTCTTCACAATCTGAAACATAACAGGATGCCCACTTTCATCACTGTTATTCAAAACAGCACTGGAAATCCTGGTTAAAGCAATCAGACAAGAGAAAGAAAGAAAGGGCATTCGAACTGGAATGGAAGAAATCAAATTATTCTTGTTTGCAGATAATGTGATCTTGTATTTGAAAAAACCTAAACATGCCGCCAAAAGTTTAGTAAAATTGATATACAAATTCAGTAAAGTTGCAGGATAAAAATCAACATAAAAAATCAGTTACAATTCTATATGCTAACAGCAAAAAATCTGAAAAATAATCAAGAAAGTAATCCCATTTACAATAGCTACAAATAAAATATATAATAAATTTAGCAAAGTGAAAGATTTCTACATTAAGAAACTATAAAATAGTGATGCAAGAAACTGAAAAGGACACAATAAAATTGAAACTGATGGGAATAATCAATATTATTAAAATATCCATACTATCCAAAGCAATCTGCACGTTTAATGTAATCCCTGCAAAAATATCAATGATATTCTTCACAGAAAAAAAATCCTAAAATTTATATGAAAACATTAAAGATCTCATAATACCTAAAATTATCTTCAATAAAAATAACAGAACTGGAGGAATCACATTATCTGATGACAAATTATATTACAGAGCTATAGTAACCAAAACAGCATGATACTGACATAAAAGAGGAACATATACCAAAGTAACAGAAGAGATAATCCAAAAATAAATCCACACACCAATAGTGAACACATTTTCAACAAAGATGCCAAAAACACACTGGAAAAAAGACAGTCCCTTCAATAAACGGTGCTGTGAAAACTGGATAGCTATCTGCAGAAAAATGAAAGTAAACCCCATCTCTTGCTACCTAAAAAATCAAAATGGATTAAAGACTTAAATATAAGACCCCAAACTATGAAACTACCATAAGAAAACATGGTGTAAAAATCTCCAGAACACTGCCCTAGTCAAAAATCTCTTGAGCAATACCCTACAAGCACAGACAACCAAAACAAAAATGGACAAATTGGAACACATCAAGTCAAAAAAACTTTGCACAGCAAAGGAAATGATCAACAAATTGAAGAGATAAACCATAGAAAGGGAGAAAACACTTGCAAACTACCCATCTGACAAGCGATTCATAACCAGAATATTTAAGGAGCTTAAACTACTCTATAGAAAAAAGTAATAACCTGATCAAAACATGAATTTGAATAGATATTTCTCAAAGAAGACATATGAATGACAAACTGGCATAGGAAAAGTTGCTTAACATCATTAATCATCAGGGTAATGAGAATTAAAACCACAGGGAGACATCATCTCACCAATGTTAAAATGGCTTTTATCCAAAAGACAAGCAATAACAAATGCTCGTGAAGATGTGGAGAAAGAGAACCATTACGTATTGTTGGTGGGAATGTAAATTAATGTGACCTCTATGCAAAACAGTTTGGAGGTTCCCCACAAAACTGAAAATACAACTCCCGTATGATCCAGCATTCCTACTGCTAGGTAGATATCCAAAAAAAAAAAAAAAAAAGAAATCAGCATTTTGAGTACATATCTGTACTCTCATATTTATTGAAACACTATTTACAATAGCCAAGATTTGGAAGCCACCTTAATGGCCATCAACAGATAGATAAAGAAAACATGGTACATTTACACAATGGGGTACTATTTAGCCATGAAAAAGCAGGAGATTCTGTCATTTGCAACAACATAGATGAGATTGGAGACCCTTTATGTTAAGTGAAATAATACAGGCACAGAAAGATAAACATCACATGTTTACTTATTTGTGGGAGATGAAAAGTAATTCTACTTGTGGAGATAGAGTAGTATGATGCTTATCAGAGGCTGGGAAGTGTAGTCCCTGGGGGAGTTGGGATGAAGAAGTGAATGGCTAATGAGTACAAAAAACAATTAGAAAGAACAAATAGGAACAACAACAACAAAACACATAGATGAATAGTTCTCATTACTGAAGACACAAAAGTTCTCAACAAAATATTAGGAATCAAATCCAACAATGTATGAACAAAATTACATACCACAACCAACCAAGTAGAATTTATTCCAGGCATAAAAGATTAGCAACACTTTCAAAAATTAATCAGTATAACATACTATACAAACAGACTAGAGAATAAACATGTTAAGATTCTATTAATTAACTTAATGCAGAAAAATGACAATATTCAATATCAAATTCATGATAAAAACTCTCAGCAAAATAGGGACAGACAGAAATTACCTAAATATAATAAAATCAGCTTAACCCCAAAACCTACAATTAATATCATAATTACTGGTGAAAGAATAATTTGTTATCCCCTAAGAATGAGAACAAGGTAAAGATATTCACTCTCACTACTCTTCATCAAATTTTCATCATTGAAAATTTTAGTCACTGAAATAAGAAAAAAAAGACATGAAGCCAAATAGATTGGAAAGAAGAATTAAAACTTTTCCTATTTGAAGATGAGATAATTTTTTTGCATAGAAAATACCAAAGAATCTTCAAGACGTTCCAGAAATAAATACATAAGTGCAGTAAGGTAGCAGAATACAAGATCAAAACACAAAAATATAAATGTCACTTTATACACTAATAATATCTGGAAACTGAAAATAAAAGTTTGGCCGTTTCTCATAACATTTATCATACAATTAACATATGACTCAGTAACTGAATCTTGCATTTATCCTAGTGAAATTGAAGCTTTTGCTCATATAAAACCAATACAAACATATTCATAGTAGCTTTATTTGTAATGACGCAAAGCAAGAAATAATCTGGAATCCCTTCAACAGGTATATAAACAAACTATGGAATATACATAGTAATAGCGTGTAATACTACTTAGCAGTAAAAACAAACTACAGATACATACAATTTGGATGGATTTCTATGAATTATGCTGAGTCCAGAAGAAAAGATAATGTACAGTGATTATATTCTGCATAGTTGCATTTTTATAAATGGCTATTAAGCATGTAAAAAGATGTTAAACATTATTATTTATGCTTAAATATGCTCAAAGAAATATGCTTAAATCATTAAAACATATAGCAATTTTTTAAATAAACAGACAACATCAAGTATTGATGAATATATCAAGGAACTGTAACGCATTCATTGTTCAATAGAACAACCATTTGTATAATGGTTTGGCCATTTTAAAAATAAAGTTGTTCATATCTTTAACAGGTGACTCTACATTCATAGGTATGCATCCTGTCAAAAATAACACATATACAATAAGTCTGGTATAAAAATGACTATAGCATCTTTTTAAAATATTACAGATAGTAACTGAAAATAGACTAGGAGTCCATTAACAGGAAAAGATATGAACAAACTGCATTACGCTTATTTTATGGAAAAATACTCAGCAATGAAATTCAACAAATTACTGACACACTTAACATCTTGAAAACAACACACTAAGCAAAAGAAGCCAAAGAGAAAAAGACCACAAGCTACATGATTCCCTTACTATGAAATTGCAGAAAGACAAGACTAATCGAGATGGCATAGTGACTTGCACCTGTAATCATAGCTACAAAGGAAGTTGAATAGGAAAGATAGCCAGAGCCCTGAAGTTTGTGTTCAGCCTCTAACAACATAGTCAGACTCTGTTTCTAAACAATAAAAACCAAGTCAACAAATAGTCAGGAGTGGTGATATATATCTATCATCTCAGCTGCTTGGAAGGCTGAGACAGGAGTGATAGTGACAAAAGGCGGCCAAATGCCTAGGCAGATAGGGATAGGTCCCCAGCGAAACCCCACCTCCAAGCTGAAGACAATTTAAAGCCTGAAAGCCGATCTACAAGTCTTCGACTGGATTGAGAACTTGTGTTCCTATTAGGCATACTTTCCTCTGATTGATTCCCACCCTTCACCAATTTTTCATATACCAACCCTTTTCTAATTGCTTTTCTACACTGTCATGCCGACCTTTGAGTGGTGTCTTTGCTTTAACCTTTTTTTTTTTTTTTTTTTTTTCATACTCACAAACCAATAAGCGCACACTCCCCATTCAGAGTCCCTAAAAAGTCCCGGAGACCCAGCCACACTGGGAGAGAAACCACCTGACTGTGGGGGTTGGGGACAACCCCTGCATTCCCTCACTGCTGAGAACTGACCGGTCGCTCAATAAGATTATTCTCCACCCTCCTCACTCTTCAAATTGTCAGCATAACCTCATTCCTCTTGGATTCAGGACAAGAGCTCCGGAACTCCCAAAGGAGGGTGCAACCTGTAACACAGGAAAGCTAGGGCACACCCAGTCCAGCCATGGGCTGAGCCAGTGCACACACCAGACCCAGTTCACGTGGACTGAGTGGGTGAGGTGCCACCAGCAGCAGGTCTGGGGCCGAGTGAGGCCCAGGGACGGGGTTGGGGGTGGGCATCAGTAGCCATAGAAGTCCTTGGTTGGCAAAGAGGAAAAAAAAAAAAAAAAAATTCCTGCATCACCAGAATTCTTTAAGTCTAGAAGTTTGAGTCTTCAGTGAGATATGATTGCTCCACTGTACTCCAGCGTGGGCGATAGAGCAATGTCCTGTCTCTAAAGAAAAAGTCATTTAAAGACTAATTTACAGTGACAGAGAACAGATCATTTATTGACTAAGGATAGAGGTTGGGAGTAGGGATCTGATGAACATACCATGAGGGAAATTATTTAGCTGGAGGTGATAGAAATGGTACAACTTTTAAAATTGTGTGATGGTTACATGGATATATACATCTGTCAAACTCACTGAACAGTTAAAATCAGTACATTTTAATACATGTAAATCATGCCTTGAAAATGGATTTTAAAGTAATTTTTAATATGGATACATATAGTCTCTAGCCTGTAGAAGATATCCAAAGAGAAACAGGATTACATTCCCCATGCTTAAATGAGCCATCATGGCAGAAATAATAAACTCTAGACACATGGTCTATCTTTAGCCCTCAGCAGTACAATATTTAAAATAATGTATTTAAGTATTTTTTAGTTGGGATAGGTTCTCTGTACCACAGCCTCCACAATTTCCTAATTTGAAAACTTGTCTTCACACATTCATCTATTCTTTTGGCCATAGAAGACACTGTAATGGCTTTGCTTGCATTTTGGCAGACTAGTTTCAGATTATAACCACTGTCCTTGCATTTTGGCAGACTAGTTTCAGATTATAACCACTGTCCTTGCATTTTGGCAGACTAGTTTCAGATTATAACCGCTGCTGTACTCAAAGATACCACCAAATTCCAGAAACCAGAACAATCTCTTTTTGTAGTGCTGTTCATCCTGGTAATTTTCACCTAGCCTTAGATTGTTCTCTTTACTAGTAATCATGCAAGTGGAGATTAATAGGCTTCATTCAAAAATTTAAAGAAATATGTTTCTGATTCACTAATGTAGTCACGCATATATTTATGAAGGCTTCCTAGTATCACCTACTTAATGTACACCACTTTAATGTATATTTTTAATAACAATACTTTTAAGATCTAGTTATTCAGTATATAGCATATATATGATTGACTATACTTTTTCATGTCACTACAACTTTTGTGTTTTGTGCTATATAAATTGCTCTGATTATAAAAATTTTTCTACTTCATGTTTATGCTGCTCTTTGGCCACACATAATAATGTCCTCATTTGATGCAAAGACAAATATTTTATAAAATAAAGGCAATGGTATATAGTTCTTGGAATCTGTACATCTCTTATTAATATATTTTCTAAACATTTTAAGCTATTGTACAGAAAAATAAATTTTTATGCCCATTTGTTGTTTCCAATAATGTGGAATACTTTAATTGTTTAGATGAAATCTGTATTTTTTTGGAATTATATTAGAAATTGTTTATGTTGAAGATATTATGCCCTAATGCCATGATCAACACTAAGAAGAAAGCCTGAACACAGCTGTCGGGTTTAAAAAAGAATTACCCTTATATTTTGTTCATTTTCAGACATTTTAAAACTGTAAATCACAATGAGGAAGTCATTACAGATTCAAAGAAAAATCTTCAATAGCAGTGAGTTTTTGTTTAATGTATCTACATTTATTTATTTATTTTACACAACTAGTTATTATAAGCCCACAAGATTCCCTTGGAAGGCTTCTTGTATTTGTTTAGAATATTTATCTTTGGAGAGTGTAGATCTGATTTCTGAAAATAGCTCTCAATATTCACTATGGAATAGAAATAAATGAACAACTAAGCTCAACCTTAAAGCTTCTAAGAAGAGAAAACTTCACTAAATTTAATGCTGAAGTGAAAATATGTTCCAAGTCACTAAGGATTTATTTCAGTTTGTTACAGCCAAAAGGTGCCAACTCTGGTGTTATCAAAGTCCTTTTATCACTTAAATGAATTCACTTCCCATTACTTATTTATAAAAGTAAGTGCATGAAAGTTGTAATAGACAAATAGGTTTTGGTGTGTATAAACTGTCGGATTGTACTCTCAAGCAACATAACTTTTTAAAAACTATCTACTATACCAGTTGATACTTGAGCAATTTATTTAAAATAAAGCTATTCTTATAAAAATAAAAGTTTGTATAGTCCTGTTTTTAATAAAATTTACATATATTTTAATTTATAATCTGATCATTTTTATATTTCACAATAAATTTGATTCTTAGGGAAAACATTATTTATAAATGGAAAATATAAAGTGCAAACGTTATGTTTGACATTTCAGTAATTGGTCATCACTAAAATGATTTCTCTTAAGAACTCATGTATTGTAAGAACTGTGATTTCCATAAGAATGAGATTTGGAAATTTTTCAAAGTCAGGACAATTAGAACATTTTAAAAAAAATATTTGATTTAAATGCATATTAGTTCTAAAGATAATTGCAGCAATTATTTCCTCATACAAAATAACCCATATTTCAGCCTATAATTAAGCACCTTGCCAGTCACTGAGGGATATTATGTATTATTGTTACTAGGAAGCTGTTTTTAGTAACTTAAAAATCTATGGTTAAGAATAAAATTCTAGTAAATTAATGTGAAGCTACTGAAGCTTACCTTTCAGGACTTCTCATTTTTAGAGAACCTCTGTTACTGTGGAAGAAATCTTAGTGATGTGTTCATGTGATCTACATTTTTTTAAATTTTGCAAGGATAATTTTTTAACTGCAATCAGGTGAAACTCCTGTTCATTATAAACTACCACATATTTGCTAGAGTGGTTTTGAAAATTTTGAGGATCCAGGAAGTGAAAGCTGAATTCATGCTACATTTATTTAAGGTGTAGATTAATGTCCTAATGTGAATTTCAGTGACTTTTACATAAGTTAGATTATTAGTAAGCATCTGGTAGAGATAGCTTTCTCTATGCCACCTTACCTAGCATCAAGAGATAGAGGCACAGGGGCTGAGAACTTAGCATGAAGGAATATGCCCTGTCGCATTTTGCATTGCACGTAGGTACACAGTGGAAGAGAAATGAGATTTGAAGTGAATAAGATGACAAGTTAATGATGAAAATTCTTTCAATAATTTTATGAACAAAATTAAAAGTGGAAGATTTCATTCTAAGCAACTCCTAGTCAAATTCTCCTGGTAGAAATATACTAAATGCAAAATGCAATATACGTACTATGTATGCAGAGTCCTTTTACATTTTTAAATGGGAAATTATACAAAAGAGAAATTAATGGAATTCTTAGTTTATACATCATACATCTGTAGTACTGTTACAAACAGTGAACAAGTCCATAAACAGACTCAAAACTCAATAATAAAAAACAAATTTTGACCAACACAATAGAGGAAACGCCGAAATACCTTTCTATTTTCTCTATAGAAAACTGTATCATAAAATCAGTCACAGACTTCCATTTCCATATATGTTTGGAAGTCAACACTCTTCTAACAAGTAATAAACTGAACAGAAAAAATCAACAACTCTTCTTGGACCATAACAGATGGCAACACGGGGAAAACGGCTGTCTTCCAGATTAGACAGACAAGCAAATGCAGAAAGTCATGGCTTATAGGAACAGAGCCTCATCAGCAAAAAAAAAAAACACTATAAGGACCAGTGCCTGGATAAGAAAACCTGAACCATAATTGAAGATTTGCTCTAGACTTAATGCAGATAACGCCGAGAGTTAAAAGCTCCAGAAAGACCAAGTCACAAGGAGAGAGTATAATATTGTGAGTTTTACCTTCAGAACTTCAAGCAGGTTCCCAAAGTGTCAGAGAAAAATCCCGTGTTCAGGCAGAGGCAGGAGAAAGGAACCATTTTGAAACATACAATGGCCCTCTGTTTTTCTTAACAAGGCCCGACTCAGGAGAAAGTAGTTAACGAAGGCCTAACCTGCAGGTGCATTATGAGATCCTAACTAACCTCGAGAAAGAGAAATGCCTATTTTCAGTCAGCTGTAACCTTCCATTTGGGAGAACAGAACAACCCAACTCCAGTCCACTGTAGCCATCCATACCCACTGAAGGGAAGAGAAAAAAAACTGAGAAACACTTAAAAAGTTCACTCAAGAAATATAAGCTCATTAAAAAGTAAGACTGTAAAAAGTCGATCAAATGCTGCCTCTGTACGAAGAAAGAGAAGAAACAAAGAAAAAACAGGAAAAAACTAAGCAAGATAAATGCAAAACAAAACAAAAACCCCAAATGATACCTAGGAATACAATTTTTTAACTATAAAAAAAAACAAAGAAGAAAAAATTCTGAAAGCAGTCAGAAGGTAGAGACGCTTTACCTCAAAATAAAATAACTGCATCTGACTTCTCAAAACATGCAAACAAGAACAAAATGGATTGAAATATTTAAATTGTTCATAGAAAAGAAACACCAACCTAGAACTCTGCACCATAAAAAATTCTTTCCAAAGTGAAAAAAAAAAGAAAGACTTCCTCAGACAAATAATAAATGATAGAATCTGTTGCCAGTAGTTACCTTGTAAGAAATATTAAATTTCTTTAGAAAGAAGGAAAATGATACAGGCTAGAAATCTGGATGAAGAAAGAGCATTAAAGAAGGAATAAATGAAGTAAAATTAAAATTTTAATTTTCTTACTCTTAATCTAACAAAATTTTTTTCAAAATAATAATAGCAACAAATTGTATATTCTATTATGTATGTTGACACATACATAATTGATATGGTGTGATTCTGTGTCCCCATCCAAATTTCACCTTAAAGTAATCCCCTCATGTCAAGGGCAGAACCAGATGGAGGTAATTGAATTAGGGTGATGCTTTCCCCATACTGTTCTCGTGATACTGAATTCTCAAGAGATGCGTTGGATTTATAAGGAGCTTCCCCCCATTCACTCTGCACTGCTCCTTGCTGCTCCCAGGTGAAGGATATGTTTGCTTCCACTTTAGCCATTATTGTAAATTTCCTGAGGCCTCCTCAGACATGCTCAATGTGAATCAATTAAACCTTTTTTATTTATTAGTTAACACAGCCTCCAGTTAGTCTTTATTAGCATTGTGAGAATGTATAATAAAATAATCAAGTATATTGTACTTATATGTGTTATGTGTATGTATATATGTACAAATGAAATAAATGACCACAATCATACAAGGGATGGGGAGGAATTAGAATTATTTTGTTATTAGAAAGTCCTCACATGACATGTAAAGTTTTATAATGTTATTTGAAAGTGGATTTGGATTCCTTATACATGCATATTACAAATTTCAGGGCAATCAACATAAAAACTAAAAAAACAGGATATGCTAAGAAGATAGGTAAAACTGAATCATATCAAATGTTCGGTTGAATACCACAAAACACAGCAAAAGAGTATAAAACAAAAACAGACCAAAAGAACAGGGAAACAAACAAGAAAAAAGTAACAAATATGGAAGTTGTTAACCATATCAATAATCACTTTGAACACATTAAGAGACAGAGGCTGTCATAGTGGGTCAAAAAACAAAACCTAGTTATATACTTTCTATAAGAAATCCATTGTAAATATAAAGACACATATAAACTAAAAGTAAATGGTTAGATAAAAATATACCATGCTAACATGCATCAAAAGAATACAGAAATAGTTGTATTAATTTTAGTAAGGCAGACTTCAAAGCAATGGAAGTTAACAGGGATAGAGAAGAGTGTTATATGATAATATAGAGTCATTTCTCCAAGAAGACATCACAATTCTTGATGTGTGAGCACCCAAAAGCAGACCATCAAACAACATAAGGAAAAAATTAATAGTACTTCAAAAAGAAATAAATTAATCCACTATCATAACTGGAAACATCAATACCCATTTGTCAGAAATTGACAGATCCATAAGGCAGAAAATCAGAAAGGACATAGTCGAACTAACAAAATGATCAATTAACTGAATAGAATAGACATCTACAAACTATTTCATCCAATAACAGTATAACACACATTCTTCTAAAGCTCACAAGTAACATTCACAAAAATAGACCACATTTTGTACCGTAAAACATACTTTAACATATTTAAAACAATAAAAATCATATAATGTCTACTCTGAGAGCACAATGGAATTAAATGATAAGTTAACAACAGAAAGATAACTGGAAAATCCCCAGATACAGGGAGACTAAACACCACTTATCTAAACAACAAATTGGTCAAAGAAGAACATCTAAAATATTTTGAACTAAACAGAAATAAAAACAAAATTTATTACTATTTGTGAGATGCAGTGAAAGCAGTGCTAAGGAAAATCATAGTATTAAAATATATTAGAAACTATTTAGAAATTAATAAATTAAATTTAAATAAAAAGAGCAAATTAAATCCAAAAGAAGAATAAGGAAATAACAATTATTAAAAACAAAATCAATAAAATTTAAATCAGGAAATCAACAGAAAAAAGCAAAAGCTGTTTCTTTGAAAATGTCAATGAAATACATCTCTAATCAGACTAAGAAATAAAAGAGAGGACACAAATTACTAATATCAGAAATAAAAGAAGGCATCACTACAGATCCCATGAACACTGAAAGGATAAAAAGGCAATATGATGAACAACTCTATGCCTACAAATTTGAAAACCTAGATAAAATAAACCACTTTCTTAAAAGAGGCAATTTGTCAAAAAAACTCACACAAGAAGAAATAGTCTGAATAGGACTATACCTATTATAAATTGAATAAATAATAACTTTCCAAAACAGAAAGCACCAGCATGAGATGGGTTTATTGATGAATTATATCAAATATTTAAGGATAAAATTATACCAATTAAAATCTGTTTCAGAGAATAGAAGTGGCAGGCCTACTTGCTAAGTTATTCTATAAGACTAGCACTACTATAATCACAAAAAACAAAGATATACAAGAAAAGAAAACTAAAGACTAATATCTCTCAACAGTATCAAAGAAAAAATTCTCAAAAATGTAGCAAAGCTATTGACAACAATGTTCATTAAAAAAAATTACTCACCAGGGCCAAGTGGGATTTAACCAAGGTGTATAAGGTTGGTTTAACATTTAAAAATAAATTAATGCAATTTATTACATCAACAGGCTAAAATAATTGCATGATTATATTGATAGTGGCAGACAAAGAATTTGACAATTATCAGCACTAATTCATAAATTTAAAAAGTTAGAAAGAACTTTCTCTCTTTCAGACTTTAGCTTTGAAAAAGACAGTAAGACACTGAAAAGATAAACCACAAAATGGGACAAAATATTTCTAAAAGACAAATATGATAACAGACTTTTATCAAAAATATACAAAGAACTCTTAAAACTCAACAATGAGAAAACCTGCTTTAAAAAATTTAGCTAAAGAGAGTAACAGACAACTCATCAGAGGAGATATATAAATGGCAAATAAACATATGAAAAGACGCTCTGTGTCATATTTCATCAGGGAAAACATGCACATTAAAACAGTAATGACATACCATAGCACACTTAGAATGGCCAAAAATTATCATACTGACAATACCAAAAGCTGACAAGAATGGGGCACAAAAGAAACTTTTATCCTTTGCTGGTAGAAATGCAAAATGGTACAGCCTGACAGCAAAATTGTATAGTTTCACAGGTTCTTACAATTTTATACATGTTCTTTTTCTTTATTATTGCACTTTAGGTTCTGGGGTACATGTGCAGATCATGCAGGATTGTCGCATAGGTACATACATGGCAATGTGGTTTGCTGCTTCCATCCCCCTGTCACCTGTAGCTTACATTTATCCCCATGTTATCCCTTTTGAACCTACCTACCCACTGCTGTCCCTCCCCGAGTCCCCCACAACAGACCCCAGTGTGTGATGCTCCCCTCCCAGTGTCCATGTGTTCTCATTGTTCAACACCCACCTATGAGTGATAATATGTAGTGTTTGATTTTCTGTTCTTGTGTCCATTTGCTGAGAATGATGGTTTCCAGATTCATCCATGTTCCTACAAAGGACATAAACTCATCATTTTTTATGGCTGCATAGTATTCCATGGTGTATATGTGCCACATTTTCCTTGTCCAGTCTATCATTGTTGGGCATTTGGATTGGTTCGAGGTCTTCGCTATTGTAAACAGTGCCTTAATGAACATACATGTTCATGTGTCTTCATAATAGAATGATTTATAATCATTGGATATATACCCAGTAATGAGATTGCTGGGTCAAATGGAATTTCTATTTCTAGGTCCTTGAAGACATGGACAACCATCTGATCTTTGACAACCCTGACAAAAACAAGCAATGAGGAAAGGATTCCCTGTTTAATAGAAGGTGTTGGGAAAACTGGCTAGCCATGTGCAGAAAGCAGAAACTGGACCCCTTCCTGACACCTTACACTAAAATTAACTCCAGATGGATTAAAGACTTAAACATCAGACCTAAGGACATAAAAACTGGAAGAAAACCTAGGCAAAACCATTAGGGACATAGTCACAGGCAAGGACGTCATGACAAAAACACCAAAGCATTGGCAACAAAACCCAAAATAGACAAATGGGATCTAATTAAACTCCAGAGCTTCTGTAAAGCAAAAGAAACAATCACTAGAGTGAACTGTCAACCAACAGAATGGGAAAAAATTTCTGCAGTCTACTCATCTGACAAAGGACTTATATCCAGAATCTACAAAGAACTAAAACAGATTTACAAGAAAAAAAAAACCATTCAAAAATGGGTAATGGATATGAACAGACACTTTTCGAAAGGAGACATATATGAGGCCAACAAACATGAAAAATTATCATCACTCGTCATTAAAGAAATACAAATCAAATTTATACATGTTCTTGGCATATATCACACAATTGTGATCTTTGACATTTACCCATGTATTTGAAAACTAATGTAACACAAAAATCTGAACACAGATGTTTTTAGCAGCTTTATTCAAAATTGCCAAAACTTGGGCACAATCAGAATAACCTTCAGTAGGTGAGTGGACAAACAAGCTGTGGTACATCCATACAGTGTAACATTATTAAATGTAAAAAAAAACTATCAAGCCACGTGAAGATCTTGAGGAACCTTAGTCTATAATCATAAATGAAAGAAGCCATCTCATAAAGGATACAAGAGGATTCCAATTCTATGACATTCTGAAAAAAAGGAAAAAATATGGAGAAAGAAAAAATAGCCAATGATGCCAAGTAAGATTGGGGAGCAGAGGTAAGATTCATGGCAGAGAGGAGAAAATTTTAGGATAGTAAAAGCATTAGATGTGATACTAAAATTATGTATCCATGTCACTGTATATTTGTTCAAACCCAAAAAATATATACCAAGGATGAAATCTAATGAAAAGAAATTATGAACACTGGATGATTACGATGTCAATTTAAGTTCATTAATAGCAGGCCCGTGGGCTGCATGTGGCCCCCTGAGGCCATTTATCCAGCCCGCCGCCACTTCAAGAAGGGGCACCTCTTTCACTGGTGGTTAGTGAGAGGAGCACAGTATGTGGCGGCCCTCCAACGGTCTGAGGGACAGTGAACTGGCCCCCTGTGTAAAAAGTTTGGGGACGCCTGATTAATAGTAACAAATATAACACTTTCATAAGGGATATTCACAATGGGAATGGCTATGCATACAATGGAGCAGGAGATAAGTGGGAAATCTCTGTACCTTCTACTCGATTTTGCTATAAACCAAAAACAGCTGTAAATACATAAAGTTTTAAAAATTGTTTCTATATGAAAAGGAAATCTAAGCATGTAAGCCAAAAATATTTTAACAGTTAGAAATTAAGAGATTCATGTAGTAATTATTTTTTTCAGATTTTTATAAAGCTTGTGGTATTAATAAACATTTTACAATTTGTAATTTGTCATTTTATTTCTTAATAAAACATAAATGGACACAAATTACCTAATTTAGTCTTTACAATTTTACATCCTCTGTTTAAAAGAGGTCATCAAAGTTGTAAAACCCTTAGGTTTCAGAACATCTGGGTTAGGTCTTATTAAGCAATTAATTGTCACACTTTAACAATTAGATAAATATTTAATAAATATTTTGAAAATTATTAATTCTTCCAAAACTAGACTATTGCTTTAGAAATCTGAAAGTCAGGGAAACCATGACAAATCTAATTTGTCCCAAAGATAGTATTCCAAGTAAAAATTCTCACATATTGCTTATAATAAGCAGTGTTTCTTATTCCTGGATGTGTCTCACAATGTATTAGTCTATTCTCATGCTGCTGATAAAGACAGACCCAAGACTGTGTAATTTATAAAGGAAAGAAGGTAATGGATTCATAGTAGGACGTGGCTGTGGAGGCATACCAATCATGGCAGAAAGTGAAAGGCACATCTTATAAAGCAACAGGCAAAGAAAGAATGAGAGACAAATGAAATGGAAAACCCCCTATAAAACCATCAGCTCTCATAAGACTTATCCACTACCGTGAGAACAGTATGGGGAAACCAACCCCATAATTCAATTATCTCCCACCAGATCCCTCCCACAACACATGGGAATTATGGGAGCTCTAACTCAAGATTGAGATTTGGGTGGAAACACAGCCAAACCATATCATTCTGCTCCAGCCCCTCCCAAATCTTATATCCTCACATTTCAAAACAAAGCATGCCTTCCCAATAGTCCCTTAAAGTCTTAACTAATTTCAGCATTAGCTCCAAGGTCCACAGTCCAAAGTCTCATCTGAGACAAAGCAAGTCCTTTCTGCCTATAAGCCTGTAAAAATCAAAAACAAATTAGTTATCTTCTAGATACAATGGAGGTATAGGCATTGGGTAGAGACATCCGTTCCAAATGAGAGAGAATAGCCAAAATAAAGGGGCTGCAGGCCCCATGCAACTCGGAAATTCAGTGGGGCAGTCAAATCTTAAAGTTCCAAAATGATCTCCTTTGACTCCATGTCTCACATCCCAATCATGATGATGCAAGAGGTGGGTTCCCATGGTCTCGGGCAGATGTGCCCCTATGGATTTACAGGGTACAGCCTCCCTCTCAGCTGCTTTTATGGGATAGCATTGAGTGTCTATGGCAAGCTGTTACTGGATCTATCATTCTGGGGTCTGGAGGATGGTGGCTCTCTTCTCACAGCTCAGTCAGGCAGTGCCACAGTGGGGATTCTATGTGGGGGCATCAACCCCACATTTCCCTTTGCACTGCCCTAGCAGAGGTTCCCCATAAGGGCCCTTCTACTGCAGCAAACTTGTATGTGGACATCCTAGACCAGGCGTCCCCAAACTTTTTACACATGGGGCCAGTTCACTGTCCCTCAGACTGTTGGAGGGCCGCCACATACTGTGCTCCTCTCACTGACCACCAATGAAAGAGGTGCCCCTTCCTGAAGTGCGGCGGGGGGCCGGATAAATGGCCTCAGGCAGCCGCATGCGGCCCACGGCCGTAGTTTGGGGACGCCTGTCTAGAGTTTCCATATATCCTCTGAAATCTAGGCAGAGGCTCCAAACCTCAGTTATTAACTTCTGTGAACCTGCAGGCTCAACACCACATGGAAGCTGCCAAGGCTTGAGGCTTGCACCTTCTGAAGCCATGGTCCAAGCTGTGTCTTGGCCCCTTTTAACCATGACCAGAGCAACTAGAGCACAGGGCACCAAGTCTCTAGGCTGAACATGGCAGGGGTGCCCTAAGCTGGAATTACAGGCAAGAGCCACTGTGCCCAGCCAGCTCTTTTCTTTTTCAATTTTTTTTCCTTATACCTATATATTGAATCAGATTGTACCTGACTCATGATGTCAAATCGCACTGTGGCAATAAACTATGATCAGCTCATTGAATAAACTGCCTCCCCCCAGAAGGATAGTGATGATACCTTCTTGTCGTCACCATTACGTAGTGACTGATTCATCATGGACACTCAATAAAGACTCATTGAGGATAGGTGACTAGTCATTCACTGAGTTTAATAATATTTAATTTGTTTATTTACCTTTGAAGTACCCAGAGCACTTAATATGAAAATGTGGATTATTAATCATTCAAATACATTGTATTCTACTTTTTACAAATAATTTTATTACACAACTTTTTCTCACAGCATCTGTCAGAATTATTCATCTATATAGCTAATTTTTTATTAACACTCTGCTAGAAATCTTTTCCTTTTCCCACACTTGGGCCGGGAGTACATCTATCTGACCTGTACTCTCAACATTTGTAAGCTAATGAGTTAATGGTGCCCTTTACTCTCAACATTTGTAAGCTAATGAGTAACAAAATTGCAATTCTTTCAGAGATCAAAGAATCACATGGAATTTCTTTTAACAGAACTATTTTACTCTAGTTCATTAGTACTCACCATCAAACACACTTGTAGAATAAAGAGCCTATTGTCAATAGAACTAAATAAATAACCTCATTAAAATTTAACTGAGCATGCAAGAATTAATGAACAATAAGAGTTTTCATAATAAACATTTTAAGTGCTAATTGGTTCCAATGAGGAGTCTTAAGATTACAATTTCTTTGAAACCTGTGGTATGCTGCAAACATACTGATATATAATAATTATTATTACAAGAAAAATATTGATGTAAAACACTGTATCAGTTGACTATAAAGAATATAAACAATGTCACTAAGCTGAACTTCATGATCTACAGTCAATAAGCCAAACAATCACAGGCTACATAATCAGAATGTGGCTCTATCTCCTCAGAATAAGTTGATGGTTAAATTTCTGTTGGGTCCCATGATATATAGATTTTGGTTAAATACATCAGAGGTAGGGAGGCCTGATATTTTATATTATTCAAAGGCCACAGATAAGATGTTCCAAAACTTTCTGTTTTCACAGAAACAGTGTTAGTTTTCATTTCTTACTCCACACCCTTAGGCCTATTAAATGCCTTATAGTTTATTCAGTGGTGGGCCGGAATAGTTTAATCAAAGTGTTTATGTCATTAAAAACTTGCCATTTGGAAAAGTAATAAACATGCTTGAAAAATGATATTTTTATTTTATTATTAACTAATATCTACTGCTTACTGGGCTGTGTGCAAGCAACTCAAGCACTACACAGCTTCTCAAACTTCGGAATCAGATTGGACACTATCACCCTCATTTCACCTTCCACATTTACTTTTGTGAAGCACTTGCTTCTCATCAGACAACTATCAAAAGCTAAACTATTGACTTACTTTTCTTCTTTTTTACCTTAACATGAATGATTTCTCTTCAGAATCTGCTTCGAAGAGCTCTAGAGGTTCCTTGGTGATGCCAATTAACAGAGTAGCTAATAGGGTGATACTGCAATATCAGAGCGATAGGTATGAAAGCAGAACCATGCTGTGTTATTTATTTTATTTTCATATGGTTATTAAGAGATATGGCATCAAAATATTTGCAAACCAACCCTAAAGGAGATACATACATATTTCCTTTACATATATATATATATATATATATATATATATATACACATATATATACATACATATATATGTATATATTCACATACATATCAGCTCAGTTGCAGCATACTATATATTAATAATTGTTATTATCAATATCATTGAAAACCATTAAATTTTCGTGTAATTAATGGAATAAGATATATGTTGTATGGGGATCTTGAAGAACAACCTCAATTTTAATGATTTACTGTAAGGACCCAGAGAACTCAGAGAAGCTTCTGTATTCATAGTTATGACTTATTGCAGCAAAAAAATACATTATAAAAAACAGTAAAGGGAAAAGGTGTACGGGTGAAGTTTGTCAGAAACCAAAAGCAATCTTGTAGAATTTAAGGGACAGTGTTTAAGTTTCCTACCAACACTTATGAGTAACCAGGGAAACACATTCAACCATTGGTATCCAGGGTTTTTACTGAGAATCAGTCACTTAGGCATGCAGAGTCCCATGTGACTAACCTTACTACTTAGTCTCCAGGCCTCCAGAGGTCAGGCTGATACAGACAGGCTCAAACCCTCAGGCATACAAAAACAGTCATTCATGATTAATCACTTGATTAGCATAAACTATCAGACTTGCCCAAGGTCTTGGGGCATACAAAAACACAAGGGCTCAGAAGTTATTTCTCAGGACCTTATCAAGTTCTTGCCTTTTCTTTGAATGTGCAGAGTTTAAGTAACCCTGGCCAGGTATAGTGGCTCACACCTGTAATCCCAACAATTTGGGAAGCTAAGGTGTATGGATCACTTGAGGCCAGGAGTTCAAGACCAGTCTAGCCAAAATGGCAAAATTATGTCTCTACTAAAAATGCCAAAAATAAATTATGCATGCATGGTGGTGCACACCTGTCATCCCAGCTACTTGGGAGGCTGAGGCATGAGAATCACTTGAACTGGGAGGCAGAGGTTGCAGTGAGTCAAGACAGATCCTGTCTCAAAATACAAATAATAAAAAAGCAACCGTAGCTGGCCTAGTTAATGATTTATTGTACATTTACAATTTAGCTTTAATATAAATACCAACAGTGATGCTTCACTTCAGATTATTTTTGTCAAATCATTTTTCCTATCCTACTTGTTCACTATTTTATTTTTAAACCCCAGTTTTATATCTCTTCATATTTAACAGTTTTATTTTATACCTTCTTCCCTCTTTTTGGCATTAGTCAGCTAATTTATACCCTATGTACAACACACTCTTTCAAATTCATGAAATGTATTGATATATAAAAAACACATTGCATTTTGTACATATAACTGAACTGGAAAAATCAACAAAGTGTTTTTTTTTTTTTAATTCTGTCAACACTGAATTTCAATATGGGCTTAAAACAGGAAGATACTGACTCCTCAAACATATGACTTCCTATTCTACTTTTCTTATCTACTTGACTGCTAAGTGGAATTGTCATCCTTTGTATTTTTAACACTAAAATTTACCCACAGTCTGACTGCAGATGATCTGAAATTGGAGAAGGTGAGGAGGCACCACCACTGTCACCACCAGGAAATCCTGTGTCAAACTGTGCTGGAGGCGATGTTTCTATAAATCAAAGGAGAAGACACAGTGTCAAGTTCGAATTATATACGAGCTTTATAATAATTTCAAGGATAGAAGAAATGAGGAGGCACACATGAAGTAAAGAGAGGTCAGAGGAATCACACATGGCTCCCAGATCCTTCTTTTCTGCATCACACTCTCTGGTCCAGAGTACTTGATAATATTTCAAAGGAGGTTTGCAGGTCTTGTCACAAAAAGAAGACATTTAGAATATAAAACATGTCCACTCATGTCTATATGTACACCCAGACTATACAACATTTGTCAGGAAGCCTTGTTCCATTAATCCGTAGATAATGGGTCTGGTTACCATAAGCAGTTCTAAGCTACGGATATCCTGCTCAAAGTATCTTATAGGTGAGGACTCTCCTTCTAGCAAATATCACTGGTCTTTTTAGCAAAAGATCAGTTACCAGACTGTTTACAAAGAGATTAGACTAGCTCATCTGGTCTTCTTTCTTTTTCCAGGAACACCTTTTTCTCCACCCCAATTGCAATCAGTAGTTAGGAGAGAATTGAATTATGATCTCAAAGCTTAAACTTCATCTCCATTTTGTAATTTCAGAGAAGGATATGGAAGAGAGAATGTCAGGAATTTATTCCATGTTACTATTAATCTATAAATCTAACATTTTTTCTTATGTGCTGTATAGTTTTAGTAAGTGATAATGAGCATGCATTGCTTATATAATGGGAAAAATCAAAGGAGTATTTTTCTAGTCTCTGTTAACTGAACTTCTTTATGGGCACAGAACAGTAACATACCGACTCTTCAAAGACATAAATTTTATTTCTTACTTGAATTATAGATGCAAGTTGTCAACCTTCAAATTCTAAAAACTATAATTTACTGAAGTTATTAATAAACTTTTCCTCTAAATTAACTGCTAAATAGCTCATTAATTTTTACATATATATCTGCCAATTTATTAACTCATTCATATTCTTTTATAATAACTTCCACAAAAGATAAAGAGTAAACAAGATACGCTCCTTCCTTAAAAAATAATATGGGTTTTTAGAGTTTTTAACATACTTGTTCTTTTTAATAATCTTTGCTTTAGTGCATGACAGAAGCTTATAATTTTCCCACAGATTGAATGAAATGCTTAAAGCTGAAAAGTAATTTATAGGTAATCTTTGTGTAATTTACTTACTTTACATACTAAAAACTAAATGGTTAAAGTAGCTGGCCTGTTACACAGTTCTACAATGTCTCTGTTCTCAGCACCTTTTGTATTGTACCTAGCAACTCAAATAATTCCTGAATGTGCCATTGTGCTTTCTAAATTACATTCTGCTACTTATTCAGCTGCTCCTAAACTCAACTCAACATATTAATTTTAATTTAAATAAGATTTATTTCATTTAAAAACCTCTGTGTATTCTCCTTATTCACTGAAAGTATCACAAATTATATGCATCATAGTAAGCAGTAGAGAATGACAACGTCTTGCTTTTAAGCAACTCAGAAGATTGATGTAATATGTTTAAAAATATTGCTTTAAATCATCTAAAATTCTCATCTAATTTTTAATTTAGAAATGTCACAGAATTCATAAAAAATGAAAAGATGATGTGTAATTGAAGCGAAATTTAAATCGGTCAGAGAAAGTACAGTTGAATTTAGGGAAATTCTCATTAACTTAAATTACTTATTAACTTTCTGCTTCCTTTGTGTGTGTGTGTGTGTATATGTATATATATATAACCAAACACAGAGATCATTAATACCTTATGTGCATCATCTTTCTTGTTAATTACATTCTAATGTAATCTCCAATGACAGTATAATAATAATACGGTACATTTATAAAGTCTATTTTCAGACAACACTGCCACTTTAGAATCCAACACGTATTCTCAAAACAACAATTTGTTGGATTCTTAAGCATATGAAGTAAACAGATTTATATTTCTAAAGCTAGTTCGAATATTTGGGTAAATAAACATAAATTATGTTATTGGTAGGAGGCTTTTTATAAATATTTTATCAAAAAAACTTCACTAGAGTAAAATTTAGAGAAATATTTGAAACATACTCAAATAGATTGAAAAAAGAAAAAATATATGTGTAAAATCTGGTTGGATCTGGTTTTGTATTTCTGGGTTTAAATATATTTAATATTTACCAAGTATATATTTAACATCCAACATGTGATAAGCACCACATCAGGGACTGAATATAACAGAAAACCAAAGTTTTACTCTCAGGGAGTCACTGTCCCCGTGGAAGGCACAGGCTAAAATTCCCAATTTATAGTATGGTAGTATAAGCCCAAGTATTGCATATATGCAGTAGCCTATGAGAACAAAGACAAGGAGAACTACCTTTATCCAAGAGGTTAATATCAAGGTGAATGTTATCTAAGAGAATATGAGGGTTCACGACTCATAAACAAAGACATATATTGCTCTGTTAGGGAAGTTTCCAACTTCAAATAAGGACCGACTTAACACTAATATTATCATTTCTATTCAGTGCTTTTTAGCAATATACACAGACATTAAATGAAAATAAGTATATATACTGGAACAGAGAAAAAATTATAAAATAGGTAAAAGATGTGATATTACAACAAATAGAGTAGAAAATGTTTCTCACTAGGACTCAAATGAATAAATAAAAGTTAAAAAAAGTACTCTACTTTGTATTCTGTAACAAATTAAATCAAATCTTTTAAGTAAACATTTTTACTGTTGGGTATTAGAGAACATTTTGAACTTGAAAATTGGAAACTTGAAGTTTTGTCTATTTTAAAGGCTCTCATGCAGAAAATTCAGCCTCTGTAAGATAAATATTACCCAACTGCTCCTCTCCCAGAGGACGCTTGTTTGTATATGTAAGAGCAGGCAGCATAAATAATTCCAGGACTGGGAGGAAAAATGGGAGCTACAAGTGTCCATACTGTTTTCTGCATGCTGATCTGGTTATTGGACTGCAGATTGCTGCAAACAAGTCCGGATATGCCGTTAGGGCCAATGTGTTACTATCCACTACTTATGCATATGTTCCCAGCTGTGTATCTCTGTTTGCAAAAGAAAAGCCTCTTTCTTCCAACTTCAAGCCTCTGTTGGTTCACCAGTTCTCTTAGCAACTTCCTGTCCCTAACTTGGTAATATGAATGTTTCCTGATTCTCTACGTGGAATACCAAGGCATGTAGAGTCACAAGCTCTCCTTCAGTCTTTGTCTTGCACGTTTCCCTGTGCCACTACTGTCCCAAGTTTCCCCAGCAGGGCATTAGTCCTAGCATTCTAAATAGGAACTGGGAAAGAATGTTTTTTTCTTCTTCCCCTTCTATATATTTAGAAAAACCCCTAACTTTGAAGAGGGGATCAGTCCACATGTGTCTAATTATTTGTCCCTCCTGCCTCTATCCCATAATTTCTTTTCCACAATACATGTTTGGATTACATGACACACTGGTCTTAACAGCATATTGGGACATGTTTGCAGCAATCTCCAGTCCAAACACCAGATCAGCCTGTTGCAGAAAGAAGTATGGGCACTTGTAACTCCCATTTCTACTTATTCTTCCTGCCCTCATGAATTTCTCTTCTGTCACAGCCCCTGCCCCTGCTCCACAAGAGATTTGCTCTGTTCCTTTCACAGATTCCCAAATTGTGAATTATAAGCAAACAGAGAAGCCAGTCGAGAAATAGGGAAAGATGAAGTAGGAGGGTTACCAAAAATATTATTTTTATTATAGCCCCAAAAACTCAAGAACGTCAAGTATAGCTATACAACATGTAAAGTCATAAATTCCCTATATATCACCAGAAATTGGCTAGAAAATAACTACATGTATGGTTTGCTTCCACATATGAAGCCAGACAAAAACATATTTATACCAATACATTTGGCTAAGTTTGAAAATATCAATTTTGTGAGACAGAATTTTTAAACACTATTCACTCAAAACTATAAAATTCCAACATTGGAATCAAATTGCTATCTAAGAAATAAGAAAATTTCCTTCTGTGACTTTAGAAATTCACCATAAATTGCTATATGGTTATTTTTTTCTAAGTATATAACATGAGCAACAATGCATGGGATATTTACGTGGGTTCTGTTCTATATATTTTTAATTCATCTAAATATAGTTATCAAACAACAGATCGATATAGAAATAACCATCGCTGCAAACAAGTTTTGGTGTAAAGCTTTCATTATTTTAATAATTTCAATGTTAAAATATGGCTATGGTGTAAGATACCATCTGTTTTCCTACATAGAAAAATTCCCATATCTAAACACTAAAAGTGCAATTATTAGAATGTTAAAAAACTAATATCTTGTAAGATTGTCTGAAGGATTTTGATCCTCTCATTAGTCCTTCCAAAAATTAGTTGTTCCTTTTTAAGCTAAATAATTTCTATTTTCCCAGTGAAACTTCAAAATTTGGGTGACACTATAGTTACCCTGATTGAAATGCTGACTTTTCTTACAAGGTCACACAATAGAAATAGGTGCTTGTCTTTAAGACAGACTGCTGTCTTTTCAAGGATAAATTAACATTTCTAACTCTACAAAGATTGGCTTTAGTGTCAGTGTTATGCACATGCACGGTAGCAACTGCCTAGTGGTATCACCATCTTCAAGAATAATTCTTATTTATCACTGATACTGCAATGGAATGTCATTATTAGCTATTGTTTTAAAAAATAAATTTGTTAAATTTGGAGCTTTACATACTTGTGGAAATAAAATTATATAAAATTAAAATTAAAATGTAAATATATATATAACCCAAATATATAATGTATATATATTTATGAATGAAATATACATGTTGTAAGTGATAGTGATGAATTATTAGTTTATACTGATTTTCTGGTTTCTTCATGTAATATTTTCTTAAAGTATGAGTTATAGTAAACTACCATATTGGGACATCATAATGTTATTTTTATTATGATTTGAGACAGAATAATTTAGTTAATAGCCTTTGGAGTTTGAAAGCCCTAATTTAAAGTCTGATTTACCATATGTTGACATAAGTTTCCTCAACCATAAAACTGGGTATCTACCCTGTAAGTTTTCTTTTATTATTATTTCTCAGCATAAATCAAATGGTAAAAATTAGTTTTAAAAGAGCTTGCTAACCCAGACAATCACAAGCTCTTCTTTGAAAAGTTATGTTACTTATATTTGAGTGTAAGAAAATTATGGGATGGTTTCTAAATGAAAAGACAATACTAGTAAGTTGTTAAGCATTCATGTTTAAAGAGCAGCATACTCATCTCACAGTCATAGAAACACAGTCATTGCAACTACTAAATCAAATTAAAAATCTAGAATCATTTTTACTTCTTTGGAAGTAGAGAAAAATCAAATATTAATAACCATAACAACAAGAAAAACTTGGATAATCTACAAAATTACATTTGTTTAATCCATGACAGAGCTGAGAAAACAAAGCAAACTAATTAAATGGAATTCAAAAGATGCCATGCTTCTCTTCAGTGAAATCAGTCATATAGATTGTTTCACTTTGGTAGAGTATGAAAGGAAGAGACAGCCACATAGAAATAAACAAGGAGGAATTTTACACATTCTTAAAGATGAGGTAGAAGCTAGAGGCTAGTATGAAAGTTTAAAATTCCTGAGGAAAATACTAGAAACAAGGAGACTTTGTACCTGTTTGCCAAATCTCTTACACAGTCTTCCACTGACTGCTTGGGTCACAGGCTAACCTCTTACATTTCCCGGAGCTCCAGCTCCAAGCAATCCCAGTGTAGGATGTCGATGGAATTATACTGTGGGTCTGAGATCTCTGAGCAGGTTGCAGAGAGCAAACATGCAGATGGTGGAGGAGAGGAACAGAGCTGCTCCATGGGCAACAGGCTGGCCTCTTACATGTCCCAGAGTGCCAGCCCCGAGTGGGGTTGGCACAGGAGGTTGGTGGAGGACTACTGCAGATCTGAGATCAAGGAGCAGGTACACAAGGGATGTGGCAGAAGATATGAGAGTGAGAGCTCCACTGTGACTCAGGCATGCAAGGGGTGCCTAAATTTCAGAGCAAAGTCAGAGGATCTTGTGATAAGCTTGAGTATTGAGTATTTGGGGACGATCAAGGAACATACACACAAAATAACATTGTTACCCAAGCTTTGTTGGGAGACCATTCAGAGAGAGTGGAATGGAGCTACCATTTTGAAGGGGAAGTGGGGAGGACAACTCCCTGGGGAAGGGAGACAGGCCCTGTCATTCAGCAGCAAGGTCAGGAGTCTCTGGATCAGAGAGCTCTGAACGGCAGCAGCGGTTTGGGATCATTTATAGCTATAGATTTTATCAAATCTATGGCCAGCAGATTGGGCGCAGTTTCACAGATTATAAAAAGCAGACAGGTGCTAACTGGATAAACACATTTTAAATGGGACTCTATTTAAAGCAAGGATTTGAGTTTGGTGCAGGCTGGCTTTGTGCTCACAGTCTTCGATTGCTGTGAAGAAGTATGACATAGGGACTGATATGAATTGGCCATCTTCAGGCCATTTATATAACAAATCTAACACAAGTTGTCTGTACTCTATCTAAGACCAGTATGTGTTGTGTGCTATTAATGGAGAATGAATATGCTGTGCCCTGGATCTTGCTCTGATTTTAGTCAAGAGCTACATGTGGATTTGATAGGTGTCATTTTTAGACAGAAGTTTTTAGGAACCAGTGCATGATTCTTCTGCTCTTTCCAACTTCCATAATGACAGCTGCTGTTTATGATGACTCAGTCTGCTTCCATGAGTGAGCTTAACATAAAACAGAACACCAACAAAGTCAAGATGAATATTCAGTGTGAGCAGTAAGTATACCCTTGTTTTGAGCCAGAAAGATTTTGGGTTTGTTTGTGGCCATCAGATGAACTACCCCAATATGATTAGAAAAATGCAAATGGATTTTAGTTCTAATTCTGATTTAGTCATTGGTTAATGAAAATGTAAGTTGCTATTTTACCAAGAAGGCGTGATTTGTAAGCAATTGGTCATAAGTGAACATTTTTATAAATCCCATTTGACAATAGAAATAATATTGAAGCAGGCATATTTTTATATGTGCTAGTCTTTTCCACTGACATCCTCATCACCACTACTCATAGTTTAAAGATATTATGTGAGTCAAGCTTGCTTTAAATTCTCAACTTTGTATAACACGAGTGGCATTTTTAGCTCCCAGGCCAGACATAATTTTGTCTTATGCTTACTCTAAATTTTTATCACAAGCCATAAGCTGTTTTGTCGATAAATTTATCACAGAATAATATTTATATCTTTAAAATTGTAGTGAAATTACAAATAAAAGATACTGAGATACCTTTTAGAAATATAAAAATACAGAATATATTGTAACTGTTCTTCACTTCAATAATTCAAAAGAAAAGCTTATATATCTCAATAAGAATTTTGCTGTGGATTGTGAAGAAAATGGAAACCAGGATAAATTCTATAAATATCTATTGACTACCTCATCAAATAATATATTAGAGTATCTTAATATAATTTACTTTTCTTAAAATCCTACAATGCTTTTTTTCAAATATCTATTACATTAAACGTTTTCTTTTCCTTCATCTCTGCTTCCTTATTCCAAATTCATTATCTTAGACCTGAACCACACAATAGTTCGTGATTTTATTAAACATTGCTATTTTCCCAAACACTTCCTTTTGTTTCAACTTCATGCTCAAAAACTTCTAATTGTTACTATAAGATAAAACCCAGTTGGAATCTCTCTCTTCACCCCATCTACCACTGGAAGATAATAGCCTATCACTTCTCAAAATAAATTTTCTTTTCCAGAAAATTTCAATTTCCTTCTCTTATTCTTTCAAAATCCTCTCCATCTTATAAACTTGTAAGCTCCATGAGGTTGGAGAGTCTAGTTTTAGCAGCACAGTGTTTTATAGGGTATGGATGCACATACATATTTGTTAGATCTCTCCATTTGGAACACCCAGAATTTATCAATAATTATTTTATCTTATTATAGAGAACAAATTGCCCTTCTGGGTATAATGCAGAAAGGATATAGTTATTATGCTGCTGACAAAAAGGTTAAATCATGTCTGGATGCTACTCCACTTATAACCAAATTAAATACATTTTATATGGTTAACTCGTCTGCTTATCAGAACTTTACTTTTAGAGGGGGCCAATTTAAGTAATATTTAAAGCCTCTATTCAAAATATCTTTAAGTACTAATAATCTTGAAAAAGAAAAGCATCTGCTTTATCTTGAAGCCAGTCACACTTACAGTTTTAAATATAGCATGAATCTCATAGAAAGTCTCTCGCTTTACCATTGCATAAATTTATCAGATACATGAACACAGTTCTAACTAAAGGATAAACCTATCATTTCCATCAATAAAAGGCCTGTTAAAAAAAACCTGATTATTATGGTTGAGCTGAAAAAAATATGAGCTTGCTTTAAGATATAAGAAGTAATATGTAATACTAATGAAAAATTCAAAACAAATAAAACAAATGAATTAAAAAATAAATTTGCTAAACAAATATTGAAGACTATAGTTTTCAGCTAAGTAGGTCATATGTAACTAAAATATTGAGAAAATATTTTATTTTTATAGTTAAAATTTTAAGATGGGGAATTTTTTTACATTTTAACATCTCTATAAATGGTAGAATTTTTATATTCTTGATTCATATACAATATATACATTTATTATTCTTTGTGATACATAAATGAATGGCTTTTCTTATAGATTACAAGTTAGATTTCACAAAATATCATAAATATGTGAACTATTTTAGGATTTGTAGTGATAATTTCACAGCCTATTACAGATTGCATTCAAGATAACTTAATTTTTAAAACATTTAACTTAAAATTGTATAATGAAATGTGTGTAATTTATATGATCAAAGAGAATTCTCAATAGTCTATTTAAAGCACTAGTTCTATATATGAAATGAGCATTCCAGGAAACATTAGCACCAGAGCTTTTCTGAAGTATCTTAAAAAATAGTTGTATTAAGTGAAGCAGTTTAAATATTTTACACTTTGGTATTATGAAATATTAATGTTCAAACGTCCACAAATGGAAAGAATAAGGTCAGCAAAAGTTGTGAAAGACAAAAGACTCACTTACAAACCTGTCTTTGAAAACAGAATGTAAGGATTTACCCCCGATAAACAAACAAGCAAACAAACAAATAAATAAATTATATAAGTTTACTCCGTAATTTAAGATTTAAATATTGAAATTTGGCTAAAAATATTCATGGATATTGTTTCCACTTTAGAGGACTATTTTCTAAAAGCAGTGAAATTTAACTTAATATGTTTTAAAACTTCTCATGTTTTTACACATATAAATGACAGCCAGATTTTTCTTCTTTATCTCACCTGGCTATTTTTGATACTAATTGCTGGAGTGATATTCTAAGGTTGTTGTGAATTTTTTAATTATTTTATTGGAATTGCCTTTAACTTGAAGGCTTATATTTGTAAAATATATTGGCACCAAAGCTTAAATATAATCCAGTAGCAAAAAGTCCAAGACATTTAAATTATTTTTATTGATAATTGCCATCAATGTTTAATTACATTTAATGCTATGTTACAAACACAATAAAAAATGGTAAGGGAGATATTACCACTGACACCACAGAAATACAAACAACCAACAGAAAATATTATGAACACCTGTATGCACATAAACTAGAAAACTGAGAAGAAATGGATAAATTCCTGGACACACACAACCTCGCTTGATTGAACAAGAAAGAAATTGAGTCCCTCAATAGACCACTCATAAATTCTGAAACTGAGGCACTAATAAATAGCCTATTAACCAAAAAAAGCCCAGGACCAGATGGATTCACAGCTGAATTCTACCAGATGTACAAAGCAGAGCTGATACCATTCCTACTGAAAGTATTCCAAAATATTATAGAAAAGGGACTCCTTACTAACTCATTCTATGAGGCCAGTGTCATCTTGATACCAAAATGTGGCAGACATACAATTAAACAATAAAAGTTTAGGCCAATATCCTTTATGAACATCTATGAAAAAACCCCAACCAAATACTGGCAAGCCAAATCCAGAAAAACATTAAAAAACAATCCACCATGATCAAGTAGGCTTTAGGCCCCGGAGGTAAGGCTGGTTCAACATACTCAAATCATTAAATGTGATTTAGCACTTAAACAGAACTAAAGACAAAAATAACATGATTTTCTCAATAATTAGAGAGAAGCCATTCTATAAAACTCAACATTTATTTATTGAAAAAAATCTCAATAACCTAGGTATCGAAGAAGCCTACCTCAAAATAATAACCACCTATAATAAACCCACAACCAACATTACACTGAATGGGAAAAAGGTAGGAGCATTCTGCTTGAAGACTGGCACAAGACAAAGATGGCCTCTCTCACTACTCCTATTCAACATAGTATTAGAAGTTCTGGCCAAGGCAATCAGTCAATAGGAGAAATACGGGGCATTCAAATAGAAAATGAAGAAGTCAAACTCTCTCTGTTTTCAGATGACATGATACTTTATGTAGAAAACCACACAGTTTCAGCCCAAAAGCTTCTTCAACTGATAAATAAATTCAGCAACTCTCAGGATATATAATCAATGTGCAAAAATTACTAGCATTCCTATACACCAATAATAGTAAAACCAAGAGCCAAATAAGGAATGAACTCCCACTCATAATTTCTGTGAAAAAGAATAAGATACCTTGTAATTCAGCTAACTGAAGACATGAAAGATTTCTACAAGGAGAATTACAAACCAGCGCTCAAAGAAATCAGAGATGACACAAAAATATGGAAAAAAAATCCATGGTACTGGATAGGAAGAATCAATATTATTAAAATGGCCATACTGCCCAAAAGAATTTGTAGATTCAATGCTATTCCCATTAAACCACCATTCACATTCTTCACAGAACTAGAACATACTATTTTCAAATTTGCATAGAACCAAAACTCCATGGTACTGGTACAAGAACGGACACATAGACCAATGGAAAGAATACAAAGCCCAGAAATAAGACTGTGCACCTACACTATCTGATCTTTGACAAATTTGACACAAGCAAGCAATAGGGAAGGAGTTCCCTATTTAATGAATGGTGATGGGATAACTGGCTAGCCATATACATAAGATTGAAACTGCAACCCTTCCTTACACCATATACAAAAATCAATTCTCCATGTGTTAAACACATAAATGTAAAACCTAAAACTATAAAAACCCTGGAAGACAACCTAGGCAATAACATTCAGGCGGTATACTGAATGTTACATGGGCAAAGATTTCATAATGAAGACTCTGAAAGAAATTGCAATAAAAGCAAAAATTGACAAATGAGATCTAATTAAACTAAAGATCTTCTGCACGGCAAAAGAAACTATCAACGTAGTAAACAGAAAACCTACAGAATGGAAGAAAAATTTTGCAAACTATTCATCCAACAAAGGTCAAATATCCAGAATCTGTAAGACACTTAAACATATTTATAAGAAAAAACAACCCCATTAAAAACTGGGCAGGAGACACAGGCACTTTCTAAAAGAAGATAAATGTAAGGTCAACAAACATTTAAGAAAGCACAACATCACTCATCATTGGAGAAATGCAAATCAAAACCATAATGTGATACCATTTTACATTAGTCAGAATGGCTTTTATTAAAAAGTCAAAAAGCAACACATGCTAGTGAAGTTGTGGAGAAAAAGGAACACTTGTACACTGTTGGAGGGAATGCAAATTAGTTCATCCATTGTAGAAGTTAGTGTGGGAATTCTCATAGATCTAAAGACATAACTACTACCGGACCCAACAATCCCATTACTGGGTATATATCCAAAGGAACAGAAATCATTCTAGCATAAAGACACATGCACATATTTGTTCATGGCAGCACTATTCATAATAGCAAAGACATGGAATCCATCTAAATGCCCATCAATTATAGACTGGATAAGGAAAATGTGGTACCTATACCCCATGAAATACTATGCAGCCATAAAAAAAAAAAAAAAAAAAAAAAAAAAAAAAAAAAACAAGATCATGTCCTTTGCAGGAACATGGATGCAGCTGGAGGCCATTATCCTCAGAAAACTAACACAGAAACAGAAAACCAAATTATTGCATGTTCTTACTTTAGTTGGGAGCTAAATGATGAGAACACATAGATGGGAACAACACACAGTGCAGCCTCTTGTAGCGGGGAGGGTGAGAGGAGGGAAACGATCCAGAAAAACAACTGATGGGTACTAGGCTTAATCCCTGGCTGGTAAGGTAGTCTGTACAACAAATCCTCATGACACAATTTTACCTATATAACAAAACCTGCACTTGATCCTGCACTTAAAATAAAAATAAAAATTAAAAAAACAACAACAAAAGCTTTTCTTCGCTGCAGGAAAAGACAAAATATTATAGTGGTAAATTGATTTCTCCCCTTGTAGAGTCAGGTTTTTTAGCCTATATTCATGTGGAACTTTACAAAATTTGATAATTGTGAGTAGTAATTAGTGTTAGAATAAAAGTCTTTGTAAGACTTTCTTTGAAAGGTCACCTACAGTTATACAAAATGTCATACCAATATTTCTCTGACAATCATTATTTTCTTTTCCATGGCAATAATCCACAAAATATTGGTTTTTGAAATATATTAATTCAGTCTTCATAGTTTCCTAATCAGGCAGTCATTACGATTTATAAAATATAAATTTCCCACTTTTCATGCATTTCATTATTATAGCTGACAAGCAAATACAACATTGGCATTTAATGAAGTCAGCCAGGAAAAAAAAAAAAAAACACAGTATTAATTTAACCCTAAACTTTAAAAAAAATTTAACTTACAAAAAATTGGGGTTCATCACATGTACCCCAAAACCTAAAATGCAATAAAAAAAATACAAACAGATTTTATCTATAAAAAGGTATAGTTTAATTGAGACAAAACTATATATTTGATTTGATTTAATTTGTAAGTTAAATTTTACCAATCCATAAACATATTTACAAAAGATGTGTATTTTATATATTCATTTAAGTCTTTTTTCATAACAGCAGCAGAAAAGATAAACAGAAAAAAACTATACAATGTAGCATGGCATATATAAATTATCATCAATTGAGGTAACATATATAAATATAGCTGTATATTTTTCATTTAAAAATTATTTGCTTTAAGTTACATTTCTATATAATAGGAGCAAGTATACTGTTTTCTAAGGTCTCTTGCTTCTCCCCACCTTCAAATTGTCCATGTACTTGCAGGCTTATTACCAAATTAGAACATCTATTTCTAAATGTGAAGAAGACAGACATCTAATTTACTCTGTAGCATGACCTGCTAATCACTGCCATTGTTTCTGCTGGGGACACACAGAGTTGCTGGGGAAAACTGGTCCTAGATAGCCTAATGCATTCCTGTTCACTGCTGAAATGATGGCTTAGAACTGCAATGATGTACAGAGTTAATAAAATTACTTTAATGCAGATCACACAAAATACAAATTGGTGTGGTTGGATAAGGTAAGTGACCCAAGGAATGTGAACGCATTGGATTCAGCTTCCAGAATGTTGGAACCTTGAACAGAAGGAAGTTTCTCAGAAAATACCTGTTTTGTTTCCAGCCGGATGTGTGTGTCTTTGCTGCTTGTTTTCTCATTCTATACTTTCACTGCTGTGAAACAGAAACCACAGGGAAGAAAAGTAAAATTTTGATTTGCCAATGTACAAGCTTGGATAGAAATAGGTCAAACTTTGCTATTGCATTTTACTTACCTGCCTTTCTCATTGGATTCAACTTTATTTTTATTTCCCATTTGTGCCTTTTGATTTGAATTAGTATTCTTTCTCCACATAATTTTATCAATTTATAATGGTTAATTAATACTGTGTTAATACAACAATGAGTTTCCTAAAATTTTATTCTCAATTACGCAGTAGATCTTCCCTAGAAGTATGCATTTCCTCTGAATCTTCTAGATCTGTAAACATTTTCTGTTAAGGTCTAGCTTACAAATTTTGGGCTTTGCAGACCATACAGTCTCTGTCACAACTACTCGACTCTGCTGTAACAATAGGTAAACAAATGAAAGTGGTTACATCCTCAAAAAACTCTATTGACACTAAACTTTGAATTTCTTATATTTGTGTGTCCCCGAAATAGTCTTTAAAGTTTTATTCAATACATTATAGTTTTAAAAAATATTATTTGCTGATGAGCTATGCAAAAACAGGTGATAGGATAGATCTGGCCCAACAAACTGTAGTTTGCTGGCCTCTGTGCCAGCTCTGGAGTTCTCCATCCTAGCTGCATACTGCAAGTAGGACCTAAACCAGATTGATGAAATTATAATATAAACCACAGGGTTTGTATATTTTTTAAACTTCCTGGGTGATTTCAGTGTTGATATGCTAATTTTTTCTGAAAATAACATCATTTTTAAAAATTCAGTGTTTGATTTTTCTCCTCTATTTTTAACTAATGTCCATCTAAGCTCAACAGGTATTTGTAGGAAAAGTGTGAGAGAACTGCAGATTGCTCTGTTTATACAACACTCAGTGGGTAGGTTGGTGCCTTTTTTAGATCTACACTTTGAAGTCAGGTTGAGGTACACATATCTTAGTCTAATTCTTCTTTTCTAGTAAAATATACTACAGTTGCATTTTTATCCTATCCTTGAGCTCTTGTTGATTTGATGCTCTGAGACAATGTTAATACATGAAAACCTGTACTTTCAAACACATGTAAACTGCTACACTGGTCCTTTTTCTAATCAACACTCCCTACTATACTTGACCCACTCACAAAAATCTAAAACAACAGAAATGTATTGATCCAACTCCTCAAAGTCCTTACTTCTTGTGAACTTTTATTCTAGGATATACATTATCCATCTTGGTGGAGTAAGATGCTAGCAGAGCTTAGGGTAAAGAGAAGACTGTCAAACGCTGACCCACAAACACACACAAAAAATTTACCAGAAAAAAATATTGATCACACAAAACTAAGTTTATTAGGCCTACTGCAGTGAGAGAGAACACTACATTGACTGATTTTAGTCATGCCTGAGAGGAGTAAGGTCAGGGACGTACATTTAAGGGGACTTAAAGACTGGAATAAAAGACTTTAAGGTGGATTTTGCAAGATATAAAGCTGGTTAACATTAAGAAATTTACAAGACATTAGTTGTAACCTAGTGGATATGGCAAGGTGAGTCTTGAAGCAAGTTTTGATAAGCAAGTTATTCGTATTTTAAAAATATGCTATTTTAGTTATTTTCCCAGTCGTCTAAGAACAAGAGTTGTTTAAAGTAAATTGCGAAGTTGCTTTTGCCTTATAATAGCAGTGCTTAAAATGGACAGAAAAGTATGTTGCTACCAGTTTTTAAGGCACCTAGAATGAAATAAACAGTACTCTACTCCACAAAGCTACTTTTCACAGAAGTTGGTGGGCAATCCAGTTTTAAATTTGTTTAGGACCTAAAGATTTGAATCACAGGGCTAATGGTGGATAATGTTAAAGTTTATTTTGCATTTTAGGTGGTTTTTATTTTACATTACAAAGTACACGTTTCAGCAGTTACCTCGGTATCTTGGTTTTGGTAGAATGATACAGATCTGTATCTATCTGTTTATCTAGAATAAATCTATGTCATATTTAACTATCAATTATCTCTGGTTCTGTAATTTCATTGACTGTTACTGCTTTTAGTGGTTCAAAATTGTCTTAAATCTATTCATGGCTATTTTATGAGAATTTAGGTAAGTATTCTTGATTGTGCATTATTTGAGAAGAAATTGCTTAGCCTCTAAGACTACATAGATATAGAGCATCAACAGCCCAGAATAGGTAGTACAAAGTTATTGGCATAGTAAGTACTGTAGTTTTCTAAGTAATCTATTATGAACAAGAGATAGTGAAGTAACCGAAGGTTTTCAAGAGAAGAGTTTCTGTGAAGCAGCAAAGGAGGACCCAGTGTTTAGTTACTGGTAAGAATAGCTGTGTTGAGGGTGCTATTAACATCCAAGCCACATGACCTGCAAGGAGGAAGCAATGAGAAATAAATATCCCAGCATCACTTGCCTTTCTACTTTTAAACTCTTGATTTCATTAGCTGAAATGAATCAGAAATCAGTCACAGTTAGAAGTAGGCCATTCCATTCACCCTCCTGTGGTACAGAATGAGTAGAGAAGGGTCCAGAGAGGATCTGGGGCTGGGTGAGGTAGCTCAGGCCTGTAATCTCAGCACTTTTGGAGGCTGAGTTGGTGGATTTCTTGAGCCCAGAATTTCAAGACCAGTCTTGTCAACATGGTGAAACCCCATCTCTATTAAAAATACAAAAAAATCAGCCAGGCATGGAGGGGTGCTCCTGTAGTCCCAGCTATTTGGGAGGCTGAAATGGGACAATTGCTTGAACCCAGGAGGCGGAGGTTGCAGTGAGCTAAGATTGTGCCACTGCACTCCATTCTGGATGGTAGAGTGAGATTCTGTTCAAAAAAAAAAAAATCTGGAAGAGCAAGTGGATGATATACAGTATAGCCCTTTCCTACAAGGTATATGGCACGATGCTTATACGATGTATGTGGGCAGACTAGAAGATGTCATAAACACCCTGATAATGGCACAGTGAACAGACAAAATAACTCTGGAACTTTGACGAGCTAAAAACCTAGAACCATGTATCTTTAAACATCTGAGTGAAAAATAATCAATGACTATGTTAGTGAAACCACCATTCTGGTATTAGTAGTTGAAAGTACCGTAACTGATATACTGTTTTGTGAGGCAACTGTTGTTATCCCCTTAGTCTTTTTTAATGACTAAGAAAATTTAGTCATTAAACAAATTGGCAACATAACTAAGGTCACATAGCAGTTCTATTATGCTGGATTGGGCATGAAGAGATACATACGCTTTTTCCTGCTTCGTGAATGTGACTTCACTGAGTTTGATTTTCCTTACCTGTAAAAGAAAAGGAGAAAAAAAAAATGCCGGTCACACATGCATAGTGGTTAATGTCACTTAAACGTGATAGCATACTGAAAATATTATGATGCAGTAAATAACTTTATTAACACACAAACTGTTAATCATATTAACATTAGTCATTAATATTTCATTAATTAATATCTTAACTTAAAATATTACACAGTATATTTTCTGAAAATACACAAAACTGCAATTCTTACAGTAGAAAAACTGCAAACAGTTGTACTTAAAAAAATTTTTTTACAGTTCATATAATCTACATCTACATAGTTTTTTATTGGTCCATCCATAGATTTCTCAGAAAACAGTAACCTCTACCTACTTCTACAAACATTTCATCAGTAGCCCTTTATTGTCCCTTTTCCATTGTTCCTTGTCAGTTCTAATTTAATGTAAGTTCTTGAAGCTGAGGAATATGATTTGATAGCTATATATCCTCTCAGATTCCTGGCTCATAAAGTGATACACATAATAGATGTTTGATAAATATTTTTGAATGAACGTTGTGGTATTTTATTTTTTCACATCTAACATATATGTTTCTATTATATCCCTTGAAGTATAAGATAATGCTTATCTCCAATGCTAACTAAAAACACAGTATCAACAAAAGGTAATATGTCATTCTTTAGCTTAGGTGGTAGAAATGCTCTCACTTGTTGTTCTTATTGAACAAAGCAAACCCACCAGAAATGTTTCTGAATTCACTTCAATGGGCCCAGATTTTCAGAAGAGTTGAAAAGTTTATAATAAAAAGAATCTTGCTGAGGATCAATAAAGTTTCATTTCCACTTACAGCTTTCTTCTAACATTTTTTTTCTTCCCACATACCTATACAACTACTCATGGTGCACAGATACTGAGAGCATAAGCGTACCTGAAAGAATTCTAAAAATGCACTTGGAAGCAGTTTATTTCTTGTTCTTACAATTGTCATTGCTAGAATGCATCTTCTACTATAGAAATCTGAGGGTCTTAATAAAGTAAATTCTATTAAATGCATCATGTATTTGAACTATACTTACCCTAAAAAAATGAAAAAAAAAAGACACCAGACACTTGATATATATGACCTTTTAAATATGTTACCACCACTTAATACAGAGGAGAAAATCAAATTAAATAGAGAGATGTTTTAAATAGCTTTTAATTTTTGAACTAATGTTAGAATACATTATACATAAGCCTATGCTTATGTTTTTCAGGCAAAGTTTTCCACAAATAAAGAAAGATAATTATCTCTAGACTAAAAGACCCTCCAAGTTTCAACTTGAAACTATACATTATCAGGAATAATTTCTAACAAATGTTTATATAACATAAAACAGTGACTACTTAAAACTATATGAATACAATGTGTTTTTTCTTTCAACTTTTATATTAGGTACAAGGGATACATGTGTGGATTTATTATGCAGGTAAATTGTGTGTTGTAGGGGATTGGTGTACAGATTATTTCATCACCGAAGTAATAAACATAGTACCGGACAGGTAGTTTTTCAATCCTCACCCTCCTCTCTACCTCCACCCTCAAGTCATCCCTAGTGTCTGTTTTCTTCTTTATGTCCACGTGCACTCAGCGCTTAGCCCCCACTTATAACATGAGGTGTTTGGTTTTCTGTTTCTGTGTTAATTCACATAGGATAATGATCTCCAGCTCCATCCATTGTGCTTCAAACGACATGATTCCATTCTTTTTAGGGATGCTTAGTATTCCATGGTGTATAGCTCTCAGATTTTCTTTATCTAGGCTATTGTTGATGGGCATTAAGGTTGATTCCATTTCTGGGCTACTGTCAAGAGTGCTGCGATAAACATGTGAGCATATGTCTTTATGGTATAATGATTTATATTCCTTTGGTATATACCCAATAATTGGAGTTCTGGGACAAATGGTAGCTCTGTTTTTAGGTCTTTAAGAAATCTCCAAACTTCTTTCTATAGTGGCTGAATTAGTTTATATTCCCACTATCAGTGTAAGCATTCTCTTTTCCCCAAACTTCACCAGCACCAATTATGTTTTGACATTTTAATAATAGTCTTCCAATTTGTGTGAGATGGTATTTCATTGTAGTTTTTACTTGCATTTTTCTAATAATTAGTGTTATTATTTTTTCATATGCTTCTTGGTTAAGTGTATGTCTTCTTTTGAGAAGTGTCTGTTCATGCCTTTTGCTCACATTTTAATGAAGTCATTTGATTTTTGCTTGTTGATTTGTTTAAGTTCCTTATAGATTCTGGATGTTAAACTTTTGTTGGATGCATAAATTATAAGTATTTTCTCCCTGTCTGTAGGTTGTCCATTTAATCTGTTGATAGTTTCTTTTGCTGTGCAGAAGCTCTTTAGTTTAATTAGATCCCACTTATCAAATTGTGTTTTCATTGCAATGGCTTTTGGCTTCATCCTCATAAAATCCTTGTACCACTTTATGTCCAGAATGGTATTTCCTATGTTATCTTGTAGGGTTTTACTTTGCAAAAAAATAAATAGATTTTCTATATACCAATAATATCCAAGCTGACAGCCAAATCAAGAACACAGCCCCATTCACAATAGTCACACATACAAAATATAAAATACCTAAGAATGCAGCTAGCCAGGGTGGTAAAAGACCTCTGAAACAAAAATTTCAAAAGACTCCTTACAAACATCGAAGATAACAAATATATGAAAAAACATTCCATGGTCATGGATAGGAACAATCAACATCAATAAAATGGCAATACTGCCCAAAGCAATTTAGAGATTCAATGCTATCCCTAGTAAACTACCAATGAAATTTTTCAAAGAATTAGAAAAAAATTCTAAAATTTACATGGAACCAAAAAAGAGGTCGAATAACCAAAGCAATCTTAAGCAAAAATAATAAACATAGGGGGATTGCCCAATAACATTCCCCTCGATGCAGTCTGGGTCCCATTAACTCATCTGTTATCCTGCTAGCTATAGAAATGTAAGGTTATATTGAACACTGTAATCCTAAAAGTGTAATTGTGTGACTTTTAAAAGTTCCTTTAAAGTACCCATAATGAGAAATTGGTTTATGATCACTTGGAAGAATTGCATAGTTTTATAAAACTCAAATTAAAATGCCTGTTTCAATGACCTGTATTTTGCCAGACTTAAATCACAGATGAGTATTAAATTTGTCAGAATTTCTTCAATTCTCATTCAAGCCTGTGAATAAACACTCTGTATGGCACTTATTTTGAGCCTGTTAAATAATCAAAATTCAAACTAAAAAAAAAAAAAAAAAAAACCCACACACACTACCGAACTTCAAATTATACTATACCACAAGGCTGCAGTAAACAAAACATCATGGTACTGGTACAAATCAGAAATATAGACCAATGGCCGGGCGTGGTGGCTCAAGCCTGTAATCCCAGCACTTTGGGAGGCTGAGGCGGGTGGATCACAAGGTCGAGAGATCGAGACCAACCTGGTCAACATGGTGAAACCCCGTCTCTACTAAAAATACAAAAAATTAGCTGGGCATGGTGGCACGTGCCTGTAATTCCAGCTACTCAGGAGGCTGAGGCAGGAGAATTGCCTGAACCCAGGAGGCGGAGGTTGCGGTGAGCTGAGATCGCGCCATTGCACTCCAGCCTGGGTAATAAGAGCGAAACTCCATCTCAAAAAAAAAAAAAAAAAAAGAAAAGAAAAGAAATATAGACCAATGGAATAGGCTAGAGAATGCAACAATAAAACTGCACACCTACAACCCTCTGAGCATCAACAAAGTCAACAAAAACAAGCAATGGAAAAAGGACGTCCTATCCAATAAATGCTCCTGGGATAACTGAGTAGTCATATGCAGAAGATTGAAACTGGGCCCCTTCCTTTCACCACATACAAAAATCAACTTGAGATAAAGACTTAACTGTAAAACCTAACACTAAAATAAGTGTTTTTCAATATAAATGTTTTTATGCACTTACTGCAAATCACATAATACATTAAGAGCTTTCATATTATCATTTAATTTGTTTTAATAACAATCCTCTATTATAGGTAAAATGTTGCCAATTTTACAAAGTAGAAACCAGGAATTCTGGGACAATGTTAACCTCCATTTCGAAGGCTTTTGCAGAACTTCATAAAATGCACAGGCATTCTAGTTTACTACTAGAACAACAATCACTGTTTTTCTTCTTCCAGTCAATCATTGTGTAGCTTTAAACAATTCACAATTATTCTGTGCTATTCTACCTTAAAACAAATAATTCACTCATTCCTCTTTTACTTTCATTTATTCATTGATTCATTTATTCAATCAAAATTTATTGAGTACATAATACATATCAGGCTTAGCACTATCTCTTAAGATTTAGTAATATAAAATGTAAGCCCTGCCTTAAGAGGCTTTGAGTGTACTGAAAAGATACAATTTAAAAACCTAATCACAGCACTTTGGGAGGCCAAGGCGGGTGAATCACCTGAGGCCAGAGTCCAAGACCAGCCTGGCCAACATGATGAAACCCTGTCTCTACTATAAATATGAAAATTAGCTGGACATGGTGCTGCACACCTGTAATCTCAGCTACTCAGGAGGCGGAGGCAGGAGAACAGCATTGAACCGCTGCTGAGGCAGAGATTACAATGAGCCAAGATCGCACAAATGCACTCCACCCTGGGTGACAGAGTGATACTCTGTGTAAAAAACAAACAACAAAAAACCATCTATGAAGCTCTTTTGAAGAACTGTAAACAAGAATAGGCTTTCTTTCTTTAGAGTGTATTTGATTTGGTTCTGAAAGATATTTTAGCCTATGGAAAAAGGAACTTTTGATACATGGTTTCCTGCTGGCAAATGTGTAACATTGTTGCTTCTTCTTGTTCCAAACCTGCCTTGTGTTTAAATCTGGTGCCCAATAAAACAATAAATTCTTTTGGTAGGATAAGTCAGGAAACTAAGAATTAGATTTTTCTCTTTAAACCACTCTTTTTTTTAGGTTAATTACTGAACCACATCAGAAGGTTTTTTTTTTTTTTTCTTTTTTCTCTTCCCTTGTAAGAGCTATTTGTTCTAGTTTCTCAAGAGCTGAACTAAATATTCCCTTTCTTTAATGGGAGCTCTAGGAAACTTTGAAACATCACCAGGCATTTTCCAAAATCAATGTCCAACTCATAGCTTATGATACCAGGTCATCTCATGCGCACCCTCATCCTTTCTTGTCAGCATGAAAACTTGATTTCAATGGAGTACCTAATTAGCACAAATTCATTAAGGTATAAAGAATATATTATTTACATTGTAATAGAGGATAAAAGCCTTAGGCCACAAAAAAAAAAAAAAATCTCAATGATAGAATTTAGGCCTTGAAAATATAGGGGAACTCTTTGGGAAAGTAAACTCATGGATCTCCTCTAATACCTTCTAAAATCACCAACCTATGCAGCCAATTACATATCTCTTAAAAGTAAATGAAATGACTTCTATTCCAATGTGCTGACATAGACCATTCCTGCTAAAAGAAACTTTAATGACACACAGAACACTAAGTCAGCTATGATAATTGTACTTTTAAAACTTTAATCCACTTATTCACTAGCCATCCTGATAATCAGTAACTAGGAAATGAGCTTTAGGAGACAGCTGTCTCACTGAAATGCAGATAACAGAAACAGAATTTTAATTTTACAAACTAGGAAGATGATAGAGGTTAACTAGCTCCATGATGTACCTTGAGTTAGCTTTCCCTCCTTCCCTGTTTAATTCTTTCTAACACTTCCTTTCTTATTCCTGGCCAGGAAGACACTCGCATGTGAGGCCCAGTTTCTACACCTGAAATAGCTGGTTCCAAGAGTAGTCATAATAGCAGCAAATGAACTGGCTGCCTGTCCAGGGCCCTGCAGCTATGGGTGTAACTGTGAGAGTGGACAACTGTGTGATCATCTTGAATCATATATATGAGTTTTAACCAGAGAATATCTACAGTGGAAGACGCAATAAACTCACAACATATAAGAATTACGTATATACATCGCTTCTCGGCCTTTTGGCTAAGATCAAGTGTATAAGAATTACGTATATAAATGTATGTATATCAGAAATATTTAACAAATATCCCTACAGAGAGAATCATCCTTTTCCATCTTACCTTAGAGCACTGTTCAGTGGATATCTGAATCCATAGCTATCACCACACCTGACATTTAAACATCAGCAAGTGTTCCCAAAGGGAAATAAATTCTGTTATGAAAATGGTGATGGCTCCCTTGTTCTGCTTTTGGCTTTAATTGTTGTTATGCCTGATACCAATCATCCAAAAGTTTTAGAGGCCTTTCTATACTCATCCACGCACATTTGCAATGCATAATACCTTGAATGAGAATAAAACATAAGCAACACAGAATCACATGTGAGAAAATCTGTGCAGGTTACATACATTTAAGATTTTCATAGAAAGAAAATAAATTTATTTGGGTAAGATTAGAAACGAATTTAAAATTGACTTTTTACAAAAAGGAAGAATTTGATACGGCAAGGAGCAAGAGCAAAGTTAAAGTTACACAAGAATGGAAATAACATGTCTGGTCTGAAAAGAATTGTTGATAATTATTGTATCCTTTATATGAGACAGCTAGTGTCTGGGTACTTTCCATGTTTCATCCCCAGACTGTGTATAACCCTCCTCATTCAAAGTCCTATTCTTTGCCCCGATCTCTTACATCTTACCAAATGTCAAGTCAATTCTTAGAGTTACTCAGGTAAAAATTATTGGAGCCATCTTTAAACAAATCATATGTGCTTTACGTCAGTATATATTCAGAATCCAGCACTTACCACCTCTACCTCCAGCAGCTTAGTCTAAGCGACAATGACGTCCCTCCTGGACCATTCCTATTGTTTCCTACTTGATCTTGCTGCACCTACCATTGTTCTACAGTTCTTTCCACAAGCAACCAAAGGAACAATCCCTTAATATCTCAAGGCAAGCCATGTTATCTTTCTAGAGTAAAATTCTTAAAAGACTTCCCTTCCTGATTCAGAGTAAAATGAAAACTCCATATTATCGCTTTATAAGGCTTGGCACTTTCCCCTACTACCTTTCTTAAGTAATCTGCAACCACTCTCTCTTTGCCAACTCTGATCCAGCCACTTTTGCCTCCTTGCTAATCTTTAAATATGTTAAGCATACTCCTGCATCAAGACATTTGTGCACACTTTCTGGTCTCTATTTAAAAGGAAGATGTCCCAAGATAACTGCATCTAATGTAGCAGCCCCATTTAGTTTTAGTCCCTTTACCTTGCTTTATTCTTTTTTACAGCATGTACTAGTGACTTGGATGCTATGTGTATATTTACTATTTATCTATCTTCACTATTATTTCACCTCTAAAAGAATAGGGATGATCTATTTTCTTTATAAGTATATATCTAGGACCTAAAATAGGGCTTGGTGCAGAGTTGGTAGTTTATAATTGTGTAGTGATTATGTGAATTTATCTTTGAAAATCCTGTAAGATATGTTGTGATCCTCATTGTAATAAAAGAAAATTGCTGACACAAATCTTAAATAGCTCTTTTTCCAACAACAGCTAATAAGAATTACAATTCAGGACTGGGTGCGGTGGCTCAGGCCTGTAATCCCAGCACTTTCAGAGGCTGAGGCAGATGGATCACTAGATCAGGAGTTTGAGACTAGCCTGGCCAACATGGTGAAACGCCGTCTCAACTAAGAAGATACAAATATTAGCCGGGCATAATGGCAAATGCCTACAATCCAAGCTACTCCGGAAGCTGAGACAGGAGAATCACTTGAACACAGGAGGTGGAGGTTGCAGTGAGCTGAGATGGAGTCACTGCACTCCAGCCTGGGTGACAGATCCAGGCTAGGTAAGGTTTGTTACGTTGTATTTTTATACTAAGATGTAACATAAAAACCCAAATATTTAAATTCTTCATTACCTATACTTGACTCAGAGATTACAGGAAGTTTATTCCAGCTCATAAATATAAATATAAAAGGAAATTTAAGATAATTATTGCTGAGATTTTGTTATATAACAATAATATAAAATAAATTAATATATTGAGAACATCTTTCATTAAACAATTCCACATATTCAAGTGCTATTTGAAAATTTTGTAGTTTCTAGGAGGGGAAAATGTAGCAATAATAGACTGAGTTATTGCAAAAAACTTTGTTTTGAAAATGTCATTTAGGCACTACTATTGCTAATGGCTATAGACAGAAGAGCATGAATAAGATAACTTGTTAGTTTCCAGAGTTAGTTAGTTAGTTTCAATAACATCTGGAGACTGACTGCAGACTAGAATTAGAATGAGAAACTCCTGCAGATTGTTACTAAAGGGGATGACCAGTTCTTTGGTTAGTTTTATTTTTCAAGAACCCTATCAGGTTCATTATCATGAAGAACCAAGAAAACTCTCCTTATGGTACTGGAAGAGGGAAAGGAAGAATGGCCATTTTGAAATATCCCACAGATTTTCCCACCACAAATTTTTACAAAATTTTATTCTGGGAAAGAAGGGTAGGGAGATTTTGTCAGAGCCTCATCCTACCTGAGATAAGGTAATTGCTTTGTCTCCAGAACCTTCTAGTCTTCCTGTATCACCTTTAGGAGTATGAAAGCTAAGAAATAGTTGGGAAGGCCACAGTCCAGAGAAACAGACTCACCTAAACACTGACATATAATCTTCTTACATTTACAGCATGGTCTCTCTCCCCCATATCTCACCACATCCACCATGGGAATCAATTATTAACAGTGAATTATAGCTGAAAGAGCTGTAAGACATTGACTCCTCTATCTAAGAAGGAGTACTTAGGGAAGCATAAAGGCATCAGAGAAGACAAAAGCAAACATGCTCAGGTTTTATCAATGACTTGGCTATTGTAAGTAGTGCTATGATAAACATAAAAATGCAGGTGTCTTTCTTGTAATGATTTATTTTCCTTTGAGTAGTCACCCAGTAGTGGAATTGCTGGGTCAAATTGTAGTTCAGTTTTTAGTTCTTTCAGGTATCTTCATACTGTTTTCCATAGAGGTAGTAATAATTGACATTCCCACCAATAGTGTATGAACATTCTCTTTTCCCCACATCTATGTTAACATCTGTTGGGTTTTTTTACCTTTTTAATAAAAGCCATTCTGACTGATGTATTAATAAGATGACATCTCAGTGCGGTTTTAATTTGCATTTCACTGATGATTAATTACGTTGATCATTTTAAATGTGTCTGTTGGCTGCTTTTGAGAAATGTCTGTTCATGTCCTTCATCCAGTTTTTAATGGGGTTATTTTAATTTTCCTTCTTGAATTGAGTTCCCTGTATATTCCAGATATTATTCTTTTGCCAGATGCATAATTTGCAAACATTTTCTCCCATTCTGATGAGTACACTATAAGCCCAACCCTCACTATCACACAAGTAATATTCATGTAACAAATAAATACATATACCCACAAATCTAAAAAAGAAATATGTATTTTTAAAAAAACCCACAAGATTCTTAAACCTCTGGAATGTACAACTACATCATATGTTACATACAGCAATTTGGCAATTTCTCAAAGAACTTAAAGCAGAATTACCATTAGACCCAGTAAGTCAAATATTGGGTATATACTGGAAGAAATAGAAATTGGTCTACCATAAAAACGTATTCACACATGTTCATTGCATCACTATTCATAATCGCAAAGACATGGAATCAACCTAAATGCCCATCAACAGTAGACCGTATGTAAAACTTGTGGCAAACATACACCATGGAATACTATGCCATAAAATAGCATAAAATCATGTTATTTGCAGCAACATGGATAGAGTGGAAGGCCATTATCCTAATGCATGAACAGGAAACAAAATATTGCATGTTGTCACTTACACATGGGAGTTAAACATTGAGTACATGTGGACACAAACAAGGCAACAATAGACACCAGGGCCTACTTGGGGGTGGAGGATGGGAGGAAGATGAGGATCAAGAAACTACCTATCAGGTAGTATGCTTATTACCTGAGTGGAGAAATAATCTAAGTAAGAAAACCCCCATATTCTAGACCAGCTCAGTCTGATAAGCATAATGTGAGCCACATGTGAAAGTTTTAATTTCCAAGAAGCCACATTTTAAAAAGTAAAAAGTCATAGGTAAAATTAATTTTATTATTATATGTTACCTAATATAACAATTTACATATTTTAAACATAAATGTTATTAATGAAATATTTACATTATTTTTCTTTTAGTATCTCTTAACATTCAGTATGCATTTTATATTTAATGCATATTTCAATTCAGATGCTAAATTTTCCATGGAAACACTTGATCTGTGTAAAGATTTCAGGAAAATTAGAGTTTAGTTGTTCTAAACCTAAACAATATATTTATGCTGTTGTTCTAAATATGTTTTTCAGTAACTACGTTAAATATTGGTTTTTAAGTTTTGATTTAAGTTAAGCAACATTAAAATTCTTAATTTAAGATTAGAAATCTAAAATTAAAATTAAAAATTTTGTTCCTTAGTTGCTAGCCATATTTCAATTGTTTGATGTTTAATATATGGCTCAAGGCTGTCATATTGAACAGTTAAATTCTAGAGCTTTCTAGAATATAGTATGAAAACCACTGGGTTATTCAAAATGCTTCTCAAGACTATCATTCAGGAGGCTACTGCCATGATCACCAAGAAACATTCAGCTTAGTATTTGATATCTGAGTATACTGATAAAAATCCTGCTCCTAGACCTGCAAGGTGGAGTTTCAGACTATGAACCTACTTAAATTCAGTGAAAATACCATTCTATGAAGGATCTGGGAAGCCAGCTAGCTAGGCAGAATTTCCCTGGCAGCCCTCTCTATCATTATGTGTACTTTGCTTTCAAAATGTCAACATAACATCACTCTGAGATTTGTTCATCTCACAGATGGCAAAGTCAGTTTTTTAAATTAAGCAGCCTAACCTGGAAGCCATAATAAGTATGAAATAGATTAGGCAGGAGTTATTCCCCTAAGTCTTGTCAATCCACCAGCTTAAAGCAATGCTGATCACTGCTCTAATATTTGCAGGTAGTTGCTGAGGATAGTCAAATAATTCCCAGATGGACTGTGGAAAGGAGGAAGAAATGCATCTGTGAAAGCATAATCACAAAGTGAATTATAATTTCAAGCAGTGTGACTTAATTGTGGGCAAAAGAGAGTATAGTAATATGAAGTGAAGCAATTAAATGAAATTAATGCTGTCTTAACTTAGTCTACTCTAGTTTCTGAACTGTAAAAAGTAACTCTTGAAGGAGTGGTGATTATTGAAAATGGTAGAAGTCTTCATCAAAAATGGGCTTCAACTGGAATTTCATCTGTCAAAATTCTGAATACTAGACATGGACCTCTGAGTAAAGGAATAGACAACAGGAATTCTATCCTATCTTGGTCCCTTCATATCGAGTTTATATGCCACCTTACCACTTGAGTTATTTTTTAAATTAAAGCATTTAATCATGCCACCCACTTCTCATAAAACACATATGTATTAAAGCCTCCCAGAATCTTGAGCCTCATCATCAAGGCTCTTCACAGCATGTCCTAAATATTTCTTTTTATTTATATTTTCGACTCTAATCTATGTACTCAGGGGATTAAATTAAAAATACATCAGAACCATTATGCTAAGTTCAGTGACTCACAAATAATAACACGAGAAAACTTGGTCTGAAAAGGTTCCTTGAGCTGCTTGCTGTACCGGGCAGGTTTTTGTTGTCATTATTAGATCCTGAAGAGATAGTGAAAGAGGAAGCTTCCAGAGTGGACACAGCAAAGGAGCATATTTGAAGGACTGTGATTATTTACCAAGCAGAGTCACAGAATTTCAATATGTTAATGCCCAGAATGGCTGTATCAGTGTGTCCAAACTGAATGTTAGTCCAAATTCATACTGCAGTATAAATGTCAGACTTCTAACTCTTCTTCATGCACAGGATCAATCAAGTAAATATTTCTTGAACTGAATAAAATTAAAATATTCTACGAATTTTTATACCTTTAAATGTTTGTTCATAGGATTTCTTTTATATTCCTCTAGTTTTTCATTATAAACCTTCAATTCATTTTTTTTTTGTGAATTGGCTGCAACACTAGGTCTTGTCTTCAGCCTTCTCAGAACCTTCACAGTCAGAATTAACGGCTGCCTTCTCCATAGAAAAAATAACAATCAATATATATTCTTAACAGTGGTGACCACAGGAAGGCTTTAATTATGGTTGCTTCTAAACTTGTTTAGAATAGGGTTTCAGATTTCATCACTTTGTAAATCTGTAACGAAAGCCAAAGGGAGTGCCTTTCCCTATAGGGCTCAGTAAATGCCAAATAAAGAAATTTAAGATGAAGCCATGAATCCTGGATGAGTAATTATATTGTAAAGATACACCCGTATGAGTGCTGTAAACACTTTTTTATGTATATGAAACCCAAAGAAGATAAGCAGTTGTGAGCACAAAGGAAGGAAACAAGAACTCGAGCTGCTGTTAAGATGAGAGCTATATGCTAGTACAAAACCCCATTTTTACACTTTTATGTTTCAATCTCATGTTACTTTAATAACTCAGAGTGCCTTAATTTACTTTCAATACTGAAATAAATATTATAATGAGCTTTTCACTGGACAGAAAAAAATATAATTTTTCCACATTGTAACACGGAATATATTTTTCTCAACTTTCTGCTGAATAGGTCATCCCAGGGCAAGATAAAGTAACTTGAAATTGAACTTTGTTAGTACAGTGATGTCAACTTGCAAGAAAAGTATTAAGTCCCTTCCTTCCTTCCCTCCTTTCTTCCTTCCTTCCTTTCCTTCCTTCCTTTCCTCCCTCCTTCCTTCCCTCCCTGCCTTCCTTCCTTCCTTTCTTCCTTTTTTGAGACAGAATCTTGCTCTGTCGCCAGGCTGGAGTGCAGCGGCGCAATCTCAGCTCACTGCAACCTCTGCCTCCCAGGTTCAAGCGATTCTCCTGCCTCAGCCTCCAGAGTAGTTGGGATTACAGGTGCATGCCACCACACGCAGCTAATTTTTGTATTTTTAGTAGAGATTGGGTTTCACAGTGTCGGCCAGGATGATCTCAATCTCTTGATCTTTTGATCTTCCTACCTCAGCCTCCCAAAGTGCTGCTGGGATTACAGGCGTGAGCCAATACGCCTGGCCTATTCTTTCTTTTTAAGATGACCTTCCTGTAACTCCCATTTTTATTTTATATTTTCTCATATATTATGTATAAAGATTCACTGAATACCATAAAAATGATTCCAAATTTAGAGCAAACTTGCTCTTTTAGCTGTATAAACAGAACATAGCACACTCACATCCATTACAGGATTACTTTCCAACTCTCCTTCAAGATCCTCACTGTATTAAAAATTAGAATTAACTTTTGAATAAAGTCCATAACAGGCAGTACACAGTTTCCATTCTATCCTGTATATCCTCAGCTTATTTACCTGCCTCTGAGACAGAACAGGGTAATTTCTTAAAAAGTGCTCCATCTTTGCTTTTTCATCAGCTTTTCATTTGTTTCCAATCTTGAGTTTTCCAACTCTGTGCTATAAATGTCTAAAGGAACTGTGAATAATGAATCTCCTAGTGCTTTTTTCCATTTTGTAATTTTTGGCCTTTCAGTTCAATCTAAACCCTTCTAATAAGGACTATCATGAGCTGTATGTGGTTTCCATCAACACAGGTATTAGAAATGACTTACAATGTTAGTTCTATCATATAAACCACTTACTTTCCTTTAGGCTTATGGTAAGTAGATGACTGAGAAATTTATTTTCTATATCTTTGTTTCTCATTTTCACCTCTGATGGCCATATATACTAAATGAGAGAAAAAAATATCCCTCAAAAAGTTTTCTTTTTTGTCAATCCTTTTGTTTCCATTCAGACTATTGGTTAAAATTATTGTGTAGACATCATATAAGCTAGTGAATCTTTTCTAAATCATATAAGCTAGTGGTACATATATTAGCTTTAGTTTTTAATTCTTACTTTCATGAAGAGTCAGTGAAATCCTGACTTGTTTGGTACATTTTTGTAGCTCATTTCTTGTATACTTTATGTTTTCAATGATTTAAATTATTTTTATTTTTTTCTCTGGGGTATATAGAAAATAAAGTGAGAATCAGTGTGGGAGGGAATATGTTAGAATAATAGGTTTATATTTAGGTAGCAGCGGATGAAATAAAGACTTTTTTATGTCTAACGCATATTCTTTTTTCTGCAAGTTAAGCCTTTCTCCTTTTGTGTGTTAAGATAAAAATAATTTACATTATTCTCTGAAGGCATGTGCCAATGTGGAACACATTAAAAGTCTTACTGGAACACATATATTTTCTTCCATATTCTGTCTCCTATACTTTCCAGGTACTTTATCTGGAAATGTGACAGAAAAGTAAAATAAAACAGACTTTAAAAATTATTTGTAACCAGTTAGTGCAGTAAAACAAATAATTACTTTCTAAATCTTGGTCTTGAGATTTATGAACCACTAAAAAATTAATTTATATAGATACAGCTATAATTACAGATTACAAATCTCAAAAATTTACTAGTCCTACCTCTTATAACCAAATGTGATGCATTATATATTTGTTTCTAGCCAACAACCAGAAATTTCAAAACTTATCCTTGCTTAATTTTTCCAGTGGTTTATATTCCAAGTAAGAAAAAAATAATTGTTATGACTAACACAAATTCTTTCTGATGCAGTTTAAACTTTTAGTTTTTTGCTTGTTACTGAGACGGAGACAACTATCATTCTCTTTTAAGATTCCATTAGATGCTTAGAGAAAATAAAGCTATTATCTAGGCCTTTTGCTTGTTATATTCTTATGAACATGTTCATATTTTGACAGCAATCCCCTGGACACTCTCTCAGTCATTTTCTGATTTCAAACTTCCTGACTACATACTGACTCAGGATTGAAGTCAGATTTTCTTTTTAGAGGATTTGAGTGATTTGTTTTGTTCTTTTTTTTGTGGGTTTTTTTTTTTTTTTTTTTTTTTTTTTTGAGGTTTCACTAGCTGAAAACATATCATCTCACTGGAATCGGTTTACCAGTAAACACATTTTAGTTGTTTTTTTCCCCTTTGTTCTCACCCCATCTTAACCCTTATACCTTATCCCCTTACAGCAAATTAAGAAGACATTTAGGGAAATACATTTTCTTTATGTAAGCAAAGAAAAGGAAATAAATTACAGATAGATCATGTCATTTCCTGAAAGCAGTTCTAGACCAATTAAGATGTTTAACTATCAGGTAACGGTTAAGGCTCCCTATTTTCAGTATTTAAAAACACTGCATATCTGATCAAGATCCAGCCCATGGAACATAAAATGATACTAAAATTCAATCTACAATAGGCCTAGGTGTCTTAGATGTCTGTACTATTTTAAATTTGTCTACTTTACTTAATTTGTCTCAGAGATGAACAAAATTTCTATGATTTGGTTTGCACTAAAACTAAAAAATATACTGTAGGAAGCAGTCCTACATCACCCGTGGGTACCCCGTGTTTGGTGGCAACAAAGGAATGACAAAAAGATTAAGAGAGAAAGTGGGACCAGGGGGCCATCACTCATTACTGGAGGTGACAGTGAAGTCCCTGAGCTCTGATTATCCACACTATTTATTGGTTACAATCACTTTGATCTATAGGGTAGGGGTGGAGTGATGGTGGAGTGAATCTGTGAGCCAGAAGTGGTGTGTCATCCTAACGATTGATAACAGTGGCCATTTAGGAGTTTCACACAACAACATGTGTTTATCTTTAGCTTATCTATGTACAGCTGGTGGAACACAAACCTTACAAGGAGACTACCAGTCTGGTTACATCATAGTGCTACAAAGGGGTTTTATGTCCTTGAGCACAATGTTTATGGTAACAGAGCCTAAGTCACCCTGCACTGGAACATGAGGCATGGAGAGGCCTTCCTCCTCAGAGGCCTCCTGCAGCCTTCTGCAGTTTGTTGTTCCTTGTTTATATGTCACTCATAACCAATGTATGTAGGCACTCTGTAAGTCCTTTCTCCTTTGCTGCTTTTCCCAACAACATATAATTTATTCATAATATTCAAATTGCAGTTCAAGAATACAAAAACATAGACTATGCCTTTCATTTATATGACACCAAGCAGTTGAATTTTTCAAGTTGACAAGAGAAATTACCATTTCTACCTGCAATGCAAAATGAAAATGATAAAGTCAAAAAGATAACTCCTACCACTGAATAATTTTGTTTGAAATATAAATTGTCATTAGTCTTTCAACAAATTGGGAAAAACAATTTGGAATCGATATTGAGCTCTATCTTTTGTTTTGGTAACAACTATCATCTTTCAAGTGTTTCTTGTTGATTTTTACTCCCTAGTTCTTGTCTAGTTTGGCAGAGGACAAGTGTTATAGAGTAACATAACCTTTATTCTGTCACTATAGTGAATGACTGTAGTGTAATATAATTTTTCTCCTCAATGGATAAATATGTTTCTATGAACTGCAAAATTTATTTAGTCAACAAATATTTATTAAAGGTCCATGATCTACCCTTAATAAAGTCACGTCTTGCTATAAGTACAATCTACGAGAAACACTTATGTTAGGAATATGACTATTAGATAGGATATTATGGCATGAGAGAATATTTTAATAGCTTTTAAATACATTACAACTGTTAATGCTTCATTATGCAAAATGTATATAAAATATATATCTGTATAGTTTGTAAATAAAAGTTTTTTCTTATTATATTGCGACTAAGTATCACAGAATTTTAGGCTAAAAGAGGCCTAGATACTACTAGTTCCTATAACTTAATACAGTAAAACACTGTATAGAAAAGGTAAATACTGCACAACTAATTATTAAAAGAAGTGGAGTACAATCTCAGATCTTCTGACTCTCAACCCAATTCTCTTTCAAAAATAATAAACACAATGCTTTCTTGTAGACTGTTTTATGATACTACATATTATTTCCTGACAATAATTTAAATCATTTACAGAGACTTTTTTTTACGTAACTCTCAAAAGTGCAAAACGATTTTATCAACATTAACTTGGGGACAAGAAAAATCAAAATTTGGGCTAAAATGAAACTTTAAATAGATTTCAGTGAATGTATTGTACATTTTTAAGACATATTGTCTTTACTAATTTCAATAAGTTCAAATTTTCCACAAACCTGAAATGCAAGTAGGCTCTTCTGATATTAACGTGGAATTTTTCAATATGATTTACAAGAAAAAAAAATGCAAGAGATGCCCTTTCTGTCATTCATTTATTTCCCAACTATATTGAGAAAAGGTTTAGGTGTTATTCTATTGTATAATCTAAGAGACAATTAGTTATATTCCCTATTTTGTACAAAACGAAGAGCACTGACCTTATCTCTGCCGTGTTCACATCCTATGGTCCAGTTGAGAGTCCTGCCTGAGAGCTGGCTGTGTAAACATAGATCAGCAGAGAAGAGTCACCATGCTCCATCATATGAGAAGGCACATGTCTGCTGGCTACATCTCATTCTTCCCTATTTGGGACCATTCCTCTGCGCTGAGTGGTCTTCCTGCCATTTGGGTCAACAAAGTATTTCCAATCAAGGAAATCATTGAGATTCTTCAATAAACATAAAGTAACTTTCATTTGCTATCAAAATTAAACCATATATATTTGTAATTTAAATTTAAATTCTACTGGAATTATAAAAAAATATTGTTGATGGCATTGTGTATCCAGCAGTCTTTACCTTTTAAGGCAACCCAAGCAAGCAAAACTATCTAAGAATTAGATTTTTTTGTAATGAAAAATTAAGTTCCCAGTTTCACAAAGTTAATTTGTCTCAATACTGAAAATTCTAGATGTGGATGTAAAAATCTGAAAGTATTAAGATTATTATACATAAAAAAAGAGCTAATAGTAATATTTTGGTACATTTAGATAAAGCAAAATGTGACTAAAATTTAGGTTAATAAAAGTTAAATTCAAAATGGAATTGGAAGAGCTTAAAGCGTAACGGCATAATTGAGTAAATTATAAGAAACAAAATATATCTGTTTTCTCAGATACAATTACAGTAATAAAAATGAAATATTACTCCATTGGCAATCACATCTTTATTACTATTTAATGCTAGAAGTTTGATTTGCTCAATTAATATCATTATAATGTATGATATAAGTTCCTAAGTACTGTCAAGAGATATAAAATAATTTGTATAAAATATTTGCCCAGATGTACATAACGTTATCATGTGAAATGTATTGGCTTAATTTTAAAATACATATCTTGTTAAAAGGAAAACAGGCAGGCATGGTGGCTTATGCCTGTAATTTCAGCACTTTGGGAAGCCAAGGCAGGCAGATCACGAGGTCAGAAGTTCAAGACCAGCCTCGCCAATATGGTGAAATCCTGTCCCTACCAAAAAATAAAAAAGCTAGCCAGGCATAGTGGCATGCACCTGTAGTCCCCACTACTCAGAAAGGTGAGGCATGAGAATCGCTTGAACCCAGAAGGCAGAGGTTGGAGTGAGCCAAGATCGCACCTCTGCACTACAGCCTGGATGATGACAGAGTGATACTCCATCTCAAAAAAAAAAAAAAAAGAAAGAAATATTTTGATTGATGTTATATAATATTCACAAGAAAAGTTTATTATGATAAAAAATGTTAGCTATTAAGATATACTAGTTAATAAATATAAATTAGTGAATTAAGAGAAACAAGTATAAATCAGCAAAACATTTTTTAAATGTATAAAAATAAGGAGCACAGTGCCACTACAAACATGGGCAATCAAGGACCCATCTTGGACCTGGGCTTTACAGTATCCAGTTCTTACCTTGTCTGACCATGCCTCTTCGTCCTAAGTAACAAGTCAATGGAGCCAACAAGATGTGTCCTTATTAAAGCTTTCACTAATTCTAGGCCATGCTGTGGGTCCCAAGACACTGAAATAGCTGCTCAAATTGGATGAGTTCACTTTGGCTCTGTGTAAATCTCTTCTTGATTCTGTTTTCTTGAGGGACAATGAAGCTATTTGTATGCCTAACTATATAGGTTGTACTTGACCTTTTGTGGAATACACCGGTGCTATCAGATGCAATGGTAGATTGGTAGACAAAAAGAAGAAAGCAAAAAATGAGTACAGATGGCATAGATATTTTACGTATGACTCTTACCTTCTCTGCAAGGAGACAAAGTAGAATTCTTCTGTTTCCCTCAATGGCATCTGCTATCATAATCTGATGAATAGTTTATTAATTGCCTTTATGTGTGACCTGCTACTCTTTTTCTAAGAACATACTTTTATTTTAAAAAGAATTTCCAAGGTCTATCTCAGAATTTTATTATGAGAAATAATCCGTAAAGTGAGGGAGGTTTCAATAGCCACTCACATGAGACTAAATAATGTTACATCTTTGTAGACACCCAGAAAGCTCTAGGACTACTATCTGCTAGGCTCCACTGTTTTAACAATGTGTGCTCTCTTTCTGCATGCGAAATTCTTTAAAAGACTTAATCTTCTGAGTAGGTGGCCCTTATGAATTGCTGAGTTTTCATGTTAGGCTTCCTTTTTGTCCACCAAATTAAATCCACATGTATTAGATGTTACTTTTTTTTTTTTTTTTTGGGGGGGGGGGGCGGAGTTTCTCTCTTGTTACCCAGGCTGGAGTGCAATGGCGCGATCTTGGCTCACCGCAACCTCCGCCTCCTGGGTTCAGGCAATTCTCCTACGTCAGCCTCCTGGGTAGCTGGGACTACAGGCACACGCCACCATGCCCAGCTAATTTTTAGTATTTTTAGTAGAGACGGGGTTTCACCATGTTGACCAGGATGGTCTCTATCTCTTGACCTCGTGATCCACCCGCCTCAGCCTCCCAAAGTGCTGGGATTACAGGCTTGAGCCACCGCGCCCGGCCTAGATGTTACGTTTTAAAGTCCCTGTATTTTTTGAGTACATCGAAGAATCATATTAATAAATATTTCCTATTGTTCTAAGTTCTATTGCCTGATGATTGAACACAGTGGGAGTTACGAACAATGGCTATCAATTCAAGAGCAATTAATGGGCAGCAAAGTTTACAGAGAAAGCAACGTGGGCTGGAAGAAAGTGTTTAGATCAATACTACTTTAAAAATCTTCTCAATTTTAGGGAAGAAAAAGAATCCCTGATGAACAAATAGTGCTCATCCACGTATAACACTCTCATCACAATAATATGAACATTTCATGATGCTGGCACAAGAAGAAGTTCTGATTTTATTTTGGGAAGGTTATGTTTATAATCATGCACAATCTTTTAGACGATATTGGTTTTATAAGACAGGAGAACATAATACTCAACCTGTGATAACAAAAGTTGTTTATATAATCAAAGTTTTCATCCTTTTGGCCTATTCAGAAGAGTTTCATGTTCAAGGAGTATTCAATGGCAGAACTTCCATTTTGTCTCATAAACTGAATTTTGATTACAGCTTAACCTGGAAACAAAAAAGGAGAAATGGGAGCTGAAGGTGTAATTGCAGATTGAATTCAATCCTTAAAACATTTTAAAAGTTTAAGTGAGATGAAGTTTTGCCTAAAAATGACTGTAATTATTTGTATATTAATTTAAAGATAATTATCTAGACACATAAATTAGCAATGTCTAAGGCATAAATATTTCAAAATAAAAGATTATTCCAGTGTAGAGATATTTCAATACACACTAAGATTCTGTTTATTGATGATAATTTTCAGTAAATCATTAATCATTAGCATTTTTAAGTAAAATCTAGTATAACAAATTATCTTGACTATATTTCTATTTCCTGAAAGATTAAATAAAATAATCTTAAATTCTGAAAAATATTATTTGAGAGTATTAGAGACTTTTGTGTTACGCAATCTAAACCACAAGTGTGGCACAAGTATTCCTTGACTGATACGGCAAAGTGTTACAATAATATAAAAGTCCAAATGATGAGAAAATCTTTTAAGATTTATCATTCCTCACATCATGAACATGTGTCTCCACATTTGGGTCTCTTTTTCAAAGCACCAATTTGGAATTAGGTCAAGTAAAAAATGCTTCTGTAGAGTATATTAATATTACCTTAACAGAAGAATGGTCACAAAAGTTTCCTTTGGGTGATGCAAAGATAAAAAAAGTTCATAACCACAGTATTATTTATCAATTACAGAGGATATTATCACTAGTACAGTGCTTTCATGCTGGTTACAATACAGGTGAAAAACTACAAGTTAAGATAGCAAAAACAGGATATTATTTTCTCCCTCTTAAATTATTTGCAAACTGAAGTCACAGAGTGTGGTATGCAGAATTACAAAATGGCCTGGGTATGTTTAGCTCCTGATATCCACACCTGTCTGTAATCCCTGCCTCTTGAGTATGGGCGAGAGTAACAACTTGCTTTTAACCAATAGATTAGAAAAGAGAAATGGTATTTTGAAGATGTAAGTAAGGTCTCTAATCAGTCAAACTTCTGTTAAACAAAAAGGAAATTAACTAGCAGGGCCTGAACTAATGATATTATGCTATTAGAGTAGAGATAAAAGAGATACTCCTACTGTGCATGTGTACATTGCAGCAGCATTTACAATAGCAAAGTCATGGACTCAATCTCAATGCCCATCAACAGTAGACTGGATAAAGAAAATGTGGATATATATACTAGGAGATACTACACAGCCATAAAAATGAATGAGACTATATTCCTGGCAGCAACATGAATAGGAGTAAACTAGTGCAAGAACAGAAATCCAGATATCACATGATCTCACTTATAAGAGGGTACTAAACACCGAGTATATATGGACACAAAGATAGGAACAACAGACACTGGGACCCATGTGAAGGTAGAGGGTGCAAGGAGGATGAGGCTCAAAAAACTACCTATTGAATACTATGCTTATTACCTGGATGATGAAATAATCTGTGTGATATGCATCAAATCCCTGTGATACGCAATTTATGAATACAACAAACCTGCACATGTACCCATGAAACTAAATGTTAAAAAAAATAAAGTTTTAAAAAGCCACATAAATAAAACATGACTGGAAAAACATCAGAGTCTATAGGGTTAAAAAATAACATACAGTAAGTCAATGCAAAGATACCCACATAAACAAAAACACACATTCTTTCTCCTTTCTCTCTCTCTCACCCACATGCACATACTTAATGTGCCATGAATGTTCTCTTTCTCAAATTTGTGATACTCTTCAGTTTATGACACACAGGAATTTCAAAGGAAATTCAGCTAGGCTCCCAAAGCAATGCTGACATAAAATGCTAACCTACTACACACACCAGAGAATTAAAGAGCTTTTTGCTTTCAGATGAAAAAATACTTTTATTTAACTTATATTTATATATAGCACATAATATGTATGTATGTATATACAAATTATGATATGCATTTTAGATTTACATATATATTTATGATAATATGCTCAGCTTTGTTTATATTCTTAAGTGGAAAATAGCAACACTAAAGCAATTTCAAAACATTTTCCCCATAGCTATTTAAGGTTGTGTTTTCCTGAAATCAAATTTCATGTTAATTACTGAAATTTAGGTTTGCATGCTGCTACAAAAACAAACAAACAAAAATAAGCACCTCTAAAGAAAACCTGGATCTATTAAACAGAAACTCTTGGCTGTTTTTAACTTTTTCAAATTCATGACAGCAACAATCACGGGTCAAGAAATAGAAACCTTCTTTGTACAGGCAGTGTCTATTCTGACCACGCTTAAAACCTTCTTCAAATTGTTTTAAGAATAACAGTATTTAATATTTTAATGATAGCCTTCCAATTCAAATTATTTTATTGTCAAAAAAATTATTTATAGAAATGTGTTGCAGGTTCCAATCAAATATACTACTTCTAGTGATTTACAAGTTGATTGTTAAATAGATGTGGACAAAAAAAGGCAAAATATTTCTAAATATTTCTACTTTAAACAGGGGGGAAGAAACCATTCATTCATTTAAGAAATATTTACTGTGTCTCTAGGTACTGAGGGGTTACAAAATATAGTGTAACCACATGTTCTCACTCATAGGCAGGTGTTGAACAATGAGAACACATGGACACAGGGAGGGGAGCGTCACACACTGGGGTCTGTTGAGGCGGGCTAGGGGTGTGACAGCAGTGGGTGGGGAGGTTGGGGAGGGATAACATGGGGAGAAATGCCAGATATAGGTGACAGGAGAATGGAGGCAGCAAACCACATTGCCATGTCTGTACCTATGCAACAATCCTGCATGATCTACACATATACCACAGAACCTAAAGTACAATTAAAAAAGAGAAAAGAAAAACTATATATATGTATATATACATATATATAGTATATATGTCATATGTATATATACATATGACATATGACATAACAACTCTGTCCTAATATACACATACTGGGGTGTGTCAGGGGTTGGGGGGCTAGGGGAGGGAAAGCAAAGGGTAGGGGTTTAGGAGAGGGATAGTATCAGGATAAATACCTAATGTAGATGACAGGGTGATGGATGCAGCAAACCACCATGGCACGTGTATACCTGTTTTAAAAACCTGCAGGTTATGCATACATTCCCTAGAGCTTAAAGTACCCTAGATCTTAAAGCATAATCGAAAAAATAGTGAAAGAGAAAACCAAATAAAAATTCAAGGAGCAAAATTTGTACTACATAGAAATCAGTATATGCTCAGAGAATCATTTTTTTATCAAAGAGCAAAAATAAATTAATCAAAAATAGTCTTGGTACCATAATTCCTCCAAATGAAAAAAGAAAAGAAACTTAAATAACCAACTCATAACATATATCATTAATCAAAAGGAGTAACAATTAAAAATTAAGAAAAAAAATCACGTAGTAAGTAGGAGAAAGTACAAGCAGTTCATTATACTGGTTAAGCACATTCAATACAGGCGTTGGGCTGCCTGTATTGAAATTGTGGTCTGCAATTTACATACGGTTGTGACTTTAGTGAAATCATTTACTATTTACATTTCTGGCTTTACTGATCTAAAAACATGAACAAAAATAGTGGCTTCATACAGGTATTTTGTGAGGATTAGAGCAGTCAACGTATTGTAAAGAACAGTGTCTGACACGTAAGCCTCATACAAATCAAACAAGGTGGCAAACAAATTCTAAGTATTAAATCAATGGAAAGAAACGATACAAAAGTGTGTAACAAATTTATTTTTAAAAAGTGAAGCACTACTTCAAGAGAGTGTAAATAGAAATGAAAGAGGAATAATGAATGAAAAAAATGATTATAATGTAAGTGTGAGAACAGCATCCTTGATGTAAATTTGTAAATAAAAAAGAGATGAATGAAGCCACAGAGAAAATTGGGCAAAAACAGGTACTTCACCAAATGGTAACGTAAATGACTCATCAATTTATAAAGTGTGCTTAAACTAACTGCTTAGAAAATGACAATCTCATAAATAACTACTAGACAAAAGTGAGACTTAAAATAGCCTCAATAAGAGATTTTTAAAAGGCAAGCCATTTTTAGCTCGCCAAAGGTATTATTAAGAATGTTGACAAAGTCTCTGAGGATGGCAATTTGACACTTTAAGTCAAGATCTTTAAGTACATTTAAGTTATTTGACCCAGAAGTTACATATGTAATATTCTCTGTATCACAAATCTAAGGATGTATACAAAGATTCATGCAAAAATACATTTATCAAAGCCTTTTTTAATGCAATAGAAAAAATGTTAAAGGAATATGAATGCCAAAAATAGAAAACTATTAAATTATGGCATGATACATTCAAACTAAAATTATGTTACAAAGAATATTTTATGATTTGAGAAAATGTCTACAATATAGTATTTTAAGGAAAAATATTAAAATACTACTTAAGTAGCACTATCCTAATGTTGTATAAAATAGAAACACAGAAAGAGAATATATTCAAATATTGGCAATGGTAGTATCAGTTTCATTAGCTTTTATTAATTTAACTTTTTCACTTACATTTTTTCTATTTTCTTATTTTTATTTAGAATGTGTTTAATAGTTATATAAATTATAACACAAATTTATGTTTTTAATATGATCGTACTCTCTACTGAGGCAAACAAACATAAGAATCCCAAAATGGGCATTTTGAAATTTAATTTTTTCATAGTGATTTCTTTTAAAAAATTAAGGCACTTTCGGTTTGCATTTTTTTGTATGATAACTTGGATTCAGTAACAGCTGCAAGCCATAGTTGTAATGTTAAGATTAAAACTAATCACATTTCTAAAGTGACTATTAAAATTGGATGTATGATCTATTCACTGCCAGCATTATATCCTTGTCTTTCACGTGGACAGGTGGCTCAGTCTCCTTTGTTGTAAAGGCAAGGTCTCAGCACATCTTACACATGTTACATAGCAGCTCTGTTGCACACATCCAACCCTCCACCTCCACACCAATGGAGGCAGTGGTTCAATGGAGACTGTGCTGTAAGGCATGAGATCCGGCTTCCTTAACACTTCTTGATAGGCCTGGGAATATAATTGACATAACAAATCTCTCTTTTCAAGTAGCAGTGTTTACACAAGGAGGATTTCTCAAGAAGTTACATAAATTAAAATATTTCAATCTTTTTTTTTTTTTTTTTTTGAGACGGAGTTTCGCTCTTGTTACCCAGGCTGGAGTGCAATGGCGCGATCTCGGCTCACCACAACCTCCGCCTCCTGGGTTCAGGCAATTCTCCTGCCTCAGCCTCCTGAGTAGCTGGGATTACAGGCACGCGCCACCATGCCCAGCTAATTTTTTGTATTTTTAGTAGAGACGGGGTTTCACCATGTTGACCAGGATGGTCTCGATCTCTCGACCTCGTGATCCACCCACCTCGGCCTCCCAAAGTGCTGGGATTACAGGCTTGAGCCACCGCGCCCGGCATTTCAATCATTTTTTAAAGTACTTTTTGTACATCTTTCCAGCCAATTGCAAGGCATATATTAAAGTCTGTTGAGTGTAATATCTAATTTTCACAGGAACTCTTCCAAATGCTTACTATAACATGATCAACAAATAAGACTATGTTTCTACTCCCTCTTAGCCTATAATTCAGGTTCACAGAAAGAAAAGGCAATTAGAAAAGCAGTAAAAATGCATGTTGCATAATTCTTATTACAAGAAAAGCACCTCACAATGAAACCCGGTCATGCAAAGTTAGGTAAGTCTTGCTGGAAAAAGTGACAACTATACTGAATGCTACAGGAAAATTAAGACTTTTCAGCTGCCTTGGGTTCCACCTCACACATTTTATTTGGTTCTCACCTTTTTACTAAATGCACATTTTCAAAGTTAACAGTTACCTTCACATTGTCAAATACAATGGTCAATCTTCATTACCAAGCTACATAGTCCTTGCAGTAGAATTTCTCAAAATCGCCATTTCTTCTTGTTGAAACCTATCTTGTTGACAGAAGTGTTCCACTCATTAGTTGGCAAAAGCAAGATGGGCTGAAACTCATCTTGTTGACAGAAATGTTCCACTTATTAATTGTTTTACCCAACAAGTCTTTATACCTATGACTTACCATGTATTTTTCTAAGCACTGGAGATAAATCAGTGAACAAAAGAAAAAGAAAAGAATCGCTTGTCTTGCAGCATTTGCATTCTATTGGGTGGACATAGAAATTAAAAATAAGTAAGTAAAATGTATCGTGAGTTAGGTTTTAAATGTTATGAAAAAAATAAACCAGGATAGGTATATTGTTAAATGTCAAGGTGAAAGTGAGGGGGCCAATTTTAAACAGATGAGTCAGAACACATTACACTGGGAAAGTTATATTTGAACAACTGTTTGAAGGAGGTGAGGGACAAAACCATTAAGATCTCTGTGGGAAAGACATTCTAGGCAGAAGAAATCACAAGTATCAAGTTCCAAAGTTGGGTTCATTCCTAACAAACCTCCAGCTTAAGCAAGGAAGCTCAGAGAGTGAAACAGAGAGGGCAAGGAAGAGAATACTAGGAAATAAATCAAGGGGAAAGGCAAGGGGAGAAGTCATCTGGAGAAGGTGAAAACAAAAATTTCAACCTGAAATTAAATTAAGATCACCAAGAAATGGAATATAGAGAGAGGAAAAGAGAAGAACGAGGATTGTGACTGAGTTAATTCCTTTGTCGATCCCTCCAGGAAGATGAGGAACACTTCACAAAGGAGACTGATAGGCTGGTGAGATGGCAGGAAAACTGAGAAAGTCCATGTTTCTATCAATCAACAATCTGGTTCGACAAGAAGAAATGGCAATTTTGAGAAACCATTCGAAAAGACACATGTGATTTGATGTGAGGACTGGTGATTGAATTTAGCGTAAAGATCACTGGTAACTGAAAAGACTGCATTTAATGAAAAAGAGGGAACCAAGTAAAACAAAATAGAACTAGAGACAGCTTTGTAGGAGAGGTTTGATATAAAGGGGAGCAGGTAACTGAGAAGTATCTGAAGGGGTAAATGTGGTCAAGTTTGATGGCTGATAAGAAAGATTTAGTAAAAGGAACGTTCGTGATTAGATAGTGAGGATATTTGCTAAAGGAAAGTCCTCAAATAAAAGAAAAGCAATGAGGTCTAATAAACAAGTAGTAATTTTGATGCAGTATTGAAAAAAATGAATGAGTTATGACCAGGAGTTCTGTTTCTCTTGGTGGTTAATGTGAATGAAAATTATCTGTACAAGGGTAGTGATGATGGTCCAGAAAAAATAGTAGTAGCAAGGGTTTATATTTTGGAAGGTATAAGTGTATGCAAATCCCTGACTTCCCATTACTAAGAACAGGAAAGGCAGATTCATATGTTCTCTTTAAGGTGTAAACAGTAAGTCCTACCTATTAAGTATTTAATGTGTGTACATTCCCAGTGTTCTTTTGTTGATGAAAGACAAAGCAACATGTAAATTAAAAATCAGTAATTTCTTTTAAACAAACACATATGTCAACTGACATGACACTAGCACTTTTTCAGCTGAAGATTTTTGTCCAAATCATGTTCCTAACTAATGTGTGGATGTGTGTGTGTGTGTGTGTGTGTGTGTGTGTGTGTGAGAGAGAGAGAGAGAGAGAGAGAGAGAGAGAGAGAAAGAGAAACATATGTTTCCTTTGATGCCTTTAAGGTTCAGATTGAAGAAACAATGGCAAAGACAAAAAAAAGTCTTAGCTTTTAACCTTTTAGTCCTCTGGAGTCTGGTCTCATATCAAGGTAAGTTCTTTTTTTCTTTCTTTTTTTTTTTTTTTTTTTTTTTTTTTGACAGAGTTTTGTTCTGGAGTGCAGTGTCATGATCTTGATTCACTGCAACCTCTGCCTCCCGCATTTAAGAGATTCTTTTGCTTCAGCTTCCTGATATTGGCTGGGCTCGAACTCCTGACCTTGTGATCCACCCACCTTGGCCTCCCAACGTGCTGGCATTACAAACATGAGCCACTGCACCCAGCTGCTTCAGCTTCCCAAGTAGCTAGGATTACAGGCATATACCACTATGTCTGGCTAATTTTGTATTTTTAGTAGAGATGGGGTTTCACTATGTTGGTCAGGCTGGTCTCAAATTCCTGACCTCAGGCGACCCACCCACCTTGGCCTCTCAAAGTGCTGGTATTTCACTGTGTGCTACCATGCCCAGCCAGATAAAGGTAAGTTCTATGCGAAGTGATTTTAAAGCTTCAGAGTCACTCTTTGTTGGCATAGCTCATTTTTAATCATCTAAATATGGATTCTTAACTTTTACCCCAAAGTACCTTTTTATATTTTGTCAGCCACTAAGTTACCAGATCCAATTCTCCACCCAAAAATGTGACAACTAAAAATAAAACTCAGAACTTTAAAAAGTACTTATAAGTCCCTGAAAGAATATTATTGCTTCCAAAAGGGTAAAGGATTTTTTCTCCATCAAGGACAAATGCTGTAACAGAGATATAAGGATATGATTTACCCTTTTCCCTGAAACAAACAAAAATGAATGAAATATATTAATGAATGGTTTGCAAGTTATTGGACATCAGTCACCAAGGAACAGGGGTGCCTAAAAAAACCGATGTAAAAAAGTGGCCCTATGATTGTCACAGCTTATTGTCTTACAAGAGTTTCCAAGGTATGGAATAGAAAGGGAGTACCCATGCAAAACCAATGGACCTCGAGTTGAGAGTCCAGGAGAACCAAGGTGAAGAACCACAGAGAGAAAAACTTAATAGAAGACTTCAAAGGTCCTTAGAGGGTCCCCCTTAGGTATTCTGCAAAATACTGATCAACACAAGCACTGAATAAACTACTGAATAACCTACCCATGATCAGGAAAAGAACCATCCAAAAAGGAGTAGAGATTTTCACTACTCTGTTGTGAAACTACAGGAGAGTTTCACTACTCTCCACCACAGGAGCTGATGTTACCACAGGGGCAGTCCAACTAAAAACATCATAATTTGTAAGTCTTTGGACAAAACGTCTTGATTCATTATTAGCACAAAATCAGCTTTAGCCTAAAGGCTGTTCTTGTCCTGTCTAACAGATTTTAAAATCAAGATCTGAGTGATCAAACTGTTCTCAAGTAATTTAGCTGCATCTTAGAAAAGCATTTAAATATATTTGTAGGAATATAGAAATGTTCAACCACAAAAAGACAAAATTCAAAATATATGGCATTGAATCAAAATTAACCAGTTAGCAAAGAAGCAGAGAAGAATAAACCATAATAAGGAGAAAGATTCAATTAATCAAAATAACCCAGAAATGACACAGCTGTTAGAATTATCAGGAAAAGACATTGAAATAGTTATTAAAACATAATCCATATGTTCAAAAACTATTAGAAATATTGAACAAATTAAGTAGAGACAAGGAAATAAGAAAAGAGACTAAAATAGAACCTCTAAAGATGACAACTACAGTTGCTGAAATGAAAATACGCTGAATGGGATTAACTGCAGATTAGACATTACAGACAAAAAATGTAATAAACATGAAGACGGAAAAACAAATAATCTAAAATTAACATATATAAAAAATTTTTAATGATAGAAAATGATTAAACTGTTGGAAAACTCTAATAAGGTGTATAAAATACACATAAAAAAAGAAAAAAATCAACAAAAAGGCATGTAAAAATTGCTTAGTGTAATTGATCATTAGAGAAATCCAAATCAAAACTACAATGAAATATCATAGCACCCCAGTGAAAATGGCTTTTATCCAAAAGTCAGATAATAACAATTTCTGATAAGGCTGTGGAGGAAAGGGATCCTTTGTACATTGTTGGTAGGGACCTAGTACAACCACTATAGAAACAGTTTGGAAGCTACTGAAAAAACTAAAATTAGAATTATTTTACAGTCTAACAATCCCACTGCTGGTTATATTCCCAAAAGAAAGGAAATCAATATATCAAAGAGATATCTGCACTCTGATGTTTTTTTACAGCACTGTTCACAGTTGCCAAGATTTGGAAGCAACCTGAGTGTTCATCAACAAATGAATGGACAAGGAAAATGTGATGTATATACATAATGGAATACTATTCAGCCATAAAAAAAAAAAGAAAGAGATCCTGTTGTTTGCAACAACATGGATAAAACAAAAAGTCATTAGGTTAAGTGAAATAAGCCAGGCACAGAAAGACACATGTTCTCACTCATTTGTGGAATCTAAGGATCAAAACAGTTGAACTCATGGAGATAAAGAATAGAAGGCTGGTTACCAGAGACTGGGAAGGGTAGGTGGGGAAAGGCAGGGATGGGTAATAGATGAAAAGAAAATAGTCATAAAGAATGAATGAGACCTAGCATTTGGTAGCACAATGGAGGGAGTACAGTCAATAATAATTTAACTGAATATTTTACAATAACCAAAAGAGTATAATGGATTGTTTGTAACACAAAGGATAAATGCTTAAGAGGACGAATGCAAAATTTTCCTTGATGTGAGTATTATGCTTTATATGCCTGTACCAAAATACCTCATGTACCCCATCAATATGTACTCACTATGTGCTCATAAAAATTTAAAACTTTAAAACTTTAATTTATAAAATAAATATAAATTGTGAAAAGGCCAGACTCATGCCTGTAATCCCAGCACTTTTAGAGGCACAGGTGGGTGGATCACTTGAGGTCAGAAGTTCAAGACCAGCCTCGCCAATGTGGCAAAACACAGTCTCTACTAAAAAAAAAAAAAAAAAAAAAAAAAAAAAAAAAAAAAAAAAATCAGCCCAAAGCAGTGGTTTCCACCTGTAGTCCCAGATACACAGTAGGCTGAGGCAGGAGAGTTGCTTGAACCCAGGGGGCAGAGGTTGCAGTAAACGGATATCAGGCCACCACATTCCAGCCTGAGCAACTGAGTGAGACTCCTTCTCAAAAAATAGAAATTAAAAAAAAAATAAGGGAATTAATTGTACCTTTATACAAAAAGCATGCAAGTATTTGTATAAACTTCTCCTTGCCTGGTGGTATAAGGTAAGCCTCTGAGTGATTTTACACACCAGTTGGAGGATGGGGAGTGTTGGATGAGAGCCACAGAGAGGTTCTTTACATTATTCTTTAAGATGTACAATGCATCGTGATGTACATCTCATTTGACCCTTTCAAATACAAATAAGGCCTGTGTATATATTTTCCTTTATTGCTAATAAAGGAATGACTTGGAAATCTTAAATAACTATGTAAGATAACTACCGAACAGAATGAAGATTTTAAGTATTCAGACTGACATGGAAGTGGTAGTTAATCCCACATTCTGTTCTTAAAATCTTTAAAAACTTCAGAATGCATCTTATATTTTACCCATAAATTAGATCTTTATCTTGGAATTTACTTTCATCTTTATTAGTTCCATTGAAAGTTGTTTTACACAATTTAAGGACAACATTTACTTCTCAAAGTTTTTCCCCTAAATAAATGGGGTCTCATTATGTTGCCCAGGCTGGCATCTACCTCCTGGCTCAAGCAATTTTTGTGTCTCAGCCTCTGCAGGAGCTGGGACTACAGGCATGTGTCATCTCTCCTGGCTCCATCTTTGGTCTGTAGATTCATTTCAATGGATAAGGATATAAAATAGAGTGAATAAAATGACCTAAATTTACCAGTCAAGTAAACAGGTTAATAAATTTTCAAGAATTTGTTTTGGTAAGTGTGAACTGAAGTCAAAAATACCATTGATGGGAGAAGCTGGCAAGAAGGCAGGAAAGGTACCAGACATTAAGCATAGAATGATAAGAAGTGGTAAATCAGAAAAGTTGAAAAACTAGACTTTGTGAGTGCAGAATTTGCATTTTATGTTTATTTGAATGACAGTTAAATTTTCATTTCAATTTTTCTCTTAAAATTAAATTTCATGGCATTCAATACACATAATAGAACCACAAAAATAAAAGAAGAGAGATAATAAGGTTAGAAAGAATAAATAAGTATGAAATCAGATTTAAGTAGTATATGATTATTTTACTTTAAAAAATTGATCATTCTAGATCATCTGCATTTTGGTACATTTTTTTTTTTAATTTGCTTGTCTGGAAATTCTGCTTGGAAATTCTACACGGATTGTGGTTGAGATTGCATTGAATCTATTGATCTAATTTGAGGATAATTATCATTTGTCTCTCATTCTATTTGCTAATCAATGAGGGCAGCATAATTTTATTTTATTTTACTTTTTGAGAGTTTTGGTCTTGTTGCCCAGGCTGAAGCACAATGGCGTGATCTCAGCTCACTGCAATCTCCACCTTCTGGGTTCAAGTAATTATCTTGCCTCAGCTCTCCAGGTAGCTGAAATTACAGACATATGCCACCACAACTGGCTAATTTTATATTTTTAGTAGAAATGGTGTTTCTCCATGTTGTTCAGGCTGGTCTCAAACTCCGAACCTCAAATCATCCATCCTCCTCGACCTCCCAAAGAGCTGGGATTACAGGCCTGAGCCACCACACCTGACCAATTTTATCTTGATTTGGGTCTTCTTCACAATATTTTGTGGTTTTCAAATGTTCAGGTCATAAACATTTGTCATATTTTGTCATATTTTGACCTATGTATTTCAGATTTTTTAAGTTATTATAAAGGGTAGTAATTGTTTAACTTAGATTTCCAATTATTTGTTGCTTGTATAAATAAATATAATTGATTTTTGTATTTTGAGCATATAGTCTCCCAAATTCATATACATACTTGTTATTTCTTGTAGCATTTTTGTAGACTTTGTTGAATTGTCAAAATTCTAACATGCAATTGTCCTTATGTTAGAATAAGGACAGTTTTGCTTTCTCCTTCCATCTAGATGCCTGTTATATATTTTTCTTGCCCTTTTGTATACTAAAGCAGCCATATCATGCTAAATAGTATGAATGGACATCCTTGCATTTTTCCTGCAGTCAAAGGAAAAGCATTGTCTCTCACCACTAAATTCTATGTTAGCTGCACATTTGCATAGATCCCTAGTATGGCTTGTGTACCCCACAAAACATGCTGAAGTCTTATCCTAACTGCGATGTGACCTTATCTGAAGAAACAACATACCAGAATCTCTGGGACACATTTAAAGCTGTGTCTAGAAGGAAATTTATAGCACTAAATGCCCACATGAGAAGCAAAGAAAGATCTAAAATCGACACTCTAATGTCACAATTAAAAGAACTAGAAAAGCAAGATCCAACAAATTCAAAAGCCAGCCAAAGACAGTAACTAAGACCAGAGAAGAACTAGAGGAGATAGAGACACAAAAAAATGTCCTTCAAAAAATCAATAAATCCAGGGGCTGTTTTTTTGAAAATATTAACAAAATAGATAGACCACTAGCCAGACTAATAAAAAAGAACAGAAAGAAGAATCAAATGGATGCAATAAAAAATAATAGAGGATATCACCTCCAATTCCATAGAAATACAAACTACCATGAGAGATTACTACAAATACCTCTATGCACATAAACCAGTAAATCTACAAGAAATGGATAAACTCTTGGACACTTACACCCTCTCAAGACTAAACCAGGAAGAAGCTGAATCCCTGAATAGACCAATAAAAGGACTGAAGTTGGGGCAGCAATTAATAGCCTGTCAACCAAAAGAAGTCCTGGACGAGATGGGTTCATAGTCAAATTCTACCAGAGGTACCGAGAGGAGCTGGTACCATTCCTTCTGAAACTATTTCAAACAATACAAAAAGAGGGAATCCTCTCAAACTTATTTTATGAGGCCAACATCATCCTGATACCAAAACCCAGAAGAAATACAAATGAAAAAGAAAATATCAGGCCAGGGTCCATGATGAACATTGATACAAAAACTGTCAATAAAATACTGGCAAATCGAACCCAACAGCACATCAAAAAGCTTATCCATCACGATCAAGTTGGCTTCTTCCTTGGAATGCAAGCCTGGTTTAACATAAGCAAATCTATAAACATAATCCATCACATAAACAGAACCAATGACAAAAAACACATGATTATCTCAATAGATGCAGAGAAGGCCCTCAACACAAATCAACAGCCCTTTATGCTAAAAACTCTCAATAAACTAGGTATTGATGGAATGTATCTCAAAATAATAAAAGCTACTAATGACAAACCCACAGCCTATATCATACCTAATGGGCAAAAACAGGATGCATTCCTTTTGAAAACTGGCACAAGACAAGGGTGCCCTCTCTCTCCACTCCTATTTAACATAGTATTGGAAGTTCTGGTCAGAGCAGTCAGTCAAGAAAAAGAAATAAAGCATATTCAGTTAGGAAAGATTGAAGTCAAATTGTCTCTATTTGCAGACAACATGATTTTATACTTAGAAGGCTCCATCCTCTCAGCACAAAATCTCCTTAAGGTGATAAGCAACTTCAGCAAAGTCTCAGGATACAAAATCAATGTGCAAAAATAAAAGTATTCCTATACACCAAGAACAGACAAACAGAGAGCCAAATCATGAGTGAACTCCCATTCACAATTGCTACAAAGAGAATAAAATATCTAGGAATACAACTAACAAGGGACATGAAGGACCTCTTCAAGGAGAACTACATACCATTGTTCAAGGAAATAAGAGGACATAAACGGATGGAAAAACATTCCATGCTCATGGTTAGGAAGAATCAATATGTTGAAAATGGCCATACTGCCCAAAGTAATTTATAGATTCAATGCTATCCCATAAAGTTACCAATGACCTTCTTCACAGAATTGGAGAAAACCACCTTAATCTTCATATGGAACCAAAAAAGAGCCCATATAGGCAAGACAATCCTAAGCAAAAAACAAAAACAAACAAACAAAAGCTGGAGCCATCATACTACCTGACTTCAAAGTATACTACAAGTCTAAAGTAATCAAAACAGCATGGTACTGGTACCAAAACAGAGATATAGACCAATGAAACAGAACAGAGGCCTCAGAAATAGCACCACACATCTACAAACATCTGATCTTTGACAAACATGACAAAAACAAGCAATGGGGAAAGGATTCCCTATTTAATAAATGGTGTTGGGAAAATCAGCTAGCCAGATGAATAAAGCTGAAACTGGATCCCATCCTTACACCTTATACAAAATTAACTCCAGATGGATTTAAGATTTAAACATAAGACCTAACACCACAAAAACCCTGCCAGGGCAATATCATTGAGGACATAGGCATAGGCAAGGACTTCATGACTAAACACCAAAAGTAATGGCAACAAAAGCCAAAACAGGCAAATGGGATCCAGTTAAACTTATGAGCTTCTGCACAGTAAAAGAAACTATTATTAGAGTGTACCAGCAACTAACAGAATGGGAAAAAATTTTTTGCAATCTCTCCATTCCTCAAAGGGCTAATATCCAGGATCTACAAAGAACATAAACAAATTTACAAGAAATAAACAAATAACCCCATCAAAAAGTGGACGGATGATCTGAACAGACACTTTCCAAAAGAAGACATATATGATGCCAACAAACATGAAAAAAAAAAACCTCATCATTACTGGTCATTAGAGAAATGTAAATCAAAACCACATTGAGAAACTGTCTCACGCCAGTTAGAATGGCGATCATTAAGAAAATTTGGAGACAACAGATGCTGGAGAGGATGTGGAAAAATAGGAACAATTTTTTACACTGTAAGTGGAAGTGTAAATTTGTTCAACTATTGTGGAAGACAGTGTGGCAATTCGTCAAAGATCTAGAAATAGAAATACCGTTTGACCCAGCAATCCATTACTGGGTATATACCCAAAGGATTATTAATCATTCTATTATAAAGATATATGCACACATATGTTTATTGTGTCACTGTTTACAATAGCAAAGAGTTGGAACCAATAAAAATGCCCATCAATGATAGCCTAGATAAAGAAAACATGGCATATATACACCATGAAATACTATGTAGCCATAAAAAAGGATGAGTTTATGTCCTTTGCAGGGAAATGAATGAAGCTGGAAACCATCATTCTTAGCAGTCTGACACGAGAACAGAAAATCAAACACCCCATGTTCTCACTCATAAGTGTGTGTTGAACAGTGAGAACACATGGACACAGGAGGAAAATATCACACATGGGGGCATGTTGGGGGATGGAGGCCTAGAGGAGGGATAGCAGGAGTTTGAAGGATTGGGGAGGGATAATATTATGAGAAACACCTAATGTAGATGAATGCAGCAAATCACCATGGCATGTGTATTCCTATGTAACAAACATGCATGTTTTGTTCATGTCCTCCAGAACTTAAAGTATAATAAAAATAAAAACAAAAAATAAAAGCTATAATGCTTTAATTTGTGACTGATTATTTAATCATAACCTGAATGTCTAATGATAGCACATCAATTACTTAGAATAAGATACACTGTGCAAAGACATTATATTTACTCATAAGAGCCATCATACGGTGAAATATTTGTTGCTATGTACTCTGCAAAACTATGTTAAAGTAGAAGTTTAAAATGATAAATACAGCTAAAACATAGCACAATTTCATTTTGTTCTTACTATGTCTATGTGTATAATGTATGCAAACTAAAATGTGTATGATATATATGAAGATACTAGTTGCTATCTTGGGGGATTGAATTTGGAGTATTTTTCATTTTTTATTTGCTTATATAATTGTATTTTTCCCTGAAAACTCACAAGTATCATCTGTGCTTCATTTAAATAAAATATATTTTTATCCTGTGTTGTTTTTCCAGATCGCTTTAGTGAAGGACAGACTGGATTGATCATATATGTAGGTAATGAGAGAAAATACTCATTGACTATGATTTTCATAGACTGTACACAGTGCAGGAAGTTTCCAATTACTTTTAGTACATATTGCTCAATCTGTCTTCCAACAATACCCATTAAAGAGGGTTCCACTTTAAATGAAATTAACGTGATTTATTTTGGAAAAAATTCAAATAGCTATTACTTTTTAACGGGTTTCTTTTCCCTCTTCACCAAGTATTCACTTGAGGGTTTTTATTGTACCATATTTCCATATTTTGCCAGACAAGGAACAAAAGGATTTATCCTTTTAAAAGTTTTTTTGTTGTTGTTTTTTGGGGTTTTTTTGGGGCCTTCCCCCCCCCACACACTTTCTAGATGTTCTTTGGAGAGCAGACTAACAAAGTGAGATGTTTTTTTTCCAGTCAAGTTCTACAGTAGGAAAAAAAAGTAAAACAAAGGATTAGGGGGAAAAAAATAGAAAACCTATTATCTTGAAAAACATATTTCTGGTTAAAATATTATTGTTTTAATGCTCTTCACATAAAAAGAAGTTAGTTGAAGACTCAAAGTCAACTTCTTCTTTAGTTTTAGAAATTCTCATATGTTCTTCAGTGAAAGAAAATGACAAAGTTTCAGTTTGCAAATATTTAGTAAATAATGCACTCTCCTAGTTCTAACAAAAATCATCCAGGTCCAAATTTCAACTGTGTCTCTAGCAGGCTGTGCTACATGAGAAAGTTTAAAAATCCCTCTGTACGTCACACTCCTCATTTGTAAAATATAGAGATGATAAAACCATCATGTTAGACAATCATGTTGGAAATTAAGTCAGATAATATTGACCCATTATTAATACTCAATACATATTAGCTATCAACACATTATCAATATTATATAACAAAGACTATTACTCTCAATGTTATCACTGTTCTTATTGGTAGATAAAGGGCTTTTAATTCACTATAAATTATTTACCATAAAACTGAGATGGCCTAGATGGTTCTATTATAACAAGACAGTGTCTGTATCAAACTACTTATTGACATGGGTTAGGTTTACTTTCCCTCCATGACCCCAGATTGCACACCTTTTATCTACAATCAGAGTTAGCAGAGTCATAAAGTTTACTAAGAGAGATGCAGCAGAAATACAGACAAATAAATCTTCAATATTGGAAATAAGCCTTCAAATATTGTTCACCATTTACATAAATAATGTACACTTAGCAATGGGAATTAAAAGATATTTGACACCTTATTTGACCATTAGTAGTTAATAAGTAACAATTCAAACTTTTAGAGATTTTGCTTTAGGAGACAAGCTCAATTCAAAATAAAATTTACTTGTTACTATTAGATGTTGTTGTTTCGTAGAGAGACAAAGTCTTGCTCTGTCACCCAGGCTGGAGTGCAAGTGCCATGATCATAATCCACTGTAATGTTTCACTCCTAGATTCAAGTGATCCTCCCACTGCAGCCTTCCAAGCAGCTGGGACTACAGGCACACATCACCATGCCAAATTAATTTTTGAATTTTTACATTTTTGTAGAGACAGTGTCTAGGGTATTAGATATAATTTTTTTGCAACTTACTGAGAGCCCCAAAATTCTGTGCATCCTCTCACTTCTTTGAGACATATATACATCAAATTTTTACACACACACAAATGTTTTACTTTTTATTTAGATTGTTCCTTTAGGATAAAAAAAATCATTGAATGGAAGCAGTTTTTTTAAATTACTGCCTTTGTATACATTTCTAAATTCATAATCTACTTTTCAAAGGGTAAGGTTAACTTAGTGTCCTAACAACAACTTAGGAGTATAAAATCCTTGTGAAGACTCATACATTTGCATTTGGGAGAAATTTGTCATTTAAAAATTTAAATAGGGCCTGGCATGTTGGCTCATGCCAGTAATCCCAGCACTTTGGGAGGCCAAGGTGGGCAGATCACCTAAGGTTAGGAGTTTGAGACCAGCCTGGCCAACATGGCGAAACCCAGTCTCAACTAAAAAATACAAAAATTACCCAGGCATGGTGGCAGGCACCTGTAATCTCAGCTACTCAGGCGGGTGAGGCAGAGAGAATTTCTTGAGCCGAGAGGCAGAGGTTGCAGTGAGCCAAGATTGCGCCACTGCACTCCAGTCTGGACAACAGAGCAAGACTCCATCTCAAAAAAAAATTAAAGATATGACATTATAGTCAATATGTAATTGTAATTTTAAGTAATACTGATTGTTTTCCTATGGTCATTCAAATGTGTTTTCTTCTGTTCTTTATCTTATTTTTATGTCCTGAAGTCAGGAATTTTCCCAGGGATAGTTCTATTCAGCATAGACTGGAATTCTTTGAAGCTGAATTTCCTTCTTGAATCTTTTCATGGAAGATAAACAGAGGACATATTTCTCATAATTTTCTGTTTGAGAATAGACTTTGATATTCTAAGTTTCCTTTTCATCAAAAGTGAAAATTTATATCAAATATGCATAAACTCTAATTCAAGTTAATTGAAATTTCAATAATCTTATGACCTAGCTTATAAATAATTGATATTTTGGTAATCAGGCACTAGGGTTTGAAGCTCCCTGAATACAACTGAAATTCTTTTCTTTCTGTCCTTCTGCAGGGGCAAATTTTATTCTGATTTTAGTGTTTATCATTTATATGCATTCTTTTAGATGTTTCTGTAATTTATTTTTCATTGGTAACATATATGCATTTATATAAACTATCATCCTGTATATATTTTTTGAAACGTACTTTTTTCACTTAATGTATGAGAGATGTATTGATATTGATACAGTTTTCAGAGTTCTACTATTTTTATAATGTTTAGATTTTCCTTGATTGTATACAACATTATATATCCTTTCTCACCTTACTATTTAAACTATGTTGGCCAGGTGAGGTGGCTCACTCCTGTAATCCCAGCATTTTTGGAGGCTGAGGCAGGCAGATCACATGTGGTTAGGAGTTCAAGACCAGAATGGTCAACATGGTGAAACCCCATCTGTACTAAAAATACAAAAATTATTCGGGTATGCTGGCACGCACCTGTAATCCTAGCTACTCAGGAGGTTGAGGCAGGAGAGTTGCTTGAATCCAGAAGGCGGAGACTGCAGCAAGATGAGATCATGCCAATGCATTCCAGCATGGGGGACCAAGGAAGACATCATCTCAAAAATAAATGAATAATAAAAATAAGCTGTGTAGTTGTATTTTTTCCTACTGTTACAGATAATATATCATCTGTTAATATTCCTATATATAGTCTCTGAAACATGAGTAAATCTTTCTAAATACAAACACACATACACACACACATACACATACACACACACACAAATGTATCTGTATAACTTTAGAGACAGAATGAGTGCTTCATTGGGCATGCTTGCTTTAACTTCAAAATAGTCTAAATATCTTTTTACAAGTTTTATTCCCACCAGCTGTATATGATATAGTTTTAATATTCTGCATTTTCTTCAACATGTAATATTTTCAGGCTTTTAAAATATTGTTTCTACTACTATGTGTGAAATGGTATGTTGAATAGATTTATTTGTCAATTCTTTGATAACTCATAGAGTATCTTTTCTCAGCCGTATTGGCTATTTAGGTTTCCATTTTATTATTTATCATAAGGGTATTTAACATAGTTTGTAATTTTCAAGGAAGTACTAAGTTAGAGTGAAATGAAACATCAACAGGAGAGGCCATTGACCGGGATGGCCTTAAACATTCTCATGACTAAATTTTAGAGATGTTTCTTCCCGACTGCCCTTTTCACAGAGCATTGACAACGTCTTGTTATAAATTCTTCTGTATCTCTTTGAAATACTGTATAAGTCTTCTCCCAGCCTTTTGCTACTTTTACAACACAGGAATGTCTTTCTTAAGGACATGGGAGCCATCGCTTTGAAATGTAATCATCAAGAATATTGGTATCCAGGCCAATGTCATGAAGCTTTTCCTGTTTTCTTCCAGCAGTTTTATAGTTTCAAGTCTTAAATTTAATCCATTTTGAGTCGATTTGTGTATATGACATGAGATAAGGGTCTAATGTCATTCTTCTGTATGTGGATATCTAGTTTTCCCAGCAGAATTAATTGAGAAATTATTCTTTCTCCATTGGGTGCTCTTGGAAAGTTTGTGGAAAATCAACTGACCATAAATCTATGGATTTATTTCTGGGCTCTCTAATGTGTTCCACTGGCCTAGAAGTCTGTATTCATACCAGTGCCATGGTATTTTGATTACTATAGTTATGTAATACAATTTGGAATCAGGTAGTGTGATGCCTCCAGCTTTGTTCTTTCTTAAGATTGTTTTACCTTTTTTGGTGTTTTGCAGTTCCATAACAATTTTTGAGTTTTTTTTCTATTTTTTGTAAAAAATATCATTGGAATTCTCATAAGAATCACTTTTAGTAGTACAGACATTTTGACAACATTAATTACTCTGGTCTATTGGGCTGGCTCTCTATTTATTTGTGTCATTAGTTTCCTTTACCATTGTTTTATAGTTTCAGTGTGCAGAGGTTTCACTTCCTTGGTTATATTTATTCTTAGGTATTTTTTCATAGCTAATGTAAATAAAATAGTATAATTTTATTATGTAGTATATTTTTATTATTCAGATCATTTATTGGTGACTACAGTTAATAATAATGCATTGTATACTTGGAAATTATTAAGAGAGTACATTTTAAGTATTTTAAACCCAAATTAGTGGTATGTGAGGTAATTCATACATTAATTGTCTAGACATTCCACAATGTATGCATATTTCAAAACATCATATTGTACATGATAAACGTATACACATTTTATTTGTCAAGTGATATAGTTTGGCTGTGTCCCCACCCAAATCTCACCTTGAAATGTAATAATTCCCATGTGGCAAGGATGAGGCCAGATGGAGAAAACTGAATCATGGGGGTGGTTTTCACCACACTGTTCTCATGGTAGTGATTAAGTCTCACGAGATCTGATGATTTAATAAATTGGAGTTCTCCTGTCCAAACTCTCTTGGCTGCTGCGATGTAAGACCTCATTTGCCTTCTGCCATGATTTTATGGCATCACCAGCCATGCAGAACTGTGAGTCAATTAAACCTCTTTTCTTTATAAATTACCCAGTCTCAGATATCTTTATTAGCACTTTGAGTACAGACTAATACAGTACATCGGTACTGGGTATGGGGCACTGCTGTAAAGATACCTGAAAATGTGGCAACAGCTTTTGAACTGGGTAACAGACAGAAATTGGAACAGTTTGGAGGCCTCAGAAGAGGATAACACAACATAGAAATGTTTGAAACTTCCAGGATACTTGGAGGAAAATGTGGGGAAGTTTAGAACTTCCTAGGGACGAGTTGAACAGCTTTGACCAGAATGCTGATGGTGATATGGACAATAAAGTCCAGGCTGTGTTGGTCTCAGATGGAGATAAGGCGCTTGTTGGGAACTGGAGTAAAGGTCACTCTTGCTATGCGAAGAGCCTGGTGGCATTTTGATTCTTCTCTAGAGATCTGTAGAACTTTGAACTTGAGAGAAATTATTTAGGGTATCTGGCAGAAGAAATTTCTAAGCAGCAAAGTGGTCAAGATGTGACGGAACACAATGTTTGAAAAATGTGCAGCCTAATGATGTGGTAGAAAAAAAAACTAATTTTCTGGGGAGAAATTCAAGCCCAAGTTGGCTGCAGAAATTTGCATACATAACTCAGAGCCAAATGTTAATAACCAAGACAATGGGGAAAATGTCACCAGGGAATGTCAGAGACCTTTATGGCAATCCCTCCCATCACAGGCCCAGAGAGCTAAGAGAGAAAAATGGTTTCATGGGCCAGGCCAACGGCTTTGCTGCTGTTTGTAGCCTAAGGACTTGGGGCCCTGTGGCCCACCTACTCCAGCAGTGTCTAAAAGGGGATAAGGTGCAGCTTGGGACATGACTTCAGAGAGTGCAAAGCCCAAGTCTTGGCAGCTTCCACATGGTGTTGAGCCTGTGGATACACAGAAGTCAAGAATTGAGGTTTAGCAACCTCTGCCTAGATTTCAGAGGATGTATGGAAATGCCTGGATATCTAAGCAGAAATTTGCTAGAGGGGCAGGGCTCTCATGAAGAACCTCTGCTAGGACAGTGCAGAAGGAAATAATGGGGGTGGTGTCCCCACATAGAATCCCAAGTGGGGCACTGCCTAGTGGAGCTGTGAGACAAGGGCCACCATCCTCCAGAACCAAGAATGGTAGATCCACTGACAGCTTGCACCGTGTGCCTGGAAAAGCCACAAATATTCAATGCCAGCCCATAAAAAGAGCTAGGAGGGAGGCTATACCCTGCAAAGCCACAGGGGTGGAGGTGCTCAAGGCCATGGGAACCCACCACTTGCATTAACGTGACCTGGATATAAGACATGGAATCAAAGGAGATCATTGCAGAGCTTTAAGGTTTAACTGCCCCATTGGATTTTGGACTTGCATGAGGCCTATAGCCCCTTTATTTTTGCCAATTTCTCCCATTTGTAATGGGTGTTTTTACCCAATGCTTCTACCCCTATTGTATCTAGGAAGTAACCAATTTGCTTTTGATTTTACAGGCTTATAGGTGGAAAGGACTTGCCTTTCTCTGATAAGATTTTGGACTTTTGAGTTAATGTTGAAATGAGTTAAGACTTTGGGGAACTGTTGGGAAGTTATGACTGGTTTTGAAATGTGAAGACATGAGATTTGGGAGGGGCCAGGGTGAAATGATATGGTTTGTCTCTATCCCCACCCAAATCTTATCTTGAATTATAGGTGTTCCCATCTGTCAAGGGTAAGGCTAGGTAGAGACAGTTGAATCATGGGGGTGTCTTCCTCATACTGGTCTCATGGTAGTAAATAAGCCTCACAAGATTTGATGGCTTGATAAATGGGAGTTCCCCTGCACAAGCTCTCTTGCTTGCCACCAAGTAAGACATGACTTTCTCATTCACCTTCTGCCATGACTGTGAAGCCTCCCCAGCCATATGGAACTGTGAGTCAATTAAAACTCTTTCCTTTATAAATTACCCAATCTAGGAAATACCTTTATTAGCAGTGTGAGAACAGAACAATATATCACATAAAAAGATTAATAAGAAGAAAGAGAAGAAAGAGAAAGAAGGAAGGAGGGAGGGAGGGAAGGAAAGAAGGAAGGAAGGAAGGAAGGAGAAAGAGAAAGAGGGAGCGAGGGAGGGAGGGAGGAAAAGTAAGGAAAGAAATAAAGGAAGAAAAGAAAGAAAGAAAGAAAAAGAAAAAGAGAAAGAAGAAAGAAAAAAGAAAGAAAGAGAGGGAAAGGCAAGGGAGGGGAGGGAAAGAAAGGAAGAGAGGAAGAGAGGAAGAGGGAAGGGAGGGAAGGGAAAAGGAGGGGAGGGGAGGGGAGGGGAGGGGGAAAGGAACAGCTTGCACCATGACTTCAGAGTTTGGGGAAGAGAGGACAGGAAGGGAAGGGAAGAGAGGAAAGGAAGGAAGGGGCGAGCCCCTGTTTTTCAGTCTCTGTGGGAGCCGAACTTTCATAAGCACCAATAAGCAAATGCAAATCACCTAATCACAATGAGCAACCTCCTGTCTCCCTATATCCTCTAGTACTTTCCCACTGCTTCACTCTAGCATTTAGAAGCTCTCCTGCCTTTTGTTCAGTAGAGTTCAGTATCTCCACCCTATTATAATAATCTTGATCTGTATTGCAATAGTCTTGCTGATTTAACTCCATTCAGTGAAGTTTTTCTTTGACACAGATTAAGATATACATTTTCCAAAAGAAATTTGAGAATGCATATCATAGCTAAAAAATCCCTCATCTATATGAATAAATGGATGTGTGGGCTGCATAAAGTTAATTAAAAAATTATTTGAAGATAGCTGCACAGTGACTCTTGTTAAGCCTCACTTATAATGTCTGAAACTAGTCCAGATCAGAGAGAGTGGCAACAGGCACTGTGGAGAGAGAGGAGGGCTGGACTGCAAAGGTGCTTGTGCACATTTTAAGAGGGTGATACGCATTATCTTGACCATGGTGATAATCTGGCACTAAGACAAGCAGGAAAATAATGAATTAGCTTATGTGTTTGTTTACTTTTTTTCTCCTTATTATTGCGTTTAGAATTGCAAGTCAGAAGGAAGTAGAAAGAATAATTTAGAGAGTGAGGACAATAGGACTGCATTGGGTCAAACAAGATGATGACATTGCAGAACTAAGGGAGGGAAGGAAGACAGAAGTGGGAAAAGGAATTTTAATGAAAGTTTACTAAATTTACAAACAACAGAATTAATGCAAATGGTGAGGGAGAAATCTGAGCTCTCAGTGTTAGGAAAGCCATTCTTGAAATCAGAAAAACCTGAATGTTCATTCTTACTGATTTACTAGCTATGTAATCTTAAGCCAGTTTTTCCTTCTAATCTTGTTTCCTACATTATAAAATGAGAACTAATTTTCCAACTTCATAAGGTTTGTGGAAGAAAAAAATTATGTTTATATATATAATATACTGTTATTTTATACAAGATATTGTTATAGTTTATATATAGAGCTTATATAGTTTATATAAGCTCCATAACTGTTATATAAAAACAGCTTATATATATAACAGTATAAATATGTTATAGAGTTTACATAGATAGATTTTATAACAGTGTCTTATACAAAATAAATCTTCAAAAGTGGGATTAGTTCCATTATAATTCTCTACTTTCTCCCACTCTTAAAATCAATCAAAATATTTTCACTATTGTTTTTAGTTATGACTTTGTAACTGGTTGTTTATGTTCATAAACTGCTTTTAATATGATATGAATAAAAATAAAACTGTGACTATGAATACATAAAAAGAATAACTTTAAATTGTGAAAAACAATTCATGTTTAAAGCTCATAAAAGTCCTTTTGTATATTTTAGGAGAAAATACTTTGGATTAAAGTATGCTTTAATCTCACTTTCTTCATAACAACACAGAAAAAGCATATTTTCAGGCAACAGCATCTTGTAAAATAATGTTATTTTTCTCAGAGATAGTTAATGTTTTTACTAATGTCTTCTGAACAAAAATAAGTTTTGAAGCAGTAAAATTATAAATGCATCTTTTTGCACATATTTGGTAACTCAAACAACTGTTTTAGTGCTGCGAACAAAGTCACCTAGTAGTTTGAAAGGAAAGTGATTTCTTTGTATGGTATTTTTCCTTTCAATCATTGTACCACAGTTTTGCCATTACATACGTCACTTTCATCTTGACTCCTATAAAGATCCTAGCTGTGCACAAGTTTCATATTAGTATTATTTCCTATTTCATCTTTTAAATAAAAATTCAGAATCACAATCAGTAACTTAAAAGAAAAATTATATTTAATTCAGGAATAAATATTTTTTCTTTGTATCAATTTAAATGTTCAACAGAAGAGCCTCATATCTCAAGAAACACCCATTGTATAAAGGAAAACAGTCCTTTTTTACACCTGAAAGGAGGAAATATTCAGTTGAGATGTAATTAGACACATATCTATAAGAATAAATAATTATTGTTTTAAGCTACCACATTTTGAGGGTTTTTAAATAGCATTTTTGTGGCAATGGCTGATACATACTCTACAACAGGCGTCCCCAAACTTTTTACACAGGGGGCCAGTTCACTGTCCCTCAGACCATTGGAGGGCCGCCACATACTGTGCTCCTCTCACTGACCACAAATGAAAGAGGTGCCCCTTCCTGAAGTGTGGCGGTGTGGGGGCGGATAAATGGCCTCAGGGGGCTGCATGCGGCCCTCAGGTCATAGTTTGGGGACACCTGCTCTACAACATAAACCTTCCTTGAGTCTCCAAAGCAAAGAATACTACTTTTCAATGTCAGTATTCATGTTTGTAGTCACAGGGAGGAACTTAGGAGTTGGCTTGACAGACTGGATTCTAGATCTACTCTTTACTGTGTGGGCTTTGAATAAGTTACAAAAAATACATGTTTCAAGTGTTCAATCCACAAAATTGTACTAATAATAGAATGGTATTTATAGAACTTTTGTAGTGATTAAACAAAATAGACAAAATATTTGCATATCTGGTACCTATGTTAACTGTCATTGTCATTCATTCAATCTTTGTTACACATCACTATAATTTTGCCTATTTATATAACATTATTAAACATTATGTAAAATACATTTATGTAATATGACAAAATTCAGTGAGAAAAACAAGGTGAGAGGCAATATAGGAAAGCAAAATGACGTCAAAAATGAGTTTAGTACACCAAAGTCGTATCATAAAGTCCTATTTATGTACTATAGATTGATTACAAATTTAATTTTAAACTGTCAGAAACATTGTGAATAGGGAAAAATTTGTAAAATAACAAATGATCTTACAATCATATAAAAGAAATCGTATAAAAGAAATCATATAAAAGAAACACGTTACTTAGAATGACAATTATCTTCGTAATGAAACTAGAGACATTTCTCTCAAAGATTTTCATAGGAAAATGTAGTTACTGAATCCTGGTGTTCGGTCCTCGACTTCTAAGATACTACCGAATAAAATTCAAAATATCATGAATACAAATTATTTTATTTCTTGAGTGTTATACTTGAACACAGATCAAACAAATTCATCATGGCAAACAGATACACCATCTCAATACTATTTGCAATATATTTTGAAACTATAGTTTTATTAAAAACAAATTTTAAATAATAAACTTTATTTCCACATTAAAGTATCTATGTTACATGAATTATTTATAAATGTTATTGAAGACTAGCCTTTAATCATATGGAACTACTTGAAAGTAATTTAATTTGTAAAAATGCTTATCAAATCATTCTTTAACAGAAAGAGATTTTAGAACCCATAATGTAGCTATGGCTTAAAATCAACTCTAAACACACAAAGAAAAAAAGTCTCTTCTTTAAGAACTATTAAAAAAGTAATAAACTTTGCATAATATGAAGAATTCCTCATTTTAAGAACAAATTGTATAGATATATGCGGTTGATGTAAAGATGTACCAGTATGTTTATTGGAGGGAAGTTCTAAATGTTTTATGTGTCTGTAATAAATATAATTTACTCAAATAAACATCACCAATAATTTGGGATAAAGTTCCAATTTTCTTACATCTATTTAATCTAGAAGTAAGAGATTGCCTATAAAATTGTTGAAATTATTTTCGTTAAGAAATTTCTGAAACAAGAAAAATCAAACATTTAAAGCTTTTATTAGAACAATAAAATAATATTTTCCCCATAGGGTAAAAATAAAGAATTTTTCTTGTTGCTGTATAAAACTCTGATTTTCTTCTGCTTCTTCATGAAGCTATTAGATAGTGTGAAGAAAATAGTTCTTTTTTTTTTTTTTAAATGGGAGCCTCTCTCTGTCACCAGGCTGGAAGGCTGGAGTGCAGTAGTGAGATCTCGGCTCATCACAACCTCCAGCTCCTTGGTATAAGCAAATCTCCTGCCTCAGCCTCCTGAGTATCTAGGGTTACAGGCATGAGCCACTACACCCAGCTGAAAGTTGTATTTTTAGTAGAGAAGGGGTTTCACCTTGCTGGCCAGCATGGTCTCAATCTCCTGACCTGGTGATCTGCCCACCTTGGCCTCACATAGTGCTGGGATTACAGATGTGAGCCACCATGCCAAGATGAAAAAAACGGTTCTTTATTAGCAGTGCCATGTTTAAGGAAGATAGTATCATGGTTGGAAAGTGAGCACTTAGGTCATTTAAATAGATTCTGTATCTTCCATATATTTTAATTCATTATGATTAAAGATGACACAAATGTCTCAATTTGATAAATTATACAGAAATAATATTAATATATATCATTACAGCTAATCTTGTGTTTGATCTCTCACAATATTCATTTTTGATTCTTAAATGAATAGCTTTACTTCCTCATTTTACTAGTAAGCCTACAAAATAAGGTTTTGTATTTTACTTCAGTATTGCAAATGTGCTATAAAATGCAATTAAGTCTTTTTTTATTCAAGTAAATGAGTATTATCCTGAAAATTAACATTTATTGGATTGAGTTATTCTTAGCTTATTGCATAGTTATAAAGCTGCTTCATAATATACAAAGCACTATACAAATAGAAAAGTATTATAATGGAAATTTTTGCAGGGATAGTAATGAAGTATTATTACAACTCATTTGCAAATAATTAAAAATATGTTCATTATATCTGTAATGAATACTCATTTTAATGAAGTGAACTATGTACTACAAGGTTTAAATACAAAAGTGTTTATTCTGTTAAATTTCTTTACTGTTTTATTTGCTTTATAGAAACTTTGCTTTTCTTAAATAATTTGAGCTTACCCGTAAGTTAAACATAATTAATTAGAGCATAATTAATAATACAAATAATAGAGCTGCTGCTGGATATTTTCCATTTCCCATAGTGCCTTTATACCTACTATCTATCCTCCATTCTGCTCTCTGGAGGCAGACTTGCATAGAGTTTTTCCAAAATATTCCCTCCTCCTTGTGTTTTGATTGGCTATGGGGAGCAAAGGATTGGGGTATCAGATACGGATGGAGAATCTGGTTAGGTAGTGACCTAATAATAGTATATGCTTCTGGTTTCCCTAAATTCTGCCCACACCTTGGTAAGCAACTTTTCACAGGATCTTCAGTTAAGCAGTTGGAGAGTGCTTCTTTGTCCTGCTGGGACCTGAGTGGTTACAAAGATCGCCTACATTATCAAAGGAAATCGATACTAGCAAGTCTCATTGAGTTAATTAACTTACTTTCCAAATATAAATAACTATAAATCAATTAACTGAACAGATAAAATGGGATATGCAATATAATTTGCTTTATTTCTTGAAAAGGAAATAGTAATCTTTAGACTTTTCTTAAGATTAAATATATATTTATTTTATAGAAATAAGTAGAAGGGACCTTGAGTGTCATGGTGGTCCATATTTAAACTGCATGTCTATTAAAACACAAGAGGTCTGTTTAAATAAATTATTTTTTAATGTTCGATGAGTATTAGACAGTCACATGTACCAGGTGACTGAGAAATTGCTCCTTGTTCATGTCAAAATGTTTTTCATTGACTTACTTTACGGCTAATGCAACCACTTCCTCTTTTAGACACTGTCTGGCACCCGGGGGGAAATAAAGGAAAAATATACCGAGTATGGCTACCATATTACATGATGTCAGAGATACATCAAGAAGCCTTAAGAACTGATCTTTTAAAAATATAAGGGAAATTACCTAAAGAGTATATGGAAAAAATTCACACAAGACCATGTTTTTTTGCTTTTTTTTTCCTGCTGTTGTTGTTTTGTTTGTTTGTTTTCTTGCTACTCTCCAAGAGCACCATTAATTCTGTCATCTTTCTCCAGTCATTTCATGACCTTTTCTTCTGGTGGTTCTGCCTTTGTGCCTTCACTCACTAAGAAATTGTCTGAGATGGAAAAAACGGATGATGACTTAATCACTATTAATGCAAGAATGCTTCTGTAGCATTCTCATTAATTTTTGTTAGTATTCAATCACGGGCAACTTACTAATGTGCTACACAAAATAAATACAAAATGGTAAAAATAACTGTTTCAACTTAAAACCTATAAAAGTTATATAAGCCATTCTTTTTCTTTCACAAATTTTGTTATACAGGGTACATTTCATTTTTTTTTTATTTTATTTTATTTTATTTATTTATTTATTTATTTTTTTATTGCATTTTAGGTTTTGGGGTACATGTGATGAACATGCAAGATTGTAGCATAGGTACACACATGGCAGTGTGCTTTGCTGCCTTCCGTCCCCTCACCTGTATCTGTCATTTCTCCCCATGCTATCTCTTCCCACCTCCCCACCCCCCGCCCCTCCCCCATTTCCCCCCAACAGACCCCAGTGTGTAGTGCTCCCCTCCCTGTGTCCATGTGTTCTCATTGTTCAACACCCGCCTATGAGCGAGAATATACGGTGTTTGATTTTCTGCTCTTGTGTCAGTTTGCTGAGAATGATGGTTTCCAGGTTCATCCGTGTCCCTATAAAGGACGTGAACTCATCATTTTTGATGGCTGCATAATATTCCATGGTGTATATGTACCACATTTTCCCTATCCAGTCTATCATCGTTGGGCATTTGGGTTGGTTCCAGGTCTTTGCTATTGTAAACAGTGCTGCAATGAACATTCGTGTGCACGTGTCCTTGTAGTAGAATGATTTATAATCCTTTGGATATATACCCAGTAATGGGATTGCTGGGTCAAATGGGATTTCTATTTTTAGGTCCTTGAGGAATCGCCACACTGTCTTCCACAATGGTTGAATTAATTTACATTCCCACCAACAGTGTAAAAGTGTTCCTATTTCTCCACATCCTCTCCAGCATCTGTTGTTTCCAGATTTTTTAATGATCGCCATTCTAACTGGTGTGACAAAAACAAGCAATGGGGAAAGGACTCCCTGTTTAATAAATGGTGTTGGGAAAACTGGCTAGCCATGTGCAGAAAGCAGAAACAGGACCCCTTCCTGACACCTTACACCAAAATTAACTCCAGATGGATTAAAGACTTAAACATCAGACCTAATACCATAAAAACCTTAGAAGAAAATCTAGGCAAAACCATTCAGGACATAGGTGTAGGCAAGGACTTCATGACCAAAACGCCAAAAGCAATGGCAACAAAAGCCAAAATAGACAAATGGGACCTAATCAAACTCCACAGCTTCTGCACGGCAAAAGAAACAGTCAGTAGAGTGAATCGGCAACCAACAGAATGGGAAAAAATTTTTGCAGTCTACCCATCTGACAAGGGGCTGATATCCAGAATTTACAAAGAACTAAAGCAGATCTACAAGAAAAAAACAAACAAGCCCATTCAAAAATGGGCAAAGGATATGAACAGATACTTTACAAAAGAAGACATACAGGAGGCCAACAAACATATGAAAAAATGCTCATCATCACTGGTCATCAGAGAAATGCAAATCAAAACCACATTGAGATAACATCTCACACCAGTCATTTTTTACCTAATAGGGTTTCCACTGAGATGTTTGCTGTTAGTCTGATGGGCTTCCCTTTGTCAGTGACCTGGTCTTTCTCCAGCTATCTTTAACATTTTTTTCTTTTATTTTGACCTTGGAGAATCCGATGATTATGTGTGTTGGGGATAATAATCTTTTCATGAAGTATCTTACCGGGGTTTTCTGCATTTCCTGAATTTGAATGTTGGCCTATCTTGCTAGGCTGGGGAAGTTCTCCTGCATGATATCCTGGAATATGTTTTCCAAATTGATTCTATTCTCCCTATCTCTTTCAGGTATCCCAAGTGTCATGGATTCAGCATCTTTACATAATCTTACGTTTCTTGGAGGTTTTGTTAATTCCTTTTTATTCTTTTTTCTCTATTATTGTAAACTTCTCTTATTTCAGAAAGGTAGTCTTCGAGCTTTGTGATTCCTTTCTCTGCTTGGTCTATTCTGCATTAATACTTGTGATTGCATTGTGAAGTTCTTATATTGTGTGTTTCAGCTCTGTCCAGTAGGTAATTTTCCTCTCTATAAAGGCTACTTTGGCCGTGAGCTCCTGCATTTATTGTGATTTTTATCTTCTTTGCATTGGTTTCAATATTCTCCTTTAGCTCAGCAAAGTTTGTTTTTTATTCATATTCCGAAGCCAACTTCTGTCACTTCAGCCGTCTCCGCCTCAGCCCAGTTCTGAGCCCCTGCTAGAGAGGTGTTGCTTATTTGGAGGAAAAGGGGCACTCTGGCCTTTTGAGATTTTAGCCTTTTGCATTGATTCTTTTTCATCTTTGTGGGCTTATCTACCTTTAATCTTCAATGCTGCTCACCTCTGGATGCAGTTTTTGTGGGCTTTTGTTGTTGTTTTCTGTTTTTGTTTGTTTTGTTTTTTAATAATCTGGCCACTCTTCCATAGGGTTTTTGCAGTTTGCTGGGGGTCCACTCCAGAATCTAATTGCCTCAGTTTTTCTTGTACCAGTGAAAGCTGTGAAACAGCAAGGTAGCAGCTTGCCTCTTCCTCTGGAAGTTCTGTCCCAGGGGTAGTGACCTGTTGATAGCCTGAACATGCCTGTAGGAGGTAGCTGGAGACCTCCATAGAAACGTCTCACCCAGTCAAGATGAACAGGATCGGGGACCTGCTTAAAGAAGCAGTCTGGCTGCTTTATGGTAGAGCAGCTGCGTTGTGTTGGTGATCCCTTCAGTCCCCTATTAGTTTGGGCTTTCCAAGGCCCATGGGATGTGCTAGCTGAGATGCCTGAACAGTCAAGGTGGTGGCCTGTCCCACTCCCCAGGCACTCCGTTCCAGGGAGACATTAGAACTCCATCAGACATAGAATATTGGTTGGGGGGGCTAGAGGCTGTAGCTGGAGGACCTACCCAATGAGGAGGACTGAATCAGGGCCTGCTTAAAGGAGCAGACTGATCATACCTCGACGAAACACCATGCTGTGCTGGGGAACCTCTTCTGCCTTTGTTGACTTGGACACTCCAACAAAGCCCATAGGCTGGAATTGCTGTCATCTGTCATACAAACAACCATGGTGGCAGCCATCCCTTCCCCCGAGCACACTGTCCCAGCGAGAGATGAGAGTTCTGTCCATAGAATATGGGTGGGGTTCGCTGGAGGCCCCAGCTGGGAGGTACTGCCCAGTGAGGAGGAATGGATAGAGTCCCCCTTAAAGAAGCACTCTGGCCATGTTCTGGCAAAGCAACTGTGCTGTGCTAAGGGGACCCTTTCTCATCTGGACAGTTTGAACTCTCCAAAGCCCACAGGCTGTAACAGCTGAATCAACCAAACAGCAGAGGTGGTGGCTCCCCCTCCCCTTGGGGGCTCCATCTCATCTCAGACAGGCTCCACCCTGTTGCTGGTGGCTGGTTGGAATTTCAAGCCAGTGGGATTGCTGTGGAAGTGGGGCCTGCAGACTGACATTGCTTCGCTCCCTGGACTCAGCCCCCTTCCTAGGAGTATGTACAGACAGCTGCTTTGCCTGAGTTGCATATATATTTGTTAGAGATCCCAGGGCCAGAGTATGTGAAGCGCCTGGGTCTCTGTGCATGCCTGAGCAGCTGCTCTGCAGACTCCACACAAGTCTGTGGTAGACCCAAGGCTCTGGTGGCATGGGTTCACAAGAGGATCTCCTGATGCATGTATTGCAAAGATCCGTGGGAGAAGCACGGTTTTCTGGTGTCACAAAGTCACGCACCACCTCCCTTGGGTGGGTATGGGTATTTCCTTGGCTCTGTGTAGCTCCCAGGTGGGCCATCACCCCAGCCTGATTTTCTTCATTCCCCATGGATTGCGTTGTTTCCTGATCAGTCCCAATGCCATTACCTGAATGTTTCAGTTGAAAGTGCTGTATTCACTGGCCCCTTTCGTTTCTCTCCATGAGTGCCACAGACTGCAGCTGCTTCTATTCTCAAAAGTATTAGTGTGCTCCAAAACACTGGCCTGCTTGGTGACAGAGATTGCTGGTACGTTCTATTTTTTAAAAAATTCTAATTGTAATAAAGGTTTTTACCATATTGATACATAATATGTTTTATTAGTCCACTTAGTTTGTCATAACAAAATACCATATACTGGGTGTCTTAACCAACAGGCATTTATTTTCTCAGAATTCTGGAGGCTAAATTCATGACCAAGGTTAAGGTAAATTCCGATTCTGCTGAGGGCTCTTTCCCTGGCTTGCAGACATCTGTTTACTCACTTTGTCCTCACATGGTCTTTCCTCAGTGCTTAGTCAATGAAAGAAGACTCTGGTATCTCTTCCATCTCTTACACAGACACGGAGTCCTACTGAGGTAATGTGTTCTCTTTGCAGGTCCACAAGGCGGCAGAGTTTTAAGGGCAAGAACTTCCTAGCGCCATGCCTCCCTCCTGTCTCTCTGCATTCAGATTACACGTTTTGTTTGAATTTCGCGAGCATGGGAAGAAACTAAGAGTCAGTCACTCCAGTCGAAATTCTAAGGAACTCCTTTCACTGGCTTGGGGTCTTAGAGAAGGTGGGGGTTCCTCCCAGGTTAAAAGTCCCCTTCTTCCACACCCTTTTTGACTCCATGTTTGGATCCCCTTCCACGAACACTCTTGTGCTCATGGAAGCTGTTTTTCTCTATCCTGGATTTCCCCTCTAGAGTCCCCTTCTATGAACACTCCCTTCATGGAAGCCTGCCTTCCCCTCCTAAACTCTCTCTCTCTCTATTCCCTTACACTCAGTGTGGAAGCTGCTTTCCTCTCCTGGATTCCATCTTTCTGGATTCTCTCACTCAGTACAAGAGATAGCTGTTTATTTCTCTCTTTTTCTCTTGTTTCTGTCTCTCTCTCTAAATAAATCACTTTCTACAAACACTTTTGAGTCCAGCATTTACTGTGCACTACATCGTGGTCCCCTCTTTCAATCTTGAGAGGGCAGGAGACCAAGAACCTGGAGAAACATCCTCTCAGGTAAGCCGAGGGCACCCTGAACCCCAATATTACACTACTGGATAAGAATCCCATGCTTATAACTTTATTTAAAGTTAATGATTGCCCTAAAATCCCTATATCTAATATAATCACATTGCAAGTTCAGAATTCAATATACACATTTTGGGAAAATAAAATGCTATAGAAGTAACATCTGTTTTCTATATTTCCTAAACATAGTTCCTGGAACCAACAAACTAAGTTAAAATTATCTTATTTAATCACAGTCTTTTAAAAATAGATATCACGGCTGAGCATGGTGGCTCATGCCTGTAATCCCAGCTCTTTGGGAGGCTGAGAAAGGCAGGTCACCTGAGGTCAGGAGTTTGAGACCAGCCTGACCAACATGGAGAAATCCTATCTCTACTAAAAATACAAAATTAGCCACACGTGGTGGTGCATGCCTGTCATCCTAGCTACTCGGGAGGCTGAGGCAGGAGAATCACTTGAACCTAGGAGGCAGAGGTTGCAGTGAGCCAAGATAGCACCATTGCACTCCAGCCTGGACAACAAGAGCAAAACTCTGTCTCAAATAAATAAATACATAAAAGTAGATATCATGCTATTCTCCAATACACCCCTATCACCAGTCTTATTCTTGCTGAAATATCTCTAATTACTTCAACTGTGTCATTCATTAAAATGTCTGATTAAAATAATATACATATTTATTTTTAAAGAATTTAGATTAAGGTGAGCTTTTGCCAAAACTAGTTAGTTATTCTTAATAATCAAAAAACAACCCACAAGCTGTCTTCCTCCACTTTCCTGTGATGTGAGATACCAAAACAGAGGCCCCTTTATTAACTAAGAAATTCTCTGGGGTTAAGGAAACAAAGTCACCTATGAGACTAAGGTTCAGGTCCTGGCTGGCATGGCACATTTGCAAATTCCTGTGGCTAAACTTTCTAACAGCAGGAGCTATCAGCTCTGATTTACAACCCAGGCCATTACAACTCTGATTGAACAACTGACCTATCTTACAAACACGACTTTCTGATAAGCAATTGTAGCCAGTTTTAACCAATTTACAAAGCCCGCACAAAAACCTTCTTTGTGTCCTATAGTTCACCTTTTGACATAAAGAGCCAAATTTGCCTCATTTTCATTCTAAAACCCCACCTTAAAGTGAACATGGGATGTATGTTACATATATATTTACCCATTATTGCATGTGCTCAGCTCACCTCGTAAATATGTGTAGTTTTTTCCTCTGAACATGCTGAATATGTATGACATAGGCGTTGTGAAGCATAAAACCCAACCTATCCCTCCTGTCTTCAAAGAGAGAACACCACGCCTCTGGTTCACACAGAGACCATCACTCTCCAGTTTGCAAACTGATATTTCAATAAAGAACTCCTTTCTATTTGGCCAGTCTGGTTGTCTTTTGGATGACACACAATCAACACAGAAGATTATGCCATGTCTGGTGGCTCATGTCTGTAATCCCAATGCTTTGGGAGGTCAAGGCAGAAGGATTGCTTGAGGCTAGGAGCTAGAGATTAGCCTTAGCAATATAGCAAGACCCTGTCTACATGCAAACACACACACACACACACACACACACACACACACACACACACACAACTTGTCGTGGTGGCATGTGCCTGGAGTATCAGCTACTCAGGAGACTGAGGCAAAAGGATCACTTGAGCCAGGAGTTCAAGGCTGTTCTGACCATAATTATACCACTACGCTCCATCCTGGGCAACAGAGAGACCACATCTCAAAACAACCCCAGGGGATTGATTTGTGAACAAATGTGTGAATGTTTTCCCACATACACTAAGCAATCAGTTCTGCAGTGGATACCAGCTGAGAAGTTCTTCACTTCAATTTCTGGCACTATCTATCTAGCGATAGTATCAGATCTCACAGGTTAAAGACTCAGTCCTGTACTACTACTCCCACTCCCATTGCCAATCACAATCCTCAGGTTGTACCTGTCCTTCTGACCAATCAGCTTGCTGAGAGTGAAAGGGGACACTATTTATAACACTGCACCAATAAACGTGAATTGCAACTGTCCCAGAAAACATGAGATATATGGTCACCCTCATCATAGCTCCCTTTTGTACTACTATAAATATAGAAAACGTAGCGAGGGAAAATTCCTTTTTAACTTATTAAAATTGTAAGAACATAGATGGATGGTGTGCCCGTCAATTGATTGCTTCTCTGCACCAAATACACCTTTCTTTGCCCTCCTTTGTAATCCTGGAGCTGGATTCTGAAAACCTTTGTCTTTAGTCAGCTGGCACCACTGTTAGGTCTTGTCAGTAGAAAGTGCTGGAAGCACTGAAGGGACTTCTCTTCCTAATTTCAGTACTTTTCTACTGCCTCCTCAGTTGCCAGTGGGCGGCTTCCCAGTGAGATTTTGCCAGAACTCAGCAGACAGTTTCCTGATAGGTGTTCTTAGCCTGCAGCACCTCAGCAAACTTCCTTACCATTGCCATCCAGTGGGCTATGACCAGACCCTCACCAATGGATTTTCAATCTCAGCATCAGTGGAGAGGAAGAGTTTATTCCTTGCTTGAGTTCTCTACGTCCGCTCTAGAGGTAGTGGCTACTTCCTTTATATGTTATTCCTGTATTCTTTAGAGTTCCATTCATGCCTCTGAGTTATTAATCCTTGTTTACCAGTTTATTAAACCAGTTAACAATTCTTTACATTGGATTTTTCCCTGCTTAAATTATTGGTCTGTTTCCTGACTGGATCCTGGCTGATATATAATATTTTAATCACTACTTACTTCTTTATAAAGTCACACTAAAATGAAATATACTTACTGTCCAACATTTAATCAAATTTATTAAAAAAAATTTTTTTTTTGCTATGCCCTTCACCATGATACTGTGATTGAGATTATGAAGTCTTTTTGTGGCCACCAACTATTCTTTGTGTAGACTGGCATACATTTCAGCATAATTTTGTTGATTTAAATAGCAATGCCTGTCTTTGCTTCACACACAGCTGGAGCCCTTCACAATTAATCCTAACACATCCGTCATTCATAAAATTATGTTAACTGAATAAGAAATTTATTCTACAAGAGAGCAAAAAGTGATCAAGCTTATCTTCCTTATGTATGTGGCACACACATAGCAAGTGAAGACCTATCTTCTTCTCAGAAAATTTATGCGACCAGTCATGCAAATTTCTGCAAGCATACACACATGGTAGTTACTTTTTTTCATGTGATTGCCATTGATATGAAGGACATCCAAAGGCATCATGTCACAAAGGAATTGTATATGGATGCATATGTGTGTTGAATCATTTTATCCTACATATTTAATAGTGTGTGTGTGTGTGTGTGTGTGTGTGTTTGCTACTATCTTTGCTATTTGAATTGTTTGATTTTTCTAAGTAACTGTCTTTCCCATCATATACATTCTATAAATATCATCTCTAATATGACTTTAATTTTTCAAATGTTTTTATTTTCTACTCCTGTTAGTTCCCTGAGATTTTCCAAATTACTTTACACTTTGTTATGCTGTCTTAAAAGAAAAAAAAAAAAAGAAACCGTGTGCTTTTAAAACTTTGGTAACTATTTAAATTCCTGTTGCTTTTCAAATTACATTTCTGGTATTTTATTGTATTACTGTACAGGAGTCATATAGTAACTCTTTTCAGATTATTATTCATCTTTAAATGAGGCTGAATATTTATTAAAGAATGTTTTAAAAGAGATAAGGAGAGTATCCTGAAATAGCTTTCTGTACTATTAGGTTGACAGATGATTTCTGCCTAATGAAACTGTTTATTTCCTTAGAACTTAGTGTGTATCTCCTAATTCAAATGATTTCTGCCTAATAAAACTGCTTATTTCCTTAGAACTTAGAGTGTATCTCCTAACTCAAGTTCCCATGGCTTGAGAGCTAGTTTAGATGGCATATGAGCATGATTTCTTCCTCAGCTCTACCTTCCCTACTAATCTATGTGAATGACCTAAGACTCCAGAGAATCTGTTCTTTAATCCTATAGCCCACCACAACTTTGAAATACAGTTCTAATCAAAGTATCCTCAAATCAGGAGCCTTACTTTCAGATAAATGTTTTTTGCTTTACATACTATGAGGCATGTGTAATTTTGAAACAAATTTTATAGTACTGCCAACTATATACCTATTTTTCTCAATGGCATTTCTCTTTCCATGACTATGAAAGGCCTATGCATAGCCGTTATTTTATTCTTTGTAGGTTATTATACATGTTAGATGGAAGTAGATTTAAGTGTCTTTATTTCACTTTGTTTTAACTGCAGACTTCATATCATTTGGGATGGAAGGAGTTAGAGGAACAAATTATGCCCTGAAAACATTTCACATAATCCTTCTTAATCAGTATTTTTTAAGTGAAAGCTCTTTATGAATGCATTTATTTAAACACTTAATGATGAATTACGATATGTCAGGCTCAGTATTGGACCCTATAAATAAACACCAATGAGTAAGACAGTTGTCAGTTCCTCAGGATATTCACAGACTAGGAAGGAAGTCAGGATGCAGAATCGTAAACGTGATTTCAATAGACGTATGTACAGATGCTCTAGAATCTCAGTGGAGAGATTGACTAATTTAGTCTGGGTTGGTAAGGAAAGGTTGATTAATGAGGTGACATTTGGGTTGAATCTTGAAGGATGAGAAATCATTCACAGGTGGAGGGTGGTAGAGAAGAATTGAAGATGGAGTAAACAGTTTGCAGGCATGATGTTGAGAAAGACAAAGTAATTTTGTAGAACTGCCAATGTTCAGTACAGCTAGAGTATAAAGTGCCTGTTAATGAGTAGTAGGACTGAATCTCCTTCCCTCTCCTGGACTCAAGGACTTTGCTGCAGTAACTGGCACTTCTCTGTGCTACAGCAATTTTTCTTTTGTACTGGATTACTTGTATTAGTTTACAAACAAAATAAACAAGCCATCGAAATCATGGCTCAAATAAAAGCCCCACTATAGACACAAACACACAAACACAGAAAACCCTCTTTTGGGCTGTGTAATCCCCTCCTTGTACCTATAACTCTTCCTTTAAAAAAAAATAACTGAAAGAGCTATATTTATTTTCACTAATTATTTCTCATTTTTGTTCTTTAAAACTGTGTTAAATACAAATTGCTTAGAAACAAAAAATGTGGAACTTATGTGTATGATATATATAATAAAAGAACACCTGCATGTATCCATGACATAGATAAAAGTATAAACTATTAACAATGTCTTTGAAGTCTTATGTGTCCTCTCCCTAATCCCATCTCTTTCTCCCCAGGAGACATTCCAGAATTTTCAGTTTATCGCTTCCTTGCTTTTATGTATATCTTTAGCAAAAACTTAGTTAAAATCAACATACTGCTTACCTTTGAATAAGTACAAGCTTCATAAATATTTAATTATATCAAATTGTTCTATGACATTTTTCTCAGTTTTTTAAATCCTGAGTGATTCCTATAGCTCTATAATTCATAAACTGCTACATACTATCCTACTCTACGTATAATTCACAAATTATTCAACTGCTTGTCTGCCAATAGAAATTGGAATTATTTTTAGCTTTTTCATACTACAGGCAATGGCAGGAGGGTCGTTTCTTGCAGACCTCTTTCCAAACATATGTGTCCATTTGTATATGGTACAAGTGCACTTGCTCACCCCTGCCAAAAGAAATGATAAATGGTCTTCAAAAGCAGTTGTACTGATCTTTTCTCCTCCAGTAGTATGTAAACTGCATTTATGACATCATTCTGAATATTTAGTATTATCAGAAATGTTTTACAACCTTGTCATTTAAAAATATTTCATTATATATTTAATTTCGACTTCTCTATTGTTGAGTTTGGGCATATGTCTTACATTTATTGGTCTAATGTGTTTCCTCTTCTGTGAGGTGTCAATTCAAGTGTTTGCCAATTTATCTGTTTGCTAATTTAAGTCCATCTGTATTAATTTCATTAGGCTTTCTAATTTTTCCACTTGTGGAAACCTCTCTTGGAAACACTACTACTATAGGTAAGGGTATGGGTCTCCCTTTCTCTCTTAAAGAGTCCTATCTGACTATCTGGCATTCTCTAAAATCAGCAGTGCCACACAATCTTCCTTATCCCATACACATATTATTTTCTATCTAATTATAATTTGTATTTTTCCTCAAAGCACGTATTGCATAACATTAGAAAATATATCTGTTATTTATACATTTCTCTGATAGAATGTAAGCTCTACCATGCCAACGCTTTTGTTTTAATTTTAGCATCACATCATTATTGCCCAGAGGAAAAAATGAAATATATTATGTGCTAAGGTATTATTCACTATTGAATGAAAAGATGAATTAAATGAATAAATGAATTATTCATTCACTATTGAATGAATAAATGTATTGAACGTAATCATGAGCCTCTTTAACACATCGAATTATTAGAAAATGAACATGATAAACTTTTAAGAAACATGGTAGCTCTCAAAGTAATAGTTTAATAGTGAAAACAGCTTATTTGTCATTTATTATCACAGAACCTTAATTTGCTACTTCATTGTATAGGTTACCTATCCTATTTGAAACTTGCTCTCATATAAAAATGAGGCTAACAATAATATTTCCAAGCTTGCTGAGAATCTTAAACAAAATACTGTTATTAGCTGAAGCTCTGTAAACTTGTAAGTTCTTGCCTAATGTTGTGTTTAATTTAATACAACTTTTGTAAGAAAATTCACAGAATGTATTTGTTGAAATTAAATTAAAGAAGAATTATAGTGTGTCAGTCTTAAGATATCAAACAGAATCAAAGACACAGATAAATAAGAAATAAGACTTTTTAAAATGTGTCTTGCAAATTACTAGTCATAAAATCAAAAAAGGGAGAGAAAATTTAATCACAATTTGAAAGACAAGGCTACATAAAATGTGACAAAATAAGACAGAATTGTGTTTAATGCTCTATCAATTTGGGAATTGTCTTACAAAAACATAGGATGATTGGTTGGACCACTCTAATTATCAAGGATTTATTTTAAAAATCAGAACTGTCTGTCTATTCACACTAATGTCAACTGTTAAACTACCTAAAGAAGTATTTACCAGACTTCTGATAAATGCTAGTGAAAATACCTCAATATTGAAAAACTTTTCATGTTAGAGCAGTTGTTTCTGTGAACTGGATTGTGCTGTTAGTCAATTTGTTGTAAGAAAATGGTCTAAAGAAGAAAAATGTTTTAAATGAATTTATGAAATGTTATATAGGCTTACAAAGATTATTTTAAAAATATTTTTAAAGATTCTATTAAAATATAACCAATTTATGTAAATATGTAGGATTTTCCTATTATAATGATTTCCTTAAAAGCAGCTTTTCCAAAAAATATTATTAATTAAACCAAACAAGTATTTCAACTTTAAGGTTTTATTTAAAAATAAAAAGTATACAAAGTATAACACACTAGTTTTTTTTAGTATTTCAGTGGTCATTTCTATGAGTTTTTATTTTTTCAGAACATTCTTCATCTTAATAGTAAGGCATGGAATTTTCAAAAAGATTTAGAGTTGTTTAACATGCTTCATAAATCACATGCTTTTATGTTTTTTTCCTATTCACTATGCAGCTAGTGGTTTTAAAACTTCAGAAATCTGTTTTAGAGATTATAAATCAGACTGGTAAGCAATACATTGCTGGTTTATTATCATTAACTCAGATGCTCAGTGCCATTCACCATCTCATCTCATGTTCCTTAGAGAGCTTGAAATCACCTTCATAATAAATCAAAACAACAAACAGAAATCAGGAAGGATTGCGCATAGCAGTTCTGCATTGCCAATGTCCCACTCTTGCATTTTTTCCAGCCCATCAAACTAAAAATCATCAAAAGCAAGTTTATCATATATCCCCCGCTACCATAAATTTATTTTCCTGACTTCCCTATTTCTGCTGATGGCACTGCTATTCTTCTAATCATCCATGCTAAAATACATATGGGTATATTGTAACTCTTCCTTCTCTTTAGATTTCACATGCCATTGAACACCATCTTCTGTGGACTGAACTTCAACAGAGTAACTCCACTATTATTTTATAACTTCCCTTAGCTTCTTAAGTTCCTCCTTACCTATCATTTTGTGTTTTACAGGAGGATTCTGAAACAGAGCTGCAGCATCCACTTGCTGGCCCCATTGATTCATCTTTCCTGGCAGATAGCATTCCCAAGGTACAGCCTGACTGTATCATCATCTGCTCACAGAATTCAGGTAAAGCTTTTCTTTACTTCTTAAAAAGTACACATTATCAACATTTTCTCCTAGCACAGAGAGAAAGAGATGATAAAGTTCTTGTAAGTACTGCTATAGTATATTCTAAGGTGTAAGAGGAACCCAAGTTGGGACAGAGTCATTTGTCAGCTATTCAACAGGACACAAGAAAACTAGGGAAGACCCACTACCAAATTTTCTGTGAACATTTTTCTTTTCTGGACTTCTTATCATGAAAACCACATTTATTTTAGAAGAAATTCTTTACAATGTGAGTCCCTGAGGGAAGCAGAGAATCTGACCCCTGTAGCAGCCTAAGAAAGATATTTTTCTCTTTCTACACCCTTCAAGCCAAGATGAGGGTAAGTTATCCAGGCTCAGACAATTACATGATACCAGCTAGAAATGTGATTTATAAAGAAATGCCACAAAAAAGAATGGAAGGAGAGTTGGAATCTATAGTTGCAATAGCAATGTATAGCTGTGTAAAGTAGCAAGCTCACTCTGTAGATGGTCACTATCTTCAGTGGTGGCCTACCCTTCATGGTGGTGGGATTAGCTCAAAGTTCCAGCATGGATTTTATATATTTATGGTAGCCTATTTTAGGCATTAGCAGCACAATAAGGGAATTCGCCCATCAGAATGGAGCCTGGATATCATTTTGTAAGTACAGTTTGGTGATGGCAGACATGCTAGAATCTGGGTCATACTAGACAGTTTATCTGAAAGAAGAGCAGAAGCCACAAGTGAGATCAGTAACATCAAAATGGGATGTCATTAACAAGGAAGTTATCTTAGAATTTTCTTTTTTCCTCATACAATTTACTGGTAAGTTTCCTAGACAGGAATAACATGATCCTGCCTTTAAAGTCACAATCAAAGTAAGTCATATAGGTGAGTGGGCTGGTGCTATCTATCCTCAAGGTAATGAATGAGTGGGTTTTTTTCTCCATTAATTGCCAGGAGAGTTACCCAAAGAACTGGTTGTTAAAAACTGTCTTGGCACCTTCAGCACACTTAAATGTCCTTGCCTGGAGGCTCTGAAGAGAGCAGTGGATCTCCCAGCACAGCATTCAAGCTCTGATAAGGGACAGACTGCCCTCTCAAGTGGATCCCTGATCCCCATGTATCCTAACTGGGAGACACTTCCCAGTAGGGGCCAACAGACACCTCATACTTTCAGCTCTGGCTGGCATCTGGTAGGTACCCCTCTGGGACAAAGCTAGCAGAGGAAGGAACAGGGAGCAATATTTGCTGTTCTGCAGGCTCCGCTAGTGATACCCAGGCAAGCAGGGTCAGGAGTAGACCTCCAGCAAACTCAGCAGAGAGGCCTGATGGTTGGAAGGAAATCTACCAAACAGAAAGGAATAGTTTCAACATCAACAAAAAGGACATCCACTCAGAAACCCCATCCAAAGGTCACCAACTTCAGAGACCAAAGGTAGATAAATTCACAAAGATGGGAAGAAACCTGTGAGAAAAGGCTGAAAATTCCATGAACCAGAACATCTCTTCTCCTCCGAGGGATTACAATTCCTTGTTAGTAAGGGAACAAAACTGGATGGAGAACATGTTTGACAATCTGACAGAAGCAGGCATCAGAAGGTGTGTAATAACAAATTCCTCTGAGCTAAAGGTGCATGTTCTAACACAACGCAAGGAAGCTAAGAACCTTGAAAAAAGTTAGGAATAGCTAACTAGAATAACCAGTTTACAGAAGAACATATATGACCTGATGGAGCTGAAACCACAGCAAGAGAACTTCGTGAAGCATACACAAGTTTCAATAGCCAAATCAATCAAGCAGATGAATGATATCAAGCACTGAAGATCAACTCAATTAAATAAAGCAAGAAGACAAGATTAGAGACAAAAGAGTGAAAAGAAACAAACAAAGCCTCCAAGAAATATGGGATTATGTGAAAAGACCAAATCAATGTTTGATCAGTGTACCTGAAAGTGACGGGAAGAATGGAACAAAGCTGGAAAACACTCTTCAGGATATTATCCAGGAGAACTTTCCCAACCTAGCAAGGCAAGAAAACATTCAAATTCAAGAAATACCAAGAACCCCACACAGATACTCCCTGAGAAGAGCAACCCAAAGACACAAAATCATCAGATTCACCAAGGTTGAAATGAAGGAAAAAAATGCTAGGGTCAGCCAGAGAGAAAGGTCAGGTTACCCACACAGGGAAGCCCATCAGACTAATGGCGGATCTCTTGGCAGAGAAACCCTACAAGCCATAAAAGAGTGGGGGCCAGTATTCAACATTCTTAAAAAAAATAAAAGAATTTTCAGCCCAGAATGTCATATCCAGCCAAACTAAGCTACATAAGCAAAGGAGAAATAAAATCCTTTATGGACAAGCAACTGCTGAGAGATTTTGTCAAAACCAGGCCTGCCTTACAAGAGCTCCTGAAGGAAGCGTTAAACAAGCAAATCCTTAATGACCTACAAAGAAACTTAGACTCCCATACAATAATAGTGGGAAACTTTAACACTCCACTGTCAATATGACACAGATCAACGAGACAGGAAATTACCAAGGATATCCAGGACTTGAACTCAGCTCTGCACCAAGTAGACCAAATAGACATCTACAGAACTCTCCACCCCAAATCCACAGAATATACACTCTTCTCAGCACCACATTGCACTTATTCTATAAGTGACCACCTAATTGGAAGTAAAATACTCCTCAGCAAATGCAAAAGAATGGAAATCATAACAAGCAGTCTCTCAGACCACAGTGCAATCAAATTAGAACTCAGGATTAAGAAACTCACCCAGAACCACACAACTACATGGCATCTGAACAACCTGCTCCTGAATAATTACTGGATAAGTAACGAAAGGAAGGCAGAAATAAAGATGTTCTTTGAAACCAATGAAAACAAAGACACAATGTACCAGAAGCTCTGAGATACATTTAAGCAGTGTGCAGAGGGAAATTTATAGCACTAAATGCCCACAAGAGAAAGCAGGAACGATCTAAAACCAACACCCTAAAGTCACAATTAAAAGAACTAGAGAAGCAAAAGCAAACAAATTCAAAGGCTAGCAGAAGTTAAGAAATAGCTAAGATCAGAGCAGAAGTGAAGGGCAGAGACACAAAAAACCCTTAAAAAAAAAATCAATGAATCCAGCAGCTGTTTTTTTTTTTTTTTTTTTTTTTTTTGGAAGATCAACAAAATAGGTAGACTGTTAGCCAGATTAATAAAGAAGAATAAAATCGATGCAATAAAAAATGATAAAGACAATATTACCACCCATCCCACAGAAATACAGACTGCTATCAGAGAATACTATAAACACCTCTATGCAAAGAAAAGAGGAAATCTAGAAGAAATGGATAAATTCCTGAACACTTACGCTCTCCCAAGACTAAACCAGGAAGAAGTCAAATCCCTGAATAGACCAATAACAAGGTCTGAAATTGAAGCAGCAATTAACAGCTAACCAACCCAAAAAACTTCAGGATCAGACAGCTTCACAGAGGAATTCTACCAGAGGTGCAAAGAGGAGCTGGTACTATTCCTTCTGAAATTATTCTAAAACAGAAAAAGAAAGTATCCTCCCTAACTCATTTTATGAGACTAAGATCATCCTGATACCAAAATCTGGCAGAGACACAACAAAAAAAGAGAATTTCAGGCCAATATTTCTGATGAACATTGATGCAAAAATCCTCAATAAAATACTGGCAATCTGAATTTAGCAGCACATCAAAAAGCTTATTCACCATGATCAATTCAGCTTCATTCCTGGCATGCAAGGCTGGTTCAAAATATGTAAATCCATAAATGCAATCCATCATATAAACAGAACCAATGACAAAAACCACATGATTATCTCAACAGATGCAGAAAAGGCCTTTGACAAAATTCAACAGCACTTTATGCTAAAAACTCTCAATAAACTAGGTATTGATAGAACGTATCTCAAAATAATAAGAGCTATTAATGACAAACGCACTGCCTATATCATACTGAATGGGCAAAAACTGGAAGCATTCCCTTTGAAAACCAATACAAGAAAAGGATGCCCTCTCTCACCACTCTTATTCAACATATTATTGGAAGTTCTGGCCAGGGCAATTGGGAAAGAGAAAAGAAATAAAGAGTATTCAATTAGGAAAAGTGGAAGTCAAAATGTCTCTATTTGCAGACAACATGACTGTGTATTTAGAAGACTCCATCATCTCAGCCCAAGATCTCCTTAACCTGATAAGCAACTTCAGCAAAGTCTCAAGGTACAAAATGAATGTGTGAAAATCACAAGATTTCCTATACACCAAAAACAGACAGAGTGCCAAATCATGAGTGAGCTCCCATTCACAACTGCTACAAAGAGAATAAAATACCTAGGAATATAACTTAAAGGAATGTGGAAGGACTTCTTCAAGGAGAACTACAAACCACTATTCAAGGAAATAAGAGACGACAGAAACAAATGGAAAAACATTCCATGGTCATGGATAGGAAAAATCAATATTGTGAAAATGGCCATACTGCCCAAAGTAATTTATAGATTCAATACTATCCCCACCAAGCTACCATTGACTTTCTTTGCAGAACTGGAAAAAAACTATTTTAACTTTCATATGGAACCAAAAAAGAGCCCACATTGCCAAGACAGTCCTAAGCAAAAGGAAAAAAGCTGGAAGCATCATGCTACCTGACTTCAAACTATACTACAAGGCTACAGTAATCAAAACAGCATGGTACTGGTACCAAAACAGAGATATAGACCAATGGAACAGAACAGAGGCCTCAGAAACAGCACCATGCACCTACAACTATCTGATCTTTGACAAACCTGACAAAAACAAGCAAGGGGGAAAGAATTCCCTAATTAATAAATAGTATAGGGAAAACTGGCTAGCCAGATACAGAAAGCTGAAACTAGATCCCTTCCTTACCCCTTATCCAGAAATTAGCTCAAGATGGATTAAAGACTTTAACTTAAGACCTAAAACCATAAAAACCCTAGAAGAAAAACTAGGCAAAGACTTCATGACTGAGTAAAATACCAAAAGCAATGGCAACAAAAGCCAAAATTGACAAATGGAATCTAACTAAACTAATGCTCTTCTGCACATCAAAAGAAACTTGCATCAAAGTAAGTAAGCAACCTACAGAATGGGAAAAAATTTTTGCAATCTCTCCATTTGACAAGGGGCTAATATCCAGAATCAACAAAAAATTTAAATGAATTTACAAGAAAAAAAAAACAATCCCATCAAAAAGTGGGTGAAGGATACACACACTTTTCAAAAGGAGACATTTGTGCGGCCAACAAACAAATTTTAAAAAAGCTCATCATCAATGATCATTAGAGAAATGCAAATCAAATCCACAGTGAGATACCATTTCACACTAGTGAGAATGGCGGTCATTAGAAAGTCAGGAGACAACAGATGCTGGAGAGGATGTGGAGAAAAAGGAAAGCTTTTACACTGTTGGTGGGATTGTAAATTAGTTCAACCATTGTGGAAAACAGTGTGGAGATTCCTCAAGGATCTAGAAATATAAATTCCATTTGACCCAGCAATCCCACTACTGGGTATATACCCAAAGGAACATAAATCATTCTATTATAAAGACATATGCACATATATGTTTATTGTGGCACTGTTCACAATAGCAAAGACTTGAAATCAACCCAAATGCCCATCAATGATAGACTGGATAAAGAAAATGTGGCACATATACACGATGGAATACTATGCAGCCATAAAAATGAGCTGATGTCCTTTGCAGAGACATGGATGAAGCTGAAGCTGAAAACCATCATTCTCAGCAAACTAATGCAAGAACAGAAACCCAAACACCACATGTTCTCACTCATAAGTGGGAGCTAAACAATGAGAACACAGGGACACAGGAGGGAAACATCACACACCAGGACCTGTTAGGGTAGAGGGGTGTTGGAGACAGATAGCATTAGGAGAAATACCCAATGTAGATGATAGGGTGATGGATGCAGCAACCACCAGTACATACATAAGTGTATACTTATGTAACAAACCTGCACGTTCTGCACATGTACTCCAGAACTTAAAGTACGATAATAAAAAAGTGCCTGGGACTTTCCTTTTTCCTTTTCACTCTTGCTCTCTCTTTCACCATGCTATCTGCACACATGGTTTACCTTTCCTCTTTTCTCTTGAGTGGAAGCAGCCTAAAGCCCTCACCGGAAATGAATACTGTTAATTCTGTGCTTCTCATACAGCCTGCAGAATCATAAACCAAGTAAACCTATTTTCTTTATAAATTACCCAGCCTCAGATATTTCTTTATAGCAACACAAATAAACTGAGTCAGAAGGCTATAGCACAATGCAAACGGAGCACCCTGTGGCATCCCAATCTACGAGCAGAATTTCTTTCTTTCTTTGTCTCACTAGTAAACGGAAAGTCTTGCCATTCTCCTAGGCACAGTGTCTCTAGCTGTGGAATCAGACAGAGCTTCACACACACACGATTATTGCTTGCACTTTGGTGAAACAAGGTAGACAGAGACTGAGGATACTGTTCTTTTATAGTGTGTTTACTATCTCTTTTTTCTTGTAAGTTATAGCTACAAAAACACCATTGTCTTTTGAGTTTCCTACAATGCACAATTCTATGGAAAGTCTCCGTAAAATTTTATTGAAAGTAAACAATTACCACCATATCAACAGAAAGTTTAAAAAGGTATTTAGTTTAGCGTTATCAACGTATTTTCAATTTCTCTTTAGTATCAAATAATATAATCTATGGATAGAAATTATTTCCTCATATATATGTAGATTTAACTTTCAGAATCAACCCCAGTCTTTTTCATCCATGTTATTTCTATTACTTGATGAATATTTTGATGTAGTTTTGTGGGTGTATTCTGGTAGCAGAGGTAGGCTTTTTTCTTAGATACACACTCATTACATCAACCCAAAAATCAATGGCATTGGAGCGACTTTCACTGTATTTCTGTAAAAGACTAAGGATTGGTAATTATAACACATTTCATATTTTTATGTAGTAGAATCCAAAACAATAAAATCACGTACTGTGGAAAATGTAGTTAACTCTTCATGAAAAAGAATCTTAATGTCTTCAATCAAAACTGCATCTTTATGTTCTTTATGCTTGCATTTGGGGAAAATAAATGGGCCAGTGAATTGCTATATTCCTAAACTGCATACCTTTAAAGGAGTAACACATTATTATCTTATTGATTTTGTTCCAGGCAATTATGTTGAAATGGTTATCATGAGATATAAGAGCAATTGGTTTTCTTTTTTGAATCACATCTGTATCGAAATGTTTTAAAACTTACAGAAAAGATGCCGCAACTGTGTTATCAATTTATGAAAATTAAAGAAACATTAAAAAGTGAGAATTCTCATGTGATGTTATGATTATTTACAACCTGAATACTAATTTAACCTTTAAAATTAACTTTACAGAAAATAGCCTAAAATTACAATTTTTCAAAAGATGTTGAATAATATATCAAGAGGGTGACATATGCTATAATTATTCCATTTATATTTTGGTGATTACTAGAAATAGATTTTAGATGCTTATTGCAGATTAGTTTTCAAATAATCTACCTTAAAATACTGTTGATTATGAAAATTGTATGCAACCAAATGCCTTTTTTTTTTTTAGAGGCTGGAGTGCAGTGGCATGATCTTGGCTTACTGCAGCCACCACTCCAGGGTTTAAGCGATTCTCCTGCGTCAGGCTCCCAACCAGCTGGGACCACACGCGTGCATCACCCGCCTGGCTAATTTTTTTTTACCAAATGCAATTTTCTAATTTACATATGCACTCAGCTCTACTTGGGTATGTTTAAGGTCATTTAAAAAGATTTAGTATGACATTTTCTATGTGCTAGTTAGTGTGCTAAGTAATTGAAAAGATCAATGTTATTTCATTTAATTCTTGCAACAGGCCTGTAAATGAAAAACCTCAACTGAAAAGCAGTTTAATAACTTGCCTAAAGTCAAATAATTTGTACATAATTTGAAATTATGTTTTCCGACGAACATCACACAAATTTTAAGAAACTTCATATTTTATATGAGATATATATATATACACACACATATATATCACATATAAGGAACAAATCCATTTATCCAGCATCAAAGATATTTCTTATAAAATTATATTGTAGAAATAAAATCTAACCCCTTAAGCCTGGAATGTTAATGAGTCTTAAAACTTTTGTGGAAAATGTTAACAAATGCATTGATTGCTCTTTTATATCTCTATAAAGTTATGCATAATAAAATATGTGCTTTCTTTAAATTTTTTGATCCTTCAAGGTCCTTAACAGTGTCATCAGTTTTCGTAGACAGCAGTAACAAAGTCATGTATTTAGAGATATTGAAGGTCTGTTTGGCCTCACTCTAGTGGGACTTGGACTATTATGCCTTTTTATTTTAACTTTAATTATTAGATGGCTCAATGGCTGTTGCTTTTTGTTGTTAGTGTACCTGCCTGCTGGGATGCTTCATTTTCATGTGTATAACTGACGCCTTGGATTTTTTTTATTACACAGAAACATGATTTCACCTGGCATCTTAAAATTGCATATAATATTTATATTAACTAGCTCTGCATGAGTGTCTAAACTTCTCTTAAACGAGACTCTCCTAGTTCAAGGTATGCAAGTTCATTTTCACATTTGCTTTACCTGCTCATTCAACGATTCATTCAAAAATATGTATTAATAGGCAATTACTATGTGACAAAAACCTTCTCAGGTACTAAGGAATCAGCAGTGAATAAAAAAAGCAGTGGTCCATGCCCCTAGAATTTCAAATTCTATTGGGAAAAAGAGACAAAGAAACTATTTCATTAAAAATAAAATATATTGTGTTTAATACTGACAAGTACTATAAAGCTGCATGATAAAGAAGAATAGGAAATTCCAGGGGGACCTGCGCTATGCAATTTTAGATGGAGTGATTAGAGAAGGCCAAAGTGCAGGACATCTGTGTAAAGAGCTGAGTAAATGTATGCTGGAATGAGTGTGTCTCTCCTTAGATACACTGCTCAGCCTCCTTTTGCTCTGCCTTGTATTCAAGGCATTCTGACCTAGACCAGCTGCACCTAGCTAGGTTTGGCAAATCAACAGCACTGAGAAGTAAGGGGAAGAAAGAAACCAGAGCGTTCCATTTTGCCCACCTATGTTTTGGCAGTGCCTCTAGCATTGCTTTGTCTCTGGCTCTTTGACTGAATGAGTTAACCGTGGTTCCAACATTTTCTTCTTGACCCTAGGTCTTCCAGTCTAATAATAACGTCTCTTTCTTTTGGCAATGAAAGAAAGAGTTAGAAAATTCCCTATTGTGCCGGGCGCGGTGGCTCAAGCCTGTAATCCCAGCACTTTGGGAGGCTGCGGCGGGTGGATCACGAGGTCGAGAGATCGAGACCATCCTGGTCAACATGGTGAAACCCCGTCTCTACTAAAAATACAAAAAATTAGCTGGGCATGGTGGCGCGTGCCTGTAATCCCAGCTACTCAGGAGGCTGAGGCAGGAGAATTGCTTGAACCCAGGAGGCGGAGGTTGCGGTGAGCTGAGATCGCGCCATTGCACTCCAGCCTGGGTAACAAGAGCGAAACTCCGTCTCAAAAAAAAAAAAAAAAGAAAAAGAAAATTCCCTATTGTTTGAAACCCATGTAAATTTAGTATTCCCAGCAGGAGATAACCAATCCCATGTGTTAAATCTCCTATTCCAAAATATTTAGAATGCCTGTTTTAAATACTTAAAAATTGTGAATCAGTATTTGGAACTTGACTAGTACAGAAGGTGAGAGAGAAAAACTCACATTCATCTTCTAGGTAAAGATCATTCTGGGCCATAGAAACATCAACTCTGACAGTGTGGGGCAAACTGCCTGGAGTGTTCAATACACTGTGAAAGGGCAGTATGGCTGCTATCAAGAAGGAAAAATTGAGTCCAGAGATGGTAACAGATGGATCCGGGAAATCAGCTGAATCTGACTTCAACTTTTATTCTGAAACAGAGGGGAAGTTATTGAAGGCTTCTTAACTGAGGCGTGAGTGATCTAACTTTTGTTTTATTGTAACCATGCTTCCTGAAAAGGACAGTGGCAGAAGTAATAAGACAGGTTTAGAAGGTTTTAAACTATTTTGGTAAGAAACGACTGTGGCAGGAAAATAGTGGTGGTGGTGAGGAGAACTCAAAACGTGGGCAGACTGAGGGCCAAGCCACTCGGATGTGAAGATGGACTGCATATGTTAAATGAGAAAGGATACGTTAAGTTGCAAACATTTATTTAGACATTTGAGTAGGGATGTAAGGTATATGAGAATATGAGCTACATGAGCATGAACTCAAGTGAAAAGATCTTCCCTACAGACATAAATTTGGAAATCATCGCATAGAAAGAGTATTAGGTCGGTACAAGTGTAATTGTGGTTTTGCCATTACGTTTGCACCAACCTAATGTTTTTTAAAGTCATGAGATTTAATGACAGTCCTAGTGATGACTCTTATTTGTACAGTTTTGAGGTAGCTGAGTTTCTCAATAAATAAAGATATCACCTATATATTAATAATATAAAAATACACTAATTCCTTTTCAACAAAACTATAAAACCTTACATTTTAAATTTGCTTGTTGAATATTCATAATGAGGAGGCATGCATTTATTCCAAATATTCTGAACATGTCTTTTAAGCAGTTTTTTTGTATTATTTAAGTCTGTGTTATCAATCCAGCTCACACTAAGCAGGGACTGGACAAGATATGCATGGTGCCTAACAGAGCCCCAGGACAGCACTATCAGGGCTTGAACACTGCCAGGCTCATCTTTGTTTCTCACCTCAGAGTCTCTATGTGTGTCTGCTGCATTTCTCCCTTTCACTGCAGGCCAGCTTTTTCCACATGGCAGAAAGTGTATTTGCAAACACTATTCACCTTTACATCTATGGCTTCTGTGATTCAGAGAAAAAACAGGTCGCACAAAAGCAAGGAAGAGGCAAAGTGCCAGAAAAAAAAAAAAAAAAAAAAAAAAAAACCTGTATATTCAGCATAGTGTTCAAAACCAATTTAACAGTCTTAAGAAAATGTATCTTTTTCAGTATATTTTGTTTATATACTGAAAATGAAATCATTAGTGTTTATCAGTTAAAACCTATAATTCAAAATTTTATTTTTATCCAATTTTTTAATAATTCTTTGTACTTTTTTCCAGATCTAAAAAAGAGTATTAAGACTGATGTAACAATTCAACTGTTAGGTATTTGATAAGAATACAATAACAATGGTTAGCATAACGTTTAGAAGATAGGATGATACTCACGTTTCAAGAAAAGAGTATTTCTTTATTTTTAAGCCCAATGCTCCATGTCACATTTTCAGATTACTTAGGCAACTACAGAAAAAAATGACCTCGAAGTTATGGAATATGATGAATTTACCACAATACATTGAGATAATAAATTATTCAATACTGCCTGTGAAAATAGATCGGCAAAATAGGAAAGAGATACATTTCTGTCATTCATTTACTCAATAGGCATTTATTGAGTTGTCTCTTCTGTTCAAAGTGCAGCACTATACGTTCTAGAGAAAGAAAACAAACTGAAAAGAGTGGCAGATTTCTGTAACTCTAAATATTACAAAGAAAAGGAGGCCAGTGCAATTCATTCATCAATCAGATCTATCCGGAATTACTCCCACCAGCACCACACATAATCTAATCCCCAGTATTTCTCATGACAACAAACGCACAAAGCAGACATAGTCTTGCTCCTGGTCTTTCCATAATAGCAAATGACTGCACAGAACTCAAAGCCACCCTTATAAAATAAAAATAAAATCCAGCCACCCTCTGTGCCTCAACTCTCTAATTATTTTCACTAATCCCTAGAATAAAATACAGAATTCTTCCCTTGGTATACACTATCTGATCTAATGCTTACTCTTAGAATCATCCTGTTTTCCTACTACTATTTTTTTCTCTCTCTCTGATCCATTCTTTGATCATTATGCTTTTCATTACTGTTCAAAGCCTAGGCCAACCCCTCTGCCTGTAATTCTCTTCCTCCACATTATCTGCATGGGTAATTCCTATAAAGTATTCAGGTCTCTGTTCAGAGGCCACCTCCTCAAAGCTCATTCTAGACCTTCAAATCCCTATCACTTGGTTAATTTTCTTCATACCATATACCTTTAATTGGCATTACAGTGTATACTTACTTATTTGTTCAATATTTTTATCCAAAATTCATGGATAAATTTATGGAAAGAAGAGATTTTGCCCATTTGCTCTATTTCAGGGCATAAAAATGCTTGGCACATAGGTAGTATACAATAAATTCTTCTTTAATTCACTACTTTATTAAACGTACCTAGGCACACTTTCATGTAAATAGACATGAATCCCACTTAAACCACTTTTTAGCTCTGAGATCTTGATCAAATCAGATAACTCTCAGTAGCAAATGATTATAATAATAACATTTATTTTACTTCATATGTAAAGTCCTTATAATATTGCCTAGAACATGTAAATCTTTGTTGACGGTTATCATGATAACTTTAATTATTATATGTCATTGTTTACATTACAAAAATGTGTTGCTTCATTAAAGTAAGGTGAAATGCATGTATGTAAAATATGTATAAATATGGTGTCCTCATTATCCTATCAGTATTAGATTCCGGACAGAAATGAGGCAAAAGTCTGTATTACACAAAAGTTTTACATATAATGACCACAAAGCAGTTTTAAAAAATATTACTAGATTTATCCCTTTTTAAAAGTTGTAGTTCAAATTCTCACCTAAATCTTAGTACATATAACAACATAGTTTCACAATATTTAATTTTAACTTTTTAATTCATGTTTACTTTCTCTAGTAACAATTATTCTCAAATTGAAACTCTTCTTTCATCTTTTGCTTACCTTCAGCAACAGGGAGATAAATCAAAATGGACAATATTTAAAATAAAATAAATGTCAATACATTTCCCTTTTTTTTTTTTTTTTTTTTTTTTTTTGAGACAGAGTCTCGCTCTGTCGCCCAAACTGGAGTGCAATGACATGCTCTCGGCTAACCGCAATCTCTGCTTCCCCAGTTCAAGTGATTCTCCTGCCTAAGCCTCCATAGTAGCTGGGATTACAGGCATGCAGCACCATGCCTGGCTAATTTTTGTATTTTTAGTAGAGATTGGGATTCACTATGTTGGTCAGGCTGGTCTCGAACTCCTAACTTCGTGTTCCACCCCCTCGGCCTCTCAAAGTGCTGAGATTACTGGCTTGAGCCACCACACCCAGCCAATAAGTTTTCTTTTTAAGTTGTCTATGGCAGAATAAATCCAAATGGGATTTACCTATTTTGTGCTTGTCCTTAAGGGAAAAGATAAAAGACATGAGTGTGTCATGTCAGTGTGTGTCTTCAAATCAGCGCACATCAGTCTAACCTCCCACAACTTTCTATGTATAGTTCTCTAACTGGTAACTTATCTTCCAGTGATGGTGTTTTGCACTACGTTTGAAGTTCTTTTGATATGTTACTCTTATTATTTTATATGGATCCATCTATGGCACCACAACACACTACAAAAAAGGTTCTTTTTTGTCTGCAACAATGACAAACAAACAACAACAACAACAACAACAACAACAACAAAAACAGAGTACAAACATTTATTCACAAGGTTTTGCATTGATCTGGCAATACTACTCAAAAGACTGATTTTGCTTACACAAATTTTTCTGGCACTCAGCCAAATGTTAAAGTGGAAACTCTGAAAAATAATATAAGTGTACTGTGAAAAGGCAACACAAACAACATCTATATCATTGGTCAGTAAAATCTTTGCTGCTACTGTTGATGGGAAAATATTTTTAACACTTAAATTTTTCCACGTTTAACAAACATACCTCACATCCCAGTATTTCTAGTGTGCAGATGATCAGACACAGTTATATCGGTATTAGATGTGGATTTACTTCTCATGAATTTTAGTAAGATATGGACAAGATCTTACAAAAGGTGATGATCTGACACCATCAAGGGAATAATTAATCTTAAAGGATGGAGAAGGATATTAACTATGCCCTGTAACACCTCCTGGAGAGCCACCAAGGATGTTGGAAGGATTTATTATTTCTAAACACATCACTACTTGTTTAAACTGAAACAACTACTGCTATTAAAAAAAATTACTTTTTTATTTTATCATTTTACTGTGTGCCAGATAAATAACTATCTTCAGTTTGCTTTACACATTATATTACATTGCCATAATAGCAATGTTCAATACTTCCATTTACAATTGTGGAAACTGAAGTTCATGGAGCTTATTTATCTTGCTTACGTGGTAAACAGAATTTATTTTGAGGTGTATCTATCTCCAAAGCCATGATTTTTATGACTTAAGTATACTGTCTATTGAAATAGCCAGCCGGGCGCGGTGGCTCAAGCCTGTAATCCCAGCACTTTGGGAGTCCGAGGCTGGTGGATCACAAGGTCGAGAGATCGAGACCATCCTGGTCAACACGGTGAAACCCCATCTCTACTAAAAAAATACAAAAAATTAGCTGGTCATGGTGGCACGTGCCTGCAATCCCAGCTACTCAAGAGGCTGAGGCAGGAGAATGGCTTAAACCCAGGAGGCAGAGGTTGCGGTGAGCCGAGATCGCGCCATTGCACTCCAGCCTGGGTAACAAGAGCGAAACTCCGTTTCAACAAAAAAAAAGAAATAGCCTAGAATTTAAAATAATTTCTTTGTTCTGTTAATGAGAAATATTTTAAATAAATCAGAATTATTTTCTAAGCATGACATCATCTGCTACTACTAGGGGATAATTTATAGGAAAAAAGTTAATATTTGCAAGAATAAATATAATAGAACCAAGGACAATTTCTTTGTCTTAATTAAAGAATTGCAGCCTGTTTCATAAGAAGTCCAAATAGAGTGGGACAGTACAGCATGAACAGATTGATAATGGCAAAGGTATTATGTGTTCAGGCGGATTAAACAGAACCAGAATTATTAAATGCTCCACACTAGAACCACCTGCTCTTCGTTGTTAAAATGTACTATGGAAGACTGAACAGAATTGTGAGAATCTCTTAAGCAAGATAGACTATGCAGGAGTCAAATGAAAAATATATATTTATGCAACCATATAAAACATGTTGATTTATGTTTAATAAAAAAGAATAATCTACATAAAAGATAAATGTCAGAGACATTTAAAACAATATGAAAAGAAAAACAACTGTAACACACAAACAGATTCTAACAATTGTAAAAGAATGAAAAATGACCAGCAGAAAGATGAGCAAGTTATATTAATAGGCAATTCATCTCACTATTACTCAGAAAAGTATAAATTAAAATAAGAATGAGATACTATCTGTATCCATCAGATTGGGAAATATGAAATGAGTTGTTGACATTCAACAGAGGAAGGGGTTGAGGAAATGAGTGGTATCATGTGTTACTAGTGGAAATATAAATAGCTTCAACCTCTGGGGAAAATAATCTAGAAGTAGCTATCAAAATTGTATATGCATATAACCTTTAACCCAGGAATCCTAGCCATCTATTTCATTTGTTTATTTTTATTGCATCATCATCTGCCGCCTAGAGCTCCCCATTTTTTCCCAGTTTTCCTGCATCTGATCTTTCAACACTGCAGACAATAGCAGAACAAGTTGGCCAAAGAAATGTATTCAGAAAAATTGCTTGTTTGGGGACTCAGAGGATGTAGATGATTATGATTACACAGGTGGTATCATCAGCATGCCTAGGAGATTGTTTTCTACGTGGTTGAGTCAATTCATTGCCAGTGTAGAGAGGCAGAGAGTTTACCTGCACCTGGTATTTGGTTTGGTTTGGTTTGGTTCGGTTTGGTTTACCTTGGTTTCCCCAAGCAGAAATGAGAGAAGCAGAGAAACGTAAATGTTGATAGTAATGGTAAGAAAAAAATACCAAAAAAATCATAGTATGTTAGCTAGCATCAGAGGAAATTAAAGTGAAAAAAGCCCATGAATAGGGAGAGAGTCGTTGGGACTGTGGGCTACAAGTGCTGCTGAGGCGAAAGGACAAATGGTTGCAATTGTCGACCATATACAATACAAGAATAAGAGATCATCATGTATTATTTCATAATGTCATGTTTTCAATGAAACATTATAAAAAGACTGGGATTGTCACTGACAGTCTCTGACCTGGAAATATGCCCTACAGATCTTACTAGCTCACCAGAATGGGGTTTGGAGCACAAAACACTTTCCGTTTCCTATGAAAAGTTTTCCTATGAGATTTACAAAAAGAAAAAATAAAGAAAGTAAGAAATAGTTCTGGAGTGTTATTATGAAAGTGAGTAGGGTAAGGTGGGCAAAAATATTATTAGAAGAGGGAAGGTCAAGAAACCAAAATACCATGCTATTGGGAAGATTATTCACGAAAATATCAAAGTGCTTCGGAACTACAGAAATTACAGTGGGTAAGAAGACTGTGAAAGAAAAGTAAAAGACATCAAATAATAAGTGAGTTTATCCAAGTGCTCAGTAGATGTCAACAAGTAGTGGTAGATGTAAAGCCAAATAATATAAGGCTTATTTTTTTTTAAAAAAAAGTGTTTTATTCACAATGAGATGGAGATATCTATCATACTTTTCATATTACCTTGCTGGAACACAGAATATTAGGTCATAAAGTTTTAAGTACTATTATATAAAAAAGTGAATGAGTATGAGAATTAAAATATAATCAGCACATAGAATTAAATGATGACTGGGTTAGTATTTGTTGAGTCTCAAATGATTTTCACTCTGTTCAGATACTTTAATTGAAATAAGAAATTACTACAAAAATGCTAGAAACCAAGGGAAAGAAGGGGCAATATTTCTCAGAGGATCAGTTTATTTAAAATCTCTAGAAACAGATTTGGATTTGTGTATGAACAATGAAGAGTTTCCAGAGAAGGCCCTGAACAGTGCTGGAATGTGGTTGTGGAAAGCTTAAGAAGTCACAATAAGGCCACTTTGGACAAAATAATTACTTTCTTCATTGTGAATATCACAGTGGCAACAAACAAACAAAACAACTATCTTATACTGTCATATCATTGTACAATAATTACTCCCATCACACCTTGATAAATGAAATATTAAAAGAGGATTTAGACATCATGGAGTTTAACTTTCTTACAATCCAGAGATTTTCCTTAAACATACCTCTAAGTTTTATGAGAGCAGTAACAGATTATTCCTTGTTCACTGTTACATTCAGGTATCTGTCAATATACACAGCACACTGCAGGCACTTAGTACTTATTTGTTGAATGAATACATTTCTAATGACATTGCCTTGTTCACCTAAGTCAGCTACCAATCTTCATAACTTGAAAGTGTATTTAGGCATGCTACTCCTACTTTGAATTCCAGAGTAGCAGGGAGTGCACACACTTGAGGACATGTTCACTGATCCTTGCAAAGAAACCTCGTGTAGGCATGTTCTAACTTTCAACCTGGTTCCCTCACTCATTTGATGAAGAACAGTGGGTAATTGTGCAGATAGGGAGCTCACTCCTCGATTCAGCCACTTCCATTAGCCTTTATATGAAGGCTAAATCTATTGCCCTTACCCACCTTCAAAATACTGCCAATATTTTTATGTAATAATACATAAAATTCCATTAATATTTTAATTTCTTAGTCAATGATAACTATAATGTCAGTTCCTAAATGTTTGATCTCACATTCTTTTCATTCTTGAGATGTTAATATGTTGCATTCCTTTTCATTTCATCTGTTTCACCTTAAAAACGCAAATTTGTATTCTGTGAGCATTTATTTCAGACTTGTTCCCATGTGTGTCTTAACATTTCATGTTGAAAGCTGAAAGTAAGATGTTCCCAAATTCATAATCCCCTAGGGATCTTTTGTTTCTGCCCGTACTTGACAAAGTCAAACTATGCTATTCAATCTAATCTCTTTCTCTAAAAGTTTTCCTAAGTGGCTATAATATTAATTTAAATTTTCTTCAACAGATTTTGTCCAAAATAAGTCACTGAAAACTGCATGAGTTTTTACTATAAACTGAGTTCCTTCTGAGGAGGAAAAAAAAAAAAAAAAGAGTACCATGACTCCATTCTCTGTATGTATAGCAACAAGCTGAGGAAGATTCATGGTTAAAATCCAAGGACTGTGATTGAATTAGAAGTTTATACATTAAAATTTTTTGAGGTGGATGTATTGGTTTCTTTTAATCTAATGCTGTTGCATGTGTTTTTCACCATATATTTCTTTTCTAGTAAAAAGAAAAAAAGTCCTTACAATTAACCTCCAAAAGAAGTTTTTGTCCACAGTTTATTTCATTTATTAAAATGTGAAAAATGCCAACAGACCTCAATAAACTGATATACAAAATTGGACCATCATCTAAAGCATTTTCTTCTATTTCTAAAATTTTAATAACATATTAGAAAGCAGATAAGAGAATTGAGAAAGAATTTGATAATTTAAATGCAAGATTAATGATAATACTAAAGAACTAAATATAAATATAGGAACTTTAAGATCATTATCTTTCTTGGCTAGTTATTTATGTTATTCACAATTTTGTTTATAACATGATTCAGTATTCAATGAAATACTGTAGAAAGTAATATGAATATTGCCTATTTGAGTTTCATTTTCATTATGTCTATGATGTTTGCATTATTGAAGATGTAAATGTCTCCTAGCTAATATCATTAGTCCTATAACTTATCAATCTAAGCATTCTACTTCTATTTTTTCCTATTATATTTCATACTCAAAATACCAACAGTCAGTATGGAAAGGAAGGATTTCCCATACTAGAGAGGCAAAAATAAAGATACAGCAGATGAAAAGTTTAACTTCACACTTTTATCTCCTCTATGGCTAATACTGAACTAATATAATGCAAGATGAAAAGACATATCTTGGTGTCTAAATTAATTGAGTATTGTCTGGTAGTTCTTTTCATAAGACTGGTGAAAAATGTTCCCTCTAGTAACTTTAAATCAATTTTTTATAATTGGCATTTAGTTGTGGTCTTAAAAATGAAATCTGCTTCTTTTTGTCTGCCAACACCAATTTTCAGCTCAGCAGCTAAAGAGTAGGTCCTGCATGTCAAAGCTAGCAGGTGTGATGTCATGTTGCAATAACTTATGGAAGTTATGTCATTATTTTACCCATGGTCATTAATTTAATTTCATCTAAATTTAGTATTTATTTATGACAAATATTAATAAATAACAGAAAGATATAAATGTTATGCTGAAAGGCCAAGAATTACTTATGAGAAATAATACTTTCTTTGAAATACCAAAAGCAATTCTTTCTTAATCATTTTTTAATACACTGAATATGTACAAACTTCCTTCAAAAATGATAAAAAGTTATATATTAATTTTAAATTTCTATACTATTCATTGACAAAATCTCCATCATAAAAATTGTGACTGCGTTTATTTCATTTAATTTCCATATTTTTAAAGCGTGATCATTATGTAAGTTTAAAAACTTGGTTTAAATATTCATTCTTTATGTATTTTATTATTTAACCCAGAATAGCTAGTTAAGAATACTTATCTTTAACATATTTGGGATATTTATCAAGTCATTTACCTTAAAGTTTCACTCAGGAATGGAAAAGAAACTGCAAAATTTTCCAGATAAATTGTCCAGTCTAGGGCATTCAGAATCTCTAAGGAATCAAATTAGAAGAACTATCAAGTGTTTTATATATATATATATATATATATATATATATATATATATTTTTTTTTTTTTTTTTTTTTTTTTTTTGAGACGGAGTTTCGCTCTTGTTACCCAGGCTGGAGTGCAATGGCGCGATCTCGGCTCACCGCAACCTCCGCCTCCTGGGTTCAGGCAATTCTCCTGCCTCAGCCTCCTGAGTAGCTGGGATTATAGGCACGCACCACCACGCCCAGCTAATTTTTTGTATTTTTAGTAGAGACGGGGTTTCACCATGTTGACCAGGTTGGTCTTGATCTCTCGACCTCGTGATCCACCCGCCTCAGCCTCTCAAAGTGCTGGGATTACAGGCTTGAGCCACTGCGCCCGGCCAAGTGTTATATTTTTGTAGTCACCTCTCTGATAGGCACAAAACTAACATGAGATGATAACTGCCCTCGCAGTCTAATATTTAGTTGAGAAAATGAGAAAAATCAAAGAAAGTATGAATTAAAACTACATAATTGTGACCAAAACAGTTTCATAAAGGATAGTAAATAAGCACAAATTGTCCTGTTTTATTGAATGTTGGGCTTAATATCTGTCTTAGTCTACTAGAGCTGTCATAACAAAATACATAACTATGGGTGGCTTAAATAACAGAAATTTTTTTCTCACAGTTTTGGAGGCTTGAAAGCATAAGATCAAATTGCCAAAAAGGTAGCTTTTGTTGAGGCCTCTTCTGGATTTTAGGCAGCCACCATCTAGTAGTGTGCCCACAGGACCTCTTCTTTGTGGGCACATGATTTGCGGGAGACCTCTGGGATCTGCTTCTCTTCTTAAAATGACACCAATTCTATGGGATAAAGGCCTTACCCTTATGACCTCACTTCACTTTAATTACTTCTTTAAATCACCCTGTCTCCAAACAGTCAAACTGAGGATTGGGCTTCAAAATGTGAATTTGAGGATGTGACATAATTCAGTCTATAACAATATCTGAACCTTGACTAATGGAAAAAATCTACATAAGTAAAAAGAAGCAAAGAAGTATCATCAATAAAGATCAAGAACCAAGAAAAGAGTCATATAAGGGTAATTATGTATTTCTTGAAATCAGATAAATGGCCAGATCTAAAGTACAGAGATGGCAATAAATATTATAAAATAATCTTTTCTGAAAGAGTACTGAATATTAAATTATCTTAGAAATCCAGACAAAATATTTCAGAATCTCTCTTCTCTCCCTTTCACATACACATACACATATACACGCACTACCTTCCTTCAGCTGTACGTGTTACTAATTGCAAGACTTTGGGCCTTATATCACAGTCTTTTGAGGATCCTAAAATTACTCATTGTAATCAGCTGCATAAAGAACTTAGCTAAAGAATGTGATTAAATAAATTTTTAAATATTGGTACTAAGTATTAAGTAGTTATTAAACATAGTTGAAAATGGTAATAAGGTAGAACTCTAGCTTCTATGCAGGCGACTTTAACATGTCACCTCATTACTTGATACTATATTAGAAAAGTAACTTCTATAGAATATTGTTGTAAATAGGAATCTCAGGTTTTAAAGAATACATTGAAAAATGAGATCATTTAAACTTTTTCAGATATTAAAATCAACACCTAATCAATGTATCTATATTCTATTTTCCCGTTAAAAATAAACACTAAAACTTTGAACTTTATTTCGGAAAAAAGAAAACACAATTATGATTTAGACAAATATTAAGAACTTAAAATTTCCTATTAACTTATCAATAATGAGTTTTATATAATTTTTATATGTCCACTAAGGCTGCTGTAACAAAATGCCACAGACTGGGTGAATTAACAACAGATTTAAAAAACAAATAGTTCTAGAGACTAGAAGCTCGACATGAAGGTGCTGTCAGGGTCAGTTTCGTGTCTCTCCTTCTAGCTTAGAGACAGCCACTTTTTTGTTGGGTCTTTGCGGCAGGCCAGTTCTCCATTAGGAAGCAGAGCTATCGGTCTTGGCACCAACACTTGCTGCAATTCTGATGAACTTACACGCTAAACATTAAAGAACTGGAGAAACTAATGCCTTACTGCAAAGGGCTAGAAAGTAAAACAAATCCATTTTGACCCCACCTGGGCTTTCTCAGATCCTAGGATTTACTTAAAATAATGGAGACATTCTTGCACAGGTTGTACCATGACTCACTTTAGGTAATTTTTTAAGGAATTTTTCCAAACCTCTGAAGTAATTGTCTAAACCCAGGACCCTAGTCAAATAATAGATACAGTGAAACACTTTGGCTTTCAGCTTCTAAGTGTTCTGAGTGTATATAAGCACTAGAAAAAAACTTGCAACTTTTGAGTTGGTCTGGCGAGTTACTCCAGACTTCTCCCTATAACCAGTTGCAGAAATAAACTCACTTCTTTCCCAGCCTGTCTGCATCTCATTATTGAACCAGGAGAACAAGCAGGTGGACCACTGGTTGGTATTGGTCTGGGAACATCTTCACATGTTCTTTCCTCTGTGTGTGTGTGGAGAGATATCTCTGGTGTCTGCCTTTTTGTATAAATATCTCAATACTATCAAATTATAATCCTGCCTTTATTACCTCATTTAGCCATAATGACTCTTCTAAAGGCTCTATCACCAAATACATATACATTGGAGGTTACAGCTTCAACAAATAAATTTTTGACGGGCACAATTCAATCCATAACAATCTACACTTAATTTCAAAGACAGAAGGGTGAGGTAAGTAAGATAGTCATTTCACTCCCCACAAAATCAACAATTTTGAACACTGCTCTTGGATAAGAGTACATGGGAAGTAGTCTAGGAGTCCATCAGAGAAGGGCTAGGAGGCTATGCAAGCAAAAAAATCCAAAAACAGATAAATTGAAGAACTAAGAAGAATAGTTTTCCTTTACCCATGTCATACTTTTACCAAGGCACAGCTCAATGCAAAGAGAGAAACACTTGACTACCAATTTATCCCATGAGGGAAAAAGAGCATAGTGAGGAATTGCCCAGCTCCCTCAGCCATCCAGATGGTACCCAAGGGGGCAAGAGAGATGCTGCCCATTTCCTTCTTGCCTCAACCAGAAAACTATGGTGATCAGCACAGCTGAGTGATTGGGAGAGGCTGGAAATTGGGATGAGAGGCTGTGCACCCTTCTACTTGCTCTCCAAACTCCATCAGGAAGCTTGCCTATGAGATACTTAGTTTGCCTATCTATAGACCCCTTGAAACTGGCCTATGGGAACCACAAGTGCTCCATGTCTCACCTCTATTTTTCTCTTATGCTGGCCCTCCACTAAACAACCTTAAATTAAGGCAGATCTATGAATTCACAAAGAATTTAAAATAATTGTTTTAAGCAAACTCAGTGAACTATAAGAGAACATAGACAACTCACTGAAATTCTTTCAAAAAAATGAACAATTAGTTAAATAAAAATAAATTCTGGAGATGAAGAATACAACGAATAAAACAAAAATGTACTAGCATAAACAACAAACTTTATCAAGCTAAATACAGAATCTGTGAACTTCAAAATAGGTCATTGGAAAATATCCAGTGGGAGGATAAAAGAAAAAATAAGAATTAAAAGGAATGAGTAAAGACTATGAGATTTACAGAATGCTGTAAAAAAAGATACCCTTCAAATTATGAGAGTCACAAAAGTAGAAAGGAGCCAGAAGTCTTATTTAAACAAATAACGGCTATAAACATTTCAAATCTGGGGAGAGATATGTATTTTAGGTACATGAAGCTCAAAAGTTCCCAACTAGATTCAACCCGAAAAAGACTTCACTACTTCACTGAGACAAATTAAAATCAAATGTCCAAAATACAAGACAAGGAATAAAATTTGAAAGCAGCCTGAGAAAAGAGGCTTGTCACATTCAAACACCAGTAATATGACTATCAGCAGACTTCTCAGCAGAAACTTTGTAGGCCAAGAGAAAATGGGATGATATATTCAACTATCTGAAAGAAAAAATGCTGCCAACTGAGAATATTTAATTTGGCAAGTGTATTCTTCACAAATGAAGGAGAGATAACAATTTTTCTATAAAAACAAAAGTTGAGAACATTCATCACCACTAGACCTGATTTGCCAAAAAAATGCTAAAAAAAAAAAAAAGTGTCCTCTGAGCTAAAATAAAAGGATGCTAACTAGCAACATGACAACAAATTAAAACGTAAAACTTACTGGTAAAATTAACACAGAATTAAGAATATTCTAATTCTGTAGTAGTGATGTGTTAAGAAATTATAATTTGGTGTAAAAGTTAAAAAACAAAAATTAAAATTAAAATTAATACAGCTGCAATAATTTATTAATTGAGATGCCATATACAAAAATGTAAATTATGACATCAAACATAAAATGTAGGAGGGGAAATTGTAGTTTCTACAATAATAAAAGTAAAGCTGTTATCACGTTAAAATAGACAGCTATAACTATAAGATATTTAATGTAAACCTCATTGTTACCAACACCTATAGAAAAATAAAGAGAAAGGAAACAAAGCACAGCACTACAAAATATTCTCTAATTATAAAGAAAGAGAAGGAAAAATAATCTACAAAAAGCAAAAACACATCTAAGAAAATAGCAATAGCAATGATTACTTTAATTGTAATTAGATTACTTTCTCCAAAGATATAAAATATGCAGTCTATTTGCTGTGCCACTTTAGCCTACTGTATCTCGAAATGCAGTTTCTGTTATTTGCTCGAGTCCAATTAAACAAACAAAAAAAAAAGCTAACACAACAAATTACATGATGCAGATTTATTACTAACAGATAGAAAGGAAGTGGCTATAGAAGCCTAGGATTCATGGTGAGCTGGTCCCCCTGCTTAGAAAAGCTCCCAGGATGAATGGAATTTTACCTGCACATGCCCATCTTCACTGAAAATGGAAGATCTGAAAAGTGGCCCACTCTAGGACTTATACCCCAGGGAAACCTGATATGCTGACTTAAAGTGTTATAGGGCATTTCTTAATATGAGGAACAGGAACAGATCCCAAACTCTTCTGGCTAGTTCTTCCTTATCTCAGGATATTGTTTTCTCAGCAATTCTATAGTTATTGGGAACTAAAAGCAAGAAAAGGGGAGGGAAGAAGTGGATTGGTGTAGGGCCACCAGAAGAAAGAAACTCCAGAGCACTGAATGCATAAATAAAACAAAATCTTACAATATGGTGCCTACAAGAGAAATTCTTCAGCATTAGGGAAACACATTAACTAATAAAGAAGGGATGGAAGAAGACATTCTATGCAAATAAAAACAAACAGAGAGCAGGGATACCTATACTTATACGAGACAGAAGAGACTTGAAGTCTAAAATTGTAAAAAGAGACTAAGAAGATGATTATATAATGATAAATAAATCAATTTATCATGAGGATATAACAATTGTCTATGTACCTGATATCAGAGTATCTTAATATACGATGAAAATATTAACTGATCAGAAGGCAGCAGTAGACAATAATATAATAGTAGTAGAGGACTTCAATACCTCATTTTCAGCCAGGCACAGATTATTCAGACAGAATATTAATAAGGAATAGTGGACTTGAGCTACATTTTAGACCAAATGGATTCAACAGATATATACAGAACATTCTATACAACAGCAGTAGAATACAGATTATTCTTAACTATACATGGAACATTATCCAAGATAGATAACACAAAGTGTTAAATTTAGTACAAATGAAAGTATATCAAGACTCTTTTCTGATTACAATATTAGTAAGACAGAAAATATGCAAAGGTTTATGGAAACCAGTAACAGGTGGAAATGGAAAACTCACATTTGTGAAAATTAAAAGCACAGTACTAAATAACTAATGGACCAACAAATAAAGTCAAAGCGAAATTTAAAAATATATTGAGACAAAGGAAAATGAAACTGTAACATTCCAAAACTTATGGTTTGCAGCAGAATCCATAATAATAAGGAAATTGTGGTGATAATACGCATGTGATGAAAGAATAAAGATCTCAGACACAAACTAACTTTATATTTCAAAACACTAAAAAAAGAAAACCAAACTAAGTAAAAACAAAGAAAGCCACAAAGATCAGATCAGAAATAAATGAGAAAGAGAAAAGAAAAATAACTGAGATTAGTGCAACAAACAGTTGTGTTTTTGTAAAGAGCAAACAAAATTGGCAAACCTTTACCCAGACTAAGAAAGGAGAGGATTCAAATAAATAAAATTAGAAATAAAAAAGGGGACATTACAACTGATACCATAGAAATAGAAAGGATCACACAATACTACTCTAAATAATTATAGTCCAACAAATTGAAGAAACTAGAAGGAACAAATTCCTAGAAATACAAGACCCACAGAGACTGAATATTGAAGAAATAGACAATCTGAACAGACCAATCACAAATAAGGTGATTGAATCTGTGAACAAAATCTCCCATTAACGTCCAAGATGGTTTCATCTATGAAATTTTACCATATATTTAAAAAATAATTAATCACAATACTTTAAACTTTTCAGAAATTGAAGAGGAGAGAATACTCTCCAAACTTGTTTTAGGGGACCAGCATTATCCTGATTAAAAAAAAAAGACAATAATACTATGAGAAAAGAAAATTACAGGTCAGTATCCCTGAACATAGATGAAAAAATCCTAAATGAAATACTAGCAAACCAAATTCAAAAGTACATAAAAAGAATTATTCCCCATGATCAAGTAAAATTTATCCCTGTGGTACAAGAATGAATCAACTCTCTCTTATCACATCTTTTCAACATAGTGTCAGTAGTCATGGCAAGAGGAAGAGATTAAAAAAATCCAAATCAGAAAGAAAGAAGTTAAATTGTTTGTGCTTGCAGATGAGATGACATGATCAGAAACCCTAAGGCTCCACAAAAAAAAAAAAGCCCGTTACAACTAATTAACAAACTCAGTAAAGTTGCAGGATTCAAAATCAACATACAAAAATCAATAGCATTTCTACACACGAACAAAGAACTAAACAGAAGTTAATGAAGAAAATAGTCCCATGTAAAACAACATTTAAAAAAATGACTTAGGAATAAATTTAAATAATGAGATGAAAATCTATACCCTAAAAACTATAAAACACTGATAAAAAAATTTTAAAAGACAAATAAGTGAAAAACTATTCAGTATTCATGAATCAGAAGACTTCAGATTGTCAAAATGTCTTTACTATTCAAAGAGGTCACATATTCCATGAAATCCCTACCAAATTCCAATGACATATTTTACAGAACTAGAAAAGACAATTCTAAATTTTGTATGGACACAGAAATGACAGAAATAGCTAAAATAATCTTGAGCAAAATGAACAAATCTGGATGCATCATACTTCCAGATTTCAAAGTATACTACAAAGCTATAGGAATTAAAGCAGCATGGTACTGCCATAAAAGAGACGCATAGGTAAATGGAACAGAATAGAAAGCCCAGAAATAAGCCCATGCATATATATTCAATTGGTCTATGACAAAGGTACCAAGAATACAGAATGAGGAAAGGATAGTCTCTTCAATAAATAATGTTGGAGAAACTGAATATCCACATGCAAAAATAAAACTGTATCTTTATCTTACATCATTCACAAAAGTCAACATGAAATAGAGTAAACATGCATAAGCCTTGGAGCTATGAAACTCTCAGATAAAAATTTGAGGAGAATTTGACATTGGTCTTGGCAATGATGTTTCAGATATGACACCAAAAGCACAGGGAAAAAAAACAAGTGGGAGTATATTAAACTAAAATGTTTCTGTACAACAAAAGAAAGAATCAGCAAAATCAAAAGTCAACTTATGGAATGGGAGAATGTATTTGTAAACCGTACAACTAATTTTGGTTAATACTGTAATATATGAGAAACTACACAAATTAATAGCAAGAAACCCTAAAATAACCCAATTTAAACCTGGGGAAAGAACCTGAATAGACATTTTACTAAAGATGTCATACAAATGGTCAATAGATGTGTGAAAATTTCTCAACATCACCAAACATCAGGGAAGTGCAAATCAAAATCACAATGAGATATTATCTGTTTGGATGGCTGTGATAAAAAGACAAATGTTGGAGATAATGTGGAGAAAATGGAAACCCTATACATCATGGAGATGTAACTTAGCGCAGACTTTGAGGCAGACAGTATGAAGGTTTTTCAAAAATTTAAAATATAACTACCATATGGCCCAGCAACCCACTTCTGGGTATATATTCAAAGGAAATTAAATCAATATGTCAAAGAGAAATCTGCACTCCCAAGTTCACTGCAGTATTATTCACGATATCTAAGATATGAAACCAACCTAACTGTCCATCATTGGATGGATGAATAAAGAAAAGTTGGTATATATACACACAACGAAACTATATTCAGCCTTTTAAAACAGAAGGAAATCCTGACATTTGTAACACAATGAGTGATACTGGAGGACATTATGTTAAGAGAAATAAGTCAGGTACAGAAAGGCAAATACCACGTAATCTCATTTGTAGAATCTGAGAAAGTCAAATTCATAAAAGCAAAGGGTAGAGTGGTTGTTGCTACAGGGATAGGAGAAAGTAGGAAATTTTAGTCTAAGGCTAAAACGTTTCAGTTAGACAGAATTAATATGTTCTGGGAAGAATATTTCAGAGAGAAGATACTTAAATTCTTCCTCTTAAAACTACAACCAAAAGCAACACAGAATAAAATACAAGGAAATACAGAACTCATTTCTTCTGAAACTCAAAAATATCTGTAACATCTACACAGAAAAATTAGGAAAAGCTATCAATTGTGATGAACATTGGTGAATCAGTGGAATCCTATAAAGAATATCCATCTTCAATCACAATTCTCAGAGTATGCAGCTCTCTCCAAAATAGACTACATGCCAAGAGACGAACAACAGGCTGTACTGGCTTGTGAATAACAACATATGTGCCAAATACATTATTTTTTAAATTCAAGGATAAGACTGTTAAAACAACCTACTTTCTCTCCAAAAAAAAATTCTACTAGGTACAAACACATTCACAGAGGAATTCTAAAATACTCCTTTAAGAAACTGATGACTTTAATCCTACATAAACTGTTTCAAACATTAGGGAAGAAAAAGGAAAGCTTTTATTAATAATGCAAATACTCATTGCTCCAAAAAATAGCTGCGGGTAAAAAAATCACAGCACAAATATCATTCATAAATATGTGTACAAGAATCTTCCAAATATTAGCCCATAGAATCCAGCACCTAATCACGAATACAACCAAATGAAATTAGAATATTTTTCAGAAATCTCAAGATGGCTCACTATTTGAAATATTTTTAATATATGTCATAGTTTGTACATATAATAAAAGCCTATAGTGCAAAATTATAACAGTTAAAAATGGGAATGCATTAAATGACTATAAAAATGGGAATGCATGAGAGGTCCACCAGTGGAGGTGTTGTAGCTAAATTATAGCAAATTCTTACAATGAAATACTGATCAGTTAATACAACAAAAATGCAATCATGTGTGCACTATTACAAGGTATATTGTCGAGTGAAAAAACGCAGAACAGTATATATGTGTGCGCACACACACGTGCATATGATATGCATTAGTGAATAAAATTTAAAAATCAGTGAGTATATATGATTAAAATGTATAAGAATACTTGGAAAAGAATAAACAGAAAATTCACAATGGTAGCGAAACAGAAAATGAGGAAACCACTTTTCCTTGTATATGTTTTCCTAGCTTTTAACTTTTATAGCAATCACATACATTAACTATTCATAAAAAATGCAAAATTTGTAAGAAATACAAGTTTTCTCAAAATGGCATGTAAAAGGGTAAGACATTTTGATTCACAGCCACTAAGAACTATTAAAAAATTAATAGAAGGACTAGTAAGCATGACCATTTTAAAATCACCCACTCTTTAATAAACACAACTCAAATAAGACTGCTTCCAAAAAGCCTGTCTTAAGTGCCTTACTTTGAAATAATGTACATTTCTTCTATTAGACATAGCATTTTCTGTAATGTACATTTCTTCTAGAAGCTATGGCACTTTATACTTATACTGTATTTTATGCCTTGTATTATAGTAATTTATTGGCACACTCATTCTCTCACACCTTAGTGCCTTTCTCATGCTATCAACTTTTCATAAATCAACATTTAGGCAGCTGTAACAATGGTCAGCTATAACATTTGGGCAGCTATAACAATGAGGATATTTCAGGAAGTCTTGGCTCAAGCAGTATTTCCTTTAGAGACTTCTAGTGTAAGTTTTCAGTTTTCTGAGAATTTCCTCTCCATTCTTCTATGAACATCTTTTTTTTTTTTTTTTTTTTTTTTTTTTGAGACAGAGTCTCATTTCGGCGCCAGGCGCCAGGCTGGAGTGCAGTGGCACGATCTCGGCTCACTCCCATCTCCTCCTCCCGTGTTCAAGTAATTCTCCTGCCTCAGCCTCCTGAGTAGCTGGGACTACAAGCACACGCCATCACTTCAAGCTAATTTTTGTATTTTTAGTAGAGACGGGGTTTCACCATGTTGACCAGGATGGTCTCGATCTCTTGACCTCGTGATCCGCCCACCTCAGCCTCCCAAACTGCTGGGATTACAGGCTTGAGCCACCGCTCCCGGCCTGCTATGAACATCTTTATCTTACTACATATCATACCCCAATTTACTATATGCAAGTTTATTTTCCCCTCTAGGCCATTAACTCTCAGGAAGCAAGTTACATGTATCACATCATTTAATCGTGACCACAACCCTCTGATGCAAGTAGTTTACCCATGTCTGGCTGATGAGAAACCTGAAGCCCAAAGATGTTAAATAATTTGCCCAACTAAAAATTAATTGAGACTGGATTCCACTCAAAGCTGTCTGATTCTATAGTTGTACACTTCACTTCTATGCTATGCTATTGCTCAGAAGTTAATATTGATATTAACATCTAGAGTTTTGATGTTAAGAAAAGGCATATTACTTCCGCTTTCAAATAGGAAATTATTGAATGCTTCTTCTCTTATAGTGATAATATTCCTCTAATTAAACCCATTGGTCACCTTGAGAACGGTGATTAGTATTCCTAATACTAGCCTAAGTTATAAGCGTATAAGAAGTTGCTTTAAACTGGTATATTTAGCTTCAAATTAAATAGTTACTGGAAAAAAAGATACAGGGAAATTATTTTTTCTGCTATAATTTCCTGAAACTATAAGAATATAACGGTACAATGAGGTATGATGACTCAGTGTCTCCCACATTACGCCAGTGAAAACATAGTCTAGTATCTTAGTCTCATCTATTTTAATGTGAATTTTTCTCATCTAATTTAATGTTAACTGAACTGAACTCAAAAGAGATTGCATAATCTTCACTTTTTTATGTCACTCATTACATCCTGCAAGTTATACCAGAAGTTATTTTAAAATATTACAAAATTAGCATTGCTTTTATTCCTGTAATCTTAATAACTCATTGTTGGGAACAGCCATTTCACTTGTTCAAAAAAATGAAAAAAAAATATATATAATGTGCTTATATTTACCTCAAAAGGGGAAGATAAATTTAAAAAGAAAAAGATTAAAAAAGAGGCACAGCTTATTAAATTATTTCCTCTTTGAGTTAAAACCAGGTTTAGAAACTATCATCTTAGAATCCAAACTCTTGTCATCATTTTGAGAAAGAAAAGAAAGTAATAATATAAACCTGAATTGAAAGTAGTCATTTCTCCTAATGGAAGCATTTTTTATTCCTTTTATTTATCAATCAGGTTACAATATGTAGTTTATTAATACAAGAACCAGGGGTTTTATTTCTAGATTTTGATAAGAAGTGTTGAAGCCAAGAAGCTGCTGAATAAAACTAAGTATTTTGCTTCCTTGTTTTGGTTAAATTGGGAGAAAAAAGGTAAGTGGTATATCAAGTCATTAATTTTGTGCCTCTCTTGGCAATAAAATTAACAAATGACCAAAAACTTCAGTGGGACCATTTTATTCTAAACCTGTAACTCATGTTAAAAACATAGTCTGGCTACAAAATAAATTTTAATGTGCCGAGCACCAACAGGAGTTTACCATTTATTGGTGTACCACCAGGGCATCGTTCCAAAGAAAGGATTTTCAATCTGTTCTCGAATCACATAACATGTACAAGTAGCTAAGCTCAAGGCAAAAATGTTGTCTGAATGCATGTTTCTGAAAGAGCAGCTGGCGTGATGTCTTAAAATTCAGCTCAGTATCAAAGGAGTAAGTTTAAGGCAAGCCCAAGTGGGACTGCTAGCTTATGTCGATTACCAGCTGTCATGGAACCAAACTTCAGGATTGCAGACTGCTTCCTGTCCTTAAAGAGATTCACTAGTTTGAAGCAGAACACATGCTTTTGTTTTGCTTTATTTTTATTTTGGTATCAAAATTTACTCTAATTGTATACTTTATTCAATATAAATGCTTCTTGAGTTTTCAGGGAAATAAAACTTTCAAACACAGAAATAGGATTCTACATTATCACTATTTTGGTGAATGAAGCCTTTCCAGGATACCTCATTTGGGAGACCTGTGGTATACTCCCTTGAGTTAAACTCGTACCTGCCCAAGATTTTTAAATGTTTATATTATTAAGCATCTAAAACCATGCATTTTGAAAACTGAGGTTATTGGGTGTCCTCCAAGTAATTTATTTGCCTCCAAACTAGAATGTCAATACATTTACTTCAAGGATTTTTTTTTTTTTTAATATTTTAGGTGGTTAGTATAGAATGTAAATAATTTTCATAAAGTGATGACTACAACTACTACATTCTAGTTTGATATTTTATAAGGGAGTACATTTGGCCTTCTTAAATGCTTCTAGGAGTTTAATCCTTAGTACCATCACAGATTAGCATTTATTAAATGTTGAACAAAATTTAACCTACGGTTTTGTGCTGTATATTACTAAACACAAAAAGTGCTGTAATCCCAGCACTCTTGGAGGCCGAGGCGGCGGATCACGAGGTCAACAGATGGAGACCATCCTGACCAACATGGTGAAACTCTGTCTCTATTAAAAATACAAAAATTAGCTGGGCGTGGTGGTGCATGCCTGTAGTCCCAGCTACTCGGGAGGCACAGGCAGGAGAATTGCTTGAACCCGGGAGGCAGAGGTTGCAGTGAGCTGAGATTGCACCACTGTACTCCGGCCTGGTGCCTGGCAACAGAATGAGACTCCGTCTCAAAAAAAAAAAAAAAAAAAAAAAAAAGCACTTATTATATTGTAGAAGTCATCATTTCACAAAATGTATCATAACTTATATAATAATCTTGACTCAGAATTTTTTTAATGTCTAATCTCTACATATTAGTGCTGAGGAAACAACAGGGTTGACTTTTCTACTGGAGTCACTTAAGTTGATTTCACATTTCTGTGGCTATATTAGAACACAATGCCTAAAGTCACAGGAAAAGGCCTAATACCACTAGGTATGATGAGGGAATTATTGAATATATTCTCTCAGGAGTACGTGTGGAACTGCCTCCCTACTCTCCCCTGTTCCTTGTCTATATACTGGGAAATCTTTTCTTTGGTAACATCTATGCTCTTTAAAGTTGTATCCTTGCAGCTGAAGAATGACTTTCACAGTCAGGAAGTTCTACTTGGCTTGTATTATTACTCATTGAGAACAGAGCTCAAGGTTTCAGATCAGTATTTTTGTTTTATGTTTGCTATGTTATTCATAAGTTTCGATAAAAGTTTCTATAAAAGTATTTGGAATCATTTGCCAGGGAAACATGATAGACTTTTCTTCATATTGTGTGTTTCATTTTCTAGTTTATACAGGAAAACACACAGGGACTAGAGTAAACCACAGAGATTATAAAATTAGATTCCGAAAGGAGGTTATATGTTACACACACACACACACACACACACACACACACACGTGTATATCTAATATATATTATGTGGAATAAGTAACGTAGTACACATGGACTTTTTCTACTGGAAATATTTGGTCTATTTAAAAATTCTCATCTTTGTTTATAAAAAACCCTAATGTCTAAAAGTAGATTTTCACTGGTATTCATATCTCCAAAAGGTAAAGTATGAAGAAATTAATAATGCTGTAGCAGGCAAATAATTATTATTCTTAATAAAAATTACATGTAAAGATATGCTGCCAACGATTAAACTAGAGAACATATCTTGATTTTACAAGTTTTACCCATGGGCTATAACAAAACTCTGAGAGAGTAATAGTTTATAAAAACATTTAATTCAATCAACTATGCAATGCAAATAAGCAAATTCTATAAGTTTAGGTTACATACAAGGTAGAAGCAGAGATACATTGCCTTAAAAATAATTAATAAGCTTAAGGAACCCTAACGATGTCCTAATTCTTAATTTTATATTTAGTCTTATGATTTGCATGAACCAATATGCATCAACAGTAATATAAAATATAAAGTACTTTAGATTTTTATTTAATATTTTACAATAATCTCTATTCATTATTCTTGAAGAAGCTTCAATTTTTTCTTCATAAAACCATTTGTGTAAAAATGCCACACATCTTACACTCAATTCGATAATTGTAATTAGACTATAACCAGTTCTGTAAACACCATTTTCGAAATAAATTGCTTCTCCTGAAGCTACACCAATAAATTTTAAATATATCAGAGAAAAATGTGCTCTAATGTCACTATCGCCAGTTTAAATCCTAGAACTACAGAAAGGATTTTGTTTAGGCATTATGCTAATGGATTAATCCCCAACTTTCTCTTGCTGTAGTCTCCAGGCATCCAATTCATATGTTAATTGGAGACAACTTTTTTTAAATGCCTCAAAATTGGTCTTTTGGTCATGTGCAAAAGAATAATAAAAATTTTTATTTGCTTAGTTTAAATGGAATGTATAAAATTATATTTTAAAATATTTTATGTTTGAATCTATCACCTCAATTCAGATGAAATGGTTTACTAAACTTCTCTTCTTCCAATAATCTCAGTCAAGCACAGTTAAAAAAAAATCAGCCTCAAAAGTAGATTGTACATATCTTACTTAAATAATCTTCACTATACAGCTTAACACATGGAATCAGGCTGACACCTATAAACTGATAAATCTATAATCTTAACAGCAATTGGAAATTATCAAGGTAGACACATCCTTTGCAGCTAATTTTGTCATAGATGTCGAATTTTGCAATTGAATTTCCACACTGGGTATAATTATACACCTTGCATGTAAAAAATCAGGAAAATAACATTTAATAATTATTTATTCATAGTTAATATTATACTAAGCTCTGGCAATGAGGCTTAAAGTAATTAATTTCAAACACATAGAATTTAATTGTCTAAAGCTTTGTACTAGTTATAGAATAATTAAATTAGTAAAACATTTGATATCACAAATTAGACTAAAGAGTTGGGTAGTTATGGTGGATAACAACTAGATGTCTCTTTTCAATTATGTAAGAGAAATGAAAGTATCTGGAAAAATATGTAATGCAATGGAAAATAAACAAGCCTAATGCAAATTTATAAAAGTTACATTTGTAGCTATCTATTTAATTTATGTATAAAAGTTAGAAAGTAGGCTTCTACTTTCTAGAGATATGATACACCAACGGAATCTTTGATGAATCTTTTGAATGTTATTTTTCCCCACAGTGGAACTAATGTTTCTGATTAGCTAAAGTAAATAGCTATGTGAAATTACAAGTGGTTCTCGGTGATGGCACTTTTACTTTTTCAAACATTATAAAGATTTAAAACACAAACTTATTGCTCTATACACTTACGAATAAGATTGAAATGAGATTCCAGAATTCAAGTTGTGTTTTAACTGTGCTAATCATTAGCCTTGTGCTATATATCTTAACATTGATTCTAGATCAGTAAAATGCATAAAATATTAGAGACTTTAAAGGGTATCTTAGAATTTGCAACAAGCTGTATTTTGAAATGAACTTTTTGAACCCAATTCTCATTAATGTAGAAACCCTTCATCTTGGAAAATCACAGTATAAAAGAAAATCTTTTTTTTTGTTGTTGTTATAATGATGATACCCCCATGTTCACAGTTACAGCGCAGGAGAGAAAGAGATTACACATAAGATGGGGTCCTGTGGGGCAGGGGGAGGATATGTTTTTGTGATTACGTGATGGTATTTATGTGGCCCAAAGTTATTTTATTTAAAAAAAATGAGTACACCTTTAAAAGTATAAAATATTTTCAAGCCTAATATTTAATTTCAGGGATATAGCAATCCTGTAAGTGACATAAGCACATTCAATATTATCATAATCTCAGGGATCGAATTACATTTGGTTTCCTATGGAAATGTCACATACATAGTAATGTCAACCAGTGCACCAGAAAGGAAACTATGATTCCCACTGTATTGCTAAATTTTGTCCACCACTAGCACACAGCTTTGGTGAAAAACCTGTCACAAACATTTACTGCAGCAAAGAAAAATCTGCATGAGTAGATCACAGTTACACACCAATTCACCTTGCCTTACAGAGTCTGCTGTCTTAGTTTGAATTGCCTCCTCAGACTTTACCTTGTCAAGTCCCATTTTTTTCTTATGTCTACCACTAACTTTCAAAAACAAAAAGGATTGCATCTTCTGAACTTCTGCATAATCTACTGGACATAGTATTCAGCTTGCATTTACTATATGGAGACTTATATTGTTATTTAACTTTCTTATGTTTACTTCCCATTTCACCAACAAAATTTCAAAAATTGGAGGATTCTGTTTATAAAATCTGTCACTCTGCCAGTGACCTGATCTCTTCTCTGATGAACAGCTTTCCTAATATTTCTCATAAAGGTTGTTTCTGCATATTCTGATTCCCAAAGACTGTAAGTTTTTAGAGGATTATGATGACTTTCACAGAGGTATCCCAGAACCTAGACAATAAAAAAAAAAAAAAAAAAAAAACCTAAACATTTGAGCAAGACAGCCAAATAGGAAGAGTTCCGGAGTGCAGTTCCCAGCAAAAGCTACACAGAGGGTGAGTTATCTCTGAATTTCCAAGTGAGTTAACAGGTGCATCTCAACGGGACTGGTTGCACAGTAGGTGTAGCCCAAGAAAGGGGAGCCAAGGCAGGATAGAGCATTGCCTCTCCCGGGAAAAGAGATCCCAGGAGGATCCCCTTCTCTAACCAATGGAGTCCACTGGGGGATTGTCCATCTGCTGCAACACTCTGGTTCAGATATTGTGCTTTCCTGCAGTTTTTACCGCCCACAAACCAGAAGATTCCTGGGCTGAAAAGGGCCACGAGTGTTGAGCATTCGCTGTTTCAGCTGGTACTGCGGGTTTCACACAAAAACTCACACAAATCGGGGCAGCCGTTTCAACTGGTGCCTGGAATGCCTGGGGGACAGAGCCACCCATTCAACTGAAAAAAGACTGGGCCAAAAGCAGGGAGCCAGGGCATCTGGCTTGGCGGGTCCCACCCCATAAAGACCAGCAATCTGAAATGATCTGACTCAAGAGCTTTGCAGCAAGCACATCTGGACCCAGGATGGTCAAGCTCTGTCAGGGGAAGGGTGTCCACTATCACCGAGGCAGTCCTCCACTACCAAGGCAGTCCACCATTACCAAGACAGTCTGCCATTACCGAGGAAGTCCACCATTACCAAGGCAGTCCACCATTACTGAGGCTGACCAACATTATAGAGGCAGTTCTAAAAAAAAGCTGCGAGGAAGTTTACACAGCAGCTGGGCAGAGCCCGCAGCAGCTCAGCAATGCCTCTGCTGGCAGATTGTGACTAGAACACCTCCTTGTTAGGCAGGGTATCTCTAAAAAAACACGGCAGCATATCAGGAACTTATAAATAAAGCCCCACCTTCCCAGGACCTGGGAAAAGAGTCAGTTATGAGTACTGCTGCTGTAGACTTAGATAAGCTGCCCAGCAGCTCTGAATGGAACGACAGAGCTCCCAGTACAGCACCTGAGCTCTGATAAGGGAAAGATTTTTTTGTCTCCTCAAGCAGCTCCCTGACCCCCGTATATCCAAAGAGACACCTCTTTAGATAAAAAGCCAAGCATTTATTCAATCTAAAAAAAAAATGAAAAATAACTCTTTTAACTGATATTCTAAAATAAGATTAAAATTAGGGACATAAAAATTAAAAGTTTGTTTTATTAATTTTGGTGGATTCTACTGAACTTTTTTTGAAAGAGAAGACTAATTAATCACTGAGCAAAGTTCATTTAGAAAAGCATACATACAGAAAGTTGAAGTACCAAGCTAAATAAAAAGGCTGCATTTGTGATGTTTGTGGATAATTGACACACTCAACAAAGAATCTGTTCCAAATGTGTTCTGGAGTTAGAGATTAATGATTCTGTGGTCAATTATGACCACTCTTCTAAGATCATATAGCACTCTTCCCAAATTAAATGTGAAGAAGAGAAAGTCAAACTTATTTTTAAAATGACTGTGTAAACAGTTCTCTCCGTTACCATTTATTCTCTCAAGGGAAGCTTTAAAAAAAAGAAAAAGAAAAAAAAAATACTGGCCTGGCCCGGCCACCTCATAAATCCAACAAATATTGGTGTGACATTTCAGTGGAGAAGAAAACTTAGTGGGGGTGAAAACCTCCATCGAGGTTGTAAGAAAGGCTCCCAACCCAACTGTCCCTGAACCTATTTATCCACCTTTATTCACCACCCAAGACCACCTTTTATTCCAGAGCACTCTGATTTCTAGAAAGAGTCAAAGTGTCAGGAGCAGGCAAGGAGTGAGAACCAAAAGACATCAGGAAACCAATTTGCTTGAGAAAAGCAGCAATTCTTCCTTTCACAGCTCTCCATGGCTGGGAGAGAAAATTCCCAGGATATCATCTATGTGACTTAAGGACTGCCTTTGGGGAGTTTAAGAGTAGCATGAAGAACTTAAGATGATGACAAGAGTCTAAATTTTTAAAGTTTCAAGGTTTCAATAGAATGTAGATATATTTGAACTTTCAAAAAGGACAGTGTTTAGAAAAGGGGAAATCCAGGACACACAAAACACTGGGAATTATCACCATCCCCAAGTGCTTCTGGATCCAGGAAATGACCATTCATGCCTTTGCTGGAGGTCACACAATTTTCCCCTATTACCTAGTACAAAATGACTTATGTCCTTCCAAAAGCTTCTTTTCAACCCACGGTTTTCTCATTTATTTAAGTCTAATGCAGTCCTATCTTTATGACCTATAGACTCACTCCCAAGTGAGGAGTTAAAAAAAAAAAGAAGAAGAAGGAATTCCCCCTAGACTGGCCTTCAAAACTCAGGATTAAATACTAGGAGGGGTTGGCAGCTTCCTGGACACTAAAACAACTTGAGGCTGAATCTGCCTTTCCAAGAATGAAAAATTGATTTAGCCAATGTTTGAGAGCTCATATGTGCCACAGCAGGATAAAAACTAAAAGGTAGAAATCTCACACTTTTCCTTATACCTCCCTTTTTTACTGCCCAACCAGATTCCAGACATTATATTACTGTCATTACCGTTTCTGCTAAATGGAGGCCCCTAGGCACTAATCACACTAGCCACTGCATGGTGACAAAACGCAGGACTTTTCCACTAAAAAGCTGTAGTCTCTGTCTCTCCGGCTTCAGTGGTGATTCTCCAGTTGCTTCAATACTTTAAATCCTGCAGAAGCACGCAAAAAAATTTCATTTACAAAGAAAGAAAGGTCTCCAGGAGATGGTGAGTTTTATTTTGTCTTGTCTGGATAGAGGTTTGATTTGCTCTGGAATGTTTCAGAATAGAGAGAAACCAGGGTAAAGCACAGGATGTTGAGGTCTATTCAACAAAATTTTCTCCCTCGTTTTTATCTTCACCATCAATGGAGAAAGCAGCATACTTGCTTGCAGAACTGAACTTGGAAGCTGGATTTTGCTCAGGTTTCTCTGGCTCAGGTGCAGATCTGGAATCTTGATCCTTTTTGCCATCTTCCCTATCTGACTCCGTCCAGTGATCTTTGTTCCCTCCGTCTCCTGGACTACAGCTAGCGTTCGCAGTTTGGTCTTTTGGGATATTCATCCCATCTACTTTATTTTCATCTTTCCTTGCTGGTCCTTCCTCAGATGACTAAGCTGGAACTACTTTTCCCCCACCACTCGTAGGGGATTGGTGCTCTGTGTATGAGCTCCTGCAACACAGTAATTAAACTTGCCTGCTTTTATGTGCATTTTCATAGGGATCAGCTTGGTGGACGGTATTAGCAGAGAAATGACACCTTGATCTTGGTTTGCAAGCCCTTCTCCCAACAGTCCTAAAGATTAGGCCCTGTTCAGTCATGCAGGGGTGTTGATTTATGTGTGCCACAGCAATGGGCATAATGAATATAATTTACTCAGTGGACAAAGCTGTGTAACAAGTGAATTTAAATAATGGGTGTGGATTGGCTAGTAGCTAAGAAGTGGACTTTTAAAAAGAGACTGAAGACTTTCCAAATACTTGTATCCAAAACTGTTTTTCCCTCTCCCCTACTTTGTCCCCCTGTTAAAATAGAAATGGGGATTGATTAATGTACCACTCCTGAATACATGTAAAATTTGTACAAAAATATCTTCTATGAAAATGATTTGTAATCTGTATATTTATTACCTGGGAGATGTCTTGAGATGTAAAATCCCATCCTTTGGGTTGTGAGTTTTTTGTTTTCTTCAAATAAATCTGATCTTTAAAGTTCAAGAATAAATGACTATATATATAAAACTTTAAATTTTAAAAGCCCCAAAATATTTGCAAATCTGCTAGCCACTTAGTTGTTTCTGTACTTGAATTTAACATTCTTTCTATAGCAGCCCATAACCCAAGATGAATAGTAATGTCGACCACATATGTTCTTTTTAGCTAACAAATGGAAATTTATTTGCATTTTACTAAAGTAATCCATATCGGTGAGGGTTTTTTTTTTTTTCATTTTAAAATGTCAGACTTTGTATTACTTAATGCTTTTAAAAACAAGCATATTATGTTTATTATCTTAAGATATTTAAGAACTACAACTCTGTATTTTATTTCTGATAAAGCCCCTAATAAAATATAATACTAGACACATTAAAAATATTCATTTTAAGAGCATGTTAAATTCAACTTTTGACATTAGACTAATAAAATGAGTAATGCATCAAAATTATTTAAAATTCTAACAGGAACAAATGTTCTCACATGGGCATACCTAGATATAAAAAAAATTAAGATCAATGAAAATATTTGCTTGATTTATGGCAAACTATCTGACATATGGTAATATTAATAGCTCATGTTTAATAAGCACTAACTAAGTTCATCATAAGTTCTTTAAGGATTATTTAACCCTGGCCTTAAAGAAAAAATGTGGTAGTACTTTGATGCTGTTATTTCAAAATATTGTTCATTTGCTCTTTTTTGGCAATGAGGTTTTCCTTTGTTCCTTTCTACTTTCACTTTGATATACCTCCATTTACTGCTTAATACTGTTTTCCTTTGGAGTTCATACTGTTCTGTGAAATCACATTTTCACGGAGTCAAAGTATAAATGTGCGTTTTCTTCAACACTATTCTCTGTTCCTCTCCATTTCTTATATGTATCTCAGATAAGCAGTGCTTAGTTTAGACAACAGTGTAGGAAAGAGGGGAAAAAGGGAGACAAAACCACCGAATTGAACCTGAATCAAGAGCTGCCAAACTGACACTACCATTACTGCACAAATTGCACACATTAATCTTATGGTTCGATTCAAGCTATTCATACAGGAGCAAAATTACCAATCAAGGCACTCACAGTTCTATGAAGCCAACACGACAAAAGTGGCCAAAATGATAAATGGCTTTGTTATTGATATATTCTCATCCATCTATTAAACAAATATTCAACTTCCTAACATTTTCATCTGTTTTTCTCTGCCACTTTCTTGAATAATGACTAGTAATACCACCAACACATCCTAACACAGATCTTCTACCTACATGGTATGAGCCCAGTAGACCAATCTATCTAGGTGCCTTGTGCATAAAAAAGCACAATAAAAAAACATATGCTCCAGGTTACCCTTGAGCATACCTCTCAAGATGATCAGACACTTTACAAAAGAAGACATACATGAGGCCAAAAAACATATGAAAAAATGCTCATCATCACTGGTCATTGGAGAAATGCAAATCAAAACTACATTGAGATACCATCTCATGCCAGTTCGAAGGGCGATCATTAAAAAATCTGGAGACAACAGATGCTGGAGAGGATGTGGAGAAATAGGAACACTTTTACACTGTTGGTGGGAGTGTAAACTAGTTCAACCATTGTGGAAGACAGTGTGGCGATTCCTTAAGGACCTAGACATAGAAATTCCATTTGACCCAGCAATCCCATTACTGGGTATATATCCAAAGGATTATAAATCATTCTACTATAAGGACACGTGCACACGAATGTTCATTGCAGCACTGTTTACAATAACAAAGACCTGGAACCAACCCAAATGCCCATCGATGATAGACTGGACAGGGAAAATGTGGCACATATACACCATAGAATATTACGCAGCCATCAAAAACGATGAGTTCGTGTCCTTTGTAGGGATATGAATGAACCCAGAAACCATCATTCTCAGCAAACTGACACAAGAGCCGAAAATCAAACTACATGTTCTCACTCACACACTGGGGTCTGTTGGGGGGAAATAGGGGAGGGACAGCGGTGGGTGGGGAGTAGGGGAGAGATAGCATGGGGAGAAATGCCAGATATAGGTGAAGGGGAGGAAGGCAGCAAATCACACTGCCAAGTGTGTACCTATGCAACAATCTTGCATGTTCTTCACATGTACCCCAAAACCTAAAATGCAATTAAAAAAAGAAAAGGACAAAAAAGATAACCATAGATATCAGATATTATTCTACAGTAGTAAGATTCATAGTTTATTGACTTTTAGATTTAATTGTCCATTTTAAAATTTTAATTTTTAACTTTGTATAAAAAGGTTATTAACAACATCCTCTCTTCAAAGTCTCTCAATGACACGAGACATTTACATTTGGAATAATAAGCAAGCTATTTTGCACAACACTAGAAATACTACTGGTGTTGAGAAATCTGGTAATTTTTTAATATATAGACTTGTGAAATTATGAGGATTTAAGATATTAAGGTTAACTTTTTTCTTGTGAGTCTCTTTTCCTACATTTTTAAAGTATACAATGGATAAATTCAATTTATCTCTCTTATTACAGAGAAACTTGTTGCCTGTGTTACCTAGTTGTGATGGTAAAAATAATAAATACCATATGGCAGTAGATATTGTTTAGTCATATTAAATCATTTAATAAAATATGGCATTAACTTCATGATTCTTGTAGATAAGGAAGTTACAAGAAAATGCTTAAAGTAGATAACAGATACTGGTGTGCTTTCAGAAATACTGAACAAGTTAGGACTGATAAACATATCAACATTTGCTTTACAGCAAGACATAGCAGAATTATAGAAACAACTTTTTCATATGCACACATCTACCTACCACTATTTGGGCTGCAGACGAGAGAACTTACCACACAAAAATGCAGCTAATAGAAAATACAGTTTTTAGATATCAGATATCTGAACCAGATGGTTTACCATATTAAGATGAAGGTTTAGAGCACAGATGTCCTTGTGCTAGAATCAAAGCAGCACAGCCCTCCTCTGTGCCTCCAGGAAATGGTGTTAGCCTTGCAGTCAGACAAAGTGTTGTGACAAGAGGCTATTTCTGTTGCTAACGGAATGAGGACACAAGTACTAACTGGAAATGGTGTTTCTATTTTTCCTCACCATTCTATTTTGCTTCTCTCTCTTCATCTCCTTCCACTTATACTCTCTTCTTTTTCTCTCCTCCCCAGGACCATTCACCTAAAAATATTTCTCATATCCTAGAGCTTTATATGTCTCAGCTTTTTAAAGAAATGTTCTACAGTTTACTGTACTTGGGCAAGAAAACCTCAAGAGTAGGATTTCTTTGAGTAGATTCTTAGGTAAGATTATGATTATCTGATAATATTTGAAACATGATGTTAAATAACAAAACCACTCAAGGAGATCTGGATAAATTCCTCAAGAATGCAGTGAAACAGTTGGACAACTGAACAATAGCTGCTTTTAACAAAAGTCATACATATACTAGGATAACGGTGTTCAGGACAGTGTAGTCTTGACTCAGCAGAAACAGTATGCAACCTGTAGGTCAAAGCAATCAAGCTAAAAATAAAAACAGAATGCCCAGGGTCAATATAAACCAATGCCAGGAAATACAAAGCTTGCAAAGTCATCTAGAAGAGTCTAAAACAAACAATCCTTAACTGCACTGAAGTCCAACATCAAATAATGTCATGATTCCTACATCTGTCTACTGAGCTTTCATACATACTGAGCTATTGCCCAAAGTCATTATTGATCAATTTCAAAAGGTGTCTGTTTGTCAAAATAATACATGTTCATCGCCAAAAAAATTGAAATATATATAGAGAGTGTAAAAATCCTTTACTCAGTTTGAATCCAAGTCACAGGACCAAAAACATTTTTAAGAAAAGCCTCACTAACAAAAGAAAAAACTAAAACGAGAAATTGTTAACACTTTGACGTACTTTACTTACATACACACTTATTTATTTGACATGGGTCTCCCTCTATTGCCCAGGCTGGAGTGCAGTGGAGCGATGCTGGCTCATTGCAGCCTTGACCACTTTGTCTCAAACGATCCTCTCACCTCAGCATCCAGAGTAGCAGGGACCATAGATATGCCCCACCACACCCAACAAATTTGTCATGTTTTTAAATATTGTATTCATTTTTGAAAAAGTGATGTTCCTGTTGTATTTAACATGTGAATCTTGCCCTATATTTTATTGATGGAGTAATTTACTTTTATATTAATATCTTTAAAGAAATGTACAGTAAATGATTTCCTCTATTTTACTACTGAATTATTCAAAACATCATTAAATAGCCTCATTTTAAACATTGGTTAGTTGATAAATGGTCGTTAGATTTTCATAATTATCACAAAAGTATACTGAAGGCCTGTACATCATCAAAATATTTTGGGCTATCATCAGTCAATAGTAAACGCTAGAGTATGCTGCCTATATCCCTCACCCCTTTAGAAAAGGCACTTTATTCCCTGAGTTGCTGGGAGTACCACGTACTGCCAGTTCACAGATGAAATCAAGACTGCCTTGCAGTTTGTTTGTGTGTTTGTTTTATGACAGTCTTGATTTGGCACTCATGCTGGAGTGCAGTGGTGCAATATCAGCTTATTGCAACCACCACCTCCCACTTCAAGCAATTATCCCACTTCAGCTTCCCAAGTAGCTGGGACTACAGGTTCATGCCACCATGCCCAGCTGTTTTGTATTTTTAGTAGAAACAAGGTTTTGCCATGTTGCCCAGGCTGGTCTTGAACCCCTGACCTCAAGCAATCTGCCTGCCCCAGCCTCCGAAAGTGCTGGGGTCACAGGTATGAGCCACCGTGCTCGGCCTCCCCAGACTTTTTAATTTAATTTACAACTCTAAGGGACATTCTAGCTGTAGAACTTCCCATGGAATTGCAGTAGAACCTCTTCTGTACCTGATCTTTCTTCCTTCTTTTGTTCCCTCCATCACTAGTCTTGATATGAGAGTACTATCCAATAAATTTCCTGCAACCCAAACTGATTTCGGAGGCAATTTATTGCTATTTTTGACACGCACCCCCAATATTTAGAAAATAGTATCTATATTATTTAGTCGGAATTTCTAAATTGTTGTGATTTTTCTGTCACAAAGTCTTTATAATTTGACCGTGAGGTCTGTCTGTTGACAGTGGCCATCATCACTCTCTAGGAGAGCCTTCATAGGAGAAAGCTAGGTTTTAGTGGGTCAACCGGGTACGACACAACAAGGAAGTAAAAGCCAAAATGCATAAAACTGAAGAAATTTTTTACCCTAGGTTCTCGAGAGGTTAGGGGCGCTGACAAGAAGTTTGGGGACAGCAGGGAGCTCGTGCTCAAGCAAATTGGGAGTGGGAGAGAAGCTGTAACACTGTGCCTTCATTAAGGTCTGTGGGCTTTATCTCCTAGGCTTTCCCATGGGAGTTGCGGATTGGCTGGTTTAAAGAAAACACATGTAAAGAAGGGAACTTATTTACCTGGCTCTGGTATTGACCATTGGGTTTTATCCTGGTTAACAGCTGTGGAGTCTGTTGTGTTTTGTGCCAGTGTGACGAGGATCAATCCGGGGCATCTCACAAAAAAACCATGCAGGAAAGGGAATATTTAACTGGGCCAAAAGTGGCAGGGTATGACTAGGTTTCAAACAACTTATGCTGGGCTTACAATAGATTCCAAGGCAGCAACTACATTAAACTAATATATACATAAATGATTTATTAATTTAGGAAACACCATTTTGGACATTGGCCTTGGAAAAGAATTCCACTAGTGATTGCCTATTTCATATCCAAAATTCCTTGGAAAAAGTATGACTTTCTTATTAGTTTGTGACATTACAAATGAAGAAAATATACAATCCATTCATGATGACTTTGCATCATATGAATTTTTGTGTTTACCTACTTAATATTCTTCGTCTTTTGATAATAATACAATCATTAGTGTTTTCCTGTATGTGTTCTATGGTTGATTCATAATCACAGTAAAAAGTATCATTCATTTCAGTTTTTTGTATAGCTGTATGTTCAATTATGTTTACAATATTTAAAAGTGGAAAAAGACAAATCCTACTTTTAGAAAACATTTAAGAAAAAAAGTTTTCTTAATAAAGGTGTTGAGATGCAGATCTATCTTTTCTGTATAAAGAGATGTGTCTAAAAATTAGCAGAATAAGCAGGATGCATATTGCAATTTCAGTAACCCAATCACACAATAATCAAAACCTGATGAGAGTCGAGGATAAGGATGCATATAAAGTATCATGTATCTTAATAATTTTGACATGGGACAGAATGAAAGGATGAATTAAAAGAAACCCAGTTATCTAAGAAATGTCATTTTTGTTCTAAACATGAAAGAAATATAATTACATGGGAAATTTGTATTGAATTAACATAATTACTAAGGGAAATCTGATCCATTATCACACCAGAACAAAAGCTAGGAAAATGTTCACTAGAAAAGCTTTTAATTTATTTATTTTTTTTTTCGGTTTAAACAATAGAAATGTATTTTCTCACCACTCAAGATGCTGGAAGATCCAGATCAAGGTTTGGAATCAGGTTCTGATGAGGACTCTCTTCGTGGAGTCATATGGCCACCTTCTCACTGTGTCCTCACATGGCAGATCGATCTCGATCTCGATCTGTCTCTCTCTCTCTCTCTCTCTCTCCCTTTCTTGTTTTTACTTTTATAATTTTAACTTTTATTTTAGATTCAGGGGGTACATGTACAGGTTTGCCACATGGGATACTGAGTGATGCTGAGTTTAGGGATATGAATGATCCCATTACCCAGCTAGTAAGCATGGTACCCAACAGTTAGTTTTTCAATGCTTCCTCCCACCCATCCTTCCCTTTCTAGTAGCCCACTCTTACCACTGCTATTTAAGACAGTGCTGAGACTCCTAGCCAGAGCATTTAGTCAAGATAAAGCAATAAAAGGTATCGAAATAGGAAAAGAAGAAGTCAAACTATCTCTCTTCACTGATGACATGATTATATACCTAGAAAGCCCCAAAGACTTTGCCAAAAGCTCCTGTAACTGATAAACAGTTACAAAGTCAGTTCAGTAATACTCCATTCAGTGTACAAAACTCAGTAGCATTTCGATACACCAATAATGTTCAAGCTGAGAGTCAAATTAAGAATACAATCTTAATTTAAGATAGCCATAAAAAATAAAATTCCTAGAAATACATCACACCAAGAAGGCAAAAGATCTTCAAAAGAAGAACTACAAAATAGTGCTGAAAGAAATCAAAGACAACACAAGCAAATAGAAAAACATTCTGTGCTCATGGATTGGAAGAATACGTATTGTTAAAATGACCATACTGCCCAAAGTTATCTACAGATTCAATTCCTATTAAACTAACCAATGGCATTTTTTGCAGAATTCGAAAAAAGACTCTAAAAGTCACATGGAACCAAAAAAGAGCCTGAATAACCAAGGCAAGCCTAAGGAAAAAGAACAAAGCCGGAAGCATCACATTACCTGACGTCACACTATACTCTACGGCTACAGAACAGCATGTTACTGATAAAAAAAGAGACATACACAAATAGAACAGAATAAAGAAACCAGAAGTAAAGTCACACACCACAGCCATCAGATCTATGACAAACTCAATAAAAATAAGAAGTGGCAAAAGTACTCCCTATTAAATTGATGGTGCTAATGTAGCTGACTACCCGTATGTAGAAGAATAAAACTAGGCCTTAACCATAAACAAAAATTAACTCAAGATGGATTAAAGATTTAAACATAAGACCTCAAATTATGAAAATCCTGGAAGACCACCTAGGAAACACCATTCCGGACATTGGCCTTGGAAAAGAATTTATGACTAAGTCCTCAAAAAAAATTACAACAAAAACAAAAATTGACAAGTGGGACCTAATAAAACTAAAGAATTTCTTAACAGCAAAAGAAACTATCAACAGAGCAAACAGACAACCTACAGAATGGGAGAAAATATTCACAAACTATGCATCCAACAAACTAATTTAATTTTCTTTGGGTATAAACCTAGTATTGGGATTCCTGTTCCATATGATAGTTCTACTTTTAAATAATTGAGGAAATTTTAAAGTGTTTACCATCATAACTGTACTAATTTACATTACCACTAATGGTGTACAAGGATTCACTTTTCTCCTTATCCTCATCAGCACCTGTTATCATTTAATAATAGTCACTCTAACAGGTGTGAGCTGACATCTCACTATGGTTTTAATTCCCTTGATGATTACTAAAGTTGAACACCTTTTCACATACCTGCTGGCCATTTGTCTTCTTTTAAAAAATGTCTATTCAGATACTTTGCCCACTTTTATTTATCAATAATTTCAACTTTTATTTTACATTTGGGGGTACATGTGCACATTTGTTACATAGGTATATTTCATGATGCTGTGGTTTGGGGAATCGGTGATCCCATCACCCAGGTAGTGATCAGAGTTTCCCACAGGAAGTTTTCCAGCCTACATCTCCTTTCCCTCTCCTCTCTGCTAGTCTCCGGTGTCTATTATTGTCATCTTTCAGTCCATGTGTACTTGGTGTTTAGCTCCCACTTATAAGTGAAAACATGTGGCATTTGGTTTTCTGTTCCTATATTAATTTGCTTAGAATAATTACCTCTGAGGGCTGCATCCATGTTGCTACAAGGGACATAATTTTGTTCTTTTGTGGTTGCATAGTATTCCATGGTGTATATGTACCAAATTCTCTTTATTCAGTTCACTGTTGACAGGAACCCAGATTTATTCTCTGTCTTTGCTATTGTGAATAGTGCTGCAATGAATGTATAAGTGCACCTGTCTTTTTGGTAGAATGATTTATTTTTCTTTGGGTATATATCCAGTAATAGACTGCTAGATCAAACAGTAGCTCTGCTTCAAGTTATTTGAGAAATTTCCAAACTGCTTTCCACAATGGTTGAACTAATTTACATCCCCAACAACAGTATATAAGTGTTCCCTTTTCTCTACAGCCTTTACAGCATCTGTTATTTGACTTTTTAGCAGTCGCCATTCTGACTGGTGTGAGATATTATCTCATTATGGTCTTGAAGTGCATTTTTCTGATAATTAACAATGATGAGCAGTTTTTATGTTTATGTTTATGTTATTATGTCTTATTTTCAGATGTGTGTCCATGTCATTTAACCATTTTTAATGGGGTTGCTTTTTTTCTTGTTAAGTTTCTTATAGATTCCGGATATTAGATCTCTGTCAGATGCATAGTTTGATAATATTTTCTCTCATTCTATAGGTCGTCTGTTAACTTTGCTGATAGTTTTGTTTTTTGTGTTTTTTGTGTCGTTTTTTGTTGTTTTTGTTGTTTTGTTTGTTTGTTTGTTTTGCTGTACAGAGCGCTTTAATTAGGTCTCACTTGTCAGTTTTTGTTTTTGTTACTTTTCTCAGGTGGATAGTTTGAAAATACTATCTCCCATTTTGTAGGTTTTCTCTTCACTTTGTTCATTTCTTTGCTGTGAAGAAGATTTTTAGTTTCCCATGATCCTATTTGTCTAATTTTGCTTCTGTTGCCTGTGCTTTTGGGTTCATATGCAAAAAAAATCATTGCCCAGATAAACATCATGGAGGTTTTGTCCTATGTTTTCTTCTAGTAAGTTTCACTATTACGAGTATTACATTTAAGACATCAACCCATTTTGGATTTTTTTTTTTTTGTAGATTAAGCTATGGCTATAATTTCATTATTGTACACATGAATATATAGTTTTCACAGCACCTTTTATTGAAGATAATGTCTTTTCCCTGTTGTATGTTATTGGCATCTTTGTCAAAAAATCAGTTGGCTGTATTTATGTGGATTTATTTTTTAGTTCTCTGTACCATTGGTCTGTGTTCTGTTTTTATACCAGTAACATGCTGTTTTGAGTACTGTAGTTTAGTAATATGTTTTGAAGTCAGATAATGTGATGCTTTGGTGTTTTGCTCAAGATTACTTTGACTATTCAGGGTATTTTATGGTCCTATAAAAATTGTAGGACTTTTTTTTTATTTCTGTGAAAAATATCAATGGAATTTTGATAGGGCTTGCATTGAATGTGTATACCACTTTGGTTAGCATAGACATTTTAACAATATTAATCCTTCCAATCCATGGATGTGCAATTTCTCAATTTTTTTGTGTTTCTTCTTGGATTTCTTTCATCAATGTTCTATTTCAGTGTACAGAAGTTTTACCTCTTGGTTTAATTTATTTTGAAGTATTTTATTCTTTCTGGTGCTATTGGAAATGAGGTTATCCTTATTTCTTTTTCAGACAGCTAATTGTTAGTGTATAAAAAAACTACAGATTTTCATATGTTGATTTTGTATCCTATAACTTCACTAACTTTGTTTATTAATTTTAATAGCTTTTTGGTGGAGTCTTTAGAACTTCCTGCATATACGATCTTGTCTGCTAACAAAGACAATTACATTTCTTTCTTTCTAGTTTGGATTCTTTTTATTTCTTTTTCTTTCCTCTCTGGCCAAGACTTTCAGTGCTATGTTCAATAGAACTGTTAAGAGTGGACTTGTCTGGTGCTTGCTTTCAGAGGAAAAGCTTTAACTATAATGTTACCTTTGTAACAGGTATTTATTGTGGCATTTATTGTGTTGACGTATATTCTGTCTATACTTACACTGTGGCGAGTTTTTATCATTAAAGGATGTCGAATTTTGTCAAGTGATTTTTCGGCATCTATCAAGAGAATCATATGCTTTTTTTTCTTTTATTCCGTCCATTGGTGTACCACATTAATTGATTTACATATGTTGAACCATCCTTGGATGACAGGGATAAATCTTTCTTGATTATGGTGAATAATTCTTTCAATGTGCTAATAAATTCAGTTTGCTAGTTTTTGATTGAGAATTTCTATAGCAATATTCATAAGAATAGTGCCCTAACTTTTCTTTTCTTCAAGGTTCCTTTCCTGGCTTTGGTATCAGAATAATGCTGGCCTCATAAGATGAATATGAAATTATTGTCTCCTTTTAAAATTTTTGAGAGAGTTTGAGAAAGATTAATATTAATTATTTAAATGTTCAGTAGAATTCAGCAATGAAGCCACCATATCTCAGGCTTTTCATTGAAAGAAGACATTTTCTTATTCTGATAATTTAACAGATTATGCAAATTGATTTTCATCTGGAAGACAACAAAAAATGATTTGCTTATTTTTGTTTGTTTTGGTTTGTTTGGTTTATATATTTAATATATTACATGATGCCATTTAGGAAAACACTTCTTGCTTATTGAAAAAGATGATAGCTTTAGAGATCTGGATGTGAGACATTTGTGCTTTTGATCTTATTTTGACCTATTGCTGATACTGACAAACTAAAAAAGCACTTACTTCTTATTGAGTAAATAAGGTGACAAAATGTCTTAAACTTAAAAGCTCTGATCTTATTGCTTAGGAGAGGATAACACATTTTAAAATAAACATAATATCCACTTCAACTTGTCAGAAATAATTTTGTTTGCTTGTTTTGAGATGGAGTCTTGCTCTGTCACACCTGGGCTGGAGTGCAATGGCAAGATGTTGGCTCACTGCAACCTTCTCCCAGGTTCAAGTGATTCTCCTGCCTCAGCCTCCGAAGTAGCTGGAATTACACGGTGTGCCACCACACCAGCTAATTTCTATATTTTTAGGAGAGATGGGTTTCACCATGTTGGCCAGGTTGGTGTCAAACTCTTGACCTCAGGTGATCTACCTGCTTCAGTCTCCCAAAGTGCTGGAATTACAGGCATAAGTGACAGTACCTGGGCAGGAATAATTTTTTTAAAAAAACTTTTTAATACATTAATATGATAACATTTTAAGAAGTTTCTTTCAGAAACCACTAACTCAGCAGTATTTTTCTTTAAGAATGTAAGTCCAGTCAGTCAAGGTGAATCCTTAACAAATCAGGTAGTTTGAAAACTTGCTTTTTAAAAAATACAGCTAAATATAAATTTTAAAAATTTTATTAGTTTGCAATACAATACAAACATTTTGGATTTTTTTTCATAAGAGAACTAGATATTCTGAATTTCCTAAATTCTTATGTAAGTTACTTAATCAGATTGGCTAAAATTGCTCTAGCATAAAGCTGAAAACACAAATAATTATGGTTTTCAAAGACTAAGCCATAATTCTGAAAATATTTTAACCATAATTTCTCTCAGTATTGTGTCAGCTATTTTTAAGACCTGTACTTATTTTAAAACCTTAGATAATATTTAAGAACTAATTAATGAGTAATTTTTCCATATAATTAATGAATGATAAGATGGACTACTGAAACAGTGATTACCAAGTATGGATTTGGAAGGTAAACAGTTGTGTTCCTTAGTTTTATATGCTAAATAGAGCTCATATCCTTGGCACAAAAGTGAAGTGGACAGTTATATGTGATCATTAGGTATGTTTATGAACTTTTCTTCTTCGCTAAAATGCTTGACTGAGTTTTCAATTACCCACCACGCAGTGTTTTCTGTGAAATGGTAGTTATTTTGGTTAAAAATTATAATTACTATAAGTTTTTGAGTTTCACTAGAAATAATAATGGGAAATAAATACAGCAACATATGCAAAGTAATGTTATACGTTTTTGTTTTTCAGGGAAAAAAGCAATTTTGTTGTCAGGAAAAAATGTCAGTTTGCTTGAGAATATGAAAGATCACTATGGAAAAAAAAAACCCTGTTCATATAGTTAGTCGTAGGATGTTAGAGGAAAGGGAATTTTTACACCTTGGTTTCTAAGTCATTTGGGCTGCTGTAGCAGAATACCATAGGCTAGGGTGGGGGCTTAAGCAACAAACATTTATTTTTATAGTTCTGGAGCCTGGCAAGTCCAAGATCAAGGTGCCTGCAGATTTGGTATCTGGTGGGGACATTCTTACTGGTTTTCATAAGGCGGCCTTCTTGCTACATCCTCATATAGAGAAGAAAGAGATCATCTTCCTTTTCTAGCTTCTTATAAGCACTCATCCCACCATTTCCTCTGAGGCCAGAAACTGAATTTTCAATAAAGGATGTTCTTAGAGCCAGGTAGAAAGGATACAAGAAGAGAATTTTGACATTTTAAGGAATAGACTCATGAGTACGAGTTTCAGAGATTAAACCTATCATTGCTTAAACAACTGTCAGGCAATAACACAGCATTCTTTTTGGTCCAGAAGCAAACAATCTCTTGAAATTAAACTGCTAGCACAAGATCCAGAAAAAGAGTTTTCTCAAGCCCTAGTTAATCATAAAAATTTGACTAGGTGTGTCGGACTCTGTGGCTCTCGCCTGTAATGCCAGCACTTTGGGAGGCCAAGGCAGGCAGACCACTTGAGGCCAGGAGCTCGAGACCAGCCTGGCCAATATGGCAAAACCCTGTCTCTATTGAAAATACAAAAATTAGCCAGACATGTTGCCACATGCCTATAACCCTAGCTACTTGTGGGGATGAAAGGGCAGTGGGGGCTGAGGTATGAAAACTGCTTGAACCCAGAAGGTGGGGGTTGCAATGAGCCAGATTGTTCACTGCACTCCAGCCTAGGCAATAGAATGAGACTCCATCTCAAATAAAATAAAATAAAAAATCATTATTAAAAATTGACTATGTGGATGAATGAAATTATTTGTACTTATTTGAGATATTATTGAGGTACTAATATTCTATTTTTTATTAACATGTGGAATCATTCTTAATCTGACTCTAATAAGCACATTGGTAGAATACATTTTCATGAATTAAACGGATCATTTTTATGATTAGTGTAACTTTCACTGACTCCATTAAACTTGGTAACAATTACTCTTATTAATTCTCCTTATTTTTCATATTTTTATTCATGTAAGTACATTAAAGTTTAATTTCCCTCTGTAATATGATTTAATTAAACAAAATAATTATGCAATAATCAAGGCCAACCCTGGGGTGTCATATTTGGTAACACATTAATCTAATAATAATAAGCTCATCGTCAATGAAAAAGGATTGCACTTTATACTTGGAGTCAATGCCCATAACCATCTTCAAGAAGATGTAAAACAGTTTCCAGGTGTCAATCTGTCAGGTGATGAGGAAGGTGACTCCCTGGCAGGCCAGGAACTTCTGAAAATCTAGTGTAACCTAAGGAGAGAGGAAGCAGCTCCAATCTATAATATGGCTGGAAAGACGTGGTGAAAAGAATTTCTTTCATTTGATTTTCCAGCCTTAGCACAGAAAAACATATTGTAGAACTTTTTAAAATTTATTATGTGATTTTTAAATGAAATGTTTTGAAATAAGTTAATTATTCTAGCCTCAATAGTCGCTTGACACTTTGTGCTGAAGGAAACGTGTACAGTCAATTAACACCTCTTGCTATACCTATGTTAATAAACAGACCCACGCATTCCAAGAATGGCCTTTTTGGCATCAAGAGTAGTCTTTAGAAATTATATGTCATAAAAATGAATATATTACATAAAAAGTTATTTTATTTTAACATGATTTAATTATCAGGGAGATGCAAACTTTTTTTTAACAAAATAAATTAGGCTTTACAGTCTGTACATTCTCTCTCACAACTACTCAATTCTGTTATTGTGACTCCAGATCCACCATTGACATATGGTAGATTAAAAAAACAAAATTTATTTATGAAAGTAGGCAATTGGCAAACAGGCACAGCTTGCTGGCCTCTGATAGAGGAAAATACGCTTACGTTTATTTCTGTTGTTTCTTGTTAAGTGAGGACATAAATTCTGTGAATTTACATTTTAACATATATTTTTGTTCGGTATAAAAGTTACAATTGCCCTGCCTGGTAAGACATTAACCATATGTATATCTGACCTAGTAATCTCATTTTATTACTTTTTTAATGCGTTTTTTGAAAGATAATATAATCCTCATTCCCGTAATTCACATTTAGATTGGATTTGCTGTATTTTGGGTCCTTTCAATAATAAATTGAGAATTTTTGACACAAGTTCATTCTAAATCTGTAAAAGAATCATGTTTTTATTTTTGAACGTTATATCTGGATAATAAAAACATTACATGTATATCTTTTGATTTCTAATTCTATTATTTTAAATATTTTAGATTCTAAAATATCAAATTTTCTGTTAGATGTTCATCATCTTCACTGGCAGGATTTGAGGATTTCTAAACTAGGGTAGCCTCTCACCTCTGAAAAAGACAAAATTTGAATATTTAAATTATTGAGACCAAAATTTTCAAGGCATTATCAGAGAGCAATTATTTGAAAAGTCCTTTATCCCTTATAAAACATATTACTAAATGTATATATTTTATCTACATTTAAGCTTTTGACTTAAGATGTGATTTTTTTCCAACTGTGAGTACTACCAAGTCCTAAATTGCTCTGTTTTTTTTTTTTTTTTTCTTTTCAGCACATCAAGTGTAGTAAACAGAGTTTATGCTTAGAGAAGAATCTTTGCAGACAGAGAGGACCACAGTTACAAAGAGAGAGAGATGTTCTAACTTCTTCAACTACTTTTCCTTGTGACAGAGAATTTGAGCCTTTGGCACATTCAATCAAAACTCTTAAGTCATTCAAGGCACTGAGAGGCAAAGCTCACTCAGAGGTAAATTTGCATTTAACTCTGCACAGCATTTCTAAGTGACAAACATGTCTCTGTTTTTGCCAGATGTTTGTTGGTGCTTTTTATGGTCCAGAAACCTACAGTTAGATGACAAATGTAACCACTCCAACACATGCAATACGTATTAGTGAACTAAAACTTTACGAACTAGTAAGAAAAAAACAGAGATTTAGTCAAGTCAAATCCTGAATCTAGTTCATCGACCGAGAATCTAATTCATTGATTGGGAACGTCTTCCTTTTCACAAGAGGCTTTTTGTTCTGCCGTCCTCCCAGCAATAGGTATAATTGCTTCTATCTTGGTAATTGTTCTACAACAATAGAAATTATAGAGACCTTGGTCTACAGTTGTACCTCAGTGGTATAAAAGTTACAGTTACCCTGCCTGGTAAGACATTAACTACAGGCCAATAACTTTTACATTTGTCGGTCAGAAATTTAAAAAATTAGGTACATGCTTTGAGAGGCTGAGGAGGGTTGATCACCTGAGAGGTCAAGAAGTCGAGACCAACCTGGCCAACATGGTGAAACCTCGTCTCTACTAAAAATACAAAAAAAAAAAAAAACAACAAACACATTAGCTGGGGATGCATGCCTGTAGTCCCAGCTATTCAGGGAGGGTGAGGCAGGAGAATCACTTGAACCTAGAAGGTGGAGGTTGCAGTGAGCCAAGATCTTACCAGAGCACTCCAGTCTTTGTGACAGAGGGACACTCCATCTCAAAATAATTAAATAAAAATAGGTACATGGGAAAGAAAGTTGGTTTTTCTCAGGTTTTATAGTATTATCTCTATTTTTGTTCTCACTTACTTCACTGTTTTTCTACTACAAACTCTACCTAGAGCAGCATATTAAGATTTACGGTGCTGTCAAACTGAGGGTTTTAAGATTCTCAGCCACACTGTGCAACTGGCTGAAGGCACAAAGAGTTTATCTTCATTAAGTTGTATTTACTCCTTCTCTGCTTGCAGATAGGCTATTTAGAAGAATCTGGTCTCTTAGAAGAATGTATTGAAAGCCACAAAAAAATAGTCAACACATTTCAAAATACTGAAATTTCTCTACAGAATTTTCTAAAGTTCTAGCCACAGAGAAATAAAAGTCTGAATACCAAGTGAATTTCCATGAATATAGCAGTATAAATATTTTTTCTCCTGTATAATACCTATCAATATCTTCTGAACTAAGTTAATGGAGAATCTTCATACTGTATTTTTTGGCAAATCAACTTAATCCACAGTTTAAGTGTTCCAATTATAATATGTCATACTTCCAGAAATGAGGTATACTATTTTTACTATTCAGTAATACTTACATTCCAGAAACTAGTTTCAGAGTTAGAACTCTTTTTGGCTTCCAGGTAACAAAAGTCAAATGGTAGCTTATTTACCTGAAAATTCCAAATAATCAAATCATTTTGCTATATTTCTCTCTCTCCATCTCTTAGCTTAGAAGGTCTGTTTTGCTGACTGCAATCTCCATTAATTTCTTCACTCGACACAAAATGGCCACTGAAAATCACAAACTCACATCTCTCTAACAGTGCCAGAAGACAGAGCTCTCTTCTCTTTAAATGGTTCCAGACATTCCTAGATTTCTGCTTATGATCTGATCCAATCAGCTGGATTTGGAGATTAAATTATCTGATTGGCAAAGCTTGCACCATGCTGTCTCAAAATAAAAAAAAAAAAAAAATCAAGAGTAGAGTAGAAATGATTCCACCAAAGAAAATCAGGATTCTTTTATAAGATGCAAAGAAAGAGAAAAGGGGAGGGAAAGAGAGAGAGAGAGAGAGGAGAAAGAGAGAGAGAAGAGAAGAGAGAGAGAGAAAAAAGAAAGAGAGAAAGAGAAAGAAAAGAGGAGGAAGGAAGGGAGGGAGGAAGAGGAAGGAAGGAAGGAGAGAAAGAGAGGGAAGGAAAGAAGGAAGGAAGGCCAGCAAGCAAAGATGTCTATAACTTGGTAAAGCATATTGAAAAATTGAATACATTTGACTTATAGGGAACTTTTGTTGGTAGGCCACGGTGATTTCAGTATGCATGATTTCCCTTTTTTAATATTTGTAACCCATCCATTTAAGAAACCTGTCAGAGTACTGTTAGGTTCATTATTTATACCTTACAGAATATTATTTTGTTTCTAAAATAAATTAATATTATTTTTGTAATTGTCTTCCTTCATAGACTGATATTGAAAGCTGTTGTGCAAATACATCTTAAAGTTATTTTAATAACTGAATAAAAGGCTGAACTCAATTCAAACAGCTGTATGGTCTCTTCCTACAACCTAGGTGCCATTCCTTTTTAAACGAATTTTTTCTAACCCCTTTGACATTGGAGATTAAGCTTCTGTTCAATGTTGTTATTTTATTTATTGCTTTGTTAATATTAGATCTTCAAGAGATAAGAGTCCCTTTCTTTTCTTACTGCTTATATGTTCAAACACACGCATGACTCTTTTAAAAAATCATCTTAAGCTTTTAACATAGTTTGTTATTTAGTATTCCTGACATGATAAATGTAACTTTTCCATTGATATTCTACTTAAGCCGTTTGTTCCAGTATTCAGGCAGATCTTTTCAAACCTCTGCTCATTTAATATCCCCACATACTTGATTTCTTGTTGATCTCCTATATTTTTCTTAATTTGTCATAAAAATGTTATTCCAATGTTTTCAAATCCTTGTTTTCTAAAAAAAAAAAAAAAAACAACAACAACTTTAGTTTCAGTTTCAGGTATCTAAAACCATGTCATATTAAATATTTTTCCTTTGCACTAAATTGTGGAGCTTTTGTCTACCTATGCCTAACAGTTCTTCACCCAGTTACTGCAAACTTAAGAATTCCACACTCACATTTGTTCACGGTGTTTGTTGGCTCCTAGCAGGACTCCAGGGAGGCATCATAATGCAATATAAAGTGTACCAGTTTAAGACCCTTCTATCATTCTTACAGAAATTGTTAATAACTTAAATGTTAACCTATTTGAGCCTTAATGTTTTAATTTAGAAAATGATTATATTGGCCGGGCGCGGTGGCTCAAGCCTGTAATCCCAGCACTTTGGGAGGCCGAGGCAGGTGGATCACGAGGTCGAGAGATCGAGACCATCCTGGTCAACATGGTGAAACCCCGTCTCTACTAAAAATACAAAAAAAATTAGCTGGGCATGGTGGCTCGTGCCTGTAATCCCAGCTACTCAGGAGGCTGAGGCAGGAGAATTGCCTGAGCCCAGGAGGCAGAGGTTGCGGTGAGCCGAGACCGCGCCATTGCACTCCAGCCTGGGTAACAAGAGCGAAACTCCGCCTCAAAAAAAAAAAAAGAAAGAAAATGATTATATTGTATCGAGACTAAATGTAATCACATGTATACTACTTAGTATAGTATCTGACATTGGTGGTGCTTAATAGGTGACTATCTTTTATTATTATTGTTATAATTTATTAGATTTTACTCTTTAATGCATCCAACAGGAATGGTTTTGACCATTCAGGACCATTTTTCTGATAGTAAGCCATTCCTGAGTTTATAAACCATAGATACCAACTCATGCACAGGGAAATAATACTTATTATGTCTTCCTTCTAGGTTCCCTGAATCCGTTCATGCCTGTAAGTGTCCTTGTTCTCTATGACAAAATGTGGCATTTAAAAAAAATAAATAGAATTTTCTTCTCTCTCTTTTTTATTTGAAAAATATAGCTGGTATAAAATCTTATAGTTTTATTCTTTTTTCTTTTCTACTCATCAATTTCTTGATTCTAGTTTACCTCTTTCTCTGTTTCCTCATTTTTTTTCTTGTTTTTATTCCTTTTGGATCATTTCTCCCCACATTAAGAAAACATTCCATTCTTAGTACAATTTTAAAAATGGAAAGACATTCTGTGAACATTTTGAATTTATCATCAATGTCAGGAATTGGCACCTTCCACTTTGAGTTTAGTTACTCCTCATTTCTTGCCTGGATTACCACAAATATCCCCTTTTCATCTCCCTGTATCTTGATCTTTTTCCCTTCTTATTTATTCAACACGTTTGAGGTTCAAGTGCTATTTCTAAAGAAATGGTGTGATTATGATACTCTGAAGTTTTAAAATATAACAGTCTGCCAATTGCTATAGTTCAAAAATCTATGTCAGTTCATTACATGGAAGGGCCTTTATCAACCTGCTTTATCAACTGCCAAGTAGCAAATATATGCCTGCCACACTGAGCCAATCACTATCTCATATTATCCAGTAGACATTAGTTTATGAATGTTCATTTATACATCTCAAGAATAGAAAGGCAATGCCTAATTCTCCTAATTGAAAGGACTAGTGATAACTTCTGATCTCTGGCATAAAAAAAGATGAATAAGGCCAATGAGATTTCTCTACTGAGAACTTAAAATGTGTACATTGAGAAATACATATAGTATATACAGACTATAGTAATCCATGGAGTATTCAGCCAGGAAGTCATGTAGGTTCTGGAGCTAGAAAGTCATCAGCTGTGTGTCTGCAGATAAATTGAGAGAGGAGAAAGTTAGACAAAAGAGAGAAACAGAGAGATACACAGGCTTCGAAGAAGAAATTTAGTCATCATCGAGGACACTGAGAAAGGAAGAGACAGAGACAGAGAGACAGAGACAAACTGCCTTGATTTCTGACATCTGGATTCCATCTTCATTGAGATTTTTCTGCCTTTTAAAAATAAGCCTGCCCTTTTTTTAAAATTAGCTTTAGCAGGTTTTTGCTCTTTTCCATGGTAAAAGCCTTGACATAAATGGATGAGCTATTTTTTGTCATCTTCTATTTTTCCCTGTGGCAAGGTTTTTTTCCCCTTGTAAAATTCCTACTTTCATGTCAAAGCCTAACTCAACATTGCCAACTCTATGAATTTATTTTCTACCTTCTTAGACCAAATTGATTTCTATGACTAATATTATCAAAGAATAGTATTTATTTACCTATCCTATAGGTAATATACACTATCACATTTTAACTATTTATCTTTCAAATCTCCTGGCTGTGGTGTCAGCATTTGCATTTGTAAAAAGTGAAAACTACCAGTATTTTCCTCATAGAACTGTGGCTAGGATCAAACAATTTGACATGTCAACCATGATTTAAATAACAAGCACTATAAACTTAAAGAGATTTAAAGTTGATTTTCCTCGGAGCCATGTTTGTAGACAATAACCCAGGCACACAACTCAGAGTAAACCAAAAATGTGCTCCAAAGTGGGCTACATGAGGCATAGTACTTACAGATTTTCACAGAGAAAATGGGGAAGGGACAGTGAAGCAAAGGTGACATTCTCACAATTCTGACTGGTGCTTAGTGACATCATATATAAGATAAAGCAAATGGAGTAAAATCTTAGCACATATATAGACATCTTAGAGTATGGAGAGGAATGATTGACTTTATCCTGCTTTTGTGTTTCATCTGATATGCAGGGTTACAGTTGTTATGTGTCAGTAAAATATTTAACAGATCGTAGCCTTGCACACAAGACTTCAGATTAGCTTAGAGGCCTACTTTCTATTTTCTTTATGTCCAGCCTGCAGTCATCTTAGGCCACTTTTAAGAATGTTTTTCAGATTTTCGTTTTCTGATAGACGTATGTAAAACACTTAGAGAGTAGCTTTTATAATGATAATGACTTTTCCATCTCGACAATATTAATTCTGGTAGAATCCAGTCACCAGTATATGTTTTCTTAATAAATAAATGAAAATAATTAACTTTTTGAAACAAGAGTAATTTAAATAGTTTATAATTAAGAAATCCATTTCTATACTAATGTGCTGATAAACAGATATATAGAAAATGAGCAATATGTATGGCAAAATAAAAAGTTGTAACTAAAATTGATTTGGTTGGAAAAGAATGACTTCCATAAGTTTTGTCATCAGTAAAGTTTTACCCTAAAATGACTAGAAAGAATTCCTTGGTTAAAGCCTTGTTTTACAAATCACACAGCTTATTTTTTGTATGGCAAACCCGAGGACAAAATGAGACAGGACATCTATTCTGAGATATGAATGTGGAAGCCCTTTGAGAGGTTTAACATGGAATAGTGCTTTTAAAAATTCAGTTGTTATAAAATGCCAAGCCAATCTGTCATAAACCCAAGTGCGACAACCCAAGTGTACGATGAATAGGAAAAAAACAAAGAATGCTGTTAGTTGACAAGTGAGTGTATTCTGACTGTGCCTTAAACTTTTGTTTGTATTATTAGTGAACTTAGCTATTTCTTTCGTTGCAAATTTAAATATAAATATGTGGTATTTCAATAGAAAGGAAGTTTAAAGGAAATAAACTGATTAATCCGCTCTTTTGACTTTAATCAGTTGGATTAGTCACATTCAAATCAGAAATTTCCTGCAATAGCAAAATAAACTGAGCTCCCCAAATGTTCTGTATCTTGTAGAAACTGGATAGAAACTATTTTGTTTAAAGTTTAATGCCAAATAACTGTAGATATCAAAGACAGAAAAGTTATTTTCCACTTTTGTATGCCACAAGCCTGTAGCTACGCTATGTGTTAATTGCCACGTTCATGAGGAATAGTTTGACTCTTGAATTAGATAGGCTATAGTCTGATTAAAAGAATATGCAGCCATAAAAAACGATGAGTTTGTGTCCTTCATAGGGACATGGATGAATCTGGAAACCATCATTCTCAGCAAACTGACACAAGAACAGAACTCAGCAAACTGACACAAGAACAGAAAACCAAACACCGTTTATGTTATCACTCATAGGTGGGTGTTGCGCAATTAGAACACGTGGAAAAAGGGAGGGGAGCATCCCACACTGCGGTCAGTAGTGGGTGGCTAGGGGAGAGATAGCAGGGGTGAGGAAGGTGGTGAGGGATAATGAGGGGAGAAATACCCAATATAGGTGATGGGGGGATGAAAGCAGCAAACCATCTTTCCATGTATGTAGCTATGCAACAATCCTGCATGATCTGCACATGTACTCCAGATCCCAAAGTACAATTAAAAAAAAAAAAAAAAGAAATACATCTCATTGCAAGTGGCTGTCCAAAGAACTTTTACATAAACACACCTCAGAAAATAAACTGAAATCAGCCAAGATGCACCACAAGATTAAGAAAATGGTCCAGAAAAACACAGTGCTATGTTCAGAATGAGAATAAGAGAATGTCGATAAAATATTTATCCTTCAGTGAAAACTCGTATTTATTTACAACCTAAAATACCAATTTTATTGTGTAGATTAAAAGATTGGGTAACAAAATACTACAGAACGGCTTAAACACCAAAAATGTGTTTATTGTCTTATGGTTTTGGAGGTTAGAAATCCAAAATCAAATATCAGCCAGGTTTGCTGCTTCTGAAGATTGTGAGAGAAAAACAGGTCTCTCTCCTTGGTTTGTAGTTAGTTGACCATCTTTTCTCTGTGTCTCTACATCATCTTTATTCCTTGCATATCTATCTCTGGCTCTAAATTTCACCTTTTTATAGAGACAACAGTCATATTAGATGACGGGCTCTATTTACTGTATTATATTCTTATCTTAACTAATTACATCTGCTAATGACGCCAATTTCCAAATAAGGTTATGTTCTCAGGTGTTGAGGGTTAAGACTTCCAACACATGAATTTTGAGAGAGACACATTTTTGAAAATGGAAACCTAAAAAATGTATTTGAATCTCTTATATGTGAATACCATACAAAACTAAATACAGAAAGGCAGTTGCCAAAGATATGACAGTTAAAGGCAAAATTAAGAATTTGATTTTGGAATTGCTTAAAGGTGAGGAAGCCAACATAGTTGGGTACCCCTTGATGACATTTCTAAAATGGAAAAAAGTGTGCTTTTACTTTTTTGGCACCATCTTTCTTCAATGTTTTTCTATTGTGGATTGCAAAAAGAAACTGCATTATCTAGCGTTAACCCCATACCATTAATGGGCCCGCTAACAAATATTTTCTTTGGTCCTAATCTTACCAATAAAGATCATGCAAATCCATATTTTACTTCCCACCCATACCAAACCCAACCTTTAGATCTTTTTAGCTTTATTTTCAATCTCTTAGCCATACTTTTTTCTAGCTTGCCTTTTTCCAAATTCTTTAAAAGAATGTGGGTTTTTTTTGTAGTTTGTTGTTTATTTAAGGAACACAAATTGCTAACTTCTGACATACTTTTAAGGGCTTATGATTATCATTCTATCTCCATTCTCTTTTAAAACTTTTCATGATATCAGATTTTTTTTCTAATTTATTAGTCCCTAAAGTGCCCTTAAAATGTCATAGGTTTTACAACCAAAATAAGGTTATATTGCAAAGGCAGAGCCACTTAAGAGAAATGAGTGCCTTTGTATGGCTACCATCAGTAATTCAAATAGTTACTCTCTAGACAGCACAGAAAAACATGTTGCAAATAAAAGTTTCAGAAATCAGCCCTTGATTATCTTTCAAATAAAGAAAAACAAGTCTTTCTTCCTTTCTGTGACACATGTGGTTCATGGTATGACACACTCTGCTGGGTATATTCAGAATATATGTGTACACACACACATACACATTCTCATTCTAACTACTTAGCTCGTAATCACTGCTCTTTAATAATAAATCTTTCCTAGTGATTTTTCATCTGGAGGACCCCAAAATAAATGACTATTAAAATAGAACTTTACTGTCTTTCCAACTTTAATTCAATTTCTATGCCATTAATTGGCATTCTTTTAAAGTTCTAATCTAGAAAACACATATTCATTCATTCATGTATTCATTCAATGAATATTCATAGAAATTTATGCTAGGTACTGTTCTAGATACAGAAGACGTAAGAGTGGGGGGCAGAAAACAATTCTGTGCTCATGACATTTAGATCTAATGAGGAAAAATGAAACAAATGTAATAATAAATTAACTGTATAGTAGAACATAATAACCTCTCTGAAGATAAATCAGAAATGAATCTTTCATAACTCTCAAGTAGTGGGAGATATTTTAAATGATGACTCAATTATCACAAGCTATTAAAAACTGAGAAATTCAAGTAAAAAAATGAAAACTTCCAAATAAGGAAAAGCATTATAATCAAGATCAAAATACAAATAACTGTGTGTAAAATGTTTACAGCGTATATGAATATATGACCTCCCTATACAATGTGAAATTTGAATGAAGGCTACAAAACAGAGTGCATTAGTCTATTTTCATGATGCTATTAAAGACATACCTGAGACTGGGCAATGTACAAAAGAAAGAGGTTTATTGGACTTATGGTTCCACATGGCTGGGGAGACCTCACAGTCATGGCAGAAGGCAAGGAGGAGCAATTCACATCCTACTACACAGATGGCAGCAGGCAAAAGCAGGGCTTGGGCAGGGAAATTCCCATTTTTAAGACTATCAGATCTTGTGAGACAGCCTCATGATTCAATTATCTCTCACCAACTCCCTTCCACAACACATGGGAATTATGGGAGCGACAAGATGAGATTTGGGTGAGGACAGAGGGCTAAACCATATCATTCTGCCCTTGTCTACTTCCAAATCTCATATCTTCACATTTCAAAACTAATCATGCCTTCCCAACAGTCCCCCAAAGTCTCAACTCATTTCAGCATCAACTCAAAAGTCCATTGTCCAAGATCTCATCTAAGATAAGTTAAGTGCCTTGCACATATGACCCTGTAAAATCAAAAGCAGGTTAATTCCTTCTTAGATACAATGGGGGGGTGAGGTACAGACATTGGGAAATACAATCATTCCAAACAAAGGAGCTGCAGGCTCCACAGAAGTCTGAAACCCAGCCGGGCAGTCAATCTTAAAGCTACAAAATGATCTCCTTTGACTCCGTGTTTCGCATCCAGGTCATGCTGATGCAAGAGGTGGGTTCCCATGGCCTTAGGCAGCTCTGCCCCTGTGGTTTTGCAGGGTACAGGCTTCCTCCTGGCTGCTTTCACATGCTGACAATGAGTGTCTGCAGCTTATCCAGGCACATGGTGTAAGCTGTCAGTGAATCTGCCATTCTGGGCTTTGGAATATGGTGACCCTCTTCTCATAGCTTCACTAGCCAGTGCCCTAGTAGGGACTTTGTGTGGGGGCTCCAACCCCACATTTCCCTTCTTCATTGCCAATGGAGCAAACTTCTGCCTCAACATCCAGGTGTTTTCATACAGCCTCTTTTTCTAAAAGTGTTAGGCAATTTCATAGAATTCCAAGATGTTCCAAAGATGAAAATTTGAAAAAAAATAAAAGCAAATATGTGGGCAATACAACAAAGTTTTCTTTCTTCTCCTTTTAAGTTTTTAATACTTAAGAGCCAAGAGTATAACATTGATGTGGAGTTCAATACAAATATCTACATAAAGAAAATGCATGCATGTGTGTAGAGAAAATGTTTAAGACAACTATATTACAAACAAGAGAGGATAAGGAAACAAAGGATGTGAGGTTTCTTGGATTATAAATGTTGAGAACAGTCAATTTTTGTATTGATGGAACAGCTTTTTATCTTGATGTTGGTGATTGTTACAGGAATTGATATATGCGATTAAATGATATAGAACTATACACACACGGTACAAATACCCATTTCCTGCTTTTAACATTGTACTTTTTATACATGACATAACTATTGGGGGAAACTAAGTGAAGAATACCTGACACATCCCAACAGGGAAGTTTCCTGTAAATCAGTAATATTTGAAAATTACTTTGTGAATTAATTAAAACACTAATGTAAAAATTTGCTTAAGAAGATGACTGTGTTCCCACTATACTGATGCACATAAAACTTGGCTGTGTTTGAGATAATTGTCCCACTTACATTTTATATTTGGACATATTATGCACAAATGGACATGTGCCTCCTAGAAATCATATTAAGCAATTCTGAAGTATGCACATAAGTAATCAATGGGGAAAACTGAGCAAAAGGTAGATGAGGCTCTCTGTACTATCTTTACAATTTTCTGTAATTCAAAATTATATCCAAATAAGTTTTATAAATTATGATACAAGTGTAAAAATTTGCTTTAATAGGTGACAGGGTTTTCATTCTCTAAGGCAAATATAATCTGTTCCATACTGAAGATAATATTCATCTGGTTGTGTTGTATTTTTTTATACTGTGAACAAATAAAAAACTGCTTCCTGTTTTTTACATTATGCAGAATTGAAGTAGGTGTTTTTAGGTTGCAATGGGCAAGTCAATATGTGATTAGTGTTAAAAATTCTGCTTTTAATCCTTATCAATATTGAATCATTTTTCAATTTAAAATATTAACAAAATATATTATTCTTATTAACATTATTCAAAAGAATATTATACCTGATTTACTCTTAACTATTTTCCAAGGAACTCTGGAATAGTGACATCAACAAGACAGCCAACCTAGAGCCACCAGCACTTGTCCCCCAATAAAAACAAAGCAGCAGATACACAGCTACATACTGATGAAAATAGCTAAAAGAAAGTGCTGGAATACATCAAGAGAGTGCAGAAACCCCAAAGAACACAGAAACTTGGAATAACCACATAGAGAATGAAAGGAAACACCTTGTCTTTACCACATCAACTCCAAGCTGGGATTGGCTTGGAAGCAGGAGGAACTTTTCCCTGCAGGAATAAAGTAACAAGAGGACCGCATCAGCCCCCATCTCCACCTTGGACACCTACAGTCATCCTCACCACTGGAAACAACTCCTATAGTACTCAGTTACTAAGCCCAGTTGAGGGAGCTATTTGGAGTCCACACATCTGTGATGCCCACAAAGTACGAACCAATGCTGCTTGGCCTCCTATGGCCCATACTGCACAATGTCTTCTCAGAATTAGGAAGACTGCTGTACTGTGCTCTGCTCTGGAGACATGTAGCCAGAATACCCTCCCGCTGATGAGGCTTTGTCACTGTGGCTCTACTCACTTGTGGTGGGCTCTCCTTCTCTACCCAAGCTACTGCTGCATTTATCCAATGGGACCCAGTTGCTGGGGATATGCTTCTTTTGCTCCTTCCAATTGCTGCTGCACCCAACACCTGGGGTCTGAGCTGACTCAGCACCCTGCTTCCCAAGTAAATATTTTCTTGGCCACCCAAAACAATCATACACACACCCACAGTGCTTAAGCCAAAATGGTATTCTATCACCCAGGGAACCAATGTTTTGGCCTAGCCTAGTAGGAGCACCTCCTCAGTAGGGCTGAGCTAATGGGGCATTCCACATCGCAAGGAAACAGAGAATTAGCTAAGCTTGAATACCTGACGTTCCAGATCAAATGACTATAGAAGCCTGCTTCCTTATAACTGAACTAGTTTTCCAGAGTCTGGACTGCTGAAGTGTACTGTTTCCCCAGGTAGTGACATCATTCCTTCCCTGTCCCTGTCCCACAGGTTCATTCTATGACTTCCAGATCATCCATGAATGCATTCTGCTATTCATGGGTCCATGTCACCACTGTACCTATCTCAGAGAGCCTGGGATACTGCCATGTCATATCATCCTAAGGTCCAGAATCATCTCTATGCAGTGTCTTATCCTTTGGGGCATAAGGTGACACTGTTCTCTGTATAAGGCAAGGATGCCCACTAATACCCCTTCTATGCAAGGTAGTAGTGGAAGTGCTAGCAAAGTAATTAGACAAGAAGAAGAAAGAAAAGATATCCAAATTGTAAAGAAAAGAGCAAAATTATGTTTAGTTGCAAATGGGATGATATATGTAGAAAACCCCAAACACTTCACCAAAAACTATTAGAATAAAGAAATTCAGTAACATTTCAGAATACAAAATTAACAAACCATACTATGTGCCATTTTTGTAAACAAATGACTTAGAAAAAAATCAATAAAACAATCCCATTTATGATAGAATCACAAAATAAAATATTTGGAAATAAATGTAACCAAGGACTTTTAAAAACCTGTACACTGAAAACTATAAAATACTGATAAAAGAAATTGAAGAAGACACAAATAAATTAAAAAATAGTCCATGCTCATAGGTTTGAATAATTAATATTGTTTAAATGTCTATGCTCCTCCAAGCAATATTCAGATTCAATGCAATCCCTATAAATTCCCAATGATGTAATTCATAGAAATATAAATTTTTTTGTGTATAAAACCACCAAGAGGATAGGCACAGTGGCTCATGCCTGTAATTTCAGCACTTTAGGAGGCCAAAGCAGGTCGATCTTGAGGTTGGGGGTTCGAGACTAGCCTAACCAACATGGTGAAACCCCATCTATACTAAAAATACAGAAATTAATCATGCGTGGTGGCACACGCTTGTAATCCAGCTACTCAGGAGGCTGAGGCAAGACAATCACTTGAACCCAGGAGGCGGAGATTACAGTAAGCTGAGATTGTGCCACTGCACTCCGGCCTGGATGACAGAGCAAGACTCCATCTTGGGAAAAATAATAATAAAAATTAAACACAAAGAATTTTCAATTTATGTTTAAAATAATTAAATACAAATAGTCAAAGAAATTCTGAGAATTAAAAAAAATTGTTGGAGGTATCATACTTCCTGATTTAAGCTTTAATGTTACAAAACTGTGGTATCAAAACAGTATAGTACTGGCATAAAAACAAACACATAGACTAATGTAATACAATATAGATCCCAGAAGTAAATCTAAACATACATGGTCAACTAATTTTCAAAAAGGACTCAGAGGGCTTTCAACCAATAAGACACAATGCAGATGGTCTCTTCAACAGATGGTACTGGAGAAACAATTTCCACATGCAAAAGAATGAAAGTGGACCCTTATCACACACCATTTTGCTTTTATGAATTCAGCTATTATGTTTAGAATTAAATGTAATATTTGGGTCTAAAAGACCTAAACGTGATACCTAAATCCATAATACTCCTAGGAGGAAACACAGGAAAAAACTTACTGTAATTGGTTTGGTGATGAATTCTCATACATAACATACCAAAAACTGAGGCTACAAAAGCAAAAATAAATAAATGAACTCCATCAAACTAAAAAGCTTCAGCACAGAAAAAAAAAAAAACGAACAAATACAAAGGCAACCTATGATTTAGAAAAAAATATTTACAAGTCACAAATTTGGTAAAGGATTAATCCTCAAAATGCATAAAAAATTCATATAATGCAACAGCAAGAAAACACATAGCCTAATTTGAAAATGAGCAAATAACTTCCTTAGATAAATATATTTATCCAAAGGAATAAAAATAGTGAAAAGGTATATCAGAAGGTGCTCAGCATCATCAATCATCAAGGAAATACAAATAAAAGCTATTATGAAATATTACTTTATACTCATTATGTTAGCTACTATGAAATAGCACCAAGTATTGATGTGGACAAAAGGAAACCCTTATACACACATTGTTGGCAGGAGCATGGATTGATGCAGCCATTACGGAGAACGGTATGGAGGCTCCCTGATAAATTAAAAAGAATTACCATAAAACTCAGTAATCCCTCTTCTGGGCATATATCCAAAGGAAATAAAATTACCACCTAGTAAAAATATCTGTACTCTTATGTTTATTGCAGCATTATTCACAGCATCCAAGATAAAGAAACAACCTAGGTGTCTGTCAACAGATTATTGGATTTAAATTTTAAAAAAAAGCAAAACTGCGGTACAGTATGCCCCCTTAGTGATTGGGGATACATTCCAAGACCCTCAATAGATGCCAAATCAGAACCAGATTGTTTTCAATCAGAAAATTTTTCTTTTCATGTCTTTCATGCACAAATTTAATGCCTTTCCCATTTCAACAAAGCCCTGAGGCTATATCTATTTTGATTTAAGGTGTGACAACAAAACTAGCACTTTTTTTTCCTTCTTCTCAATTTTATGCATAGACATTTTGTTCTTAAAATACATCTTAGTAATCTCAGCATGTAATTATTTTTCTTATTGATAATTTTTCCCTTTTCCCTTAAAGGACTTTATGGCTTCTCTCTGGCATATTCAAATTGCCATCATTAGTACTCTTGCATCTTGGGGCCATTATTAAGTAAAATAAAGGTTATTTGAACACAAGTACTGCGATATAGCAACATCTATCTTATAACAGAGGCAGCTACTAAGTGACTGAGTGGTAGTGAATACAGTATGGATACGCTGGACAAAAGACTGATTCATGTCCCAGGTGGGAAGTCGGTGGGCAGTATGAAATTTCATCATGCTACCAAGAAAAGCATGCAATTTAAAACTTAGGAGTTTTTTATTTGGAGAATTTTCTATTTAACATTTTCAGACCATGGCTGGCCACAGGTAACTGAAACTGTGGAAAGCAAAACCATTAATAAGTAAGGACTCCTGAGATGGAATATTATTGAGCACAATGGAATATTATTGAACGCAATGGAATATTATTCAACCTTAAGAAAGGGGGAGATTCTGCCATTTGACACATGTATGCAGTTGAAGGACATTATGCTAAGTAAAGTATGCCAGACACAGAAAGTATCATACAATTTCACTCAAACGTTGAATCTAAAAATGGGGGGCAGGGCATACAGACAGAATAGCACAGTAGTTACGAGGAGCAGATCATCAGGGAGAAAAATGGGAGAAGTAAGTCAAAGGATACAATGTAGCAGATACACAGTATCAACATATCTAAAGATCTAATATATAACATGAGGACTATTGCTAATAATAGTGTATTATATCCAAAATTTTCAATAAAGGAGATTATAGCTGCTTTTGACATAGGGGTGGAAAAAGAGTAACTATATGAAATGAATGATGTAGTAATTTATTTCACTGTAATAACTACTTATATATATAATGTGATATAGTTTGGCTATTTGTCCCCATCAAAACCTCATGCAGAAGTTAAGTCTTAAAGCTGGAGGTGGAGCCTGGGAGGAGATGTTTGGGCCATGGGACAGATCTCTCATGACTTTTTCCTGACTTCGTGATGGTGAATTCTTGAGAGATCTGGTAATTTAAAAGTGTGAAGCATTTCCCCTCCACATTTGTCTCTCTCTCTCTCTCTCTTACTCCTGTTTTTGCCATGGTAAGTACCTGTGCCCCTTTAACCTTCTGTCATCAATTTAGGCTTCCTGAGGCATCCCTAGAAGCTGAGCAGATGCCAGCATCATGCTTCCTGCAAAGCCTGCAAAACTATGAGTCAATTGTCTTTTCTTTATAAATTACCTAGTCTCAGAAATTTCTTTATAGCAATGCAAGAATCGCATGCAATTTACAGAAAACTGGTACTGAGGAGTGGGGCATTGCTATAAGGATACCTGAAAACATGGAAGCAACTTCAGAACTGTGTCACAGGGAGAGTTTGGAAGAGTTTAGAGGGCTCAAAAGAAGACAGAAAGATGTGGGAAAGTTTGGAACTGATAAGAGTCAGAACACAACCAAATGCCTAAGCAGATAGGGAAGAATTTCCAGAGAAGCTCCAGCCTGCCCAGGTCATTGTGCATAGGAGGCTTACCTAGACATGCCCATGATAAACAATCTCATCCCTTAACACATGCACAGGACAGGAAATACATCAGTGTGGAGTGGCTCCGTCTAAGGAGTGCACTGGGAGAAATGGATAGAGCCACCAGGAATTTGAGCCTTCTGCTGGGCAGAAGCCTAGCCTCTTCAGCTCCTGTGTGAGAACGATGGTAATCAGTTGTGAGGTGGAAGCCCATTTTCAGGACCTCTCTCTTTTCTGAGAGCTTTACTTTAGCTTAGTAAATCCTACCTTCCTTCCTCACCCTTCAATGTGTCCACATGCCTAATTTTTTCCTGGTCATGAGACAAGAACCTAGATTTAGGTGAATTCAGAAGCAAAGAATCTGCATCAGAGCTTCTTAGAGACCAGTTAAATGGCTGTACCAAAATGCTGATAGTGATGTAGACAGACCAAGCTGATGAGGTATCAGATGGAATGAGGAACTCATTAGGTACTGGAACAAAGGTTATGCATGTTATGCCCCAACAGAGCTTAGCTGCATTCTGTTCACACCTTAGGGATCTGTGCATGTTTGAACTTGAGAGTAATAATTTAGGATATGTGGCCGAAGAAATTTTTAAGTGGCAAAACATTCAAAATGTGACCTGGCTGCTTCTAAAAGCCTACACTGGAATCACAGAGGATCAAAGAAATGACTTAATGTTGGAAATTATATTTAAAGAGGAAGCAGAGCATAAAAATTTGGGAAATTTGCAGCCTGGCCATGTGGCAGAGAAAGAAAAAGCTTTTCCGAGAGAGGAATGTAAGCAGACTGTGGAGCAACAACTTACTAGAGATCTACGCATAAGTATAAAAGGAGTCACTAATATCCAAGACAACTGAAGGCATTTCAGAGACCTCTGAAGAAGCCCCTCCCATCACAGGCCCTGAGGCCTAGGAGGACTGAATGGATTCATTACCCAGGCCTAAGGCCCTGCTGTCCTGTATAGCCTTGGGACACTGCTCCTCACATCCAGGCCACTCCAGCTCCAGCTAGGGCTCAAACAGGCCCAAGTACAGTTTGGGCAGTCACTTTGGAGAATGCAAGCCATAAACCTTGGTGGCTTCCATGCGGCCTTAAGCCTGTAGGTGTGAAGAATGCTAGAGTGAAGAACACTTAACACTTCTTTCTGTCTTTCTTTCTCTCTCTCTCTTTCTTTCCTTCTTTGCTGCTTTCTTTCCTTCTTCTTTCTTTCTTCTTTCTTTCTTTCCTTCTTCCTTTCTTTCTTGGTGGGACTTAACAGTCTCCACCTAGATTTCAGAGGATATGTGAGAAAGTCTGGGTATCCAGTCAGAAGTCTGCTGCAGAGGCAGAGCCCTCACAGAGAACCTCTATTTGGGCAGTTCCATGTGGAAATATGGGAGCCCCCCACATAGTGTCCCCAGTGGGGCATTGCCTAGTAGAGCTGTGAGAAATGGCATACCATCTTTCAGATCCCAGAATCATAGAACCACCAGCAGCTTGCATCCTGTGCATGGAAAAGCCTCAGGCATTTGACAGCCTATGACGGCTGCTGTGGGGAATGAACCCATAAAGCCACAGGGGCAGAACTGCCAAGGTCTTGGGAACCCACCCTTGCACCAGTGTGCCCTATATGTGGGATATGGCATCAGTGGAGCTGTAAGATTTAATGACTGTCCTGCTCTGTTACAAACTTGCATGAGAGCTGTAGCCCCTTTCTTTTGATCACTTTGTCTCTTTTGGAATAGACATGTTTACCCAAGGCCTATACACCTATACCGCCATTGTCTTTTGGAAGCAACGAGTTTGTTTTTAATTTTACAGGCTCATAAGTGAAAGAACTTGTCCCAGATGAGCCTTTGGATGAGCCTCAGAATTTTGTGTTAATGGGAGAATGAGTTAAGACTTTGGGGGACTCTTGGGAGGGCATGATTGTATTTTGCCATATGAGAAGGACATGAGATTTGGGAGAGGTCAGGGGCAGAATGATATAGTTTTGAATTGTAATCCCCAAGGCTGGCAGTAGGGCCTTATTGGAGATGTTTGGGTCACGTAGGCACATCCCTTATGGCTTGGTGCTGACCTCACCATAGTAGGTGAGCTTGTACAAGATCTGGTTGTTTAAAAGTATGTAGCATCTCTCACCCAACTATCTCTCTCTTTTTTTTTTTTTTTTTTTTCTATCTCACTTGCTCCTTCTTTTACCAATTCAAGTGCCTGCTGTCCCTTTGCCTTCTGCCATGATTGGGACTTTGGAAACTTCCTGAGTCCTCTCTTGAAGCTGAGGAGATGCCAGCACCATGCTTCCTGCAAAGTGTGCAAAACCTTGAGCAAATGAAACATGTTTTCTTTATAAATTATCCAGTCTCAGGTATTTCTTTAGTAATGCAAAAATGGCCCTGACATTATATTGTATACCTTTAATACACACAATTAAAAATCATTTTTTTTAAAAAGAAAATGTTCATTTGTGTTAGAAATTTAACAGCCTTTTACTGTTTCATGTCTTTTTGTGTGTCATTTTCCTTTTTCTTTTTCTTTTTTTTCAGGCAAGGTCTTGCTCTGTCACCCAAGCTGGAGTAAGTAGAACAATCATGGCTCACTGCTGCCTCTGCATCCCAGACTCAAGTGATCCTCCCACTTTATCCTCTTGAGAAGCTGGGACTATAGGCATATACCACCATGCCTAGTAAGATTTCGTATTTGTTGTAGAGACGGAGTTTCGCCATGTTGCCCATGTTGGTTTCAAACACTTGAGCTAACATGATATGCTGCCTAGCCCTCCCAAGGTGCTGAGAATAGAGGTGTGAGCCACCGTGCCCAGACATCATTTTCATTATGTGGAAAATTAAGTGGCAAAGAGCATTGCAGTTAAATAATCCTATGAAATGGTTGTCTTAATATCTGTCTCATAATTAATTACACTTTGTTTTTTTCCACATAGTCAAGGATAAGGCCTTTGATCTAATTATCACACTTGTTTTAAGAACAGATATAATGCTGCTCTTAATTTACATTAAGTTTCTATACTGAATATAGAAAACAGATTGTTATTTTGAATTTTCTATACTTGAAACACACACAAACAGAATAGTGAAAAACTTAGAAGCTCTTTGGGAAATCCACGTCTCAGAGTATTTAGCCATTACAGCAATTTCTAATCATGTAGCTACAATCTTGTTTCATCTTTTTGCAAACGTTCAATAAATAAGTGAATTAACATAAGAATTCCAATGATAATATACATACATCATGAAAATAAGTTTACAATTCCTTTCATGACCAAAACTAATGGGTTGTTTGTTTAGTTTCAGATCTTAATGCCAGGCATAGTTTAAAGAGAGCTATTTCAGTCTTTCTGAGATATATCCATATGTAGAAGGGGGAAAGCCTCTATCTGAAGGAAATTGCCTATAAAGTTAAAGAATTCCTCATTCAATCTTGCTCTTGTATGTATCTTGGCTTGCTTATGAATATTTCAGCCAAACTGAAAATCAAGGACAGAAAAGAAATAAAATCTGTTGATTAGATATTAGATATCTATTTTAAGGCAATGCTAAAGATTATTTTATCAACTGTCATTTAACTATCTTTGGTTCATCTTATAAAATAATTTAATGAGAGTAATCCCTCACAAAATAAGTTTACATTCAAGATTGTATATTTACTGAGAGAAGGATTTTATATGTGCTAGAATTCAGATTTCCTGAGGTAATATAAGTTAACATATTACAGATACTACAAAAATGAGAGACTGTTGCCTAAGCATCCGACAAATGTGCATGTGTCTTAACAAAAGGAATGTAAGTGCTAAAACAGAATTTTGCTATTATTGTGGACCTAAAAAGAAGTGATTTCTAATTTGCCAGGCAAGCCATAATATACCTGCTCACATAATAATAATTCCTAAGTTTAGTAAATCCCTATTTCTAACAGAAACTTGTATGTCTCAACAACAAGGATATCACACATTTTTTTTAAGTTACTTTCAGGAAAAATAAGATTTAGGAGAACCAGAAGGTCAGGATCTTTGCATTTAGATCCACTTCACAACATGCTTCATCAGGAGAGGATCATTTGTCTTGAAAGACACAGCCCATAAAGGCCATGGTGTGAGGGAAAATGAAGCCATTAGATTTTTGGAATTTAAGTTTTATAGCCGAAGTTTCAATAACACTACCAGAGTTGAATAGGACCCAAGTGTAATATTGAAGAGTCAGCATAAATGACTAATTCCATGTGGTGAGAAAGCTGATGGGCTTCTTATACTGAGCTATCTGAGCAGAGGGAAACCAGTCAACTATAGAGGATTGCTTCATTGTACAACTGGGGAAGTTGAGCATCTAAAGGACTGAACACACAGCAACGTTTTAGAAGAAGAAATATTGTGTGAGATATTCAGCAGTATTAAGTGTTGACATTAGTGTCAACTGATGATTCTATAAATGATTCAAGATTTGCAATTAGAAAGGTTCTAAGGATACAATGGGTAAGGCAAATAGTGTCAGATTGGGTAAGTTAAACTTGAAATCATTGCCATGTACCTCTTAGCCTCTGCAATGACTCTGTTTAACCCAGTCTCCAACCAGCTCCTCAGAAGTCTGCAACACTCATAGGGAAATCTGGTGCAAGGCTAAGCAAGAGAAATATAAATTTTACTTTTTATCACTGTAGGGTACTAGATAATTTCTGATGACTCATGCTGTTTCTATTTTTCTAGATAATCATGATCAGAGACATAACAACCTCTGTATTTGGAAATGAAAAATTACCACCAGCACAATGAACAAAATTTCCTTTGAGGGAAATCCCTTTTTCTACAGCTTTCATTAAGGGAAAGATACTGAGAAGACCCAGTACACTTAAGAGAATAAATCTCAAGTTGTAGCTTGACAAAGACAAATGTTCACTACTTGTTTTGGAACAGGTAGATGAAATTCCAATGTTATCTTTACTGATTCTTCAGTTTCCTTCCTTTAGGAAAAAAAAAAAGAAAGAAAGAAAGAAAGAAAAAAACCTTAGTAGGAAGCTAAGAGCTGTTTGATTTAACTGCTGAGCTAAACCGGAGGGAGCACACTCAGGAGTCTCTCTCTGGGAGGCTCCTCTAGCTTGCTGTTCTCCTACTATGCTTGCACAAACTTGCTAATGTCAATTAATCACATAAAGTAGAGACCATGGATTTTGGATAATTTCCCCCCTTTCTCATAAAGAGAATGAATTGTTCCAGACAGAAGGAGATAACAATGCACAGGCAATTCAGCTGAATTGTAACCCGGGCTGGACTTACTGCTGTCAAGGGGGAAGTTTGGGTTGATGGTTCTTCTGAGTTGCACAGCTCAGTGGTTTTTCTGTTCATAATGTCAGCTTTTTCTTACACACTGCTTTGTATTAGGGATTTCAACTACAGAAGGAATATGGGGATCTATTCAATAGAAACTCTGTTGGGAAATAGAAAAATGTTCAACCTCCCTAACTTTCTGCATTAACTTTTTGCACAATTCTCCTCCTTTACTTTGCCATTTATAAAACTGAAATTAAAAGAGGAAATATATGGCAAAACAGTCAGTTAAAACATACAAACACAATTCTACTAACGTGGTTTTAAAAACCCACCAGCTACTTTTAAAAGCATAAATTCTAATGAGCAACTATCGCAGAGTAGCAGTCAGAGTTTCAGAGTTCAGCAGTTGCAAATGACCATGAGATAATATTTGTGGTCAAATAAACATAGATATAAAGCCAAGGACAGACAACTCTAGGCTTTCAGAAAAGACAATTCTCAAGTAACTTAATAGCAATATAAGAATAACGTATTTCAATCAGAGCCCTCTGTAACAGTGCCAAGCATATAGGCTGAAAGAGTCTTAATATGGTACTCCATCTCACTACACACTGGTGTTTCTGAAACTGCTTAAAAAAACAAATCTTCATACATTTAAACCAAACCACATCTAAAATTATTGCCAGACATATTTTTAAAACAAGTTGAACACTTTTCTTCCAAAACCAAGTTAATTGTGTTTTTCTCTGTCCGAGAGATATTTTGGATCAAATAAGAAATAAAAGCAATATTCTGAGAAAATAAGTGGTATTTTACATAATTAAACCCAAAATCTAAGTGCAAAATCTATCATGACTGAAATTAACGTCTTAATATTCTAAACAATAGCAATGGCTGCTGTCCCTAGTAGGTAACACAGAAATGTCAAACAAAGGGAGAAAAACTAGATCCCAGCAACAGAATCTAAATTGAAAGTAATTTTCTTGCTATAAAATTGAGTGGTTTATATTTACATTATTAATAACCAGAAAAAAATAAACTGAAATACAGAAAATACATTCACCTCTAATATTACCATTAATGCTAGTGATTTACATTGTATTTATGTAAATGGTTAAAATATATTCAATTTGTATTTTTTTATAAATTGGCAATTTATGATTATATTTGTGGAGTACAAAGTCATGTTATAGTTTATGATTATGTAAAATAATTCAATCAAGTTAGTTAACATCGTTAACATCCTTATTCAAATATTAACTTTTTTGCGATGAGAACGTGAAATTTACTCAACATTATTTGAAGGGTACAATACTGTTCTTAACTATATTAACCATACTATGAAAGAAAATCCAAAAAAAAAATTGCTTGTCTAATTGAGATTTTGCACCCATTGATCATAATCCTTTCATTTCCCACACACTCACAATCTCTCTAATAAACATTCAACTCCATGCTCCTATGAGCTTGGTATTTCCATATTTCATAAATAAATGAGAAAATGTGGTCATGTATTTGTCTCCCTTTTCCTGGTTTATTTTACTTATAATAATGTTCTCCAATTATTTTCATATTGTAGCAAATGAAAAGATTTCTTTCTTCTTTAAGGCTGAAGGGTATTCCATTGTGGACATACACTATATTTTCTTTTTTTAACAAATTTTTATGTTTATTTTTTATTTTTTTTTAATTTCAGATCCAGGGGGTAGATGTGCAGGAGATTTGGGCTTTAAGTGCACAAATCATCCAAATAGTAAATAGTGTATCTAATAGGTATTTTTTAATCCTCTCATGCTTCCAAACTAACACCTGTTGGAGTCTCCATGGTCTTTTATTGTCAGCCTTATGTCCACGTGTATGTATTGTTTAGCTCTTACTTATAATAAGAACATGAAGTACTTGATTTTCTGTTTTTCAATTGTTTCACTTAAATAATGGCCTCCAGCTTCATCCATGTTACCGCAAAGGACATGATTTCCTGCTTCCTTTTATGGCTGCATAGTATTCCATGGTGTATATATACCAATTTTCTTTATCTAGTCACCCAAAGATGGACACTTAGGATAATTTCATGACTTTTCTATTGTTAATAGTGCTATGACAAACATACAAATGCACGTTTCTTTTTAAATGATTTCTTTTCCTTTGGGTAGACGCCCAGTAGCGAGATTGCCGGATCAAATGGTAATTCTATTTTTAGTTCTTTAAGAAATCTCCACACTGTTTTCTATAGGGGTTGTACTAATTTACAATCCCACCAACTGTGAATAAGCATACCCTTTACTCTGCATCCTTGTTAACATATGTGGTTATGTTAACATATATCTATTTCATTAGAGCTGTTCTGACTGGTATAAGGTATCTCTTTACAGTTTTGATTTGCATTTCTCTAATGATTAGTGATGTTGAGTACTTTTTCATGTTTGTTGGCCATTTGTATCTCTTCTTTTAAGAAATGTCTGTTCATGTCCTTTGCTCATTTTTGAATGGAATTGTTTGGTTTTTGTCTCGTTGAATTGTTTAAGTTCATTGTAGATTCTGGATATTAGTGCTTTGCCAAAGGCACAATTTGCAAATATTTTCTTGTATTCTGTATGCTGCTTGTTTACTCTGTTGAGTATTTCCTTTACTATGCAGAAACGTTTTGATTTAATTAAGACTCATTTACCTATTTTTGCTTTTGTTGCATTTACTTTAGTGGTCTTAGTCACAAATTCCTTCCCTAATGTCTCGAAGTTTTCCCCAGGTTTTATTCTGGGCTTTTTAATCGGGGCTTACACTGAAGTCTTTAATTCATTTTGAGTTAATTGTTGTACATGGCAAGAGACAGGGCTCTAATTTCATTCACAGGTATATGGCTAGTCAATTTTCCCTGGACTATTTATTGAGTAACTTGTACTTTATCCATTGTTTTGTTTTGTTTTTTTTTTGTGGGGGGGATGGTTAACTTTGTCAAAGATAAATTGGTTGTAGGCATGTTACTTTATTTCTGGGTTCTCTATTCTATGCCATTGGCCTATATTTCTAGTTTTCTACTAGTGCCATGCTTTTTGAGTTGCTATAGCCTTGGAGTACAATCTGAAGTTGAGTAATGTGATACATGTTGCTTTCTTCTTTTGGCTTGTGATTGCTTTGTATTTTGGAGATCTTTTGTGGTTCCATATGAACTTTAACATTTTTTTTTTAATTCTGTGAAGAATTACCTTGGTAACTTGATAGGGATTGTGCTGAACCTCCAGATTGTATTGGGCAGTATGTTCATTTTAATAATATTGATTCTTCCCATCTATGAGCATGGGATGTTTTTCCATTTGTTTATGTAATCTGTGGGTTGTTTTTTTAAAATCAGTCTTTTGTAGTTCTAGCTGATTCACAGTTCTGCCAGCTGTTATAGAAAGCATAGCACCAGTATCTGATTACCTTTGAGTGAGGTCTCAGTGAGATTTTACTCATGGTGGGAGGCAAAGAAGGAGTAGGCATGTTACATGATGAGATAGGTAACAAGAGAGTGAAAGAGAGACAGAAGTGGAAAGTGCCATACTTTTTTAAACAACCAGATTTCATGTGAACTACAGAGAAAGAACTTATTCATTACCAAGATGAGGGGGCTAAGCCAGAGGAATCCATCTCCATTATTCAATTACTTCCCACCAGGCCCCACCACCAGCATTGCAAATCACATTTCAACATATTTGGAGTAGAAAACATCCAAATCCTATCAATTGTCTTTGATGTGCTGTTGGATGCACATTGCAAGTATTTTGTTGAAGATCTTTTGTGTATGCTAATCAGGGATATTGTCCTATAGTTTTGCTTTTTGGTTGTATGTTTTCCTGATTTTGCTATTATAATAATACTGGTTTCATAAAATGAGTTACAGAAGAATCCTTCCTCATGATTTTTTGGGAATAGTATCAGAAAGATTGTGATGTAGCTTGGCTCTGTGTCCCTGTCCAAATCTCATGTTAAATTTTAATTTGACTTTAGGAGACCCAGGTGGGTAGATTACAAGGTCAAGAGATCAAGACCATCCTGGCCAACATGGTGAAACCCTGTCTCTACTAAGAATAGAAAAATTAGCTGGGTGTAATGGCATGCACCTGTAGTCCCAGCTACCCAGGAGGCTGAGGCAGAAGAATCACTTGGACCCGGGAGGCAGAGGCTACAGTGAGCCAAGATCTCACCACTGCACTCCAGCCTGGAGACAGAGCAAGACTCCATCTCTTTCTTTCTCACTCAGGTTTATAATTTTTGTTTAATGCCATTTTAAGGCATTGGGTGTTGAGAGCAAAAATCAATTCTAAAATGTTTTATTTGGTAAAGCTTTGAAATAAAAAGGAAATGTTTTGACTGGCATGGCACAATGAATGAAATACGGTCTAGAAATTAAACCCCTTTTGTTTGTTCTGCATGCTTCTTTCTGAAAAATCAGCAAGTACCTTTGAATAACTCATATGATACCTCATACTTTATATTTGCTGAATTTTTTGTCCTTCAAATTCACATAAAAACTATAGAAACTTCAAAATGAGAACACACTGTCGCTCTGTCTTCATTACCTTATTAGGCTGAAAATTATTATTGTAACATAATGTACGATATGGCATGTTTTACTACTTTCATTGATCTGAAGAAAATAAAATGAATCTACTCTCAAATTCAAATTGCTACTCTGTGTCTCAGGATGTCATTAACATCAAAAGAGTAGATCACCCACCATGGGATTATCCTCTAACTTTCAACATTTCACCCTTATAAATAGGATTAATTACTTTATGGAATAACTTTTAGTTTCAAATTAATATACTACATTTTAGCTATACGAGTCTAAAATATCACAACATTAACATTCTGAGTTCTGGATGGAATTTGTGACTTATTTTACTTTCATTTGTTAGAGGAGGTCGCATATACTGGAATAAGTATATAGTCCCTTTAGCTATGAGAGCTACTTTGATTCCAGCAATACCCCTTATTAATACTATGAGTTCAGGTAAATTTATATCACTGCATCTTACATTTCCCTTTGTATATAATAATATTAATAAGAAATATTTCATGTTTGATATAAACATTAAATGCTACATAAACATTTAATCAGTACTAAGATGCTTTAAATTACAAAAGACCCTTATTATTTCACCATGTCACTATAAATGGGTGCCATTAAGTTAGAACAATGCTTTCTAATTGTTTATTTTATTCTTACAAAAATAGTTCTTTTTGAAAATCTTTGTCATAGATTTAAATTGTATCATTATTATGCTATATATAAAAGAAATACAAGCAAAACAAATTGATCCCATTATTCTTAAATCTTCAAAGTGTACTATTCTTCTGAATTTTTTACTTGAAGGTGCATTTTCCCCATACTTTCTCTGTGCCATTAAGCATATCAAAAAGGCAGCATTTCTTATACTGCATACATGGTGTCACCAGTATTTTTTCCCACAAAAGGCTGACCCCATTCCATATATTGTTTTCTTTTTACTTTAAAGCAAATTTAGAATTAAAATAGAGTTGCAAAGGCAATAAAGAGCATTTCCATGTAACTTTATCTTACATAAACACATGTAATTCTCAAAACTGATAAATTAGCATTGGTTCATATTATAAACTGCAGATTCCATAGAATTATACCAGCTTGCCCACATTCATCTTTCTCCTGTCTCAGAATCCAATCCAGGAACTCACAGTACACTTCATTACCATTGTCACTTTAGTGCCCATCAGTTTGTTACAGTCCCTCAGTCTTTCCTTGTGTTTTAGACCTTTGACACTTTTTAAGAGCAGAGGTTAAGTATTTCAGATTTGATCTTTTCTCCTAATAGATTGAGATTACAAGTTATTGGGAAGGATGCGGCATTCATTTTCTATTGCTCCTATAACAAATTGCTAAAAACTTAATGGTCTAAACAACAAAAATGTACTAACTCACTGCCCTGTAAGTCAGAAATTTCAAGAGACTCAGCTGGTTTCTCTGCCCAGATATCAGAGACTGAAATTAATGTACTGGTGAGGCTACCTTCCTTACTTGAAGTTCTGAGAGTCTCCTTTCAACTTCACTCAGGTTATTGGCTGAAATCATATCCAGTTTCCTTGCTGTCAGCCGTGGTCAATTTCCACTTGTAAGGTAGACTACATTCCTTAGCTGGTACCCTCTTTCCTCCATTTTCAAAGCCACCAAATTGAGAGAGAGTGTGTTTTCCGTACTTCAAATCTCTATCTCAAGAGATAGCTAGAAGCTACCTTTAAAAAATAACATTTTCTTGTAGATCTGTTTTAGTTCTTTGTAAATTCTGGATATCAGCCCCGTTAATGGGCGAAGAATATGAACAGATACTTTACAAAAGAAGACATACAGGAGGCCAACAAACATATGAAAAAATGCTCATCATCATTGGTCATTAGAGAAATGCAAATCAAAACCACATTGAGATACCATCTCACACCAGTTAGAATGGCGATCATTAAAAAATCTGGAAACAACAGATGCTGGAGAGGATGTGGAGAAACAGGAACACTTTTACACTGTTGGTGGGAATGTAAATTAATTCAACCATTGTGGAAGACAGTGTGGCCATTCCTCAATGACCTAAAAATAGAAATCCCATTTGACCCAGCAATCCCATTACTGGGTATATATCCAAAGGATTATAAATCATTCTACGATAAGGACACGTGCACACGAATGTTCATTGCAGCACTGTTCACGATAGCAAAGATCTGGAACCAACCCAAATGCCAATCGATGACAGACTGGATAGGGAAAATGTGGTACATATACACCATGGAATATTACGCAGCCATCAAAAATGATGAGTTCACGTCCTTTGTAGGGACATGGATGAACCTGGAAACCATCATTCTCAGCAAACTGACACAAGAGCAGAAAATCAAACACCAAATGTTCTCACTCATAGGCAGGTGTTGAACAATGAGAACACATGGACACAGGGAAGGGAGCACTACACACTGGGGTCCGTTGAGGGGAAATGGGGGAGGGACGGGGGAGTGGGGAGGTGGGAAGAGATAGCATGGGGAGAAAGGACAGATACAGGTGAGGGGACGGAAGGCAGAAAACCACACTGCCATGTGTGTACTTATGCAACAATCTTGCATGTTCTTCACATGTACCCCAAAACCTAAAATGCAATTAAAAAAAATAAAATAAAATAAAAAATAAAAAATAACATTTTAACTGTAAGGCAAGAAGCAAAATGTACTGTATACCAACACTGTGCTCTGGTAAATTTGCTTCTCACAGGAGTATGTGTTAGCAATTCTGAAACCACTTTACGTTAACTTAGGATTGGACAGATAAATATTTTATAGATAATGAAAGCCAGATTTTTCCACTTCTGAATAAAGATAATAGAAATAAGGGGATAAGGGCTCAAACAAATCCTGCGATGCTGGTTTAGGGTCACAGGTATTCGTATGAACTCATATTTATATTAATGTCTATATACAGATAGATGGATATAGAAATACAAGTTAATATGTATGTATATGTATGTATATACATGGTAATTGTACATATTTTTCAAGTCTTACCACTAAAAGGGTGTAGAAGCAGTAACACGCCTATAGCGATAGGTAACACTTAGCACCAGATCTCAGCTTCTTGAAGTCATTTGGAGTGCTCATGTGGTTGTCCTAGTATTTTCACTGGAAGAAGTTATTTCTAAATCAAATAATTTGTCTCTTAGTAGCAAATACCATTCAGAGTGTTCATAAATCTAAATACTCTTTTTAAGTCTACACATTTAATACTTTTTGGTCTTGCTATAAATTATCAGTGGAAGGCTTGAAGGTAACAACTGTGACTCATTTCTTTCTCAACCATTGAATGAGCTGATACTAAAATGTCAATTGAATTCAACTTCTGGAGTAGTACAGGGTATATACACTATTGGTGTAGGACAAAATATCTATGACTAACTCCATACCACAATTTCTTCCTGGTGAATAATTGTAAAACACTATCAACTGTATGGTGCACCCATTTTTTCAGAGGAGAAAATGTAAACTAAAAATGTGTAACTTAGAATGGATAAAATATTATGAATACAAAATTCCTGAGATATATTAGTTAATTAAGTCTGGGTGGATCTCAGCTTTATCCTTATTTCCCTCTACTTGCCTGAAGACTGAAATATCTTACTTTACTGTGTATTTGAATGACTCTCCTACTGCAACTTTACCTCATTTCAAATCACTCGCAGAAAACCATTATTATTAATGAATTGGCACCTGCGTAAATGTGTATGCAAAGAAATTCTCCTTTTCCCATCATTTAAAACATTGAAAATGAAAACAGAGGTAAATAAATTTCAAGACAGACAAAAGTATAATTTTATGAATTGGTAATTCACTATGCTGATATTTCATACACACACACACACACACACACAATGCATATATATGATAGTTAAATGAGTAGATAGATAGATAGAGGAGGGGAAAGGGAGAGGAGGGGAAAGAGAAAGAGAGAGAGAGAGAGAGAGAGAGAGAGAGAGAGAGAGAGAGAGAGAGAGATCAGAAAAAATACCAAAAATGCATTTAAGTCTTAAACCTATTTTAAACCAAATTACAAGTGTGCCCATTCATTTAAGATATCCTTACTTAAAATCACTATCATTCAATTTCATCACCATAAATTGTTTTATTGAAATCTAAAGATATTTTTATTTTTATTGCTGTATTTTGAATTTTAACATGTTTTTAGTTTTCAGGGCAATGTTGACTTTAGTCCATAATGTTCTCATATTGGATGAAGAGTTAATAGCAGTTTGTGCCACATTTCCTCCACAAATAAATCATAAGAATGTTTCAGAATGACAAATCATAACCTTATACAAAATCACACAGTAATTTCAACTAGAATTAAATGTCACCGCATATGGGTCTTTTCCATTCCATTATCAACAAGTGACTACTGAATGAACAAATCATTACTTGGCAATAATTCTGATTCTAGGTAAAAGGACTTTTTGAAAATATTTTAATAACTGCAGAATGAAGGCAAAAAGTGATGGCTTATGCTTATATACACAATTTTGAAATTTCATAATTCAAATATTGATCTGCTTATACCACTGTTCCTCTTTCATGTCTACATTACTTGCTTGAAGTCATTTGAAGTGCTCATGTGGTTGTCCTAGGATTTTCACTAGAAGAAGCTATTTCTAAATCAAGTAATTTGTATCTGAGATACAAATACTCTTCAGAGTGTTCATAACTAGTAACACATTGCTGGTATATTTATAAGTATATAAAATACAAAATACAGATTAATAAAAAAATTAGACAATTCTTATTCATACAAAAGCAGTTTAGCATAAAGGAGAGATCATGTATTTTGGCATTAAAAAGCATCTAGTCATATTTTCATTTTTCACTTTCTAGTCCTATAGCCTTCATCATAGGATTTAACTTCTCTCTTCCTTAGTTTCCTGATTTACAAAATAAGAAAAAGAGTGATATAGCATACCATTGTTGTGATCATTTATTAAGTTCAGGTATAAAGTTTCTGATATAATAGATGCCAAGCGGTTAGTGCTTTTTTTCATTCAAATGATTCAAAATCCATAAAGGAAGAAAGGTTTGTTAACACATTTATACATAATGCATTCTAATAAAAGATTAAAATAACATTAACTTATTCATAGACTACATATATATGTATGTTTTTCATCAAAATCTATGTTATTCTGGTATTTAACTTCTCATGAATAATGTCATATTCGCAGTGTATGTTAAAGCTCCCAAAAGTCAATTCTTCTACCCCTCTCAATATTCTTTCCCTCCATGGCACCAGGGTTTTTCTTACAAAAGTCTTAAAGACTCTGGACATACACAGAAAAAAAAATATATATATATATATACACACACACACAGACACACACAGACCTTATACTCTCGAAAAAATGAACTCAAAATGGATTACAGACCTAAATGTTAAAAAACATGTACATAAAACTACTAGAAAATAACACCATAGGAAATTAGATAACTTTGGCTTTGGCACTGATTTTTTAATATACAACACAATAGGCATAATCCATAAAGAATATATATGCTGGACTTCACTAAAATTAAATATTTCTTCAACATAGAACACTGTCAAGGGAATAAAAAGACAAGTTACCCAAAATGTTTGCAAAAAGACTTATCGAATAAAGGACTACTGTCCTAAATATACAAAGAACTCTCAAACTCAACAATAAGAAAATAAAGAACCTGATTTTTAAAATAAGCCAAAGAGCTTAGCAGACACCCCACTGAAAAAGATACATAGAGGCCAAATAAGCATGTAAGAAAATGCTTCACATCATCTTCTTGATATGCTATCAAAAACTGCAGATTAAAGAGCTGAGCTACCACTAGATTCCTATTAGAATAACCAAAATCTAGAACACTGAAAAACATCAAATGCTGGCAAAGGTGTGGAGCAACAGAAATTTTCATTCATTGCTGGTGGAAATGCAAGATGACACCACAACTTTAGAAGACAGTCAGTGGTTCTTACAAAACTAAGCATACTCTTAGCATATGACCCAGCAATTGTGCTCCTTATCATTGACCCAAAGGATTTCAAACATATGTTCATACAAAACCCTACACACGAGTATTTACAGAAGCTTATTCATAACACCCAAAATTTGGAGGCAACCAACATGTTCTTCAGTAGATGCATAAATAAAAAGACTGTGGTACGTTCAGACAATAAAATGTTATTCAGAGCTAGAAAGAAATGAAATATCAAGCAATGAAGAGACATGAAGAAACCTTAAATTCATATTGCTATATGACGGCTATGTGATGAAAGCCAAACTAAAAAGGCTACCTATTGTATAATTACAACTACATGACATTCTGGAAGAGGCAAAACTATGGCGAGAGTGAAATGATTATTAGTTGCAAGATTGAGGAGAAGAAGAGATGAATCAGTGAAGCGCAGACGACTTTCAGGGCAGTGAAACTATTCTGTATGATACAATCATGCATATATGTTATCATAAATGTCAAAACCTATAGACTGTAAAACACCAAGAATAAACAACCCTCATGTAAATTATGTATGTTAGTTGATAATAATGAGTCAATGGACGTTCATCATTTGTAACTAATGTACAACTCCGGTGGGCAATGTTGATAATGCAGTAGGCTGTACATGTCTAGGGGAAGGAGGGATTTGGGAAATATCTGTATTTTCTTCTTAATTGAGCTGCAAACGTAAAAATGCTCTAAAAAGTAGATTTCATAAACAGTCCTAAAGAGTTTTAAAATTAAAGCTAGCCAAAACAAAAAATAACAACCAAAACACAGTATGTTGTAATTTTTTTAAAAGTCTAAGATTAAAAGATAAAAGTTGTGTAACACCAGATGACTGATTTTGGCTTAAACAATGTGAAAAAAAATCCCTTCCTGCAAAACCAGATTGTGATGGCTTTTCTCCACTGCCAATATCATTATCTTTCAGAAGAAGCATGACAGATACTGTCATAACAGATATGTAAATGTAGACAGCCCTCAGATCTCAGACACAGTTATCTTGAACTCAGAAGAACCAACTGGTGAACAACTAAGAGCAGGATATATTTGAAGTAGATTTTATGTCAGGTCTAAACTATGGACAATTTCCTACTAAGAAGCCACTATTTATTTGCAACTTGAAATAAAAGTCATGGCATATGGAAGCAACAATTCTACTGCCAAATTCACAAGACAGAAGAGATTATGTCTTCTGTCTGCTATGTTCTGCTAATAAACATAGCAGAACTTTGGCAAGGGATGAAAAAGGAAAAAAATGAACTAAAACAAGTCCTTTACACCTGGCAAAGAATTTCACCTATAAATATTAAGACTGAAAATAAAATAACTTTTGCAGTTCCCCTTATGTATATATACTAAATTGTGCATTGTTTTCATATTTTTCTAAGCCTAGTCATTCTCAAGTTTATTTGTTGTTTTACTTATAAAGTTTGAGGTTACAGTTTACTTAATGCAATTTTTAAATCTACTCTCTGGATTCTAAGCAAACTGGATCCCAAATGGCGCTTAGAGTCAGCATGTAAGATTTTTGGAATAGATGGATCAGTTAAGTGATAGCTATACACATAAACTCAACAAGTCACATAAAAATCATTTCCTTTTTCTTTAAATTTACACTGTTCTATTCCATTTACATTTTCTAACCATGTGCATACATTAATTCTGTATTTCTCTTCAACAGAGATAATCCTGTCAGTGCAATTATGGATCATTTTTGTACACACATCTCTAAGTCTTATTAAATATTTTGAAAATAGAACACTGCAACTTACAAGTGATATTTATAAACAAAAATGTATTTTAATAGTGTATATATACTTTCATCATTATATAAATACACAGTATGTCAAATAAATTGTAATTTGTTTCAAAACAGATTCCAAATTTAACTCTACTTATTTAAAATGTTTTGAACTGTTGAAAAGGAAAGTTTTATTCAAGAAACAGGTCAGGTAAAAAATCAGTTGCTGTCAGCAGAATGTCAGTTTAGCGAACTGTTAGTAAATCCTTAAAAGGCACAGGAGAAAACTACTTTAGTTATGTATGTGAAAGAGCTCAAGAAGCTAAACTTCAGAGCAAGGAGCAAAGGCCACAAGGCTTACACAGCAAAGAAAACATCTATTTTGCAATGCAGCAAAAAGATGCCACAACCTTTTTGCTTTAGAAACACTCTTGAGAACCGAGAAGTACACAGCCAACAAATTCTCACATTTTAGTCTGTGATTTCATTTGACGCTTTAAATCATTGAGTGTTAGAACTGGAAAGACCTTAGAGAGCATGTCATCCAAGCCCCTCATTTTATCATTTTATGTAAGAAGTGCCATGAATTTGGAGCCAAAACACCTGAGCTAATTTCTTAATCAGTATTTAATGGCTGACTTCCTTTAAGTATGTCATTTTTTACTCTGAGCCTCATTTGCACATCTACAGTACAGTGAAAATGGTATCTTCCATGCAGGTTTGTAATGACACTTGTTTTAGCTCCCCACTCCTGTTATAATAACCACAAACTTGGTGAATTAAAACAAGAAAAATTCATTTTCTTACAGTTGTGTAGGTACGGCTTCAGAAGTCTAAAACAGGTCACACTGGAGTAAAATCAAGGCATTGGCAGGCCTGAGTTCCTTCTGAAGACACTGGGGGGAACTCTGTTCCCTTGCTATCATCAGCTTCCAAAGGCTGCTTGCATTTCTTGGCGTCTAGCACCCACCTTTCCACTTTGACACAGACTCTACCTCTTTCTCTCCCTTGTAGAAATCCCTGTGATTACATTGGTTCCACCTGGATAAACCAGAGTATTCTTATCCCAAAATCCCCATCTCAGCTGATTAGCAACCTTAATAACACCTGCAACCTTCATTGCCCCTTTCCACTTAACACAACATATTCACCGTTTCTGGGGACTAGGATATTGCCATCCTTGGTGGTGGGTAGAATGAGGGCAGAGGAGATAATTTTTTCTGCCTACCATAACAGTTACTCAAATAATATATGCAAATACACCCTGCAGATCACCAAGTATTATACATATGTAAATAATTTGTTAGATCTAACAAGAAAATAATGTTATGATTTCCCAGTTAAGTAGCAGCAGAGCTCAGGTCAGCTTCAGTTCTCCTAACTACCTGACCAGAACCTTATACACCTCCACATGGAGGATCTGATCAGAAGCACATATAAGAAAAACCATAAACTTGGCTTGAATTCACTAACAAACATCCCAAAGACCTAACTGTTCGCTTCAAAATGAACTTTTGACATCAGACTGCCTACATTTGATGCATAGTTCCACAATTATTTAGTATGGAGAATTTTAGCAACTTTCATAATTTCTCTGAGTCTCATTTACACATATGTAAAATAGCAATCATAGCATAACTTCAGGGGTTTGTTGAAAAAGTAAAATGAGAAAATTCATATGAAGTGCTTAGCAAACCGACACGCAGCAAATGTGCAACAAGTGTTAATTGTCTTTCAGTTCCCAGATAAATACGACCACCTGCCAGTCACAAAATAGCTAGGCTAAACACCATGGCACTCTGAGAAATTTGAATTAGATGCATTTTACGGCCTTAAGAAGTTTATAATTCAAGAATGAAATAAGTTAAATATATTTGTTCAGCTAATTAAACTATCTTTATATGTAAAGTAGCCTTCTTTGCACTATCTTCTAACCATTCAAAATCTACAAAGGAGTAAAAGCTGCCAGGACACAAGGAAAATCTATGAAAGAAAACTCATTGCTGAGCATGACAACATCCAAAATATTCTGAGTGGCACAGAGTGACAATTACATTACCAAATCAAAGGCAACTTCAACTGCTGAAAATTCAATCTTTGGGAATTATATAGGATCATATTTCAAAATATAAAATATATATACATACCCAGAATATAAACTGGATGAGTTTTACGTTGAAACTCTTCAGAAAAGATTCTGAAGGACAAGGGCACAGCAGGATCCCAGAGTGAGTCAGTGACGCACTGGGCAGGCTAAAAATATGACATTTTACGCAGTTATAGGAACTTGATTATTGGAAATAAAGTCAAGATAGTTGGGAGTAGTAATGTCAGACAGCTATTTATTAAATGAGTTATTCTACTCTGCAACTAACACAAATGGTTATTCAGTTTTCACCATGGTGTATAAACAAGTGAAGATAGATATTTTTTGATGGATGCAAAGACTTGTATTTTACTTGTTAACTTTTCTCAAATTCAATACAATTACAAATTCAGAATAAGAAGTTTTAAGAATTTTAACAAGTTGATTCTCAAATTAAACTAGGAAAAAAACCTGTTTAAAGATACAAAATAATTTTCTAAATAAAATAAAATTAGGAGTCTTGATGGACAACATTTGCTATAAAATACAGTAATTAATATATTGCTGCATCAGTACAGGGTTAATATACAAATTAACCACTAAAATAAAACTCAGAAATAACATCACAATATGTAGGTGATATGCATTGCTATGTCTCTACAGTTTGTAAAATATGTATATAATTTGGTAAATACCTTTTGCTCAGGTTACTCAAGTGTCTCCTCCAATCTCAACACTTCCCAGGGATACCAAATAATTCTCCACAATTTTGCATCTAGTAGCCTGTCAAAGCAGAGGCTTATAGAACTTCTTCAGTCCCAAAGCCAGTATCAACTCTGATTAGTCAGTCCAACTACCAATCTGGTTGTTAAATATACTGAATATTATCTTAACATATTTATATGCATATATATCTATACTTGTATGTTTTTAAGCATCTGTCCATGTAGGAAATTCAAGAGTATTACTGAAAGAGCTGGATGTGGTGGCTCATTCCTGTAATCCCAGCTACTCAAAAGGCTGAGGCAGGAGGATCGCTTTAGGCCAGGAGTTTGAGGCTAGCCTAATCAACATAGGGAGACCCCACCTCTTAAAAAAATTTAAGAAATTTTTATAGAAAGAATACTAAAGTATAAGAACTCTTTATACATTCTGCTTAAACATTCTTTGTGAGATGTGTGCATCACAAAAACTTCTCCCACTGTTACTTATTTCCTTAATGATATCTTTTGAAGAGCAAAATAGCCCATTTTGATAGTTTAACTTATCATTTTTTATTTCCTAATTCATGCTTTTGTATCTGCTTAAGTTAATCTTTGTATACTCTAATGTCTCAATAATTTTCTCCTGAAAATGTTAGAGATAGAGCCATATACATACAGCTATGACACTTAAGTCTATGACCATTTTACATTGATTTTTACATATGATGCAAGCATTGTATGTAGTTCTTTAATTATTTCTTTTGGGTTTTCCATATACATAATATGTCATCCACATATAGAGAAAGTGTATCACTTTCTTTGCAATTCTGAGTGGTTCTAGTAGTCAAAGATTTGAATTATTGTGGCTAATGTCTCATTCCATGCACATTCCAGTCCCTTTCTTTTTTTCTTATCTACTCCAATGGCTAGAAAATTAAAATATTAGATACCTGTGCTGCTAGGTGGGGCAGTATGACAGTATTTTCTAATAAGCCATAAGTAAATGTAGATGAATGTCATGTCTTCTTTTTCCTTCCTTTTACTGCCTGAAATACGCTATACCTGTAGCAGAGCATCTGTCACTAGGAACCATGGAACATAAAGACAGAAAGCACTTGGTTCCTTCTGGGAAGTACTGGGTTGTGATATGCTTTGGCTCTATGTCCCCATCCAAGTCTCATCTCGAACTGTAATCCCCATGAGTCCAGGGAGGGACCTGTAATCCCCACGTTATGGGAAGGAAGTGATTGGATTATCGGGTGTAGTTTACCCCATGCTGTTCTTGTGATTGTGAGTGAGCCAAATGATATCTGATGCTTGTAAAAGTGGCAATTTTTCTGGCACTATGTAAGACATGGCTGCTTCCCCTTCCACCATTATTGTAAGTTTCCCGAGGCCCCTTTAGCTATGCAAACCTATAAGTTGATTAAACCTCTTCCCTTTATAAATTACCCAGTTTGAGGTGGTATTTTTTATAGCAGTGTGAAAATGGACTAATACAGCTTGTTATATTGGTCCTGGAATACTCACTTTTGGACTACTCCCGTGTAAAACAAAAATGAAACCTCTTATTTGTTTAAGCCCCTATTTAGAGGTTACTGCAAGCCACAGAAGTCTATCCTAATTGACATGTAGAGCTAGAAAAACTGTACTCCTACTCCAACCCTTTCTCCGTATGCATTTATGGATCCCTCTATGTGATTACAGTATGGCTACCTCTCTGTCTGTATTTTGTAACTTTAGAATAACAATAATTTCATTTGGCTTTGTGCTTCACTTACCCGCATAGTTCCTTACAAAACTGTGTGCCTGTGGTGGACAAAAATAGAGTGTCTTCACAAAATTTATATTCCCCATGGTTCTTAGGTGAATACGTTTCTTTTAGTAGATGTACATATTTTAACTGAATTAAAGAATAAGAAAACAGTGAATGAAAAGAGTCGATATGAAAAAGAACACTTTAGAAAAAGGTTTGTTTTTTTCTCACAACTACAAAAAAAACCCTACTTTTTTAGGCAAGTAAAATAAGAAATAAAAATATCTGGACTATATCATTTGCTTTTTATCTTATCTCAGGAATGCAATTGTGATTTAAAAATCTATGTATTACTAAGGGACTAGTAACTTTTGCTTTTGCCTAAGGCATCAGCATGTTCTAGCATAATATTATTTTTTAGGTAATGTCTTATGTCTCAATTATCATTGCCTAATTAAAATAGAATGGTAGTTTAAGTTTATTTTTAGAACAAATGTGATGGAAATACCAAGATTATTTTGAGCTTAGAATAGTTTCTACTTTTTTAGTAGGAAAAATACTGATTTCGGATAAAAAGAGGGACTACGTAAATCTAACTTCGTAATTTACAGCTTAATTTAGTGCAGGAGATACTAAGGAGGTATCATACTGACTGTAACTTTTTAAATGAACCTCCTTCTTTCATTTAGTTTTCTGTATAAAATGTAGGTCATGGAGAATTTTGCATGAGTCAAGCAACTCTCAATAATTCATGAACTTTTTATAACATCACCATCATTTCTTTAAAAACTGTTGCCAAAATTCATCAGGAAAGTTAATTAGATTCATGATCTCCAATTTCTACCTATTTTCAGTTGGTTATCAGTGCTAGAGAAGAAAATTGAGAGGTGATTCCTAAGAGTCTACAAATGATATGAATATTTACAGTTACTTTCCTGTCACTCGCCAAAGTTTAGACTGACATAATTACATTTGTCTCCAAGGTGAAAAGGAGCCAACACTTGAAGCTCCATCTCCTACAGATTCTCCTTCATAGATGCATGGCTCATGTGATTGTGATGGCTAAGAAGTCCCAAGATCTGCAGTTGGTAAAATGGAGATCTTGCAGAGCTGACAGTATAGTTTCAGTCATTGTCTGAAGGCCTGAGAACCAGGAGAGTTGATGAACTGTTAATGGTTTAAGCTTCAATTGGAGCCAACAGGCTCAAGATCCAAAAAGATGCAGTGTTTCAGTTCAAGTCTAAAGGCAGGAAAAGACTAATGTGAGTTCAAGAACTTAGAAAGAGTTCCCTCTTACTCAGCCCTTCTGCTCTCCTCAGGGCTTCAGCTGACTGCACAAGGCCCACCCACATTAGGGGTAGCAATCTGCTTGACTTAGTCTATCAATTAAAATGTTAATCTCATCAAGAAGCACCCTCACATACACACCCAGAATCATGTTTGACCAAATGTCTGGGTCAAATGTGTCTTAATTTATGTGTCTTAATTTGACACATAAATTACCCAGCATAGGGGCTACTGCCCATCCTCCAAAAAAGAAAAGAAAATCTGAAGACTGGGCTAAATAACTGTAGCAACCAAAATTCTATCAACCCACTTAAATAAAAAATCATTAGTTGTGAGAATGATTAATACAAATAAACTTGTTATTTATAACATTTATTTAAATTCTATACTGTCAAAGAGAAATCAGATCAGATATTTTTCTTAAAAATTCTAGAAAAGACTTTATTAAAAATATTACAATATGGGTCAATATTATTGCAGTAGAGGGAGAGATATTTCCACTGAAACAAAAGATGGGAAAATGTTTAAGCATTTGAGGTGAGCTAATGGAAATGTCTTAAAGGACACTCGAGGAGAAGTTGGTCAATGTGACTAGACCATACAGGTTTGCTAATTGACACCTAAATAAATTAGGCTCCTACTCCCCAACAAAAACTAGAAGATAAGAGCCTTATACTTCTTGAGATTATACTTAAAAGAGATGGCTCCCAACTCCTTGAGAAAGCACTGGGTTGTAGAAGATTTACATCTCAAAGGGCAGAAAAATAATTTCCAATTGCAAGTTTCTTTAAGTAAATATGGTAAGAAAAAGGAGGTCAGGAGCCTATAATCAGGAAGAAACCGGTGTAAACTTTAGTCAAGCTTAGGGAAATGTTAAGGTCGTCTTGCACAATACCAAAATGTTACTCAAAACCTTTCAGTTGTGGAGATGCAGTGCATTGCTGCTGAGTGCATCAATTACAGTTATTTGTAAGAACTGAGATTTAAAAAATTTAATACACTCATATATTCAGTGTCAAATACTTTAAAATTTCCCTCTTTATTATGTGTCAACCAATGTCAGTATAAAAACTGTAATGTGCTCTGAATACATATTAGATATTACTAATTAGTTGAACCAAGTGATACCAGATTACTAAGTAATAATAGATAGCTTACTAGCGTCCAGGGAACTTTTACCACCACAAGCAGATGGGTGTTTTTATCGCACAATGAATGAAACTGACAGATAAAATGGTCACCTATTCCCACTTGTTCTTGTTTCTTCTTTACTACTGCACTTGCTTTCTAAATATTTTCTCCAGAAAATTCTACATACTGTTAATATTTCCCTTTATATTTTTAAAATTAAAAACAGCAACTAAATTAAATTTACTTTAAGCAGAAGACAATATAATGTATGCTCTAGTTTTTAAATAAACTTTAATATAGGCAATATTTCTGAGAAGCCAATCTAGAAACTAAATATTTTATAATCTTATAACACTACAATTATTTACAACCATATACTGTATTTTTTTCTTAAAATGTTAAATATATATGTGAAATATGTGGTATCTTTCATCTCTTTTGCATTAAGACCAGAAATATCCTAGTTGATTACTCCAATTAGTTTTACTTTAGTCTATATCCATTGATCAACTTTCATAATATTTCTATTCCCATTTCATTCACTAAGTAATTTATCCATATATTCAACATTTATTGAACACCAAGTACAATTTATTAGGCAATGTGATAATTCCTGAAAATAAACACAAAAACTGAAGATTGTCTACACTCCATGAGTACTCACTACAGTTTTCAAATAATTGTAACACAATATATCGATCACTCTGTTATATTTTAATTAATTGAAATATTTGTATAAATTTAAGGGGTACAAGTGTAATTTGTTAAACAGATATATGTATGATGGTGAAGTCTGGGTTTTTATTATAAAAAATAAAGAGATGTTTTTAAAATTCAATGTAACCACACATAGGAGAATTAAATTTTTCAATGTAATCTTCTTCAAAAGCCTGGAAAAGATGATAAAGTTTTCACAGAGACAGTGATAATCGATTTAACTATTTAAGGAGTTGGGAGCAACCCTGTTGTCTTCTAGCATCTATTGAAAAAGAAAAACTGCATCACAAATGCATAGTGGGGAAGAGTAAGGCTTGTTCAGACTATGAGAGGTATTTATACAGGAGGATACAGAATAGAGGAGCTGTGCAAGTTAAACTGCACTAATTAGATTGGTTATTGCAATGAGTGCCCAGCCAATAGCATATATAAAAACCATTAGTTGTGGTAATGGTAAACATGTATTAGACCATTATTATTACTATTACCACTGCTGCTGGGTAATAATTATAGCAATAACAATAGCTATAAATATCACTTTAATAGATATCTCCTGGTTATATATTGCACTAGTTTATATTATTGTTAATAGCAATAAAATTGTTGATTTTATACATTAATAAAATATAAATGTCTAGATTTATAATGGGATTATATCCCAATAAACACACAGTTAATTGAAAATATCACTAATTCAAACCACGGCAAGTCAGGGACAGTCTGCATGTAGTATAATACGAATGAACATTTTCAGGAATAAAGATAAAGTCTGCTGTTAATAGCAGACTCCGGCCGGGCACGGTGGCTCAAGCCTGTAATCCCAGCACTTTGGGAGGCCGAGGCGGGTGGATCACGAGGTCGAGAGATCGAGACCATCCTGGTCAACATGGTGAAACCCCATCTCTACGAAAAATACAAAAAAAAACTAGCTGGGCGTGGTGGCACGTGCCTGTAATCCCAGCTACTCAGGAGGCTGAGGCAGGAGAATTGCCTGAACCCACAAGCGGAGGTTGCGGTGAGCCGAGATCGCGCCATTGCACTCCAGCCTGGGTAACAAGAGCAAAACTCCATCTCAAAAAAAAAAAAAAAAAAATAGCAGACTCCATAATTATTCCAATATGGGCTACATCTACAGTTGTTTGGTCTTGGTAAAGAGGAGATTGCACAAAGTCTCTGTTTATTTAACAAGAAAACACAAGTAAAAATAAAGTAGCTCTATGTATTTTCTTTTTTTTTTTTTAGAAATTGAACAAAGGAAAACTATGTCTAAGATTTAAAGAGTACGTACATTTTCACTTAAAGTACACTCAGAATTACTGATAGCTTTGCAGTCACAAGTATGATCTGACCAGAAGACTTCTGATTTCTAATGTTACTGAATTTTTCACACCTAAATAATAAAAATGAATTTAACAAATATTATTTTTTCTTTTTTATTGAAGCTTTAGGAGAAAATTAAGTAACAATAATCCCCTACATACAATTTCGGAAACCACTGAGATAGAGAGAATCTACTTCCCAGAAGCAGTGTCTGATAGGAATAGAGAAAGCAGTGTAAGGGGTTGTGTGTTGCAGTCAGAGCTGGGGCTTCTGGAGGTCATATTGTCTTCTTCACGTGATGCTTAAGGCTTAACAGACACCCTCAAGAATGCCCTGTAACAGCGAATTAAGTGGAACAAAATAGAAGCCTTAAATCCATCAAGTCATGACCAACACATCCTACCACATCCTTCCTGAGGAAGATATCCAATGGTAAGAAATACTTTCCTAGGACTGAGGGCAGAAGAAAAGAAAAATAAGAAATTGGTAACATCTTTCTCTTTTCCCTTTTGATCCATGTCTAAATTAATAGATCTATTTTCCTCTTTAGATTTTGAAATATAAAGAATGGACAATTTAGTCAAGATATCTAAATAGGTTGGGGAAATGTGTAATTAATTGTTTTAAAATAATTAAAATGGTCTTGAATCTATTCTGCAATAGCATATACAAGCTAATTGATACTTATAAGCTTCAGTTTCCTCATGTGAGAAATGGGAATGAACTTGTATATATTCATGGAGTCATTGTGAAGATTAAATGCTCTAAACAAAATTTTTTTGAAAAAGGCCAACTAGTTAATATTTTCTACTATGTGAGCTGTATAGTTTCAGCCACAGTGACTCAATGCTGCTGTTGTAGCATGAAAGCAGCTACAGACAACGTGCAAAGGAATGAAGGTGGCCATGTTTTACTTACAAAAACAAACGACAGAGCAGATGCACACTGCAAGCCATAGTTTGCTGACTCCTGCTATCATGCATGAAAAACAATTACTATAGGGCTTTAAACATGGTATAACACCATGTTGTATTCATGTTATTACTACTGTTGGGTCTTAACCTTATGAATTTCTTTAGTTTCAATATTAATACGAATAATTTAAAGTTCATTCTTCATTCAACAAATATTTAAAGAGCACCTCTCTTATTTCGGTCACTATGCTAGGCTGTTCACATAATACTGGATGCCCTCTGGAGAGGATCTATTGAGTGTAGTCCATAAAGTGGGCTTTCCATACAAGAGAGGAGAGTTGAAAAGGACAGGAAATAAATCTAAAGGGACAAAAGGAAGACAATGGCAGACATACATTATTAATTAAAATTAAGATTAATCTTTGTTGTAACATTTTATTTGAATAGGATGCTCATTTTCTAAAGCAGAAACTGAAGCCAAAAGAAGTTAACTGCTGTACAGAAAATCACACAACTATTAAGTGCAAAAACTTATTTAAACCCACAGCTATCAGAAAATAGAGTGCATATTCTTTTTCTTCTGTCATTATGCCAAGATCTCAGAAACGATGAACTCAAGAATCTTGGTACTTCATGTAATTCTGACTATGAGGATTAAACTAGAGAAATCACTAGAATTATCTGAGAACAAGTGAGGAGGCAGAAAAAGATAGAACCAGATAACTAAATATCTCAGAATGTCTGAGTCTGTATGTCCATGTCCTAAAATGCTCCCAAATTACTCGAACTGCTAGAAATTTTACTTAATTAATTTTTTAAAATGTTCGACAACCTGGGAAACTAAGTATAAAAAGAGTTTTTAAAGTACAAATAGTGTAATACATTTTAAAACACTTTTTCAAACCATGGATGAGAAAAACAATTGAAGGAGAGAGGGAACGAAGCAGCAAGATTATAAAATGAGTAGCAAACATCCAAGCAGACAGTTTCTCTGAGGGGTTCTTTCAAATCTGGCTTAGAAGCTGGAACTCAATTGACCTCAAGAGCATCAAAACTAGGAGATAAAGCTTGGAACTGCTGTAACTACAAAAAGCATGTAAATAAGTCTGTAACTTCAAAATTAGTAGGGGTAAAAATGTATTAAGGTAAATAAAATAATAACACCATTAAAATTGAAGAAATTAAGAAAATTACAAAAAAGAAAAAATGTATTATAGACTACACAGGACAAATAAACACAAATTTAAAACAGTGGTACTTATTCTGTTTTATGTACTCATGGAACATTTATGAAACTGACCCCAATCAGGATATTAAAAATACAACAAAAGAATTTAGATGTTAATAATAAAAATATGATTAAAAATATTCAATGCATTTATAAATACATATTTTTTAAAACTCACAATTCTAAGTAATCTATGGGTTAAATAAGAAATTATAATGGAAATTAGAAAACACAGAGAGCAAAATCTAATGAAATTCTACCTAATAAAACTTGAGATACCACAATAGCAGAGCTTAGAAGTAAAAGTATGTAAATTGTAATTGTACTTACAAACACATATATTCAATCTATCAATACATCCGATCTCTTTTTGCCCCCAAAAAAGAATGTTCTAAATATTAGGGACTGTTCTAAATATAAGACTGACTGCCCAACTACCAGCGTCTTGGGGGCAAAAAGGAAAAGGCAGGTACGAATTTGTTCACTCTGTATTTGACTTCCACTTAACTCCATGTTTTGAGTTAGGTATCCCCAACGCTACTCCCCAACCAGCCAATCACATACATACATGCACCTGTTTTTACTGTTCACATTCTGGTCTTTTATCTAGGTTCATTTATATATACACACATAAATAAATCCATCCATATATATCTCTTCATGTACACGTCAATGTGTATTGCTGGGCCTATGAGAAGAATTTCTGGATCGCAGAGCACTGTCATAGTCACACTTTAGTAGGTGATGCCAACTTATTTTCCCAAGTAGTTAGACAAATTTATACTTCAACTGATACTATGTGAATGTTACTATCAATTTGCATCTTTATGACTACTTAGTAGCAACAGACTACACATACACATACACACACATTTAATTTTTGCCAAATGGAAGGATGTGAGATTGAATTTCATTGTAATTTCAATTTGCATTTCTCTAAATTCTAATAAGGTTGGGAATATTTTCATATGTTTACTGACATTGTTCCACTTTTATTAAATATTTATTGCAGTCTTCTTTTTGGTTTATTATTTATTGATTCATAGGAATTCTTTATACTTTTGAGATGCTAGTCTTTTATCTGTTACACATATTGCAATATTTTTACCCAGCTGTGGCTTACCTTTCTTCTTAGGAAATGGGTATCTTCTGACAAACAGATGTTTGTAAACTTACCAATATCTTATAAAGCGAATCCTGGGCTGGATTTTTCTTCAGTGCTGATTTGGCTATTCTTAGGTTGTTCTTTAAAAAAATTTTTTGCTTGTCCACATTAAAAAAAAAAATTGTGCAGAAATCCTAAGTGTAGAACTGTATGCAAAATAAATACCCTCGTATAACCAGCATACAAATCAAGCAATAGAACACTCCTGGCATCCCAGAATTCCTAGTCATCATACCAATATGCAGCTGTTTTCCTGCTTTTTGTTGTTGTTGTTGTTGTTGTTTTGCTTAGATTTATTTTGGCCTGTTTTTAAACTTTACATGCTTTTACTTCTAAGCTCTACTATTGCTATACCTCAGGTATTATTAGGTAGAATTTCATTACATTTTTGTTCTCTGTATTTTCAGAGTGCTCCTTTAAAATAGAAATTTATCCAAGCCAGTGCTCTTTCAAACTCCTCTGATGGGCTCTCATTTTACCTAGAGTAAAACCCAAAGGATTTTATGGAAGTCGACACAGGCCCCTAACATGCCTGGGACCTGTCAGCCTCTCCTATGTCACCTTCTGCCATCATTCCCTTTTTGCTCTCTTTGCCTCCTTGGTGTTTCTCAAACACACCATTCAGACTTCACTCTAGAGATGAAGACCTTGCTATTCCTGCTGCCTAAGAACACTCCTTCCTTACGTACCCACACAGCCTGTGGCTTCATTTTATTATGCTCTCTGCTGTCATTTTACCTCTTCTGGGAAACCTTTCCTACCCATATGTAGTTCATAGTTAGCATCCATTTTCACCTACTGTCTCTTTTATTTACTCCTTATTATTTAAAAAATTAAAACAAAATAGCCATGGTGAGACAATCTTAGTTTAGACATTGAGTATATGGCATATAAAATCAGATCTAAATGTGAAGGACATAAGTCAGATGTCAGTTCTGGGATTCAATCGTGATAACAGGAAAACTCCTTTTATATGTTTACATCTAATGGAAAAGCAACATAAAAGAGACACACACAAGAGGAAAAAGGGTATGAGAATATGTAAAAAGCAGAGTCACTAGAATGTCTCTGCTGTGGCTTGAATCACCTTATACCTACAATATCTGACCAGTCAGTGATTTAGGGAAGTCCATCCTTACTCCCACAACCCATAAAATGTGTTTAATTAGATGGCTATCATTGCTGTTTTAATTCCAAACCTGACAAGTAAGATTCCATTTCACTTTTCACAATTGCCAAATTGCTCTCCCAAGGTATCTTTTGCAACTATTAAATTAAGCAGTCTCCCATTAGTAAAACTGATTCTCAAGCATAATTACTCAACAGGGACGAGAACAGGAAATAAGAAGAAACTTAGCATCATTTTCATTTCCAAGGACAGGTGATCAAAAGTCAATGCAAGTGAGTTTTTTTTTTTTCCCTGAAAACCCTTAAGAAAAAAATTATAAAGGCAAAACAACTTAAGTTTAAATTAAATGTTTCTTCTTTGTCTTTTGGAAGTACATCTTGTATCTACTAGAAAAAAATACCTCACAACTAAATAATATAACTTATGTTAAATATTAAATTATATAAATATGTTTACTTATTTTGTAGAGCAAAAACATGTATGAACTATCTAAAAATAAATCCTAAAATAAAGCAAAAAGTAAAAATTGAAAAATCAAAGGAAAGTTATTATATACATAAAGTAAAAACAAAAATTTCATTTGTTAAAAAATAAAAGGATTAATGATTTTTTATAATCCATCTTTTAAAAAATTTATATATTTAATCTAATCTGTTGAGCATGTACAATGCAATTAGTCACATGTAGATGTAATTATTAAATAGCTTTACAATTAATGCTTACATTTCAAGGTTTTTATTATCTTCAAGATATGCATTTATTTTTGGTATTTCTTAACAAATGAATCGGCGTTGGTAAGTCTATCAAAACTGGGAGAAATGTAATATGGTTTGGATTTGTGATCCTATGCAAATCTCATGTGGAATTGGAGGAGGGGCCTGGTAGGAGGTGATTAGATCAAGGGGCAGATTTCCTCTTTCCTGTTCTCATGATATTGAGTGAATTCTCAAGAGATCTGATGGTTTAAAAGTGTGTGGCACGTGCTCCTTCACTCTCTGTCTCCTACTGCCATGTGAACAAGGTTACTACTTCCCTTTCACCTTCTGCCATGACTGTAAATTTCCTGACTTTCCAGTCATGTTTGCTATTAAGCCTGAAGAAGAGTGAGTCATTAATTAAATCTCTTTTCCTCATAAATGACCCAGTCTCAAACAGTTCTTTATAACAGTGTGAAAATGGGCTAATACAAGGTGGTTCTTTTACAATGCACAGAAACCAATCAATCTAGATAACCGAAGCAAAAGTGTGTTTGAGTTTTATGTAACTTATTTGGTTAATCAGGTTAGCTCTTGCTTTTTTCAGTACAATATTTTATCATCTACAAAAATTATGACTTACACAATTATTTGACAAAAGGAGACAAATTTAGCCTAAGAAGCATACATACATACATACATATATATATACATGTCTCCAAAGCAGTCTTCTACATTAACATGCAAACCAGGCAATGCCAAATTCCTACTCACTGTTTCTCTGTCTAGATCTGTGCAAAGAGCTTGTTCTAGTAAAAACCATGTTATATGCAGATGTCATTAGGAACTAGAGCCGTTTAGCCTTTCTATGTGAATGAAACGCCAAACCCTCCAAGGTGTTATTCTCAGTCTCCTAAGGAAGGGTGAATGTTAAAGAAGATAAATGATGGTATATAAACAATAAAATCATGTCCATTATTTTCTACCTTTATGATATGTGAAAGAATTCCAGCAGTTTGTCAGCTTCCTAGACTCAACTTCTCATAGGTGTCCACTCAGAGATAAATATATGGGTGTCATGATGATGATGTATGGGGTGGAGCAAAAACCAAAGGTGTTAATTGCCTAACTGGATTTTGATTATTCTTTCTGTTCAAGAGAGAGCACTTCATGTCATTACACTTCAGGCTAAGTGCAATGATTTAGAAGCTTTTGCTTTTCATTAAGTGACAGATATTAGAAAAGAGAGTGTGCATTTAATAGTATCATTATATTCTCCCTGTTGTATATCTAAGATGTAATCATGGAAAATTTGAAACTAATAACACACTCAGAGTCTTAAAATAACTTGTAATGACAGATTATAATTTCCATTCGTGAATCAGTATAAATGAGGAATACACGCATACACGATGTATGCTTTATAATCTCATGCTGTTTCCCTAATCTATCGTAACTTCAATAGCCTTAAGTAAAAGTAAGTCATGATGCTTTTTATGTTGGCATAAAAAGCTTCTCACCCAAATGAAGCATCCCTCCCTCAGATTTAACTATCAGACAAGAGTGCTGTAACTTCTAAATGATGAAAACTGTTAGTGTTTACAACAGTTAAGAACCGAAATCAATAGACACATATTAAGTTGCAACAAATGGCTAGGGTAAATTACAATTGTTGCCATATGCTGTGGAACTTGGCTCACGTTTGGAGTAAGCACTTAATTGGATCAATAAGAAAAGCTGAAGCATTACGGGCAAATTTGATAGATAATTATTTTTTATCTCACTTTAATACTCTATAGCAAAAAAAGCAAATTTATTTAAAATAGTAAGCAAACTAAAAAGTTGGGAGGAAATGTCTCTTGTGAAGATGGCTGATGATAAATGTTTTTAAATTTCCATGGCAGAATCGGGTATTAGCATGCTCTACTCATGACTCAATGATTGAGTTCTGATCTATACATAAAAGCTTAATTGAAAGGTAGGGAGAAAAAGGCATTGGTGTACAATTCTGGAATCTCCTAGCAAGGCAATTTACATTCAAATCATTTGCAGTAAAAGAGATAGTGTTTTGAAGTAAATGAATTCATTTTTTCAACAAAATTAGATCTCAGACTGTACAAAGCCATTTTAACACATAATATTTAACTTTTCAGTTTTCTATACCGATTAATGTTACTCTTTTGATACTTCATGGTTATATAAATCAAAAAATTAAAGATAAAGGAGAAAAAAATCTCCAGTATTTGAACTGCTTCCCTAGAGCCAGGAGTATTCTCTGGCATTCATCATTCACTACAGTGAGATTCATTAGCAGGGAAACATGTAATTACCTACACATGATTATTAACATATTTTAACCACATATGTGCTAGTATTATGCTAAACACTGCAAAATATTATCTCATTTGTCCATTAGCCTTTTGAGACAAAATTATCATTCCTTCTTTCTAAGTGAGAAAGTGAGGATTACAGCAAGAAAGTAACTTTCCTAAGGTAAAACAGTGGATCAGTTGTACCCAGGACTCAAGCTCATCTGATTCAAAAGCATGGCCTTAACTGCTAAGCAAGAGTGATCATATCACACTGCATCTCCAGTGTTCCACTTTGGAAACCGGAAATCAGGTATTTTTGAAATTTGTTTTAGTCAATGTATATCACATAGCTCTCATAGTTGTTCACATGTATTTTTGGCTTATATTTGCCTCATTTATTAAAATAAAAACTGTTTCTGGTCAGAAATCATATTACTTGTATTTTTACTGACCTCCTTCTTCTACTACCCCTTGTGTTTAGTACACAACACTTAAACTACATCCAGTAAAGGTTTTTATATAAATTTTCAAACTTTTCAATGTATTGATAAGCAATAATATCAGAAGCAGCAAAGACTAACATTAGCCTAAATTAGTAAAAATATCTCTTTTCCAGAAGAGACCGTGTACACATGTTTTAATTCTGGACTTCTCAATAGTCTTGAAAACATTCCCTACTTTGGGATGAACATTAATTAAATAATTTTTCTTCCTTGATAACGTGACACTCAAAAAAAAAAAAAACCAGTAAGTAAAATTATAATAAATAATGAGTTGGTCTCCCACAGTTAAAAACAAAGTGTTCTCAAAATTGAGATTGCTCATAGCATACACAGGCGACTGAGTCTTTTCTCTCCCTTTAAAGTCAGATAATTTAAGAATGAAAAGATACTGACATCTTTGAAATTGTCTAGTTAACTCTAACTTATAAATGTAAAAAAATTATGGCATAGAGAGGTGAATAGCTTTCACAATGCCATATATTATTAAATTAAGACAGTGCTACATATTGTTAAATTAGGTTAAAATTGAAACCAGGACTTCAAACTAGGGTCAACTTTTCAAAGAAATCATACCCTCTACTTGAGTAGAAGTATTATAGGAGAAAATGCATGATTATTTCACTAATGCTCATATGGTTGCTTAACCTCCAATAAATCTTAACAATTTTTTACTATTCTAGGAGTAGAAATGTTTCCTTTTTGGCCTTAGTTAATAGCAAAGGGCTCTAGAATGATGATATTTGGTATACAAATCCACATTCTTAGGTACACACTTGGAGATGGAGTGATAGAAGAATGTTTTATTTTATTTGGTCATACAAAAGCCTTTTATTTACCTTTATTATTCTCTTCTAAACTGCTTTCTCAATTCCAGTAGCCTTAGTGATACCATCCCTTCTCTCATAGTTTTTGGAATTCTGATGAGATAAGAAACTATGCTCTTTAACGACAGTGACAAATAACCCTCTGGAACTAATAAGCAATTAGAGCAAGGTTGCAGGATACAAGGTTAATGTATAAGTCAATTCCTTTCCCATATACAGGCAATACACAAGTGAAATCTGAAATTAAAAACACAGTACCATATACGTTAGCAACTCCAAAAGGGAAATACTTAGGTATAATTTTTTCAAATGTATGAGCTACATTTGAGAAAAACTTCAAAACTCTGACGAAAGAAATGAAAGAACTAATTACACAGAGAAATATACCATGGTTTTTCATAGGAAGATTCAATATTGTCAAGGTAGCAGCTCTTCCCAACTTGATCTATTGATTCAATACAAACTCAGTCAAAATTCCTGGCAAGTTATTTTGTCAGTATAAACTAACTGATTCTAAGATTATATAGAGAAGCAAATGACCCATAATAGTCAACACAATAATGACAAAAAAAAATAAAGTTGGAGGACTGTCACTACCTTACCTCAAGACTGTCTATAAAGACACAGTAGTCAAGGCAGTGTGGTATTGGAAAAAAAAAAAAAAAGACAAACCAATAGAACAGAATAGAAATACCAGAAATAAACCAAATAAATATAATCAATTGACCTTTGCAAAGGTGATACAGTGGAGGAAAGATAGTCCCTTCAGCAAGTGACATTGGAGCAATGGTATATACACATGCAAAAGAGAAATAAATCTTGACATAGACCTAACACGCTTCACAAAAAAAATAACTTAAAATGAGTCATATGCCTACATGTAAATGCACAACTATGCAATTCCCAGAAAATAATATGAAAGAAAACCTAGATGATATTGGACTTGGCAATGACTTTTAGATACAGCACCAAAGGCATGATCCATGAAGAAAAAAATTAATAAGCTTAACTTTGTTAAAACTAAAAAGTACTGTGTTTCAAGAGACAACGTCAAGAAATATAAAAGGCAAGCCACAAACTAGGAGAAAATATTTGCAAAGACCTATCTGATAAAGGACTGTTTCCCAAAATACGTCGAAAACTTAAAACTCAACAATAAGAAAATAACACAATAAAAATCTGGGCAGAAACCTGAACAGACACCTCATCAAAGAAGATATACAGATGGCAATTAAGTATATAGAAAAGGTGTTCCATATCATATGTCATTAAAGAACTGAAAATTGAAACTATAATGACATATTACTACACACCTATTAGAATGGCCAAAATCTTTAATACTGACAATACTAAATGCTAGTAAGGATGTGAGCAATAGGAAATCTCATTCATTGCTGTTAAGCATGAAAAAGGTTTAGCAAACTTGAATGATAATTTGGCAATTTCTTCCAAACCTGATCTAGGAGTTGCACTCTTTGGTATTTACCTAAAGGACTTGAAATTCTATAACCTTACAAATACCTGCACATCAGTTTTATTTATAAGTGCCAAAACATGGAAGCACCAAGACGTCCTTCAGAAGGTGAACAAATAAACAAACTGTGGCACATCCAGACAATAGACTATTATTCTGTGCTAAAAAGAAATAAACTATCAAATCACAGAAAGTCATGGAAGAAACTTAAACAGATATTACTAAATGACAGATGATAGAAGTTGATTTTAAAAGGCTCCATACTGTATGATTACAACTGTATGACAATCTAGAAAAGATAAACCTAAGGAGATAGTAAAAAGATTCATAGTTTCCAGAAGATGAGGGGAGAAAGGAAATAATTAGCAGAGTACAGAGGATTTTTAAGGCTATGAATCCATTTTGTGTGACTTTTATGGTAAATACATGTCATTATGCAGTTGCTAAAACATATAGAGTATACAACCCAAAAAGTAAATCTTAAGAAAACTGCATAGTTTGGATAATAATGATATCTCAATGTCTGTTCATTGATTCTAACAAATGTTCCACTCTGAAATGGGATGTCGATAGTGGAAATCCAAACATGTAGAAACATGGGATTCATGGGAAATCTCTAACTTCCTCTCAATGTTGCTGTAAAGATAGAACTATTCTAAAAATCATCTATTTTTTAAATTGTACTTTTTGATCTTTTTTTTTTCTTGCTTTTTCTTTTTTCTTAGGGTGGTAATTTCTTTTTTTCCTAACTTTTAATTTTCTTTCCTATTCATGCCTCTTGCCCAAAGCTCCTCATGCTAATCTTATCACATTCCAGCTCTGACTCCATGACTGATGACTACTTTGCTATTAAAAACTTCTCCTAAAAACCATACTTTAAAATATATGGTTACCTGGCAAGATAGCAAAAGTTACAGGTTCATAACACTTCAAAATATAAAAGTATCTTGGTCATAAAATTTCATTTCAAGCTTAAAAACTTAGCTTGCATACAAAATAGCAAAGATGAACACATTTTTGTTTTTTTCTTAACAGAGATGTCTTTAGCAAGAATAACCATGCATTTTCTCTCCCCATTTTCTTATCAACTCATTCTAGAGTCATTAACCTTCCGTAAAATACTGAAGAGGCCTCTTTTTCCAGTGCCTCCTGCATGAGGGGACAGGTGGGTTTTTCTGGCTGGTGGGATGGAGAAAGGCTGCCATCTATTGTTCAGTGTTTTCCGACTGAACAAGATCTAAGATACTGAGTTGTAGTTTACACACGTTCTTTGCTGTATTCTCTGCTGTTTCCTAGTGGCTGGTAAGGGATGTCCAAGCACTTCATACCTCTCATCAAGCTCCTGTATGTATATATAAGTATATACATATATATATGTATATATATATACACACATATATACATATATATTTCATGTGTGTGTATATATAAGTATATACTTATATATACTTAGGTATATTCATTAAATACATATGTATATATACTTCATAAGTATATACAAGAGAGAGAGACAGAGTTTTGCTCTTGTTGCCCGGGCTGGAGAGCAATGATGCTATCTTGGCTCACCACAACTTCCTTCTCCCGGGGTTAAGTGATTCTCCCGCCCCAGACCCCAAGTAGCTGGGATTACAGACACGTGAGACCATGCCTGGATAATTTTGTATTTTTAGTAGAGATGGGGCTTTTCCATGTTGGTCAGGCTGATCTTGAACTCCTGATCTCAGGTGATCTGGCCACTTTAGCCTCCAAATGTGCTGGGATTGCAGGCATGAGGCACTGTGCCCAGCCATGAAGCCTCTATTTTTATTTTTGCTCCCTATGTCTAGTTCCCAGTTGGTTCACAGCACAGAAAAAGGAATATATATAATTAGCATTCACTCAAGCCCCCAAAACATCAAGGACATTTTCTATTGCTTTTTAAAAAGTAAATACAGAATTATACAGGATATCTACATGTGCCATTCATACCAAATTTTACACATCTTACCTATGTGGAAAGAGCAAGGAAAAGTCTCATTTTCAAATTTATAAAACTTGGTTGCTTTCTTCAACCATCCTACACTGTTGCTAGGACTGGCTTCATCTCCAAAGCCATTATTGTACTTCAAAATGTTAAAATCACCTATTTAATTGGAAGGAAGAACAAGCTGACTTAATGCAAGCATGGCTGGAAGTGACAATGTTAGGTGAGGAGGATCTAGAGAAGAAGCACAGAATAAAAAGAGGAGCCTAAAGAAGTTGCTTACTGCATATGCAATCATTTTTTCCCTGAACTGCTTACTAAAACTAAGTAATATAAAAGTATAAAAATGTCACAGAGGTAACTTACCCCTACTGTCATCTTCAAATACATGACAAAAAAGCTCAATGTCAAGAGGACAATAGTTGAATCTATAGAAAATTAGAAAGTAAAATTTTATATATATATATATATATATATATATATATATATATACACACACACACACACGATTTTTCATAGTCCCTTATGTAAGCATAGGGCTTATGAATGAAAATACCACAAGCACTCTTTCGAGCAAGGTGTGCTCACAACAAGTAGTCATCTAACTTGAGGGATAAAGTGTTAATGTCTGGCCTTCCTGGATACTTAATTGAACTAAAATAATTTGAGGAGGGAGGTTTGTCATTACAGTAAACGAGATGGAGGGGAGCAAGTGAAGCAGAGTTCAAGACAGCAGGAAATAAAAGACATAGAGAACTATCAGACCAGAAAGGGGAATTGAAACAGACCTGATGCAGCACTAATCATTAGTGAGTGAAGTAATGAACTAGGAAGAGATGGGTTTTAGTTATGGCCCATCAAATGGAAATCAGAAATTTCCAGATGTTCCATATGGTCTGTAATTTAAATGCTTTGTGCCTTCAGGTCAGAATTTTCAAGCAGATGACAGATGTAGAAAAGACTCGGGATTTCATGCACACACCATGATGGTTCGCTGTCAAAATCTCAGGGCTTGCATGTAAACTCCTCACGTAAGAAGATGGGGCTTAAAATAAAGCCTGTCAGACCTTAGGCAGAATTCCAGTAGAGCAAAAGAGTTGCAGGTTAATAATAGCTTTCTTTTTACATCCCCATTCAAATGGTACAGAACAGTGTTAGGGATTTTAACACGATGGCAACAATTCAAGAGCTACAGGGTTCAAAAGAACATTTCTTGCCAAATGGCCAAAGAAAATAATTTGAATCAAAGACCTTGATATTCAGAGATTAATTCTGCATGCAACTGAACACAATGCACAAAACATCGAAATGTCAATTTTATCTCAAAGGAAACAGAAATTTTCTCTACTGTTACAATTAAATTTTCATCATTTTTTAAACCTCAGAACTGGTAGAATTATTAAATTTTAGAAGCAAAATTTAAGTTACTGAATAAATCTTTGTGAGGTCCTATGTTGTATACAAACAGAATTTAGACACAAGCCTCTCTCCCACCTAGTATAAAATCAAGTAAAGGAGATAACAAATACACCTAAATAAATAATCAAAAATCCTAGAGCGACTAGAAATCTACATACTACTAAGTAAATATGGAGATGCTGAGGGTAGAATAATATTTATATCTGATCGGAGGAATAAAGGAAGCATTATAGCAAAAGTAATATTCCAACTGAGCCATGTGAATATAAATGATAAAATTCCATCCATGTAGTATATCAAAGCACAGGTTTGAGTCCAAGCTCTGCTCTACACTTATCTTGTGACATAAGCCAAGTTACTATATCACTCTAAGCCTCAAGTTCTGAATCTGTACAATGGGAATATAAATTCCCTAAATAGTAGGGTTCTAGATAGGATAAAAAGAGATAATACATTTCGAAATGCTTCCCTAGTATGTAGGACATCACATAGAGGAAACTCTACTTTCCCTCTCCACATGCTACTGCTTTGAACAAAATACAAAAACATTTAGTGTTACTATTCTCTTACAAAAGGAGGATTAGAAGAAAGGCTTTTCCTCTGTCCATTACTTCTCAATTACTATGCTCTATAGATTAGGATTTATAGATAAATATAACATGAAGACAGCTGGTCCAGTGTGCCCCAGATTTCCCTGGGAAAATACTGGACTTCTCTGGGGTAAATACTAGACCTAGGTGCCTGGCTCTTCTCTCTCAGAAAGGAAAAAAATATGATGATTTCACGCTCATTTTCAGTTTTTTTCTCTCTCTTTCCCTGCTTGCTTTCACTTAATGGCCAGCAGATGAAGCATATTCTCCTTTCCACCTCTGTTTTTGGGAATCCAGACCTATTACTCACCTTATTACTTCAAGGTGTTTGAGGCAAGGGTGAAGTCCTTCATATTTGCCTCCTGGCTGTCAGTTGTACAGTTCTAGCCTTCTAGGCTTCTTAGACTGGGGATGGAAAAAGTATTATGAAAGCTCCCTTTAGTTTGGAGCTGGAATGTTACTCTCCAAACCATTTTGCTGTGTATTTTTCCATAAGTCTGTTTTTTTTTTCCCCCCATTGGTCTAGAAGCAAATGAAGAGGAAGTTGCCAATAATTATTAATCCTCAATTATCTGAATTATTAGGTGATACCTTGGAGAAAGTATAAATAATTATAAGCCCATGAGCTCACAAAATGTAGAATCTAAAGTGGAAAGAGCAAGACATGTATGTTTATATAATAGAATGGCTCTTTGCAGTGGAATATGGGGGAAATGCTGGACTTAGGCACCTGGCTCCTTTTGCTCTGGAAGGAAAAAATATGATGATTTCCCTCTCATTTTCAGTTTTTAAAAAATATGTAATATTAAAATATCCAAATTGTCCTGTTGTGTAATTAAATTTTTGAGATAACTATTTATATCCATGCATACTGTGAAAATATTTCTCTTTTGTGTAAACAGCTTTGAAGAATATAAAATCACAAAAAAAACTTCAAAGTTGTACAAGGAATGTGCTACAAAGAACAACTTTTCTATACCTTGCCAGGTCCTAATGTCAGCTAACTGCACCATTTAAAAAATCAGCACGGACGCCACCTCCACCATCTGTGCAAATAGCACTAAAATACATCATTGCACTGTGTCCTCTAAGCTCACCCATGGAGTGTCCTTCCTTCTCTTTCACTGAAGTGCTGACTGCCTATACCTGAGGCAAAAACCTTGGATCTCTACTTCTGCATAGAATACTCCTTGTCCTACTTGTTGGCAGCTGAGAGTGAGTACTCCCTTAAATTTTGTGCCTCAGGTTCAAAGTTTGCCTCACCCTAATCCTGGCCCTTTTTAATCAACTTGTCAATGGTTATGAATAAAGCAAAACATTTGTTTTAGCTTTTACTGGTAGTTTTGCTTCCTTTGGAATGAAACTTTTCTGGGTGAAATTTAATCATCACCCCCAATTACTATACTTAAATAGAACTTGCATATTCATACCTTATAGATATCAGGGTCAACAAGAATATTACAGACAGCTACAACACTTTAGAGTACTCTAAAACAGAAACGGTTCTGTTTTCCATTTACAGGTTTTTTTTTTCACTTTAATGATTTGAAACTATAAACTGCATATATATTCAGAAATTAAGAATGAAAATCTAAATGTTTTTAAGTTTACACATGATATGAGGTTTGGGACATTAGGATTGCCTTGACAATTAAACCTGGATTAAGGTCAAATACTCTACAATTTGATTACTATTTTTCATAAATTTTCATATGTGTGTGTGTGTGTGTGTGCGCGCGCGCTTATTCAGTAGAGTGGAAGAAAGTGACATTAGAAAGATGGTGAAATAGTAGTTTACAGCACTCATTCAGTCACAGAAGCAATTGTGAAGAACTATCACAAGCAAAGGTAACTTCACGAGAGCGTACAAGTGAGATATTACAGCATCCAAGTGGAACACAGAAATAAGAAAAGATGCATTGAAGAGGAAGATAGGAAGAAAAGTTTCACATTATTGACATCACCCCTTCCCAAGCCCATGCCTCTTACAGAGAGATGCCCTTTTCTGTGGGAGAAGGAGAGTAAAGTGAGTACCTGACTTTGCCCAAGTACCAGGCCCATCCCAGTGAATTCTGGAGCCAGACTGATTTCCATGCTGCAGCCACCAGTTCAACACCCACAGCTTTAGGCTTCAGTCCCAATTATGTGCAAGTCTTCCTCCATGGCCCAAGGCTCCAGGCTGGCCCCTGTAGTACCAAGTTCCAGCCTACCCCTGAGGACCTATGCCTCAGGCAGATGCCAATGCCAGGACAGTGTCTGCAGTCCTAGGCTATAAGCCTGATCCAGTGCTAGACCATCTTTATGATACCAGACTTCAGGCTTGTCCCTTCAGACTTGAGCTTTAGGCCCATCCCAGTACAAGATCAACCTCCAGGCCATGCCTTGCAGTACCAGATACCAGCTTCATATTGATGGACCTAGTCTATAGGCTGGCTCCAAAGAATCCGGGATCCAGGTCCATACCCATGTACTGAAGCTTCAGGCCTGCTTCTGTGTAATCAGGTACCAGCCCCACCAACATGGATCCAAGCTCCAGTATCATTCCAAAGGACTCAGGCACCAGGATAATCTTTTCAAACACAAGCACTAGGCACACCCATTCACTGACCCAAGCACAAGGCAGTCTACCCAAGTATTCTGTCAATAAGCCTGCCCCGGTCCCTGGAGAAGAGCTGACTAACGAGAGCTTTCCCTGCCAAGGTCACTCTGTAAATACTGGAAGACCTGTCTACTTAAGCAAGTGTATGACACAAGGCACAAAGGACATGAATAATCATGGAAGCATGACACCACTAAATAAATAAAACAAAGCACTACTAACCAGCCCTACAAAAATGGAGAGCTGTGAACTGCCTGCAAAAAAATGTCAAATGAAGACAGCGACCAATAAGTGACCACAGACAACTAAACAAAATAAAATCAAAACTTGTGTATGTTCACATAAACAAAATATAAAACTTGACAATGAGATAGAGGCCATAAGAAAACATTAAATGAAAACTGGTGCTGATGAACACAAAGACTCAAGAAAAAAATTAAATAGAGTGATTCAATTGTAGACTTAATCAAGCAGAAAAAGACTCAGTGAGCTTGAATACACGTTATTTAAAATTATGTAGTCAGAGGATTAAATAGAAAAAATAAGGAAAAGAGTGAAGAAAGCCTATAGGACTTAGGAGACACCATCAAGAAAAGTATTACATGCATTACGAAAGTTTAAGAAGGAACAGAGAAAGAGATAAAAATGGAAAGCTTATTTAAAGAAACAATGACAAAAGTTTCCAAATCTGGAAAGAGAAATGCATATTCAGTTTACCCAAACAGATTCAAATAGATTGAGCACAAAGAGATCTCCTCCAAAATGTAATAGGCAAATTCTCAAAAGAAAAAGACAATGAATTTTGAAAGTAGCAAAAGAAAAGTGAATTATCACTTAGAAGGGAATCCTTTATAGGACTATAAATGGATTGATCAATCAAAACCTGGCAGGCTAAGACATATTAGTATAATATAGCCAAAGTGTTGAAAGCAAAAAATGCTGCCAACCAAGAAAACAATACATGGCAAAGTTGCTTTTCAGAAATGAAGTAGAGATACAGATATTCCCAGACAAACAAATTCTTAAAGAATTCATCACCACTAGACTTGTGTTACAGGAAATGCTAAAGGAAGTTCTTCAAGTTGAAATAATAGGATAATAAGTAAAAGTGGGAAAACATGAAAGTATGAAACTCACTGTAAAGAAAAGAATATAGTCAAGTCAGAATACACTAACATTATAATGGTGATGGATAAGTCAATTTTAACTCTAGCATAAAAGTAAAAGGCCTAAGGATTAAAAACTATATCTGCAATAATTGGTTAATATGCACAATGTAAAAAGATGTAGATTGTGACATCACAACAAAATGTGTGTGGAATGAGAAGTTAAACTGTAGTGTTTTGTACAGAATCAATATTAAGTTATTATCAGCTTAAAATAAATGTTATAACTTTAAGATACTTCATGTAAATCTCATGAAACCACAAAGAATAAAGCCTGTAGATATGCAAAAGAGAAAGAGAAAAGGGATTGCTGGCAAGATGACTGAATAGGGACAGCTCCAGTCTGTAGCTGCCAGTGAGATCAACACAGATGACAGGTGATTCCTACATTTCCAAGTGAGGTACCCAGTTCATCTCATTGGGACTGATTGGACAGTGGGTGGAGCCCATGGTGGGCAAGCCAAAGCAGGCTGGGGCATCATCTCACTCGGGAAGCACAAGGGATCGAGGGATTTCCATTTCCTAACCAAGGGAAGCTGCAAGACGCTGTACCAGGAGAAACGGTGCATTCTGACCCAGGTACTGTGCTTTTCCCATGGTCTTCACAACCAGCAGACCAGAAGATTCTCTCTGGTGCCTAGCTCGATGGGTCCCACCCCCACGGAGCCCAGCAAGCTAAAACCCATGGTTTGAAATTCTCTCTGCTAGCGCAGCAGTCTGAGGTCGACCTGGGATGTGAGCTTGGTGGAGGCAAAGGGCATCCACCACTGCTGAGGTTTGAGTAGATGGTTTTGCCCTCACAGTGTAAACAAAGCTGCCAGGAAGTTTGAACTGGGCAGAGCCCACCACAGCTCCCTGGGACAGAGCACCTGGGGGAAGCGGTAGCTGTGAACACAGCTTCAGCAGACTTAAATGTCCTTGCTGTACAGCTCTGAAGAGTGCAGCTGCTGCCTCAGCACAGTGTTTGAGCTCTGATGAGGGACAAACTGCCTCCTCAAGTGGGTCCCTGATTCCCCATGTATCCAGACTGGGAGACACCTCCCAACAGGGGCCGACAGACACCTCATACAGGAGAGCTATGGCTGGCATCTGGCGTGTGCCATTCTGTGATGAAGCTTCCAGAGGTAGGAACAGGCAGAAATCTTTGTTGTTCTGTAACCTCCACTGGTGATACCCAGGTAAACAGTGTCTTGAGTGGACCTCCAGCAAACTCCAGCAGACCTACACCAGAGAGGCATGACTGTTAGAAGGAAAACTAACAAACAGAAAGAAATAGCTTCAACATCACCAACATCATAAACCAAAGGTAGATAAATCCAAGAAGATGGGGCGAAACCAGTGCAAAAAGTTTGAAAAATCCAAAAAGCAGAATGCCTCTTCTCCTCTGAAGGATCACAATGCCTCACCAGCAAAGAAACAAAACTGGATGGAGAATAAGTTTGACGAATTGACAGAAGTAGGCTTCAGAAGGTGAGTAATAACAAGCTCCTCCGAGCTAAAGGAGCATGTTCTAACGCAATGCAAGGAAGCTAAGAACCTGGAAAAAAGGTTAGATAAATTGCTAACTAGAATAACCAGCTTGGAGAAGAACATAAATGACATGATGGAGCTGAAAAACACAGCACGAGAACTACGTGAAGCATACACAAGTATCAATAGCTGAACTGATCAAGCCAAAGAAAGGATATCAGAGATTGAAGATTGACTCAAGGAAATAAGGTGAGAAGACAAAAGCCGAAGAAAGGATATCAGAGATTGAAGACTGACTCAAGGAAATAAGGTGAGAAGACAAAATTAGAGAAAAAAGAGTGAAAAGAAATGAACAAAGCCTCCAATAAATATGGGACTATGTGAGAAGACCAAATCTGCATTTGCTGGTGTACCTGAAAGTGACAGGGAGAATGGAACCAAGTTGGAAAACACGCTTCAGAATATTATCCAGGAGAACTTCCCAATCTAGCAAGGCAGGCCAACATTCAAAGTCAGGAAATACAGAGAACACCACAAATATATTACTCAAGAATAGCAACCCCAAGACACATAATTATTATATTCACCAAGGTTGAAATGAAGAAAAAAGTGTTGAGTGCCTCTACCAGAGGTACAATTAGGAGCTGATACCATTTCTTCTGAAACTATTCCAGAGAATAGAAAACAAGGGAATCCTCCCTAATTAATTTTATGAGGCCAGCATCATCCTGATACCAAAACCTGGCAGAGACACAACAACAAAAGAAAATTTCAGGCCAATATCCCTGATGAACATCAATGTGAAAAACCTCAATAAAATACTGGCAAACTGAATCCAGCAGCTCATCAAAAAGCTTATCCACCATGATCAAGTCAGCTTCCTTGCTGCTATGCAAGACTTGTTCAACATATGCAAATCAACAAATGTAATCCATCACATAAACAGAACCAATGACAAAAACCACATGATTATCTCAATAGATGTAGAAAGGCCGTTGACAAAATTCAACAGCCCTTCATGCTAAAAACTCTCAATTAGCTAGGTATTGATGGAACATATCTCAAAATAATAAGAGGTATTTAAGATAAACCCACAGCCAATATCATACTGAATGGGCAAAAATTGGAAGCATTCCCTTTGAAAACTGGCACAAGACAAGGATGCTCTCTCTCACCACTCCTCTTCAACATAGTATTGGAAGTTATGGCCAGGGCAGTCAGGCAAGATAAAAAATAAAGGGTATTCAAATAGGAAGAGAGGAAGTCAAATTGTCTCTGTTTGCAGATAACACAATTGTATATTTAGAAAACTCAATCATCTCAGCCCAACATCTCCTTAAGCTGATAAGCAACTTTAGCAAAGAAAGTCAATGTGCAGAAATCACAAGCATTCCTATATACCAATAATAGACAAACAGAGAGCCAAATCATGAATAAACTCTCATTCACAACTGCTACAAAGATAATAAAATATGTAGGAATACAATTTATAAGGGATGTGAAGGACTGCTTCAAGGAGAACTACAAACCACTGCTCAAGGAAATAAGAGAGGACAAAAACAAATGGAAAAAAATTCCATGCTCAGTATCATGAAAATGGCCATACTGGCCAAACTAATTCATAGATTCAATGCTATTCCCATCAAATTACCATTGACTTTCTTCACAGAATTGGAAAAATCTACTTTAAATTTTACATGCAACCTGCATAGCCAAGACAATCCTAAGCAAAAAGAACAAGGCTGGAGGCATCAGAATACCTGACTTAAACTAAACTACAAGGGTACAGTAACAAAAACAGCATGGTATTGGTACCAAAACAGATTTATAGACCAATGGAACACAACAGAGGCCTCAGAAATAATGCCACACATCTACAACCATCTGATCTTTGACAAACCTGACAAAAACAAACAATGGGGAAAGGATTCCCTATTTAATAAATGGTGTTGGGAAAACTGCCTAGCCATATGCAGAAAGCTGAAACTGGATCCCTTCCTTAGACATTATACAAAAAATTAACTCAAAATGAGTTAAAGACTTAAACGTAAGATCTAAGACCATAAAAACCCTTGAAGAAAACCTCAGCAATACCATTAAGGACATAGGCATGGGGAAGGACTTAATGACTAAAACACCAAAAGTAATGGCAATAAAAGCCAAAATTGACAAATGGAATCTAATTAAACAGAAAAAAAAATTATCATCAGAGTGAACGGGCAATATACAGAATGGGAGAAAATGTTTGCAATCTATCCATCTGACAAAGGGCTAATATCCAGAATCTATAAAGAACTTAGATTTACAAAAAAAAAAACCAACCCCATCAAAAAGTGGGCGAAGGATATGGACACTTCTTAAAAGAAAACTTTTATGCAGTCAATATACATATGAAAAAAATGCTCATCATCACTGGTCATTTGAGAAATGCAAATCAAAACCACATTGAGAAACTATCTCATTCCAGTTAGAATGGCAATCATTAAAAAATCAGGAGACAAAAGATGCTGAGGAAGATGTGGAGGAACAGGAACGCTTTTACACTGTTAGTGGGAGTATAAATTTAGTTCATTGTGGAAAACAGTGTGGTGATTCCTCAAGGATCTAGAAATAGAAATGCCATTTAACCCAGCAATCCCATTGCTGAGCATATACTCAAAGGATTATAAATCACTCTACTAAAAAGACACATGCACATGCTATGTTTATTGCAGCACTGTTCTCAATAGCAAAGACTTGGAACCAACTCAAATGCCCATCAATGAAAGATTGGATAAAGAAAATGTGGCACATATATGCCATGGAATACAATGCAGCCACACAAAAAAATGAGTTCATGTCCTTTTCAGGGACATGGATGAAGCTGGAAACCTTCATTCTTAGCAAACTAACACAAGAACAGAAAACCAAACACCAAATGTTCTCACTCATAGGTGGGAGATGACCAATGAGAACACATGGACACAGGGAGGGGAACATCACACACCTGGGCCTTTTGGGGGTTGGGGGCAGAAGGAGGAATAGCATTAGGAGAAATACCTAATGTAGACGATGGGTTGATGGGTTCAGCAAACCACCATAGCACATGTATATCTGTGTAACAAACCTGTACCTTCTGCACATGTGCCCCAGAACTTAAAGTATAATTTAAAAAGAGAGAAAGAGAAAAGAATGAAACCATACCTCTATCTATAAAATTATTAAATGACAAAGGAATATAGCAAGAGAGGAACAAAGGAAGAAATAAATTTCAAAACAGTAAGTAAACAATCAGCAAAACAGCCATAGTAAATCTTTACATCTCAATAATTACTTTAAATAAAAAGGATTAAATTTCCTAGTTGAATGAAATAATAGCTGAATGGATACAAAACAAGACCCAGGATATGCTGCCCATAAGAAACTCACATTAGTTTGAAAAACACACGTGGGCTGAAAGTGAAGGAATTAAAAAAAAGTATTCTATCTATATGGTGACTAAAAGAGAGCAGGCAGGGTCTATACTTACATAAGCCAAAGTAAACTTTAAGTCAAAAAGTCTCATGAGACAAAGAAGGTCATACATAATCTTAAGAGAGTAATTTCATCAAGAGGATGTAACAATTGTAAATATGTGTACGCCTACTATTGGAGCACCTGTATATGTACAGCAAGTATTAACAGAGCTGAAGGGAGAAATAGACAGTAATAAAATAACAGTATGGGACTTTCAGTACCCCATTCTGAATAATAAAAAGTTCATTCAGACAGAAATTCAGCAAGAAAACAGTGAACTCAAGGAATCTTATATAACAAATGGAGCTAACAGTCATATACAAAATACTTCATCCAAAAGCAATAAATATATATTCTTTTCAAGAACACATGGAATGTTCTCCAGAATAGATCATATATCAGTCTACAAAATACATTTAAAAGATTAAAATCACATCAAGTATTTTTCCTAACCACAACTGTATGAAATTAGAAATCAATTACAGGAAGAAACTTGACAAAGTCATAAATACTTAAAAATAAGTAACATACTTCTGAATAACTGATGAGTTAAAGAAGGAATCAAAAGGGAAATTAAAGAAATATCTTGAGACAAAAGAAAATAGAAACATGAAAGCTTAGGAAATACAGAAAAAAGTAGTTCTAAGAAGGAAGTTTAAAGCAATAAACATCTATATCCGACAAGATCATGAACCTAAGAACATTATTCTAAGTGAAATATGCCAGGCAGAGAAGGACAAATACTCCATGATCTCACTGTAGGCAGAATCTACAAAAGTCAATCTCCTAGAAGCCAAGACAAAAATGGTGGTTGTCAAGGTTTTGAGGGAAAGAAAAAAGAGAGATGTTGGTCAAAGTGTTTAAAGCAGGCGTCCCCAAACTACGGCCCCGCGGACCGCATGTGGCCCCCTGAGGCCTTTAATCCAGCCCCCTGCCACACTTCAGGAAGGGGCACCTCTTTCATTGGTGGTCAGTGAGAGGAGCACAGTACGTGGCGGCCCTCCAACAGTCTGAGGGACAGTGAACTGGCCCCCTGTGTAAAAAGTTTAGGGACGCCTGGTTTAAAGGTTCATTTATGCAGGATCAGTATTTTCTACATATCTAACATACAGCATAGTGATTACAGTTAATAATAGTGTATTACATACTTCAGATACAGTAAGTTAATAGATCTTCAGTGTTCTCACTATATGAAAGGTAACTATGTGATAATGGATATGTTAATTAACTTGATAGTGGGAATCATTCACAATGTATACATATGTTAAATATCACATTGTACTCCTTAAACACATACAATTTTTGTCAGTTATTCAATAAAGCTGAATAAAGTGTTCATTAATCTAGAATAAACATTTTGTTACATGCTTTTATAAATTCACTCTGCATTTATTAAAAATAGAACCAAGAAAGGAATGCTGGGAAGACAGCCGCCTAAGAACAGCTCAGGACTTCAGCTCCCAGTGAAAGTGCAGAGGGTCCCACCCCTCCACCCCCAACAACAACGAAAACAAAAACAGTAATTGGAAACCCTCTGGGTTGAGCCCTCCAAACCAAGCACAGCTGAACCGGGAGGGTCCGGCTCCGTGGGGGAGGGGCTTCCGCCATTACTGAGACTCTCCACCGCTAGGGAGGCAGGCTGCCGTTGCCGAGGCAACCTGCCACAACAGAGAGAGTCCGCCATAACAGAGGCGGGGCAACCATTGCCGAGACAGTTCTAACTACGCCCTTATAAAAAGGACTACAGGGAAGAGCTCAGGGCAGCTGGGCGGAGCCCACAGCAGCTCAGCAAAGCCCCTGCGGGCAAGCAGTGGCTAGGTGTGCTGCTAGCTGGGTGGGTCAGACCTGAAAGAAAAATCAAAAAAGGCAGTAGTGTAACGGAAACTCATAAAGCTCCAACTTCCTGGGACAGAGACAGACAACAGGTGGATAAACCCACAAAAATGGGAAGAAACCAGCGCAAAAAGGATGAAAACTCCTGAAACCAGAACAACTCTCCTCCTAAAAGGGATCACAACTCCTCACCAGCAAGGGAACCAGACCAGATGGAGAAGGAGGGTGATGAAATGACAGAATCAGACTTCAGAAGGTGGGTAGTAAGAAACTACAATGAGCTAAAAGAACACGTTCTAACCCAACGCAAAGAAAATAGGAACCTTGAAAAAAGATTGGACGAACTGCTGATGAGAATGGACAGCATAGAGAGGAGTATAAGTGAATTGATGGAGCTGAAAAACGCAACACGAGAACTTCGTGAAGCATGCACAAGCTTCACCAGCCGAATTGACCAAGCAGAAGAAAGGATATCAGAGGTCGAAGATCAACTCAATGAAATAAAAAGAGAAGGCAAGAACAGAGAAAAAAGGCACAAAAACGAATGAACAAAATCTTCAAGAAATGTGGGACTATGTGAAAAGACCTAATCTACGTCTGATAGGTGTACCTGAATGTGATGAAGAGAATGAATCCAAGCTGGAAAATACTCTTCAGGATATTATCCAGGAAAACTTCCCCAACCTAGCAAGGCAGACCAATATTCAAATCCAGGAAATACAGAGAACACCACAAAGATATTCCTCAAGAAGAGCAACCCCAAGGCACATAATTGTCAGATTCACCAGGGTTGAAATGAAAGAGAAAATGCTAAGGGCAGCCAGAGAGAAAGGTCGGGTTACCCACAAAGGGAAGCCCATTAGACTCACAGCAGATCTCTCAGCAGAAACCCTACAAGCCAGAAGAGATTGGGGGCCAATATTCAACATCCTGAAAGAAAAGAACTTTCAACCCAGAATCTCCTATCCAGCCAAACTAAGCTTCATAAGTGAAGGAAAAATAAAATCCTTTGTGAACAAGCAAGCACTCAGAGATTTCATCACCACCAAACCTGCTCTACAAGAACTCCTGAAAGAGGCCCTACACATATAAAGGAACAACCAGTACCAGCCACTCCAAAAACATACCATATGGTAAAAGAGCATCAACACAATCAAGAATCTGCATCAACTAACCAATAAAACAGCCAGGTAGCATCAAAATGACAGTATCAAATTCACACATAACAATACTATCCCTAAATGTCAATGGACTAAATGCCCCAATCAAAAGACACAGACTGGCAAATTGGATAAAATCCAAAACCCATCAGTGTGCTGTATCCAGGAAACCCATCTTACATGCAAGGATACATAAAGGCTCAAAATAAAGGGATGGAGGAAGATCTACCAAGCAAATGGAGAGAAAAAAAAGGCAGGAGTTGCAATTCTCATCTCTGATAAAATAGACTTTAAAGCAACAAAGATCAAAAGAGACAAAGAAGGACATTACATAATGGTAAAAGGATCACTGCAACAAGAAGAGCTAATGATCCTAAATATATACGCACCCAATACAGGAGCACCCAGATACATAAGGCAAGTTATTGTATATCTGGAGGACCCCATCATCTCAGCCCAAAATCTCCCGAAACTGATAAACAACTTCAGCAAAGTCTCAGGATACAAAATCAACGTGCAAAAATCACAAGCATTCCTATACACCAGTAATAGACTTCAAGAGAGCCAAATCAAGAACGAACTGCCATTCACAATTGCTACAAAGAGAATAAAGTACCTAGGAATACAACTAACAAGGACCGTAAAGGATCTCTTCAAGGAGAACTACAAGCCATTGCTCAACGAAATAAGAGAGGATACAAACAGATGGAGAAACATTCCATGTTCATGGTTAGGAAGAATCAACATCATGAAAATGGTCATACTGCCCAAAGTAATTTACAGATTTAACGCTATTCCCATCAAGCTACCAATGACCTTCTTCACAGAACTGGAAAAGAACACCTTAAACTTCATATGGAACCAAAAGAAAGCCCGCATAGCCAAGTCAATTCTAAGCAAAAAGAACAAAGCTGGAGGCATCACGCTACCGGACTTCAAACTATACTACAAGGCTACAGTAATCAAAACAGCATGGTACTGGTACCAAAACAGAGATATAGACCAATGGAACAGAACAGAGGCCTCACAGGAAATACAACATACCCACAACCATCTGATCTTCAACAAACCTGACAAAAACAAGCAATGGGGAAAGGACTCCCTGTTTAATAAATGGTGTTGGGAAAACTGGCTAGCCATGTGCAGAAAGCAGAAACAGGACCGCTTCCTGACACCTTACACCAAAATTAACTCCAGATGGATTAAATAATTAAACATCAGACCTAATACCATAAAAACCTTAGAAGAAAATCTAGGCAAAACCATTCAGGACATAGGTGTAGGCAAGGACTTCATGACCAAAACGCCAAAAGCAATGGCAACAAAAGCCAAAATAGACAAATGGGATCTAATCAAACTCCACAGCTTCTGCACAGCAAAAGAAACAGTCAGTAGAGTGAATCGGCAACCAACAGAATGGGAAAAAATTTTTGCAGCCTACCCATCTGACAAGGGGCTGATATCCAGAATTTACAAAGAACTAAAGCAGATCTACAAGAAAAAAACAAACAAGCCCATTCAAAAATGGGCGAAGGATATGAACAGATACTTTACAAAAGAAGACATACGGGAGGCCAACAAACATATGAAAAAATGCTCATCATCACTGGTCATCAGAGAAATGCAAATCAAAACCACATTGAGATACCATCTCACACCAGTAAGAATGGCGATCATTAAAAAATCAGGAAACAACAGATGCTGGAGAGGATGTGGAGAAATAGGAACACTTTTACACTGTTGGTGGGAATGTAAATTAATTCAACCATTGTGGAAGACAGTGTGGCGATTCCTCAAGGACCTAAAAATAGAAATCCCATTTGACCCAGCAATCCCATTACTGGGTATATATCCAAAGGATTATAAATCATTCTACTACAAGGACACGTGCACACGAATGTTCATTGCAGCACTGTTTACAATAGCAAAGACCTGGAACCAACCCAAATGCCCAACGATGATAGACTGGATAGGGAAAATGTGGTACATATACACCATGGAATATTACGCAGCCATCAAAAACGATGAGTTCACGTCCTTTGTAGGGACATGGATGAACCTGGAAACCATCATTCTCAGCAAACTGACACAAGAGCAGAAAATCAAACACCGTATATTCTCACTCATAGGTGGGTGTTGAACAATGAGAACACATGGACACAGGGAGGGGAGCACTACACACTGGGGTCCGTTGGGGGGAAATGGGCGAGGGGCGGGGGGGTAGGGAGGTGGGAAGAGATAGCATGGGGAGAAATGACAGATACAGGTGAGGGGACGGAAGGCAGCAAACCACACTGCCAAGTGTGTACCTTTGCAACAATCTTGCATGTTCATCACATGTACCCCAAAACCTAAAATGCAATCAAAAAAAAAAAAAATAGAACCAAGAAATATTTGAAACATTTTCATAATCATGATGGGCAATTAGTGGAGCCAACTGGAATAAAATCATTTCCAGATACGAGTTATATCTGAAGTCACTGGCAAACGATTCTGGCAGATTGTCCACTTTTTCATGTATTCCAATAGAATCAGAAAACTTTACACCAGATTTTAGAGTTGCACTAAAATCATTCCTTGTCTTTCTGTTCAGATATGTGTGCTGATTAAGTTCCATAATTTTCCTAACATGTCTATAACCTTTGTCAAGATTATTGTCAAAGCATGTGTAACTGTATTTAAGCAGCAACAAATAACATCAGTACTTTAAGATGATGCAGAATGAACCAACCTTTTCCCCCCAACTTTTATCTATGTCCAACTATGAAAAAAAATACTACTTATGAAGAATATCCTACAGAAATAAATTTTCTTGTCTGTTCTAAATTTTATTTTGTATAAAGCCAAAATGATTTGCTTAGGAACCCAACGTATTGTGTCTCTTTTAAAAAATATATTTTTTGCTAAAAATGGCTCTTTGGCATTACCCATGAGTTTAAAGACTACCATGAAAGGCCATGTTAGAAAAGTCCTTTTTATTATAGTTAATATAGAAATATTATTAAGGATGTATTGACCATACTACTTGTTTTGCTGTGAGTAAGGACTGTGAAAAAATCCCCACCTTACACTGTTCTAGAGATGTCCAAGAATCAATCTCCCAGGGATACTGAGGAACAACTCTATATTTTGTTGCAAATATTTTCATTTAATAAGTATTAATGACAAAGTACACTTCATTTTCTTTTACAATCAGATTTTCATCCAGGTAACTGCTGTGGTTGCCTTCCAGGGCTATCAACAGTGCTAGAGAGAAAAGCCCCTCCTTGCTGTGGACAGCACTGTGTGGCTGAGTTGAGCTTTTCAATGCACTAAGGTTTAAAGCAAACTATTAGGACAAGTAGCATCTCTATCATATGGGTCAGTTTAAATCTGTACTGCCAGCTCTAATTATTATGTTGTTTCAGCAAATGTCATCTGCTTTCATTATAATAGTTATAATATAGGAATATTGAGTCCTAAAAATTCAAATTCAAGTGAACATTTTTAATTTGATCAAGTGTAATTTCGGAAGCCTCATTTTTCGCTAGTGGGATGAAGGCTTAGTCATTATTGTCACATATTGGTATCTGTAATTAAAGCATGGTATGTTATTAAAGGTAACAACACTCATGTAACAAAAAATAAATTACAAATAGAATTTGTGAGAAGACATTTAAATGAAATTTTAAGAGTCATAAATTTTAAAAATGTAGTTTAAGTTATAAATGAAATTTGCAAAGAAGCAGCTACAGGACTTCCAAGATCCCTACTTTCCCTTTGAGGACCAACCTAGAGAAAGTTGTCCTAAATAAACAGATAACCCTTTTAAGAGCTCCGTGACATGGACTTTATTCCACATTGCTTTTCACATGGACATCCAATACAGAGCCTATGATACGCTAAAGATATTTTCAGAGACATGCAGTGTTTCAAATCCAATCCCATTAAATTCTGACATATGAAACAGATATTCAGCTGTTTTAAATTATGACAGTCTTTTTGTGTTTCATTCTAAGACTTACAACTATTTCACACCCAGAATATCAATATGGTATCACAAGTCAGGATGCAAACTTACCTAAGATCTAGAGAGAAATAATCTATATAACTTTGTAAGTTATATTCATGTATGTACTGCTTCCCAATAGTAACCATAAAGTACATTGAACCCTAACTCCACCAAGACATACTTTTCAGGCTGTCATAAATTCCATTCACACAGGATACCCAACTCAAGGAGCAGCTCCCTAAACAAAATGATTGTAAAGAACACGGCTGTGCTGCAGGCAGTGGGCAGCAGGCATAGGCGGAGGTAAACAGACTGGATGACTCAGCAGGATTGTGGTGCATGCACACAATCCGTGTCTTACATAACCATAGCCATGTAAACATAATATAGAGAAGTTTATCACCTGGCTCTCAGCCACTATTGTTTCTGTGGTATATAAATGTAACACTGATACTGTGAAGGAGCAGCTGAATAAAGCCATGCCTCATTTACCTGCTGTCTCTTGAATGTTCTTCCAGTTCCCTGCCCCATGTTTATCCACTCCCTTCGGCCCTCAGCTGGGTCTAGAACCTGATGCTGACCAAGACAATGATGTACAAATTTGAACTAGTTCACTGTGTTAGTTTTACTTTGTGTGTATGTGTGTGTGTGTGTGTGTGTGTGTGTGTGTGTATGTGTGTGTTGTGAGATGGGGCAGTCATCAAATAAAACTGCTTTCCACTTTACCCTCTGTTCTAAGCTATTTTACTGTTTTATAAAAATCACTGAGGTTGGATTTTATAAGGATAGGTTCAAACTGGCAAGAAACAAAAACAACAAAACAAAGTTGATGTAAGATCAGCATGAGAGGATAGCACATTCTTTTAAACAAAAAGCAAAATAATTCTACTTCAATTCTTTCTTGTTTGTGTTTTTGTTAAATTTTTACTGTGGAGGATGACAATAAATTAGAAACTATTCTTTCACAAAAAGAGTATGATCAGATTTCAATAAAAATATAAATTTGTCAATCATTGATATAATATTATACTTGATGTGACTATATATGTTAGAGCCACATACTAGATAATATATTAACATTATGGACCAGAAAGTAAAAATGCCTGTATTTCCTAACAAGATACTATAGGCCTTGGATACTTGAAATTTTTCAATGATAGAAACTAAAACATTGCAATGGTGATTTCCAGAGGCTTGGAGGAGAAAAAAAGAAGATTTTAGTAAAGGGTACAAAGTTTCAGTTACACAAGATATATAAGTCCTAGAGGTCTACTGCACTATATAGATATATGTATGTACACAGACACACACACATACATTGACCATAGTTAAAAGCATATACTTAAAATTTTGCTAAGTCATTAGATCTTATATTAAGTGTTTTTGTTGCAGAATGATAATAATAAGAGAATGGGAAGAAACTTTTGGAGGTGATTGATAGGTTGATGGCATAGATTATGATGATGGTTTCATGGTTGGATACTATGTCTAAATCATCAAGTTGTATGCATTAATCACATATAGCATTTTATATGTCAAAAAAGAAAAATTTAAAAATGAGGTGAAATCTGCAAAGCATTATTGAGAAAGTACAAGTTGCTACGGGAATTCATTTGAGGAAATTACCATATCTGCTTGATGGATTAAGGATTCTTTCATGAAGAATATATTAGAAATAGGTTCAAATGCTGACAAGCAGACTTGAGATTTTTTTTTTAAATAAAGTTACCAGCAGAAGTAAAAATTCATGTTGGAAAATTTGAAGATATATGGCGGAGAGTTCGAATTAGATATATTAGAGTATTGGAAAATCTGGCGTAAGCTTTTAATTATAACTTAAGATAACTCTATCTTAGGTCTTAAACACCAAGAGAGGAAATTTTTACTATGTTCAGGCAGCATCAACAAGCAGTTAATGTTCACTGAAAGTATATTATGAACTGAGCGATGCCATTCTAGCAGCATTAAAGAAAAATGACTCAACAGCTTTTTACTGAGCAAGACTGGAGGAAAGAAGAATTAATGAAAGACAGCTCAGTTAATAGACTATTTGAAGTTCTTTAACCTCTCTATAATTCACATGCCCCTCTGCTGAAAATAATAGCCTTATAATGTTGTAAGAGTTAAATAATACATGGAAAACAAAAGTGAGCAGGGAAGAAATAGTAGCTCTTGCTAGTATTATGAATTATATAGATTTAGGTATAGTGTATAAAACTGGAAAACATAGTTTCTTTAATAAATATGGAATAATAATGTTACCTGAGGGTTTCTAAAGGGTAAAAGAAAATAATATTTGTAAATGAGCATGTTAGCAATGAAGTTCTACAAAAATATAACATGATATAAAAGTGAGTGATATCAAAAAAAAAACCGAAGGGAAAATTTTATATATATATATATATATATATATATATATATATATATATATATATGACACATGAGAAGCTTTAAATCCACATTTCTTAGTTGGTGCTCAACTCTGATTGAGGTTTGAAAGAAAACATATCCAAAGAGAGTTATCATCATTTTTCTGAAAACACCAGTGTCCAGGATACTGGTAAAAATTCCCTGGAACATCATCTATGCATGGTGTACTGTGATATCATCAACAGTCTGCCTCTTGCACTATGAAAGGTGTGTGGCTTCTTTTTGTTTTACATCATTAGTTATTGGTTTATTTAAATCCAAAACCAATGTCTTATTATTTCTACAACATATACAATATTTAGATAAGCACTGTGATATAATTCACAACCCTATTCCATCTTTTTACAGAAAATATTTTTAAAATTACTACCCCACATAAAATAGTCTTACAAATATAGAGGTCTAAGACATATTATATATGTCTTTTTTAAACTCTTTTAAGAGTTAATATTTTTTATGTTCACAAACATTCCCATCATTACAGGATACTTGATGGAAACCATGGTGACCACAAGCAAGTCACTTGCACTATTGATTTGCATAAATAAAAAGATTTATTTATGCAAAGTGCTGCCAATGCCATCACTAAATCTTCAAGGAATGTTTCCAGAAGCCGACAAAAGCACGTCAATACTGAGAACAATGGAATGTAAAGTATGGATTGCTTTCGGGTACATGACTAGAAAATTTTTCCCCCAGGGAAAAAAAAACACACTGCAGAAATATTTTAGAGCTAGCAATTAACCTGCTGCTGCAGTTAGCAGTGAATCTCTCAACATATCCCTTTCCCTCAGACCTCTAACGAAATCTGTCCATGAGGAATGCTCATTTCCTGCTGGGTAAGACACTGGGTAAATGTAGGAATTCACAGTTCACCAGAAGGATTATATCATTTTCCTTTTTGGAAGAAGTCCAAACTCCATTATGAAGGTGCATTACATTGTTATACTGCAGAAAGCAACATATGGCATTATATCTCTAAAGAGCTAAAAATGGATTTTCAGCTAAAAAACTTAGTTGTGAAATAAACAGTACATGTTCAGTACATGCAAAATGAGTATAATCTATGAGTTATGAACAAATACAGCAATACGTAAGTACATTTTTCAATATGCCATAGTAGAAATATAATGTATAATTCATAATTGATAGAAGTCATCATTTTCTTTAATTGGTAAAGGATATTAGAATTAAAATGGTTTATAAGTGATCAGTAATACTGTCAAAATTCAGGAGATAAGTAATCAGACACTAGTTTTTAAAAGGTTTGCTGCAGCCATACACTGAGTTCCATTAAAGAAGATTAAATAAAATCAGACCATCCACACAAACTTACACTAATGGAAAAAATGAATGGATCATTAGCTGAAATAGTTATTCATATAACATTGTTAACATAAACTGTATTAGCTGTTCATGACAGCGAGATATTATTAATAGCTGATAGTCAGTTACAGATAGCAACCTACAAACTCACAGAATTGATGATTTCAATCTAAAGGGCATGGTTCTGTTTATGACTTACATTCAGGTCTCTGGCTGCTGGAAATACTGGGTCTATTATTTCACTGTGTACCTAGAGACACAGTGTGATTTAGTGGCCAAACAGCTGATAATTTTGCTCCGTACTAGATGCAGAAGAAATTTGTACAGTAGCAGCATAAAACAGACAGCAGTAGTTTACCATGAAACCATCAAATTTCTATTTTTCTCTTTAAAGATATTTATAATTGGGAAGTTGGAATTGTGTGGCATTTCTAAATACTGAGAAAACAAATGTATGCTTATGTCCCATGTTCTCATGCTGGAAAAATTTGGCAATATTAAAGTCAAGTGTGATTCCCAGTTAAAGGCTGTAATGAAAGGTACTAACTTCCCAAGGAATTTTAAAAGTTACTATTGTCATATACTGATACCTTCACTTCATTTCATGTGATTTTCTATAGTATAGTATAATTAATGGCTTAGATATGAATGCTGACACTTCTTCACATTGCTCCCTCATTTATCACCGTTAAATATGTAAGCATTTGTTTCCCAGAGATATATCTGATGGCATAATCTCTAAATATGAATAGAAATATTTAGTAATCTGTATATAATTTGATTTCCTTGGATTTTGCATCTCATGACCTCTAACACCATGTATATTGTTAAACTTAACACCAGATTGCAAATAAATGATGATGGCATTAAATATAGAATTTAATATAGAATTAAATATAGGTGGTACATTCTTTACTGTGTGAGTAATGCCTTAATAACTGAATTATTCACATCAAATAAGGTTACTAGCATTTTGCTTTCACACCCCTTTGGTAAGTTCTTCACTTGCTGTATACAGACACATCTGCTAGGCACTTCTTTTTAATCTGAATGCTTTTCTCTCACACTGCTTTCTAGAAGTTCCATGTCACCAGAAATAAAAGAAATATACATAAAAATTAGAACAGCATTACATCATGTACAAGTACACACACACACACACTCACACACACACACATTCTACATGTGTAATTAGAATACTTACTCAAGTAGTCTATACATCTAATTTTGAGTTCCAATTGCTTTGTTCTTTCCTTTAGAATGTGAAGAAACTTGAGATAATACAGCATAACATAGATATTAAAACCTGCATAGAAAGCTACATTTCTTTATGATGAATTTTAATGAACCAGAAAAAAAATTAAAGCACAGAAAATTTGCTCTTGCCCATAGCCACACTAATGACTTTTCCATATATTGTTTTCAAATCATGCAAGGCCTTGCTAACCTGTGATAGTATTTCTCATGCAAGATAGCATAATACCACACAAGCATACTACACTGACTCTCTCTCTCTCTTTTTCTCTCTCTCATATTCACACACACACACACACACACACACACACACACACACACACAGTTTATTAGCTTAATAACAGACTTCAGTTTAATTCATAGTGATGCAATTGGCCAAAGATTTAGTACCTCTAGTGACTTTTCTTCACCTTTTGTTATGGTGCTGTTTGATTGTATTTATGAATGTGACCTTAAATCCTATTACAGCAGAAGAAAGTAAGATAAATTGGACTTTAAAACACACACACAATAGCAGACAGTACTGTTTAAAGATTAATAAGTGATCTCACTATAGCACTTCAACTGCCTACAGCCTAAAACTATCTTTCCTTTGGTACTTTCCAGGCATTCCCTGAAGGACCAATAAACCAAGAGCACTAGACAGATCTGAACTTATCTATCACAGCTTTGATTGTGCTCTGGTGCACTATGTGTTTCTTCTTAAAAGCATCTAATTCACTGCCTGTTCATAGCATTCATTATTTGAAGCAAAGGACACTAGGAGAAGTAAACAAAACTTTTAAAAGACATATTGTAAAGTGAATTCATTCCATTTTCCTTTTTTATGTATCAAACCCCCAAACCATATATTGCTCTAGAGAGGTGATTTTCACACCACTCAATTTTTAGCCAGATATAAAACTGCACATTTCTAACCATATGTCATCTCCTAGCATCTGTGCATTGCACCAAGATGTTCAGACACCTCATCACAAGGCTTCCAAGACATCAAGTACCTGAGGGACAACACTTGAGGTCCCGAGGGCACATACTCTCTTCACAGTGGGAATCCCAGAAGAGAAGAAGCCAATGTAAAAAATTTAGAGCTCTGCACATAGTCTACCTGTTTACCGATGCTAGGGACTTCATAATGAGAAACACTCTGCAATGTTGACCTTCCTTTCCAACCTCTGATCTCCAGATTTCTTCTTGAATAGCATCTGCAAAGCTTCCTGTGACAAAAAAAAAAAATGGCTACAGAATCCATCCTGTTATTACTTAACATTAGCATAAGTAATTCATATTATGTAGTTGTAGTATTTTACAACTGTTTGACTAGCTAAATTTTACAAATGTACCCATGTGAATATAATTCCATTTGCAAAACTAAGTATCAGATACATAACACTAAACACTGCAAACACGAGAAAGTGTCTTTCAGTACTTGTTTCATTTTTTATCTGAAGATGTTGAAAAACAGTCAGGGCTCATTATCTTTAGCCTGAAGAAAAGCTTTGTATAAAGACCAGATGAAAGGAGACAGCTAAAAATTAGAGACAAACAGATAATTCAACACAAACAATTTCCTTTGGTGGCTAAATGTCCTAATTTGTTTCTATTGAGGCATTAACCATGAAGTTTTCACATCACTCCTTTTGTGTGAGTTTATGACACCTACATGAGATGAGATGGCATGAGGGGAGAATGGCAGTGTCTTCCTGTAACCCTCAAACTGAATTTCTAATTACTATAGTGATTTCTAATGAATTCTTTACATTTTCTTCAACAATAAAGGTAATGAAGTAATTTGTTATTCAATATTCTTTATATAACTACATTTGGCTGTTGAGAGTCTCTGGTCTTTTTGTTTTATTTTATGTGTGCTATGCTATTTTGAGCTCTCTAATACTCTTTAGACCAAATGGGGTTTTCTACCAAATGATTTTCATTTTAGGTTTTTTTTTTTTTTTTTTTTTTTTTTTTGATACAGAGTCTCACTCTGTCACCCAGGCTGGAGCGCAATGGTGCAACCTCAGCTCACTGCAACATCTGCCTCCCAGGTTCAAGTTATTCTCCTGCCTTGGCCTCCTGAGTAGCTGGGATTACAGGAATGTGTCACCATGTCTGGCTAATTTTTGTGTTTTTAAAAAAGATGGGATTTCACTATGTTAGCCAGCTTGGTCTCAACCTCTTGACCTTGTGATCTGCCCACCTCAACCTCCGAAAATGCTGGGATTACAGGTGTGAGCAATTGTGCCCTGCCTCATTTTGGTATTTCTAAGACTAGAGAACACAAGAGGCACTATAGTTTAAATAGGTACCTAATAAACAGCTGTTGTTATAGAGAATATAATTTACTTTTAGCAATGATGCCTATTATTAGCAATTACTAGTGACACACAGTCAAGTTGTGGTAAATGATTGTATTATCTCTCAATCAAACCAGCTATCTTACAAATAAAAGTACTCTAATTAATATAGTGATACAGAAATAATGACTTTTGCCTTAACCAATAACTTTAAAGTTACTTTTGTCACTTTTGAACTATTTAAAATATGGTATTCAACTTTTATTTTATTTTTATGCCCTTATAGTTGGTATAAAAATAAACAGAGAAAAATAATCTATAATTTGATAGAACTGGAGTGAACCTTTGGAATTAGCACTTCAATCCTTATGAAAGCATTGCGGTGTCTGAAGTACAACATGTATTCAGTACTATACTAATGAAGATATATATCGTGTGTCCAACAGCAAGAATTCTATTAGTATCACTCATATGAAAAGGAAAGACATCTCACTGGCTCAGAACTCCCTAGTGAGTCTTTTAAAGATGACTAAGACCATTTCTTGACATGGCTTGTGGAGAACTGCAACATACTCGTAGCGTACATTGTGAGACATATCATGCTTGTTTTGGCAGCATGCATACGAAAAAAAAAGGGAGACATATCAGACAGCCTGCCAAGATTTATTAAATAAGTGATCCTCTTCCATTTTTTCTAACACATCTGGAAACAAATGACATAGTCCAGTTATTTCCCTAAATACATCAGAAGTTGAAACTTCTTCAAATATCACAGGAATAATGACAGCAACTTCACCAAAGCCATATTTATTGAGGACACTGGTCATTAAAATACTCTGAGCTATATATGAATTACCATATAATAAACTCTTCCAGAACTAATGCCAGTGAAAAACCTTTGGTTACACTCAGAGACTTTTTGTAAGCAACCATCACTTGTTTTCACTTTGATTACTAGAAAGTGCAGAATGCAAATTAAAGATCAACCTTGAAAACCACCACGACTCTACATTTTCTATGTTTATGGCCTTCTTTTTGTTGAGCTAATTTTATAATAAGTTTTCTTATGATTCTATTTATGTTTCATCATTATTTAATCATAGACATTATTTTCACAAGCTGATTTTAATATTTAACTTGGAATACTAAATCATCTTTTCTTAATTTGAAGAACAGATGATTTAAAAATGCATAAGGGAGGCTGAGGCGGGTGGATCACGAGGTGGAGAGATCGAGACCATCCTGGTCAACATGGTGAAACCCCGTCTCTACTAAAAATACAAAAAATTAGCTGGGCATGGTGGTGTGTGCCTGTAATCCCAGCTACTCAGGAGGTTGAGGCAGGAGAATTGCCTGAACCCAGGAGGCGGAGGTTGCAGTGAGCCGAGATCGCGCCATTGCACTCCAACCTGGGTAACAAGAGCGAAACTCCGTCTCAAAAAAAAAAAATGCATAATAGTGGACTAAAATATCTGAAAGATTCTTAAGCAGAAGGAGAAGCTAATGTATACTGTGATGTGTAATAACAGGGGCAGATAGATAAAATTTTAAAGGAGCATGTGCTAGATAGGTGTGAGTAAGAATTTTCTAATAATTCTTCAAGTCCCAAGTGTAATGAGTTTCCCTGAAAAGCTGTGGAATCTTCAACACTGCACAAGTTTAAGAAGAGGCTAAATAATTATCCATCTGGCATGTTAACAAAAGTTTGTCGATTACAAGAAAGGTTAGACTAGAAGCCCTCAAAAATCTCTTCCATTCTATGATTCCATAATTAAATATGCTATGTTTAATGAGCCATTTGTTATCTTCATGGGGTGAATAACTCATGGCACAAGTTTCCATGCTGTCTTTCTGCCAAGTCTAGAAATTAAATTAAATTAAATCTATCACCATATAAAATTAGGAATAAAGAAAAGTTAAGTCATGATAACTTGAAGAGTCTTGAATTTTTTATACTGGCTTAAAAATTATAGTTTTATTGCCAGAAAGAATTTATAGCCTGTTTATATCACAAAACCAATACTCTAAATATGAGGGATAAAAACAGGAGAAACTTTGTGATGTCATTCAAATTAAAGTATGATGAGAGTTTAATAAAATATATTCTAATATTCTAAATATTAAAAAGTAGACAACTGATCATATTATAGATATATTTATAAACTACTTCCTATAAGGAGAAGCACTTTAAAGATCCCTGTCACTCAAAAGGTGTACATATTTGTTTGGGGGGCAGACACTGAAAATCACTGTAAGTCAGTAAATGATATTGAAATGGCATATTTAATACCTGCACATATCTATCATTGTATTTACACAATATAAGAAACATAAACAAATCCTGAATTTGCTAGCAATTATTCACTGAGGTGAATCATCTTAACTGAATGAGCTGACACACTGCATATAAATACTTTAAGTGGACAAACAACTTCATAAGTAAATTTAAAAATTTTGCTTTCATATTTGGTAGTCTCAGAAAGGTATACTTACTGATCTGTACTTTCTGTTAGGGATAAACTGAAAAGGTTTTGAAAAAGTAAGTATTACTTAAAGATACATAACAAAAAGTTAAATAACCAGAGCAAAATACGTGATTTCAAACTATTCAAACTATTAAAAATTCCAAGAGTACACAAGTACAAAATTTTAAACCCTATTGCCAACTGGATTTTGATTAAACAAAGAAAGAATGAATCAAGAATGATTGGGGAAAAGTGAAAACAAATTAAAACTAAAGATCAATGGAAGCATGCCTATTGAAACGTGACTGTTGTTATTAAAGACAGGAACAGCAGACATCGGTTATTTTTAAATTTTGCAATGGATGGTATTTGCTTCTTGGGGAAGTAGTTATGTACTCAAATCCTGCAGAAATCTAAGAGTCTGACCGCTATCAACATTTTTAACTGGTATGAATTCCAACAACCCTGATTTTTTTAAAGTCTAGTGTCTCCTGCTTTGCCTACCCCAAAAAGAAAGTCTCTGCCACCCTGCCTAGGAAATGGACATGATACCTGAATTCACTGCAAACACTGTCCAATAACACTTACAAAGTACAGCCCACTTCCCCAAATTTGGCATCTAAATATAACAGCAACAAGATCTTAGAAAAACATCTTAAGGACTGGGACCTCGGACTTACAATTTAAAGAAGTAGATTGGAACCAGATAGTACTGGCATTTGCAAGGTGGCAACATAATAGAGGTTTATAAGCAGATAAAATAAAGCTCAGTTTCCATTAGAGATTTATTTTCATTACAAAATATTTCAGACAAAAATGTGGAAAATAAAATGTAGCAGATACTCTCGTACCTATCAACCAGATTTGGCAAATGCTAACATCTTGCCATGTTTGCTTTGGGTTTCTTTTGTTTTCTAAGAGTACAAATTAAAAGATGCACAGAAAAGCCATCATCCATCCCATTCTTTCTCCCATTTCACCAAAGGACAGGCAATATCTGAAGTTATTGTCTTTCATTCAAATCAATATAGATATGTACCTATCAATATGTACTATATATTCTAGTTATTTAGTTATAGTTATTTAATATATAGCTATTTCAGGTGTACTTTAATTATAATGTGCCATGTGTATTTATTCTGCATCTTGTTTTTATGTTAAGCATTATTATTGTTTGGTTTTTCATTTTGAAATTTGTACCTCTAGTTTATTTAACTTCTCCATAGTATTCAATTATATGAGAAAACAATTGTTTATTTCTCCATTGCCCTATTACCTATATGTTGTTTATAACTTTTTTTATGAAGAAATGCTAGAAGAAACAACCTAGAGAATTCAAGAAAATATTTGCAAGCTATACATAAGGTAAGGGGTTAATATAAAAAATACATAAGAATCCCCTGCTATTCAAAAGAAAGAAAACAAATAATCTGATTTAAAAATGGACAAAGAACCTGAATAGATATTTCACAAAAGAAGACAAACAAACGGCCAACAGGTATATGAAAAAAAAATCAACATTACTAATGATGAGAAAAACGCAAATTAAAACCACTTCGGACCTGTTAGAATGTCTATAATCAAAAAGACAAAAGATGCCAAGTTCTGGTCAGGACGTGGAGAAAAGGGAAACCCTGTACACTGTCGAAGGAAATGTAAATTAATACAGCCACTATGGAAAATGGCATGGAGATCTCCAAAAATATCAAACATAGAACTACTATATGATCCAGCAATCCCACTGCTATGTATATATCCAAAGGAAATGAAGTCACTATCTCAAAATAATATATGCTCACCCACGTTTACTGTGGTACTATTTACAATTGCCAAGATATGGAATCAAAGTAAGTGTCTATCAACGAAAGAATGAATTTTTTAAATGTGTAATATATAAAAATGGAATACAGCCTTAAAGAAAAGAAAATTCTGTCATTTGTAACAAAAAGTGGATGAACCTGGAAGACAACGTTTTAAATGAAATAAGCCATAAACAGAAAGATAAATACTCATAAACTCACTTATAGGTGGAAGTTAAAATTGGCAAACTCGTAAAAGCAGAGCAAAATGGTCATTACCAGAGTTTGGGGAAGATGGAGAAGACAGAAGAAAGCAAACTGAGATGTTGGTCAAAAGACACAAAATTTCAATTACCTATGAAGAATAAGTTCAAGAGAGCTATCGTATTACATGGTGGCTATAGTTAATAACCATGTATTACATTATGGAAAATTGCTAAGAGATTAGATTTCAAGTGTTCTTACAACAAAAATAAGTATGTGAGGTAATGCAAATGTCAATTGGTATGACTTAGTCATTTCACAATGTAGACATATATCAAAACATCATGTTATACACCATACATTTCTTTTTAAATGCGACAATATTATTCTCTATATTTTTTTGTGAACATGAGTTAGAACTCATGTGTGTGTGTGTGTGTGTGTGTGTGTGCATGTGCGTGTGTGTGTGTGTGTGTGAGAGGGAGAGAGAGAGAGAGAGAGAGGGAGGGAGGGAGGGAGGGAGGGAGGGAGGGGGAGAGAGAGAGAAAGAGAGAGAATTGGAGTCACTGAGTTACAGATTTGCAAATCTAGCTATTTCCAATTTGTTCTTCAAAATAGTTGTAACTTAAACTCTACTGATGCTGTAGGAAAATGTCCTGTTTCCACATTTTTGTAACAGTTAGTTTTATCAAATATAAACACAAATACCTTTCATTGTATTTTTATGAGCATTCCTGATTTTGCCTCCTGTGGTCTGCTTGCTTGTGGTCTTTGCACAATTGTGCGAATTCCTACTGTATTAGTCCATGCTCACACTGCTAATAAAGACTTAGCTGAAACTGGGTAATTTATAAAGGAAAAGAAGTTTAATGGATCCACATTTCCACATGACTAGGGAGGCCTCACAATCATGGCAGAAGATGAATGAGAAGCAAAGTCATGTCTTAGCTGGCTGCAGGCAAAGAGAGCATGAACAGGAGACAACCCTTTATAAAACCATCAGATCTCTTGAGACTTACTCACTATCACAAGAGCAGCACAAGAAAGACCTGCACTCATGATTCAATTACCTCCTACCATGTCCCTCCCATGACGTGGGAATTATGAGAGCTACAATTCAAGATGAGATTTGGGTAGGGACACAAATTACAAAGTATATCACTTATAAGTATTTTCCTTTGTGATTAAATCTTTAAAAATATTTCACCCACATCTGTGATTTATCTTTTGTTTCGAGGAACTTTAGTTGTATAGGAAATTTTAATGTTAATAAACTTAATGAAATCTTTCCTATTATATTTTGTGCTTTTTATGTCATAAATGCTTCCTTATCTTGACAAAACTAGATATATTAAAATAATATCTGATAATTTTCACTAAAATTGTTAATGTTCAGCTTTTCAAATTTAAGACTTTAAATATTTAGTATAAGGTATGAATCTAATTTGATCCTTTTTCTACTTACAGTCCCTATCCCTGCTCCTTTTCTTGAATAACCTATTCATTTCCAAATTTTTTAAGCCCTTGTCATACCAAGTTGCATATATTATGCTCTCTATTCTGTCATATTATCTCACTTTTCTACTCTGCACTATAAAATTCTTAACGTCTATTAAGGCTAGTACACACATTCTTCTTCTCCCTTTTGACACATATTTTATAGAAGTTCAGTTAACAAGGTGAGTTTGAATGGTGCAGGCCCACTTATACATGGTTTTTTTTTCAATAAAAGTAACACCAGATGTGCCTTACTTTACTGTCTCCCACTCCACCTCCTCCATGTCGTTCATCTCTCCCATCCCTGAGACAGCAAGACCAACTCCTCCTCTTCCTTTTCCTCCTCAGCCTATTCAAGGTGCAGATGATGAGGATGAAGACATTTATAATGATTCATTTTCACTTAATGAGTACTAAATACATTTTTTTCGTATGATCTTAATAACATCTCTTTTTCCCAGGATACTTTATAATTAAAATACAGCATATAGTACATATAACATGTAAAATATGTGTTAAACAACTGCTCATGGTTAACAGTAGGCTATTAGTAAAGTTTTGGGGGAGTCAAAATTTAGAAGTGTATTTTCACCTACCTGGGAGTTTAGTGTCCCTAACACCTGTGTTGTTCAAGAGTCAAATGTAAATAGTTTCTGATTAACCTCATGATCTCTCTTTCAACAAATTATTCAGCTTTTTTAAATGTCCTAAGCTTTTTCTTTATTTCTTTAGGCTGTAATTATTGATATTTTATTATATTCCATTGTGGTCCAAGATCATGTTCTCTATACTATGAATTCTATACTATATTTTCAGATTCTTTATGGCTGGTATCTGGGCAATTTTGTAATTGCCTAAAATAAGTTTATTTTCTGGATATCAAAAGTCTAATAAAACAAGTATAAGTTAATTATTTTCTCTCCTTTATTCTATTAGTTTAATTTTTAATTTTCAGAGAAAAAAGAAAAGTTGTTAAATTTTCCAAAATGATGTTGAATTTATAAGTTTCTCTTTCTAATTGAAATTCTATATACATACTACATGCATATCTCTCTATAGAGGTAGATATACAATCTACACACATATATATTTTCACAGAAACAAACACATATGTGTAGCTATTGCTTTCATATCTTCAAATTTAAGATTTTCATATAGTCCTTGTATAATGGCTCTTACCTTTAGTAATTGCCTTTGTCTTTAATATCTATGTTGCCTAAAAAAAATGAATGTTACACATTTTTCTTTCTTTTGATTAGTATTTGAAATGTACTTGTTACTTTTTTATTTCAAGATTTATATGTTATTTGTTTTAGCTGAGTGTCTTTGTAGTCCACATAGGGTTGGACTTTCATAATACATATGGGCATTTCTATCCTTTAACAATCAAGTTTAATTCATTTACTTTTTGTAATATCTGGTATCTTATTTGGTGTCTCCTATTTCTGATGTTTTATAAATTTTTTCTCTTTTTAATTAATTTTTAATAAAGATGCCATGAAAAGTCAATAGTATGAAAAACAGGTGTTTCAAATGGTACTGGGATAATTGAATATTCACATGCAAAAGCTGAACTCCTAGCTCAATTTTTATATACAAAAGTTAACTCAAAATGGAACATTGACCAAAGAGGACTAAAACTATAAAAATCTTAAAGGAAAATAAAAGTTTAAATCTTTGTAATTTTCAATTAAATAAGAAAGCACATATAACAACAAAAAATATAAACTGGGTTTCATCAAAGTGGAATACATTTGTGCTGCAAAGGCCAGCATCATGAAAGAGATAAGACAAACCATAGAGTGGGGAACAAATATTGACAAATCATATGTCTGATAAAAGATTTGTATTGAGAATACATAAGGAACTCATACAAATCAATAATCAAACACAAATGCCCAATTGTAAATGGGCAAAGGATCTGAATAGACATTTCACCAAATAAAATATGAATATTACCAAAACGCACATAAAAGTATGCTTAATATCAATAATCACCAGAGAAAATGCATATTAAAACTATGATATACACTTCACATCCACTAAGATGGATATAACGCAAAATACAGATAATAACAAGTGTTGGTGAGAACGTGGAAATGTTGTGCATTGTTGATGGGACTGTAAAATGGTACAGCAGCTTGGGAAAAAACTGTGGCAATTCCTCAAATAATTGAACACAGAATTACCATTTAACCCAAGTTTCCATTGCTACCTATATATCCAAGAGAAATACAAATATATATCCACACAAAAATTTGTCCAAGAATATTCACATTTGCATTATTTTTAATAGCCAAAAAGTGGAAACAACCAAAATGTCCATGAACTAATGAATGGATATATAAAACATAGTATAACCAGAAAATGATACATTATTCAGCAATAAAAAGAAATGAAGTACTGATATAAGCTACAAGATGGATGAACCTTGAAGTTCAATTACAAAAAGACAGTGACAAAGGTCACATATTGACTGATTCAATTTATACAAAATGTCTAGAATAGACAAATACATAGACACAGAAAGTACATCAGTGTGGGAAAGGAATAAAAAGAACTGACTGCTAAACACATGGGAATTTTCTTCAATGTAATATGATTTTCTAAAATTTATTGTAGCTATGGTTGCACAACTCTGTGAATTCACTAAAATTCATTCAGTTGTACAGTATAAATGAGCAAATCATTACGTGTAAACTGTATCTTAATAAAGCTGTTACCAGGGAAAATAAATAAAGAAAAGAAAGCAGGGAATCAAAGTAACAGATAAGTGAAAAAGAATCCAAAGGGAAAAAACTAATATTCAAAGGCATTGTCTTATTGAGAAGCTGATTTTAAAATTAGTTTGTGGGGAAACATTAATATATCTCTTTCACAGATTTTTGAATAAGCAGTATTGATTGTTATACTTGGATTTTATAAGACATTTAGAGTTAAAAAATGTCTTAAAGTAGAATTTTAGCTATTTTATTTGACTAGATGCTATTAAAAAGTCACTGGAAATTAGGATAAGATTAGGATATGTTCAATATATATTTATTGAGCACCTATCATCTACCAGTCAGTGTTCTATGCACAACAGTGAACAAAACTTATAAATTCCTTCTCATATAGAGCCTATAACCCAGTGAAGACTGACAAAAAACAAATGAATGAATGAATGAATAAATGAAACAATGTATGGGTATTATCTAAGGAAGTAAAAATGTTATCAATGAAAATTCAGCAAATGAAGGAGATATAAGGAATAGTAAATAAGATATTACTTTACACAGAGTAGTAAGATCTTTCTGATAATGAGATAACAAAGACCTTAAGGAAATCAAGACCTGAGCAAAATAGATTTTCTTTTCTTTTGTGGGAAGAAGAGATGAGAGCCTCACAAGCATAAGAAACAAAACTACACATCAGGAAAAGTGGAAGTTGGAAAATTAATGTTGCAGTAATCCACATGAGAGAGGATGATGACTTGGATGGGTGTGCAAAGATTGGAGATGCAATAACATGGTTAGGGTGCAGAGGTATTTTAAGGATGAAACCAATAGTTTATGCGGTATTTGATTATTTACAGGTTACTTTAGAATTTTGGCCTAAACAATTGTTATAACAGAACTACGATTTTTAGAAATGAGATAAAGGGTTTCAAAGTAAAAATGAGTAATTGTTTTGGATATGTTAAGGTTAGGATGACTATACAACTCCAAGCTGAATTTATGTGTTTGAAGTTCAGAGAAGAGCAAACACTAAGGACCTGTATTTGAGAGTCATCTACATGTTGATGAGATGTACATGTACATTACTAGATGAGATCAATTAGAAAACTCCTATTGATACAGAAATGATGTATGAGGACTGAGCCCTGTATCTCTTTAGTGCTTAGAGGTCTGGTCAATAAAGACAAACCAGAACAAGTACTGAAAGAGAGAATCCAGTAACATAGGAGGAAAAACAAGAGATTTTCTGGAGGTCAGGTGAAGAAATGGTTGCAAGAAGGAGTTTTGATAGTCATGTCCAATGTTCCCTATGTCCAGGTACATGAAGCTTAAGATATACCATTAAATTTAGCAACATGGACACTACTGGTAATCTTGAAACCCGTGTTTTTGTGAAGAGATAGACATGAAAACCCAGATGGATTAACAAAAGTGGTAATAGTAAATATAGGCATTTTGAGGAATTTTGCCATAAAAGTGAGCAAAGAAATGAGGAAGTGGCTAAAAGTGTATGTGAAATATATGCTGAGGAATACAATAGCATAATTGTACAGCAATGGGAATTTCCCAGTAGGAAGAGAATAATTCACGATGAAGGGAAAAGCAGATAACAGCATAGACAAATGGAAATGATAAGGGAGGGTGTAAGTTGTTAGGTAAACTTCATCACATATTTAAATGCCACCTAGCCTCCTATTTTTTAAAAAAAAATTTAAACTTTCTTGAATCCTCAAAGTAAAAATAATACCATAACAACCTTAGAAGGGTTTAAGCTTTCAAAATGTCTTTCCCTCATTCCATTTTGCAAGATTTTCAGCATAAGCTGTTATCTTTCAACATACTCTATGCTCTTGCCCTCTGGCTTATCTAATCTAAACATGTTTCTGTTAAACTCTTACTGAGAATTGAATGACATTTATTCAAACCTCAACACCAGATTAAGATGCTGGAAGTTATGCTGATATCTAGAAAATGTTATTTTTTTTTTCTTGTGTGCTTCGAAGCCAGATAATTTAGCTTCAGGCAATCAAAGTATATTCCTCTTCAAGGCTGATTTTTCCAAAAGCAGCTGTTTGTATTCTAAAGCTGAATCTGTGTGTGAGTCATTAGCACAGTGTTTACAAGTTTGCTTTTTTTTCTGTATGGTTTCTGTAAAACTGTATTATGGTTTATATTTTCTTTCTAAATGTTCTCCTATATTAATTCACCCTCTGGTTTGGGAATATATGAGGCATGAATTCAATCATCTACCCAATCAGATCTTCTTGTTAACATTAAATATTTCAAAATTTATTACATCTCCCTTTATTATACTTGAACTTAATAATGCAATATCCAGGGAAACATCCTTTTTGACACAACTAATAATTAGACGGTGAATTTAAACAATGATTTATTAGTTTGGGCACCTTACAGAGTTAGGATTAATTTCAGGGCCAAATTATTTTCCTGTACGATATCACTCATGCCACTGCTGTAAGCAAGCATCATTAATCCTAGAAATCGATTGTTCATCTCTTTGATCCCTACCATCAAAATGCTTCATTTAATACCTCCTAAGTCAAGTTCTTACTAATTTGAGGATCTTGGCCACATACGAAAATGTAAATATCAATATGAATAGGATTACTGTCTAAGTTTGGATATTTATTCCACATAGAAGTTACATTTGTGTATGGTATGAGGAAGGGATCAAATATTGATGCTCCTTGATTTAAAATCTAAGACCAAATAGCCGTTCCCCATGTACTCAGTATACAATGGAAGTACAGAGACCATAGAGCTATAATGAAGGCTTCAATTTGGAAAATGGAACATTGGGAAATCTGGCCAATCTATCAAGTGCTCCAATAGCCACTTGCTATAACATTCTGAAATGCTTCTGGGAAAGCATTCAAGGATGTCCTACTGTAGAATGAAAAATATTATTCAATTAATTCACACTATGTTCCTTGAGGGGAGCTATTTAATCCACTGCCCTACTTGGTCCTTGGTTCTGCCCTATGGGTGATTATTCCACTCCCACTATTCTACTGAGAAACATATACTGTGCATTAGGAAAAAAAAAAATGTTGTCTTTGTAATCTGAACAGCCTTCTTGGCTATTTACTATCTGGACAGTGCTGGGGATCCAATAGCCATTTTATGCCTTGAAGAGACAGTTTAGAATTTCTTAAACTACCTCATAGTTTTACAGTACAAGCCTTTTAAAAACTTCAAAGACTTCTTATCTAGTTGCATCCAGCGAATCCCATAACTTTCTGTATAGTCTTTCTAGAATGTTAATTTGTCTAATATCTCTGCTTTGTTGTCCCCTTGATACTTTTTGTTTCTCGATTTCATTGCAGGTCTCTGCACTCTCTCAGGAGTTAATGGAAAAAACTAGAAATTTAGTCTCTTTTCCTTAAGCTATTTCTTCTAATTAAAATGATTTATTGGAACAACCTTCTTAGTTGGACCTTTCCACTCAGACACCTTAGTTGATTTAGAGGTTTTCACAAAATGAGTGTATCAGCCATTCCCTTGATTTAAGTATTCCCTTGTTGCTAAGGACTAAACCATTTTTATTAGCCAAAGAATTTCACCATTTTATCCTTTTACTGCTTGGAGTTAAGAAGCAGATATTTTTTCATCTCTACAAATCCCCAAATTTCTGATCTTTATTCTCTTTCTTATCAACCTTCAAGATAATGACAGCAATTTTATTTTCTGGGCTTATAGCTTCTTGGTAATTTCTTAGCAAATGTAGCTAATAGCTAACTAGCAATTATACATAATTTTATTAATATAAAAATATAATATGCTATTCTCCGACATATTTTCTCAGATTTAAATGCTCATTTAGTACATTGTCTGTCTTTCAAATTACTGTAATGTTCAGTCTTTCCAATTACTTCTCCACTGAAAATCATACATTGCCATCTTTCCAGTCTCCAGAAACAAAAAAATCTGAAGCTACTATAACTGAGCACTAACATAACAAAAACCTAGGATAACAGTCACTTATGGTAGCTTTGGTATTATTTTATGAACTAAAAAAAAATAGAACAGTGCAGGTTATACTACAGTAAAAAAAACACTGGGCCAGGTTCGGTGGCTCATGCCTGTAATCCCAGCACTTTGGGAGGTTGAGGCGGATGGATCACCTGAGATCAGGAGTTTGAGATCAGCCTGGTCAACACGGTGAAACCCAATCTCTACTAAAACCCAATCTCTAGCTGGGAGTGGTGGCAGACACCTGTAATCCCAACTACTCAAGAGGTTGAGGCAGGAGAATGGCTTGAACCTGGGAGGTGGAAGTGGAGGTTGCAGTGAGCTGAGATTGTGCCACTGCACCCTAGCCTGGGTGACAGAGTTAGACTCTGTCTCAAAAAAAGAAGAAAGAAAAGAAAAAAGAAAAGAAAAGGAAAGAAAGAAGGCGAGAGATAAAGAAAGAAAGGGAGAAAGAAAGAAAGAGGAGAGGGAGAGGGAGAGGGAGAAGGGGAGGAGGAGGGAGAGGGAAAGGGGGGGGAGAGGGAGGGGGAGGAGGAGGGAAAGGGAAAGGGAAATGAAATATCTGTGATTCCCAAAACTTTATTTCTTACTCATAGCTTCAATGTGGTTCTTTAGAAATATTTACTCCACCAGGGACACTAGCTAGTGGAAATTCTATAAACTCACATATTTCAAGGAGTTTCCAAAGACTGGGAATAAATTTAGTGAATCACATATTGCTTTAAAAGGCTTCAGCTGGAAATAAACATATCACTTCCTTTCATATTTCATTAGTCAAAGCAAGTCATCTACTGTATTAGTCCTTTCTCATACTGCTATTAAAAACTGCCCAAGACAGGGTAATTTAGAAGAAAAGAGGTTTGACTCACAGTTCCATAAGGCTGGGAAGGCATCAGAAAACTTAGAGTCATGGTGGAAGAGGAAGCAAACGTGCCCCTCTCCACATGGTGGCAGGAAGGAGAAGAATGAGAGCCAAGCAAAAGGGGAAGCCCCTTATAAAACCATCAGATATTGTGAGAACTTACTGCCTACCCATCTGACAAAAGGCTAATATCCAGAATCTGCAAAGAACTTAAACAAATTTACAAGAAAAAAACCCGATCCAAAAGTGGACAAATGATATGAGCAGACACTTTCCAAAAGAAGACATTTATGCAGCCAACAAACATACGAAAAACAGCTCATCATCACTGGTCATTAGAGAAATGCAAATCAAAACCACATTGAGATATCATCTCATGCCAGTTAGAATGGTGATCATTAAAAAATCTGAAGACAACAGATGCTGGAGAGGATGTGAAGAAATAGGAACACTTTTACACTGTTGGTGGGAGTGTAAATTAGTTGAACCATTGTGGAAGACAGTGTGGTAATTCCTCAAGGATCTAGAATCAGAAATACTATTTGACCCAGCAATCTCATTACTGAATATATATATATATATATATATATATATATATATATACCCAAAGGACTATAAATCATTCTATTATAAAGACACATGCACACATATGTTCACTGCGATACTGTTTACAATAGTAAAAATTTGGAACCAACCCAAATGCCCATCAATGATAGACTGGATAGAGAAAATGTGGCACACATACACCATGGAATACTATGCAGCCATAAAAAATGATGAGTTCATGTCCTTTGCAGGGACATGGATGAAGCTGGAAACCATCATTCCCAGCAAACTGACACAAGAACAGAAAACCAAACACCACATGTTCTCACTCCTAAGTGGGTGTTGAACAGTAAGAACATATGGACACAGGGAGGGGAACATCACACACCAGAGACTTTCAGGGGTGGGGGTGCTAAGGGAGGGATAACAGGGGTAAGGCAATTGGGGAGGGATAACATTAGGAGAAACACCTAATGTAGATGATGTGGGGGATGGATGAAGCAAACCATCATGGCATGTGTATACCTATGTAACAATCCAGCATGATCTGCCGATGTACCCCAGAACTTAAAGTATAAAAAAAAAAATAAAAGAAAAGAAGAAGAAAAAGAACTTACTATAATGAAAAAAGCATGAGAGAAACCACCAAACAAAATCATTCTTAGCTCACTAGTTCAACCAATACATGGCAAAGAAGCCTTAAAATAGGAACAAAGGAAACTAGGAGACCAAGAAATACATGAAAAGAATGAGACGTCCTGTGATGCAATGGTAAGTTTCTGCAACCCTAAGTCTAGTTTCAATATGTGCCCTCAGAACAGGGACAATTAACTGGCAGAAAGTCAAATACAGATCTGACTATACTCCTGGCACAACCTGACCTTTTCTCATATTGAAGATGAAGCCAGTACATGTAGTAATTTAATTTCAATTAAGGTTCACATCATAATTGTTAGAGCTTCTCTGTCTAGGCTTTTAAGGAATTACTGAATGAAATTATTGGATTCTGTTTGCAACCAGGGCTGTAGTACCAAAGTTTAAGCATATAAATTCTTTATAGACCATAAGGTCTTAGTGCATGATTCTCTTTACAAATGATCAACTACCACATATTGCTACGTAACACACTACCTAAAAGCCAGTGGTTTATAACAGTAAGTCTTTATTATAGCTCAGGAATCTGAAAATCAGCTAAGTGGCCACCTTGATCTCAAGTATATTTCTTCATCAGCAATGGGTCATAGAGGATCTCTACTGATCTTGATTGGCCTTCTCAAGTTTTGGGGGATAGGCTGACTGTTGGCTAGTCTGTTATGGCCTCATCTCTCTCAGAAGAATCTCTTTTATGCCTCAAGTAGGTACGATCATTCTTGTGGTAAAGAAAGAAGTTCAGGCGAACAAGAATTGCTTTCTTGAAACAATGACTCAGAAATAATACAGATTTAAACCAGTACTGTATTCTATTGGCTAAGTCAGAAGACAAGCCCGAATTCAAACAGAATGGAAAAAACGCTATCTCTTTAATGATAGAAACTGCAAAATCGGCCGGGCGCGGTGGCTCAAGCCTGTAATCCCAGCACTTTGGGAGGCCGAGGCGGGTGGATCACGAGGTCGAGAGATCGAGACCATCCTGGTCAACATGGTGAAACCCCGTCTCTACTAAAAATACAAAAAATTAGCTGGGTATGGTGGCGCGTGCCTGTAATCCCAGCTACTCAGGAGGCTGAGGCAGGAGAATTGCCTGAACCCAGGAGGCGGAGGTTGCGGTGAGCCGAGATCGCGCCATTGCACTCCAGCCTGGGTAACAAGAGCGAAACTCCGTCTCAAAAAAAAAAAAAAGAAAAAGAAAGAAAGAAACTGCAAAATCACACAAGGCATGTAGTTACAAAGAGAAGTGAAAAAAAATTGGCCATTTTACACTCTATCACCACTTTTAAACTTTAATACACAGAATATTACCTCAAATGCTTTTCCCGTGTAGGTATGCTAAGTTTCACCTAAGAACAAAACAGAAACTGAGGGATTCCAACTTCATATATTCATGTGGTTTGTTATTTATTTCCAGACAATAATCTCAAGTTAGCTTATCATTATCAATTACTTAAGACTTCAAGAAGTCTTTTGATTTTAGAAACCCAAGCATTGCACCCATCATAGTGGAGTGATGGTTTTGTCAATCAACTGAAAATCAGAGACTCTTCTTCTTAGGTTGAGATAGCAAAACAAAACAAAACAAAATATTATTAATAATTATAAATTTTATTTCTCTCACTTTAGCATTTAGCTTTATTCAGAATATCAATAAAGAACCATATTAATTTTCTTTTGCAAAAGAAACAGTCATTAGAGTGAATCAGCAATCAACAGAATGGGAAAACATTTTTGCAGTTTACCCATCTGACAAAGGGCTGATATCCAGAATTTACAAAGAACTAAAACAGATTTATAAGCAGAAAACAAGCCCATTCAAAAGTGGGCAAAGGATATGAACAGATACTTTACAAAAGAAGACATACATGAGGCCAACAAACATATGAAAAAACGCTCATTAGAAAAATGCAAATCAAAACTACATTGAGATACCATCTCATTCCAGTTCGAATGGCCATCATTAAAAAATCTGGAGACAACAGAAGCTGGAGAGGAGGTGAAGAAATAGGAACACTTTTACACTGTTGGTAGGAGTGTAAATTAGTTCAACCATTGTGGAAGACAGTGTGGCAATTCCTCAAGGACCTAGATGTAAAAATTCCATTTGATCCAGGAATCGCATTACTGAGTATATATCCAAAGGATTATAAATCGTTCTACTATAAGGGTACATGCACACAAATGTTCACTGCAACAAAGTTTACAATAGCAAAGATCTGGAACCAACCCAAATGTCCATCAACGATAGACTGGACAGGGAAAATGTGGCACATAAACACCATGGAATATTATGCAGCCATCAAAAACAATGAGTTTGTGTCCTTTGTAGGGACATGGATGAACCTGGAAACCATCATTTTCAACAAACTAACACAAGAACAGAAAATCAAACACTGCATGTTCTCACACATAGGTGGTTGTGGAACAATGAGAACACATGGACACAGGTTGGGGAGCATCACACACTGAGCTCTGTTGCAGGGAAATAGGGGAGGGACAGTGGGGAGTGAGGAGTTAGGGAGAGATAGCATGGAAATGTCAGATATAGGTGAAGGGGAGGAAGGCAGCAAATCACACTGCCATGTGTGTGCCTATGCAACAATCTTGCATGTTTTTCACATGTACCCAAAAACCTAAAATGCAATTTAAAAATAAAACCATATTAATTAAAAGCAAGTTGAGGCTGGGCGTGGTGGCTCACACCTGTAATCCAAGCACTTTGGAGGACAAGGCAGGTGGATCACCTGAGGTCAGGAGTTCAAGACCATCCTGAGCAACATGGTGAAACCCTGTCTTTTAAGGGAAAAAAAAAAAAAAAAGCAAGTTGAACCTGGCTTTCAGAGTAAAACCAATGGAATAGTAACATGAAATAAAAGGAAATAAAGTAAGAATTGTGTAGCTTTGCTTATTAACAAATAATGAAGGGTGTGGGACCCCAAGGGTACTTAAACAAGGAGGGGAAAGAAGAACACAGAAAAATATAAAATAAAATTATGCACATAGGGACAATTCATAGCCAAGAAATGTTGAAAAACATTCAGGGCTATGGATAGTCTATAATAAGTGCAACTGAAAACCCTCAGCTTGAAAACAAAGACAGCCAGCTGATTGGGAAAACAATTTAGAAAGATTTGAGAAGGAAAGACTAAAAAAATTGGTTTAAAATACTTCAAGCAGTATTTGATTGTTTTCAGCGTAATGCTTCTTGTTGTTTTTTGTTTGTTTGCTTCTGATAGTTTTGTTTTGTTTTACTTTTTGGGAAAAAAACATATATATATTTCATGGTGGAATATGTTCAGAAAATTTATTAAGTTCAATCTCTTAAGAATTCACGTTAAAGATGAACCATCCTAAAAAGACTCATGCAGGGCAAAAACAGATAAAATCCTGGTCTAACTTATATTCTATGTAGAATTATCCAAAACAATGGTGACAGGATTGATAAGATTTGTGTCTTATTGTCTTCATATCTCACCATGGAACAAACTTCAGGGGAGAATGTACAGAAACATCATAGGAAAACAAATGTCTGAACCCAAGAGCAAAGGAGTAATAAAGGAAAGCAGACACTATTACCTAGCTTTTCACATGGTAGAGAAAGAAAAATGAACAAGTTAAAATGCACATTAAAGCTTTAAAACCCAAATTGGCCTTTTTTAAATGATTGAAAGCATACAGAATAAAACACTAGGGACATATGTCATTGATACAAAGAAAGAAGTGTTCCAAAGAAGCGATTTAACTACTACATAAAATATCATCAGTTATTTACTGATTACAATAAAATTTTAAAATATGAATAAAAGACTGTAAGAAACACATATTTAAAAATAAACATTTCTACTCACTGGGACCCTGAAGATACTGTTTTAGAAAAAAACATATTGAGCGTGATTCTCAACTGAGACAAAAGATGGACAAAATATAAGACTTTCCCCAGGGAGTAAAATTAATAGGTCTACAACTTTCTAGATCAAATGTAATAGCACAGCCATTGTTTCAAATGGCTAAAAATGCTTTAGGAAATGTTAAGATAAAAAAAAATCCTCAAAACTCTTGAGTCCGGGAGTCCAATAAATGGTCATTCTAGCAATCCCCATTGCTGTTGAAAATTTTTAACTCTCCTGTTCCTAGATAAAAAGTGTTCATTGACTTGAGCTCTTGCAAAATCTGCACCTCTGTTGATTCTTAGTTATTCCTCTCTAAATGACCCATAAAATATTAACTTCTAATACCTCTTTTCCTGGATTTTATTAGTGAAGAAATGTTGGCATTCATAACGAGGGCAAACTGGAGCTATGATATTTGTGAAGTTAGAAACTCATAGGCAAATTAGGGCTTTTCATGATTATTCTTCCTCATTTCCTTCATCTCACACTCGCAATTTCTTCCCATTTCCTCTCCCTCCCCCATCTCTTTCCTACAGATAACTAGACTTTGTCTATAGTTTTTGACTGTCCAAAGTAATATAGCTACAAATATTTTGGCATAATTTTGACAGTATTATAACTTGCTTGGCTTCTCTTATCTTCAAAATTTCCTATGGGTATGACATCGATATTCCCTTGTGTCTTCTTTACTAGCTTTTTGGAAAATAAGGTCCCAGGAGAGACTTGAAGTTGGGTTGATGTAACTTTGCAAGTACAAATAAACTGAACTTATTCAAAAGGAAGATAGCCCAAGCTGCCACTGTTGATAGACATTTATCTCCACCTGGCCATCTGAATGAAATATATATGACAACAAATAAGAACAAAATGATGACGTTAAAAAGGGAAAACTTCATACTTTATTTTTATTGGATCCAATAAAGGATTTTTTTCTTCAATTTATCCATTTGAGCCAATAAGATGAAGTGAATAATTTTTTATTTGGAGAATTCTTCTATTGCTGGCAGTATGTTACAATTCATGTTGGCATTTGCTTGTTGCCTAATCTTAGCTCAGTTATATTCAACCAAGGGCTAAGCATAATTGAAGGTGGGAAATAAAATAGGTGGTAGAATTGTAGTCAATAATAAAGTATGCTTTGGGGTTCATTTATTAATATTTCATTCTGGCACCATTTCAGAGATTTCTGGGGGACAAGGTGACATACCCTGAATACTAGGAAAATATGTAAAGAAGCAGTGGTTATTTTTGAGGAAGTATATTGATAATGGAGGGCTAAGACATGCGTGACATGGGCTTGGATCTGTCCCCCACTGAGGGAGGACAAACATCAGTTGTCTACAGATTTAACTATTAGGTGTGCTGGGATAACAGGACAGTAATCTGGAGAGTAGTAGAAAACATGCTTCCAAAGAAAGTAAGAAATTTCTACTACACTCCAAGGGAGGGAATCATTTTGGATCATTATTTATTATTCCTTTCTTGTTCCTCCTTGTCAAAGGAGAAGAGACTGATGTTGGTGAATGTCCATCTTGTATAAAAGTTTAAGAGATCACTGTAAAAGTTGAAGAGGTCTTACACAAGACTTAGATTTTTGGTGCTCTCTCTCTCAGAGAGGCCTACCTATTGCAGTGTGTGTTTTCTTCATTAATCCCTCTTTCATGTGTTAAAAAGTTACAGGCAGGGATTACCTATTCTGCGAAGAAGGTCTGTAATTTCTCCGTTCCTTGGACTATAACTGAGTGGGTAGATGAGGTAGAATATATTATTTTTTTTAGTCACTACCCCTTCATTGCTGAAGCAAGTGTCTATGACCAAAAGAATACTGTGGGAGACTATATTGTTTTGAAACTTGTCACTGCTCCCATCAACCAGATGTATTATACATTCCTACATATTGGTGCCAGTCTTGGCCATCTGACTTGTTATGTCCAAAAAAAACATGAATGATGATGATACTGCTACTTCTAACACTTCTAAGCAGAAGCTTCAAGAGCTGTCACATGATGATTCTGTCTTTTATTCTCTCTAAAATGAATCTGATGTTTCCTACTCCTCATCCTAAATGCTAAAATAAGGAGACAGGGACCAGAGCCACAGGCTACCCACAGTCAAACCACAGTTGTCATGTAATATCAGCAATCTTTTATTGTACTAAGACATTAAGATTTGGGATGTACTTGTTACTGCAGCATAGCATAGAGAAAGGTGACTAATACAATAAGTGGAAACTATAATTAGGATGCCTCAGTAAAAAATCTAGAATGAGTGTCTTTGGCTCTGGGATCAGGCAGGTGGCATTTACCCAACTAGTAATGCTGCCAAGAGGGATGGAGATGCATGCTATACAGCAGCAAACATCTGCTAAAACTGTTTTCTATAATAATTGTACCTAATTAGCTTGTGGCTTCAGCTGAAGTTGAAAAACAGAATGCAGTAGTGTGACTTAATTTCCAGGACTGAATTTAATACATATTTTAAAAATCCGTAAGACATATATGACATCAGTAAATAAGTGGCTAGTTTGCAAACAGATTAAAAAGGAGTTGATAAAATCTAGAAATTCTTTGACCTTCAAAGTTAGAATGCAACTGGTTCTCACTTCTACCCATTAAAAAAAGATAAAACCAAAAAACGAAAAATACAAAAGTCTGTAAAACCTCAACCTAGTGTCAAGACCAAATCTAATAGAGCTATATGAATTTTAAGGCATCTGAACTGGTTAATGCAGCATCCATTAAATGTAGTTAATTGGACAAAGTATCTTGGAAGAAAGAGACTAAAGATTTGACCCTTCCACAGGAGACCTAATAAATTAAAGTTGCCCTTAATTAAATCTAGAGACATTTATTTTAAAGATCTAAGAATGTAGCATCAGCACATAACGGCTAAATGGCATAAAATAGATAAGAAGTTTGGACTGTCATTCAGCCATAAAAAGGAAGTTCTGTCCAATGTGACAACATGGGTGAACTTGGAAGACACTATGCCCAGTGAAATAAGCCAGTTACAGAAAAACAAATACTGTATGATTCTACTTATATAAAGTATCTAAAATAGTCAAATTTATAGAAGCAGACCATATAGTAACGGTTATCAGGGACTGATAACCCCTGGAAAAATGGGAAGTTGCTCTAAAGTGGGTATAAAGTTTCATTTTTGACCGAAAAATAAGTTCTAGATATCTACTATACAACATAATACCTATAGTTAACAATATAGTATTGTGCATTTCAAAGTTATGAAGGTAGATCTCATGTTAAGTGCTTTTAATAGACACACACAAATAAGTATAGGAGCACAAGGAAACTTTGAGAATTACTGAATATATCTGTTACTCTGATTATGGTGATGGTACCACAGGTGTTTGAATATGTTCAAATACATCAAATTGGTCACAAAAAAACATGTGAGGTTCTTTGTATATCACAACAAAGCAAAAGAAAAATTAGCTGACCACATTTTTGAGAGGGTTGTACTGCTAAAAAAAAAAAAAAAAAAAAAAAAAAGCCATGAATTAGGTTGAAAAAGAAGCAAGCGAGGAGCAAGCACCTAATCAAAGTATGTTCTACATGTCTGGTACAGGAGGGCCCTAAGGCTACTGATGCAAAAGAACTTCAGAATTACTAAGGAACAGTGATTGCTGAATATGGTTGATACGGTTTGGATCTGTGTCCCTGGCAAAATTTCATCTCAAACTGTGATCCCCACATATCAGAGGAGAGATCTGGTGAGAGACAATTGGATAATGGGGGCAGTTTCCCCAGGCTGCTCTCATGATAGTGGGTGAGTTCTCATGGTTCAAACATGTGGCACTTCCCTCTTCACTCGCTCTCTCTCCTGATGCCACGTAAGACATGCCTTGCTTCCCCTTCAGCTTCTGCCATGACTGTAAGTTTCCTGAGGGCTCCCCAGCCTTGTGTACTGTGAATCAATTAAACCTCTTTTCTTTACAAATTACCCAGTCTCAGGTAGTTCTTTATAGCAGTATAAGAGCAGGCTAATGCAAAGGTGTATTCTCCTTTTCTGAATAGCGATGTTTATTGGGGTTACCCCTCCCCATTCCATTACATAAATAGGTTGTAAGGGAAAATACACATTTATTGTACAGTTAATAACTCTCCAGATTAGCAAAGCCACATCCAGAGGTAATGCAAACGTAATCACTCACAGACTTTGAACCTGACTCTATGATTGACATAGCACTTGGGGAGAGGCTGAATGTGCTTTGCTTATGAAAGAAAAGGAAACAAATATTTACACCCAAAGTGTAAACTTTCGTCAACTGTATTATTACTGTAAAAATATCCACAGCTTCTTTCTAAAACTTAGATTACAAATCTCTGTCACTCTGATATCAAGCTTGTCATTTGACTTGTTTTAGCCAATGAAATATCTGTCCAAGTATCAGGTGCTACATCTAAGAAAAGTTATTTCACGATCAGCCACTTCTTTAATTCTCTGTACCACCAGCCTAGTAATATCCTCAATGGCATCTACATCCTCATTCTGGATCCTGGAATAAAGACAGAGAGCATAGCCTAATATGACCTACAGCCAACGGCCAATGTAAACAAGAACTAAACCTTTATTTTTGAAAGCCACAGATGTTTGAGATAGCTTGTTACCACAATATCAACAACAACAAAAAAAAAAATGGTAACTAATACAATGACTTGGTTCAGTGAAATATATCAGTACCAATGGTGACCTCTTGTCTAAGTTAAATTCTGCAATTCACATACCAGTATTCTAATTAAAATAAAAGTCTGTATCTCAACTGATTGAAAACTTGGAAACCTTCAAATCCTATTATTATTTGATTGCTTTCTATGTCCCAGACACTCAGATAAGTGCTTTACATTTTTGACCTCATTATAACTCATGAAACTGTATTGTTTTATCATGTAAAAGATAAAGCATCTGAATTGAAGAGATTATGTAACCAGCCTAAAGTCGCTCAGATCGTTTATGTTCTGATTCCAGTTCCTGCATTGCTAACCACTGTTCTCAAGTACTCAGGATAATCTTTCTCCTCTAATACTTTCTCTTTCTTCTTCTCCCCAATACGCAATGTCCAGTATGCGAAATTAACCTCTCATTTGAACTATGCTTACAATGATCCTTTGTCTAAACCAAGTATCAGAACAGGGTCTGACCACAAATTTTGTGATGAAAGAGAATCTCAAAAATGTATTGCCGCCAAAAGGAGCAACATCAAGCAATAGGCAGTACTAAAGTCTTTTACCTTTCTGCTTGCAGTTCTACGACAAAGGCTGTACTAAGGTAACCTTCTAACCTAAGAGAAAACAAATCCTTCTAAGCACTTTCAGCTGGTTTTCTCCCCTCAGGCTCAGCATCAACCTAAGAAGAGCACCTCCAACAGCTATAACAGCAATAGACAGCAGATGTTTTCTCTTAGCTAGACTAAAATTGAATACTAAAAAATCACTGCAGTTCTGCTCCCTGCCTTTTCTAAATTGCTCTCTGTGTAACCCTATGTAATCCAGCAAACCAATACAGTCTTAATATAAAACACAATGCAACTATATTTTATTATTACCTTTACAGTGCATTGGAATAGTGGAAAGAATACCAGTCTTGGAATTTGCTCCAGCTATTTCCCTTAAATTTGTCCTTTTAACTTCTGAAGTTTGTGTCTTAATCTGGAAAAAGCAAATGACATCTCAGATTTCTCCTGTTTAAACTAAAGGAATTAAACTTAAGAAAATACATTGATATGGTTTAGCTGTGTCCCCACCCAAATCTCATCTTGTAGTTCCTGAAATCCCCAACTGTTGTGGGAGGGTCCTGGTGGGAGGTAACTGAATCATAGGATGGGTCTTTTTTGTGCTGTTCTTGTGATAGTAAGTCTCATGAGATCTGATGATGGTTTTACAAAGGGCAGTTCCCTTGTACGTGCTCTCTTGCCTGCCACCATGTAAGACATGCCTTTGCTCCTCCTTCACCATCTGCCATGATTGTGAGCCATCCCCAGCAATGTGGACCTGTAAGTCCATTAAACCTCTTTTTCTTTATGAATTACCCCATCTCTGATATGTCTTTATTAGCAGTGTGAGAAAAGACTAATACATACACTGATCAGTCAAGGCTAGGTGACAACTTCTAAATTTCATCAGCTTCAAACAAAGCTTATTTATTTTCCTATGTCCAAAATTTGGCTGGTGAGTGACAGGGATGGAGACTAATCCACAGTCACTCAGGGTCTGAGGTAGACACTACCATCTTGGAGCTACACCATGGAGTATTTGTGATTTTCATTGCACTGTGGCCAGGGAAGACAGTACTAAAGAATCTCACACTAAAAATTAAATGCCTTAACCAGAAAGTGACAATTTCACTTTCTGTCACAGATCATGGCTCCATCTAACTGCTGGAGTGCAGTTAGTAATAGAAACTAATTCCTCCTATATTCCCAGAAAGATATGAGAATAATAGATGGATGAGTGCTAGAGGTCCCTTTCGTAAATACTGTTTATGGCACGTGGTCCATAGCAGACATTGTCAGTATACATTCATATTATTTAACAATTTTTTAATCTTTATGTACTGAGTTTTACTCTCCACACAATCATAAATTAAAACAAGCTCCAGTGCTGAGGCTTTTCACAAACTATTCCACAAAGTATTAGAGTATGTGAGCCATCTCCAAAATTTTCTGTGAAAACATTGTTAAGTCATTTAAGTAATAAGCATAGGCTCATGAAAACATCAACAATTGAACATCAAATTAACTGAAAGACAAGAGGGAGAAGAGACATACGATGAATGGCACAGTTAAACCTCTAGAACAGGGACAAAATAGGAAGACAATAAGTTTTGCTAATATTTACAACTCTTTGGTTTGAACTTGTTCACCCTATGTCACGTCTGATAACTAATTAGAATCTGTAGTATGATTTGGGGTTTTATTTGCACTTCCACTTTGACAAAAATGTTGGGTTATAGATAATTGAAATGTTGTTAAAATGTATGTACATTAATTTTAATTATAACTGCTCTGGTAGCTAAATATCCTGTTTTTCAATTGCTTTCCTCAGAGAGACTGCTAATAAGATCTAGGGTGGACCTTAAAATCTGGTATTTATGTTTAAAATTAATGTAAGAGCACTTCCTCCAATGTCTATATACTAAACTAAAATAACTTGGTAGAGTTGTTAAGAATATTTTAAGTCATGAGATTCTTCTTAACTACTCATAGCACATTTTGATTAAATCATAAGGACATTTCAAAGGTTGTTATTATTTACTTTGTGAGGGAAAAATATTTTTGTAGAAAGGCATAGGTCAGTATGTTCAATAATTGTTAAGGACATTTGTTAGAATTCTAATAATTTTAAGTGTTCAAGAAAAATTGCCGCCCTTACATTAGGCAATTATAGTAACAAGAATAGATTTGTTATACATAGTATAAGTATTTTTGGGGTAAAAAGTTTTTGGAGCAAGCTAGATGACAGTTGTGCAGGAAAAGAATGACCTTTCCATTATGCAGCATATATGTGCTATGTCTTCCTTACCGAGAAGAAGTAAGAACAAAGAATCAGAAATGTACCATTATGTTCAGTTTTCAAGAATAGTGCTCCAAAGTGAAAAGAATTTCTGTATGTATTTTACTAGTAATAAAAGTCGGAATCTTAAGTCAAGCAAGAAAAATAGAAAAGGTTTGGAGTGACAAGAGAAAAAAAAAGAAAAGGCTGGAGAACATGAGTTTACTTAACCTCCAGAACAGAACTGGGGCAAACAAAGAACACTTGGTGAAGACATAGCAAACATACACAAACAGATATTTAATCAGCGAAGAGCTACAGCAATGTGAAGCTATGTAACAACTCTGGTCATCAAATGCAAGGTTAAATCTGTTTAGGCCTACAGCTTATAGCTGTTGCCTATTTCCTGGAAGTTTCCATCTGAGTTTTAAAATAAATTTGACATGAAAGCTTGTCAAGTCGCTGTATAGACAAGTAAAGTTAGACTTTACCCTCTTAGGTTTAATACAAATATTTTAGAATAGCTGCTCATTGTTTACAGTCTGTCCGTAGATTGACAAATGATAATAATGTTTTCACAAATAATTTATTTTATAAAGATTGGATCATGGTTTATCCTACATATTTTATGAAAGGAATACCATCTATCTTATCTCTATTTTTCCTGTTAACAAAAACTTAACATGCAAGCATACAGCCTAAGGAAATATCCAGGGTTAGGATGATATGTTCAATCCTAATTTGTAAAATCAAAAATTGTGCTATTGTTTAATTTTATGCTATTAGATGTTGTTAGTTTTAGCTGTTACCCTACTCAGAGGTAATGAAACTATCACAACTATTCACTCAGAAGCAATGAAATTTATATTCACTTATCAATCTCAGGCTAATGCAGATTTAATATATGCAGATAAGAAGGAGGCACAATACTTATCTCATTAATATTGTTCTCTCCATTAATTTCCTTCTTTATTCCTAGAGTAAATGTTATAATATGGTACCTGATCATTCAGAATATAAACTAGTAATACGTTTTGCACTAGTAAGCCAAGGGTCAGCCTCCAGATTTTTCAAAGATAAACTTCCTCTATGTTATTCGGAAATAGTGCCATTTAATCTGAGTTATCCCAATTGGCAGTTTTATTTTAAAGAAATGTACTTCTCACTGCTCTCAGCTAGCCACAGACACCTTTAGCCTTGTTTCTCTTCAACCTTAAGCACTCATTCCATAAATTGTTGCAATGGCCTCAGTCGAAGCATTCAAAGCAGAAAAAAAATCACAGAGAACCAAAAGTAGTTCTCCAAAACCAAAAGCAGTTCTTTTAAAAGATTGCTTTGAAAGACTCAAACTCCAAGCTAATTATCAACAACTATCTAAAGTATAAGGGACTTTGGGGTAATTTTCAGTGTAAGTAATCACAAATGACTAAGAATAACTTGTTCAGTTAGATCCTTGTGACAACACATATGCATGTACATATGCACTGAAACTGTTTTTACTCTCAGATTAAAACCTTGAAAACAGCATCTAATAAGAATCTTCACGTATCTGTTAAAAAAAAATTCAGATTTTCAAGTCCCTTTCCTGTAGTTTCTTCCATGTAATTTGTATGCTAATTATTGTTGTTAGTTATTATTATTGTCTGACAGCTGAGAAATATTTTTCTGAAACAAATGGAAAGCTCTTTCTGGAAAAGATTCTAAGGCTCAATTGAGGCTAGAGAAGGAATCAGATTAGAGCCTGGAGTAAATGTACCTCTACAAAACTAGCGTGGGAAAATAAGCATGAAGAAAGAAGGAGAAAGGAAACAAAAGGGCAGAGGAAGGTGAAAAAGAAAAGGTGGATCAGGACCCAAGGATATCGTGATTCATGATTTGCTGACAAACTCAGGTTAAGACTGAATTTTTCTAAAGTGGGATATGTGAAAAAAAGATATGGAACCCTGGATTGGTAAGCAAGTCAGTATACTCACTTACTTACGGCCTCTCCCTATTCCAGCCAAATATAAGAAAACAAAAAAATTAGCAATTTGGAAAAGCAAATCCTCAGAAATGTTACCAACTTCAGTAAAGCGTCTATAGTTTAACAAAAAAGAAGAAAGATGAATCAAGGACATAGAACTATACATCATATATTAAAAGTAACTTTGAGTCAACGTAATTATTTATGTACAACATAAAAATATACAAACAATAAAAATCTGAGGTGATTTCAAATGAAGAGGTAGGGGATGTGTATTTCACTGGCAAAATATAAGTAAAAAGTAAATCTAAACAATATTAGAAAATAAAAGTTAAAATATTCCTTTTAAATTTTAAGTGTAAGAGTGAAAAAGAAATAAATGTAAGGGAAAATTACCTTACAGGATATACAAGGGAAGGTATAGATAAGGGAAACAAGAGTAAGAGAAAAAAGGAATAGTTGTCAGTAGAAGAAAAAAATCTCAAATAGTCTAATAGAATGAAATACTAACAAAATAAAAATAAAAGAATGATACATAGGGAAGATAAAATAAGTTTACACAAATAATCCCAAGAGCATAATCACAAAAAGTGAGAATGAATTAAACCTTATATTTCTAAGCAGATTCTCTAAGATTCCCCACCTTGTTTTACACCCATTTGTACATACATTCAAGGTACTTGCATGAAACTTACTTATAATAAAATAATCCCCAAAAAGTGAAAAAAAAAAATGGAAGCACATCTAGACGGGTTCTGGTTAAGTATGTTTGATTAAAAATAAACTTGCTCCCAAAACCTCACTGAAATATAAATAAAAGAATATAAAGCCTCCACAAACAAGAAAAGAGAATGTCAAAGGACACAATAGCTAATGAAGTATGAAAATACTGGCAGTCGGAAAGCAAATGGGTAAGTGGAGATGTTATAAATAACAAAACATACTTCGGTTTACAAAGATCAGCCAAGGAAATACACTGATTCGTATTGTTGTGGGAAAGGCTCAGGTATGAGAGCCAACCAACACTTCTGAAGGCTGTTTTGTAGATGAAGCAGAGAAGAGGAAAACCTTAAAATCAATATAAAAGGTTACTATGCTCCAGATCTCCTTTAAAACCCAGTTGTAATGTGACTGCAACTACAAACCTTGAAAGAAACACGAGTCTCATTGTTTGGATATGTAAAGGCAAAGTAACATTTGACTGAAGGAAAGCAGAAATTACTAGATGTGATAGTGTTATGCTGTAAACAGCAAGTGAAAGTCAACACACAATGCAGAGACCTTCCCCCTCCACTTAACTCCTCCTCAAGCTTCCTCTCCAGTTTGATACAGTAACTGTAGGCAAAAGACTGGACAATCTCTGTTTGGAGAAATGAACCAACCAAAGGAAAAATACAGTAATACCAGCAGTCATGTCTCCAAATAAATTAGCCTATCAGTTAAAAAGTCTTAGATTTCCTTCCAAGCAGTCAGTATTGCCTATTTGTTAAACATGGACAGATAATCAAGTAGCACCTCCCATTAAAGAATGATAGAGAGCAGAAATCAAACCAAAAAAGCCAAAAGGAAAGTAGAGAAACAAAGACAAAGATAAAGGAAAGTGGGATTCAATTCCATTTGCACTTAAAAGGACCGTTTAATATTGCTCCATGAAGCATTTTGAATACCTCTGTCAGGTAAGTAAAATAAATCTCCCTGTAGACAAAGATGACAAAATAATTATTTCATAACTTTGAATTTTTATTAAAATGATAAAAAAAAACTTTTGCACCCATGGACCATAAACATTGTTCAAAACTCTTAATACTAAAATTTGTATAACTAAATGCTGTTAATAAAATTACAGGTTATAATTTGTTAGATAGGAATTTTATCTAAAAAATGTATGCACAAGTTAGGTAACTTTTTCATGAAAAAAATAATTCAAAGTAATAAACTAAAAATAATTCTTCCAAATAATATGAACCAAATTACTTTCTAGTAGGCAACACAAGATGCCATGTGATTTGCTTTATTACAGAAAAAAAATGTATTTTCTGAGCTCAAGACTGAATTTTTACAGCAATAGAATGAAAGTGCTAATTAACATGTACCTGGCACAGCTTGACTAGGACACAACTTCCAAAACAACATTTTGGAACTTTTAGAAAATATTGTGCAATATCAAAAAAACCTGGTCCAGATCAAAGTTAAGGCTAATTTAAAAGTTCATTTGAATTTTTAGTTTTTAAATCTAGTCAAAGATATCATATTTTATTGATATTCAATTAGAGTAAAATGAAAACTAGAACCAACAAGTTTGACCCTTTTGCCTCTGAATTTAATTGTTTGGTATAGCCTTCAGCAATTGAAATCTCACAATTGCTGAAACTAAGAAAAGAAAAACAAAAAAGCTGTGATTTAATATTATATTACAGAAGGTCTCAAATGTAAAATGTTAAAAATAGTCTATGCTATGAGCAACTTAGGGTGGTGTAAAGACATATTTGAAAAATGTTTATTTACATTAATATGCATATCAGCAGTTAGACGAAAGAATCAAAATATGTTAACAATTTACAATCTCAATTCAAAAGAAGAGTTCTTTCAAAAACTGGTAAGGAATAGCACTATGCTTGAAATAAACTATAGCTCTCAGGCATGTATACAGGTTCTCATAAAATATTTGGGTTCCCGAAGCTTAGGAGTCCTCTTTTGTGATGCAATCGACAGTGTGTGTACAGGTGTCACTGATTCTCTTTATATCACCTTGTAGGAATTGGGGCTCAGGGAACTGGCACAAAAATGTTGATATTCTTGATACTCTTATTGCTTTGATAATGAACCATTCTTTACCTCTGATTATACAGTCTTTCACTAGCATCAGTAAGATTGTAACAGGTTAATTTGTATTACAAAATGTTAGATCCTTCACAACCCTTGACATCTGGCTCCATTTAAAAAGATATAATTTAAAAACTTAGCTATATGATAATAGGCTACATTTTAGAAACTTTACATGTCATGTGTAATTTTATCACTAGAAGATGTAGAAAATGTATTTAACTAAAAAAACATAATCTCAAATTCAATAATCCAGAGATTTGATGTATTTACTTTCACGTATTTATGTATTTGCAGTTTTAAGTTATAATTTAAGTAATAATACAAACAATATTTTGGTCTACTTATTTAGACTTATTACTACATGTAAAGTGTTTAAAATTGAGGCTATTACCACATACCTAAGCTTTATATTATGTACAATGCACCCACAATGGTCATTTCAGAAAATACTATGTGCTCTTTGTAACCCAAATGAATAATTCTAAAGATTATATATAGTGTGGGTATGTATATAACTATCCTGTGGAGACTAGAAACACATACATTAAGCTTACAATTTTGTCATAATTAAATGAAGGGCCATATAAAATTGAATCATGTTAGAGGTTCGCAAAATATAATTCCTATAATTCGCCCTACCTCCTTTTTTTTTAAGATGGAGTCTCACTCTGTTGCCAGGCTGGAGCACAGTGACGCAATCTCGGCTCACTACAACCTCCAACTTCCTGGTTCAAGTGATTCTCCTGCCTCAGTGTCCCAAGTAGTTGGGATTACAGGCAAACTCCATCACGACCAGGTAATTTTTGCATTTATTTTTAGTAGAGACAGTGTTTCACCATTATGGCTAGGATGGTCTCGATCTCCTGATCTCATGATCCGCCTGTCTTGGCCTCTCAAAGTGCTGGGATTACAACCACCATACCCAGCCTCCCAACTTCTATTATGCAAGTAAATCAATAAAATTTTCTTTCCCTTACATAAGAATCTAGTTATAATCAATGTTCTCATAGAGATCTGAATTTTCTCTACATTTACAAATACACAATTAACACTACAGAACAACAGTAATATTTATGCTTTATTTTCTCCTACAGTATGTTTTAAATGGATCCCAGATGGACTATTTGTTACTCAGATAACAAGTCCTTTCATGTACTCTCTTAACCTAAAAGTTGAAAAATAATGTGAAATTTAAATAAAAACTAATAAATAGTTAAACTTCGACTTCATTATTACTCTGTAAATAAAATAAAAGTTCTTAAACTACTTTGACATTTAAGATACACTTTATCCTGGACAAGAAACCAACGTAAATTATTCATTCAAAGCCAATAGATGTTTTTGTTTCCTTAAATTTTAGAAAATTATTTTGTCTTAATACATAGGATAAAAAAATATTAACCTACTTATTCAGTGAATTAGTTGGTATATATGTCACTGTGACAATAAGTGTTATATTTCCATCCTTCCCAGGTGTTATAAAACTGAGAGCTAAATATGTTCAATACATATGAGACCTTTTCCTCCCTCAAAAGTTTACAGCGAAGTTTTTTCCTCTTCTCTACCTTTATTTCCTATTTTCTTTCTTCCTATTTATACTTTTTCAAAATATGTTTGACCATATTTTAAGTACTACTTTAAATAAAAGCATTGCTTTTACTAGGATGTAAATAAAAATTATTGTAGAATTAGGTGTTATATTTACTAAGAAACAAAATAAACATTTCTCTTTCTCATGCTTAAAATAATATTGTTTTAATTTTTTTTTTGGACATCTGTAAATTACTATCCTTATCAGATATCTTGGCAAACTTGCCAAGAAGAGTGAAGGTTGAAACAGTAACTCAAAAAGAGAAGGGAGGGAGGGAGGAAGGAAGGAAAGATAGCAGGAAAGATGGAAGGGAAATATAAATAAATAGTATCTCCAGAGCTTTACACCTTCTCATGAAATTAAACAAAACTTTGGGCAATGTAGTAAGGAAATAGAAGGATTATATAATAGGATTATTTATTTTACTATCATATTATTCTTGCAGGTGATTCTGTCATTTTATTTTCATCATTTTTCGCATAGTTAGACATAACTGATGAGAAAGTACGTGATGAAATGGCAAAATGTTTTAAAGTATAGTAAAATATATGATCATTTAGATTTCATAATGATCTCACAATGAACCCATATGTATTTCTAAGATAGAATTTCGTTCTATTTTTAAAAATTAACATTTTCTCTGTTCTTAAAAAAGCTCTCAGAAATAATAACCATGAAATATCAATCTTTAGAGTTAGAAATACTCAAGAAATAAACTTAATAACTAAAATTGGGTACAGTGATTCTTGCTAATATATGGAGAGTTAGAGAAATTCACAACTCACAGTGCTTTTCAATTACATTCTTTCTATTTGCAAAATTCTGCTATTTACTTTCCAAGTTCTGAATATGATTCCTTTTACTTCGACTACTGCAATGGACTCCAAATTCTACTCCTGATTACAGATTCCCCTTCGCCCCGCCATTTCTAATTCATTATCTGCTTCATGTAGGCCAAATTGCTAGTATGACTCTAATCACATTTTCTAACAGGCTTTAAAAACTTGTAATATTTCTCACAGCCCTCAATATAAAATTGAAATTCCACCAACACAGAAAAAGTTATCCATGATCTGGCCCTATTTAACTCTACTGCTTCATCTCACACCTGCAACACACTACAAACTCTATACTCCACATCAGGCATCCCCAAACTGCGGCCCGGGGCCGCATGTGGCCCCCTGAGACCATTTACCCGGCCCCCTGCCGCACTTCAGGAAGGGGCACCTCTTTCATTGGTGGTCAGTGAGAGGAGCACAGTATGTGGCGGCTCTCCAACAGTGAACTGGCCCCCTGTGTTAAAAGTTTGGGGACACCTGCTCCACATTATAATAAATGTTCAAGGTTGTCTCTTCTCAAAGACCTTTGCTCATGATGTTTCTACTACATGAATAAGCCTTTATAAGCCACCATTTTCCAGGCTCTTACTTATATATTAGTTTAAGTGTTTCTACCTTCCAGAAACTTTCCCTGATAAACTAAATTTAAGGTAGAGTCTTATCCAGCTATGTTCCAAGATGCATCCTTTATTGTGCTAATATAATTGTCTGTTTATGTGATTTCTGACCACATTGAAAGTTCAGGAATAATGGGTTCCTTGCTTGCCTTGGTCAAAGCTGTATCATGAGGCCTGATAAGAGGCTCTCAATGAGAAGAGCTTCCAGATGTCTGACCTGAGGCATCCAGCACTCACCCCCACCGAAAAGAAAAGCCAAAATAGTTACTAATCATACATCAAATAAAGAATCTAAGAAATAAGACTGGAATTCTTAAGAGAGAAGACAAAAAATATATAAAGCAAGGAAGGAAAGGGTAAGAATCAGCAGGGAACCTGAAGAGGCTCCCCAGTGCTGAAAGTGGGTAAATGACAGACCCCCAGTGGTACATATTTCCACTGCTGCCTCCTGCCATCGTAGCCATGGTAAAGGCCCTGGACTTCTGCAGGCCCTGTGTCTAAGAAACCATGTGAAGGCACTGTTCCAGCGAGGGAGCTCACGCTGGGTCGGCCCCTACACCTGCCAGCCAAGCACTAAGCAGGTCCAGCAATGTGCAACATTCATAGCCCAGCCTCCATCAGTCTGCATCCTGCTTAGGGTTCAACAGTCCCTGCATCTGCACATTTCTAGAGACCCACTGACATTTATCACTCAGCCACTGCCACAGCTAACTGTTGTCACATTCTTCTCATCAGCACATGAAACATTCTATAGGACAAACCATACATTAAAACACAAAAACAAGTCTCAACAAATTTTAAAACATCAAACTCATATCAAGTATATTCTCAGACCACAATAAAATAAAACTGAAAATAAATAAGAAGAACCCTGGAAATTATACAAGTACATGAAAGTTTAAACAGCATGCCAAAATCTATAGGTTGCAAGATCAGTAGTGTTAAGAGGGTAGTTTATAGCAATAAATGCCTACATCAAAAAATTTAAAACATGTCAAACAATCTAAAGATGCACTAAAAATCAGAGCTAGAAAAGCAAAATCAGAAACCAAATCCCAAATTATTAGAAAGAAAAAAACAATAAAGATAAGATTAGAACTAAATGAATTAGAGACTAATAATACAATACAAATGATTGAATAAATGAAAAGTTGTTTTTGCAATGATAAACTAAATTGATTAACTGCTAGCTAGACTAACCGAGAGAGAAGATTCAAATATAAAAAAATCAGTAAGGAAAAAGACATCACAATTTATATCACAAAAATATTAAAAGTCATCAGATATTATCATGAACAACTACATACTAAAAAACCGAAAAATCTAAAGGAAATGATTCCTGGCCCATACACCTTACAAATATTGAATCAGGAAGAAACAGAAAAACTGAACAGACCAATAATAAGCATTAATGCCAATAATGAATACTTAGATAGCTTCACTGCCAAACTTTCAAAGAACTAAAACCAATGATTCTCAAACTATTCCATAAAATTGAAGAGGAGGGAATTCTTCCTGACTCAGTCCATGAGACCAGAATAAAACTAATATGAAAACCAGAGAAGGACATAACAACAACAAAAAGCTACTACAGGCTAATATCCTGGAAGAATGTAGGCACAAAAATCTTCAACAAAATACTAGCAAATTGGATCGAACAGTACCATGATCAAGTGGGTCTTATAACAGGATGCAAGGATGGCTCAACATACAAAAATAAGTAGATACTAGACATCACATTAACACAGTGAAGGACAAAAGCCATATAATCATTGCAATAAATGCAAAAAAAGAATTTGATAAACTTCAATATCCCTTAATGATTAAAGTCTGAACAAGCTAGGCATAGAAGCTTACCTCAACATGATAAAGGCCATATATGACAAACCTACAGGTACCATCATACTGAATGGAGAAAACAGCTGAAGTCCTTTCATCCTTTCCCCTAAGAAGTGGAACAAGACAAAGATGCCCACTTTCACCATTTCTTTTCAACACAGAACTAGAAGTTCTCACCATAGCAATAAGGCAAGAGAAAGAGATAAAATGAACCAATTGGAAAAGAATAAGTCAAATTGTTCCTCTTAGCAGATTAAATGATACTATATCTAAAAATACCTGAAGACTCAAGGGAAAAACTCTTAGATCTAATTTTAAAATTCAACAGCATTTCAGGACATAAAACCAATATACAAAATTACTAATGTTTCTATATACCAATAATGAACTAGCGGAAAAAAAAAAAAAAAAAAAAAAAAAAACACTAAGAAGGAAATCTCAATTACAATAGATACAAAAAAAAAACTAGAAATCAATCTAACCAAGGAGGTGAAAGTCCTCTACAAGGGAAATTACAAAAGACTGATGAAAGAAACTGAAGTGGCCATAAACTAACGAAAAGATACCCAATGTTCATGGATCAGAAGAATTAGTATTATCAAAATGACCAAACTTTATAAAGCAACCTACAGAGTCCAATCTACAGAGTCCCTATTAAAATACTAACACTTTTCACAGAAATAGAAAAACAATCCTAAAATTTGTATGAAATGGCAAAAAAAAAAGCCCAAATAGCCAAAGAAATACTGGGCAAGGAGGACAAACCTGGAGGCATCACACTATCCACCTTCAAAATATATTAAAAGGTTATAGTTAACAAAATAGCATTGTATTGGGGGAAAAAAAATAAAAGCAGACACATAGACCAATGGAACAGACTAAAGGACCCAAATATAAATCCTGATATTTATAGCCAATTGATTTTCAACAAAGAAACAAACATTAGGGAAAGAAGTCTCTCTTCAAAAAATGGTGCTGGGAAAATTAGATAGCTGTAACATATGTGGAAAGTGAAATGGCACTCCTGTCTCTCAACACATACAGAAATTACTCAAAACAAATTAAAACCTTAAATATAAGACCTGAAACTACAAAACTACTAGAAGTTATCAATGAAAACACTTCAGACCATTGTTTAGAAAAGGATTTTTATGACTAAGACCTTAAAAGAACAGGTAACAACAAACAAAATAGACCAATGAGACTATATTAAACTAAGAACCTTTTGCACAGTAAAGGAAACGATCAATAGAATGAAGGGGCATCCTGTTGAATAGCTGAAAATATTTGCAAATTACCCAATAACTAATATCCAAAATACATAAGAAACTTAAATAACAGTAAAATGAAAAAGAAAAAGGAAAAGGAAGAAAGGAAGAGTGAAAGAGGGAAAGAGAAAGAAAAGAAAAACACAAATAATTCCATTGAAAAGTAAGCAAAGGACATGAATATAGACATTTCTCAAAAAACACATCCAAATGTCAAACAGCTGTATTATGCTCAACATCACTAATCATCAGGAAAAGGCAAATTACAACCACAATAGGATAACAGCTAACCCCAGTTAGAATAGCTATAATTAAAAAGGCAAAAACAATGGATGCTGGTGAAGGTACAAAAAAGGGGGAACTCTAAAGCACTACCAGCAGGAATGTAAAGTAACAGAACTGCGTTTATAAAAACAGTATGGAGAGATCATTAAAAACTGAAAACAGAATTATCATATGATCAAGAAACCCCACTACTATGCATTTATCCAAAGAAAAAGAAATCAGTGCATCAAAGGAATACCTGAATTTGCATGTTTATTGCAGCACTATCCACAAATGCAAAGATACGGAATTATCCTAAGTGTTTATCAATGAATACACTGATAAAATGTGGTGCTAAAAGGTTTTCCAAATGGAAGTATCACAGTTATTAGCACAAAACAAGAAAAATGAGAAGATAAAAGCAGATCAAAAGTGTGCTAAAATTACAGAGTTTAGCTTGTATCTAATATGATCTTACTTTAACTTGCAAAAAATCAATCTGACAGCAGGGTAGAGAATGCATTGTAGAAAGACAAATCTCAAAAAATAGAGACCAATTTTGAAGCTATTATAATTCAGGGACGATATGATAGCTAGTTTATCAGTAGCTGTAGGTATAGAAAGGAGAGGTTGGATTTGATAAATGATATGGAACAATCTATACAATTTGACTGAATGGGGATTAAAAAGTGAAGGATAGAGAGGTGTCTATTATGAATAGTATAGGAAAAAGAAAGTCACTGATAGTTTTTAACTGAAGAGTCGAAGGACTAGATTTACATTTTTAAAAAATCTTTCTGAAGAATGTATTTGGGAAAGAGAAGAAATGGGGTGAGGGAACAATTTATGAGGCCAATGCAATATTTCAAATCAAACTATTGGGAACCCAGAGTAATATAAATGAAGAAAAGTAACATATAAATTGTATAAATTATTTGCTCAGGCTCATCTATTCTACTAAATTCTATATGTGAATTCAGCACTTCAAGTAATTCACATGGAAATGAATGGCAGCCAGACATCACCGAGGCATGTATCTTTAATAACTTTAAATAGTTGAAGAAGGATTTGAAAATTTTAGGAATATGTGTGGTCTGTGTAACTGTCCCCACTTGAAACTAATTACTTTGAAGAGAATAATACATAAAATAAAAAGCAGAATTCCTTATTTTGGAACCATGATTATTTCAGAAATTTTCAAAGTAATAGTTTATCTCCTAATGCCTAAGAAAAATGTACTTGACAAGAGCTCTTTATTTAGTAAACATGTATTGACCTCCTATTTTATATTATATTCTACATGTTATATTTGACATATATATGCATATGTATATAGGGTTAAGCATGTGTATGGTTTTATATATATTTATATATGATATATATATATATATATGCCATTGTGACTTTGGACCAAGAATTATATATGACAATGATAGTAAATGTTTTGCGAGAATTAGAAAAGCATGCAAAAGTCTGTATCTGGTGATAAGATAAGATCCAATAGAGAATGTACCTTCTTAGTTAAGATTTAGATAATGAACAGGATACCAATGCATAGATAATTTACTGATAGACACATGTTGGAACAAAGAACAGATGCAAAAGTATAAATTTTACTAGATCTAACTGCCAAAATGGTGCATGTAAGAAAATGAAAGGAGAAAGATGCATAAACTGTGATTAGCCAGAATTTTGGGATTTAATCTTGTGAGAGTGGGGATATTCTGAACTTTAAAGAGGGGCATATCATCACATTTCTGGTTCAGACAGAGGCTCAGTAATAATATGATAATACATTGGAACATCAGGATTAGTGCCAAACAGAAGAATATGATCTCTGTACCCATGTTCCCTGGAGAAGGAGCATATGGGACAAAAAAAAATCATCTTCACTTATGTTAAATGTTAATATGGAAGGTCCAAGTGAAAGCCACCCTTAGGCTCGGTTAAAAGGGTCCCACTCTGAGACCTGCTCTTTAGGGGACTCCACATATCAGAAATAGACACAGAAAATGAAGTGTTGAAACACACATAGACCCCTCTATCTTTTGGGATATCGTGCTCAGGACAGACAAGACAAACTATAGGCCTAAATTTTTTCTCTAATTACTAACTTGGTTTCTATCTCAGAAATGGTTTTGTATAATGTATGCCAATTACACAAAAGGTGGTCGTGTGTGAATACCAGGTAAGTTTGTGACATAACGCTTAACCAGCTTCAAGTAAATGCTTGAAAGGCATGAAGCATTTTGACCAGCTCTCACTCTTTTCCTTCTGCCACAAAAACAGCATTTCCCCAAAGGGATTGGGGCCCAGAATGAAGAGACACAGGGAGAAAAGCCAAAGCAGCAAAGCATTAGGGCTCGACATGGAACATGAGCAAGAAGGAAATGTTTGTTGGCATAAGATGTTAAAATTAAAGGGCTTGTTATTTCAAAAAAGATGACTAATAAAATTAGAAAGGAATGAAGGCAAAGAGGGAATGAGGAAGGAATGAAGACAGTGAGCACAGAAAACTCTAAAACACTTCGGTGTGAAACAGAGGGTTTTAACTCTAAGGAGACTTAGAACAGGAAAAAAAAATATATTTTAAGACAGTGAAGAACTGAGTATACCAGAATACTGATCTGCTATAAAGGTGTTGTTAAAGATAAGATATTTAATATACAGGCAGACAGAGCGAGATTACTGAGAAAGTGGGATGAAACGGAGTTCAGGAAAAAGGTTTGGAAGAGTTCTCTTTCAGTGAACACATTTTCTTTAGTGATCTCTGGTCAAGGAGAAATACCACATGCCAGGAAGTTAGTAAATGGGGAGACAGGAAGATAAGGGATTATTATTTTCTATTTAAGGGTAGGGACAATCCGAGGCTACGAGAAAGCAAGATGAAAGTGGTCCTAGATCTGAAGAAAGTAGAGGAATATTAAGATAATGATATACCTGCAATCCCAGCTACTCAGGAGGCTGAAGCATAAGAATTGTTTTAACTCGGGAAGCTGAGGTTGAAGTGTGCTGAGATCATGCCACTGGACTCCATCCTGGGTGACAGAGACAGATTCTGATTCAAAAAAAAAAAAAAAAGGTGAAATAAATAATGAAATCTGACTCCAAATATCTAGAAGAAGTTCTAGGCATACTGAAGGATTAAACAAACTTGGAGCAATGATTTATAGAAACCAACAGCTCTCACACTTCTAAAGAGTATTTACATGTCTATGAGATATACAGAAAAACTAATTAATCCAAAGATTCATCCAGGGTTGGTGCTTTGCAAAGCTGATGCAATGGAATTACAATTATACAAAGTTTAGTAGGATGTTGGCAAAAGAAGTACTGAAGTAAGAAAAAGGGTACTTAAGATTGAGGAAACAGGTAAGGTCTAAAGAAGCTAATAATAGAAAACAAGAAAAAGCATCGAGGGATGGGCAATCTCTATAAGCCCACTAAAGAGGGTAATTTTAAGTAATTGCATAAAAGTGGATTATAAAAAATTATGGTTATAGAACATTTAAACAGACTAAAAAAGAAATGTGTTTCTACTGATGACATTTTCATTGTCTATGTAGAGTACTACATGAGATCCACTCAGAAGTTCCCCATCTATGTCACTCCAGGCAGCTCCTTACTCAGCTATTGTATAAAGTCCACTAAGTTCATGCCCACTTAAAAAAGCTACTAAAAGAGAATTCCAAAACAATTGGAGCACTCTTTTTCAAAACTGTCTATTGCTATTGATTTTCACTTCTTCCAAACACAGTATAAGTTTTTCTGATGAGAAATAGATTAGCTTGGTTCAATTCTAACTTTGATGAAAAACTGAATAACAGACCAGAAACAAAATAAAAGGCAACTTAGTGTATTTTCTATAATTGATTTTATCACTCATATTTCTCTTGACACATTGGCCAGATTAAAAGTAAACAAAGTTTCTTTTGATCACAGGCATGGAATTTCTATAGGAGACAATTGCAGGAAACCCACTTTTCCATTCTTTTTGACCTCAAAAATCCAGAAGTCATTGAAACTTAGGACTGTGCTAAATTGGGCTCACATTGAGAAAACCATTTTATAGTTCATTTGCCAGGAAGAAAAACTTTGAGGTTCAAAGATAACCTTCTATCATCTTCCATTCTTTTGAAATAATGTGTGTTTTCCACCTCCATGCACATAACGTTTCCCCAATTTTAGTCTGAAAATGTTCAATCTATAGTGAAGCCCTTTTGAGAGGGCAAGGGGAAGAGGTTGAAAAAAGATCTAAGGAACTACAGGAATCTATTTAAACCCAGTCCTGATACCCATCTTTAGTCACTGATGTCTCTGTATTATTCTTTTATATTACCATGGGTTTTAAAATATACAAAGTTAAAAATAAATGGAGTCCTATTTCAAAATCTAGTAAATACTCTGTATATTTAAACTTTACCTTTCATTGATTGGGATGTAATCTACATTACAGAAACTTCCATCTATCAACTTCATTTTAGCTAATAGCTGTATAGCTCGTCTACCATTTATTCTTTTGTTAAAACCACTGGAAAATAGAATCCATCTTTCTTCTTTTACTCTGTCATCTTAAGGCAGTAATGAGCAGGAGAAGCAAGAAAAGTCTTAGAAGTTCTCTTGGTCCATAAAATCATTCGTTTCATAAAAATAAGGGATTATTTTTTCATCTAAGAGTATCAAGACGTCTTCAGTCTGAAGCTTTATAAGATCTTTGGATGCCTGGAGTCACAAGTTCACGCACAGATGACAGATATATAATAGATGATGAGAGATGGGAGAGAGGGAGAAGAGATTCTGAAATTCTAAAGCCCTCTGCAGCTTTCAAATACCTCTCACCTTCTTAAAGAATTATGTACTCCCTGCTTCTTTGTTTTCACCTAGTTCTTTATTATTGGTTAGCTCTTTATTGTTGGTCTTGATTCCTTTGTTGCATTTCTATACACTTTTTTTTTTTGAGACAGGGTCTCACTGCCACCCAGGCTGGAGTGTAGTGGTACAATCATGGCTCACTGCAGCCTCAACTTCCAGGGCTCAAATGATCTTCACACCTCAGCCTCCTAAGTAGCTGGGACAACAATTATGCCTGGCTCATTTTTTGTTGTTTGTTTGTTTGTTTTGTTTTGTAAACATGGGTCTTGCTATGTTACTCAGGCTGGTCTCAAACTCCTGGCCTCAATTGGCCCTCCTGCCTTGGTCTTCAAAAGTGTTGGGATTATAAGCATGAGCCACAATGCCTAGCCTCTTTGTGCAACTCATTATCACACAATAAACACTATCTTCTTCTTTTGTTCCTACAAAATGCCATTAGTCAAAGAATGTTTTCTATGTTGGACTTTGGCTACCACAAAAGTTACCATCTACCATGACCTACCAGCCCAACATTACCTCTCTTAGTAGCCTTTATATTATCCTCCTTTCTTCATTCCCATGTTTCTCAGCATCACCATCTGTCTAGGACAAAATGCAAATTATTCTTGCTTGACTATGCAAGACAATTGCAATATACATACAACTTGCCCTCTCTTATCCAGGCTAGGAGCTGCAGTTGAAGTAGAAAAGAATCCTTTAAATTGAGAAGCCCATCAATGTGTTTTCTTAAATGAAAGAGCCATCTAATTCCAAAGATTATTTTAACAGCCATTTAGGTGTTTATGGTTTATTTTCAATGGCCATTTGTTGGTACTCTTACCTAAGCTTTGAAAGTTGGCAGTTTGGTAGGGAAGACTAATTGTGTATAAATATTTGGCAGCGAAAGTAAGTGACTGCTGCTACATTGTGACAAAACTGCCTAGAGCTAATTTAAAATACTAAATGCATATAATGGTTTGGGATAAGAGGTCTACTATGTTAAAAGCAGAATGTTTATAAATGCATTCTAAGTCAACAAGTGTCTTAAATATCTGGATCAAAAGCAACAAAGAATGCATCATATGGCAAGCAATTGAAATTTTTCCAGCTGTTTCAGAATGGTCTCTCTGGGTTAACTTCAATAATTTTATTTCAATCTGTTCCACTTTGCCCTAGCCCACCCACATAGTTCAGACCAAATCAGCACTCCTGAACAGTAGGCACTTTAAAAAGGAAAATAAGCATATTCAGAAGGTACACAGACAAAGGGGAAAAGTAGGAGCATCAAGTATTCAGTTTCCTAAAATCTCAGGCCTGCTCCCTGAATGGAAGACTTATGCAGGCCCCCCACTCAGAATCAGGGCACATCAATGTTTTCCATGGCTCCTTTGGACAAACTGCATCTGCCTGCATCCCCATTCTTCAATCTCGGTGAAAGCTAAGGAAAAGTATTTAAGTATAAGCTGAGCACTTTGACTAGATAAATACAAACATCTCTAGCAGCACTAATCTGTGGCCTGAGCTCGAGATTTCTACAGTGCCTCTCCCCTTGATTCCTAGCCATTGATGCTAAACCAGATTTCCATTGCTCCCCTTTTATAAAGTGTGAGCCTATCTCCCATTTGTTTATGCTCTCCAAACTCAAAGAATAACAAGAATTAAGCCATTATTGGCTTAACTTCTTTGTCCATCATACCCGCTCTCTGATGCTATGACATGCTACAAATTTAGCTTCTTTTTGCCTCCAAGGGAAAAAACCGTATCTAAAGGAGGAGTCAAAGCGCTGAATCTCAGGTTTAAATAAATATAAAGAGATACTCAATATACACCTGCTATATAAATAAACACATTTTTTAGTATTCAGTTTCCTTTGTACTCAGAACCACCACATTACTTAAAATGCAAATGTTTAGAGTTACATAAGGGGAAACCTCTAAGCAATGCCTTAATGATCAATTTCACCTAGTAATCCTGAAATCTTGTTATAATAGCAATAGTGTGTTCTTGCAGTGATAGCTATATAGCCAAATGTTCTTTTTTACCATTTCAGAATTTGTTTCTCTAGGCACTAAAAATAGTGAAGAATACATGGTTTTTTTTTTTAATGTTGTTTTCCTTGAAATCTTAAATAAGTATAGCTCTGTTCAAAATTCAAAAAATTCTAGTGAATAAGGGTTGGAATGGAATAAGGACCATAACAACTGAAAAGACTAAGAACCATTAAGTTTTAAAAATGTATTTAAATTGGATATCGCCGAACCCAGTATGGGCTGCCACCCCAATTCTGAAACTACTTAGCAAAGAATAAATGTCAGTAATGGTGCCAGGATATCAACATTGTTCACATATATAATCCCGAGTAAGTTATACCCAGACTATTACCATCCCTTCATATTCTGCATTATGACAAAAACATTTAGTTTAAATTGAGACAACATAGCATAGTAAAATTAACATGGTAAAACAATTAAGCTTTTGGCTTGTTGGTTATGATAAACCTCCATTATTCTCATTTGTAAAATAATTAAAATAAGGTTATAAATGTCATAGAGGCCTTCTGAGAATTATATGAGCTATTGCCAATAAAGCACTGAGTAAATTAAAAAGAGCAAATACTGTAAAAAGTATAAATAGTGGCTACTAATATTATTATTCCTCCAGGCCTTTTCATTAAAGTGGTACTAGGTAGAGAATAGTATATAATGTTAAATTAAATGATATTTCTATATTTTTGATAATATTTTCATATTAACATCATCCTAAGAACATGTAAGATGAAAAATTATGAAGTCTTCATTTGTAATAAATCACGGCAACAATAATTTGGCAGTCACACATGGACAAAGTGCCTTTGTGGGAGCTGGGATACAGGGAGAAGCTTGCAAAACCCCAGAGGGCCCCGGGACCAAGAAATGTTTTGCCAGGGCAGGTCCATGCCCAGGTAGAAAAGTCATTGACCACGGTCCTGGCTTCCTGGCTACCAAGCCAGAAACAGCTCTTTATTTACTTGTGATTTTGGCTAAAACTCCATTTGGCCTTGGTCCTACTACTAGCATCACCTGCCAAGGGATACAAGAAAACTCAAGACCCACTGGCCAAACTCTAACTGCAGATCTTGAAGCAGAGCTGTAACCTGGCTCCAGCCCCTCTCAGCAACAGTTCAAGGGTAATCCTGCCCATCCAGGAATATGGAGAGAGATGTGCCAATCTGTGCCAACAGAGACAAGTCTGTAGAACTCAGTCCCAGCCGTGGAACCTGAAGCAGCCTGTGATTGATTCAAGCCCCTCTTAGTTGTGACCCATGTTAGTTCCTGACTTCTTATGAATCTGAATAGCAACTGTGTGGAAAACCCCACACCCAAGTGACCCAGCAAAAGTCACAGCCATCTGCATACATGGTAAAAGGCCTCCCATTTGTGAACCTTTTAAAGTCTAAAGTTAACCCTTGTTCAAGCTCTAACAGCACTCCGCAGCAATAAAGGAGGCAATGTGAGCCCTGGGACCCAACAAAAGAAGGCCTTTACCTGCCAAAATAATTCTGTAAAGCCGGATAAAGCATTTGCTCCTTCATATGCAGAGAAGCTAATGCAAACCTAAATAGATTATGAAAAATCAGGCAAACATGGCATGATCAAAGGAAAATAATTATATTTCAGTAACTAAACCAAAAGAAATGGAGATCAAAAGTTGCCTGAAAAAATAACTGAAAATTATCATCTTTAAGAAATTCAGTTAGATTTAAGAGATGACAGAAAGATAACTAAATGGATTCAGAAAAACAATGAACGAGAATATTAGAAGTTTAATTAAGAAATACAAACCATAAAAAGAACCAAATAGAAATCCTGGAACTTTTGTCATTTTTGAATGACAAAACTGAAGAAATTGAACCAATTCCTTCAACAGAAAACATGGTCATGCAGAAGACGGAATTTGTGAACTCAAAACCAGCCATTTTTAATTAGCCAGTAGGAAAAGTAAAAAAGATAGAATTAAAGAATATAGTGCACAGTACTATAAGACATCATCAAAAGTGGAATATATGCATTATGAATATCCAAAAAGGTCAAAAGAAAGGAAAGGAACATAAAGATTATGTATGAAATAGTGGCTGAAACTTTCATAATTTTTGCAGTAATATAAACTTCCAGATGCATAAAGCGCAAGGACTCCAAGCAAAATCAGCCCAAAGAAGACTATCCCCAGGTACATTAAAATCAAATTTTCAAAAATCAAAGACCAACAGAATTTTGCAAGCAGCAAGACATGAGCATCTGTTTATATACAAGGGAACCCCCATAAAGATATCAGTGGATTTTTAAGCAAAAACCTTGCAAGTCAGGAGGGAAGTGGAATGATGTATTCAAAGTGCTAAAACCAAAAGCACAGCCATCAAGAATATTATACTTGGTAAATCTGCCCTTCAGAAATGAAATAGAGATAAAGACATTCCCAGAAAAACAGAAGCTGAGGCAGTTTACTGTCATTCAGCCTGCCTTACAAGAAATTCTAATGTCCATTTTTGAAGCTGAAACAAAAAGATGTTAAATAATATAAAAACATATGAAGGTATAACACTATCTGGTAAAGATAAATATAGTCAAATCTGAAATATTCTAAAACTATAATAGACATTCTATTATATATCTATTCTATAGGAGACATTCTATTATAGACATTCTACTATATGTCTATTATAGTTATACAGTTATATGGACATTTAATTATATGTCTATAATAGAATGTCTATTATAGTTTTAGAATATTTCAGATTTTACTATGTATCTTTACCAGATAGTGTTAAACCTTCTAGGTAGTGTGTAAACCACTTTTAAGCCTAATATAAAAACTAGAAAATGAAAGTATTAAAAATAATCATAGCTACAATAACTTATTAATAAATGTGCAATACAAAAAGTAATATGATGTCGTATTAATCCATTTTTCACACTGTAATAAAGAAATACCTAAGAATGGGTACTTTTTTTTAAAAAAGAGGCTTAATTGACTCACAGTTCACATGGCTGGGGGAAGCCCCAAGAAACTTACAATCATTACAGAAGGGGAAGCAGGCACCTTCCTCACAAGGCAGCATGAGGAGTATGAGCACAAGCCAGTGAAATGGCAGATGCTTATAAAACCAGCAGATCTCATGATAACCATTCACTATCATGAGAACAGCATGTGGGAAACATCCCTTATAATCCAACTCCCTTCCACCTGGTCTCTTTCCAAACACCTGGGGATTACAATTTAAGATGAGATTTAGGTGGGAATACAAAGACTAATCATATCATTCTACTCCTTCCCCCTCCCAAATCTTATATCCTCACATTTCAAAACCAATCATGCCTTCCCAACAGTCCCCCAAAATCTTAAATCATGTCAGTATTAACCAAAAGTCCATAGTCCAAAGTCTCATCTGAGACAAAGTAAGTTCCTTCTACCTATGAGCCAGTAAAATCAAAAACAAATTAGTTTCCTCCAAGATACAATGGGAGTACTAGCATTGGGTAAATACACTCATTCCAAATGGGAGAAATTGACCAAAACAAAAGGGCTACAGGCTCCACGCAAGTCTGAAATCCAGTGGGGCAGCCGTTAAATTTTAAATCTCCAAAATAATCTCCTTTGACTCACTGTCTCATATCCAGGTCACACTGATGCAAGAGGTGGGCATCCATAGCCTTGGGCAGCTCCACCCGAGTGGCTTTGCAGGATACAACCCCAACCTGGCTGCTTTCACAGGCTGGCAATGAGTTTCTATGGCTTTTCCAGGTTCACAGTTTAAGCTATTGGTGGATCTACCATTCTAGGGTCTGGAGGATGGTGGTCCTCTTCTCACAGCTCCAATAGACAGTGCCCCAGTGGGGATTCTGTGTGGGGGATCCAACACCGCATTTCCCTTCCACACTGCCCTAGCAAAGGTTCCCCATAAGAACCCTACCACTGCTGCAGACCTCTGCCTGGACATCCAGGCATTTCCACACGGCCTCTGAAATCTAGGTGGAAGGTCTGAAACTGCAATTCTTGACTTCAGTGTACTTGCAAGCCCAACACTTCATTAAAGCCACCAAGGAATGAAGCTTATAACTTCGGAAGGAATGGCCTAAGCTGTACATTGACCTCTTTTAGCCAGGTCTGGGATGCATGGTACCAAGTCCTGAGACGGCACAGATCAGCAAGGCCCAGGGTCCCACCAATAACTCAATTTTTTCCTCCTAGGCCTCTGGGCCTGTGATGGGAGAAGCTGCTCTGAAGACTTCTGACATGTACTGGAGACATTTTCTCCATTGTCTTGGTGATTAACATTTGGCTCCTCACTACTTATGCATATTTCTATAGCAGGCTTGAATTTCCAGAAAATGGGTTTTTCTTTTCTAGCATCATCAGGCTGCAAATTTTGCAAACTTTTATGCTCCGCTTTCCTTTTAAACATAAGTTCCAACTTGAATTCTTCTCTTTCAAATTCAAAGTTCCATAGATCTTTACAGCAGGGGCAAAATGCTGCCAGTCTCTTTGCTAAAGCATAGCAAGAGTAACCTTTGATCCAGTTCCCAATAAATTCCTCATCTCCATCTGAGACCACCTCAGCCTGGACTTCATTGTCCACATATTTATCAGCATTTGGGTCAAAAACATTCAAAACGTCCATAGGAAGTTCCAAACTTTCCCACATCTTTCTTTCTTCTTCTGAGCCCTCCAAATTGTTCCAACCTCATCCCATTACCCAGTTCCAAAGTCACTTCCACATTTTTAGGTATCTTTATAGCAGTACCCCACTCCTCATACCAAAATTTGCTGTATTAGTCTCTTTTACACTGCTCTAAAGAAATACCCAAGACTGGGTAATTTATATAGAAAATAGGTTTAATTGATTCACAGATCCATATGGCTGGGGAGGCCCCAGGAAACTTACAATTATGGCAAAAGGGGAAGCAGAAATGTCTTTACAAGTCAGCAGGAGAGAGTGTGAGTGCAAGCACGGGAAATGCCAGAAGCTTTAAAAACCATCAGATCTCATGAGAACTCACTCACTATCATGACAACAGCATGAAGGAACTGCCCTTATAATTCACTCTTACCAGTTATTGCCCTTAACACCTAGGGATTACAAATCAAGATGACATTTGAGTGGGAACCCAAAGCCTAACCATATCAGATATGAATAGCATAAAATGGGTGGGGGTAGTAATATTGTAGAGTTCTTGTATGTGATTGGTGTTAGTTATTATCTTAAAATAGACAGTTATATTTTATGTAAGCCTCATAGCAACCACAAAGAAAACAATCTGTAATAGATACACAAAAGATAAAGAAAGATAAATCAAACCATACCACACAAAACAAATCAACAAATTACAAAGGAATGCAACAAGAAAGGAAGAAACTAAGAAATTATAAAAATGTCAAAAAAAATGAACACAAGGGCAATAATAAGTCCTTATATATCAGTGATTACTTAAAATGGAAATGGACTAAATGAAATAGGCACATGATACAGAATGAAATCAAATTTTTATCTTATGCCATGCACAAAAACTAATTTAAAATAAATCACAGACTTATATGTAATACTTGAAACCATAGAAATCCTAGAAGAAAAAAAAGGTAAAAAGCTCCATGACATTAGTTAATTAGTTTGATTATGGTAAACATTTTATAATACATACATATCAAATAATAACATTTTATACCTTAAATATATACAATATTTGCTTGTTGATTATTCCTCAATAAAGCAAAAAAAAATCATTACAAGATCAATGACCTGTAGGAATCAGTGATATTTTCAGTCTATTACGTTTTTCTTTTGGTATTTCTTCAGGTGAAAGGCTAGCTTCCTACAAAAACAACTACCCACTAATATTAGGTAACCTCTGTTTCAAGAAGGGAGTATTATTGGTATTTTATTAGGCCACTTATTTCTTACACTAACGATTCAACTGAACTTAATCTTTTTTAAAAGGTGAAATACAATTTTGGTACCAGCATGAGCAAAGACCTATGGTGAAGTTGGAAGTTGTATGAATGTTTATTTAAGAACAAAACTAAAAAAAAAAAAAAAAACTTCATACACATTTGTTGAAAATGTCAGAGGTCATACATGTTTCCTGAAAATGTCAACATATTTATGATTATTTCTCACAGGCAAACTTAAAAATATAAGAACAGAAAAAGTAGAGACATATTCAGAACAACCTAGCCCCAAAGTTACAGACAATATTAAAGTGATGGAAGAATAGGATAAAAACTAATGTGATTGTATAATAAAGTATCCCGTTTAGTAAACATAAAAATTGATAAATTTCAAAAAAAGTTCTAATTACAGAAGAAATAACCTAAATAATAATGATATGAAAAATACTTAAAACTAATTTCTAAAGGAAAAAACAAAACGATGAGATATATAATTTCATGCCCATCAAATCAGCAAAAAGCAGAAAGCTAGGCAGCATAAATTGTTGTAGAGAGTGTAGGAATATGGATATGTTCATGTGTTCCCATGCTAGTATAAAATAAGCAGCAATTCTGGGGAATAGTCTCACAGTACTTAGTGACATTAAGCCTACACATTCTCTGAGAATCAGCAATTGTACTCTTCAAGTATATATCCCACAGAAAGTGCCCACAAGTTCAAAAGTGATGATTATTGCAGCACTTCTTTCTGTGACAGGAAGTTGGAAGCAATTTTGAGGGCTATTACTGGAGAGCTGTCATGAAAGCACAGTGGATGAACACTATGGAATACCAGACAGTGATGAAAAGCAACGGGCTAGATGTAAACACCATTTGAACAATTCATAGAAAAAGTGTTGTGAAAAGAGTTGTAAGATTACAATGAGATATATAGCATACAACTTATATAATCAAAATATAAAAGTAAAGAATGACATGTATTTTTCAAGAAGATACACATAAAATAAAAGGATCTAAAATAGATATACAGAAATGATAACCTTCTCAAAAAGGTGATAGGATAATATAACAAATAAAGTAAAATAATATATAAAAAGATATTTTTCAAGGCTGTATTAAATTTCAGTTTCTGCATAACTAATCACCACAACTTTAGCAGCTTAAAATCATGCAAATTCACAATCTTACAGTTTGTTAAGTGTCAGAAATTCAAACTCCAAACAGAGCTCAGGATTTTCTGCTGAGGATTTCACAAGACTAAAATCTAGGTGACATCTCAGGCCAGAGTTCAACTGAGATGTGGTGTCCTCTTCCAAGATAACGTAGTTACTGAAAGAATTTTTTTTCTTTTTTGGAGCTATAGAACTCATAACCATCCAGGCCATCAGGAAAGCCTCTCTTTGAGGTTCCATCTTTCCATAAAGGGCTAGAGTAGGCCCAAACAGGACAATTTCTCTTTTGATTAACTCAAAATCAACTGATCAGTAATCTAATTACAAAGGAATAGCCTTTCATATTCACTGATTATGTCCACATTCAAGAAAAGGGAATTAAACAGGGTGATATGGTTTGTCAGCATCCCCACCCAAATCTCATCTTGAATATATTTTCCATAATTGCCATGTGCAGTGGGAGGCACCTGATAGAAGGTAACTGAATCATGGGAGCAATTTCTCCAATGGTATTCTCATGATAGTAAGTTCTCACAAGATCTGATGGTTTTACAAGGGGCTTCCTCTTTCACTCAGGTCTTATTCATATCTCCTTTTTGCCTTCTTTTGATTAAAGATGTGTTTGCTTCCACTTTTTCCATGATTGTAACTTTCCTGTGGCCTCCCCAGTCATGCTGCACTGTGAATCAGTTAAATTACTGTCCTTTACAAATTGCCCATTCTTGGGTATGTCTTTATTAGTGTCATGAGAAAGGACTAATACACAGAGCATGTATATTAAAGTTTTATAATATAAAATGTTATGATTTTTCAGTAACAGCTATATCAAGCATATAAAGATGAATAAAGATATAGAATATTTGAATATCATCAGCAATTAGTTTGATTTAATTAACAGAACTCTCTACCCAAAAATTAGAAAATGAGAAAAGTATTTTTAAAAACATGCAATGCAAATTAGAAATAAAACCAAAAAGAATCTCAAACTAGCATAGCTACACTGACATAGGAAAAAATACATTACACTAAAAAAATCAGTTGGAGATAAGGTAATCAATGCCTAACAATAAATTTTTTAATTTACTAGAAATATATAATAATTTCAAACTTGAATGAAACTATGAGCCATTTCTAAATACCCATGACAAAGAAATATTGACAAATACACCACCATATAGTGATAGTTTATCTTAATTTTATCTTCAATTGACATACAGTGCATCCTACTAAACTCAACAAAAATATGTAAGATTTAGTAAAAGCATAATGTGCTCACTTGATTGAACAAATATTGATTCTATATTCCTCAATTCAAAAATGCACATTGTTTTAAGGTACAAAGAGAATATATGTAAAAACTTAACTTTTCTGAGCAGAAAAGAAAGTCTCCATAAGCTTTATAATATCTGTATAATTCAGGCTACCATCTCTAACCACAATGTAATTAATTTAGAAAATAATAGTTAAAAGAGAACCATATAAGATGAAAGCAAATGACTGAAATTTTAAAACACACAAAAATAACTCAACATCAATAAGAAATCATAAAATAAAACTAAATAATAATTACAACATTATATAACAAGATTATAGGATGTAACTAAATGAATATTTAGAAGACTATCATTTTTTTTTTTTTTTTTTGAGACAGAATTTCACTCGTTACCCAGGCTGGAGTGCAATGGCGCGATCTCCGGCTCACCGCAACCTCCGTCTCCTGGGTTCAAGCAATTCTTCTGCCTCAGCCTCCTGAGTAGCTGGGACTACAGGCACGTGCCACCATACCCAGCTAATTTTTTGTATTTTTAGTAGAGACGGGGTTTCACCATGTTGACCGGGATGGTCTCGATCTCTTGACCTTGTGATCCACCCGCCTCGGCCTCCCAAAGTAGAAGACTATCATTTTAAATGGAGAGTTTTTTTTGGAAAGAAAGACTAAAAAGTAATTAAGCATAAAAATTAAGCACTTAGAAAGTGAACTTCAAAATAAAGTCATCATAGTAGAAGTAATGAAATACTTAACATAATAGCCGAATGATGTAAAACAGCAAGAATGTAATAAAGAGGATCAACAAATCAAATAGTTGCCATTTTGAAAGCAAACCAAAACTCCTGGCAAACTTTCTCAAGATGAAAAACGAAAAAGCACAAAAAAATAATATCAGTGATGAAAAGAGGTGAGATAACATTGTATAGCTAGAATTACAATGACAGCAGTATAAATGCTATATGAAGATATTGAAAAACTCAAATATATAAACCACAGATACTTATGTTATCAAAACTGACTCAAAATGATATCTAAAACATGGTCAGATTTATAATTATGAATAAAATGGTTTGTTAAAATTATTTTCACAGATGAAACTCCAGGTCCATAATCTTTTAACAAAGTCAACCACATATTCAGAAACAGTTCCAATCTTGAAATTATCATCACAATATACAGAAAAAAATGGAAACATTTTCAATTTATTTTTCTCATAAAGTTGGTATAAAATTGGTTACAAAATGTCACAAAGATAAGTAAGGAAAATATGAGTGATTTTATTCATAAGTATAAATATAGAAAATCAACAATAAAATATTAGCAAACCCCAACAATTTGTATTAAGCAAACCCCTACATTTTAAGTTGAGAGTACCTCAGGAATATAAGGTTGAATTAACATTGAATGTTAACATGATTATGTAATTAAAGTATAAAATACTAAAAGAAAACCATATATTTATGGTGGGAGGTACAACTAATGGATGTATTCTATGAAATCCAACACATATTCATGATGTTAAAAATATTTATTAGCAAACTAGAAGTGGAAGAGAACTTGCTTAATATGAGAAGGGCTATTAAACACTTATAGCAAATATATAGTTTTTTTAATATTAATGAAAGAATTTCTATTGAAAACAACAAGAACAAGATATCCACTGATATCACTTGGCTTAGCTCTTTTACTGGAACCATTACTTATTACAGTAAGAAAGTTAAGCCAGGCATGGTGGCTCATGCCTGTAATCCCAGCACTTTGGGAGGCTGAGATAGGCAATCAAAAGGTCAAGAGATCATGACCATCCTGGCCAACATGGTGAAACCACGTCTCTACTAAAAACACAAAAATTAGCTGGGCATGGTGGCACATGCCTGTAACCCAGCAACTCGGGAGGCTGAGGCAGGAGAATCACTTCAACCCAGGAGGCAGTGGATGCAGTGAGCCAAGATCATGCCACTGTACTCCAGCCTGGTGACAGAGTGAGATTCCCTCTCAAAAAAAAAAAAAAAAAGATATGATTTGGAAAAGTGCTTTACAGTGGTCATTATGATGTATATGCCCAAATTAAAATTGAAAGAAAAGATTAGAATCAATAAGGTATGAATTATTTTAAATATGAATTATCTTAAATTATTTTGATATAAAGAAAATGTATGAATTATTTGTATTTTTCATTTATTCATTTATTTATTTTTATTGTACTATAAGTTCTGGGGTACACGTGCAGATCTTGCAGGATTGTTGCATAGGTACACACATGCCATGGTGGTTTGCTGTCTCCATTCTCCGGACACCTACTCTGGTATTTCTCCCAGTGTTATCCCTCCCCAACCTCCCCGCCCCCAACTGCTCCCTCTCCTAGCTCCCCAAACCCCAACATACCCCAGTATGTGATCATCCCCGCCCTGTACCCATGTGTTCTCATTTTTTAACACCCACCTGTAAGTAAAAACATGCCATGTTTGCTCTTCTGTTCTTGTGCCAGATCGCTGAGAATGATGATTTCCAGATTCATCCATGTCCCTACAAAGGACATGAACTCATGTTTTTTTATGGCTGCATAGTATTCCATGGTGGATACATGCCACATTTTCTTTGTCCAGTCTATCATAATAAAATGATTTATAATCCTTTGAGTATATACCCAGTAATGAGATTGCTGGGTCAAACAGAATTTCAATTTCTAGATCCTTGAGAAATCCCCACATGGTCTTCCACAATGGTTGGACTAATTTACACTCCCACCAACAGTGTAAAAGTGTTCCTATTTCTCCACATCTTCTCCAGCAACTGCTCAGATTTTTTAATGATCGCCATTCTAACTGGCATGAGATAGTATCTCAATGTGGTTTTGATTTGCATTTCTTTAATGACCAGTGATGATGAGAATTTTTTCATGTTTGTTGGCCTCATATGTGTCTTCTTTTGAAAGAAGACATATATGTCTGTTGATATCCTTTGCCCACTTTTGAATGGGTTTGTTTTTTTCTTATAAATCTGCCTTAGTTCATTGTAGATTCTGAATATTAGCCCTTTGTCAGATGGGTAGATTGCAAAAATTTTTTCCCACTCTTTTGGCTGCCAGTTCACGCTAATGATTGTTTCTTTGCTGTGCAGAAACTCCTAAGTTTAATTAGATCCCTTTTGTGTATTCTGACTTTTGTTGCCATTGCTTTTGATGTTTTAGTCATGAAGTCCTTGCCTATGTCTACGGCCTGAATGGTATTGCCTAGGTTTTTTTCTAGGGTTTTTATGGTGTTAGGTCTTATGTTTAAGTCTTTAATCCATCTGGAGTTAATTTTAGTGGAAGGTAGAAGGAAAGGATTCAGTTTCAGCTTTCTGCACATGGCTAGCCAGTTTTCCCAACACCATTTATTAAATGGGGAATCATTTCCCCATTGCTTGTTTTTGTGAGACTTGTCAAAGATCAGATGGCTGTAGATGTGTGGTGTTGCTTCTGAGGCCTGTGTTCTGTTCCATTGGTCTATATCTCTGTTTTCGTACCAGTAGCATGCTGTTTTGATTACTGTAGCCTTGTAGTATAGTTTGAAGTCAGGTAGTGTGATGCCTCCAGCTTTGTTGTTTCTGCTTAGGATTGTCTTGGCTATCCGGACTCTCTTTTGGTTCCACATGAAGTTTAAAGTGTTTTTTTTTTTCCAGTTCTGTGAGGGTCAATGGTAGCTTGATGGAGATAGCATTGAATCTATAAATTACTTTTGGCAGTATGGCCGTTGTCATGATATTGATTCTTCCTAACCATGAGCATGGAATGTTTTTCCATCTGTTTGTGTCCTCTCTTATTTCCCTGAGCAGCAGTTTGTATCTCTTCTTGAAGAGGTCCTTCAGATCCTTTGTTAGTTGTATTCCTAGGTATTTGATTCTCTTTGTAGCAATTGTGAAGGGCAGTTCTCTGTTGATTTGGCTCTCTGTTTGTCTGTTATTGGTGTATAGGAATGCTTGTGATTTCTGTACATTGATTTGTATCTTGAGACTTTGCTGAAGTTGCTTATCAATTTAAGGAGATTTGGGGCTGAGATGATGGGGTCTTCTAAATATACAATCACATCATCTGCAAATAGAGACAATTTGACTTCCTCTTTCCCTAATTGAATACCCTTTATTTCTTTTTCTTGCCTGATTGCTCTGGCTAGAAATTCCACTACTATGTTGAATAGGAGTGGTGAGAGAGGGCATCCTTGTCTTGTGTCCATTTTCAAAGGCAATGCTTCAAGGTTTTTCCCATTCAGTATGATAGACAGTCTGGCGATTCCTCAAGCATCTAGAACCAGAAATAACATTTGACCCAGCAATCCCATTATTAGGTATATACTCAAAGGATTATGAACAATTCTGCTATAAAGACACATGCACATGTATGTTTACTGCAGCAGTATTCACAATAGCAAAGACTTGGAACCAATCCAAATTCCCATCAAGGATAGAATAGATGAAGAAAATGTGGCACATATACACTGTGGAATAGTATGCAGCTATAAAAAGGAAGAGTTCAAGTCCTATGCAGGAACATGGATGAAGCTGGAAACCATCATTCTCAGCAAACTGACATAGGAACAGAAAATGAAACACTGCATGTTTTCACTAAGTGGGAGTTGAACAATGAGAAAATATGGGCACAGGAAGTGGAACATCACATACTGGGTCCTGTCAGGGCAAGACGAGGGATAGCATTAGGAGAAAAACCTAATGTAGATGTGAGGTCGATGGTGCTACAAACAACCATGGCACGTGTATACCTATGTAACTAACCTGCACATCCTTCACATGTATCCCAGAACTTAAAGCACAATAATTAGAAAAAAAGAACATATGCTTCTTAGAATCAATCAATTATAATACTCTTACCTGGGGAGAAGTCAGGGAATGAGAAATTCCAAGCCCTTTGACTTCAGGAGATTGTGTGTATGAATTATCAAATTCTCAATACCATGTATAAGAGCTCTGAGAAGTTCCAATGATACGGTTTGTTTATTTCCAGCATCATTATATGTTTTAGATCTTAGATTAAAGGACTATTATGGAGAATTATAGCAATCTGGCAAAGTTGTAGCATAAGTAATTTTGAAAGGATGTCGAATATTAAAATATTATGAATTTAATGTATTTAGTGTGTATTTATATTTAAAGTGTCTAGCAGATGATGGAAATGAGTAGGATTAACTTTTCAATCAGGAAAAACATTTCTTAAAGCCTCTACATTTTTGCAGAACTTGAATCAATAAATGTTTCACCTATGTGCATTTGTGAACAGATTTTTTAATTCTGTGGAGCTGATGCTAAAATATTGGAAGCCGGGATTCAAGAATTAATGTAAGCTGATCTCCAAGGCAAAATATACTTCTGACATTTTAAAAGAAAAAAATGAGTCTTTTTTTTTTTAGTGAAGAGTATATAATGGCCAAGATATTCATAAAGCTGGATTACATAGATAGGGGTACAAATCATATTCCACCAAATATTAAGAGTCATTTTTATATTACTATGACATCGTATTGGCATAAGAGTTAATGAGCAGGCCAAAGAAACAGAGCAAGGTTCCCAGAAGCAGAAACACACATACACACACACACACACACACACACACACACACACACACACTCTCACATAGTCACCCACACCTCCCCAAGGTCCCAAATATCACTCAGGAACATTTTCTAAAAGTACTACTAGTTCTAAAGTGCTTAGTTGTAGGAAAGTCAACAAGATATAATTTTGATGTTCCAATCTTGCTCTTTTCACATCTCTGGCTAGCCAGACAACCCATTATGCAATGCCATTTAATTGCCATCAATTCATACTTAAATCATACCTCCTTTCACATGAACTAAACAGTCAAATGTATCATCCTCAGTCCCATATTTCTGCCCATTTGGAGGATTTTCCTTCAATCCTAGACTAGCCTTACGAAGAGCTAAAGTAAAGTGGTTATAGGTTCCCAGTTTGCACCAGTATGACCATGCAGAGCCATCAATACATAAGGTTCACACTTTCTTCCTGCTTTATTAACTAGTTAAGAGTATTTCTCATTTCCTTCTCCTTGACTCTGGCTTATAATAGATAGAAGTAATTCTGCGTGACTTCCAAGGCCAAAGTTTTGGAACTTCCATCTTTGGCCCTTGAAATATTCATTCTTTATAATCTCCTCTTAGGACACTGCACCTCAAAACCCACTTGTCATGCTTCTAGAAATCCAAGACACACAAAAAAAGCCTTGTGTAGATGCATGCTCCGCTGAGCTCCCAGTTGACAGCTAACATCAATTGTCAACCATGTGAATGAGCCATGTTGAAGTTCCAACCTAGTCAGGCTTTCAAATGATTGAATTCCCAACCAAAATATGAATGCAGCCACTTGAGAAGCTTCAATACCGAATCATGCATCTGAACCCTTCTCAAATTCCTGTTCTCCAAAATCACGAAGAAAATTAAAATCATTGCTGTGCAAGCTGCTAAGTAATGGGTCCTCTGTTGTGCGGTAACAGATAATCAGAGAAAGATGTAATTATCGTAACATTATCAGATACTGCCTGAGATGTCATCACTCTAAAGTTGTCTCCAGATTATATTTTGACAGAAAGCAGAAAAATTGATAAAGCTGTGAGGCAGGAAATAAATATATACTTTTGTCACTGCCATGTGAGGAAAAAGTGATTCTAATTTTCTTTAGTTATGTAATTAGATGAAAAAGTACTTTCTAGCTTTATATCAGTGGCTATTCTTGTTTGCCAGCAGAGATACAACACTGGAAATGTATCTATAATTAGCAAAACCACCTGGTTACATTTGTCTGAATCTTCAGTATTAGTTCTCAAAATGTGGCCCCTAGATGACTGGATGTGGAAAGACTTCATATACCAAAAGCATATATCATAACCTATTTAATATATCAAACATTGTTAAAAATATTAAACTTTTCATAAAATTATATCCTTTAAAAGTGAAATCACACAAAAGGAGATATCAGCAATACATATGACTTAAGATAATTACTATTTAGAATATAAAAGCTCTTGCAAACTAATAAAAATCAAAGAATCTGAACTACTTATCCCTGCCAAAAAAATGGTCAAAAGCCATAAATAAATATGTCATAGATTAAGATACACGAAGAAGCAATGAATACTTATAAAGATGCTCAATCCTTTTAACAATTAGGAAAATTAACATTAAAAACCACAAACAACTTTTTAAACTCCCCAGGATAAGAAAAATTAAAAGTGTGACAAGAAGCATCGACAAGAATGCAGACTAACAAAAAAGTTTATAAACTGCCAGTGAAAGTGAAAGTCAATACAACCACCACTTTCACAAATAATTTGTTTGAATATGTAACCCCCCCAACCACGCCACAACACATCAATTCTATACCAATAAAGCAGGAAATCTCAGTCACATAGACACTGAAGCCATGTGTGAGAATTTAATCACATCATTTTAAAGAATAACAACAACAAAAACGAAAACAAGTCAATGTCCATGGTCTTGAGCCTAGCTACATTAATCAAGGGTTATTCATACAAAAGAATGTTATGTTCCTGGGCATGGTGGCTCACCCTGTAATCTCAGCATTTAGGAAGGCAGAGGCAGGAAGTTCAAGACCTGTATAGATGAGATGGTGAGATGCTGTTCTCCACAAAAAGAAAAAAAAAAGCCAAAAAGGACAATTATGTAGCCTTAAAATGGGAAAACCAGGCGAGGCACATTGTCTCATGCCTATAATCCCAGCACTTTGGGAGGCCAAGGCAGGAGGATCACCTGAGTTCAGGAGTTTGAAACCAGCCTAACGAATATGGTGAAACCCCATCTCTAATAAAAATACAAAATTAGCTGCGTATGGTGGCAGGAGCCTCTCATCCCAGCTACTCAAGAGGCTCAGGAAGGAGAAAACACTTGAATCCATGAAGCGGAGGTTACAGTGAGCCAAGATCGTTCCATTGCACTCCAGACTGGGAAACGAGTGAAACTTCATCTCAGAAGAAAAAAAAAAAAAAGAAGAAAGAAAACGAGAAAACTATAGCTATACATCAAACATGGATAAATGTCAAAAAATCTAACTTTGAAGAAAAAGCAACTCAAAACATATGCCATAGGACATAATTTACATAATTTTAAAGCATGTCATATAATGTATAGGGAGAGATAGGATTAGTTATTTGAAACTTATGTTTTTGTAGGTGAAAAGGTGAGCATTGACAATTTATTATGGCTTAATATCACAAATAAATGTGGTAAAATTATTTAAAAAGTCAGTGAAGTGGTTAATAACAACATTCAGTATTTATTTATCCATATACCTGATATGGTCGAGTTGATGGAACAATCAATAAAATACAATTCTCAAAAATCTACTCACATGCAGCTTTCATTTTAATAAAGAAACCATAAGGAAATTAATGTCATATGATCGATAGCCTATGGAAAAACAGAAGTGAGGTAGATAAGGAAGATTTGATGGGCTTGGAGGAGGTAAAGTAGCTATTTTATATGCAGGTCACCGAAGTTCTCTCAGCTTAGGTAAAATATAAAAAGAAACATGATGGAAAAGAAGGGAGCCCATGACTCTCTAAGAGTCCAGTGTTACTGGCATAGGGAAAGGCAGGGGCAAATGCTTTGAAAAGGGGTGCATGTGGATCATGGCAGGAATAGCAAAAATGCCTGGATACCTATGGAGCAGAGTAGATAGGGAAAGTCATAGAAATGAGGTTAGAGAAGAAACCAGGAGTAAGATCATGCAGGGCCCTACAAGCCATCTTGCCATTCCATGAGTTAGATGGAAAGTTGCTGGTGAGTTTTGAGCAGAAAACTTATGTAATCAGCTTTACATTTTATGAAGATCACCCAGGATACAATATGGAGATGATATTTTAGGAGAAAAAGACAGGTAGATTTTTAAAGAATTAGGAAACAATTGCAATAATCCAGGCAAGAAAAAATAATGGCATGGAATTAGGGTGATAGCTCTGGAAGTAGTGAGAATTGTTTTGGGATCTAATTTTAAAGGTAAAATTAGATAATTTCCTGATAAATGGAATGAAGATTGTGAGAAAAAGAGGAGAGTCAAAGATGACTACAAACTGTTTGGCTTAAGCATCTGGAAGACTGAGAGGCAAAGTGAAAGGTGGAAGTTGGGCAATGATGAATAAAAAATAAGATTTGGGGTTTGGTTATGTTAATTTTGAATCAGCTATCAGCCATTTCCACGGATAAGTAAATAGGAAATTGGATGTGGAAGTAGAGTGTTAAATAATTATTGGCTGGCAATTCAAAAATGGAAATCTTCAATATAATGATTTTTAAAATGCTAAGGCTGGGTTAGACCACTTAGTAAGTGACTGCAGATAGAGAGGAAAGCACTGAGGACTAAGACTCAGGGCACTTTAGTGCTTAGAGGTCTGGAAGAGAAGCAGCAGCCAGTAAGGTTTAGAAGGAACAGCATTAAAATTAAAAGAAGCCAAGAAAAAGAGGAGCTCCTGAAGCTAACTGACACAAAATTTCAAGAAATAGAGACATACCTCTGGTGGAGAAGGTGGTAATGGGATCACAAGATGATGAAGAGTAGCTTTGTTGATACTGATGCCATTTCATTTCATAGTCTGGGTTGTTTTGAATGGTAATCACTTTATTATTTATCATAGCGTATATTTTGTTATGTAGTAAATATTATACAATAAAAAATGAAAATAAGTTAAAAACTCATTGCCAAAGAAAAACATCATAGCATAGGGGGGAAAAGGGAAATTATTTCAATGGGTGTTTATAGAAAATAATTCCCCACTGAAGGAAATGGAAAAAAAAAAAAAGAAATGAAGGAGGAGACAGAGTTCCTTTGTTAACAGTTCCCGTGTTTACAGCTCCAGAAGCTATGTAACAGACATTCTAACAAATATTTATTACTGCTACTTAACCCAAGAGAAATTGATAATTTGTGAACAGTGTACATTTGGCAAAAAGTTACATATTCTATTTTTTGGAAAATCACATGTTAAGCCGCATATAAATAACTAAATTTTCTAGAATTTTTGTTGTGAAACATTCTGAAAATATTTACAACAAAAGCTGCTAAGTTAATAGGAAAGAAACAACAATAAAAATGAAGCCTTTAAAGTTTATCCATTTATCTTATAAATACACTATAGAAAAATATATGATTTCCTCTTTAAAACATTCACTGTAAAAACTTTCCCCCTTCAGGAAGAATAATTCATTAGAAACATAACATGGGGAAAAATGTCAGATGTAGGTGATAGGGGGATGGAGGCAGCAAACCACATTGCCATCTGCATACCTATGCAACAATCCTACATGATCTGCACATGTACCCCAGAATCTAAAGCACAATAAAAAAAGAAACATTTTCCAAAGCTATGTTTTCCTGTGTATTAACATAATAAGAGTCTATAGAAATTTATCTTGTGTCTTGAAAACCGCTTTTACAATGAGAGAACAAACTAGACTTCTAGATAGAATTTCTATGCCTGAGTCCATATTTAAAAATTGTAACAATTGGTTATTTTTCTGACCTGCAATTGGAAATAGGGTCATGACAGGGAGTAAGGGAGAGAATATCAAAGGTAGATGATACATGGCAAGCAGCTCAACAATAAGACTATTAATTCATTATGGAAGATAAAAAGCCTATATATTACAGTTCCAGTCAGCAGAAACTCTATACTTCTCTATCTTATTCTCCTCTCTCTCTCTCTCTCTCTCTCTCTCAACTACAGATTTTTCTATTTTTCTTCCTAAAAAAATAAAACAAAGCTACCTTACTAGTGATTGTAGAATTGATCTCCATGTAATGTTAGAGATTGTTTTCTCAAGTTCTATTTAAACGTATGATAAAGGAATCACTGCAGAAGAAATTGCAAGTTTCCTGTGGTATATATTGCTAGCTACCAGCCAAGAGCAGGAGGTAGAGTTAGACTCATATTTTGAAAAGTTTTCTATATTAAAACTGCTAGAGATGGAAAAGATACATAGATATTACATTAACCTGGTTTATATATACCTCAATCTGCAAGAGCAATTCATTCGATTATTTTAAAGCCTATGTTGATTTAGTTACATAAAATGTCAGACCAATAATTTAACGTTATTATGGCAAAAAATTTCTCTTTAATTTTTGAGTCATATTAGTAACCCATACATGGTTACGAAGTCTTACAAAAATATTTTGTAATGAACCAACTCTTTTTTCTTAGTGATATATATGCTTACAATTGGAAAACATTATTAATAGTTAAGTTTCTCCCAGTTTTCTATTTAAATATCTCATTTCCCATGAATATTTTAATAATATACATTATGTGGCAAAAGTATTTTTGTCATAAATATTTTTATTTATGCTTTATTATGTCAAGATTAACCATTTCTTTTTAAAATAATTTATTCAGTACTATTTAGCTGTCAATTTTTTAACTAAAATATCATTTTCCAAATTGACTGTCTTTAGCATTCATCATTGTTTAGAGAAATAAAACACTATTATGATTTTATCTGAGACCGTGTATTACATTACTATTACATACATTTATAAAGCAGCATACACCTATCCAGAAGATTACAGCCTCAAAAGTTTATACAACTGCATGCAGCTGACTATGAGTGAAACTGATAGACAAGTGCATTAATGTAAATGTGGCTTGTTTTATCATCTTAAGCATGAGTGTTAACACTTGGAAGGAAATGCTGATAAATGAATTAACTCAGGCCCTATCTGCAATTCTATAGTGAACATCTGTCATGTGATTGTCTTCTGAAACATTAATATCTGTTAGTGAATTTTAAGGAGTTTGAATTTTTAAAAGTATTCTAGGACAGATATAATTAAATATGTTATAATCATTTGTTTAATGCCTGACTACCAGACAACAGGAGAAATGCCTGCTTTTATTATTCCTGAGCACTCAACACATAGTGTTGAATGAATGAATACATAATTGAAATATTGTGTATAATAATGTCTGGTTTAAGTTAACATTTCCACCACTGATAATATAGTATTCCATGTCAAAAGCTTATTCTTCAAAATAGAATGATACACAACTTTAAGTCATATATTTGTTCTATCAGAAGATTCAATCAAGTAATTCAGAATATGTTTACATAATTTTTAAGATTAACCTCAAAATTGAAACATGAGAGCAAAGCCATTTGGAGAGAAACTTCAAGATCCCCAAAGAATACAAGAATACTTTCAGAAGTCAGATAACTACAATGTAAAATACACAAGAAAAGATATAGTTCACAGCTACCATTATTGAAATTGAAGGCAATATTAAGCCAGTAAGGGAGATAACTGAAAGAAGTCACCACTCCCAAAATTAGTACAGCCATTAAGGAAAATAGTATGAAGTTTCTTCAAAAAATCAAAAACAGAACTACCACATGATCCAGTGATGCCACTTTTGGGTATATGCACAATAGAAATGAAATGAGTATCTCAAAGAGATATCTGATCTTCCATGTTCATTACAACATTTTTTACAATACCCAAGGTATGAAAACAACCTGAGTGTACTGGAAGAAAGAATTATATCAGAATAAGCTTATTATTATCAGAAAACAAAATGATTCTTATTTTAACATAGATGCAAATCCTTTCACCATAAAACTGTTTGAACTAATAAATATCAGTACAGTTGGAGGATACAAAATCAATTACAAAAATTAGTAACATTTCTATATACTAACAACCAACTATATAAATAGGAAATTAGGCAAACAATCCTATTTCTATTAGGATAACAAAGGAAATACATAGGAGTAAATTTAATCAAGGAAATTAAAGATCTGTAAACTAAAATCTATGAAACATTGATGAAAGAAATTCAAAGTGACACAAATAAATGGAAAGATATGCTGTGTTCATGGATTAGAAGAATTAATATTGTTAAAATGTCCATTCTACTACAGATTCAATGCAATTCCTGTCAAAATTCTATGTTATTCTTCACAGAATTTTTTGATCCTAAAATTTATATGAATAAATGAAACACCTTTACTAGACAAAACAATCTTGATCAAAAAGACCAAAGCTAGAGTCATCACACTGTCAGATTTCAAAATCTATTACAAAACCATAGCAATCAAAACAGCATGATTCTGGCATAACAAAAGACACATCAACCAATGCAGTAAAACCAAGAGCCCAGAAATAACACACACATCTTCTGTCAATTGATTTTTGGCAAAGGTGCCAAAAAATCACCCAAAGGATAAAAAACAGTATCTTCCATAAATGGTGTTGGGAAAATTTGATATCACAAGTAGAAAAATAAAAATGGATGCTTATCTTACCCCTGATAGAATAATCAACTCAAAATGGATTAAATACTTAAACATAAGACTTGAAACTATAAAACTACTAGAAGAAAACAAAAAGGAAGCATTGGTCTTGCCAGTGATTTCCTGGATAAAATCTCTAAAACACAAACAACAAAAGCAAAAACAGACAAATGGGATTGCATCAAACTGAAAAGCTCTTCACAGCAAAGGAAACAATCAGGAATGAAAAGATCCCACAGATTGAGAGAAAATAATCGCAAATTATACACTGGATAAACGACCAATATCCAAACTATACAAAGAACTCAAACTACTCAATGACAGGAAAACGATCTTACTTAAAAATGAGCAAAGGACCTGAATAGGCATTGCTCAAAAGAAGACAGGCAAACAGCCAACAGATATATGAAGAAATGTTAGACATCGCTAACCATCAGAGAAATGTAAATTAAAACCCCATGAGATATAACTTCACACCTGCTAAAGATTGGCTATTAGCAGAAAAAGAAAGACAAGTGTTGGCAACAATGTGTAGAAAAGGAAGACTTATACACTGTTGGTGTTATTTTGAATTAGTATAGTGATTTTGAAAAACTGTATCAAGGTTCTTCAAAAATCTAAAAAGAATTAGCATATGATCCAGTGATCCACTTCTGCATATATGCCCAAATGAACTGAAATCAATATCTGGAAGAGATACCTGCACTCTCATATTCATTGCAGTGTTATTCACAATAGCCAAGATACAAAAACAACTTAAGTAACCAACAAGAAATGAACAAAGAAAAATGTGGTATGTATACACAATAAAACATTTTTCAGCCTTAAAAAACAGAAAACTCCAGCCGGGCACAGTGGCTCAAGCCCGTAATCCCAGCACTTTGGGAAGCTGAGGCGGGTGGATCATGAGGTCAAAAGATCGAGACCATCCTGGTCAACATGGTGAAACCCCGTCTCTACCAAAAATACAAAAAATTAGCTGGGCATGGTGGCACGTGCCTGTAATCCCAGCTACTCAGGAGGCTGAGGCAGGAGAATTGCCTGAACCCAGGAGGCAGAGGTTGCATGAGCCGAGATTGCGCCATTGCACTCCAGCCTGGGTAACAAGAGCGAAACTCTGTCTCAAAAAAAAAAAAAAAAAAGAAAACTCCGTTATTTGTCACTTGCCATTAGTGAACCTGGAGAATGAAATAAACCGCACAAAGAAACAAATACCATCATATGATCTCACATGTGAAATCTAAAGAAGTCAACTCATAGAAGTAGATAGTATTATGGTGGTTACCAGAAGTTGTGAGGGAGAAAGGACAGACAGGGCAAAGGGCAATTGGGTACAAAGTTTCAGTTAGGATAAATAGGTTATGGTGTTCTATTGCACTCACTGTGACTATAAGCTAAAATAACAGGATTTGCTATTGGTTTGGAAGTAAAGGTCAAGGAAAGAGTGAGGACAAGGCTGACTTCTTGATTTTTGTTTTGATAAACTGGTTGAATTGCGATACAGAAAAAAAGTAGAAACCAGCTTTGAAAGACACTGGAAATCAAGAGTTTTATTTAGATATCTAACAGAAGTAACTATTAGACACACTGGCAGGTAGGTGGGCACTTACATTAACATGTATGTAGAAATTTCAACATAACAAATGTTTTATTGTTCTTTTTACTTAGTGTGAAGTAAGCATTTGAGCATTTTTAAACTACTGTTTGATGTGATATTTGAATATGATTGCTTCAGTTATGTTCAACTCTCTATTGGTGTGTTTGACCTGACAAGGGTAATTTTGACAATTTCTTTTATAACAACTTATGAGACGCATAAATTCTTTCAAATTTGATTGCTCTATCAGGAAACAAAAGGCTTATCCTTTTTTCATCTCAGTGGTAATTACTGCTAATTTTTACTTTTATATTGCTAAAGAGTTTATATTTAACTCTATATAATTGAACCCAATACATACATATATGTTGTAGCAGTATATGGTCAGGATATGTGAAATTAAAAATTAGAAGATAATTTTTTTTAATTTAAATTAATTCTGAAATAAATAATTGCATTATATCACAGGAACAATAAACAGTCACAGACAGTTTGAGAACCGTAAAAGAGATATCTAAAATTTTTAGTTTAATTCTGAGAAATTTTTCATTGCTTATTATACTTAACAACGATTATTAACTTTAAGAATAAGACAAATCTAATATTCAATTTATTTCAAAATTTTTACTGAGTAGTTATAGTGTTCCAGGTACTATTAATAGTAAGTGGACATAAGACACAATTATTTCATGCTATAATGGATTTTAGCTTAATAGGAAGGTATACTTTAACAAATAACCCCATAAATAATTATTTTTCATTGTAATTAAAATCTATGACAGAAAAATACAATACTAATAGAATACTAATTTAGTTTTGGAGGTAGAGAGTATGTGACTTCCCTTCCCCTTTTCTTTAACTAGCTGGGATTTTAACAATGAATAAGGGTTAGAGGTGATACTGAACAGATCCCCCACACCCCCCAATCCAAATTATACATAGCCTTGAGGGATATGTTTCTGCTTCTGTTACTTTCTTTGGAAGAAATAGAGTAACAGAAAGAGATTACATCTTAAGCCCTCATCCCTCCAAAAAAAGCAATAATTCAAAGAATGTTAAGTAACAGAAAGGACAGAAAGCTAAAAATCTTCCCCAGAAAGTTTTAACTGCTTTAGTTCCCTATAGTTGACCTCACAAAAGTACCACAAACTGGATGGTTTAAACAACAGAAATTTATTGTCTTACAGTTCTGAAGGCTAAAAGTTCGAGATCAAGGTGAGAGAGGGTTTGTTCCTTCTGAAAGCCATGAAAGAGAGTGTGTTTTATGTGTCTCCTCTAGCTACTGGTGTTTTCCTAGCAATCTTTATCATTTCCTAACTTTTGCTGCATCACCCAGATTTCGGCCTTCATCTTTGCAAGGCATTCTCCTGTGTCTGTGTCTGTGTCTGGGTTCAAATTTCCCCATTTTATAACAACAGTCATGTTGGATTAGAGACCCAACCTATCCCAGTATAACCTCATCTCAACTTATTACATCAGCAACATTATTTCCAATAAAGTCACACTGTGAGGTACACCATATTTTCTTCCGTAGGCTATCACTCTTTGGATTCTGACACCATCCCATACTTCATTCTTGCTAAAATCTAAGTCCATTTCAATTACAGACCCTTTCACCAGAATGCGAGGCCTATAAAGTTACTAAAAGTATTTTTTATAGATTCCTCCAATTTCTTCATCACTCAAGGCCTCTCTGGGTGAGATATAGGGTAGAATTAATCCAGATTTATTCAAAGTATTACTCAAAGTATTTTTATTTCTTCCTTATCAATAGGGATTAACAAATCAAATTTAAATCAGTGCAGTGGACTAGAATAGGGTCTCTATAGAGAGTGATGGTCCTATAGCAATTTGAAGTACACCTGCTTCATCTTAAACAGACAACAGCAAATTGCTGTCACACTGGAATATGAGCTCAGTGTTGCCAAATATTTATACAAGAGAGTGAAAATAAATGTTTTAATGTAAGCTTGTTGGCACATAAATCAACTGCTTTAAAAACACTGCAGAGGCCAAAACTGTGAGGGCCAAATAAAGCACGTCAATAGGCCGATCCAGACTGCTGGCTGCGAGATTGCAACCTCTGTTCTGCATGATGTGCAGGGACTTCTAGCCAATTCGTGGATTTGTATGGGCCAAATTAGAATTGAGGTTTTTCTTATTTGACTCAGAAACCATTGGAATCACATCTCTAGCTCCCACTAATCCATTAAACACAGAATCTCGAAAAGGTGTGGCCATATCAATAAATAAAGCATAATTACAATTTTGTTATATCTTCCTTTCTTATTATACCCTCTAAATCAGTTTCCTCAATCTTTTTCCAATTTTTGATTAATCAGATTGGCAAATTCTTGCAATTTTCCTGTTTATAACTTTTCCTTCCCTCCTCTGGCTTGGCACTATAATGCCCTGGCAATGCAGAGTTTGCATTTTGCCCACTAACGAGCAAGAGCATGGACATGAAGGAAAATTCTGGCTTTCTTGTAGCAAGGGAGGCTTTTATCTGGCAAATAACATGCCAATTGGGAGTTTCAGATGACTTCCTATCTGGCATGCTACATGTCCAGGTCCTCTAAACCTTTCCAGACATTTTTTTCAAATTGGTTCTATCAGTTATTGATTAGTTTTCTAACCACAAAATTAACTTGATGAGGTTATGAATTCTATTGTTATAACAATTTAGCAATCTGCAGAATCAATAACTAACTTCAGCCATTCTACTATAGAAAGAAAAATGTCTTTCTTCAGAATCAGAAAGTCTCTGGGTTTCATTATATGATACAAGGTGACTAATTTTGAGCTAATTATCCTCTTACTTTAAATTGTCCCATACTATCAGAAGTAATCACCATACACCGGGGCCATGAAATTCACATTCTATGGAAGTAGCTGCTTAGATTTTTAGGGCTTCACCCTCATGGTTCCAAGTTTACATTTTGCCTAATGGGCTGTTAGTTTCCCTTTCTAGGATATAAATTGGGATCTCACTGTCTCAGAATGATAACCAATTCCCATTTCCAAGAGAAAATTGCAGCCAGCTAATTCACCCTCTGGAACCAATTTTTGTTATTTGTTAGGCTTCCTTGGTTGCAAGCAACAATAGCCAAATTAGTTTAATGCAGATAAAGACAACAGAATTTTAGATGGATATTAGTTTTGAAAGTATAACTCAAGTGATCAAAAAAGTAAACACCTTTATTTTGCTACGTTTAACTTTAATTTAACAAAGAATTTTTTATCTAAGATCTCCAAAGCAAAGGCAACAAAAGCAAAACTGTTTTAAAAATGCGATTACATCAAGCAAAAAGTTTCTTGAACAGTAAACAAAATAATCAAGAAAATGAAGAGACAAGCTACAGGATGGGATAAAATACTTGCTAACTATCAATGTAACAAGTGATTACAACAAAAATAATCTAATTTAAAATAGGCAAAAGTGTTGAATAGATATTTTTCAAAAAAAGACATACAAATGGTAAACAGGTTTATGGAAAATGTTCAACATCGCTATTCATAAGGAAAATGCAAAAGAACACCACAATGAGATATAATTTCATCCCTGTAATCTCATCTAGGTTAGAATATCTATTATCAAAAAGACAAAAAAAAATAACAAATGCTGATGAGGATGCAGAGAAAGGGGAATGCTCACACACTGTTGGTTAGAATGTAAAGTAGTGCAGCCATTATGGAAAACAATACGGAGGTTTCTCAAAAACTAGAAATAGAACCACACTATAACAATCTCACATCTAGCTATATATTCAAGAAGAATGAAATCAATGTATATAAGAGATGTTTGCACTCCCGTTTACTGTAGCACTATACACAATAGCCAAGATAGAGAATCAATGGATGAATGAAGAAAAAGTAGCACATATACACAGTGAAATATTATTCCACCATAAAAAATTAAATTTTGTCATTCACAGCAACATGGACAGAACTAGAGGACACCATGTTAAGTGAAATAAGCCAAGAACAGTATGCTAAGCACTGCATGATGTTCTCACAATAAACACACTGCATGTTCTCAAGTTTTAAAAAGTAGATCTCATAGGAGTTAAAACACAGAATACTAGAGGATGGGAAATGGAGAGATTTGCATAAAATACAGAATTACAGCTAAATAAGAAACTAGCCTAACTGTCCCAGAAAACTGATGTTTACTGTTTTTTTTGTTTGTTTTTAGGGTAAATACAGAAATTGACCCTCCAGGTCTTAAAGCTTGAAACTTACATTTATCTTATCTGAGTTCCTTCCTCAGCAAACACCCCCAGGCCTCCCAGATAGTATCAAGAAACTGATATTCACCAGTTCACTGCATCCAATGAGATGCCAGACCCCTTATCCATCATGATTCCTGTTTACCAAGTCCTCTTTACCCTACCTTAGTTCCTGTTTTCCCATACATAATAACATTTCTTCCCTACTATATAAACCCCTAATTTTAGCCAGTTGAGGAGACAGATTGAGACTGATCTTCTGTTCTCCTCAGCTTCAGCATCCAAATACAGCCCCTTCCCTGGCAATACTTGTTTCAGTGACTGGCTTTGTGTGCAGTGATCATCAATACCTAGACCAAACCTCTGGCATTTTGGTAACATATAGAATGAGTAAGTTCTAGTGTCTCTATCACTGCAGTATGGCTATAGTTAACAATAATATAGTTTCAAATAGCTAGGAGCATACTGAAATTACTAACACAAAAATATGATAAATGTTGAGATTATGAATATGCTAATAACCCTTATCTGATTTTTATACCTCATGTTTATTGAAACATCAGTGTACTCCACAAATATGTACAATTTTTACATGCCATTTAAAAAAGATTAAAAATAGCATATTTAAAAGGGCTTATAATGCCTACTGCATATAATTGAGTTGATGTTTGTGTAAATATTTTGCAAACTCCAAAGTAGTATGTAAATAAAAAAAGAAACCAGTCTACATACACAATGGAAGATTATATAGCTGATGCAGAATTTTTTTTCTTGGTTACTTCACAAGCCAGGAACTCCCGGTGGCAACACTCCACTTGGGCCTCACTCGGCCATGCTTGCATGCCCCAGCTGACCTGTATTATAACTTGTATCTGTGTTTGGCAGTTCCTGAGCTCTTTGTACTGCATCCAAGAAAAATGAAGATATGCTGAACACTGAAGAATGAGGAGGGTGGAGAGGAATTTTATTGAGTAACGGAACAGCTCTCTGCAGAGAGGGGAAATGGGGGATGGTTTCTCTACCCAAAGGTGGAAAGGTCCCCTATTTTCTAGGCCTTTTATGGACTCAGAAAGGGGAGCATGTGCTGATTGGTTTGTGAGTATGCAAGAAAGGCTAAAGCAAAGACACCACTCAAAGGTGATTGTGACAGTGTAGAAAAACCAATTAGGAAAGGGTAAGTATATGTAAAATAGGTGAAGGGTGTGCACCAATCAGAGAAAAGTGCACCAAAGAAGAAGACAAGTTCTCAATCTGGTCCGAGAATTTAACTTGTAGCTTAGTTTTCAGGTTTTAAACTGTCTTCGGCATGGAGGTGGGGTTTCACCACGGACCCACCCCATCGCCTAGGCACTTAGCTGCCTTCTGATGCTCTTACAGTCATGAAAAAAGATAAAATTCTGTCATTTGCAGCCACAATGGTGCAACTGGAGGTCATTATGTTAAGTGAAATAAGACCATCACAGAAAGGAAAATGTCTCATGTCCTTTTTCATATGCAGGAGGTAAATAAGTGGTTCTCATGCTAGTAGAAGGGAGTATTAGTTTTACCATAGGCTCGGAAGGGAAGGAAAAAGTGGGGATGAAGCAAAGTTGGTTAAGGGGTACAAAAACACAGTTAGATGGAAAGAATAAGTTTTAATCTTCAGTAGTACAGTCAGAAAATTATGGTTCACAATAATGTATATTTCAAAATCACTAGAAGAGAATTGTAAGACAAAACACACAGCACACAGCACAAATACATGATAAACATTTGAGTGATAGATATTGCAATTACTAAAACTTGGTCATTGCACATTGTATGCAGGTATCAAAATATCATATGTGCCCTGAAAATATGTACAAATATTCTGCATCAATAAAAAACAAAACAAAAAAAGTTGTCTTCTTTGTTGTCAGTAAAAGTCAAAGGACTCTTTCTGTACCCTTCTGCCATTCTCCATGCTTGGAACATTCTAACTTCAGGGGAGGGTGTACAAACCTATGATTGTCCTCAAATCTTCAATGGCCTACAATTATGATGTAGCTCATTCTGCCTGGTTTTAAGTTGCTTGTGGTAGCAACCACTTGTAGATAACCATAGTACCTGCCAAGCTCTAATCTGTGATACTTGTATATTATGGTCATTCAACTTCAAATCACAGTTTCTGCTGTCTAAATTCTGGAGATGTTCAGAAACTAGGTCCCTTAGTCCCCTACTAATTCTAAATTTCTGTCACATCACCTCAGAATGTTCGTGTAATGTCTCACTTCTAATTTCAGCCATAATTGGAGTGGACAGTTTCATGTGGGCTTTAACTCACATTATGCCTTCAGCACTCCATTGCAAAGACACAATGCCCCATGTTATACTTTCACTCCCAGGATCTTCTCCAATACTATGGTAGCTAAATTGGCCTGAATGTATGTATAGCTCAGAAGGGAATTAACACTCTCAGGAGTAACCCTTAACCACTGAGGGATGGGAGCCAATGACTAAAATAATTTTGCCTCCTATACTTGTAAAGAAAGTTCTAGAAGACATTATCTAAGCATCTCAGGGGATTGTGGCAAAATAAAGTCCCCTTTGCCCACAATGGAAATTTCTGTTATACATGCTTATATTGGCTTTTCAACTGTTCTTTTTCACTCTCCTTAGTTTCTCCTTCTGCTCCCAAGGATCATTTCACAATTGAAGAAACGACATGCAAATTCTTGTCTTAGCCTCTGCTTCTGGAAAGCTCGAAATAACATAGTCTTCATCTCAGACAATTCTCCCACTGCAGCATAGGGATAATTTTGCATGACATACTGTCTCTATTCTGTAGCTTATACTGAAACTTCATAAACATATTTTCAGGTTTGCATTCTACTATATAAGGACATCGCTGGAAATTCAGAGAAAAATAAAAGCTTTTCTCACTCTTATATTGCCTCAATGTTGCAACTGCAAATCAGTTTTCATGACCTTTGCACTCTTGTGAGATTTAAAAACTGGTTTGTCAAACATTAAAGCTGAACACTGACTTCTTTGCTTGCAGTTGCTGTGCCATCTCCCTGAAGCAACAGTAGCCTCCATTCCAGTGGACAGACCACTGCAGGTAAAAGGTTTTTTAACTACCAAAAGCATTATCTTGCCACATACTGTACTGAATTTAATTACAAAGAGAAAGTGTATAGAAAGTGCATATTTAATTACAAAGAGAAAGATTCTGTATAATTTAAAGTGGGATGAGGAGCAGTTAGAAAGTAAGATCAAAACAAGAAGTCTGGGCTACCATTTCAATCAGCTTGGGAAGGAAGACGGTAGTAGATGGACAGGGTTACAGGCATATAAATGTTTTAATTATTTTGTATTTTATTGTGTATTTGTTTTGTTACTCATTTAACTCTTGTAGGTGTTCAGTATATAGTAGTAAAAAATACATTAAAATAACACCTGTTCTTATTGAATATGGCATAGACATGTAGGCATCCACCAAATATTCAGGCTTTGTGTTGCCATTCAGGGGTAGCTACCCAATAAGAATTTCATTCACATGTGGTTATATGACCAGCCATTATCATTAGAATTGGAATGGAAGTAAGGTGGTTATTTCTGTGCTGTGGCCTTTAAGAAACAGGATTGCCCCTGGAATAACTTTACTAGCTATAGTTGGAAGGTAGCAGACCCTTAGTCAGCCTGGGTCTCTATGTGGAGAATGATGCCCTCCCAAACCACTGATTATAAAAATCATTGAACATCTACATGAGCCGAAAATAAACCGTATTATGTTCGCCTATTCAAACGTAAGGGTGCAGTTGTTTCAACCACTACTGTTACTTTATTACATGGGGATTATACCTTAGTGGAAGGGACAGACAAAAACAAGATAAATTACTAAAACATATATTTTGTTATGAACAGAGGAAAGACATTAGTCAGGTAGATATCAGAGGAAGACCACTGTAGGCAGAAAGATTATCAAGTGCAAAAATCTCGGCTACAAGCATACAACATTGTTGGAGGAAGAGATACAGGGCCGTTATGGCTGGGGCAGAAATTAGAGACGATAAAGGTGGCGGTGTTAATTTGTAATGGAAACAAGCATAGGGTCCTGTAGACCACTGCGAGTAGCTGGACTGTTATTCAGAACAGAATGAAAAACTTTTGGAATATTTTGAGTGTAACTTGCCTTGTGTTTCACCAGGCTTCCTCTAACGTCTTCATCACTGGTTGGGAATATGTCTAGAGTAGATATAGAGAGGCCAGTTAAGAGATTTCAGGTGAGAGATAACTGTGACTTCGATTAGGGTGTGATGGCAGAGGTGTGACAAGGATTTATATCCTGGCTATATTTAGCCTAAGATATGAGGTATGGGAGGGAAGGAGGAGCTAAAGAAGGCTCCAAGATTTTGTCCTAAAAAACTGGAAGGGCGAATTTGCCATTCACTGCATTAGAGAACACTGTGAGGGGCACAGGTTTAAGCTGTGGGGCATATAAGCATCTCAGTTTGGGGAATGTTATGTTTATCATGTATAGCAAATATCTAAGTGGAGGGAGCAAGTAGGCAGGTGTTTTTGTTAGTCTAGAGGCCAAAGAAGAGATTTGTGCTGAAGGCACTCATGTAGGAATTGTCAGCTTATATTTAAAGCTCTGACTGTTAAGAAAATCTACTGGAAATGAATTTAGAGAGAGTGAGAAGTCTAAGGTGTAAGCTCTCAGCAATCTCACATCAAAGGTCAGGGAGATAAAAAGGAATCAGCGAAAGAGAATGAGGAGGAGAAACCAGAGTTAGTAAGAAAACCAGACCAGTGTCACATCTTAGAAGCCAAGTGAAAAAGGTGGCTGAAAGCAAAGGGTGATTACCCTTTTCAAAATATCCCAACTGAGAAATGACCACTGAGTTTAAGGATGCTGACTGGTGATCTTCAAACAAGAAGCTTGTTAAGAGAGAAGGAGACAAAGAAATCAGAAACAGGGTAGATGACACTCTTCCAAGAAGTTTTTCTATAAAGGAAAGGACAGAAATAGAGCAATAGTTGGAGGTAGAATTGGGCTAAAAGAATAGTGGTATTAAGATGGAAAAATATAATAGTATGCTTATCTAAAGATAGATATATTCCGGAGAAAAAATATTTTTCAATATTTATAACATATTGAATATTAACATATCTGCAATTGAAATAGACTCACATGTAATATGTTTGCTAATAGGAAGAGTTTTCTTAAGAGAAAAGAGAAAAAGGGAGTGCTTGATAGTCTAATGTTTCTGAAAAGTCAAGGGAGTATCTAACTGACAGCATGGAAAGAGACATAGTTCCTCCATGTTAACAAGAGAGAGGTCTGAAAGGGTAAATGACAGTAGATTCCTAGCTGGGGAGACACATAGAGAAATATGGTAGGTAAAGTCTAACGGTTTCTATTATCTCTCTAAAGTGAGATACAAAATGGTCAACTTGAAAGTGATGTGGGAGAAAAGAGAAAGATTTAAAGAAAAAACAAGATCTTGTCTTGAAATCTTGTTTGAATACGTAGAAAAATGAACTAACTCACAATTGGTAGAGGGGGCCTGATCGCTGTTGATGTTATACAGGCTCATGTGGCTTGTTTTAGCTTTGCCTGTTTTGCAGGATTGGAGAAGACAGGATGGATCCACTCAGAAGTAGTAAAATGAAACTTTTACGACTGTTGTAAAAAATAAATAATATAAAGCATACAGTATACCTAACATAATATCCAGCATTTAATGCATATCTTATAAACATTATTTTATATTCCCCCATTCATTGCAATTTTCTCCTATAAAGTGAGCTCTTAAACTCTTTAGTCACTAGAAAAGACTGTTAAGAATTTAGTCTATTCGAAATGATTTAAAAGGCTTTTGGGACTGAGGCAAGGGTAAAGGTGTGTCTTCTGATCTGTCATTCTCCTACTCCCAAATTGTTTCCCCTCTTTTTCTTTACCTTGCATGGCCAAACACACATTGTCTTAAAACACAGGACTGCGTGTTTTTAATTTATTGACTGGGACTTTAAGTTCATTACTTCACATTTCAAAAGCTGTTAAACATAATGCAGTATGGTGCAACTGCTGACTACGAATTTTAACTGCTTTTACCCCTCTGGCAGCAAATACTTTTATTTTGAAGATATAATAATCATCAATGAAAACTGCTAGTAAGCATGAAGGTGTGGAATTAGTTAGGTATCCCTTCTCAAGTTCCTGGCATGATGAATAGAAGGTGATTAACAATATCCATCTTCTTATACTTATCTTATATTTATTTTTGTCGCAACTTAGATTGCAACCACCAATACTCTTTTAACCCTGAACTTGTTTATAACTCTTCAACTACTGTAATTTTACATCCTAACATTTTACAACAAAGAGGAAGAGAAGTCCGTGATTTCATAAATTTCTTTATCAATGATAATAGCAAAATTTCTCCATGAATTGGATAAAGTAAAAGACCAAATCTGGTCCTAAAGTTAAGATATCTCTACATTTTAAGAAACTAATAGTCTTTGGAAACAAAGTAAGAAGAGCAAGAGAAAGAGAAAAAGATACAGAGGCAGAGAAAGTGTGAGAGAGAGACACACACAGAGAAAGAGGTTTTTCTCATTTTTAATTTCAAACTTTACTCGGGAAGCCAATATCTTATGCATGAACACAACAAAGAAAATAAAATAATTTTCATAATACAGATAATATGTTGGTGTATGAAAGTATAGATGACCATAATATCAAAATAGAGAAAAATACAAGTTTGAAAATGTAATATATGTCAAAATCATTTTTTGTTTTTACCTCATTTTGTGCAAAATAAAAATGGTGAGAATATTGCTCATGAAGACCTTTGGAAATGGAGAAGTTAATAGTGAGCCAGCTGTAAGAAGGAAGATTAGCAGCAGGTTAAACATATTTGAGAAAGAAGTCTTCTGTAGGTAGAGATAAAAAGAAAAAGCAAATGCTTTTGCCCTAAGCCACTTCATTTTAGGAAAGGACGATAACAAGAAATGAGAGAGAAAATGCAGAGTAAAATTCACTTATTCACTCATTTAACCAATAATTAGTAAGTACTAGTATCTATGCGTCAGGTGCTCTTCTAGGCATTGGGGAACTAAAGGTGAACCAGAAAGACAAGGTTTGGAATCTCATGAGGTTTACATTTTAACTAGAGGAAGAGAGATAATAAAAAAACAAACAGGTAAATTGAGATAACTTCAGGTAATGATAAGCACTTTCATGAAAATAATACAGCATGATGTGACAGAGAATATCACAGAGAGCACTGTTAGAGAAGAGTGGTCAAGCAAGTTCTCCCTGGAGAGATGACATTTTGGCTGACACCTGAATGAAAATAAAGAAGAGCTGAATGATGAGAACACATGGACACACAGAGGGGAGGAACACAAGGTAGGGCTTTTAGAGGGCAGAGATTGGGAGGAAGGACAGGACCAGGAAAAATAACTAATGGGTACTAGCCTAATACCTGGGTGACGGAATAATCTGTACAACAAACCCCCATGACACAATTTTACGTATGTAACAAACCTGCACATGTACCCCTGAACTTAAAATAAAAGTTAAAAAAAGAAAAAGGAAGCCATGTGAACATCTAAGGTCGGTATTTCAGAAAAGCTACAAAATTTGCAAGGAACCTAAAGCAGGAATGAAAATATAAGGGTATAGTAGTTATCTACTACAGCTTAACCAATTTCCACAAGATATAACTGCTCTTAAAAAAACACATATTTGTTCATAATATTTGTGGGTCAGAAATTAGGGATTTTCCCAAGGTTGCAATCGAAGTGTGCACTGAAGCAACAGTTATCTCTAAGTTCAACTGATGCAGAATTTGCTTCCAAGATTACTTGGTGGGTATTGGTATGATTCAGTTATCGGTGGACTGAGAGTCTAGGGATCTCAGTTCCTTACCACATGGGTCTCTCCAGAAAGCAACTCCAAACATGGCAGCTAGCTTCATTAAAGTACCAAGAGAGTGAAAAGCAAGGAAGAGCAAGGAAGAGACAGAAAACAGAGCTTCTTCTAACCTTATCTCAGAAGCAACATCCCATGGCTTTTGCCATATTCTATTAATTTAGAAGATAGTCACTAGGGGCAACCCATATACAAGAGGAGGAAATTGCACCAGAGTGTGAATACCACCAGCAGGTAGGTATTACTGGGAACAGTTTTAGAACTAGCCTGCCACATGGGCATTCAGAAAGGCAGGAAAGGGTGGACATGAAATTGTGATACCTTAAAAGAATTACACACCTGAAGAACACTGGGATAAATTCAGATTTAGCTAATCTCCTTCTCCTAAGGGAAAAAAACAATATGCTTTCAAAGTATGCAAAGAGAGCCCAAAGAAAAATAAACCACTGCTCAACTTTCACACATTTTACACAGAATTGTTATGGCATTGGCAATTTTATTTTTGCTCAGTATATATCAAGCATTAACTATATATATATATATATATATATATATATATATATATATATACAGATGTATATATATATATATGAGGTAATCAAATTTTCTTCTTCATACTTTTTAATACCAATTCTCACTCTCTCATTTGTCCTCAAAAAATGTCTTTGATTAGATTAAATACAGCTTTAATTTAGTGAAATCAGGTTAACTTAAAGGCTAAAGGTTGGCCTGCCCATGTTTTAATGGAAAGGCAAGTAAGCTGAAACTCATTTAGAACAACAGAAGACTTTAGTCAGCTAAATACTAGATAATCAGCTTTGGGCAGACTATTTAACCTTATTGTGCCTCAGTTTTCTGGTATATGAAACAGGAAGATCAAAATACTAATAATACTAATTCCTTCAAAGGAAAGATGAGAAATGATATATGTGTTAGCATTTTGTACACTATAAAATACTGTGCATTTTAGAAAACTTTATTTTAGTATTTAATACAAAGAATGGTAAGTGAAATGAGTGTTATGCTTCTAAAATTTTACAAGATTTTGAATATCACTACTCATTTCTCTCCTACCTAAAAGAATGAGAACATGCTGACCTAGTTTTATTCAATTTGCAATGTTCTTAAAAGTTAAATCAATTCTTTTTTATCTTTACCTCATTTTTTATACTATGGAGTGACCACAAACAAACAGTAAGTTGGAAGCCAAAAATTCTTAGAAGATGCATTGGTTTACCAAATCATAGTGAAAAAAACAATCACAGAAGAGTTAACCTCGGAATGAAAGCTACAGAAAATATGAAATGTATTAGAAGAAAGAAACATATTAAAATGAGCCCCATTTTATCAGAAGAAAATGGTTCTTATTTTAAAACAGATGCGAGTCCTTTCACAATTACAGAAGCTGAAATATAACTGTAATCTACAACCATAAGGTAAGATTTCCATCTTTATGTGACATGAAAAATATACCAAGCCAAGACTTTCCCATAAACAAAATTGCTTTCTCCAACTCAAACTTTAATGCAAGATATCAATCATGTGGTGGATTTTATTACCCAGAATTTAGCTTTGTTTCTTGACAGATTGCTTGCATTCAGCTTGAAGTACAATTGTATATCATTCCTATTATATACACATCTGAATTTGTGAACCCTTTTTTATTTTAAAAAGAGTATTATAAATGTGAAGAAATACCTGGTGAGGTAGAATGAGTTTGACAACGATGATTTTAACTCAATGGTATGGTTTTGATAACACATCATTATTTATCCACAGTAAGTCTGAGGCTGCAGGCTTTATATAATACATCAGGGGATGGCAATGTCTCATGGCTTTATGAAGGATCCCTTTATTTTGACATCTTTTCTTTCTCTTTCACGTTTCTATTTGTAAAACCATGCCATTTTGAATAAAAAGGCAGTAACTATGCCAAGACAATGCACTGAGTAGACAATACATTTACAAGATGCATATTCATACAGCAAGACCACCAAAAGTACGTATTTTTTGTAAAAATAAATCTACCATGACGTATATAGATCACTGGAAGTAGTAAAAACAATGCTTAAGCTATTTGTGGTCAGCAGTTCTTAAACTCTGTTTAAAAGGGGCTATAATGACCAATATCATTCACAGTCTATCATGAATTTAGTATTCTTTGGAGACACAAATAAATAGCAATACATATCAAAATGAGGATGTAGAGCTATGAAATGAAGCTAGTGTTGGCATAAAATTTTCAGTCTACTTCGAGGTAGGAAAGGTGTAAAGAATCTCCAGTGCTGTCCTGTCCAGAGGGCCACATGGGAGTGCTATGTGCTGAAGTCTTGGCAAATATGCAATCCTACTGAATTCCAGCTGCTCATGAATAAGCTGAATACTTTAAAAACCTTTTAACCTATCTGAGATGAAAAATACATGCTGGTCTCAACTCCCTTAGAACTTTAAATTAGCCATTGCAGCACATGGGGCTGCAAAGCCCAGTCGTCCTAAAACCATCAAATGTTGAGAAGAAAATAAGCTCTGTGATTCCCCACCACCCTCTTCCAAATATATATGAGATATAAGTTAAAATATTCACTATAATTAGTGCCTACACATCCAATGCCATATATATATATATATATATATATATATATATATATATATATATATATATAACCAAGCCCATTTAGATGGCTTTCCTTCTTAGCAAAACGTTTAATTTCCAGGACTGCCTTAACTGTCATACTGTTGAGTGTGATTTTTGTTATTGAAAATAAAGGATAAAGGCCTGATCCCAATGCAATCAAATTTAACTTGGGATAACTGACTAAGAATCATATTCAAATGCTTAGAAGTGGAGATACTTTCAGATAACTCATCTCTATGTAATCCCTACTGAAATGTTCTTATTTAGATGAGTCCTATTGCCAGGGATTTGCTTTAATATTCTTTTAACAATGCTAAAATGAAATAAAAGAGCTGCTAAGTACATATCATTATTGTTTTGAGAAGCCTGGTTTAAATACTTGCTTTGTGAGGCATCATGGGGCTCAGTGTCTGCCCGATCAAGTGTTCGGCTTTCTTAAGGCTGAATCTCATCAAGCTTAACTTTCAGTTGTGTGGAAATTTATCTATAAAGGGTAGGTCTAGATTCCCAACAACTGCTTTCTTTCTCCTGCTCTGAGTAAAATTCAAGAAACTGTTCTCTCATCTAATTTGATAAGAAATACATTTTTCATGGTAATGTCATAGACCTTTTAACATCTGATCTTGATAAGAAATGAGGATATACTCTGTTATTAGCAGTAACAGGATTAAGTTTCCACAGCAAGATTATATCTCCAAGTTCATTTTTGGAAAAACATTCTCATTATTAACTCTTCCTGGTCACACATATGTTGTTATACAATTTAACCAGAACACTATAGGGTCATTCATCAAGGATTGAAACTAGTACATGGTTTCATAAGATTACCTGGGGTAATACACGATTTTCTTAGTATTGAAGGTAGAATCAATATCCATCACATACAAAGAGCTTGATAAATATAAGGCATTGAATGTGTAGGCACTAATTACAGTGAGTATTTTAACAGATATCTCACTATCAAATACAACCACATTTTCTATTTAGCTTTTGTGAAGATTACAAACAATATCCTCAGCATTTCATTATTATATAAATTATTGTATTAAGCCATTTGTATACATTATTTCAGCAAAATACAAAGTCCCTAAACAGTGCCCAGCATTCAGAAGGAAATCAATAGTAATACTTACCACTATCTGCCTACATTTCACATGTCCCTTTGTAAACTAACCTGTTTAGCTCTACTGTGAGTCAATTATACTCTGAGTTGCATAAAGACACTAGTGAAGACCCCCTCTATGCCCAGCAGGAATACTTACCAATGGTACATGTAATGAGATTTAACCTGTGATACCATGTGTTTGGTTTAAGTTTCTACATAGGACACACTAACATAGAACTATTCCTGTTGAGGTACAATTGGATTATTAGTAACAGTAAGTTAGTGCTGTTACTTCCACTTTCTAGGAGAGGAAACTGAAGGTTTAACTTGCCTAAGATCAAGCAAATAACAAGTGGCATGGCATAATGAATTTCAAGCTAACACTCCCTGACACTCTAACCCTGGAACTTACCACCATGTTGCTTAAAAAAGCTTTCCGCTTTTTCTATTTAGTTTGTGTTTCTATTAGTTTTGTTATGGTTGTTAAAAAAAGCTTTCTCCCTTTTAAGCAGTGGTATAATTTGAAAGGCAAGGAAAAGCTTCCCTAGAATAAATTCCGAAGATTTTATTTTTAGAAATAAAATGCAGAAAGCAATAAAATATTTATAATTTTCAAAGGTGTCCTATCTCAAAGCAAGTCCTAATGAAAAGTATTTCCGGAATAGTATCAGAGTAGGTAAATGATGCTTCTCCCTACTCCATACCAGGTCCACAGAAAATATCCACAGTAAATCATCACATACTTCCACTGAGCCTAAATGTTACCTTAGACCAGGCGTCCCTAAACTTTTTACACAGGGGGCCAGTTCACTGTCCCTCAGTCCGTTGCAGGGCCACCACATACTGTGCTCCTCTCACTGACCACCAATGAAAGAGGTGCCCCTTCCTGAAGTGTGGCGGGGGGCGGATAAATGACCTCAGGGGGCCACATGCGGCCCACGGGCTGTAGTTTGGGGACGCCTGCCTTAGACCCTCTGTCAATACTGTAGTTCAGGCAGCACTTCCAACAGTGAGAACAAGCACACAGGATGAGAAAACTTTTCTCATTCTGTTTTAGGTCCTCTCATTTCTGTTAATAGACTGAAAAAGATTATTGACATTATTTATTGTAGGCTCACTATTTCCCAGGTGCTATGCCAAATACTGAGACCATACCCAAAGCAAATGTAGTACTTGCTCTTAAGGAACTTACAAGCCATGAGGAAAAAAGACTGAAAAAAATAAAAACCAACCATTACAATGCTGCTAAAATGGTAATATTGAAAAAACATAGATTAATACAGAGTAAAGAAGAAAATTAATCAGAGCTCAGAATATAGATGGCTGTAGGGAACAATTGCAAAGGAAGGTGATATTTGAGCTAACCTTAAAAATACAGACCAAAGTTAACTGAAGAAAAATTATGAGAGACAGGTCCTCCTAGGGAGAGAAAACAGGATACAGCAGATTGATTAAGAATATATGATAATATGTAAGACTGGAAAGGTAAGCAAAGCTAGATTATGGTTGTTTGACTTGCTAGAGTCTTTTACTTTAAAGACCTGGGGAGATATTTAAGCATTTTAAACAGTCATATGACAGAATCACTTACACTTTCTAAAGTTCCATAAGTACGCTACGATAGAGCCATTGGAAGGGAGCAGTGTTTGGGTAGGGGACTTCTCTGAGGCTGGACATACAGTAGTCCAAGTGAAAAATAATAAAAATCTGAATTAAGGAAATCATAGTGAAAATGGAAAGAGGACTGATTAGGGAGATACTGAGGAAACAGAATTTATAAGATTTTGAGATTAACTGGAGGTGGTAGAACATGGGAAAAGGAGGAATCTATGGGAAAGACTGGATATCTAGTTTGAGTAAATCAATACATGATGATTTAATTTGATAAAAGAGGGAACACAAGAGAAGACAAGGTTTTGAATAGAAGTCGATGAACTCAGTTTGGAATAGCTTAAGTTTGACAGGGCAATCAGGTTTTCACATAAAGTTGCACAATTTGCAGTTCAAAATAATAAAGATCTAAAGCACAGAAGACAGTAGATCTGATATCTAAGTAATAGTTTTAAAACAAGGGCACTCATCCAAGAAAAGTATGTTGAACCAATGAAAGCTCTTATTTGGATTGTAGGAGACAGTGTAACATAGGTATGACAACGAGCTCTGCAACCAGATTCCCCATGTTCAAGTCCTGGTTCCAACACTTATGCTTCGAGAGGATTTCTTAATCTCTCTATGAAAAACATGGGTAATAATACAAGATCTTGAAATGTTAATATTTGTAAATGCTTAGAACATGTTCTATCACACTGTAAGTGCGTAATAAATATTAGCTATTGCAATGATGATGACTGTTAATGATGATACAACAAATTACATAGCTTTTCTTCACTCTAGAGATCTTTAAGTTTAGAAGATAAATAAAAACATACAACTAAAAGAAATGCTGAATGAGTGCTAGAATGGAGATATTGATAACTTAGTAGCAATAACATACCTCAAATTGGACAATAGGAGTCTTTGGTATCAAAAAGAGGCACCAGTGGGGAAGCCCAAGAAAGATGTCAGCAAAGACAAATAATTTGTTTAAAGCCAACTCTGCCCATAAATTTCGTTTCTTATGTAGTACAAATGACATGGTTCAAAATGAAAAAAAAAAATAAACATTTTAAAAAGCATGATGCCTTAAATATATGACAGGCTATCCTGTGGAAGGTGGATTCAGCAGTTTTTTATTAAGGCTCTGATTGATCAAACACTAAGGATACTAGGTAGAAGTCATAGGAGACAGACACACAAGATAGAGCACCTAAAATCAAACCTGCCCATGCAGATACAGTTGACAGTCTTAGAAGTAATAAATAAGTACCCTTTCATAATAGATGTTCAAGCAAAGATTGAGCTGTGCTTATCAAGTATACAATAAAAATGATTCAAACACCACCTTGTAGGTCTGACTAGATATTGTGTGGCCTTTTCCTGCTTTAAGATTATGTGATAGCTAAAATAATTGAAACATTTTATATTTCTAATATGCATGGAACACTTTCGGGTTATTAGGGGATCCTATTACCCCCTAGTTTCATCACTATTTTTTTATTGCACTTCTAACTATAATGGGGAGCTGAAGAACCCTTAGTGTTCTCATAGGAAACTTCATAAATGGAGCCTATACCTTCTCTTTCAAAACAGATGAAATCCCACTAATATTTTTAGCAAGACTTGGAGGCATATTCTAACCACTCCCTTCCTTCAGGATTGACTGATTTTCTCTAATCTGGATTCACTACATCTTCAAGTTTTCTATGTAAGAAAACTTTGTTGTTTGTTTTTTAAGCAAATATCTAGCTTCATTTTCCCCTGTGTCACACAAAACTGATAGTACCCTAGATAATTAAAAGTCTATGGCACATCTATATTTTTACATTATTTCTGCTATTCAAAGAGACTCCCCAACATAAATAAAGCACTCAATCACCTATATAAAAATATTTACTCTTTAAAGTGATGTTATTAAAGTCATATTGTATATGATATCCAGTATATTTATGTTAACAAAAAGTACTGCCTGGTAATACCACTTTTGGTGATCAAAGTGATACTTATGCATTATTTTAGGGATAACAGAAATAAGCATAAGTTACAAAAAAAATAAGATAAACACATTCCAGAGGTTTTTATTTTAAAAATGCACACTGATTATAAACATTTTAAAATACAAGTAGGCACAAAGAAAAAAGTCAGTCCTCCATTCTGTCTAGAAATAACCACTAAAAACGAGTGCTTTCTGATATATTTTTCAACAAGCTTTTAATGCCTGTATTCCATGTAATTTTGTTTCATTTTTAATCACAAATAACGCAGCTACTAACATCCTTTTAGATATCTGTATTAAATTTCTGTTGATGTGTAACAAATTAGCACAAAATTTGACACTTACTTATTTATTTATTTTTGAGACAGATTTTTGCTCTTGCACTCAGGCTGGCATGATCTCCACTCACTTCAACCTCCACCTTCTGGTTTCAAGCATTCTCTTGCCTCAGATCTCCTGAGTAGCTGGGATTACAGGCATGCACCACCACACTTGGCTAATTTTTGCATTTTTAGTGGAGATGGGGTTTCACCATGTTGCCCAGGCTGGTCTCCAACCACTCACCTTGTGATTTTCCCACCTCAGCCTCTCAAAGTGCTGGGATTACAGGCTTGAGCCACCACGCCTGGCCAAAAGACCTATTTATTTTCTCACATTTCTGTAGGTCAGAAGGCCAGGCAGATCATGGCTAGGTCCTCTGCTCAGGGTCTCCCCAGAATAAATAGGGGTGTTTTCCTGGGTCTGCAAACTTCTAAGAGGCTCAGGGTTCTCCCAAAATCAAATAGTTGTTGGCAGAATTCATTTTCTAGTGACTAAAGGATTGAGTTTCTTGTTTTAACACTGGCTGATGGCTAGGGGCAACTCGTAGCTATTAGAAGCTATCCTCAATTTCTTGCCATGCAGCACCCTCATTGGTCCTTTTACAACACAGTGATGTGCCGCTTCAAGGCCAGCAGGAGAATATGACACTTCAAATCAAGAAGGTCCCAGCCCCTTCTAAGAGATTATCAGATTAAGGCAGGCTCACCAGATCTAATTTATCTTCTGATTAACTCAGAATAAGCTTATTTAATCATGAAGTAAAATCCATCCTATTCATAGGTTCTACTCTCACTCAAGGAAAGGAGGTAATACAGGGCCTCCGTATCAGGGACTGAGATTTAGGGAGCCATCTCAGTATCTGGTTTACGGCAACATCCTACTATATTATCGTTTCCAGATTGTTAACCAATTTGTCCACTGAGTTGTAAGTAATCTATTCTTTATCCACTTATTCAAAATTCTAAATCTCTGACTCACTATCTGCCAAGCACACATGCGTACACACTCACATGAACCTGGGCCCATTTCTGGACTTTCTGTTCTTTTTAATCTCCATAAGTCTTCACATGAAGACTACATCATAATATACACTTACAATATTGAGTCTTCTTTCTTGGGAAATGAATAGCTCACAAATTTTCCAAGTCTTTTCACTTACATCCCACAGTAAAATTCTGCACTTATTTTATACAAATACTGCTAGTTATTAAGATATTTTACAAATAAAAAGGTTTTTTTTTAATTTTTACTGGTTTTTGTTGTTGTTGAGATGGTGCTTCATTCTGTCACCCAGGCTGGAGTGCAGTGGCGCCACAGTAAGTGGATCTTTACTGTCATGCCTTTTGACTGATAGTTTCTCATGTAAGAAAAAATAAATCTTAAAAAGATCCTGTAACATTTCTAAATTTTTGATATGTTTAATAAATTTTAATTTTCTTGAGTTCATAGGTAGGAAATAGTTGTGAAAATTAATAGTATTTAAATAGATATACCTTTTATCTTTATTCATTGTCATTTCATTGGTTAAAGATCCACAGTAAGGTGAAAACTGTGGCAATATCAGCATTCTAGCTTGTCTTAATTATGAGAGAAATGCCTAGAGTGTTACAATAGTAAATCTCACTTTGGTTATTGGTTTTAGATAAATCTTAAAATGTCAAAAGCAAAGAACAGAAATAGATGTTCTATTTTATTACATATTATATAAATCAAGATTATAATACTTTTTAAATGTCCTCATGACTTAATATGCAACATATCCTAGCATTGTAACATTCTTATAGCTTTGATCAACTTTATTTGGTCATTGGAGCATATAAAATTTTTAAATATAAGCAGACTTCCATTTACTTATTTGATACAGGGATAAGGGAAAGAGGTGAGGTCAGGGGACAATAGAATGTCATTATATTTGGCTACATTTTTATCAAGATTATGCTGGTCTCATACATATTTTTGAAAGTTTTATATCTTTTTCTATGTCATGGAACAGTTTTAAAAGTATGGTACTTAGGGAATAGAAGGAATATAAAAACCTTCCCATTTAACTACCTGGACTCAGAGCTTTTTTAAGAAGATTTGAATATTTTTTTCTATTGCTATGGTATTTTGTCATTTTAAAATTATTTTTGATTCATTGTTGGTAATTTTCATTCCTCTAAAAAAGCATGTATTTTTATTAAAGTTTCCATAACATTTGCTTACAAATAATAAAATTCCTATCTTTGCTTACATTTCATTTTCATTACAATTGGTATATTTGTATTTTCTCTTTTTCACTTTTCTTAATTTATGCAGGGGTGGTATGACGCATTTCAAATAAACCACTTTTTATTTTGTAATATATTCTTAAAACATTGACTTAACTCAAACATTCATTAAGCACATGTAATTGAACACATGAATATTCTGACAGTTTCTCTCATTTTTGTAATAAATATATTCCAGAAATAGATTTTGTTTCTTGAATGTGTTTTCACTTGACCAGTAGCATCTTTTAATAATTCTAGTGTTTTTCTATATTTACTCATTAAATAGGAAGTCTAACCAAGTGCCTTTCGGCTTACTTGATCTTACTCAGCCATAAATGCTAAGCATTAGTGTGGTTTATTTGCTAATCCAAGGCTTGCTTTCTGACCAGAATATTGGAAGTTATTGAGTGGTTACAACAAGGTATTCTCCACTTACTTTCATAGTTTATTCACAGAGGATTTAATTCCTCCTCTCTATACTTCTGCCTTTAGTCTAATTTCTTCTACCCTGTCTCCAGCAAAGTTTTTACATCTATTTACATTGATAGTCTTTCTGAGCGTTCAGCATTGATGTAGGTTATTCCATTTCAATATTTATTGGTCATTTTAATGGGAATTATTGAAGGAAAAGGTAAAAATCTGAGATGGCTTTGTCATCTCACATGTTCAGGAATTAAGAATATAAATATACATGATATAGCCACCTTAAAATATTTCCTCTCAAAATCCCAAATTCTTAATACTTAAATATTAATTATTTAATAATTTAAGATATAGAAAATTATGTGACACGTAACAGATTTCCCATGTTTAAAATAATATTTGGTCAGTTATTTTGTCAGACATACAATTTCACAGGTATTGTTAAGGCACATTCTCCACATCTAGTAGTTCCCCTCTGGCCAGAAGTAACCACTATATCAAAAGGAATATATATATATATATATATATATATATATATATATATATATATATATGTGTGTGTGTGTGTGTGTGTGTGTGTGTGTGTGTGTGTGTGTGTGTTTTCATATTTTACATTAAATATGAACATTACTCCCCTACTACTCTCTGGATTTTCTGTTAATGTCTTCAGTTGGAAAAAAAAAAATTAGAAAGCAAAGAACTTACAAACTCATTGACGTAGTTCATCAATGTCTATGTAAAATATCCATCCCATGTTTTCATATTTTACATAGATATATGAACAATAAACAATATATACTACTATTTTGTATATTTAAGATTTGAATCATAATAAAATCCTTTCTCTCTTCTATTTTTTTTTTTTTTTTTTAAGAAATAGTCGCACTTGACAGGCGCGGTGGCTCAAGCCTGTAATCCCAGCACTTTGGGAGGCCGAGGCGGGTGGATCACGAGGTCAAGAGATCGAGACCATCCTGGTCAACATGGTGAAACCCCGTCTCTACTAAAAATACAAAAAATTAGCTGGACATGGTGGCGCATGCCTGTAATCCCAGCTACTCAGGAGGCTGAGGCAGGAGAATTGCCTGAACCCAGGAGGCGGAGGTTGTGGTGAGCCAAGATTGCGCCATTGCACTCCAGCCTGGGTAACAAGAGCGAAACTCCATCTCAAAAAAAAAAAAAAAGAAAAAAAGAAATAGTCGCACTTATCACCGAGGCTGGAGTACAGTGGCACGATCCTAGCTCACCGCAGCCTTGAACTCCTGAGCTAAAGCAATCCTCCTACCTGAGCTTTCCAAAAAGCTAGGACTGCAGACCTGTAGCATCACATCTGGCTTAAAATTCTTAATTTGATCATCATACCGCAATTGATTTCTTCAACCAATATTATTTCATTAAGACTTATTTGGATGTTACATGCAGATAGTATATCAGTCCATAATGTTACTATTTGCATATTCATTTCCCTTTTGATAAGCTTGATTTTCCTATTTTTTTTTCCAGTGGAAAACAATGTTTCCTTATGAGTAAACAAACATTGTTTCAAGGACTATACCAGGAGTTGAATTTTGGATCACTGTGTTCATATCAACCTTGCTTTCAAAACAGAAGCTTCTATCTATATTTCAACAAACAGACTTGTAAATATGTCTCCACATTTTCACCAAGACTTTGATTCATCAAACTTTTCAGTTCTGTTCATTTGAATGGTACAAAACATTTAAGCAGTTTGAATTTTCATTTCATAATTGCTAATAAGGTTGCCTTTTTCTATTTTTCTGTTTTGGTTTGTTTTCTCTTTCTCTCTTTTTAAAGTTATTACACTTTAAGTTCTGGGGTACATGTGCAGATCGTGCAGGTTTATTGCAAAGGTATACACATGCCATGGTGGTGGTTTGCTGCATCCATTGCCCCATCATCTAAATTAGGTATTTCTCCTAATACTATCCCTCCCCATCCCCTCACTCCCTGCTATTCCTCCCCTAGCCCCCCACCCCCCAGGCCCCAGTGTGTGATGATCCCCTCCCTGTGTCCATGTGTTCTCATTGTTCAACGCCCACTTATGAGAACATGCTATGTTCAGTTTTCTGTTATGTCAGTTTGCTGAGAATGATAAGATGCTCATCATCACTGGTCATTAGAGAAATGCAAGTCAAAACCACAATGAGATACCACCTCACGCCAGTTAGAATGGCGATCATTAAAAAATCAGGAGACAACAGATGCTGGAGAGGATGTGGAAAAATAGGAACACTTTTACACTGTCGGTGGGAGTGTAAATTAATTCAACCATTGTGGAAGACAGTATGGCAATTCCTCAAGGTCTAGAAATAGAAATACCATTTGACCCAGCAATCCCATTACTGGGTATATACCCAAAGGATTATAAATCACTCTATTACAGACACATGCACACGTATATTTATTGCAGCACTGTTCACATTAGCAAAGACTTGGAACCAACCCAAATGCCTATCAGTGGTAGACTGGATAAAGAAAATGTGGCACATATACACCATGGAATACTATGCAGCCATAAAAAGGATGAGTTCATGTTCTTTGTAGGGATGTGGATGAATCTGGAATCCATCATTCTATTTTTATGCTCAAAAACTTTCATTTGCTGTCCAGTCATTCTCCACCTTTATCCACCCTTGCTCTATATCCGGTTGTCAGAGCCCTATGGACTACATCCATGGGTTTCTAAGTCCTCTGTTTTCCTATTGGCTTTTCCTAACTGGAGACGGACATTAGCAAAAAATCCAGAGACTAGCAGGGAAGTGATGTTAGATATCACCCTGCTGGCTGCCATGGGTTGGTTGTGTTTCTCTACCAGAATCTATAGCTCCTGTCAGGCAGGCTCTCTTATCTTCCTCTATCCCCTCATACTTTCATATTCCTCAATTTGGCTGCTGACTCTACGGAACTAGTGTATTCCTTGTTGGTTTCCTGAACCTTGCCCTTACATTTCTCAAAGGTCCTTGTATTAAATCTCTTTAAATTCTCCTTTTAAGAATGCCATATGATTCCTGCTGAACCTTAATTGATACAATATTCTGTAGTCAGTTTTCCACTGTACATTTCCTCTTATCAATTTATAAAAGTTATTTTAATACCCTGTCAATCAGTTATATTCATTACGAATGCTCAATATGCAGCGTGCTTTGAACTTTAGGAGATCTCTTGTAGTATGAAAAGATATAGATATAATTTAAGGTTGTGAAATATATTAAAACAGTTGCTCCTTATTCAAGAAATTATTTTCTATCCCAATTTTCCAAAAAGATTCTGCTATAATTATTTTTAGAGTTTTAAGTTTACTTCTGTAAATAGATCTTCGGTTTATTTTGTGTATGGAAAAAAATCAAATGTTTTTATTTGTTTTCTCACCTGGTTAACCAATTCAGTAACATTTATGGAATGAACCATCCATTTCCAGTGTTCCATGAGGATCAGCTGAACTCCTGCCCTTCCGGTAGTTATCATTTCACTGTTTTTGCCCTAATTAGACTGAATTGTTTTTCTATTGATTGCAATCAAAACAGTCTTGATAATGTTAACCATATGATATGCTTTAAAATGAGAATTAAGTGAAGACAGAAAGGCCCAACAAATTAGTAATAATAAATAAAGTATGTGATTGGCCAAGGCCTCAGTAATCTCCAGGAGATCAAAGATCTGGTTAAGCAGAGAAACAGTAGCAAAGGTGTTACTCAATTTGGACACTATATTATTAACAATTTTAGATGAAACAGCAATTACAAACTTTTTTTTTTTTTTGAGACAGGGTCTTACATTGAGTGCAGTGGTGAGATCTTGGGTCACCACAACCTCTACCTGTCAGGCTTAAGGGATCCTCCCACCTCAAGTGTGCACTACCTGCTTAATTTTTGTATTTTTTTGTTGAGATGGGGTTTTGCCATGTTGCCCAGGTTAATCTCAAACTCCTGGGCTCAAGCCACCCACGTGCCTCTGCCTCCCAAAATGCTGGGACTACAGACCAGAGCCATGGCACTCGACCAACAGCAATTCAAAATAATGACAATAGCCAATATGTAGTCTTAGGGTTGGGCAGTTGAAATGGCATGAAGGTGAGGGTTAATGGAATTGAGGAGGACAGGAAACTTAAGGCAAAGTGTTCATAAATGTCTACATCCTGATGTTGACATTACTCAGGAAAATATCAGAAATAGCCAGCTATATTTATCTCATCATATAAAAACACATATAAAACTTTACTCCATGCCACTTTTCCAAGTAATAAACATCATAAAAGATACACATCTTCAATAATCAGTGTGTATCCATGCCACCTTTCTAGTTAATAACTATGATAAAAATATACATTTCCAATGATCAATATGCTTATTGAAATTCACTAAGGTCTTCAAATTTATTTCAGATATAAAGATGAAAGGATGCATACTAACCAAAAAACCTTTTTTTAGAGCTGATAAAAATGAAGAAATAAAATTTTCAAGCAGTAGTAAGTAGCATTTAATGAGTATCTACTTTATTTATGTGTGCTGTACCTTACTTATGTTAGTTCATTCAATATTGTAGGATGTAGAAAAAAGAATCAAACCCAGAATAAATAGACTAAAACACATGTCTTTGACACATTCCCTACATACTAACTTTCATCTGCAATAAAAGTTTTGCAGAATACGCCAAATACAATTTTTTCATGAATAAAAACTTCAGAGACTAAAACATACTTCCATATTGCCTTACAAACTTATTTTATTCAGTAGCATATCAGAACAAATTGTAGCATTACCAAACATATTTATGGCTTTTTTTTCCTATTACAACTCTATTGAACTTCTCTGTAATTAATTAAAAATCTGATCAGGAGATAACCTTTACTTTGACATAAAGTCTTTCAAAATATGTTTCTGAAATGCCATTTATTATACGTTCTAAAATATCAACTTAGAAAAGCTTAGGTCAGAAATGAAAGGACTGAATGAGTCAACAATAATTAATTAGACATTTATCCATAGTAAGATTTCAATCCTCTTCATTCCCTTGGCTTGATGCCACATTATGTTTGTTTAACAAACTTCTATGAAGTTAAAAAGGATTAAAATTCTGGCATTTAGACGTACATTTATTCTGGTAATAGTTGGCAATGATAGTATATTCTGTATAATTTGAGTAGAAAATACACTTCTTTTGGTTCTAAAATAAATTTTAGGAAGTTTAAGTATCTGAACTAAATTATGTCAGTTAGCTGATCTTTTAAGTAAATAAATTTGGTAAGTTTAAATAGATAAATTGGGAGCATTTTTCTGTGAGTCAGCCTAATTTAAGGCATACAAATATCTTCCAAGAGTATATTAGATTCTTTTGACTTGATTTAAAATAATTTTTGCATATATGATGAAATTCCTAACTAATTATATAAACAATCATTAACTGAAGCATAGAAAAACTTTGTGCATAGCGATTGTTGTGATGGTTGTTGGCTATTTAAAATCACATCTGCTAGCATTATTTGGTTAAGATATTTCATGTTCTTCTTTGGCATTTACAGATTTCCCAAGTGAATTCTCCTCTATTTAAGTTTCAGAAAAAAATTTTCTCTAGACATATTAAGTGGTTAGTTTCTAAGTTAATTTTCATTTCTTAATTGGTTTCTGCTTATATATTTTGACTTTACCATGTCAATTTATTTCATTCCTTTATCTTCAATGGTGTTGAGACACAACATGAAATCAAGAATTGTTGCAAATTTAATTAATTTAAGAGTGTGAATATAGACATAAAATAAATGTAGGGATGATCACAACTTAGAGGTAATCTTCTATTTAACTGTTTTGAATGAATATGGTGTAACTACTTTTCTGTTTGAGTTATTAAATCTTCTGACATTTTCATTTATGTATAAGTGCTTTGGGTTACTAGAGCTGCCTTAACAATTACCAAAACTTGCTGGCTTAAAAAATAAATAGAATTTTTGCCTAACGCAGTGGCTCATATCTGTAATCCCAGCACGTTGGGAGGCCAAAGAGGGCAGATCACTGGAGGTCAAGAGTTTGAGACCAGCCTGGCCAAAACAGTAAAACCCTGTCTCTACTAAAAATACAAAAATTAGCTGGGGCTTGGTGGTTCATGTCTGTAGTTGTAACTATTTTGGAGGCTGAAGCAGAAGGATTGCTTGAATCCAGTAAGCAGAGGTTGTGATGAGCCCAGATGGTACCACTATACTTTACTCTGGGTGACAGAGTAAGACTGTGTCTCAAAAAAAAAAAAAAAAGAAAAAGAAGGAAAAAAAGAAATAAATGGAATTTTATTCTCTCACAGTTCTGGAGGCTAGAAGTCCAAAGTCAAAAGTATTGGCAGGATTGGTTGTTTCCTAAAGCTGTAAGAGAGAATCTGTTTCACTACTTTCTCTTAGCTTCTGATTGTTACAGGCAATCTTCAGCAGTCTGTGCTTGTAGACAAATCACTCCAGTCTCTGCCTTTGTCTTCTCAAGGCTTTATACCACATTTCTCATAAAGACACAATTCATTAGATTTAGGGTCAACCTGGGTAATTCAGAATGCTTTCAACCTGAGATCCTTAACTTAATTATTTATGATAAAAAACATTTTTCCAAATGAAGTCTAATTCACAGGTACTGGGAATTAGGATTTGGACGTATCTTTTAGGGGACCACAATTTCTGCTACTGTAAGTTTCATTACAAATTATTTTAAAGTAATTGTGCAAATGAAATCAGATACCTGACATCAATTACATTGTTATGTATTACAAAACCATTTTCATTAGGTTTCTTTTCTCTGTGAACATTACGGATCAAAAAACAAATCAATTTCTCCTTACTGATATTTTTATAGCCACACTGACTGTTTGTTTCAGATATTTTTGCATAACGTTTTGCTGGTTGATCATCACATAATAAATTATTTTAATTAATTTTATTACAATGTTAATCTGATTAAAATAATCATCTCAGAAGTAATACCCTCTACAAAAGCAGAGAACATGACTATACCACCACTCTTTTCCACAAGTCAATATAACATTAATATAGCACTTGGATTATTTTCAGTGAACATTTGTCTCTATGCAGAGTTGAATTATCATCATAACTCTATTCAATGAATACCATACACTTTTGACATCGATTAATTTCATTAGTAATTTCCTTATTCCTGGATATAGAATTTATAACTCTTTGTAATTAGTTCACTCACCACATCCATGAGAATAATAAATATATCCCTATTAAAAAATGACCAAAGAGTCATGAGATAATTAATTTTTTTAAAAAACTAGCAAGTGGCAATTAAATAACAAATTAATATAGCTTTAAAGTCTAAGTCCTAAAAGAAAATAGGGTTACATTTTGTATCCTCTACTGATAGGCATCAATTTCTTTGGGCTTGAAATGTAATGATTAGTGTTCCCAAGGGCACAGTGATAATTAAGTCAAGTAGAGGATTTTGGGGAAGCAAGCGCTAACTTACAGATCTAAGAAACCATATAATTAAAGGAACGCATGAGAAAGATAAACTTACTGCTCGGTCTGCAAAACATTTATTTGAAAATTTTACAAGCTAGTGAGCATGAATGTGAATCATTTTGTGTATATACGTGTATTTCCTGCTTCATTTTTTTTTTCTATTACGGTTAACACTGTTTTCAGTCATTAGAACAAAACAAATAGTTAAAAAGTAATGAATTCAACCAACAATGTATCCATACAAACTAGGAAAATTTGATTGATCTTTGTTTTTAATAAAATTGACAAAAAGATTCACTGTTTCACCATCAACTAGTCTAAACTGTTTAAATTTCTCATTTATTCTCAAGGTAAAAACTCACATTTGGCTTTAGACATCAATATAGCTTTTATCGATATAAGTGTTTGCATTTATTGTTATTGTGAAGACTAAAAGGGGGTGAGAACCACTAATATCCCCGGATTTCCTGATTGAAAGGTACACTGTCAGGTGTTTTCATTTTTGTTTCTTCTTTTAAGACCCTCAAAAAGTTTTTATGGCATTAACTATTATAATTTGCTAAACATAACTAAGTAATAGTTATGTTTAATAAATAATAGTTAAGTTTAGTAAATTTTAATAATGTCATAACTATTATGTGAATTTATGGCTTTTAAAGCAGATCCACTTTCTTGAAAAAAATATTTAAAATATAATTGGGTCAGCTATATGTTAAAATGAAACAGCAGAGTGCCTCTGGCTCTCTGAACTCTAATCATCCTGGCTTCTGTGAAAAGATAATTGAATTTCTTATCTAAATATTGAATATTCCTCACCAACTAACTCAGAGTCAAAATTCTTTTCTGGATAAAACTTTAAATTATCAGGTATGATCCTGGGTTAACTATAGGACTAATATAAATTATATATTAAAATAATGTTCAGATTATCTTACTTTTCAAGGTATGAGTGTGAAAATCTGTATTTCAAAATCAAAAAAGTGGCTGAAAAGCTAGTATTTTAATTAGAATTGATTGCTTCTCAACATCTAGCTGAGTTTCACCAAATGTTTACTGCCTGTCATCAGATTATTTAATTTTGAGTGACTTATATACTAATATTATTATTTACAAATTTTAAATGAGCATATTTGGATTTTATAATTTTTGATACACATACATTTATATTTCCAGATGTTAAAATAAATGAATACCATCCAAATGGGAATAAGCTAAGGCTATTTATTCAGAGCTTGCTATAGCCAGAGAATCAGTCACCACCACTTGCCTCTTACAGAGATCCAAAAGCAGCTGGAAGGGGTACAGTACCAAAGCGAAAGAAATTGGAAGGCTTTGGGTATGCTCTGACTGGAGCCTGTTGGCATAGGAAAACTGAAGCCTGGTTCCCTAAAAGTAAGGTATCCTATGTTGGTTATGGGGGAGTCTTTTGTTTTCTCTAGTTAATTCTAAATTAGAAACAGGGCAAAAATTAGGGATGCTGGTAGTTATTGACCAAGTTTTGACTACACAGAGCCGATTGCTACAGAGGTTGTGAGTCACAGTTCTGTTTTTATTTATGCCTGGGTCATTGTTCATTTACATATTCAGTTTCTCACAGATATATATATATATATATATATATATATATACACACACACACACACACACACACACACACACACACATATTTCATTATAAATTTTTTGCTGTAAGGTCTAATGTTAATCTGTAGTAAAAGCCGGTCTTTGATTTTTTAAAACAATGCAATATTTATATTTCATCAATATTTAAACATAAAATAAGGTATTGGTTTTCTCTTAAATTAGATCAGATTCTTAAAATACAATTCAAAGATCTTTCTCCAATAACTTACAAAATAGAAAGTTCTAGTATTCAAAGACAAGTTGCTATTAATCAATCAACAAATATTTAAATATTTAAAACATGGTTCAGAAAATTTTCACCCAAAATATGACACTAGCTTTATTGCCCAAAATCAGTCTATTCTTTCTAGCTCTAGGCTCTCTCTGGTTCCTAACTCATATGCCTAAGACAGGATTCTTCATTTTCTCTGACTCCAGATTGGTTCAACGATCCTTACGAAATCACTAATGATTCCCTCTCCAGCAGCTCCTCCTACTACCACCACAATTCTAGTTTCAGCAGAAAATGTTTATGTACTTTCTAAAGCTCTAAATATTCTACTGGTTTAATCTTCCAGTATTTATTTTTTATAGATATTCTATTGTATACTTACATTCAGCTTCTCACCAATAAATAAGACAAATTTTAGAACATTTATGAGCAGGACTAAAATTGTTTTTGTCAAAATTAATCAATAAAATTTCAAAGTATTACAAATCAATAAATACAGCAAAGGAAAAAGGTGGTGAAAAGTACATATTAATATCAGTCACATTTCAAAATGTGATCAGTCACATTTCAAATTGCATCTTCTATTTGAAAGTAAGAGAAAAATAATGGTAATAATACCTTCTAAATATTGGCAAAAAAGTATAAAAAATATTTCTTAACAAAAAATTAAATGAAAAATAAAGCCAATAAAATGGAGAGCACACGTTTCTATCTGTTCATTCATAAAACTTGTATGCTACTTATATCAGTTTATTACACATGTTCTTAATGATGATTAAGATTAAATTGTTAATGAGTATTTCATAAGACATTAAACAAAATTAGCTATCATCGCAAGTTATTTCCCTGTTAACTGTTTTTACAACACATTCATATTAGGTAAGTATTTTTTTTAAATCACAAAAGCAAAATAAAAAGTTGAACACATGAGGTTTTTTTCTTTTACTGCTGTACTTGATATACACGAAGTAATGGATATCAAGCAACTCATTTGTATAGCATCTCTATTTGTATATTTGTTTTTAGGTTACTTAAAATATTTAAATATAAATAAATAAGAGTCGCAGAACTAAGGCTGGATACAGTGGTTCACACCTGTAATCCCAGCACTTTGGGAGGCCAAAGCAGGCAGATCTCTTGAGGTCAGGAGTTTGAGACTAGCCTGGCCAACATGGTGAAATCCCGTCTCTACTAAAAATACAAAAATTACCCAGGCATGGTGGCGGGCACCTGTAATCCCAACTACTCGTGAGGCTGAGGCAAGAGAATGGCTTGAACCCGTGAGGTGGAGGTTGCAGTGAGCTGAGATCGCACCATTGCATTCCAGCCTGGATGACAGAGTGAGACTCTGTCTCAGAAAAAAAGAGAGAGAAAAAAAAAGAAAGCAAACAAGAAGTAACTTTACAAATAACAGAATAGGAATCATTCTGACCTTCTCTAGAGGAAGCTGAGTGACAACTTCATATAAAGGAACATTTCTGAAGTTACAGTTCAAGGTGTAAACATTGAAACTGCATTCCACCCATCCACATGGGTCAACAAATTATGTCTATGAGGTACCTATTTCTACAACAACTTTGTAAATATTCCCAGTGTCAGGGCTCAGAACACTCCCAAAGTAGAATGCCTTGGTGTGCTGAACTAAAAGAAAGGGACTCACAAGTAAAATCTTTCTGACCTTCTACTCTTCTTTCTCCTGGTCACCTTTCTTCACCAAGGCAGGCCATGGACCCTGAAATTTCTCCTCCCCAAGGCAGGTCAAAGACACCAGAAATCCTCTCCCCCAAATCCAAATATAAAATTTAAAAATATTATTTTAGTCTTTTCCTACCTTTCTGTGTGAGATCTAGCCATAGAGAAATTCTTTGACCTACCTTGTCTGTTAGTAGGTCATAAGACCCTTATTCCAGATGGAGTCTTGTTTTATATTCAAAAGGAAGGAATGCCTCACACAGAGGCCAAGAAAAACAAGGAAGGAATGCCACACATGGAAGCCATAAACACACATGCCTGGCTTTGTTTCTCCATTCAGTCCGTTAGTATTAGATCACTCCCTTTTTGTCAAAGTACATTTCTTCATGGCTGTCTACTCTTTATCGCATCTAAATATTAAAATGGAGTTTTTCACTGAGTCTTTGCATCCTCAATTTGAAGGCTCTCATGTCTTGTAAGACTTCAATTAAATAAATATTGTATGCTTTTCTTCTATTAATCTGTCTTTGTTTTCTTTCAGTCCTAGCCAGGAACCCCAAAAGCATTATGGAAATTTTCCTTCCTTACAATTTCCACAACTGCAACTAAAACTGGAACCAATTACAGTTTTTATCACATATTAGGACAAACCAATATATAGGTGTTTTCCTTTGCCAAGACATATAGTTATAACACAAGTCCTTGTGAGGCCCCAATTTAGCAAAGTACTGTGTCAAACATTTACAGCTTATATGAAAATTTCACATCCCCATATGGGCCACCCAAAGATGAAAACATGTAACTCCCTAAATCTTAATTGGCTCTATTATTCTAATATCAAAGAGAAAAACTATATAGGAAAAAAACAGAAATTCAAATAGAAGTAACCTATACCTGTCACAAATCATAAAAAAAACAAAATTATTTTGGGAGCATGTGGATGACAAATGGTCCACTGTGTTTTAGAATAAAGTAGACAATTTGGGAAGCCAGCTAATTTTCCCCTTCTTCTCCTGCTTCAGCTTCATCTCTTTGGGTATCTGATGTGCAAAATGTCAAGTAGTTTGTCAGCAGTTGCATTATTAGCATGCTATCTTTGTATGACTCTTAACATACTGAGTTCAACAGTGGCTTCATCAAAAGCTGCCTTTGCAAGACACCAGGCTTTTTCCAGGAAGTTCAGATTCTCACACTACAACACAGAGAGTTTATAGCCCAGATGCAGTCTGATAGGATATGTTGATTGCAATTGATTTTTCTGATTTCGAAAGCTTCATGACATGCTTGTTGTGACTGATCCACAATCCCTTTCTTATGGTCATTAGCAGCAACCTGAGCCAAATAACAGAAGTAGCCTCCTTTCATTTTCAATAGAAGATTTTTCTCCGTGTTTGTGAAGTTTTGGGGATCAAGAATTCTTCTTCCAAAAGGGACAGTCCATCATTTACAGGTATCTTTTAGATCACTTTCCATTCTCTCTCTGTATTCTCAACCCATCTGCTGTTTTTCTCAGCAGCTTCTATCATTTGCCCAATACTTGAGACGATGCTCCAAGATGACCTACAGGCTCCTGCAACATTTTTATAAGCAACTGAAAGAAGATTCCTCTCCTAATTTAAAAAAAAAAAAAAAAAATCAGTTCCTTGCTTTGTTACAGACATCATGCAGTCTTTCATGTCAACATATCGCTCAGCCTGCTTGGCCCATTTGGCCTTCTGTACCGGCATATTTTTACCCACGCCTCAAAGTTCTATGTCAGAAGTGGTTGGCAGTAGACGGATGCGGGCTCAGCAATCTGGATGGGGCTCAGCGGCAAGGCTCAAACTCAGTCCCTAGATCTTGCTGCCCATGAGTTCTGTGTTTCTATTTTCAGTTGCGGCAAAATGTATAAGAAACTGCTGTGAAAGAAATATTACTTGTATTATTTCCTCGTCACTAAGTTCTTTATGGCAGCTTCTTTTCCCTTCTGGAAGAGAGTTCCAAACAGAGCCTATGAATCCCTGAAGACATTTTAGCTCAGGAAATGATTTTTTTTTTAATTCAAATCCTTTAGCCAAACTGACTTACATTTACCTTTAGAAGTTTTATAGTTCTAGGTTTTACACTGAAATCTATGATGTGTTTTGTGTTCATTTTTACATGGTTCAAAGCATCTGAGTATGGATCAGAGCTCATGTTTTTTGACTTATTCTGCTTTTGGCTTATAGATATCCAATTATTCCAGAACCATTTCTTGAAAATGACAATTCTTTCTCCAGTGAATTGCTTTTGTATCTTTGTCAAAAATCAGTTTTTTGTGTATGAGAATATATTTATAGATTCCCTCTTCTGTTCCATTATTTGTCTATCTTGATGCCATTCTTCTTGATAATTAGAGCTTTATGATAAGCCTTGAAATCAGGTAGTGTTTACCATACAACATTTTCTTTCTTTTTAAAGTTCTTCAAAAATTTGTGGGTACATTTAGTTCCTTAGCATTTCTATATGAATTTTAGAATTAGCTGACCAATTTCTACAGAAGAAAAAAAAAGTCTCACACTAGGATATTGATTGTGAATCTACAGATTAATTTGGTGAGAATTTATATCATAATATTTATCCTTCTGCCTCATGAACATGAGTTATGAATCCATTTAGAGTTTCTTAATTTCTCCCAGTAACATTTTCTAATTTTAATTATATGTCTTACACATTGTCACATTTATCTCTAAGTAGTTAATAATTTTAGTGCTATAAGTGATATTTTTCATTTCAATTTGTGAATATTTGTTGGTAGTATATTAAAATACCATTAATTTTATAACGTGATCTTATTCCTGTAACCCCAATAAACTTACTAGTTCTAGAACAGAGATGAATACAAGTAGTAAGAAAGGGATCTGTTTCTGATCACAGGACAAAAGCAGTATCTTTCATCAGCACATACAATGTTAGCAGCAGGATTTTTGTAGATGTCCTTAATCGAATTGCATACATTATCTCTATTCCTGTTTTGCTGAGAGTTTGGGTGAACTGCAGGTCAGATTTTGTCAGTTGCATTTTTATGTGTCTACTGGAACTATCTTTTTTTTCTTTTATGCCTTTCTAATATGATGAATTATATTAATTAGTTTTCAATGTAAAAACAACATTTTATTCTGGAATAAGTTCCATTTGGTCATGATATGTCCCACTGTATTGTTGGATTTTGCTAAAATTTTATTGACTTTTGCATCTGTTTTTGGAAAGTATTATGCAGTTGTTTCTTGTCCTTATAAAGATTTTTCTAAATTTGGTATTATGATAATGTTGTCCTTATCAAATAAAACATATTCAATCCTCTTCAGTCTCCCAGGGAAGGTTACATAGAATTGCTTTTATTTCCTCTTTAAATGTTTCATATAATTTCTTGATGTTAGAATGCAAATTAAGTTTTTAACAGCTATAAGACTTTTGAGGTTTTTTTTTTTTGACTGAGTAAATAATCCATCTATTTCCTCTAAGTAGTCAAATATATTAGTATAAAATTATTTATAATATTCCCAAATTATACTTTTAATAGCTATAGAATCTTCTGTGATGTCATCCCTTTTATTTCTAATTTGTAATTTGTGTTTTCTATTTTTTTCCTGATCAGTCACTGGTAAGAGATTTATCAGCATTATTAATGTTCTCAAAAAACTACCTTTGATTACAGTATTTTGTTCTGTCTTTTATTTGTTTCAAGAACCTCACTCGGCTCATGCTAATCCATTATGGCGAGAGGGAGAGGGCCCAGTATCTGTGTTTTCATAATTGATTTAAATTCTTCCCTGACAAAGTCAGGAAATAAATTCTCACACATTCAAAACATTCATACACATACACACACACACAAACACACACACACACACACACACACACCCCTATGTAAACAAACAAAACCCAAGTAAGTATTCTCACCGTGGAATGTCCATTTTCTCTGCCCAGCTTAAGCCTCTAATGCTAACTTCCATTAATCCTGGGTCTCTGTATGTAACTGGACCTCTCCATTTCAACCAAATAGCACATTCAGTCACCTCACTTTTCATTTGCCCTTAACACATATTAATAGATGTCCTTCACTCTAGGCCAGGCATCCCCAAACTACGGTCGGAGGTTCGCATGCAGCCCCCTGAGGCCATTTATCCGGCCCTCCGCCGCACTTCAGGAAGGGGCACCTCTTTCATTGGTGGTCAGTGAGAGGAGCACAGTATGCGGCAGCCCTCCAACGGTCTGAGGGACAGTTAACTGGCCCCCTGTGTAAAAAGTTTGGGGACGCCTGCTCTAGGCTATTGATTAAGCCATCAATATTTGTCATACCCCTCTTGTCTTTGTCATTTCTTGGAGTCAAGCTCTCCTCAACCTGCCCTATCCCACTTGCCTCACAGTCTGGCCCAAACGAATCTATCTTATCAATAAGAATTTTTATAATATTAACAAAATATTGTAATATTAGGAAATTCATTCTAAGGAGAGTACATATATTAACTTGGGAGACTAGCAGGGTGCAGAAAACAAAGGTATGAGAAGACAACCTTAGAGGTCAAAATGCAGAAATAGTATTTATTTTTTTGCCAATAACATTTATGTTTTTTATTGTCTGTAGACAGCAAAAATTTTACTAGTAATATAATTTTCATTTTTCTGTAATTTATTTTTAATTGACAAATGATAGTTTTGCACATTTATACTAACAATTTTTGAATGCTATGCCTTTTTTGAAAAATTTCTGTGATGTTATTAAAACCAAAAGAAGAACATGATTATGCTCACGATTCACATTCTCTGCAGGAATACTTTGAAAGATGAGCTTTTACAAAATTGTTAACATATTGCTTGATTCTCAATTAGTGCATTCACGTTTTAAAGATTTTTTTTTAAAATACATTTTAAAAATATCATACCTCAAATACATTACATAAAATCATAAATAGGGTTTATTAACTTTTTGACTGAATGTTATAGCTTAAAACTCATTCTGCAGTGTTTTTTAAAAGCTGTATGACTACATCTTATCTTTTTTTTTTTTTTTTTGAGACAGAGTTTTGCTCTTGTTACCCAGGCTGGAGTGCAATGGCACGATCTCGGCTCACCGCAACCTCCGCCTCCTGGGTTCAAGCAATTCTCCTGCCTCAGCCTCCTGAGTAGCTGGGATTACAGGCACGTGCCACCATGCCCAGCTAATTTTTTGTATTTTTAGTAGAGACGGGGTTTCACCATGTTGACCAGGATGGTCTCGATCTCTCGACCTCGTGATCCACCTGCCTCGGCATCCCAAAGGCCTGGGATTACAGGTTTGAGCCACCACGCCCGGCACTACATCTTATCTTTCTAACTGAAAGGAAGTAAAATTGCAATGAAACAATAATTACTAAAAAGTCTCATAGGAAAAACATTTCTAAGGGGAAAAAAACATCACTTTGAGTGATGCTACCCGCACCATCCTTCTTTCATTGTTGCCCCAGTATCATCGTAAGTAGTAAAAACATTCATCTTCCTCCCCATTTTCCATTTTTCTACTCTTTTCCACGGGTATGCCCTCTCTATATACTTTACTTTTAATGAGTGCCTAAGGAGGTATATTCTCCAGGAGCTATAATACCTGAATTGAGTCCATATCTCCATATCACAAGAAAGTCTTCTCATGCTGAACTGGGGGAAAAAAAAATGGCTTCTAATCCCTTCACAATGATTAGTGGAGGTACACCTTCTTTTTTGTTTTGTTTTGTTTTTGAGACAGAGTCTTGCTCTGTCGCCAAGCTGGAGTGTAGTGACTCACTCTTGGCTCACTGCAACCTCCACCTCCCAGGTTCAAGCAATTCTACTGCCTCAGCTGTCCAAGCAGTGGGGATTACAGGCACGTGCCACCACACTCAGCTAAATTTTGTGTTTTTAGTAGAGATGGGGTTCATCATTTTGGCCAGGATGGTCTCAATCTCCTGACCTCATGATCCGCCCCCCTCAGCCTCCCAAAGTACTGGGATTACATGCATGGACCACTGTGCCTGGCTGGAGATACACCTTCTAAAGGGCTATTTTTGATATGCCTTTCAGCCAAAGTTTTGACTAAACTCCACAATCTAAATGTGTACACCAAAATTAACTCCAGATGGATTAAAGACTTAAACATCAGACCTAACACCATAAAAACCCTAGAAGAAAATCTAGGCAAAACCATTCAGAACATAGGCGTAGGCAAGGACTTCATGACTAAAATGCCAAAAGCAATGGCAACAAAAGCCAAAATAGACAAATGGGACCTAATCAAACTCCACAGCTTCTGCACGGCAAAAGAAACAGTCAGTAGAGTGAATTGGCAACCAACAGAATGGGAAAAAAATTTTGCAGTCTACCCATCTGACAAGGGGCTGATATCCAGAATTTACAAAGAACTAAAACAGATCTACAAGAAAAAAACAAACAAGCCCATTCAGAAGTGGGCAAAGGATATGAACAGATACTTTACAAAAGAAGACATACAGGAGGCTAACAAACATATGAAAAAATGCTCATCATCACTGGTCATTGGAGAAATGCAAATCAAAACCACATTGAGATACCATCTCACACCAGTAAGAATGGCGATGATTAAAAAATCGGGAAACAACAGATGCTGGAGAGGATGTGGAGAAATAGGAACACTTTTACACTGTTGGTGGGAATGTAAATTAATTCAACCACTGTGGAAGACAGTAAGGCAATTCCTCAATGACCTAAAAATAGAAATCCCATTTGACCCAGCAATCCCATTACTGGGTATATATCCAAAGGATTATTAAATCATTCTACGATAAGGACACATGCACACGAATGTTCATTGCAGCACTGTTTACAATAGCAAAGACCTGGAACCAACCCAAATGCCCATCGATGATAGACTGGATAGGGAAAATGTGGTACATATACACCATGGAATATTATGCAGCCATCAAAAATGATGAGTTCACGTCCTTTGTAGGGATATGGATGAACCTGGAAACCATCATTCTCAGCAAACTGACACAAGAGCAGAAAATCAAACACCGCATGTTCTCACTCATAGGCGGGTGTTGAACAATGAGAACACATGGACACAGGGAGGGGAGCACTACACACTGGGGTCCATTGGGGGGAAATGGGGGAGGGACGGGGGGGTAGGGAGGTGGGAAGAGATAGCATGGGGAGAAATGACAGATACAGGCGAGGGGACGGAAGGCAGAAAACCACACTGCCATGTGTGTACCTATGCAACAATCATGCATGTTCTTCACATGTACCCCAAAACCTAAAATGCAACAAAAAAAAGAGTAATACTTAAAAATATGAAGTCAAATCAGAAAGCAAAAGCTAAGTAAGAAATACGTAAACAGTGATACACAGTTTTATTTCTAACGTTTAACTTACGTGGGTTCACCTAGTCTAATTTAAGACAAGTAAAATAGCAATTATATGATCTTAATTTAAAAATATCTTTCTTTAGAGGAACTTAAATGAGTTGTTACATGTAATTCCATTAAGACTGTAGTTATGTAATCTTGTCCTTAAGGACAATTTTATATTTCCAAAGGTATATGACAAAAAACACAAATTATGACATTTTCAAAGATGAGAGCTATGAGCAACAGTGATCCATTTGCAGTCTATAAAGCCCTGCTAAAACAGAAAAATTGACTCAATGGGGAAATAAATAAGCTAAATCCATTTCAGACTCTGACCCCAAAGAAAGTCCTTTGACCAATGTAGATAAGCATTTCCTTCTCTGTAATAGAAGAGTGCATGAAGACAAATTTTCCCAGAAACAAATCTAAATTGACCATAATTAAATGACTTTCAATCTAGGTTAGAATGGAAAACAGTACAGGCCAGAACTAGGCTAACCACCTTTTATAACCTAAGTCCAGAAGCTGCAAGGCGCAGAGCACATCAGGTGGTGAAAGCAGGATTAAGAAAGAGAGTTGCGGGGGAGGCGCCACACATGTTTAAATGACCAGATCTTAGGAGAATTCATTCATTTTTGCAAAAACAGCACTAAGCCATGAGGGTCCCATTCCCATGGTTGAAATACCTCTCACAAGGCCCTATCTCCAGCACTGGGGATTATAATTCAACATGAAATTTGGGCATCAACAAATATCCAAACTATATCATTCCATCCCTGGCTCCTCCAAAATCTCAAGTCCTTCTCATATTTCAAAATACAATCATACCTTCTCAATAGTGCCCCCCAGTCTTAACTCATTCCAGCATTAGCAAAAAAGTTCAAAGTCGCATCTGAGACAAGGCTAGTCACTTCCACTTATATGCCTATGAAGTTAAAAACAATTTAGTTACTTGTAAGATGTAATGGGGCTATAGGCACTGAGTAAACATTACCATTCCAAAATGGAGAAATCAGTCAAAAGACAGGGGTTACAAGCCTTATGAATGTATGAAACTCAGCAGGGCAGTCATTGAATCTGAAAGCTCCAAAATAATCTCTTTTGACTCCATAGCCTCCACATCCAGGGCACATTTGTGCAAGGAACGGACTCACAAGACTTTGAGCAGCTCTGTTCCTGTGGCTTTGCAGGATTTAGTCCCCATTGCTGCTCTCACAGGTTGAAGTTGAGTGCCTGTGGCTCTTCCACGCTGTGTCCGCAAGCTGCTGGATCTACCACTGTTGACTCTGCAGAATGGTGGCTCACTCTTCACAGCTCCATTAGGCAGGACCCTGGTGGGGACTCATTGTGGGGGTTCCAACCCCACATATCCCCCTATACTGCCCTAGTAGAGGTCTCTGCCCCAGCTGCAGGCTTCACATACAGCCTCTGAAATGTAGGCAGAGTCTGCCAAGCATTCTTCACTCTTGAATTCTGTGTGCCTGCAGGCTTAACACCACATGAAAGCCACCAAGGCTATGACTTGCGCCCTCTGGAGCTGGAGCAGCCACTAGAACCACAGCTAAGCCCCTTTGGGCCCTGGCTGAAGCAAGAATGGCCAAGATACAAGGGACAGTCTCCCAAGGCTGCTCAGGGTAGTGGGGCCCTGGGCCTGACCCATAAAACCATTCAGTCCTCCTTGGCATCAGGGTCTGTGATGGAAGGGGCTGCCACAACAATTTCTGAAATGCCTTCAAAATATTTTTCCCATTGTTTCAACTATTAACACTTAACTCCTTTTCAGTTATGCAGTATCTCTAACAAGTGGTTGCTCCACAGCCTGCTTGAATTCTTCCCCACAAAAAAAAAAAAAAGCTTTTTCTTTCTCTGCCAAATGGCCAAACATTAAATTTTCCAAACTTTTATGCTCTGCTTCCTGTTTATATCTAAATTCAATCTTTACATCTGAACATAGGTTGTTAGAAGCAGCTGGCTACCCTTTGCTGCTTAGTAATTTTGTCTGCCAGATATCCTAAATCATCACTTTGAAGTTCAAACTTTCACAGATCCCTAATACATGGACAGAATGCAAACGAGTTGTTTGCTAAGGCATAACACATGTGACCTTTGCTTCGGTTTGCAAGAAGTTTCTCATTTCCATCCGAGACTTCAGCAGCCCAGACTTCACTGTTAATATCATTATTGGCATTTTGGTCACAAATATTGAACCAGTCTCTAGGAAGTTCAAAACTTTCCCTCATCTTTCTATCTTCTTCTGGGCCCTCTAAACTCTTCCAACCTCTGCTCATTATCTAGTTCCAAAGCTGCTTTCACATTTTCAGCTATCTTTGTAACAATACCCCACTCTTGGTACCAATTTTTCATATTAGTCTGTTCTAACATTGCCATTGAGAAATATCTGAGACTGGGTAATTCATAAACAAACGAGGGTTAATTGGCTCATGGTTCTGCAGGTTTTACAGGATGTATGTTTTTGGCATCTGCTCAGCTTCAAGAGAGGCCTCAAGAAGCTTACAATTGGCCAGGCACCGTGGCTCACGCCTGTAATCCCAGCACTTTGGGAGGCCAAGGCAGGCGGATCACAAGGTCAGGAGATCAAGACCATCCTGGCCAACATGGTGAAACCCCGTCTCTACTAAAAATACAAAAATTAGCTGGGCATGGTGGCATGCGCCTGTAATCCCAGCTACTCAAGGCTGAGGCAGGAGAATTGCTTGAACCCAGGAGGCGGAGGTTGCAGTGAGCTGAGATTGCGCCACTGCACTCCAGTCTGGTGCCTAGAAACAACGAGACTCTGCTACAAAAAAGAAAAAAAGAAGCTTACAATAATGGCAGAAGGTGAAGAGGGAACAATAACATCATATGGCAAAAGCAGGAGCAAGTTGAGGGGAGAAGTGTCACACGCTTTTAAGTGATCAGAGTTCATGAGAACTCATTCATTATCACAAAGACAGCACTCAGCCATGAGAAATCCACTCCCATGATCCAAACACCTTCCACCAGGCCCTATCTCCAGCAATGGGAATTATAAATTCTACATAAGATTTAGGGACAAACAACCAAACTAAATCAGTTTTAAGAAATTCGCTTTTTTTTGCTGTGAGTTTTGATGAATGCATTGAGTAATGTAATAACCACCATAGTCAAGATATAGAATAGTTCTGTCAGCTGAAGAAAATTGTCCCATGCTACCTCAGAGTCACATATTCCAAATCCTTGAAACTCACTTGTATTTTTTCTGTGTTTGTAGTTTTACCTTTTCCAAAATGTTGTGTGTGTGTGTGTGTGTGTGTGTGTGTGTGAAGAAAGAAATGTTATAAATACACACACAGAGACACACAGAATATCCTACAATATGTAACCTGTTGTGTCTGACTCATTTCACTTGACATAATTCATTCGAGATCCATCCATGTTATTGATATGTATCAATAGTTCATTCTTTTTATTTCTGAGTACTATCTTATATTATGGTTGTACCACAGTTAGTTTGACCATTTACATAGTGAAGAACATCAGGTTGTTTCCAGTTTGGGGCAATTACAAATAAAACTGCTATAAACATTCAGTGTTTCCTTGCACACAGAAGCTTTCATTTCTCTTTGGCAACACCTAAGGGTAGATTTCTACACGATGTGGTACAAATATATATAACTTCCATCTGTTTTACAGGGTAGTTGTATCATTTTGCATTCCCACTAGCTATGAATTAGAGTTTCCACAACTTTACCAGGTATTGCTATTGTCAGTTTTTTATTGTTTTGTCTTATTTTGCTTTAACTATTCTAATTTGTGTATACTGTTATCTCATTGTGATTTATAATTTTTATTCTCCTAATGACCATGTTGAGCATCTTTTGATGTGTTTGTCATTTTTATATCTTCTTTGGTGAAATGTCTATTCAAAATTTTGCCTCTTTTAATTGGTTTGTTTTCTTGCTTTTTTTGAGCTTCATATGTTTTTATATATCCTATGTCCACTTCTGAATGTAATTATAATAGATGTAAAATCTCTATTCCTCATAGTATTCATAACCACAAATGGGTTAGGTGGCTTGTAACAAGCTTTTTGCGGCAAAAAATAAATAAATTCTGGCTTTCACCTAATTATGCTTTTTTTCTGTTGGCATATCTTTCTAGACTTTTACCAACGTCTATTGAAAATGTACATTCCCTTTGACATAGCCATGGCCTTTCATAAATAGTTTGAGCTATGTACAAGAACTAAGTACAGGAATATGCCTTCAAACATTGACACAAATGCCAGAAATTGGGAACCACTTAAAATCTCAAATACACGGGATTGAGGAAATTAATTATGGTGCGACCATACCAAAGAATACAAGGAAGGCATTGAACCTGGTGTATTAGGACTGAATTTATTGACTCAGGATAATGTTACTGATTGGTTCTCTCAAACTGTTATTTGATAATAGGTATCAACAAAATTAAAATGCATAGATTGATGTATTTTTAAATAAAAATAATATGCATATCTATTCATTCGGTAAATATTTACTAAGCATTGACTGTTTGCCAGGAACTGTGCTATGCACTGGGAGTACAAAGATAAACAACTATGTTCCAGCTAAAAACTAATTACATAAATTATTAGATCTTATAAATACATGATAAAGTCAACATTTGAAGGATACAAAGAAAATGAACTGGCAAAATACGCCTCTAAAATGTCAGTAAATCAATTTATCTTTTTCCTTAAAGGCAGCTAGAGAGAAAAATAATGGACAAATTATAGTCTGGTGTCTAAAGGTGTGCACTGGGAACAGCTGGTTCTGGATCCACTCAGAAATACGATTTCAAATCCTAGTTAAGTCAGTTTCTACCTATGCAAATTGGGGCAAATCATTTAACCTCATATATTACAACTGCTATGTGAATTAAAAGAATATTCCAAGTAAGGCAACATAATGCCTTCACATGGTAAGCACAAAATAAATGTTAGCTATTACTATTATTACCCTTATACAAGTAAACTTTTTAATTGGTAATTTACATCCAAGCATCCTAATAGGAAAAAAAGTTAATTAAAAAGGAATTAAGTAGCAGTATCATTGATTATATGTACATCCATATGAACTCTGACTTCTAAGCATTTATTTGATTTTAAAAATATATTTTTATATTATTTGTTATAAAAATAAACAAGCAGCTAAATGCCTAGGCATTTTGAGTATTTTGTAACGATAGCAAGGGTGTGAAGAACAATGAGATATCTCCTCACTGATATTATCTACCTTTTTATGAGTGGACTCATACCAAATTTAGCTACCAAAGATGTATGCTTCAATATTGAAGCAGTTATATTGGCACCCCTGAAGTAAAATAGTTGGTTTGCAATAGGAAGGTTGAAAAGTACTTTGAAATTTCATGGTGGCTAATAGCTATAATTAAGGGGTCAGTAATGACCACAATTGTGTGTGGGTAATATAAGGAAATAAGTGACTCATTCTAATTCTTAATGATACTGGAAAGAAAAGGTTATGTACTGGCAAATTTGTTAGTATTTCCATTACATTTCAAATCTGTCCATGAAAGATAAGTGCAGCTGCTGCATAGAGAATTAAAAGATAAAAGAAGTCATGGGCTCTATAAAACTTAAGATAAAGATGTTATCCCTGAGGTCTCCCTTCAGTGCATATGTGTCATGCAGCTGAAATTAGCATTGGTAGTTGATTTTACATAAATGAGCTATATTGTAGTGTTGAGTAAGGAAATACTTTAAACAGCATAGGAAGACAGAAAATAATAAAGAAGACAAAGGGGATAATCACAAGGATTTGTAGAACATGTTTTGATTGCCTGCTGGTCACCTGAGTGGTTTTGCGCTGCTTTTATATGCTGCTATGTTGTTAAACTCATTCAAATTGAAGAAGATAAATATCCACAAGACAAAAAAGTTCTTCAAATATCTTGCTAAAGTTATTAGATTATGTGATATAGAACAACTGTGAAAAGATTTGTACTATTTCCCTTGTCTATAACCCTTTAAAATTTATTTTTACTTTAGGGAAAATAAAAAGTCATTAATGTAGTATCAGAGAAACTGTTTCAGAATTCTATCCCCTATGGTCCTTCAATCCCACTCTCTATAATTCAGGAAGAAACAAGGTTACCTACTTAGGATCCAACAGGAAGCAGCCAAATGCCTATGCATATAGGGGCAGATCCCTGGTGAAAAGTACCTTCAAGCCAAAAACAGCCTGAAGACTGGACTGCTGGTCCATGATGAACTCCACTCTTCTCTTCCTCTTTGGCCCACTATTTCCTGACTGATTCTTTGTGAATAATGTCTTTTACCCAAATGAATGTTGCTTTTTCCAATACTACCTACAGCCTGCCCCTTCCCCATTCTAAGACCATAAAAAGCCCCAGACTCAGCCATATTGAGGGTAATTTCCTGCCTTTGGGTACAGGGACCACCCCTACAACCTCTCTCCACTGAAAGCTGTTTTACCACTCAATGAAACTCCCCTCCTTGCTTACTCTTTGTCAGCACATCCTCATTCTTCTTGGATATGGGACAAGGACAGGGGAACCAGTGCATAAGCAAGACTCGTCCTGGGGAGACTGAGGCCATCTCCTGTAGCAAGTAGTTGTGGTCAAACAAAGTCCAGATGAGGCATGACCAGCTGGAGATCCCAGGCTTGCGAAGTGACGTTACATAGTTACTTTTTTTGAGACAAGATCAGCTAAAATCTACTTATTTAACAAAAATATCTAATGTAATAGAATTGTATATCATATTACACATTAGATCTCTAACTGATTTATCCTACATACTTTATATTCTTTGACATACATCTCCCCATTGTCTCTCATTTCACCACTTACTTGCAGTAACCAATGTTTGATTCTCTATGTCTATTATATACACACACACACACACACACACACACACACATACATACACATATATATATTATTTTTATGTTTTAAATTCCTCATATAACTGAGATCAAACAATTTTTTTTCTTTCTGTGTCCAGCTTATTTTACACAGAAGAATGTTCTCCAGGTCCAACCATGTCGTGGCAAGGATATCCTTCTTATTTAAGGCTAAATATTCCTAATAATTAAAGCTGAATATGTGTTTTCCCTAAAGACTTTTCTACTTTTAAATCCCTTTGAGTTTAGATTCTTCAAATACAGTTAAGTTTTCAAGAGTGCTTATGCTATGAATTTTAAACTTTTAAAAAACAGAGCCTGTTTATCTTTTTATATCTTCTTGATCTAATGCAATGCTATCTACATAGTCAGTGTTCAAAAAGGGAAAGGGAAGAGAAGGAAGAAGAAGAATTTCTACTGTGAAATAATAAATGAGTAGCTAGAGTACCCCACTGAACTTTGCACTGTTTCTGCTTAAGGAATTTTAAAAATTAAATTGGACTTTCTGCTTTAATTTAGCCATAAATATAAATTTCTTTGAAGTATTATAAAACATCAAACCTAAGCCAGTATATGGGTTCAGGGAATATTTACATTGTGTGGCAGTGCTGCCATTCATGTATTTATTTCTAAGACTGTCATTTATTGAAATCATTGTTATTTCTCTTTTATAAAAAATAAATTTTTGGCTATTTTTCTAAATATAAAAATTATACATGCTTAGTTTAGCTTTTGGAAAATATTAAAAATCTATTTTAAATGTATATTAAAAGAAAGCATAAAAATAAACAAGCTTACCCACAATTCCACTTCTCAATAATAACCATTTTATATTTTGATGTATTTCATTCCTGAAAATTTTATTTTCATAGTGTTTTTCATAATGGAGATTCTCCCTATAATTTTATAACTTGGCTTTTTACCTGACATTATACCTAATTATCTTAAGGCTCTTTGTAAAAGATGGTAACAATTTACATTCCCACCAGTAGCAAATGTGAGATATAGTAACACACACTTAAATTCATAAAATATAATAAAGTTCTTACTTTTTGCTAATTTCATAGAAATAAAAAATGTATATTTTGTAATGTTTCTATTTTTTTCATTTTTAGGGCATTTTTTTTTTATTGTTCTACTTTAGCTTCAAGAGGCCTGGTGGTTTTTCAAACCATTCCTAAAAGGCAAAACAGCTCTCAGAGATTAAAACATTAAAAAATAAAAATATCATTTGTTACATTTTTTTCTTCAGAAGATTGCTTATTTTGATCCTACAATTTTTATCTATTCCTGTACACTGGAATAGAAATGACTATAAAAGTAAAATTTCTAATAATCCATTGTATTTTTATTATCCCATCATTTAAAGAAAGCTTGTTATAGGGTAACTTCCTTCTATGTTTCATTACAAAGGGCCACATAATCAAAGATATTGGCAATAAAGAACTCTGTAAGATGGGTCAGGTTGACACATGAGTTTTAATACGTTCACTAGTATTTAGAAAGGCAGGCTGTCAGGCAGATCAAGGAACCTAAGTCCACTGATTAAAAGAAATCACAGAACTTTCCAGACACCCCGCTCAGGAATGAAAGAAACCAAAATGCTAGTTTCACAGGGTAAAATTCCACCTATTTACTTTCATTTGTCTTCAAGACTATAGCATTTGGAAATCAAAGTAAAAATAGAGTAAACAAAAATTAGAAAATTCTATAATCATAGCTGGTCACAATGCTAATCAATAGTTTTAATTAATTTTAAACTAGCATATGAAAGTACTGAAAAATGTTGACTTTCAAAGAATGAGAAACCTATAATAGTCCTACTGCTTGTGGGTTTTGTAGTCAATAATGAAATGCAATGAACAAAGTATTCCTAACATGTAGCAGACACAGACAAAAGCATAATTACTAGATTAAAAATCTCACAATTAACTAACTTATTTTTAAAAATGAACAGTCAATAAATATTGAATAGTATATGACATATAATTAAATGCCAAATTTTATGGTCTACTTTTCAAATATCCTAAGAATTAAAGAAGGAATACTCAGGGAATACTAAAGTCATCACAGAAAACTTACATAGCATAACACACAAACTCCTTAATACCAAAATTCAATGAATATAATGGAATAAAAATATAAATTTTTCAATAATTTTCAAATGAATGAAAGTAGGATAATTTAATTGTAAAATGGTAGAGAACTTTTTGCCAACTATTAGACTTAAATCTGCTTAGGATAAATTGCCATCAAACTAGTTATAATTCCCAAATGAACTCTACCCCAGATTTTCTTTGTTCACTTCATTCTGTTTTTTAAAAGTATATTGTAAAACATACATCTTTCTTTCACTCAGAAAATGTCCTACAGAAAATCATGAAGTATAGCCTTTTTAAAAGTATCCTGAAATATACTACCATATGCTAAAAGACTACGAATATGGAAGGATCAGTAAAATACTTATCAAGTAAATGGACATTATTACAGCAAATTAAACTTGTTGTGAGATCATATTAAATATTTGCCTGCAGTTATTTACCCTAAAATTGTTTTATAAAGCACTTGATCCACAGTTGTAATCTCTCCTCTCTAGTTATATCTTCTGTACGGCTGTTAACTGAACACTCCATTTTTTTTCCCACTGTCTTATTTTTCATGAGCTTAGAATGTTTTATTGAGGTAGCTAGCATCAACTACAAAAGAATAAAGTCATCTCTAAAAGTTACACAGTGCACAGCTGATTTCAGGTGGAATATCAGTCCTTGGAAAATGTGTTCCGAGATTTGTTTATTGTTCCCTGCACTTCGGTTTAGTTAATATTAATCATTTCATGATTTCTAAATTTAGCGTCCCAGAAATAGGCTTTAGTGAAATTTAAATAATGTTTTAAAAATTAAAAGTATTTTGAAACCTTCAACCACAGGCTATATTTTAGTAAAACAACAGTAATAAAAAGACCTGTGAGTCCTTTCTTGCCTTTTCCTCTCCCATCTACTCTAACCTTGGAGCTTTTATTCTTGCCATAGTTACCAAGAGAAGCAAGAATAAAAGTAGTTTATTTTCCTTCCTAAGTTTTTCCTACTTACATATATTATCCCTGAAATAAAAGAATTCAAGAATTCAAACATTAAGGCAACAATCCCATCTTCTCACTTTAAAGCCAGTTCTTTAGTCGATTGCTTCCAATCCTATTATTTAATCCATTTGATTGCAAACCTGTTATGTTATAGAAATGTGTAGAAACAATCCTAAAGTTAAAAATAAAAAAGAACATTTTCTTTTCTACTATTTTTTGCTTAATATTAACTTGTTCTAGATCAACATGTTGGTAGACAAGTTGAGAACACAGTTGAGATCATGGCTTATATTCCTATTTTTATAAATCCCTTATTCAGGATCTGTATTTTAAATTTCAGACAAAATCTAGTATTCTCTATTTTACTAAGCCTGCATAAGGAAACACACTTGACCTTAATTTTCTCAACTGCATGTCCTCCAAAACTAACTGGAGGAAAAACCTTCTGTTGGCCCCCTTAAGGGTATAAGAACCTTTCTTCCGATGGCATGACTAACAAGTCTGTAATTATCACATTCAAGAAAAATCATTTAACTTGGATAAAGTTAGTGTTTCTTTTATGGAATCAGTAGGCTTATGTCATCTTACAAATTTGAAAATTCTTTGAGACCACTGATTAAATTACAGGTAATAATTTTACCAGTATAGTTCAAAATCTCTTTCTTTTGGTTCCCAACCACATGTGAAAAAATAAAAACAAAACTCATATAAATTATGATATCTGGGAGAAGGGATAGACTCATTAACACTAAAAATTACTGATTTTGCATTTTTCATAAGATCTAAACAAATAAAATTTAGTAACATGTACAGGTTGAGCCATATGAAATTACTAATGTTCAAATGTTTTCAACCCATGGGAAAAAATTCATCCTTTTCAACCTAAAATACTAGTAATTATTTTTATTAAAGAGAATTCTTGTTGTTAATGCCAAATAAAGGGGAAGGAAACTATTCATTATATAATAGCTACATTGTATGTTGTACCACTATCACTAGCAATTATTAATAACTATTTTATATTTAGAACTATCAAGTTTTCAGAGAAAAGGATAACACAGGTGTCACTAAGCTTAGATGTCTCACCAAAAATTGATTATTGAAACTGTCCCTTTACTGATTCCTTAAGCCCTGGTGTTGACTCATAACCCCTACAATATGCTCCAATAGACACTGTATTTTCTTATCTATTATTACTTTGTATTGTTCTTATCACTCTGAATTAATAATGCATGATTAACTGCAAACTCTCTGAGGGCTTGTCTCAGGTCTATTATTCCTAATTTCTAGCACTCTCTCAAGTAGCATTAAGTGCTGATTTGGGGGGTATGGATAAATTGATTGGAACTTGAAAAATAATTGTATTGTCCTGTATTATTTTTATTGTATTATTATGAAGATAATTCATTCATCTCAGAATAATGAACTTCATTATTCTGAGAGAATGAAATCTAGGTTTCAACTAATATCATTTACAATTAATATAGATCATTGTGTTGTCTTGGATTCAGTGAAATATTGCAAAAAGAGGGGAAATTTTTCCTACGATAAAATGAAATCCCTATATCCTTTTGGTAGCTTGAAGTCATAGGATATGTTTATGTCATTTCAGAACAATTCTTGGTTCTTTGTAAGCATTCAGACTCAGCCATAGCTTTGTGATAAGCAAATGGTGCTATCTTTGCCAATAATGGAGAAACCATACATTATGAGGATAGAAGCCAAGTCTTTATTTAATGCTTTATTTCCATATCATATTCTTGTCTTGAAAGATCTTTTTTTGTTGGGCCATGTCATAATCATTGTCTCATCTATTAGATATCTTAAACCAGACTGCTAATAAAAATGAGCTGGACAATTCAAACGGAAATTTTCTTCAAGATGGATAACTCCCTGGAGTTTTGTGCCTCCTTGCTTACTCTGGCATAAATGCTCTTGATTGTTTTCCTACTAAAGGGCATAACAAAATGATCCTTTCTCTGAATATAAAAAGGGCCATATAAATGAAAAATGTGAAGGAGCAAAATATTTTTCTCTAAACTATCACTACTGTAATATTATCATTTCTAGTTTGTATTGGGTTAATGGAAAGCCCTGCTGTGTTTTCTGAAAAGAGTTACCAACCCAATGTTGTCATCTGTGGAATGAGTATATGGGACCATATGCTTCTAAACTGTTAGTTCAGAATTTTCTTAATTCTGGGTTTCCAAATATCTGGTAGATGTTGCAGAGACAAAAATGGCTAAATTCTTGACTGAATGTTTTAGTTTTTAAATGTTCACCATCATGCAATCAACTTAAAAGCATGAGAAAATAGAAGAAAAGTGAAGATGTGGGATCAACAGCCTTTGAATCAATAGTGCATAGTCTTCTAAAAATAGAATGTTTTATTTATAGCTTTTGTGGGTATACAGTAGGTATACATAATTACGGAATAGATGAGATGTTTTGATAAATGTATGGCTTCTTCCTGGAAAAAAAAAAATCACATTTTACTAAAGAAAAAGGAGCTCCAACTTAAAAAACAGAAGCCCTAGAATGGTTTTCCACCTCTCACACTTGCTAGCTTTGTAAATTAAACAAGACTTTTAACCTCTATGAGTCTCAGTTTCTTCACCCATACTTTAGTGATCACTCTCAATTCAGGTTTAAATACAGTATTATGATACCTAATTTGGTTAGGCTTTGGGTTCCCACCCAAAATCTCATCTTGAATTACAATCCCCATAATCCCCACCATCCCCACATGTTAAGGGAAAGACCAGGTGGAGGTAACTCAGTCACGAGGGTGTTTGCCTCCATGCTGCTCTTGTGACAGTGAGTGAGTTTTCGTGAAATCTGATGGTTATACAAGTGTTTAGTAGTTCCTCCTGCATTCATTCTCCTACCTGCTGTCTGGTGAATAAGGTGCCTTGCTTCCTCTTCACTTTTCACCATGACTGTAAGTTTTCTGAAGCTTCCCCAGCCATGCAGAGCTGTGAGTCCATTAAACGTCTTTCCTTTATAAATTACCCAGTCCCGCGCAGTTCCTTATAACTATGTGAAAATGGACTAATACAATACCAGTAATGTTATCTGCAATACTAATGTATTATATTACTTGTTTTCTGTTACTTGTGTTGGAGATCAGAAAATTATATCTTAAAACATGGCATGTGAACACTTTAGAAATAAAAGAAATTGGAAGGCCTTAGAAGCTGCCTCTAAATCAAGGAGCTTCTCTTGTCTCTTCCTTCCTCCCAAATACAGTGGAGAGCTCTTTCTGGAATTTCCATATCTGAATGATTAAACTTATTTTCAAAAGAAATGCAATTGTTTTAAATGCTTTCCCTAGGAAAGACTGATCATGGAACAAGAGAAGGAAATAGAAGAAAAGAGACTACTAATGATCATCATGCCTGGACAGATATTTCATCTATTCTTCTGAGGGCAGCTCCAAGAGATTACACAAGAGACTACAACTGCATAATAAGACAACCACTGTTCACAGGGCAGTTCTGCCCCTTTCAGCCCTGTAACTTGTAGATCCCATTCAGTTTCCAAAGAGAATCACTTACAAACCACTGCCTGTTCATTGAGCTGATTCATTTCCCCTAGAAAACATTTCCTAACCCTCAAAATTGCCCACATTTCCCCATCTCCCTCTCTCCTGTGAAGAAGTTGCTAATTAAGCTTCAGCCATCTGGCCTTTATCTCATATTTTATATGACTCCCATGTTTATGAACATTAAAAAATTTGTATCCCTTTTCCCCTGTTAATCTGTCTGTTGTCAGTTCACTTCAACAGACTTGAACCTTTAGAGGGGGAAGGAAAATAATCTTCAGTTTTACATTTGTTTCTTGTTTTCATTATTTGCTGCATTATTAATGTAAATATTACTTGTAAATATGTATGTAAATAAAGGCATTATCATTCTGAACTGTCTGCCTCTACCAGGCAGAAGTCAAAGCAACTAAACACTGATCAGAGGATCAAATATAAGTAAAATTTGTAATGCTGGATTATAATAAACATTGAATAAATGTTTCTATGGTCATTATGTTATTGTAGCTTTGTGCCTGTGATATTGAGATTACAATAAGAAATAGATATTTTGATCTTTGCTGCATTTTGCAAACACAAAGCTCATAATCCCTTGGAATATTCTAGTTGATAGGAGCAACTTTGTTCTAATGAGGTGACTTTTGATGGGCTGCTGGGTAGGGGGTGCCCAGCAGAAAGACAAAGCCATGATTAGAAGCTTAAATGTTTCAGCTCCATTCTCCGTTCCCATCATGCAGGAAGGGGAGAGAGGTTGAATATTCAGTTAATAATCAATCATGCCTACATGCTGAAGGCTCCATAAAAATTCCTGAACTACTAGATAAAAGAGATTCCTGGTTGCTGAATATATGAAAATGCTGGAAAGGTGGTACACCCAGAGAGGGCATGGAAGCTCCATGCCCCTTCTCACTAACCTTGCTCTGTGTACAGCTTCATCTGACTCTCCGTCTGTATCCTTTGTAATATTCTTTATTGGAAACTGGCTAACTCTCTGAGTTCTGTTAGCCATTCAGAGGCCTTTAGAAGGCGTAATGGGCACCAACAATTTATAGTGAGTCAGTGAGAGTAATAAAGGTCCAGACTTGTGATTGCCACCCTCAAAGAGAAGTGGGGGCAGTCTTACAAGACTGAGCCCCTAACTTGTGGTATCTGACTCTTAACTACTGGTCGACAGTGAAAAGATTGAATTAAATTGTGGGACATCCAGTTGGTATCAGAGATTCAGTGTAGGAGGAAGCCCATACATTTTGGGGACCAGAAGTGTTACACTCAGAGTAAAAAAGGGGAAACAATTTGGTTTTTCCCTACTATTCAGTGCCCATGCATGATGATACACAAAACCACATGCTATGCTCCAGAAGATGGTACTGAGAAGACCCTGGATACTACCTTATTAAAGAAAAATCATAAACAACGAACGCTGACTCCCAATGAATGCCATGGACTTCCTAAAACATATTTTTTCCTATTTGAGTGTTAAGAAAACAATAGTGCAAATGTTGCTATTACATTAATATGTCTCTTAATAAAGTTTATTAACATATGAAGGAAATACTTCACTAGAAATAAATTTTAAGCATATCTGCAAATATGTCTTTTGACACAGGTATTTTCTTCTTTCTGGGTTCTTGCACCTTATTTTTTTTCCTAGTTCATGAGCTTTCTATAATGTGCCCTAGGAAAATCTAGTTTTAAAGCTTTATTTCCTAAAAATAATAATAATAATAAAAGGAAATCAGCAGCTGTTCAATTATCCTGAGTTAATTTTCCAACTATTCCTTCAATATGACACTTAAATCTTATAATATTCTTCCAAACATTGTATTTCCTGCAGTGAATAATATACATAAGATATTCTAATGCACACAGAGAAAGGCAGAAATGAAAAACAGCTTATTGATACAGAAGATGGATATTTTGGTAGTAGCATCACATAGAGTTTCTCATCAGCAGTGAACATCTGTTTCCTTTCATTATGATTTTCTTTTGCAAATTCCAATGGCCATATAACAGCATTGCCATATATTGCAAATGTAAGAGTAGGAGCAGAAAGGGGGTGATCCTTTTCTTCCCCTTCATAAGTGTCATGGCACTCCTATAACAAAAGACAGGTTAACAATAAAAAGGCACTGTATATTTTTTAATCAAAGTTATACATAACATGGGAGTCATCAGAATAAAGACCCAATGATAGAGGAAAAGCTATCCATTTTTATGCCTAGGTTCAAGGAAGAATGGACAAGCGTGCCGAATTGTCATTGGACAAGAAGGGCATGCCATAATGGAAACAGGCTGACTGGTGAAACCCAGCAATGCTGTCTGTTGAGATTCTTCTTGGCCTCTCAGTACAGTATTTTCTTTCTCCCTATAAGAGTCAGGACCCTTTCTGGATTACAGGAATGGGGGTGTTATGGCCTACAGTCAAACAAAGCAGGCCAGAGAACTAATTTATGGCCAGTTCTTACCCAAAAAGGCAGAGGTGGGTTATAGCAACTTAGGTTTTACAGCTTGCTTTGAGGGAGGGGATGCTGGTTTCTATGACTAACTTTAGGGAAGAAGGATGGTTGTTTCTAAGAATTGTGTGAAGAAAAGTAAGGGGTAAGACAAGAGAGCAGGAAAAAAGTCAGAAAAAAACTGTTTTTCGTTGCTGTCGTGTTTTTTGTTTGTTTGGGGGCTTTTTTGAGACAGTCTCCCTCTGTTGTCCAGGCTGGAGTGCATTTGCACGATCTCAGCTCACTGACACCTCCGCTTCCTGGGTTCAAGTGATTCTCTTGCCTCAGCCACCCAAGTAGCTGGGATTACAGGCATGTGCCATCATGCCTGCTAATTTTTGTTTTCTTAGTAGAGATGGACTTTTGCCATATTGGCCAGGCTGGTCTCAAACTCCTGACCTCAAGTGATCCACCCACCTCAGCCAACCAAAGGGATTACAGGAGTGACCCACCGCATCCAGCCTGAACGAAACTTTTTTTTAGGCTGCTTCTGAGTCCTTCACTTTGGGGTACTGTTTTCTAAGTCTCAACACAAATGTTCAAAAAAAAATGTTGCAATACTTTCTATAAAAATACAGTACCACTACCCTATTCACAGGCCCACTTTGTGCCGTTTCAGTTATCTGCGGTCAACCGCAATCCAAAAATATTGAGTGAAAAGTGCCAGAAATAAGTAATTCATAAATTATAAATTGTGTGCCTGAGTATTGTAGTAAAATCTCACATCATTAAACTCTGTTATGTGGGTCACCCCTTTGTCCGGTGCATGCATGCTGAACGCGCACTGCCCCCCTTTTAATCACTTGGTAGACCTCTATTATCAGATTGACTGTTGCGATATCACAGTGTTTGTATTCAAGAAACCCTTATTTTACTTAACAATAGCCCCAAAGCACAAGTAGTGTGATCCAGGCATATTGCTTTAAATGTTCTATTTTATTATTAGTTATTGTTGTAAATCTCTTACTGTTGTAGGACTTTTTCCTTAGTTCAGCTAAAGATGGGGTCCCTGTCACACAGCCATGAAATGTTAGGCTGGCAGACAGTTTGAAGGGTAAGAAAAGTGATATTCATTGGGTGGAAAGGAAAGAAGGAGTGGCGAGAGAACAGGAACTCTCTGAAAAGCTAGAGTCCTGCTAGTGCCTTTCCCGCCTCTCAGATTGAATCCCAGGTACCACCCAGGAAGAAGAGGGACCAGGTTCCTCCCCTCTGCAAATGGCACAAACGTCCTAAGGTTCCAACAAAGTGTGCATTCCTCGCAATGCACAGGTTGGTCAGATGTTCTACCAGGGAGCCCTTCTCACCTGACTGTTTCATTACTGTGCCTACTTTATAAATTAAGCTTTATCATAGGTACATATGTGTATGAAAAAAACATAGTGTATACATTATTTGGTACTACCCTTAGTGCCAGAAATCCACTGAGGGGTTCTCAGTCCTGTGGATGAGAGGGGACTACTGTAAAAGTCAAGAAGTAATTTTAAATATTACCAATATGTTAAAAACAAACAATAGATCAACATTAGGGACCCAGATTTAGGTACACCATTGTATATGATACATGTGATTTACTTACAATAAACTTTACTATCCAATATTTTATTTAATGAGAAGATAGCAAACAATTAGTAAAATAATTTTAGCTGAGAGGATATAAAACCATCTAAGTTTATTCCATTCACAAAAAGTAAAATTAATACAAGAAATAATTTTACCATTTGCTAAAAGGGTTTCCAAGGTTATATTTTCTATGTCTCAAACAATGTTGGGCATTACTTAAGGAACTTGTTAACTGTATCTTTTTAAATCTGAAACAATATACCTAAAGTGGTTACACAATATTCACTATCAATTTTTTGAAGACTTTGTTTAATGCTTGATTGTAGAGTATGTTGGCAGTGCCACAGAAGATCAGGGATATAAATTACTCCATTTTAAAATGATTCTATTAGAGAACATTAAATCCTGATCTTCCCTTCTGCACTTTACATTACATTCAATCCACAGTAGTCATTATTCACCTAATACCTCCCATGTGCTTCCATCTCTGTTCCCTGTTTCATGTGACTTCTTCCTGGCTTAAATGTTCCTGTTGTGGCTTGTGTAGATATGTCCCTCCAAAATTCATATGCTGGAACCTAATACTCTGTGACAGTAATAAGAGGTGGAGCCTTTTAGGAACTGATTAAGTACAAATGCTCCATTTTCACGAATAAGGTTAGTGCATTTATAAAAGAATCTGAAAGGAGTGCTCTAGTCCTTTTCTTCTCTTGTTGCCCTTTCTGCCATATAAAGACACAATATTTATTCCCTCCGGAGGACACAGCAACAAGGCGCCACCTTGGAAGCAGAGAGTGAATCCTCACCACATACTGAATCTGCTCGCACCTTGATCTTGAACTTCCCAACCTCCAGAACTATGAAAAATAACTTCTGTTGCCTATAAATTATCCAGTCTCTGGTATTTTCTTTAGCAGAACAAATGAACTAAGATAGTTCCCTATCTCATTTATGACTGTTGAAAGTCTTCTCTATGATCTAAAGCCAACTCAGGAATCACTTTCACAAGGAGTCTTAGACTTCTTTCCCACACCAGTTTTAACCTTACATGATCCTTCTCTCCTATGAACTTTCACATCACTTGAAAACTTTTAAGGCACATATATGTTTATATTCACACTGTGCTATGGTTTAGTGTGCATTTTTCTTACATCCATTCCCCATTACATTCATTACAGATTCACCCTATTACTCAACAGCTAATCTTCTAAGAATAGACTATGTGCCCTCTTCTGGGGCTATAAAGAAGAATATGGCATTATCCTATCCTCATGAAATTTATCTTGAAAGCACAACCCATTCATTTTCCTCACCCTTCATATTTTGCACAGCATTGTACATATTTTGGTCATACAAGTATTTGTACCTATTTTAGCTATACACAGTATTGTTTGGCCATGCAAGTATTTATAATATTTGGAATTTATTATAACAAGTATTGATATCACACAAATAAGAAATATTGATAATTTTGTATGCTACATAAAACTAGAGATATATGATGGGAAGTCAGTGCTTCCTCTAAAAACTGAAATGATAAAAGTAATTACTTGTTTCCTTAATTTGGGGGATGCTACCTAACATAAATCAAAATGGAATATCACACAGGCTTATTTTTAAAAAATAATTTTTACAAAATTGTCCCATCCTAGAGGCACAATCAAACAATTAACATCATTAGAGATTCCTCAAGCATATTAAATTTTATAAAGTACCTTCTGGGTGACATTATATGCTATTATACAAAACAAAAGGAGAATAAACTAAATTCAAGTCTAATCATAGAAGCACCAGCAATTAAAATCGTTTTCAAATAAATTGCAAATACATGTACTGCATAAAGTTATTTTTTTGCACACAATACACAGCATTAGAGTTATAATAAAGACAAAATGTATGGCAAAGTTAAATTAGAGGATAATTGCCACTGTTCATATGAGTTGCCTCACTCTCTAATTTGCAAATGATCATATAGATGGTATTATTTCAACAATCTCCTAAAAAAAATCAAGTACACTTTTTAAAATCCTTTTGGCAATTAGATTATCTCCCATGTGCAGGCCAAAGAAATCATGAATATCAACATGCAGGTGTCTCCAAAAGATTGCTTCCCCAGTGTGATAAAAGACACTTTTGCAGTTGCATCCATTCAGGCCATTCTTTCCTCACAAAACGGAAAGATGAAAATAGTATCAAGTTTCCTACGTATCATCATCATCATCAAGTTATTGAGAAGTCCTTCACATTTCCTGAGTAAAACTTACACAGGATTATTTCTACCCTAAAATTTGAATCTACCTCTCAAATCTTAGGATCTTGTGCTCAAACTGCAGCTATGTTTACATCACATAGTAAGAGAAATCTACCCTCTCACCAAGAAAAATACATTTTTCTAAGTACAACTGCCATTTTGTTATAAAGTGCTAGCCATACTACTATTTTAAACTAACATATATAAACAAATGAAAAGATAGTAAATGACTGTATTGATATTGAAATTTTATTTTTTATAGAATAGCGTTTCCATAACAAGCATTAAAAACCTGAAGAGCACTGTTCAAACCAAAACAATTCTACTACCCATTACACAAAAACAAAGAAGTATTAGGAAAGGTCTATTTTCCTTATTTTTAATGAAAATGATTGTGCTGAAAATCATATCCAGCCATTTCTGGTAGACAATAGGTAAGAGTCTATTCAGTGTGTGTGTATGTGTGTGTGGTATATGTGTGTGAGTGTGTACCACTCATGAAGAGACATGGTGACAAACTATCTTTTCCCTTTTCCTGCTACTGATTAGTCTTATGTTGGATGATTCTGCCCTGACATGGTTCCTCAGATAGTGTTATTGATCCTGCTATAAAGCTTTAAATCAGGATTAGTATATATTTTCTGGAAAGAGCCAGATAGTAAATATTTTAGGATTTGTGGGCCATTTATGTTATCTGTTGTATATTCTATATTTTTTAAACACTTATAAAACATTAAAAACATTCTCAGCTCCCGGGACTTTTAAAAACAGGACACAGGCTAAATTTGATCCATGGGCATAGTTTGCCAACCCTTGCTTTGAATTATCATGTGGCAAGTTATTTAGTAGGTTTCAGTAAATGTTTACCAAATACAAAACCTTCATTCTCAGGATTTGAGGGAAATGGAATAAAATCATTAGACCCGGTGCTACCTTAGGAGGAGCTTCCAAGTTCTGGTTCTTATATGAGCTCTACTTTAGACAGTACTTACCCCATCTCTTTTGAGGTACTCCACTCTGCTCAGAAAGTTCAAATCACGGAGATTTTAAAAGTTCATAGCTCTCTCTGCTCTGTCTCTCTCCCTGTCTCTATTTTTCAGATACATACAATACACACACATGTACACTAAACACAAGCACACCCTTTTCTACATCAAATAGAAACAAAACAGCTGGAAGGAAATTTTCTTCTACACCTGAGGAAAAAGAACGTTCTCAATTTGGTGACACTTTTAAGCTATGCCTTTCTAAGTATATCACTCCTGCCTTAAGGCAATCTACCTTATTTGCTTTTCTTCTGTTCAGATCTCTTGGATAGCTAGGAATTTTTCTACTTAATCCAATAAATATTTATCAAGCACCTAATATGACCACACTAAGCTTCCCAATTTTAATGTGGATACAAGTCATCTTGGGATGTGGTAAAATGGAGATTGATTCACTGGGTTTGAGGTGAGGCCTGAAACTCTATATCTTTCTCTTTTTTTTTTTTTTTTTTTTTTTTTTGAGACAGTCTTGTCACCTAGGCTGGCGTGCAATGGATGTGGCTCACTGCAACCTCCACCTCTCAGGTTCAAGCAATTCTCCTGCCTCAGCCTCCTGAGTAGCTGGCACAACAGGCACGTGCTACCACACCCAGCTAATTTTTGTATTTTTTGTAAAGACAGGGTTTCACAATGTTGGCCAGGCTGGTCTCGAACTCCTAACTTCATGATCCACCCACCTCAGCCTCTCAAAGTGCTGAGATTACAGGAATGAGCCATCGCGCCTGCCAAGACTTCACATTTCTAAGGAGCACCTATGTGATGCTGATGCTGAGGGTTTTGTGAACCATATTTTGAAAAGCAAGATAGTGAAGAATAAGGTGAGTACAGGGTTAGTTATAATCCAGTAGGGGTAAGTACTATTTGAGGAAAATGTGCTTTGGAAGCAAATAAACTTGAACAGAATACATGCTAAAATTCAGGAAAAAATTCCTAGAGGGTATATAAACAAAACTGAGATCTCAGGAAGGGGAAGGGTTATGCAGATTAAGCGTGCAAGGTAAGGAGAAATGGGAAGAAAGCTGGAATTCTTGGCATTAGGGAACACTGCAAAGCAGATGTTAAGTGGCTATTAGAAAAATGTATGAAACACCAGGACCATAGGTAACATAGAAAATAAAAAAAGGAATGTTTAAAGACAGAATGAACAACAGTGGTTCAGTTTAGAAAAGAATTTTAAAGTGTTTGTTAGATTTAAAAGCAAAGATGTACTTGGTGATATAGTTTAAAAGTTTCAGTAGTTTCACGGACACAAAAGGCAGAGTACAGCAAGTTGAAGAATGTTTCAGAGCAAGGAAAGTAGAGCTTGTTATTTTGCGGGCTTTTTGAGGTAAGATAGTCTGTTTAAATCCATTTTGGAGGAAGGAAGTAGGGGGATATTGAAGACACGAGGCAAGGAGGAAATAATCAGTACAATAAGCACCCTGAGAAAGAAATGAAATCTGGAGCCAAACTGAGAAGATTGTATCAGGAAATTCCCAGGTATAGCTCATTGTAACAGGGAAGAAATAAAAAACGAGAGACTTAGCCAAGTCTATAGGTTTGCTGGCAGAAAGTTGGAGGGTTTCCTACCTGTGGCTCCTATGATCACTGGAAATTAACAAGTACATTTATATCCTGAGGGAAAAGACAATAAGACCAGGAGTTTCTAAAACATGGAAAAGGTTATTGGTTATGAAAAATGGAAAAGAAATTTAGCTGACAGAACAGTGAAGGGTTTCATGAGTATTAGTCCCTTCACTGTTTTGTGTTTTTATGATAGACAAGACTTTTTCCACACTAGCAGGAATCATGTCTTCTTTTGCCAAAGTGAATCTTCTTTATTATGTTTGCTAGACTTTAAGTTCTGGGATATATGTGCAGAATGTGCAGGTTTGTCACATAGGTACACACGTGCCATGGTGGTTTGCTGTGCCCATCAACCCATCATTTTCATTAGGTATTTCTCCTAATGCTATCCCTCCTCCAGCCCCCTGACCCCTGACATGCCCTGGTATGTGATGTTCCCCTCCCTGAGCTTATGTGTTCTCATTGTTCAACACTTACTTATGAGTGAGAACATGCAGTGTTTGGTTTTCTGTTCCTGTGTGAGTTTTCTGAGAATGATGGTTTCTAGCTTCATCCATGCCCCTGCAAAGGACATGAATCCCTCCATTTTTAAGGCTGCATAGTATTCCATGGTATATATGTGCCACACTTTCTTTATCTAGTCTATCACTGATGGGCATGTCGGTTGGTTCCAAATCTTTGCTATTGTCAACAGTGCCACCATAAACACGTGTGCATACATATTTATAGTAGTATGATTTATAATCCTTTGGGTATATATCCAGTAATGGGATTGCTGGGTCAAATGGTATTTCTGGTTCTCGATCATTGAGAAATCACCACACTGTCTTCCACAATGATTGAACTAATTTACACTGCCATCAACAGTGTAAAAGCATTCCTCTTTCTTCACATCCTTTCAGGATCTATTGTTTCCCATTTTTCTTTTTTTTAGATGGAGTTTCACTCTTGTTGCAAAGGCTAGAGTACAATGGTGCCATCTTAGCTCACTGCATCCTCTACCTTCCAGGTTCAAGCAATTCTTCTGCCTCAGCCTCTGGAGCAGCTGGGATTATAAGCACCTGCCACCACGCCCTGCTAATTTTTCGTATTTTTAGAAGAGACAGGGTTTCACCATGTTGGTCAGGCTGGTCTCAAACTCCTGACCTCAGGCGATCCGTCTACCTTGGCTTCCCGTAGTGCTGGGATTACAGGTGTGAACCACCAGGCCTGGCCTGTTTCCTGACTTTTTAATGATGGCCCTACCAACTGGCTGAAATAGTATCTCATTGTGGTTTTGATTTGCATTTCTCTAACAACCAAGGTGGAACTTCTAAGCTCAGGCAGGTTTTCATCTTCTGGATCAATCTCCCCACACCTCCTCTGTTGTTAAGTTCCAAGGCCTGTTCTTTGGGAATGGATTCCCAGGTTATTGGTACAGCTCTATAGTTAATTCAGAGATAAACTACATAAGACTTATTTTCTGTATAATCTCTTTATGGTTACTCAGTTCCCTACACACACACACGCACGCACACATACACACATATATACTTATTTGTCTAGGCTCTAAACTCTCCATTTACATATATAGCTTATAGCTGCGCTAAATGTCTCCTAGAGGAATTCCTAACAGTCATACACCAAAGGATACTAAATATCCCCCAAAGTTCTTGAAGTTTTGATAAGGTCCTACTTCTCCTTATGTGCAGAATCCACATATTTCCATTTATTCATTGGTGGTTGATGAGTGCAATCTCTAACCATCACACCCAACTCTTTAGAAGAATTACAGAAAATCTTATTTTCTTTATAATACCCACCTTTGATTCAAGACAAAATTTGACAAAGAACTAATAAAATCAAAGATATATGAGTGACGTCTCTTTCTGAGAGTAAAAATCTGGCACTTGATTCCTATTCACAAAGTCTGTTCTAAGGCCTTACATGGGATAAAGAATTTCTAGTAGAAAATCATCTGCAAGAAATTAACTGGTGGAATAATCACCTTTCCTCTACTTGTATTAGCGGAAAGAAGTATGGTAGGGCAAAGGGAGTGAGATGGGGTGTTCGACACAATTTAACATACAAACTGTTTTAGGAAAGCAATACGGCTTATCTGTTATGGATGTGGTTTCTGGTGGTGTCACCTCTACTGATTCTACTATTTAGGCAAATTAACCTCTCTAAGCCTCAGTTTCTTCCTCTACATAGCGAGAAAATTCACAATGCCTGCCTCATATGGGTCGTTGCCAGGATTAAATGGCACATCCTATACACAGCAGCCTGGGATCAGTCTGTCCTGGTGTAGAGGTATATTTTACCAATGATATTTATAATTTCCCAAGCACTTAGTGATAAAATAACAGACTGACTTTCCCTTTATTTTATAATTAGTTTCAAACTCTACAAACTAATCACTACCCTGTTGCTTGCCTCCTGGGGAAGACTACTCTGTTACGTATTATTTTTTCTCTTATAACTTCCAACATACTCTGTTATATTTTAACGAAATGTGTTGTTCTTATATTTTAACAAAATGCATTCCATTTCTAAAGTTACATTTGCCAGTGAATTAAGATAATAAATAAGGTTAATGCCATCACATTTTGAGTATACATTTGTGAAAATTAACTAAGTTTTATATTGTTAATTTGCTTAATATCGCGTTGTCTTAGGCCAGAAAAATGTGCTACTCTACAGCGGAATTGAGTGTGCTGATATTCTGTAGTACAGCTATGCCCTAATTTCTTAAACACCCAGTTAATTCATCAATATGGATCAAGATGACATATGAGTGACCTCCCTTTCTGAGAGTAAAAATCTGGTGCTTGATTCCTACTCACAAATGCAGTTCTAAGCCTTGACATAGGATAAAAATTTCTAGTGGAAAATCATCTGGAATAAATTAATTGATGGAATAATCACCTTTCCTTCAATATTACCTGTGAGAAGTCAGAAAGTCTCTCACATTTTACAGAAGTTCCGTAAAAATTTCCGGAAACCTCTTTTTTTCTCCATATATATTTTACATCCAGGCATTTCCTGAGTTCTAGGACACATAGACATCCAAAGTAAATAGTCAGACGCAGGCACAAGCTTCTCATTTCTGCATTTTTCCCCAGCAAAGGAAGATGGAGTATCCCCCTTCAGACTGTGAAATCATGATTCAGGATCTGTTGAGTCCTAACCCTTTGCTTCCCAAGATGAGCTTCTGCACACGGTAAAACATGCTTAAACCAAACCTCCTGAAAGGAAATCAATCTCTCTCTCTCCCCTCTAAGCCCCCTGCAATGCTTCTCTTCCTTTCTCTCTTCTTACTTCTTCCTCTCACTTTCTCCCTTCTGCCCTCCCTTCTCTCTTCCTCTCCCCTCATTGTCTATTCTTCCTCCCCACCTCTCCCACCTTCCATTCCCTTATACACACACTCACACAGACTCATTGCTTCTGCTGAAAATAAATTTCTCTAGCAAACATCCAAGCTTAACACCTAAAATGTGAGAACATTTCTCTAAAGTAACTTGTGGATAGCTGTGCTTTGCTTTACTTTTTTTTTTAAACATGTGTTTTCCTGACATATCTATTGTTTTGGAAATCTATAATTAGTAAAACATAAACCTACTATTTTTTATTTTCCATCTGCCAGATGCCAAGTTGCCTTTAGAGTCTCTCAAAGAACAGAAGCCAACATGGCTCTTTTCATTTGCATTCTTGTTTACCAGTGTGGGTGACAATCACAGTTGAAATAAATAGCTGCAGCTTAGAGAAAATGATTCTGTTTCTTAATTGTTAGTGGGCTGTGATCAGGAAAAGCCCGGGAATAAAACAGAAGCCAGCTTCAAAAAAAATGATGGTTCTTTTCATTTCTATTTCTTTTATTTTTTCTGAATCTACTCCTTTTAATTTTTCAGAATCAACTATGATGAATTTTGACAGTATTATCTTTAATTACTGAAGCAAATTCAACTGAACCTAAGCTATTCTTAGGCTACAACTGAGATAACTCTGAAATTGAATATATTCTTTCAAAACTTAGCATTATTTTTAGTAAAGAAGGTATTCCAAAAGGATAATTTGAAAAAATATGTTCTTTGTAGGAGTTATTAATGGGACAAGGATGTCACTTTGAAGTACGTAGAGAGGTGATAGAAATTTAGGAAAGAAATGACCCTTGTTTTGAATTTGTTGATCCTATAATGCAGTGACTCAGCTAACCATTGAATTTCGCTATCTACCCCACCTACCTGGAATGTTCTTGTACTTGCCACTTAGAATAAGAATATTATGAAGAAAAATAAATTATTTTAAAAAGCAATTTCCATCTGTCAAAGATAATATTAATAGATTCCTAATAAAATAATTCTACCTTCTACCTGTCCTAATCCTTTTGGACGGGCTGCTGGGTGGCAGCAAGGGGTAAGAAAATAATCAAGACAAGTCATCACAAATAACATAAGCCTCCACAAAAGCCGCCACTGTCCTGTATTAGTTTCTTTGGAAGCCTCCAGGTATGCAATACCCAAGAAATTAACAAACTCACACATTCAATGCAATGTCTTTTATTTATAACGTATTTTTTAATTTATATACCAATCTTCTTTTATTATTCATGTATAGCTCTTGGACCTCATTCTTTTCTCACAATACAAGGTCCTTTCAAACTCCCCCGTTTATCCTCCAATGTGTGAGCCAGTTGGAACGTTAGTTACTCCACCCCTAATTACATCTTAGATGATTTGGTTGCAAATTATCTCATTATAATATCATTCGCATGAGAAGGAAATTTCACATCTAGAGTAAATTCCCCAAGTCAATCTCAGGTGGACTGTCCCTTCCATTTGGTTAAGCGCCCACCATGCTCTTATATTTCATTCTTATAAAGGCAAGTTTACAAGCACTACATAGTCAACAAGTATTTATTGAACGTGTACTAGGACCCGGCACTGTTGCTGATTCTTTGGATACTGTATTAACCAAGAGAATAAAAAATATGACATCCCTTAAGAAGCTCACATTCTTTTGGAAGGAGACAGATAACAAATACCAAAAATAATAAATGAGGAAATTATTTAGTATAATGAAGTAATAAATGCTCTGAAAGATAAAAAGCACAGATTGGGAAGATGGATTAAAAAGTGGGTAAGAATGGCAGAGCACTTGCATTTCACAACAAGGTTCTGATCAGGCTTCACTCAAAAAATGCCTTTGGAAGGAAGGTATCCCCTATGTTTACCCTTAGTCTTTACTATTGCTCATAATAGTATACCTCAAAAATCGCCAAATAAACATGTACAGATGCTCTTCGACTTATGTTGGAGTTATGTCCCAGTAAGTCCATTGTAAATTGGAAATATTGTAAATCAAAAATGCATTTAATATACTAACCTACAAACAGCAGAGTTTAGCCTAGTCTACCTTAAATGTGCTTAAAACACTTACATTAGCCTACAAGCTGGGTGAAATCATCTGGCAGCCCAGTATGCTGTAGAGTATAATTTGTTTGCCCTCCTGATCAATCACTGGCTAGCTGGGATCTGCAATTCAGCTTGCTACCCAGCACTGCAAAACAGTGCCCTACCACATATTGTTGGTCCAGAAAAAGATCAAGATTCAAAGCATGGTTTCTACTGAATGTGTATCACTCTTGCACAATCATAAAGTTGAAAACTGTAAATCGAACTGTTGTAAGTCATAAGTGAGGATTGCCTGTATATTCTCTTTTGGCGAAAAATAGTAAATTTCTCATTTTAATAGATTGTATTAGCTCTGATCTACTGTGTTAATTTGTTTTCACACTGCTATGAAAAAAACTGCCCGAGACTGGGTAATTTATAAAGGAAAGAGTTTTAACTGACTCACAGTTCTGCACAGCTGCATAGAGCTCAGGAAACTTACAATCAAGGCAGAAGGGTAAGGGGAGCAAGGCACTTTCTTCACAAGGCAGCAGGAAGGAGAATGAATACGGGAGGAGCTACCAAACACTTGTAAAACCATCAGATCTCATGACAACTCACTCATCACAAGAACAGCATGGAGGAATGGCCCCCAAGAGTCAATTACCTTCGCCTGATCTCTCCCTTGACATGTGGGGATTATATGGGAATTATAGAAATTACAATTCAAGATGATATTTGGATGGGGACATAGCCAAACGGTATCATTTACCCTTCTACAAAAGCAGACACTTTTAGCACTTAGGTGATCTACCTCTCAAACAGAAATTACTTAACAGGATTATCTGTATGCATCCTTAAATTACACATATCATTACCATGTCATATGTGAAATAGAATAACACCTTCTTTGTTTCTTCTAAGAATAAGTTAAATGCAAGAGCTTTAAAGCAGACCTATGCAATAGACCAGTAATTCCCAAACTTTAGCCTGCATTAGAATTACCAGGAAGACTTATTAAAATACAGATGGCTGGGTAATTACCCAAGAGTTTCTGATTCAATAGATTACAGGTGGAGTCTGAGAATTTGCATTTCTAGTAAGTTTCCAAGAGATGCTGATCAGAACATGATGAGAACCACTGCTCGGCATTAATCCTTGTAAACTTACGACTTTCCAACTCAATTATAAAATGCCAAATGAAACTAACACTCTAAGTTCTAATTCCATGTAAATGAAGTTTAGTGTTTACTACTTTAGTGTTATTTTAATCTTTTCTTTCTACCAAACAAACTGTATTTATACTAACTTTACTATATATCAGATATAATACAATCTACCAAACCAAATGAAACTAAATTTTTCTTTCAGAACTCCAAAAAGACTCTTTTTGCCTGAAGACTGTATCACATTCCTAAACTTTCAGCATATGTGTCAAAGATCCTTGTGGACACTCAAGAAGGTTAGCTATAAACCCAACAAAATTCACTCTCCTCCTCACTGTCATCAACTGTAGAAAATCATTTTTTTGTTTCATAAGAAGTTAAAACACTGTAAATAAGTAAAAACTGTGAGTTTATGGATAGGAAAGGCATCAATAATCCCTTCTCAAGCATGAAAGACCTTAATTTCAAGTAGCATCTAAAGAATCCAGTGTTCCAGAAAAAAAAAAAAAATCATACCCCTAATTGGTGGATGAATTCAAATGACTAGAAGCAACAAGTTGTTGAGTTTTGCTTTCAGAAACCCAGTGAAATGAAGCAAAGATAGCGAGTTATGTTTTGAACCAGCTATGAGATTGTCTCAGCTCATTTTTGTGGAACTGAAGCCTTGCCTATAAAGGTGTCTCAGGGAGAAGTGAAGCACCATGCCCATCACCACAGAAATGAGCTTTATGTGCTGTACTTGTCAAGGTCTGCTGGATATATGAGGCATATAGCAACAGTGACAGAGAAAATGTTTTTGCATCTTTCTAAATGAATATGGCAGATGTTGACTGGGAGTAAATGAAGATTCTTCTTTCTTGGTAAAATGAGCATGTGTACTTTATAAAGACATATTCTCCAAGATACGCTTATTAAAATATGTAATTAATCATCCTCTTTAAATCTCACGAAGAGAAGATATTGGAGCCAAGTCCAAAAACCTGTGTCAAAAAACATAGCAATTCTATCTGTTGGTTTAATAAAACTATAAAGTATTCTCCACATTCTAATATGTAATCTGGATTTATCTAAGCACATTCAGATGTTTACAAAGCGATCATACTAAGAGTCATGACTGGATTTCACTGATCTTGCTATCTGACTGCTTGAATTTTTGAATACAAGATGCAAAAACTCTTCCCTGGGAATGCTCTTAATTGTATTTGTACACTGGTCCTACTCTTATCATTTGAATCTGCCATTTTTCTCCTCTTCCACTTTGCCTGCTTCAATGACAGCTTACTTTTTAGCACTTCAACTAAACCCTCTGCTGTTGGTTAAGCTGCATGAAATCACTTTAACTCTGTCCATGGCGTCCATGCCAGTAAAGTTTAGGCTTAAATTAAGTCCCTTAGTATATGTAAAATTACTTTTGGAAGTGTAAAGTTTGTTTGTGTATAGCTGACACCACAAATGAGGGTTTGCCTGATGCATTTTGCCATTTCATTTAAAAGGCATAAAATAAGAGTTATTATACGCTAGGAAAGAAGCAGCTAACCCGATGCCAATTTAGCAGAAGGATTCTGGGATATTACTGCCTTAACTGTAAGAATTTGCCCTCTTCCCTTTTCACTGGATTCTAATTACCAGTGAATTTTCCCGAGTTTTGCATTTTGTAGCTGTTAGATTTAGCCAGCAGAAAGAGACTGGAGGGTAGAGCAAAGGCTGAGGTGAACAAGAGACTGAGAAGGGACTGTACCTGACTCCCTTGTGTATTGTATTTGATAATACCCTGAGGCTCCAAGTAGAGGATCTGGGAAATCTGCTCCTGAAAAGATGAACTAGCTTTTTCCCACCCTTCCTACACCAGAGGCTGTAACTCTAGACTCTATAGCTAAGAAGACTGGCAAACTAAGGGCTGTAGAGGGACTGATAACCTGCCACCGCCTACCTCTAATCTCCAAAGGGACAAAGACTATTAGGTCTGCCTCCCAAGACTCAAATATTCAGCCAAGATATTCCTCACTTAGCAGAAAGAATCAAACATACTTACAAATTTGCAACACTGTACAAATATGCCAGGAACCATCTCAGAGAACATTCAATAAAGGATTCTAACCAAACGACAAATGAATACAATTAGAGGCCTAAAAAAATGGGCAGGTAGAGACTTCCAGTTACAGATTCCACATGGAAAGTGCTGCTCACTCTCATATTTACATTAAGAAAAAAAAAACTACACAGACTGGAAGCCAATTACATTTTTGGAGCCACAGGAGAAGAAATGAAGTGACAGGACAAAATAGCACACTGAAAATTTGAAAGACAAGTAAATACAGAGAATCAGTCAAAGTCAGCTTACCAAAACAGAAGTTGCTGTGAACTGCTAGGAACACTTAAAAAGGAACACTGATGAAATACTGGAGACAATGTGCACTCTGGCGTGAGAATAAGAAACTTAGAGGGGTCATACTCTTGCGGGATATTCACACTTTCACGGGATTTTCCTCCAGGAACTCCACCAGGTTCTCATGGCGAAGAGACAGGAAAAACAGTCCTCCTGTTTCTGACAGGAGGATAGAAAAATTTACTATTTTTTAATACCCACAGAGTATTTTCCATAACAAAGGTCAATACTAAAAAAGAAAAAAGATTTTACCACTTTTCTGATGTAGGAGAAGAGAAATTACCCAACTCAAATTCTCCAAAATCCCTTTTAGAAAATAGAATCAGAGGAAACACCTCCTAACTCATTCTATAAAGCCAGAACTATCCTATTACCAAAATTAGATAGACAATAGAAGAAAGCCAATCTCTCATGAACATAGACACAAGAACCCTCCACAGTATATTAACAAACTAAGTCCAGCAGTGTTTAATAAAGATTATGTTCCACAACCAAATGGTGATTTATTATGGGTATGGAAGGTTGATTGTACAGCTGCAGATCAGTTAACGTAATCTACCACATTAACAGAGTAAAGAAGAAAAAGCATTCGGCAAAATGTAACACCCAATCATGATGAAAATTGTTAAACCAGAAATAGAGAGCACATCCCTCACCTTGATAAGCACATCTACAAAATACATATAGCTGACATCATACTTAATGGTGAGAAACTGGATACTTTCCCTTTAAGACACGAAACAAGAAAAGCACGTCTCCCCTTATCACTCCTAGTTGACATCTTACTAGAAGTCTTAGTATAATAAGAAATGTTCTACATATGGGGAAGAAAGAAATAAAATGATTTAGTTTACAGATGGTATGACTGCCCATACAGAAAATTTCAAAAAAATAGCAAAAGAACTCCTGAAATGAATAAGTGATTATAGAAAGGTAGCAGCATAGAAGGTTAAAAGCAAGTCAATTGATTCCTGTATGGCAGTAATAAGCAATCAGAACTCAAAATTATAAACACAATGTCATTTATTTTATCACCAAAAAAATAAAACAGGTATAATTCTAACAAACTATGTACCAAATCAGTATGAGGAAAACTACATAACTCTGATTAAATAAATATTAAAAGACAGAAATAAATGTGATCTACAGGAAGACTTAATAGTGTCAAGATGTCACTTCTTCCCAACTTGACCTATACATTCAATACAATCCCACCAAATTCCAGCAAATTATTTTGTGGTTATCAGCAAACCGATGCTAGTTTATATAAAAAAGCAAAAGACCCAGAAAAGACCACACAATACTGAAGAAAACTACAGTTAGGGGATGAATTTTACCCTGACTTTAAGACTCACTATATCAAGAGTGCAGTGTTGACAGAAGAATACAGGAATAGATCAATGGAACAGAAGGGAAAACCCAGAAACAGACTCACGCAAATTAAGTCAACTGATCTTTAACAAAGAAACAAAGGCAGTACAATGGAGAAAAGATAATCTCTTCCACAAAGAGTGCTGGAACAACTAAATGTCCATATGCAGTAAATGAACCTAGATGTGTATCTTATACCTTTCACAAAAATTAACTCAAAATAGTTTATAGAATTAAATGTAAAACACAACACTACAAACCATCTAGAAGAAAACATAGGAGCAAATCTATGTGACCATGGGTTTGTGATAAGATTATTGATACCACACAGAAAGCATCATTCATGAAAAAAAGAATTGATAATTTGACTTTATTAAACTTAAAACTTTCACTCTCCAAAATACACTGTTCAGATTATCAAAAGACAAGCCACGAACTTGGAGAAAATATTTTCAAAATATGTATCTGATATAAAACTGGTATCCAAACTATTTTATAAGCACTTAAAATTAAAACACGAGAAAACAAATAACCAAAATGATCTGAACATATACCGTGCCAATTGATACATACAGCTCATGAAAAGATGCTATCTTCATCGGTCATAATTATCAACTAAAACAAGATGGCACTACATACCCATGGCCATGGGAGAAGCCCATGGTGCTTGTCCCAGTGGAAATATTTTTAAAAGCACAAATGACTGTGGAAAAGCTTGAGGATATCTGTTTGGGCAAAGATTTTTTTGAGTAAGATCTAAAAAGCATAGGCAACGAAAGCAAAAATAGACAAATAGGATTACATCATGCTAAGTTTCTGCACAGCAATCAACAAAGTGAAAAGACAACACACATAACTGGAGAAGGTATTTGCAAACTATCTTAGTTTAATAACCAGATATTAATAACCAGAATATATAAGATTAATAACCAGGCAAAAGATTAATAACCAGATTAATAACCAGAGATTAATAACCAGAATATATAAGGAGATTAATAACATATTAATAACAGAATATATAAGGAGCTCAGACAACTCAAAAGCAAGAGAACAAATAATCTGATTTTTAAATGGATAAAAAATTTGGAATGGACATTTTTTAAAAGAAGACATATGTATGGCCAACAAGTACATGGAAAAATGCTCAACATCACTAGCCATCATAGAAATACAAATGAAAACCACAATGAGATGTCAACTCACTCAAGTTAAAATGGCTTTTATCAAAAAGATAGGAAATAACACATGCTGGTGAATATGTAGAGAAAAGAGAACCTTTGTATATTATTCGTGGAAATGTAAAATAGTACAACCATTATGTAAAGCAGTATGTAAGTTTCTCAAAAAGCTAACAATAGAACTACCTATGATTTAGCAATTCTACTACTGGGCATATGTCAGAAAGAAAAGAAAAGTAATATATCCAAGAGATATCTGCACACCCATGTTTGTTGCAGCACTGTTCACAATACCCAATATATGGAATCAACCTAAGTCCTCAAGAGCAAATGAATGGATTTTTTTTAAATGTATTATAAATACACAATGGAATTTTACTTGACTATAGACCAGGTGTCCCCAAACTACGGTCCGCGGGCTGCATGCGGCCCCCTGAGGCCATTTATCCAGCCCCCCAGCAGCACTTCAGGAAGGGGCACCTCTTTCACTGGTGGTCAGTGAGAGGAGCACAGTATGTGGCGGCCCTCCAATGGCCTGAGGGACAGTTAACTGCCCCCCTGTGTAAAAAGTCTGGGGACACCTGCCATAGACAGAATGAAATTTCATCATCTGCAGCAACACAGATCAATTGAAGGCCATTATGTTAAGTGAAATAAGCCAAGCACAAAAGATAAATATTGCCTGTTCTCATTCACACATGGGAGCTAAAAACAGTGAATCTCATGAAGATAGAGAGTAGATTGGTGGTTACTGGAGGCTGGAAAAGGTGGGATGAGGGGCGATAAAGACAGGTTGACTAACGGGTACAAATATACACTTAGATAAAAGGAGTAAGACCTAGTGTTCAACAGACAGTAGAATGGCTATCATTTTAATTAATTGTACATTTCAAAATAGGTAGAAGAGAATAATTCAAATGTTCCTAAAGAAAAGATGGCCAGGTACAGTGGCTCATGCCTGTAATCCCAGCACTTTGGGAGGCCGAGGCAGGCATATCACCTGAGGTCGCGTGTTTGTGACCAGCCTGACCAACATGGAGACACCCCATCTCTTCTAAAAATACAAAATTAGTCAGGCATGGTGGCACATGCCTGTGATCACAGCTAGTCAGGAGGCTGAGGCAGGAGAATCTCTTGAACCTGGAGGTGGAGGTTGCAGTTGAGTGGAGATGCCACCACTGCACTCCAGCCTGGGCAACAAGATTGAAACTTTGTCTCAAAAAGAAAAGGAAAATAAAAGATAAATATTTAAGGTGATAGATATCCCAATTACCCTGATTTGATTATGTGAATGTATCAAATTATCACATGTGTACTGAAAATATGTACATCTAATATGTTCCAACAAAATGAGTACTGTATACAAAAATACAATGGTAAAAGCAGAGAACAAATTTAACAAAGGGACAACAGATGGCTCCTCTGATAATAACAGGAATACCGCTGGCTAAATTGTAAAGATCAGTGATATGATGGTGGCAGGAGCTCTGCCACCGATCCTGGAAGACCCAAAGACTGTAGACCCCTGTGAGTGAATGACTAACCTACATAACATTACTCCTAACTTGACCCCTGGTGTTTCCTTATTAGGGACGAGTCTTTTTAGGTCCCATGGAGAAAGAAGGATGGCATAAGGTGAGGAAATGTATGAAAACAGGAAGGATTCCTTAAAGGCCTCCAGGGTGGTAGGGAGTTTTATTACCTTGGAGATGACCAAGATTGAGCAGCCCCCAATATTGCAGTCACTGAGACAGTCAACCACTTTTAATTTAAAACCCATTGTTTGCAGCATTTTACAAAATGGGCTGAGATCCAGCAGTACCTAAACAAGAACTAGGCTCCCTCTGAAATTACTGACATCAGCAACTCAGAAAATAACTGAGACATAGATTTTTTGTTTGCATGATGAAGGAATAATGTTTGTATCATTGAAAGCAAGTACTTTTAGTACAGCATAACTCCCATATTAGAGTTACTGTTCTTCGAATAAAAATTTAAAATGTTTTATAGGTTGACTTATAATGCTGGGCAGTCATTTCTCTTCTATTCTTAAACTGGCTGCCTGGTGGAATTTGGTATACGTTCTACCATCCAGGAGATTTTCTCTGAGAACATAAATACAAACTGAAATAACACCACTGTGGCTGTAGTTACTTGAGACAGCCTGCTGTGTTAGCATAATTTTATGAGTACCTAGGTGTCATGGGAAAACTTCAAACAATGTTTTTGTCTAGTAGAAAACAAACATGTGCAAACAATTCTGCTGTAACTCACTAGATCCTTGTTTGAAAGCTCCACTTGTAACGGAACCACTATAAAGAACAGGGATGCCCAAAGAAGAAATTTTTAACACACAGAGGAGTCACTGACAACCCATAAAACTTGTACTGTTTTCCAATTTTCCTGTCTCTTCATCCCAAACCTCTACAGGGCTGGTTGGTCTGATTTTGATAATTTACAAGGGCACACTATTGTATTTTTTTCTGCCTTGATTAATCTATAAGACCTCATGTAAGTGGAACATGAGTAATTCAAGGACTTTTAAATGATACAAATATTAGGTAGAACAGTAAAATATTATCTTGTATGTCAATTTTCATTTGACCATAGTAGATGGAAAAACCAGTTGCATTGCTTAGATAAATAATACTTCAATGGACACAAACTTGAATGCTCACTTGGCCTCAACTAGTTCTATAGCCATCTTCTATCCACAGAGATCACTATAATGACAAAGCAGCAATTCCTAATGCCTTCCTAAAAAAAGGACAGTCTGGCTAATCCCTAAGGGGTAATGGAAGACATTGATATTTTATCCAACCTCATAAAATATGTTAGGGGTTAAGGTAACTTTATAATTCTGTCTCCTTTTGTATTTCAAACACAGGCAAATCATTCTAGCCTTTCTTAGACTCTTTAGAGTGGTGACTCATAGTACAACTCATTTTCATGTAAGATTTGTCATTCACAAACTCTCCCAGATTTTCCATAGCAACCTCACCACTCCAACAAAAACTGCAGACTTTTTTATTATTGATTTGTTCATATTCCTTGGCTATTAACCTCAACCACTGTATATTAATCGCTTTCAATTTTAAAGGATGGTATTTATGTCTGTATTGGGAAATCCTATCACTATACTGAGTGGTAGGTAGATTTTAAAAACAGCCCTGTTAACACAAGTTCTGCCACTGCATGACAATTTATCTTCAATTACTTTATTTTGTTAAGTACTTTTATTACAGCATAGCTCCCGTATTAGAGTTATTATTCTTCAAATAAAAATTTAAAATGTTAAAGATAATAGCACTATTCAAAATCATTTTATTCATTCCTTCAGTTGAGAATTGGATATGTATCAATGTTCTTGATGTTAAAGCAGTGAAAAAAACAAAGTCCCTACTCTCCCGGGATTTACATGAGGGAGGAGATGGACAATAAACAAATACTCCTATAATATGTCAGGTGGTGATAAGTACTATGCACGAGGTCAACATAAGTGAGAACAGAGTACTGTAATAGATTTAGGAGGGATGAAAACATCTAGGCTTTTATTTTAGACAATGTACTGTCTTAATCATTTTGGACTACTATAACAAAGTAGGATAGACAGGGAGGCTTGTACACAAAAGAAATTTCTCACAGTTCTGGAGATGGAAAGTTCTAGATTAGGGTGCCAGCATGGTTGTGTACTGGTTAGGCCCCTCATCCAGGTTGCATACTGCTGACTTCTTGTTGTATCCTGATGTGTTGTAATAAAGTCCAGAGAGCTCTCTAGGGATTCTTTCACATGGGCACTACTTCCATTCATGAGAGCTCTACGCTTATAACTCACCGCATCCCAAAGACTCCACCTCCTAATACCATTAGATGGAGATAAACATTTCAACAAATGAATTCTGGAGGGATATAAACACTTAGTCTCTTGTGAGTAACAAAGATCCCAACGATTAGATGACCTTTGAACAAACATCTGAAGGAGGTGAGAGAACAGGCCACTTGGACAGAGAAAGAGAAAGAAGATGATGGATCAGAGAGGTTGCCAGCAGGAGACAACATCTGTAGGTCCTATAGGCAATGGTAATGGTATTGGATTTTATTTTGAGCTAATAAGAAAGTTATTAGAAATTTTGAGCAGAGGAGTAACTTGACTGACAAAACTTTTCAAGAATCACCACGGCTATGGAAGGAGCTTATACTGTATTTGGGGCTGAGATGGAAAGGGAGAAACCAGATGGGAAACTTTAGAAACAATAATCATTCAAATGGAACATAACTAGTATTTAGGAGGCAATTAATAAGAATGTATTATTTATCTTAAAAATTTAATTTACAACTTTTGCAGTGCACAAATATTCTGTGAAGTGCATTTGTGATTCACAGAAAAAGAAAGGTCATATAATTGAGTGGTTTCACTAAGTTGCTCTAAACTGAAAATAAATTATTTCCAATTTTTCTTAAAATGCTACTGTTAAAAGGGCAGTTAAGTAACAAAAGCTACAAATCAAATCAAATCACTATTACAAAGGCCATGCCTATGCAACCTCTCATTTCACAATGCACAAACAGTGGCCAGCTCTAATAGAATTACCTCCTTATCATTTGCCAGATTTAAAAAAAAAAAAAAAGCTTATGGTTGTGATTTGACTTCGGTTATTCTTTCCACAATGTCTGCCTAACTCTGTTTTGCTAATTAATGCCCACAACTTCATTCAAATCCCTCTGTAAGACTCATTTTCATCAGTACACTTTCTGTGATTAATGTCACCACATGCTGAGCGTACCCCCTACTTTGCAAGTATAAGTACTAAGGAAAATGCAATTTATACAACATTATACATTAGATGAGAGACAGCAGAGTTGAGCCAAAAAGAAAAAAATTGTAAGCTGCAAAATCAGAATTCAGAATCCATCTCAATTGTGGGGACTTGTGCAAGATATCTAACCCTTCTAACTTCCTTTTCCTTGTTTACACAGTGGGCAATGGGAATAATAATGCTTATCCCATGCGTCTGTTGTGAAAATCATTTAGATGAGAGTAATTCCTATCATGTATGAGGCATTTATTATGAAATCTGGCTCCAGAGACCATACTTGTAATCATTACCCAATATTGCCTGTTTGCTATCATTTATAAAACACCTAGTCCAGGGTTTAATACATAGTTAGACCTTAACACAAATAATAGTTGTCTTTTCAGTTTTGTTCTTCCCTGTTATCATTTTCTTCCCAAAAAATGGACATCTTTCTTCTGCAAAAAAGGGAGTCGCAGGCCCACAGAGGAAAGAAGAACTTCCTCTGGCCATTTGTTTCTGGTAGGGCTCCCTGGTCATTCCCTGGTAGATGATATCAGGCTTATCTGATGTCAGAGATGCTATCATTCGATCTGAAGACTGGCAGGGAGGAGGAGCAAACCAGGGCTGCCTTCAGTTACCAGTTAAATGATCTGAAAACACCAGATCTGGACTCCATTTTCTACTGGGTGGGTGGAGATAGGACACAAGACATCCTGTCTCTGTGCTAGTCCTCAAATCCAGAAGTCTCAAACCAGCTCACAGCTTCTCAACACCTTTCAGAGTTATCTTTGCATTGATCCTTGCACCACTGCAAGGTTTACAGTTGTGCTTAGGAGGAGAGGAGCAGGGTAAAAAACATGTCTAATACCATTCTGTAAGGACTGGAAGGGTCATCATTGCTTTAATTAACTAAACTACTTTCATATTTTAAGGAAGAATGCAATAGTATGATTTCAGAATAAATAAATAATGGAAGAATTTCACAACAGAATGAAGGTTTGCTTTGAACTATCCAATCTTCTTGAGACTGTAAGTTGTGCAGTAATAGAGGAGTCTTTCTCATGAGTTTTCTTCCAAGCACAAGAAAAATGTAACATGAGACTTTCTCGTGGATTTAAATATATCTAATCATATACCTGTTGGCAATCTAGAAGAGAATAGATGAAAAATTCATAAAGAACTTATGTACATAATATGCTCAGCTCAATTCTAATTTTATGCAAAATATTTAAAATAATTTACTTTCATGTAGAAATTCACATATTTTAGTTTATATATGCAGCTAACATAAATCATTGTCTAAATTACACTGTCATGTTATTTGACTTAAATGTTTCAATACAGTAAAATTTTTTAATTTTTTTTCAAAAGAAAGAGAGTAAATATCAAATATTGAGCATCCCAATACTCTCAGGGACATACTGTACATATCTAGTTAGTGGCCCTGGCATTCTTCAGTAATTATTACTGAACATAGATGTCCAAGATATGTTCTAAAATGCACTATTTGGTCAGATACTCACTGTTCTGAATTAATCAGGGCCTAAATGTTAGGTGCTTGGTTGTTGCAGCTTTTGAAGCAGACTTCACACCAACCTTAACTGAACTATACAGACTCAGCGGTCACTGTCTACTGTTTCAGGTTGAATGATATTCTAGGTCTCTTAGGCAGTTTACTGAGTGTCAAGCACTTTTTTACAGACCCCAGTGATAAAGCAATAAAGAAAACAAAGACCTATCTCTCAATGAGTTTACATTTTATGAAGGGAGAGGGAAATAGCAAACAGATAAACATATCAGTTGTTAGTTATTGGATAGCATAATAAGGTGAAGGGACTGAGTGTGACTACAGAATGTATTATTTCATAGTTTATATGCTCAGGAAAGACCTGTTTGAGAATTTCTGTGTGAACCAAACAATTATGAGAGAGGATAATTCCAAAGAAAATAAATTCAAAGTCATGATGGGAGAAGGTACAAGGAGGCCAGTGTGGCCCGAACAGAGCAGTTTAGGAGGGGACTCCTAGGGGATGAGGTTGGAGAGTAAGCATTATCCATGATTCCACTTCCTTCTAAGGACACATTATCTATGTCTAGGCATTTGGATTTTTGGTATGCAATGCAGTGGTCCTCAAACTTTTCTGTGGATTATATAACAGCATAACACCCCGTAGATTCAGACACAGGAGGCCTGTGGTAGAACCGAATGATTGACGTTTTTTAAACAATCCATGGATAAGGTACAGACTACTTTGATAATTATAGCCCTATACCTGAGCTGTCTACTGCAGTAATGATTAGCCACAGATAGTTAATGCCACTAAGGAACAAAATTTTAACTTTAAATTTTTTAAATTAATAGAGTTCAGTTACTGAAAAACTTTTGCATATTTTGAGTGATTTTGAGCATGTAAATCTATTTGCTCAACTGTAAATTTTATGAAATTGAAACATAGATCAAGTCTTTCCATAAAAATTTACATCCAAATTGAGATGTGTAAGAATACAAACCAAATTTTAAAGATTTAACATTAATAGGGATGAAAAAACCTTATTAATAATTCTTAAATTGGTTCCATGTTCAAAATGATACAGAATTAAATAAAATACATGTTTAAAAGTATATATTATGTATATAAGTAATAATACATTAGAATAAGTTTTACCCATTTCTTTTTATTTTTATTTCGGTACTAAAAATTTATTAATGACATATGTAGCCTATCATAGTATTTCAATTGGACAGCACTGCCTTAGACAAAGAATTCAACAATATTTTCATTGTTGCCCTGACTTTTCTGAAATAAAGTTGTAGAGTAGGAGGAATGGTGTGAAATACCAGAATTAATGGAGGTTCTCCTCAGATAACTGAGTAATATTACATACACTATCAATTTATAATGGTATTTTTCTGAGGGTGGGGAGGGTCTTGCTCTGTTACCCAGGCTGGAGTGCAGGGGTGTGATCATGTGATCATAGTTCACTGCAGCCTCAAACTCCTGGGCTCAAGCAATCCTCCCACCCTAGACTCCTGGGTAGCTAGGATTACAGGCATGTGATGTCATGCCTGGCCACTTTTTTTTTTTTTTTTTTTTGCATTTTTGTAGAGACATAGTCTTGCCATCTTGCCCAGGCTAGTCTCAGACTACTAGGCTCAAACAGTCCTCCCTCCTCAGCCTCCCAAAATAGGATTAAAGACATGAGCCACTGTACACTATCCCTAGACCATTGAAACAACTAGATTTCTCATGCTTTTCCTCAGTATTTGTCATTTAGGAGATAAAATGACTACCTTATTATTTTTTTAAACCAAAAAGTGAAGGTTAATAGCTTTAAGGGCCATTTCTTGGGGCTGCTGTAACAGAATATCATGGATTGTGTGATTTAAAAAACATTTATTTCTCCAAGTTATGTAGGCTGATAAGTCTAAGATTAATGTGCTGGCAGACTGAGCATCTGATGAGGACCCACTTACTGGCTTGCAGATGGCTATTTTCTGGTATCCTCACACAGCAGAAAGCAGAGAGAGGGTCAGTTCTCTTCCTTTTCCTATAATGACACTAATTCCATGGAGCCTCTACGTACATGATCTAATTATCTCCCAAAAGGTACATCTCTCGCTACCATCCCATTAGAGTTTCAACGTATGAATTCTGAGGAGACACAAATATTCACTATACAGCAGACTATACATCTGTTAATAACTTGTATTAGACATGCCTCTTGCCTGGGCGCTGTGGCTTGGCTCATATAGGCAATCCCAACAGTCTGTAAGACCAAGGCAGGAGTTCAACACCAGCCTGGGCAACATAAGGGGATTCCACCTTCACACAAAAATGTAAAAATTAGCCAGGTATGGTGGCCTCACACCTGTAGTCCCAGCTACTCTGGAGGCTGAGGCAGGAAAATCACTGAGCCTGGGAAACTCAGGCTGCCTTAAGCCATAAATAGACCATTGCACTTCAGCCTCGATGACAGTGAGACCCTGTCTCAAATAAACAAATAAGACTTTTCATCTTTTGTATTTTTTGATATGTTGACATCTGGCCCCTTTCTGATCCTAGAGACTGCCCCTCAGAGGACTAGCAAATTCCTGGAGGTATTAAGTAACTTGTCTAGGAGCACATCAGTCTCATGCAAATTACCTAGTCCAGCACCCATGCTCCCCTCAAATGTCCTCTACTATAATGCTACATTCTGCCCCATTACACACCTGCCCCAATCATACCATGATCGTAGCAGACAACCAGAGACAGTCCCTACATCCTGGAACCAAATGAAATTATTCAAACTAGGCATCCTAAACATGCTTAGCCTTCTTACCCTGCCTCATTCCTCTCCATGAAAACCGTAATACAGGGCTTGCCCATGTTTTTCCCTGTTCCCTCAGACTTCTTACCAACCCCAGTATTTCTCCATGTAGCCCTGCATGATGTGGTGTGCCCTTTCTCCTTGAAAATGTGACTAGCAAGCTATCTTTCCAATCGTAGTCATCTTCTGGTTTGTGGGCCTCATCATACCTTAATAATAATAAAACCTAGATTTTGAAACACAGCCTCTTGCCAAATTTCTACTGTGATTAGAATTGTTCCTGGTTGCAGTGGTATAGATGGGCATCCTGGCTTACCTGATTTTTCTTGACATGAGGTAATCTTGCTTTTGAGTTATTTGTACCTGAAAGTACATTGCCTTAGATGTTTGTTTATTTCTGAGACACGGTCTCTATGACCTAGGCAGGAGCGCAATGTCATGATCACAACTCACTGAAGCTTTGATCTTCCAGGCTCAGGTGATCCTCACTCGACAGCCTCCCAAGTAGCTGGAACTACAGGCACATCCATCACACTAATTTTTCTTTTTTTTTTTTTTTTTTGTAGAGACAGTGTTTTGCCATGTTGCCCAGGCTGGGTTTGCCTCAGATTTTGGTTGGTCTTGCAAATTTAGTTTTATTCTACACTGCAAAATTTTGCAAAATTTGGGCCATCTCTAACATGTCTCCATATGCCCCCAAATCCTCAGTAAAATATCCTGCATATGACAAGTTTAAACATACATGACTAAGTTTAAGATATTTAGCCAAACAAATGATATAATTATCAATTTCATTGATATTCTTTTTTTTAAGTCCTAGATCCCTCATTTACTAGAAAAGAAAACCAAACTGAAACAAATAAAAAAAATCAATTCAAGATTTAATTTTCCTGCTATGACAGGGAATATTTGAAAACACCATGTTACTGAAAGTCCTAAAGTCACTAAATTCTTAAACTATAGACTTCCTATTTAATATATTGATACATAACTAATATGTCTTTTAGCTATGATTAACCCTTTTAAATATAATAGACTCCTTAGAGAATGAAATTTCAAAACTAGACTCTTTTCTCAGAGAAAAAATAATGTACAAATACATATAAACATAACTTTAGAATTATCTGATGTTGATGTATTCACACACATTGTGAAGCCCATTCATAAACTCTGGAGAGGTCACTATTTCCAGGTGATAGGCTTGGCTACATCACCACTCAAATCTCGTCTTAAATTGTAGCTCCCATAATTCTGTGTTTTAAGAGGGACCTGGTGGGAGGTAACTGAATCATGGGGGTGGGTCTTTTACATGCTCTTCTTGTGATACTGAATAAGTCTCACAAGATCTGATGAATTTATAAAGGGGAGTTTCCATGCACACACTCTCTTTGCCTGCCACCATGTAAGATGTGACTTTGCTCCTCCTTCACCTTCTGTCATAATTGTGAGGCCTCCCCAGCCATGTGGAACTGTGAGCAAATTAAACCTCTTTCCTTTATAAATTACCCAATCTCAGGTATGTCTTTATTAGCAGCATGAGAACAGACTAATACACCAGGTTAAAATCTCTAAGAAAGGACTATAATTTAATTAGATTTTTAGTCACTAATACATTTGGTGGGGGGGGGGGGTGCTACAACATAGTATTTAATTAAGATAATTGACCAGACAACTATTAAAGCACCTAAAGATAGGCTTCTGAAAGTTTTCCCCCACATTTTACCTTGTGAGGCAGGTGAGAAATGCACATATTTTTATACCATAAGAACTGCATGGTATACACTACAATACCAAGGTAATAACTATAAATGTTACAAATGCATACAAAAGTATAGATGTTTTCATAATAGACACAGGGACATATACATATACACAAACACACACACACAGATACACACACCTTAATCTAGAACACTATACGTGTAGATTTTCCTGTAGAATCTTCTACGATTTGTAGCCTTCGAAAACCTTTAAATAGCAAATAAAATAGCAAAGTAGAAATAAATCCATTTTTAGCATGGATTATTTCTAGGTACCAAATATTTTGGGTCCAAAAAATGACAACTTCATTCCCAAAGTGAAACAATATAAATTTTTATCATTTTTTTCAAATACAGTTTCCTCAATTTAGACTCAGCTTAAAGTTGACCTGACAAACTAATAAAACAAACATCTAAACTTGAAGAAAATAAAATATATGTATAGATGCTTCTTGACTCATGATGAGGTTACCTTCTTATAAACCTGTCATAGATTAAAAATATTTTAAGTCCAAAGAGCATTAAATATACTTAACTAGCAAACGTTGTAGCCTTCACTAGCCTACCTTAAATGTGCTCAGAACACTCACAGCGGCCTACAATTGGGCAAAATCATCAAACATAAAGCCTATTTTATAGTAAAGTATTGAACATCTCATGTAATTTATTGAATGTGTATTGAAAGTTAAACACAAAATGGTTGCGTGAGTACTCGAAGTATATAGTTTCTGCTGAATGTGTACTGCTTTCAGACCATCATCAAGTTGAAAAAATTGTGAGTTGAACCATTCTGTCAGGAACCATCTGTGCTTCACACTATATGTACTATGTATATACTTTACTTTCTTAACTATGCATATGATATGTAAAACACACACAGATGCACACATAACAGTTTACTTAAGTAGGAGTTTATTCAAAATGCAACAAAAATAACACTGAAGACTTCAATATAGAACTAATGATTTGCTTGCACTGAGGTGCCTTGTAGGAATTTGCAGGCTACAAATTCACAAAACAACCTAATTCTGAGACTACAATCAGAAATATCCCCCTATTAACTTGAGATGAAGCATCAACATATCATAAGTTGAATTAGCCATAAGAAATCGTGATATATCTGTCTAGCCAATACATACAACAAAACTCTTCTAAAAATGAATGCTAAGGAAAAAAATCAAAGATGCAAATGATAGATATTTTAAAAGAAACATGCATAGCATTATCTATAATGCTATAAACTAAAAATTTGGGAAGAATCTAAAAGTCCATCAATAGGATATAGTCAATTGTGGTATCTCCATACAATAACATGCATCAATTGAAAAACAATTCTAGAATAGTATTTATTGCCAAAGCAAACTGTAATACAATTAAAACAGCATAAAAATCGTATGGTCAACATATTACCATTTTCCTAAGAAGAAAAATATGTAAGAAAATATTTTCAATTGTTAATGTTTGACTTTTTTTAGTTTTTTTGTTTGTTTGTTTTTCTGTGATTCTGTATATATCTTAGGCTTTCACTGTAATGGAGAAAAAAATGTTGACAGATGGTATTTTTAAAAGATGCACTACACATGAAGAAATTATTTGTTATTTTTTTCTAATGCAAATAAGGTACATTTCTTAAGAATAAAAAATAAATTGGTCTCTTAAGTGGTATACATTATCTAAAATTTAACTATTAAGGTAAAAATGATATAATATCTTATTTGTGAAGATGTTTTCATAACTGAAAGATAGCAGTTTTATAAAGCTGGACAAAAAAGAGAGCCAGAGATGATCATATTATCAGAGACTCTCCAGGGCTATGCAAAAGGCCAATGACTGAGAGACCCTTGTGTTTCAGGCAATAGGGAAGTATACAGTGAGGGAGGAAGGTCATCAGCCTCCACATCAGCCAGTCCAGATTAAATGTCCTGCAAAACTACACAAATCCCTTTGCTTGCCAAGCATACTTCCGATTAATCATTTGATTGCAGTAGTATCTTGATAAAAGAAAGCATGGGCCTATGAGATAACAGAGCACTAATGTCCCTTGGAAAGCACTGGTGTTCCATGGTGTCCACATCTGCCCCAGTTATAAATGTGAAAGGTGACATACATTTATAAATCATTTTCTTGTAAGGTACTGGTTTCTGTTTGTTTTGTTTTGTTTTGTTTTGTTTTGTTTCCTTTTTGGTACCATGAAACTATTCTCTGTGTTCTGATTATTCGTAAGTAAACAGGAAAGGGTTACTAAATCTGAGGAATTAACCACCTGGAACTAACCACCAGAGGAACTAACCAACTTGGTAATTATTATTACCAAGTTATATATATGCCAATAGCTTTAACTTGGAAAGCCAGCCTCCTGGACTTTACCAGTGCCTCTAGACATTTCAATTGAAACAAAGACCACAGCTTAACTTACAAACCTCTGATATCTTAATATTTTTCCAAGGCCTAAATGATCCTGCTTGCCACTGGATTTGACTAGCAACAAGAAGTATAAAACGGTATAGATCCTTCTGGAATAATTCTTCACAAATGCATTGTTAAATAAAAATATAGAAAGGATATTTCTTAAGGCTCCATAGTTGAGTGTCTGGGTATGATGGTATATGGAAGAGCAGATATTAAGCTATGCACAGAGGCCCTTCTCTATTGCATGTCATTATGAACCTCCTTCTCCTTGTTGATAAAACAAACCAAGGCTATATTAATGTTTAGGTTGAGATGATGTCTTTGTTTGTATTGTGCTACTGTAACAGAATACCACAAGACTGGGTGATTTGTAATGAACAGAATCTTATTGGCGCATGGTTCTGGGGGCTAGTTAATGCAAGATCAAGTGCCCAGCATCTGGCTATGGCCTTTTCACTGTGTTATCAAATATCAAATGGAGGAAAGGCAAAGCGAGGACAACAGAGAACAAGAGATTGAACTTGCAGCCTCACACCCTTTTATAATCAGCATTGATTCATTAGTGAGGGTGAAGCCCTCATGTCCTAAACACCTCCCATGAGGCCCCACTTCCCAACACTGTTGCATTAAGAATTACATTTTCAATGCACGCTTTATGGGGGACACTTTAAACCATAGGAGACAGTATGTATGTTTGAGACTAAATTTATACTAAAGAGGTTGTAGATGTTTTGATTTCTAGGATTGCCACATCTTCTTTTAATAATTAAAGATACTAATCCCACGCTGCCACTTCCAACGCTGGAGAAAGGAGACCATTAAGAAGCTAGCCTTGTCTTGATGGACAGCAGCTGAGACAGTAAAATGGTACCTTACTAAAGGATGTTACATAGTCAGGAGTTCTTCATAAATCCTGTCTTCACTTGATCAGATGATACTCTTACTCAGCATTCATATCTTCCCAGTAAAATAAAACCATGAAACTGAAAATCAACAGTTTCTCCCATTCCATATCACTGATATTATGTCTTTTAATACTCATTCATATTTTAAATCTTTCAATTATTAAATCTTTATTAAATATTTGCTATGTAGAAGCTTTTTAGTTTTATTTAGTCCTGCTTGTTTTTATTTGTCCTTTTGGTGTCATATCAAAAAAATCATTTCCTAGACCAATGTCCAGAAGCTTTTCTCATGTTTTCTCTAGTAACGTTATAGTTTAAGGTCTTATATTTAAGTCTTTAATCTACTTACAGCTGATTTTTTCCATATAGTATGAATTAAGTATCTAATTTTATTCTTCTGTATGTGGATATACAGTTTTCCAGGATCATTTTTTTTTAAAAAGACTGTCCCTTCCCCATTATGTTTTTCTGGCATGTTCGTCAAAAATCAATTGTCTATTATGTGTTTTTGAGTTTTCTATCCTATTTATTACTTGACATGCCTGTTCTTATACTAGCTACTACCATGCTGCTTTGATTACAAAGCTTTATAATACATTTTAAAATCAAGTAGCATTATGGTTCTGACTTTGTTCTGTTTCCTCAAGATGGCTTTGGCATTTGGGAGGTTTTTGGTGATTATATAGTCAGACAAGCAAAAAGGAAAGAGAATAAAGAAAGCCTGTAAGAATTACGGGTACCATCAAAAGACCTAACATTTGCATAATAGATTCCTCAGAAGAAAAAGAAAAGTAGTCAGCAAGCACATTAAAGAAAATGATGACTGCAAATCTCACAAATCCAGGGAAAGACACCAACATTCAGGTACAGAAAGCTCAGAAGCCTCTGATCAAAATCATCTGAGAAAGGAGTTCACCAAGATACATCATAAACTTAAAAAATCAAAAACAAAGAGAATTCTGAAAGTGGCAAAAAATAATAAGCATATCATTAAAAGGGAGGCCCCAATATGACTATCAGCAGACATCTCAGCAGAAACTTTGCACACCACGAAACAGTGGGATGATATATTCAAAGTGCTGAAGGAAAAAAAAAACGCCAATCAAGAATAGTTCACACAGCAAGGCTGTCCTTTAGAAATGTAGACAAAAATACAACTTTACAAGACAAACAAAAGCTAAGGGAATTCATAACTGCTACACACGCCTTACAGGAATTGCTGAAAGGAATTTTTTAAGCTGATAAAAACAGACTGATAATAAATATACATAAAACATCAGAAAGTGCAAAACTCAATGGTATAATTATACATGATCTTATTCAGAATACTCTTATAATACTATAATGATGGTGTGCAAAGCAATTTTGTCTCCAATATGAGGCCTGACAGACCAAACTATTAAAACCAACTACAGCTATAATAAATTGTTAAGGGACATAAACTATAAAAAGATGCAAATGTTGACTTCAAAATTATAAAATATGAGGTGAAGAGAAGTAAAAGAGTACAGTTTTTGTACGTGGTTAAACAGTTATCATTTTAGAACAATCTGCTATATATGTAAAATATTGTATGTAACCACTACCGATAGTAGTTGCACAAAACATAAGAAGACAGGATTCAATGTGTACCACCCCAGAAAACCATCAAACCACGAAAGCCAGCAATAGAGGGGAAAAAAGGAAAAAAGGATTTGCAACACAACCACCAGGTGATTCTAATGATATTTAAGGTTTGAGAATCACTGCTCTAGGCAATATATCAGGAATATCAGTTAAGTTACACATACTAGAAGCTCAATAAACAGTAGCTTAACCCAATGGGACAGATTTTGGTCACATAACATGAAGTATTGAGGTAGACAGTCCAAGATAAGTATAACAGCTCAAAAAAGTCATTAAGGACCTAAGTCCTATGTAGCTTCCTGATCCACAATTCTTATTCTGTAGTGTTTACCATCATGCTCACAAAATGACTGCATGCCCATTGAGTCTTTTTCTTTCATCACTGAAACTATAACTTTTTCCCGGGAGCCCACTCATTAGACTATATTTACATCACAGAACTATGTTTCATATCTGTAATTAGCTGCAAAGATTCTTGAGAAATCATGTTTTCTAGCTGGATGTTTTGTTGACTTTTGCAAAGACAGGGTTCTGGTAGTAAGTGTGTGTAAGCAACTAGCATATTTTCCTTAAGCTTGAATAATTTTTTTCTCTTGTATGACAATAAGAAAACAAAGCAGCTCGTTTAAGAATGTGCGTCCATTTTTTTCTTTCCTTATGATAACTTTAATCACTGTTAAGTTGATCATCTTAATTAGGTCAAATAATAAAATTTACAATATTTAATCTTTCTTAACTTACAAAAATGACAATTTTATGAGGTTCTACCTAAAATATATATGAGATTTTGGTGAGGACACAAAGCCAAACCAAATATATATATATATCAGTTTAGAAACATGGACTTAATAATTAGTGTGCACATAAACTACAAAAAAAGACATTTTTAGTTGTTTAATGAAAGAAAAATGAATTTTAACTGCACTCAGAAGGTTGAACTCTATCATTTCAACCCCTTTGGCAATCAGAGTTACAATGCGTAATGCTATATTCTCTATCTTTCGCGGGAAATAGGCTAGGAAAAGCTATAAATCCATGCAAATCACACTGTTCAGAAGACAACTCAAAACACATGCTGACTTTTGGTAAGTCAGTACATATATCTTCACATATCAAACTTTATTCTCAACAGTACAGACACTACAGTTCAGAATTTGGCTTGTTCTAATAGGCATGAGTTGAAAGAGTGCATTTCCAAAAGCATTCTTTGTTGTCATCCAATTGCCATGTGAAATGATGATTCCAATTTGCTTGAAAGAATTTATGGAACTCTTCTGTCACCAGGTCTGTATATGGAACCCATTTTACAAATCAACACTTCAGACTTTTGGCAACATCAGATTTTTGCTGTCATTATGCAGTGATAATAGTCAATAGGTATTTCTGCATTATATCTAATTATTTATGTGGTATTTGGTACTAATTATTTGTAAAGTATTTGTAAAGTATAGTCCTTTATAACTCCCTACATAGAGATGGAGGAAATAACATTTTACAAAAGCATTTGATTGAAAATTGTTTTAAAGTGGAAAGAAAATACTCACACTTCTCTTATGTGAAATGATTGCTAATGCCATAAAACATTTATTTTAAGAACTGTTTATTTTCTTTCATACACATCTATGCTCAGCATTTGGACTAAGAGTATTTTCAAGGCTAGAATTTGGATGAATTCAAGAAGTCACAAGTTGAGTAAATGGGTCACCAGTGAAATCACTTAGAAAATACCTAAGATTTCAAAACTTTCTAAAGAACGTTTAGATTTTCAGTGGTAGATTATTGCAGTCTCTGAATATAAGAAACAGTATAGTGGATATTTTTAACTTTGAAAATGAGGATTTAAAAAATAAATTTTAAATGGATCAAAAGAAAAATAATATAAAGAAAATGTGAGTGAACATTTATTGCGAGGTGACTTTATAAATATAAAATGGAAATGAAAATCAGAAAGAAAATAAACATAATATTTTAAAGTTGTAATTATCGGAATTCTGTACAGAAGAAACAAAAACAAAATAGACAAAAAGTTGAAAAAAATTTGTGCAAATATGACAAAATATTAATATATTAAATTTTTCATCTCAAACAAGATCATCTTAATATTATTAACAAAGGAAAACATTGTAATAGAAAAAAATAGGTCAGATAAATTAAGTGAAAGTTCTCAGGAGAAAAAATTACAAAAAAAGTGTAAATTATTAATTTCACTATTAATTACAGACATTGGAATTAAAATTAGATAATGTATTATCTGGCTACTGCTACTGTAATAAATTACCACAAATTAAGTAGCTTGAAACAATATAAATTCACTGTTGCACAGAGGTAGTGGTTGAAATTAGGACATGTCTCATTGGCTTTAATCAAAATATTGGCAAGGCTGCAATCCTATTTGCAGGTTCATGGGTTACATTTATTTCCTTGCCTCTTCCAGCTTCTAGAGTCCACCCACATTTCTTGACCCTAGGCCCTCTTCCAATAGATCATTTTGATGCTTTAAGATTTGACTGCCACATTGGATTTTGGATTTGCATGGGTCCTGCAGCCCTTTGTTTTGGCCAATTTCTCCCTTTTGGAATGGCTATATTTACTCAATACCTGTACCTCCATTGTGTCTAGGAAGTAACTAACTTGCGCTTGATTTTACAGGCACATAGGCAGAAGGGACTTGCCTTGTCTTGGATTACACTTTGGACTGTGGACTTCTGAGTTAATGCTGAAATGAGACTTTGGGGAACTGCTGAGAAGGCATGATTGGTTTTGAAATGTGAAGATTTGAGAGGGGCCAGGGGCAAAATGATATTGGTTTGGCTCTGGGTCCCCACCCAAATATCAACTCATGGTTCTCCTAATTCCCACATGTTGTGGGAGGAACCTAGTGGGAGAGAACTGAATCATGGGGGCAGGTCTAATCCCATGCTGTTCTCATGGTAGTGAATGGGTCTCACAAGATTTGATGGTTTTGAAAACCAGGAGTTTCTCTGCACAAGTTCTCTCTTTGCCTGCTGCCATCCACATTAGATGTGACTTGCTTCTCCTTGCCTTCCATGATTGTGAGGCCTACCAGCCATGCGGAACTATAAGTCTATTAGACCTCTTTATATGTCTTTACAATAAAGTCTTTATGAACCTCTTTACATATACACACACACATTCCTTTCTTGTTTATATATATAAATATATAGAAAGAGGTTTAATAGACTTACAGTTCGTGTGTATATATATATATATATATATATATATATATATATATATACACAAATTGCCCAGTCTTGGGTATGTCTTTATCAGCAGCATGAAAACAGACTAATACACACATGTTACCTGAATTTAAAATAAAAGTTTAAAAAAATAGCAATCTTGATTCTGACCCTGCTTCCATCATTACATGCCTTTCTTGAGCTGTGAGCTTATCTTCCTCCCTCTTCCACTTGTAAGGACATTTTTAAGTACAGTGAGCCCACCTAGATAACACTGGATATTCTTATATTTATAGGTCAGCTGATTAGCAGCCTTTATAGGTCAGGTGATTAGCAGCAAGAAATAGATTGACAAGTTCCAGGAATTATGGCAAGGATATCTCTGAGGAGCCATTATCCTGCCATATATCCTGCCATGCGTGTAAACACATGCCATATTTTGCCAACAAAATTTGGTGGCATCCTAAAAATTGTATTTAACATGGGAAGTGTAATGAGGTGGTCACTGATTTAGACTAAAGAACATTAACAAAACAAGAGTAGACAACTAGGCTTACAACTCAAATAACTTTAATCGCTCAATAAAGTAACAAACCATCCAGTCTATGTATGACTGTCTCCAGTGATGAGCACATCCAAAGACAGCTCATTCTATCTCCAGACACCAACTGTACATTCTATCTCCATATCTGAATACTATAGATTCCTTTTTTATTATCAGTCACAATCTGCCTGCCTGTCTGCCTCATAACCTCCACCCATACTTCTGCATATTGTGCATGAAACCCCTACCAAACTTTGCAAATTTCCTCTTCCATGCCATAGGTATTCGAAAGTATTTGAATAGGCATTTCTTTTTTTTTTTTTTTTTTTTTTTTTTTTTTCTTTGAGAGGGAGTTTGGCTCTTGTTACCCAGGCTGGAGTGCAATGGCGCGATCTCGGCTCACCGCAACCTCTGCTTCCTGGGTTCAGGTAATTCTCCTGCCTCAGCCTCCTGAATAGCTGGGATTACAGGCACGTGTCACCACGCCCAGCTAATTTTTTATATTTTTAGTAGAGAAGGAGTTTCAGCATGTTGACCATGATGGTCTCAATCTCTTGACCTCGTGATCCACCCGCCTCGGCCTCCCAAAGTGCTAGGATTACAGGCTTGAGCCACTGTGCCCGGCTAAGCATTTCTTATACAGAAGGTTTATTCTTCTAGCAAAACATGTTTTATTCTTTCAACCATTCTACATTGATCACAACTTGAGACATTTTATCTTTCAAGTGAATATGGAGAGAAAAAAAAGTAACAAAGTTAACATTTGTGTAGTTAATTTTCAAGTGAAGGATATAACAACAATTTTTCCAGAATTCCTTTGACTACAGAATCTTTTTTCATGGAACATCTCATGTGACAAAATATATCCAAGGAAAAGTGATTCTAACCATTCTTCCATTCAGCCATGATTTATAGATCATTCTGCATGTTAATTTAAGTTATAGCTAAGAATTTGGGGCATTTCAAAGCTAAGATTATGCTTTGTAGCACATATCAACATGATGCTAGATTACTCTCCCACTTATTATTATGCCACTTGGGTTCAATAATGAATTAATTTTTAGTCTAGTTTCAAAAATGTCTCATTTAGTCTTTCACATGTACGTACTGAACATGCACTCTGTATCAGGCACAGATGGCACAGCAGTGAAGGCCCAAACACTATTCTCAGTGAGTTTACAGTTTACTGGTCGAAGTCAGTATTGGTTAAGAGTGATTATGAGCTTTGTAAGAATAAGTAACAGAGAGGACCATTCTACTTTTGAAGTTTAAAAATACCTTTTCGGTGGAATGTAAAAACTGAATTTTGAAGGATAGACAGTGTATTAGCCTGCCTCCTTCTGTAACAAAATACCATAGACTGAGTGGGTTAGACAACAGAAATTGATTTTCTCAAAGTCCTGGAGGCTGAAAAGTCCACAGTCAAGGTTCTGGCAAGGTTCATTTTCTGATCAGGGCTCTCTTCCTGGCTTTCAGAAGGCCACTTCTCCCTGTGTCTTCATGTGGCCTTTTCTTGGTGTGTATGCATAGAGAGAGAGAAATCAAAGATTCTATTACATTAGGATCCCACCCTTACAATCTCATCAAACCTTAGTTACCTAAGGGCCTTATCTCCAAATACAGTCACATTAGAGTTAGGGTTTCAACAATTCATGTTTTGGGGGGACATGTTTCAATCCATAGTAGGTAAGAATACAGCCAAGTGAAGTTAGGAGGTGGAGGGGCATGATAAAGGAGAAATGCATGACGAGTCTGCAAAGACAGACAAGGATAAGTCTGTGGAGAGTCACGAACTAGGTGACTTAAAAGGTATTCTAACTGCAATAAGAAACTATTGAAGATAAATTTTCTCAAATAATTTATTCATGGAATAAAAGGAGAGTAGTCTAAAATTAATTATAAAATAATCATATGTAAGGTATTTACTGCTATATAATAAACTTCCCCAAAACTTACGAGCTGGAAACGACATTTGTTATCTTACAGTCTCTTTGGGTCAGATATCTGAGTGTGTCCTAATTGAGTCTTCTGGTTCAGAATCTTTCCCAACACTAAAATGAACAGTCTAGTAACAACAGTTGCCTCAAGACTCACCCAGAGAATAGTAAACTCAAGCTTTGTTGTAAGCTTGGGCTGCTAGGCCTACCCTGGGCTCAGTCATGCCCAAAATTTGTATGCTTTTAGGAAGGATTTAATTCCTCATGAGCTATTTTGACTAAAAGACTCAATTTCTCACTGGCTGTTGGCCATAGGTCTCTCTCAGTTACTTGCTACATGGGCCCCTCTACAGAGCAGCTTACAGCATTCAGCTTACAGCTGGTGTCACCAGAGTGTGCAAGCAAGACAGAGCCTTAACAAGACATAAGCTAGAGTCTTTTGGAATCTTATGTCAGAGATGGCATCCTTACACCTGTGATGTTTACTATTGATTAGAAGCAAATTCAGACTAGATTCAGACTGTGCTCAAAAGAAGAGCACTTCAAAGTCTCAATACCAGAAAGCAGGTATCATTGGTATCCATCTTGGAGGCCTCCTGCCATAGACTCTAAATTGGCTTTCATTTATTAGTGATTAAAATCATTATTTTAATGATTGGCTCAAAAACTCAGTTGCAAATTCAATATTCTTCCTCTTTTTAAAAACCACAACTAAAATTGTCCATCTTCAACCATCAATCCAATGAGCAATTCCAGTTGCAAAATGTGCTATTAAATGGGAATCATTAAAATCTTAATGATATACTTAACCTTAAATTTTACAGTGTCTTGTATAAAACCGCATACACTGTATTTGAAATGATGCTTAGGTTATCTTAACTTTCTACTTACTGAAATCCATGAAACTTTTGGGCATTTTCCTATACTACTTCTCTTAATGTTACTTGCTTTCTTCATCGTGTGATCATAGAAATTAATGATTCACTATTTATAGAAACTTTCACATATAGCGAAGCTTTTTAAAATCTGTATTGAAGGATGTAAGTTATGTTACGTGAGTTTCAGAGTGACCTCCAGGCAGCATTTGAAAACCATCCTCTTAGGTACTTCAGGTTGAATTTTAATTGCCAACTTCTCTGACCTTCAAAGGTAGCTCCCTTAACTTTCAGTAGCAGCTTTCTTGACATCTACTCGATAATCTCTTCCAGTAGTCCTGTAAACCCAAACCAGAATATACAGAGTGGCTTCTGTTTTCTTGACTGAACCTAACAAAAACAACGTATGTATGCTCTCCCAGAGAATCAACTGCAAGCAAATTTGAAGTACATCTTCCTCAACTCATTTCCTCTTTTCTTCGCACCAGAAGCGTTCTGATCTTGAAATAATGAGAATAGTAATGCTGTATGCTGTATCACTTTAAACACTCTTAAAATTCTATCACATTTATGATTTATTATTTTCATTTTACATATAGAAGAATTAAAGTATCACACAGGTACATGAATGAACAAGATTTCATGGCTAGAACGTAGCTGGACAACTCCTTGAACTCAGGTCTACTTATTTCCCACCCCCCATACCATAGTGAATACTATAAAGACATACACATACATGGTGTGTTCAGTGATGTTTTCAAATAATGATAATTATAGACCCAAACTGAAGATTAAAACCAGACTCCTTGCCATGGACATATAAAGCCATCCAAAATCTGGCTCCTCCCTGTATCTCTAGCCTTACATCTTACCATTCCCCTACCTATCTCTTAAGTTCTAACCACACAGAACTGCTTTAAAGTCCCATTTTCATACATTTGCTTCCTAGGCTATCTCTATCTAGAATCCCTCACTTTTTGTTTTCCATTCCGCCTTCCTTCCATTATCACCTCATCAAGAGCATCTACTGACTGTTCATGACTCAATCTAGAAAATCACTGGCACCATGATGACTTTCTGCTTCCCCTTTTCCCAATTCTACTCCATTTGTATTCATATAATATCGTATACTTATATATGCTTTTAGGTCACCTATGTTTAAATTGCATTAAATTGAGTATTTGGACTATACATAATATAACTTACAATGAACAGAGTGCTTCCACATATTATGTCAATTAATTCTCAAAAGATGCTTACATCACCTTCGTAAGTAGAGACTACATTGTAATTCATCTTTCTATTCTGCCTCCAGCATTATGACTGAAATAAAGTACTTTTTAAATAAATATTTATTGATTAAATAAGGAGCAAAATAAGTAGATACAGCTACCTAGTGCATCTGGGGCAGGCGTCCCCAAACTTTTTACACAGCGGACCAGTTCACTGTCACTGTCCCTCAGACCGTTGGAGGGCCTCCACATACTGTGCTCCTCTCACTGACCACCAATGAAAGAGATGCCCCTTCCTGAAGTGCGCGCGGTGAGGGGGGGGGGGCGGCGGCGGATAAATGGCCTCAGGGGGCCACATGCGGCCCGCAGGCCGTAGTTTGGCAACACCTGATCTGGGGAAACAACACATGTCATTGAAAAACCCAACAAAATCATTAACATGATTTTCACCTGGTAACTTTACTGATCACACTGAGTAAAGCAATTGTCCCACTTCCCTTCACCAGCACAGCACTTCCTAAGTCTAAGGTGAAACAAATAAGTAGATGCTGATGTAGGGAGGAAGGTCTATTTATTTAATTAAAGAATGATTCATAGGTGGGTGTTGAACAATGAGAACACATGGACACAGGGAGGGGAGCACTACACACTGGGGTCCGTTGGGGGGAAATGGGGGAGGGGTGGGTGGGTGGGGAGGTGGGAAGAGATAGCATGGGGAGAAACGACAGATACAGGTGAGGGGACGGAAGGCAGCAAACCACACTGCCAAGTGTGTACCTATGCAACAATCTTGCATGTTCATCACATGTACCCCAAAACCTAAAATGCAATAAAAAAAAATAAAAAAAAAAGAATGACGCTAAAGCAAGTCTAATTTTTCTGCCAGAATTGACAACAACTTTGGATATTTACGAGCACTGTTGTATAATGTAAAGAACATTAAACCCTGAGGCTCAAAACTTCGATTTTTCCTGCTTTGCCACTAATCAGCTAAGTGAAAGTGAAAAACTCATTTAACCCCTCTGGGTTCAATTTTCTCTCATATAAAATGAAGAAATAAGACCAGAGTATTTCTGAAATTATTTGCAATGCTTAAAGATCTCATACATTTTTACATCTTCATCTTTTGGTTAACATGATTATATAAAATCACTTTCATCTACCTCTTAATGAAAATCGCCAGCAAGATACAGGATCTACAATGTTCCCAGGGCCCAGTAGCTTAAAGAATATTATTTTTATATTCAACTTTCCAGGAACAGGTCACATTTGAATACAAAGCTATTATATGTAACTGAAAGTTATTTCTTTAGCTCAGGTTTTCAAAAAATAATCTTTGGAAAATTGCATTTGGTAAGAGTGACTTCTACTTTTACCCTTTATACTTTATGAGGAACTTTCTCAGACAGGCATAGTCACACATTGTCATGGTGATTATCTGCAAGTATCATAAAGTTGCTGAGTGCCTAGAATGTATAAAGCCTTAATCCTAAGTCTTACAGGGAACCAAAGTAGGACAACTCTTTCTGCTCTCATGAAACAAGTAATCTCGTTCGTTGAGCTTTTTTATTCTAATCGACATATTACCTAGCCAATCCATAATCCATGTAAATTAAGAAGATAGAAATAATGAGGCCAGGTCATATCTTGACCAAAAACTACACATATACATATAATTTCCATCTGGCATTTTAACTGATTGTTTATTCTGTATTATACCTCTCCCTCAGTAGAATGTATACAGTATACAGTAACAGATGGTATCTGAAGTCATGAACAGAGATAAGATTGTCTGGCAAATGTATACATGTAGAGAAAGAGAAATGGGAAAAACAGAAAAAAAGAGAAGCCGTTCTAGAATGCTGAGTTTCATGAAATAACCTCAGTGAAGGAAGCCTGTGAAGGTACCTTAGAAAAATATTCAGAAAGGTAGGAAGAAAAGTAGGACAGAGTGGTGACATGGACGTTATGGAAGAAAAAAAATTAAGAGTGGCTAGTGTCAAAGAAAGGAAAAGAGAGAAAATACTTAAAATAGACTATTTGATTAAAAAGTTATCAGTGCCTCTAGGAATGACTGCCTCAAGAAGGAGGCAGAATCAAACCTCAAACTAAAGTGGGATGAGGTTTGGAAGGATAATAGAAAAAATAGAAACAAGAAGCATGGAACACTATAACTTTCTGTTTCAAATAGCTAGAAGAAAGATATTCAATATTCCCAACACAAAGAAATGATAAATGTTTGAAATGATGGATATGCTAATTACACTGATCTAATTACCCTGATCACTTAAACACAATATGTATCAAAATGTTACTATCTATCCCATGAATATGTACAATTATTATTTATCAATTTTAAAAGAGAAAAAAGTGCTTAACACATAAATAAGTATTAAATAAATTGCTAAGTAGAAAAATAAACAAATGCACAATAAGCTGTAGCATTTTTGGAAGGACTTCTCAGTCAGGGAAACCAATATAGAGATAAATGAGAGCCTTGCTTCCTCTCCCACTCTAAAGAGAAGAGCTAGGATTCAGAACAAAAACAGCACTGGTTGAGATTAAGTGTTTTGACATTAGAGAGGCATGCTTCAAGCTTTCTTCGGCAGTACAAGAACCATAGACAAGAGGGGGTCCAAAGGCCATATTAGAAAACGTCTTTTAAAGAACTGATTTCTTCATCAAGAAATCCTGTAATGTTCTCCAGGTGATTAGCTTCAGGTCATTTTAGGATGCCCAACAATTCAATAATAAACAAGTTATCTTGAAATGATGCTTCATAGTATGTATTTCTTTAAAATGTACTTTTTAAAGATAGTGAGTTTAATTCATTTTAGGAGAATGTTTGCTTCAGGATGATGCAAAAAATACCACTGTTGAGTTTGTTCCTTGAAATGCACAACTGACAAAAAGAGTTTAAGTATCTAAATTATTTGAATTGTTTGTAAGAAGTTTACATTTAATATCCACACATACCTTGGAGATCCTGTGTTTGATTCCAGACAATTTCAGTATTGCAAATATTGCAACAAAACGAGTCACATGACTTTGGCCTCTCAGTGCATATAAAATTTGTTTATATTGCAGCTTATTAGTTTTTTGAGTCTGCAATAGCATTATGTCTAAGTAAACAATGTACATATCTTAATTAAAAATACATTATTGCTAAAAAATGTTAATGGCCATCTAACCCTTGAGCGAGTTGTGATCTTTTGACTGGCGGAGCGTCTTGCCTCAATGTTGATGGCTGTTGACTGATTAGTTTTTTCCTGCTGAAGGTTGGGGTAATTTTGGCAATTTCTTGAAATAGGACAATGAAGTTTGATGCATCAATTAACTATGCCTTTCAGAAAAGATTTCACTGTAGCAGAAGATAGCTTTTGATAGGCTCTTGCTCACAGTAGAACTTCTTTCAAAATTGGAATCAATCCTCTAAAACCTTGCCACTGCTTTAACCATTAAATTTATATAATACTCTAAATTCTTTGTTGTTTAACAATGTTCACAGCATCTTCACCAGGAGATTTCAGCTCAAGAAATCCCTTTGTTCATCCCTAAGAAGCAACTCCTCATCTGTTAAAGTTTTGTCATGAGATTGCAGCAATTCAGTCACATCTTCAGGCTCCACTTTTAATTCTAGTTCTCTTGCTATTTCTACCACAACTGCAATTACTTCCTCCAGTGAAGTCCTGAACCCCTCAAAGTCATCTACAAAGGTTGAAATCAATAAATCAATGTTTTCAAAACTCCTATTAACGTTGATATTTTGTCCTACTCTCCTGAAGCACATTCTTTTTTTTTTTTTTTTTTTTTTTTTTTGAGATGGAGTTCCACTCGTTACCCAGGCTGGAGTGCAATGGCGTGATCTCGGCTCACCACAACCTCCGCCTCCTGGGTTCAAGCAATTCTCCTGCCTCAGCCTCCCGAGTAGCTGGGACTACAGGCGTGCACCACCATGCCCAGCTAATTTTTGTATTTTTAGTAGAGACAGGGTTTCACCATGTTGACCAGGATGGTCTCCATCTCTTGACCTCGTGATCCACCTGCCTCAGCCTCACAAAATGCTGGGATTAAGGCACGAACATTCTTAATGGCATCTAAATGGTAACTCCTTTCCTGCAGGTTTTGTTTGCATTACCCAGATTCACAGAGAAATCCCTATCTCTGACAGTAATAATTTTATAAAATCCATTTTTTTTTCAGACAGAGTTTCGCTCTTGTTACCCAGGCTGGAGTGCAATGGTGCAGTCTCAGCTCACCACAACCTCTGCCTCCTGGGTTCAAGCAATTCTCCTGCCTCAGCTTCCCGAGTAGCTGGGACTTTAGGTGTGCACCACCATGCCCACCTAATTTTGTATTTTTAGTAGAGACGCGGTTTCACCATGTTGACCAGGATGGTCTTGATCTCTTGATCTTGTGATCCACCCACCTCAGCCTCCCAAAGTGCTGGGATTATAGGCATAAGCCACCGTGCCCGGCCTAAAATCCATTTCTTAAATCATGAAACTAGAAAATTGAAATTAACCCTTGATCCATGCATGCTGAATAGATGTTCAAAAGAATGGATGTTGTGTTTGCGAGCATGAAAACAACGTAAATCTTCTGGTACATCTCCATCAGACCTCTTGGGTAACTAGGTACATTGTCAATTTATCAGTAATATTTTGAAAGGGGTCCTTTTTCTGAGCAGTAGGCCCTCACAGTCGACTTAAAATATTCAGTAAATCATGCTGTTAACAGGTGTGCTGTCATCAAAGCTTTGTTGCTTTATTAATAGAGCACAGGCAAAGTAGATTTAGCATCGTTCTTAAGTGCCCTAGGATTTCTGGAATGGTCAGTGAGCACTGACTGCAACTTAAAGTCACTAGCTGCATTAGGTTTTGATAAGAGAGTAGGCCTGTCCTTTAAAGGTTTAAAGCCAGGCATTAGCTTCTCCACTTTAGCTATAAAAGTCCTACAAGGAACCTCCTTCTAATAGAAGGCTTGTTTCATCTACATTGAAAAGATGTTGTTTAGGGTAGCCACCTTCATCAATTATCTTAGCTAGATCTTCTGGATAACTTGCATCTTCTACATCAGCACTTGCTGGTTTGCCTTGTTATAGAGACAGGTTTATGTTTTATGTTACAGAAATGGCTTCTTTTGTTAAATCCAATGAACCAACCTCTGCTAGCTTCAGACTTTTCTTCTGTACTTTCCTCACTGCTCAGAGGCCTTCACAGAATTTAGAGTGGAGGCTTTAAGGGAATGCTGTGGCTATGTTGATCTTCTATACAGACCACTAAAATGGTCTCTATATCAGTAACAAAGATGTTTTGCTTCTTATCCTTTGTGTATTCTGGAGTAGCACTTTGAATTTCCTTCAAGAACTTTTCACTTGCATTCACAATGTGGCTGTTTGGCAAAAGGGGCCTACCTTTCAGCCTATTTTAGTTTTTTATATGCCTTCTTCACTAAGATTAATCATATTTTTTATTGAAAGTAAGAAACATGCAACTTTTTATTTCACTTGAACACTTAGAGGCCATTGTAGGGTTATTCACTAGCCTAATTTCAATATTGTTGTGTCTCAGAGAATAGGAAGGCCGAGGAGAAGGAGATGAGAGAATGACTGGTTTATGGAGCAGTCACAACACATGCATTCATTGGTTAAGTTTGCTATCTTATATAGGCATGGTTTATGAAGCCTCAAGTGATTATGGTAATAACATTAATAATTGTTGATCACAGATCACCGTAACTGATGTAATGTTAGGAAAATTGAAATATTGCAAGAATTACACAATGCAAACAGAGACACAAAGTGAACACCTGCTTTCGGAAAAATGTCACCAGTAGACCTGCTGGACACAGGGTTGCGGCAAACCTTCAAGTTGTAAAAAATGCAGTATCTGTGAAGTTCAACAAAATGAAGCACAGTAAAACGTACACAAAATTGAGTAGCTCCCCATGACACCTAGGATATAGCCTCACTGCTATGTGAAAAGGCACCAGTTGCTATAATAAAGGCTTCAGCTACAATAAGTGCTCTGAAGGAAATGGTCTTCATCTTCTTGCCACAGGAGTGTGTCACTGAAGAGCTACAGTCTGAGGGGCCACCGTCACCCAAGATAAAAGCAAATAACCAATTAACTAGTGTCTTGGAGCATCAGACCACTCGGATTGTCACTCTCTCTTCTTTCCCTGTGGCACAGATGTCAGTCAGGTGACAGAAATGTGTTGTGGGTTATGATAAAACCCTGCCTTAACCCCTGAGGGTCTAGGCGTCCATGCTGGGGGTGCCAACAATAGAGTGTGTGCCTCGAGGTCTGTCTTTTCAAATGTGCATCATTTTATTCAGTGCCACAATGCAGAGAAACAGATTTGTGAGAGTTCATACACAGAAGATGTATGCCTCCATTTTTCCTTACTTTTGAAAAAAACTCTAAAACACCAGTTTATCAAGATGACAATAGATTAAACATCATGCAGATATGGATAACAGTCACCCCCTTTACTAAGTGCCCCAAGTGCCAGGAGAGTTACATTGATTCATTCAATAGTCTACACTACATAATTAACAGGACAATACAGGACGTATTCCATTATTTATGACATATTAGTATGAATATGAATAAAGAAGTGGAAGCTCAGAGAGACTAAGTTGCCTGAGTATAAGTTTAGGTAAGTATCAATACAATGTTGACATGGTTTGGCTGTGTCCCCACGTAATTCTCATTTTGAATTGTAGTTCCCGTAATCCCCACATGTTGTGGAAGGGACCCAGTGGGTGGCAACTGAATCATGAGGATGGTTACCCTGATGCTGTTCTCATAATAGTGAGGGAGTTCTCACGGTATCTGACGGCTTCATCAGGGGCTTCCTTCTTTGCTCAGCACTTCCCCTTCCTGCTACCATGTGAAGAAGATGTGTTTGTTTCCCCTTCTACCATGATTGTAAGTTTCCTGAGGCCTCCCCAGCCATTCTGAACAGTGAGTAAATTAAACCTTTTCTTTATAAATTACCCAGTCTCCAGTATGTCTTTATTAGCAACACGAGAATAGACTAATAGAAATGCTCACATGCATGTCTGGCTGACTCCAAGCCTGAGATCTTCCCACACAACATACCATCAGAGTTCTCATTAACACTTCATCAGGCAGGAGCAAATTAATGTCTCTAGATTAAGTGGAATACTAAGAAAAAAAATGAAAGTCAGATAGTTTAGTCTGGGATACTCCACAGCACTCACAAAAATGTGCTGTCATATGAAGTTTCCTTTAATTAACATTTCAGATGGCTGTTTTAAAAGGAAAAATAAGAGAACATGGCAGGAAAAGTATAAATAAAAGAAATGAAAATAGACTAGATGGCAGAAATAGACCATATATTACAGAGTTCAGGTTATAATAAAAAAAACATAAATTCACATGGAAAAGGGATAGTCAATATTTAATAGGTGCTACTGAGATAGTAAATTGTCTTGGAAAGAAAGGAAGAGAGGGAGAGGGAATTAGATTCCTACCTCATGTTAACTGAATAAATAGTAAAAATAAGTTTCTAAGTTTCATAAAGAGGAAAATATAGAATATAATCTGTTCTAGGGTGGAGAAAAATTTGTAAGTCACCAAGAAACCACAAAGTAAATGATTAGAAGATAAAACTGCATAAAACCTGCATATTAAAAAAATCAGAAAAAATAAATATGAAGAATTATAATCATATAAAGTATTGGATTTACTATTTTAAAGTATACAGCTTAAAATACACAAATATAAAATAATACAAAGGATATGAAAATTTTATAAGGAAAACTGAGGACTGCCAAAAGCACTTGAAAAAAATTAGCCTCATTAGGAGTCAGCTTAAAGCTACTTTTAAGAATGCAGTGCTGGTCCGGGCGTGTTGGCTCAAGCCTGTAATCCCAGCACTTTGGGAGGCAGAGGCAGGTGGATCACGAGGTCGAGAGATCGAGACCATCCTGGTTAACATGGTGAAACCCCATCTCTACTAAAAATACAAAAAATTAGCTGGGCATGGTGGCGCGTGCCTGTAATCCCAGCTACTCAGGAGGCTGAGGCAGGAGAATTGCCTGAACCCAGGAGGCGGAGGTTGCAGTGAGCCGAGATTGCGCCATTGCACTCCAGCCTGGGTAACAAAAGCGAAACTCTGTCTCAAAAAAAAAAAAAAAAAAAAGAATGCAGAACTATGTTTTACCTATAATAATTGCAAAGATTCACAAATATGCATAAAACTAGTGTAGGGGACTGTGCAGTGAAATGGAGTTTCCTCCAAATGAGGGTTCTCCAGAACTAGCAGGATATATGTATATATGAAAGGGAATTTATTACAGAGAATTATCTCACATAATCACAAAGTGAAGTCCCATGATAGGCCATCTGCAAGCTGAGGAAGAAAGAAGCCAGAGGTGGCTCAGTCTGAGTCCCAAAGCCTCAAAATCAGGGAAGCCAACAGTGCAGTCTTCTGTCTGTAGCCAAAGGCCCCAGAGCCCCTGGCAAACCACTGGTGCAAGTCCAAGAGTCCAAAGGCTGAAGAACTGAAGTCTGAGGTCCAAGGCCAGAAGGAATGGAAGGAGGCATCCAGCACGGGAGAAAGAAGGAACCCAGAAGCCTCAATGTGCTGTTTTATCCCATTTTCTTTCACCTGGTTTGTTCTAGCTGCAGTGGCAGCCAGTCAGATGGTGGCCACCCACACTAAAGCTGGGTCTTCCTCTCCCAGTCCACCAACTCAAATGTCAATCTCCTCTGGTAACAGACTCACAGACACACTGAGAAACAATACCAGCTATCCAGACAGCCTTCAATCCAATTAAGTTGACATCTAATATTAACCAAAACAGTGACAATATATTTTCAATGAAAAAAAAATGGAACTAGGTATCAAAAACCTGAATATTATTGTACATATTGATCCATAAATTTCACTTTTAGGAATTCATACTAAGGGAAAAAGGGTAGAGGTGCCCAAGCATGTGTTAAAATGTTTCATCATAAAGGTATTTATAATAAAGACCTGGATATTAAATAACAACGGTATTGTTCTACAAATTCTGGTGTGTCTATACAACTGATACATTGTACATTCATTAATGTTATAATTCTGATTTTTCGAAAATAATACTCTAAACATTTTATCAGCTAAGACCTTCCTAAAATCAAGCAGAAAATCCTTCAAATTTTTTGGCAGTAAGGTTTGCAAAAAGGTTTTTTTGAGGAGGTGGGAGCAATACATACAAAAATATTAGAACTAAGCAAAAGGAAGCTTGTACTAGTTCTTAGTCCCATTGTGATATAAGGTAGTGATCCCCAACCTTTTTGGCACCACTGACCAGTTTTGGCAGTGAGGGTGGTGGAGAGGGTGCATTAATGCATTAGATTCTCACAAGGAGTGCACAACCCAGATCCCTCAATGTGCAGTTCACAGTAGGGTCCTGGCTCCTATGGGAATCTCATGCCTCTGTGGATCTGACAGGAGGTGGAGCTCAGGTGGTAACGCTCACTTGGCTGCCTCTCACCTGCTGATGTGTGGCCTAGTTCCCAAGAGGCCACCAACTATGGGTCCATCCATGGCCGGGGGACTAGGAACCCCTGCCTTAAAAAATGGGGACTTCATACAAGACATAAGCTTATAGAATGTAGAAAAACAAAAAACATAAATAACTTAAATGTAGCCTCCCAAGACCCAGTAGCAAAGAAAAGGATGCCTAGCTGAAGAGAACAGATAAGGATTACAGTTTGTCATCATTAGAGGAAGCATGTGGTACATCAGACAACTGAGACTGGATAGTGGATTTATCCCTATGGTTTGCTGGTCCTAGAGGAAGCTGTTTCCATTTGTCTCTGGCAAGAGCAGTGGCACCACTTGTGCTACCCACTCTCAACCAGGTGCCAAGACACTGCAAGGACATCATATGTCCCCTTGCCCTCACTGTTCAGAAGAGACAGCCAAGGACCTTCGCATTTGACTGGCTGGTTAAAGTCCTGTCGTTGGCTGACTGCGGCCATCCAAAAAGAGGCAAGAAGCTGAATCATATTGAGCATAACTACACAGTCTGGCTGCCCAATTTTTCAATTAAACCATGTGATATTGCCAATGCGGGACCATTTTGAGCTACAAAAATGGAAATTTCATATGGTTGAAACTAGATATCAAAGTTAGCCATAAACTCAGACTCTGTACTCCCTCAGAGAAATAAGACAACTATTTCAATAAAGAATATAGTCAAATCTGAATCCAATTTAGATGTTAAGTAAAGCAACTCCTTTATATAAAAAAAAAAAAAAATCAACCAGCCAAGCTCTCATTACAGGCTTGAACAACTTTAGAAAATATCTGATAAACAAAAAGAAAAAAAAAAAAAAAGGACTTTCTCTTCAGGCAGAAGTGTCTATGGACTTGTGTTCCAGGGACCTCTACCAAACATAGGGGAACATTTAGAGAAGTTGCTAAGCTAAGACCACCTCCCTCCTTGGGAGTGTTTATATAGACAATACCAGCATTTGCCCTCTGGCTTTTCTTTCTCTACACCTCCATTGTTAACAAAGCCTACTTCGATTGAGACAGTTATTTTTTAGTTATTTTGATTCACTTGAAGAGTTACTATATTGTCCTTTTGCTCTGGAAAACTGTCCTTTGCTTTTAAGACTATTTGTATATCTGTACTCTGATGTATTGATTTTGCAGTTGAACAGTGAAGACGATCTTATTTTCAGATTCTCAGTGGATTCATCAGTGTAGTCCCCTTGTCAAGTAATAATATAAATAACATACTACTTATTGAGTTCGCACCAGTGCAGGGCCCTGCTGTAAATCCTTCCCATGTGTTAGCTCATTTAATCTTACCAGTATTCCAACTGGGAGAGGCAGGACTCAAAACCATGGAGTGTGGTTTTGGACTTCCCTGATCACCAGTTGTTAACTTTTTGTAACCATTATTATACTAGCCTATAAGAGAAGAAAACAAAGTCTATACATTTAGTTTGTTATAATAAATACATTTAAATTTACATAAGCAGGTGATATGGTTTGACTGTGTCCCCACCCAAATATCATCTTGAATTGTAACTCCCACAATTCCCACGTGTCATGGGAGGAACTTGGGATTGAATTGTGGGAGATGGGTCTTCCCTGCACTGTTCTCATGATAGTGAATGAGTCTCATGAGATCTGATGGTTTTAAAAGGGGAGTTTCCAAGCACAAGCACTCTTCTCTTGTCTGCTGCCATGCAAAATGTGTCTTTCACTTTCCACCATGAATGTGAGGCCTTCCCAGCCATGTGGAAGCTCAATAAAGCCCTTTCTTTTGTAAATTGCCCAATCTCAGGTATGTCTTTATTGGCAGCACGAAGACAAACTAATATAGCAGGAAAAATTATTTTTAATGATTCTTTTATTCCTTCTTGATTATCTGTTTCTCTCTACTCCAAGTGACCAAAGCAGTCAAAATCTCTGCCTTCAAAGAAAGTTGGGAGAGACAGATAGTAAATTCTGGGGTCAGAGACTTTGACTACTCTGGTCACTGCTGCATCCTTAGTGTCTGGAACAGGCATAGAAAACATTGATTAAACACAATGACCATTTTTAGTCCCTTCATATTCTCTATTTCATTTCTTTTCAGGAAAAAACAAAGGAAGGGCTATGATTTGTACAATAAATTACATGGTCAAGACCAACCTATATATAAATATGTATTGAATAAATGCAGGATATGAAAAAATTTTTGACCTTTTAGTTTTTTATATAATTACATGATATGTACTATCTACCCAAATACCATCAATTCCAATGGAAGCTATGAAAAAGAAAACAAAAAAGTACCTGAGGACAAATATCCAAGGACTAAAACCCAAATAAATTGGAAAAGGTCACAAAAACTAAGCCAGCAAGATGCAATCCAAGAAGCCTCTCCCTGCTCCCACTTCCCATGTTTCAGATATTGAGGGAGGCCTTTGATGCTGCCTGAAGAATACTATTTATTCCCTGGAAGTCAGTATATCACTAAACACCACAGGTGGATTACGGCAGCTGCATGCTACAAGATCAGTTATGGATGGTAGGGTCTCACAAAATGAGAAAGGAAATTTGTTAAATAAAGAAAATAAACATCCAATTACAGGCAAAGAGAAAACAGTATTTAAAATTCGCTGGTCAGTAAAATAAAGAATCTAAATGGCTGCCAACATAAATAACATGAGGAAGAAGATGCAGTTACCTTCATTTGCAGATAAGTTAATAGTTTAATTCCGCAGGATGAAGCTCTCCGCTAAAATTAAACTACACATGAACTCTCTAGGTTACAAGTCAGGTAACAGAGCCCTAATGCCCCTGTTATTAAAATTAGAAAAGCTCTATAGAAACGAAAGAAACCTCTGGAAAATGTTTAGAAAGAAATCTGGAAAGATTTAAGAGATTAGTAAGATCAGAGGTGATGGTTCGGACCTTGTAAATAATTTTGGGGGGTTGCATATAATTTAATAAGCCTCATGCTGGGATTTTTCTAAGTGATACAGTAATAATTTCACCCACTAACTTCACTGATTAGAAAAACCAAACTAAATGTTTCATGTGGCCAATAACACATAATTGGAAATCCCAGGACTGGTAGAGCTCATACTGTTGTTCTAGTGGCTTTGGGTATTGGCTAGAAAAACTGAAAAAAACTGGAAGAGCCTGATGCCTTGATATCTCTTTCTGCATCAAGAGAGTTTCAGTTAACCAGAAAAGGTTTAGAAGCAAGTGTGCAAGTGTCAGCAAACTTCAACCTGCTGGTGAAATGAATCCTGCCACTGGCTTTTGTAAATAAGGTTTGGCTGAAATACAGCCACATTCATTTGCGTCCATATTATCTGTGCTGCTTTCACACCATAAGCACAGAGTTGAGTGGTTGAAACATAGACTGCATGGCCTGCAAAACCAAAAATATTTACTACCTGGTCATTTACAGAAAAAGTTTGCTGATCCCCTGGAAAGAAAAGAAGACAGAAGATTATAAATGTCTATCATCATATACTTAAAACATTCTCTTTCAAAGTCTGAGTCACTTTTGGATGATATGATAAATATTCTGAGAGATATTTTTAATTTTCCAGAACTCCAGACCCAGGCACCATCCTTGCTCATGTATGCTAAGTGGTGTCTAATGATCTGAAACAGTCACTCCACCTAATAACCACTGGAGAAAATCGATCTCATTCCAGAATAAAGTTTCATAAGCACAGTGATCAGTCTGTTGAAGTATTCCATCAGACTGTTGAATTTTATAGGACTCTCATAAAACTTTAATGTTCTTCCAGTGCCGTAATCAGATGAACAAAGCCATATTTTAACACAAAACACTTCTGATTATATGACATATTAAGATTTTAAAAACATATGTTCAATCTATAATCTGAAAGCAACAGGATGGTACACGGTTGATGGTTGTAGTTAATCTGTCATGAACTACATTATTCTTTTTAAATCTGAATAAAATTTCACTGGCAAAGATGGTTTATGCTCAACCATTAATGTGAACAGGCACTATAAGTCAACTATAACATTGTAAACAAATCACAGCTGTGAACTATTTATTAAGTAATCTATTTCATCCCATGTTTATCTCTGTTACTCATCAAAACATCTTCACCACTTAAAATGGTATTTAATTTTCTTTTATTTGGATAATAGTACGTACAGATTTATAGTTCCACTATTTTTCATTTCTGCCATGGAAAAAGAAAGATTTTTAATATTGCTAGATTGTTTATGGCAAATAAAACATTTAATGTTTGAAAAATTTTGCATTCTTTATAATGAGGCAAATGTCAATTTCAAATAGCTATCTCGAAGAACAATAGAGAAATGAAAAAAGAAATTACTTTCCCTCATTCAAACACTCTAGTGTAACAAGTGAATGACAAGAACTAGGCCTTGTGATTGTACACCATGTAACATAAGCAGGTTTTCTATAAAACATTAAAACAACATTCTGAAAGGGATGGATATTGAATGTTACTTTTCTCAGTTTCCCAGAACTGACTTACATAAATGGAAAGACTGTATTCAATAATTATCCTTAACAAAACCGAGAAGGCTCTTGTTGACAAGGTTGGCAAGGTTAAAGAAATTACAAAGGATTCATCAGCAATGACAACATTCTGGAGTAAGATCTCATACATTTTCTCTATACAACTAACAAGCAACACTTCTTTATATATAGTGTGGTGGAAAGAGGGAAAATTTAAATGATAAAAATTATTTTAACCCATTGTGACTCAAATAACAATCTTGACTCTGCTTGAGTTCAGATTCCTCGGGCCTCTTACTGTGCCCCAGGAAGAGTATCCTATGGAGATTATCTATTTCTGTAGTTTCTGCTTAAAGCTTTTGACCTCAATTCTGCCTTACTTAGGTTGTCAATGGCTGCTGCTTTATCCTGTGTTCTTAGTACTAGCTCTTTTTTCTTCTGTGCATGTTTTCTTCCATTATAGGGAAAATAAATGTTTTTTTAATTGGGGTCTTGGGTCTTCTTGATTTCTTCTACTAGAGGGTGATATTGATATACTGTGCAATTCAAATAAGCATTTTTGAACTGCTAAGATCATAGAGGGGAGGGTCTGCTGATTAATTATCTTGACTCAAGAATGTGAGGGCTACATCTGTACCCCAATGGTCCACATGATAAAGAATTTTATTGGAGGCTTTTTGTTTTTTTTAAATTAAACTCTCTCTGGTAGGGAGAGTGGAGGACTCCAAATACATGAAATAAATCTTATTTCTCTAAAACAGCATTTTAAAGGAACTAGAAATACACTGTCTTAAAGGAACTCTAAAGAAAAGCATTTTTAAAAAACAGTAGAAATCCACTTTTCTCTGTGTGTGCTTTTTATACAATACATTCCTAGTTTCTATTGTGGTAAGTCTAGCTGTGCCAATGCTTAACTTTGAATGACTTCTTTCATCAAGTAGCTCATTATAATCTTTCAGTGTTTCAGATTTTGTTATAGTAAAATCAGCACCTGTATTAGTCAGGAATTCAACATGATTAAATGAGGAGATTTTAATGAAGAGTTTATAGCAGGTTGAATGTTCCACCCACCCAAATATTCTCACCTGAAACTTCAGAATATAATCTTATTTAGAATACGGGTTTCGGGTTTTTGCAAATATAATCAAAGTGAGAATCTCAAGATTAGATCAACGATGGTTGGTTCTGAATTCAACAAATAGGTGTCCTTACGAGGAACAGAAAAGAATAATACATACACAGAAGGAAAGGCTATGTAAAGATAGAGACAGGTGTTAGAATGATGTATCCAGGAGCCAAGTAACCAGGACTTCGGACATTCATCAGAATCTTAGGGAGAGGCATGGAACAGATTGTTCCTCCTATTCTCCAGAATAAACTAACCCTGCCAACCAACACCGTTATTTTGGACTTCTGGGCTCCAAGACTGTGAAAGAATTTCTGTTGTTTTAAGCTACCAAATTTGTAGTAATTTGTTTTGGTAGTCCTAGGAAACTAATACAGATAGTATTTATCAGGGTGTAATACAGGTAAGAAAAACTATCAAGAGCTGGACAAGCACCCACTTTAGTGAAAGAAGAGTAGAGATCATTACCATTCCTATGCCTGAAAAATCAAAGGAAGAAGTTACCACAACCAGAGAAAAGCTGCAGCTACAGAAGAGGGCTATCTACAGAAGCTGTGGCCTTAAGCAGATGAAAGCAGCCACTGGCAGCCTATGACACAGCAGGAAGAAAATGAGAGAAATAACCGTGATCTCTTCCTTCTGCACCCTGACATACCAATAGTTCTCAATGATCAAATCAAGGAATATAAGAGAGCAAGGGAAAAGCTGTCCTCAAGGGCACAGGGAGGGATGGAGAAGGTAAAAGTGCAGTTTTTGAAGGGCTAATGAAGAATAAATAATGACATATAATATGAGCAAATATTTTTTTTTTGAGTTGGAGTTTTGCTCTTGTCACCCAGGCTGGAGTGCAGTGGTGCGATCTAAGCTTACTGCAACCTCCACCTCCTGGGTTCAAGCAATTCTCCTGCCTCAGCTTCCTGAGTAGCTGGGACTACAGGCACATGCCACCACACCCAGCTAGGTTATGTATTTTTAGTGGAGACGGGGTTTCACCATGTTGGCCCGGAAGTTCTTGATCTCTTGACCTCATGATCCACCCACCTTGGCCTCCCAAAGTGCTGGGATTACAGGCAAGAGCTACCATGCCTGGCCAATAAGAGCAAATATTTCTATCGAATGTTTATTTATAAGAATGAGAAGGAATAGTTATAGAATAGCTTTTAAAATTGCCAAATGTTTTAATTCATGAGAAATAATGGCTTCTATAGATTTTTATCAAGGACTATACACTGATGAAAATTAACTACAATATAAGGCATTCATATTATCAGAAGAAACATTTCCTCCATAAACAATAAAACAGATTTTTAAGCAGGATAGACGTTGGTTTTCAAATGTAAAACTAACATTACATCACAAATAAGAAATAAAGTTTTGTTAAAGTACTTACAGTGTCAAAGAAATGTTTAGTGTTGCTTAGAAGTTTGGATAGTTGTACATTCTGAAGTTGTGTTAACAAACTCATCTTTTTCACTTTACTGAAAACCCTTTTCTTACTGGGAATTTATTTCGTTTCAGAAGTTGTGAATAAAATATTCTCATTTATAATCAAGCTACGTTGACATTTCTCATACTCACCTGTTCAGCTGGTACATTATTTACAATCATTAAATACTCCAGCAGAGTAGTGATATTACCAGGTTCACAAAGTCAGTCCAAACTTCACAGTGCTCATTTTGTCCTCATGTTAATAGCTGGGATTCTAAGTCAAACTTTAAAGTATGTCTGCTAGAATGATGTCACTCTATTTTGAAACTTCATTTTAGCATTTTTAGTACAATGTAACTATTGTTTCTACCATCATCTGGTATGATGACTTGAAACAACAGAAGTCCAAATAATGTGAGCTATGAATAACTGGGAAAGAAACTACAAAGGTTTTTCCCCAGATAGCTTCTCAGCTGCAGGTCTCTGCTGATGCAGAGCTCAGGTGAAGAAAGAGAATGTTTAACACAGGGAGCTTTGTCAGCCACAATCAGGAATTACCATCCCTAGGCCACTATCAAGAAGTAAGAACTAAAAAGAGAAAAAGAATGAAGATCAATGCTTCCAGCAGAGAACATATTGCAGAGACTGACTTCCTGCCACACTAGATCTTGAACAGTCTATTCCAAAAAGAAAAAAAGAGATTTCATCAACCCAGCAAGAAGAGAAGGCAGATCAGTGAGGACTCATCCTTTTGGCTCATTTATATTAGCTGAAAGATGTTTCCAGTGAGAAAGAAAAATCTATATGAAAGTCTTAAAGTGGGAAGAGTAAATTAACTTAACTTTGGAAATAATTAGTTAACATATAAACATTAGGCTTCCTTAAAACTTAGCAAGGAATAAATATCCATTAATATATTTGTGAGAGTGACGCAAAGTAAATCATAATGAAGGCAGAGAGAACACCTGGATTTATGCTCATTCCTGCTCCAGCTACATACCACTCCAGGTTCTCCGAGAAGCAAGAACCTGCTTCTGCTCCTGGACCATTACCTGCACAATGGTTATGAAGATAAGATCCTCAGTCCAAAAACTATAAACATAAATAATTAATTCTCAATTTCAACTCACAAAAGAAGTTGAGCAGCAGGTGCACATTCAATAAGAAAACATTTCATAGTCTGTATTTTCTGTCCCTCAGAGAAAAGGTGACAATATACCAGAGGCTTATGAATCAATACCGTGTGCAATAGGGCAAAATGCAGAGAAAATGGTGTTAAAAAAATAAAAAGCAATCCAGGAGACGACCATTAATACAAAGACTTTAGGATTCAACAGGAGCACCCTTCACAGATAACTGGCAGAACTAGTCGACTTTAAATATGCTGCACTTCCAAGTCAAAGTGTCCTGAGGCAGACAGACAATTATAAATCAGAAAGCTCAGGAGAGAGCCAAGAGCTATTCAGGGATCTGCTGGTATGTAGCATTAGGAAACAGACTTAAGGCACTATTCCATGTCCAGTGGTAATCGAATGCCCATTTTATTTTCCTGCTTTCTAAAAAACAGTTGAACTAATCTCCAATTTGTTAGTTACTAAGTAGTCTTTCTGACTCCTGCTATTCTGGCTATTTTTTTTAAACCATTTTCATTGCAGTGAAAATTGAGAACAAATATTCAAAATATTAGCTAACACATAAGTCACAAAGTTACTGTTATAAGAATATGTAAGACAGTTTAAAGTTGGATGGATAAGATTTGGGAACACTCCTGTAAAATCAGTAGCCAATGATCACACCAATGTTAAAACCAAATTAATGTGAAAATTCTAGTTGCTCACTAACTTTTTTTAATGGTTCTGTTCCAGAAGTTTTGTTTAACTTGGTTTTATATAATTCAAAAAATTATATCTATTAACCCAAGGCCTTCAAATAAACATGGATTTTCTGAATGCCCAACAAGTAATTCAGTTTTCAGTGTCTTGCTAAATTAACTTAAAACAAGAGTATAAACCACTATTGTTCTTACAACTTAGCATTTTCTTTTAAAAAAAAAATTTTTTTTAATAATCAAGTTTAAGTTAAATGCACCTGTGCTATATTAAAATTCTATTTTATTTTAATTTCAGGATTTAATTCTTTACTTTTCACATCAGAACAAGTAGCCTCACTATTCACCTATATAACATAATAATTGGCATGAGATTCAAACCTCTTGTACAAACACACGATTAATTATAAACTTTGATTAGTATTACTGCATTTTTAACTAGAGCATCAAAAAAGTGTCTTGTTATAACTGAATTAGCATTAGACCAGGCAATTAACAATTGTATATTTAATCCTACATTCATGTCATATAAAAACAGATGACATCAGTAGACTGATAAATTATTGATGTGTAATATAATACCTAAAGCAAACACTGAAAGATTGTACAAAAGAGACACACAGAAAACATGAAAGATAAGTAGAAAATGAAATTTTAAAAAATGTTTCAAGTATCCTACAGGAAGACAGAAAAATGAAAGAGAACAAAAACAAAGGGAATAAACAGAAAAAAATATATAAACTTAAGCCAAAAATATCAAAAATTAAATTAGATGTGAATTGTCAAAATATACCAATTAAAATATAGAAAATGAGGGTAGTTTTCTTTATATGACTCAATGATGTGCTGCCCACAAAAGAGTCACCTGATATATAATAATATAGGCACATTAAAATTTAAAAATAGAAAAAATATATAGCAATAAAAAGTTTAAAAGACACATGAACATTTTTTTTTCCAGTGGGCAGTGTTAAATTATGATGTCTAGGGATCTACACTTATATGGTAAAACTAGAAAGAATTTCAAGGAAGTGATTGCTTTAAATATCAAGATAGTGGTTGAGACTGAAATGGGGCACATGGTGGCAGAGGGGCTATCCATGGTGCTGGCTCTATTCCTTTCTGCTATCAATTTCTACTTCTTCCCTGGACGCTGATTTTAAGAGTGTTCACTTTATAATACTTTATTTAGTTTTCATTTTCATGTGATATTCTTTATTAACGTTTTGTTTTAAAATAAAAAGATCAGATTTTTAAATAAAAAAGAAATATGGGATAAAGAAAATGATCTTATAATTAAAAGAAAATGTAAAAGTCAAGATTTTAGAAGTATAAGAATCACAGTGAGTCAAGGAATTATGATACTTGAGAGACACATTTTTTCACCATGAACCCCATGATTAATAATCTTCAACTGTTTTCTATTATAAGATATTATGACTCATATTTACATTTCTAGAAAGAGAGGTTCTGATTGTCTTATTTTAGGTAGAATGACATTTCTTTTTCCAGCAGGCTAGAGGACACTTTGATTGGCAGTTACAGTAAGATTGCACATGTATGGATAATTCCCTAGAGTAACCATGTTGCTCTTACAAGAATAAAAGAAAATAGAAATGAACTCCATAGTATCTTATAAATTGTAGAAAATACATGTGAGTAAATGCAAGATTTGTAATCTAAGTTGTCTGTTGATAGCAAAATTCTTTGTGTCATCTTAATACTATTAAGGACTGTTAAAATGCCAACAGGTATTTTATATTTATCTTCTAAACTCTTGCATTTTAAACTGGAAAACAACTAACCCTAGAACTATAGCAGTGTATCAGAGGAAATAACAGTAGAAAAGTGGTTGCATTTTTCTAGATTTCTCCCACCAGAAGAATAAAGATGTAATTGGGATTTATTTGGAACTTAACTCCATTCTAACTCTCATGGAATGGGCAAGGTTGAGGAATAGATAAAAGTCTTTGAGTACAAAGTATTATCAATAATATTACTTTAATGTAAATCCCCACACAAAATGTTAAATAAAAATCTATCTGATATCCCTGGAATAAAACAACTAGTTATAGTATTTCTATTAAAATATAGACATGAATATGTCTTCCAAACTAACCAGTTAGTATACTTTCTCAACTCTTGTTTATTTTTAAATAAGAAGAGAAATGAAACTGCATCTTAGGAATTTTAATATACAATATGTATTCACTATGAAACTCATTGTCAAAAGTTGTTCAAAATTCTCTTTCAAAAACCACTTGGCAAATAAAACTCTTAACTGCTCTTCTTGCAAAAGAAACTACATTTCTGTTCTTTCCTGCCCTTTGAAAAGAGATAATTGAATGAGAGATTCATAACGGAATTCTTTTGCAGTGTGCCTGAATATTTGGCATCAGGCCAAATTGAAAGAGCTCTGAAGACTTTGAAACCGAAAAATTAACCTTAAGTTAAAAACAGGTGACTTTTGTAATGTAATGTTTAAAAGTACCCAACGTGCTTAATATCATTGTATTCTCAGTAAGTCAATTTTCCAAATACTAAAGAAACTTTAGAATTCTAGATTAGCCCTAAATTCATGTTTCACAAAAAGAAAAAGGGCAAGCTAAAAATCCTTTTCATGGTTAAAGCACCTGATATGTCAGGACATCAAAGATCTACCTCACGGCCCTAAGGGAGAAGTGGTTAAGTTGAAAATGCAAGCCCCATTTAATAAAACCAAAGGAAATAAAAAATACAAGACAAGACATTCTGAAGAGAAGCTGTGGCCTGCCAGTCACTCAACAGAAACTACTGACTACTTAGCCAGCAAAAAATGGAGTCTGATTTAGAGAAAATGTGATCCTGTTTGCTTGACTGTCTGAAGAGGTGACAAATCACCTAAAAAAATAACAATTTACAGCATTTGATTTGTAATAAAACTTATCAGCCAGTGTTATAAAAAGTATTGGCGCAGCCATAGTACATTGACTAAGCAACAAGTAATAACACAGGCTACAGGACAGTACATCCATCTGTGGATGGATTGAGTTTTAAAAGACAACACTGGGAATATCTGTACATCTGTCAAGCCATGTTTGCACACAAAGAAGAGACATTTCAAATTGACTCTAAAAATAGACTTGTAAAGAAATACAGATCCATCAGAATCCTAGAAAAATCTGAACAATCCAGGCATTGGATTGACCCAAGGTCAGCCTATGGATTGATATCTTTGGGGCCAAGTATCCACCCATAGTCCAAAAAGCTTTGGCCAGAGGTAGACAGATTCAGGTGGTAGAAATAGTACAAAGATAAGAAGAAAGCAAAGTTTGGAGTGGATGAAGAGTGGACTGATCAGAAATGGAATGAAAAAGTCTACTACGATCTGCTTATCTAGTACATTAAATCCTCTATGCTTGCCTTTCAAATATACTGCTCCAAATACTCAATAATTTTCTCCCCTAATATGATCTAATGACTACATTTGTAAGTGGAAAGATAGTCTTCCCTCTGAATAGAATAGAACATAATAGATCACAGTGAATGGAACTTAGTATTGTTTCCGGCAACTTGCTTCTGCTTACACATACACACACGCCATACGTAAGTGTGTGCTAAAGCTGATGTAAAATGTGCTTATTATACATCAATTTCTGCTATTTCTTTTCATCAGTTTTGGCACACTAACTGCAGGCAGAAGGAAACTGCAATATGGTTAAAAAATATATTTCCTTTTGCTTCTTAAGCCAGATATTTGTGGACCTGAGTTTATCTGTGTCATGCTATAATTTACCCAGTGCTCCAAAAGGAACCATTCAACCTTGCCATTGCTGTATTTTCCATTCCTTTAACCACTCCATAATAATAAAAACTCGAGCACCAAATGCCTGCCCCTCCAGTCGGTGCATGATCCTGATAAACCATCAGATCAGAGTTTATTCATAGTGTTAGCTTTGCCTTTTCAGATAAGAAGGGATGTTTCCTTACCTTTTATCCCAATAAAATCCAATAATAAATCCAAACATTGTATCTTCTCTATGTCCCTTACTCCCCATGATTATTATCTGCCTTACTCTCTCTTCACAGAAACATATGAGTTTCTTAGCAGCCTTGAGCAAACAGAACAACCAACTCTAGTAAGGATGGAGCCTGAAAGGCTGCAGAAAAATAGAATCAGGATTTTGTGCACTTTCTCTTAGGAGACAGATTTAATGTTTAATATTCAATGTTTAACAAATTCTAAATTTTAAGTAGTGGTTAAAAAATAAGATTATCAGAAATTAGTATTAGTCATTTCAGTGCCTAATACAGTTAAGCAAGAGTATAAAATGCAAAACTGAAATCAGTAAACATTTCCCTCCGGAAATGTCAACCACAAATTTCCCTATGTCTCAGCAAGCAGGGATTAACAGATATTATCAAAAACACAAAGGATAAAGCATTTATAGTCATTGCATGCCTCTATCAGCACTTAACAATATTATAAAGACATTCTCTGTGTGCATATTAGTAATTCCCACTAGACTATAAGTTCCTTTGGGCCTTATTTATCTCTGGTTAATAGAACACCAAGTATGTAGTAGGTGCTCTATACTGTCATTTATTCTATATGCTAAATAGCATATTCACTTTTAGGTAATCTATTTGCTGTACTTGTAAGTCTTTGAACTAAATTCTTTCAGATACCATTATATCTACATGTCTGAAATAGGTGGACCACAATTAACAGTTTAGTTAAGATTGTGATGCCCATAGAAGACAAGCCAGAAAAGAAAACTCCTATAGAATGCCTATGGAACACATCTTAAACTCCTTAGATTGATTCCCGCAAGTATAATAGCACCACTGATCATGTTTCATCTTCTAAAGGTCATGAGTCTATGATCTCCAAAGCAGCACATCACAGTTAAGAGGCAGAAAAAGAAAAAGTTAGGTTTGAGCTCCAATTCCTTCACTTTTCAGCTGAGATAACAACTTAACCCTCTTCGGTTTCTTCATTTACCATAAATCAGGTGTAATTAAAGTTTATATCATATAATAGAATAAAATAATGTTGTATGAATGTAGGACAATATCTAACACACAGTTAACAATCAAAGTTTATGGTTTCTATCAATATTATTACCACCACTATTAAGTGAAAAGAAAGAGGAAACAGTGAAGAAAAATACCCATGTTATATTTTAAAGTAGAAAATATATTTTCTTTTTCATTAGAAAAGTTTGTAGTTATCAACATACACCATTATGAAATAAATTACTGCTATGAGAAAAATTGTTGCTACAAGTACTTCCTTTTCAGATTCAGAAGCAACTCATTTACTGACTATAGAGGGATATTTTCTTTAAAACAAAACATACAATTAGGAATTTTCTAAGTAAGCTTTTTATTAAGTCTAAAAACAGTTTCTGAAAAGAGAAGTTGTGAAACATTCGTTTCCAAATTACCACAGTGATCAGAGGGATGGTATAATAGTTTTAGAAACTGTACATACGGCCAGGCGCAGGGGCTCACGCCTGTAATCCCAGCACTTTGGGAGGCCGAGGTGGGCGGATCACGAGGTCAAGAGATCCAGACCATCCTGGACAACATAGTGAAACCCCGTCTCTACTAAAACATAAAAACTAGCTGGGCGTGGTGACGCACGTCTGTACTCCCAGCTACTCAGGAGGCTGAGGCAGGAGAATTGCTGGAATCTGAAGGCAGAGGTTGCAGTGCGCTGAGACTGCACCACTGCACTCTAGCCTCGTGCCTGGTGACAGAGTGAGACTTTATCTCAAAAAGAAAAAAAAAATTGTATGTAGGATTTGAAGCTCTGCAATAGACCACCAAACTATAAGAAATTCCACAGATACAAGATTCTTCCATGTACTCACAACTTTGAAAACAAATAAACCTCAATTTATTTTTGAATTCAAGGGATAAACAAACATATTTTATGGTAGGCAATAAAAGGAAACTGAAATAGCTCCAGAAAAAAAGCTAAATATGAGCAAAGGTTATGAATAGATACTTCACAAAATTATGAAAATGGTCAATAAGCACATGAAAAGATATGAAACTCACCTGATATGGTTTGGATTTGTGTTTCTGCCCAGATCTCATGGGAAACTGTAATCTCCAATGTTGGAGGAGGGGCCTAGTGAGAAGTGATTGGATCCTCATGGGGGCAGACTTCCCCTTTGCCATTTTGGTGGTAGTGAGTGAGTTCTCACAAGACCTGGTTGTTTAAAAGTGTGGAGCATTTCCCATTTACCCTCTGCCTCCTGTTCCCGCCACGTAAGATGTGCGTTCTTCCTCATCATCTTCTGCCATGATTTTAAGTTTCCTGAGGCCTCCCAAGCCATGCTTTCTGTACAATGTGCCAAACTGGGAGCCAAATAAACCTCTTTTCTTTATAAATTACACAGTTCTCAGGTAGTTATTTATAGCAACACAAGAACAGACACAAGCACAATTGTCCCATGTAAGTGATGTTTATGGTTTCTTTTGAATAAATGTAGAAATTGACTCCATCAGTCTTAAAACTTGAGAAAGTAACATTTATCTTACCTGAATTCCTTTCTCAAGAAATAAGCCATCAGACTTCCTAGATACTATCAAGGAACTGAAACTTACTACATCACCACTTCTAGACAATGAGATGCCAGACCCTTCATTAATCATGACTGCCTAACTGACTTCCAATTCCTGCTTCCCTTCCTCCTTCCTGTTGACCATCTCCTCTTCCTTACCCCTAAGGAAGGGTTAGGTGAGAGGACTTAGTTTTCCCATACATTATATTTATTCCCTGCTGAATAAATTTCTAATTTTAGTCAGAGAGATAGATTTGAGATTGAATTCCCTTCTGTATGACTGCAACACTCAAATAAAGCCTTCCTTCCTGGCAATATTCATTATCTCAGTGACTGGCTTTCTGTTGGGCAAGCAGCAAGACCTAGACTAACTCTTGCTGTTTTGTAACAGATGATATCATCAATAATTAGGTGAATGAAAATGAAAACTGCAGTTAAGATATTACATTACTACACACACACTACAACGGCTAAAATTAAAGAGACTGGCAATACCAAATGTTGATGATCTGAAGTAACTGAAATGTTCATACATACTGGCAGGAATGTAAAATAATTCTAGCACTCAGGAAAAGGTCTAGAAAATTTTTACAAAAGTGGATATACACCTACTCTGTGAACTTGTAATTCCAATGCTGGGTATCTACCCAATAAAAATGTTTCTTTAAAGGTTACCAAAAAGAATCTTATACAGGAATGCTCATTATAACTGCATTCGTGATATCAAAAACTAGCAACAGCCCAGAGATCCATGAATATGCAAAAGAATAAACAGTCTAGACTTTCAAGATGGCCGCCTAAGAACAGCTCAGGACTTCAGCTCCCAGTGAAAGTGCAGAGGGTGAGTGGACGCCGCATTTACAGACGAACTCTCATTGCCCACAGACCAGGAGATACCCAGGCAGAGGGGTCGCCAGCGTCGCAGTCCCAGCCGGTGCGGCTGTTTTGGCCCCCGCGGGGCTGATTCCGCCGGCGCGGCTGCTGTGACCACTCCCTGTTGCTGCGGTTCTCCGTACAAAAGCCACTGGTCTGGGAGCCCTCTTAGCTGGCGAGCAGAGCCTTGAGACGGCAGAATAGCCCATTCATCTGAAATAGCGAGCCAGGCCAGGAGATTCCTAGGCAAAAAATCCGCCAGGAGCCGGCGCCGCGGTTCGAGCCGACTCCGTGAGTCGCAGCACGGGAGATCCCGGCGCCTTTTCAACAAGCGACCGGAACGCGGGGTCGTTCAACTTAAAAGAAAAGACTCTGAGTCAGGGAGCCAGGTGATCAGGCTCGGTTGGTCCCACCCCTCCACCCCCAACAACAACGAAAACAAAAACAGTAATTGGAAACCCTCTGGGTTGAGCCCTTCAAACCAAGCACAGCTGAACCGGGACGGTCCGGCTCCGTGGGGGAGGGGCTTCCGCCATTACTGAGACTCTCCACCACTACGGAGGCAGACTGCCGTTGCCGAGGCAACCTGCCACAACAGAGAGAGTCCACCATAACAGAGGCGGGGCCACCATTGCCCAGACAGTTCTAACTACGCCCATATAAAAAGGACTACAGGGAAGAGCTCAGGGCAGCTGGGCGGAGCCCACAGCAGCTCAGCAAAGCCCCTGCGGGCAGGCAGAGGCTAGGCGTGCTGCTAGCTGGGCGGGTCCGACCTGAAAAAAAAAAAAAAATCAAAAAAGGCAGTAGTGCAAGGGAAACTCATAAAGCTCCAACTCCCTGGGACAGAGACAGACAACAGGTGGATAAACCCACAAAAATGGGTAGAAACCAGCGTAAAAAGGATGAAAACTCCCGAAACCAGAACACCTCTCCTCCTAAAAGTGATCACAACTCCTCACCAGCAAGGGAACCAGACCGGATGGAGAAGGAGGGTGATGAAATGACAGAATCAGACTTCAGAAGATGGGTAGTAAGAAACTACAATGAGCTAAAAGAACATGTTCTAACCCATCGCAAAGAAAATAGGAACCTTGAAAAAAGATTGGACGAACTGCTGACGAGAATGGACAGCATAGAGAGGAGAATAAGTGAATTGATGGAGCTGAAAAACGCAACACGAGAGCTTCGTGAAGCATGCACAAGCTTCAACAGCCGAATTGACCAAGCAGAAGAAAGGATATCAGAGGTCAAAGACCAACTCAATGAAATAAAAAGAGAAGGCAAGAACAGAGAAAAAAGCGCAAAAAGGAATGAACAAAATCTTCAAGAAACGTGGGACTATGTGAAAAGACCTAATCTACGTCTGATAGGTGTACCTGAATGTGATGAAGAGAATGAATCCAAGCTGGAAAATACTCTTCAGGATATTATCCAGGAAAACTTCCCCAACCTAGCAAGGCAGACCAATATTCAAATCCAGGAAATACAGAGAACACCACAGAGATATTCCTCAAGAAGAGCAACCCCAAGGCACATAATCGTCAGATTCACCAGGGTTGAAATGAAAGAGAGAATGCTAAGGGCAGCCAGAGAGAAAGGTCGGGTTACCCACAAAGGGAAGCCCATTAGACTCACAGCAGATCTCTCAGCAGAAACCCTACAAGCCAGAAGAGACTGGGGGCCAATATTCAACATCCTTAAAGAAAAGAACTTTCAACCCAGAATCTCCTATCCAGCCAAACTCAGCTTCATAAGTGAAGGAAAAATAAAATCCTTTGTGAACAAGCAAGCACTCAGAGATTTCATCACCACCAAACCTGCTCTACAAGAACTCCTGAAAGAGGCTCTACACATATAAAGGAACAACCAGTACCAGCCACTCCAAAAACACACCAAATGGTAAAAAAGCAGCAACACAATCAAGAATCTGCATCAACTAACCAACAAAACAGCCAGGTAGCATCAAAATGACAGCATCAAATTCACACATAACAATACTATCCCTAAATGTCAATGGACTAAATGCCCCAATCAAAAGACACAGACTGGAAAATTGGATAAAAAGCCAAAACCCATCAGTGTGCTGTATCCAGGAAACCCATCTTACATGCAAGGATACACAAAGGCTCAAAATAAAGGGATGGAGGAAGATCTACCAAGCAAATGGAGAGCAAAAAAAGGCAGGAGTTGCAATTCTCATCTCTGATAAAATAGACTTTAAAGCAACAAAGATCAAAAGAGACAAAGAAGGGCATTACATAATGGTAAAAGGATCACTGCAACAAGAAGAGCTAACGATCCTAAATATATATGCACCCAATACAGGAGCACCCAGATACATAAGGCAAGTTCTTAATGACTTACAAAGAGACTTAGACTCCCACACAATAATAGTGGGAGACTTTAACACCCCATTGTCAATATTAGACAGATCAACCAGACAGAAAATCAACAAGGATATCCAGGACCTGAACACAGACCTGGAACGAGCAAACCTAATAGACATTTACAGAACTCTCCACCCCAAATCCACAGAATATACATTCTTCTCAGCACCACATCACACCTACTCTAAAATTGACCACATAATTGGCAATAAATCACTCCTCAGCAAATGCAAAAGAACAGAAATCATAACAAACAGTCTCTCAGACCACAGTGCAATCGAGTTAGAACTCAGAATGCAGAAACTAACTCAGAACCGCACAGCTTCATGGAAACTGAACAACTTGCTCTTGAATGTTGACTGGATAAACAATGAAATGAAGGCAGAAATAAAGATGTTCTTCGAAACCAATGAGAACGAAGACACAACATACCAGAATCTCTGGGACACATTTAAAGCAGTCTCTAGAGGAAAATATATAGCAATGAGTGCCCACATGAGAAGAAAGGAGAGATCTAAAATTGACACCCTATCAGCAAAATTGAAAGAGCTAGAGGAGCAAGATCAAAAAAACTCAAAACCTAGCAGAAGACAGGAAATAACTAAGATCAGAGCAGAACTGAAGGAAATAGAGACACAAAAAACTCTTCAAAAAATCAATAAATCCAGGAGCTGGTTTTTTGAAAAGATCAACAAAATAGACAGACCACTAGCCAGATTAATAAAAAAGAAAAGAGAGAATAACCAAATTGATGCAATAAAAAACGATAAAGGGGATATCACCACAGATTCCACAGAAATCCAAACCATCATCAGAGATTATTACAAACAACTCTATGCACATAAACTAGTAAACCTGGAAGAGATGGATAAATTCCTGGACACCTGCAACCTCCCAAGCCTAAACCTGGAAGAAGCCGAAACCCTGAATAGACCAATAACATGGTCTGAAGTTGAGACAGCAATAAAGAGCCTACCACCCAAAAAAAGCCCAGGTCCAGATGGGTTCACAGCTGTATTCTACCAGACATACAAGGAGGAGCTGATACCATTCCTTCTGAAACTATTCCAGACAATCCAAAAAGAGGGAATCCTTCCCAAATCATTTTACGAGACAAACATCATCCTGATACCAAAACCCGGCAGAGACTCAACAAGAAAAGAAAATTTCAGGCCAATATCCATGATGAACATAGATGCAAAAATCTTCAATAAAATACTGGCAAACCGATTGCAACAGCATATCAAAAAGCTCATCCACCATGATCAAGTAGGATTCATCCCGGGGATGCAAGGCTGGTTCAACATACGCAAGTCCATAAACGTAATTCACCACATAAACAGAACCAAAGACAAAAACCACATGATTATCTCGATTGATGCAGAGAAGGCTTTTGACAAAATTCAACAACCCTTTATGCTAAAAACCCTCAATAAACTAGGTATTGACGGAACGTATCTCAAAACAATAAAAGCTATTTACGACAAACCAACAGCCAATATCATACTGAATGGGCAAAAACTGGAAGCATTCCCTTTGAAATCTGGCACTAGACAAGGATGCCCTCTCTCACCACTCCTATTCAATATAGTACTGGAAGTTCTAGCCAGAGCAATCAGGCAAGAAAAAGAAATAAAGGGTATCCAAATTGGAAAGGAGGAAATCAAATTGTCTCTATTTGCAGATGACATGATTGTATATCTGGAAGACCCCATCATCTCAGCCCAAAATCTCCTGAAACTGATAAACAACTTCAGCAAAGTCTCAGGATACAAAATCAACGTGCAAAAATCACAAGCATTCCTATACACCAGTAATAGACTTCAAGAGAGCCAAATCAAGAACGAACTGCCATTCACAATTGCTACAAAGAGAATAAAGTACCTAGGAATACAACTAACAAGGAACGTAAAGGACCTCTTCAAGGAGAACTACAAGCCATTGCTCAACGAAATAAGAGAGGATACAAACAGATGGAGAAACATTCCATGTTCATGGTTAGGAAGAATCAACATCGTGAAAATGGCCATACTGCCCAAAGTAATTTACAGATTCAATGCTATTCCCATCAAGCTACCATTGACCTTCTTCACAGAACTGGAAAAAAACACCTTAAACTTCATATGGAACCAAAAGAGAGCCCGCATAGCCAAGTCAATTCTAAGCAAAAAGAACAAAGCGGGAGGCATCACACTACCGGACTTCAAACTATACTACAAGGCTACAGTAATCAAAACAGCATGGTACTGGTACCAAAACAGAGATATAGACCAATGGAACAGAACAGAGGCCTCACAGGAAATACAACATACCCACAACCATCTGATCTTCGACAAACCTGACAAAAACAAGCAATGGGGAAAGGACTCCCTGTTTAATAAATGGTGTTGGGAAAACTGGCTAGCCATGTGCAGAAAGCAGAAACAGGACCCCTTCCTGACACCTGACACCAAAATTAACTCCAGATGGATTGAAGACTTAAACATCAGACCTAATACCATAAAAACCTTAGAAGAAAATCTAGGCAAAACCATTCAGGACATAGGTGTAGGCAAGGACTTCATGACCAAAACGCCAAAAGCAATGGCAACAAAAGCCAATATAGACAAATGGGACCTAATCAAACTCCACAGCTTCTGCACGGCAAAAGAAACAGTCAGTAGAGTGAATCGGCAACCAACAGAATGGGAAAAAATTTTTGCAGTCTACCCATCTGACAAGGGGCTGATATCCAGAATTTACAAAGAACTAAAGCAGATCTACAAGAAAAAAACAAACAAGCCCATTCAAAAATGGGCAAAGGATATGAACAGATACTTTACAAAAGAAGACATACAGGAGGCCAACAAACATATGAAAAAATGCTCATCATCACTGGTCATCAGAGAAATGCAAATCAAAACCACATTGAGATACCATCTCACACCAGTTAGAATGGCGATCATTAAAAAATCGGGAAACAACAGATGCTGGAGAGGATGTGGAGAAATAGGAACACTTTTACACTGTTGGTGGGAATGTAAATTAATTCAACCATTGTGGAAGACAGTGTGGCGATTCCTCAAGGACTTAAAAATAGAAATCCCATTTGACCCAGCAATCCCATTACTGGGTATATATCCAAAGGATTATAAATCATTCTACTACAAGGACACGTGCACACGAATGTTCATTGCAGCACTGTTTACAATAGCAAAGACCTGGAACCAACCCAAATGCCCAACGATGATAGACTGGATAGGGAAAATGTGGTACATATACACCATGGAATATTATGCAGCCATCAAAAACGATGAGTTCACGTCCTTTATAGGGACATGGATGAACCTGGAAACCATCATTCTCAGCAAACTGACACAAGAGCAGAAAATCAAACACCGTATATTCTCGCTCATAGGCGGGTGTTGAACAATGAGAACACATGGACACAGGGAGGGGAGCACTACACACTGGGGTCCGTTGGGGGGAAATGGGGGAGGGGCGGGGGGTGGGGAGGTGGGAAGAGATAGCATGGGGAGAAATGACAGATACAGGTGAGGGGACGGAAGGCAGCAAAGCACACTGCCATGTGTGTACCTATGCAACAATCTTGCATGTTCATCACATGTACCCCAAAACCTAAAATGTAATAAAAAAAAAAAAAAAAAAAAGAATAAACAAATTGTTATATTTTTATACAAGGGAATACTAACGATAAAATGGAATACTTATGATAAAAATAAACAATTTTCTAGTACACATAAAACATAGGTGAACTTCATAACATTGTGCTGTGTAAATGAAGCCTTACTCAAAAGAGTACACACTGTATGACTTCATTTATACCACATTCTATAACAAGCAAAATTATTCTATGGTGAAAAAATATTAAAGCAATTACTAGTATGCCAGGAGGTAGGGTGGAGTATTAGTACATTTTCACGCTGCTGATAAAGATATACCCAAGATTGGGCAATTTACCAAAAAAAAAAAGAGATTTTTGGACTTAGAGTTCCACATGACTGGGGAAGCCCACAATCATGGCGGAGGGTAAAAGGCACATATCACATAGTGGCAGACAAGAGAAGAGAGTTTGTGCAGGGAAACTCCCATTCTTAAAACCATCAGATCTTATGAGAGTTATTCAGTATCATAAGAACAGCATGGTAAAGACCTAACTCCATGATTCAACTATCTCCCACCAGGTCCCTCCCACCAAACATGGGAATTATGGGAGCTACAAGATGAGATTTGGGTGGGGATATAGGGCCAAACAGTATCATTCCACCCCTGGCTTCTTGCAAATCTCATGTCTTCACATTTCAAACTCAATCATGCTTTCCCCACAGTCCCCTGAATGTCCTAACTAATTTCAGCATAAACTCAAGTGTACAGTTCAAGTGTCATCTGAGACAAGGCAAGTCCCTTCAGCCTATGAGCCTGTAAAATCAAAAGCAAGTTAGTTACTTCCTAAATACAATGGGGATACAGGAATTCGGTAAATATAGCCATTCCAAATGGGAAACTTGGCTGAAACAAAGGGGCTACAGGCCACACGCAAGTCTGAAATCAAACAGGACACTCAACTCTTAAAGCTATAAATTTATCTCCTTTGACTCCATGTCTTATATCCAGGTCACACTAATGCAAGAAGTGGATTCCCATGGTCTTGGACAGCTCCGCCCCTGTGGCTTTGCAGGGTATAGCCTACCCCTTGGCTGCTTTCAGGGACTTCCCAGGCCTCATTCCTGGCTACTTTCATGGGCTAGTATTGAGTGTCTGTGGATTTTCCAGGCACATGGTGCAAGCTGTCGGTGGATCTACCATTCTGTGTTGTGGAGGACAGTGGCCTTCTTCTCACAGCTCCACTTAGGAAGTGCCCCAGTAGGGACTCTACGTGGGGACTCTGACCCCATATTTCCCTTCTGAATTGCCCTAGAAGAGGTTCTATATGAGGACCCCACCACTCCAACAAACTTCTGCCTGGGCATCCAGGCATTTCCATACATCTCCTGAAACCCAGGCAGAGGTTCCCAAACTCCAGTTGTTGGCTTCTGTGCACTCACTGGCTCAACACCATGTGGAAGCTGCTAAGGCTTGGGGCTTGCATCCTCTGAAGCAACAGCCCAAGCTGTACCTTGACCCCTTTTAGCCATCATTGAAGCAACTGGGACATAGGGCACCAAGTCCCCAGCCTGCACACAGCAGGGGTTCCTGGGCCTGGCCCATAAAACCATTTTTCCCCCCAAATCTCTGAGCCTATGATGGGAGGGGCTGCCATTAAGACCTATGATATGCCCTGGAGACATTTTTCCCATTGCACTGGTGATTAACATTCAGCTCCTTGTTACTTATGCAAATTTCTGCAGCCAGCTTGAATTTCTTCTCAGAAAATAGGATTTTCTTTTCTATTGAATAATCAGGCTGCAAATTTTCTGAACTTTTATGCTGTTTCCCTTTTAAAACTGAATGCCTTTAACACCACCCAAGTCACCTCTTGAATGCTTTGCTGCTTAGAAATTTCTTTCACCAGATATCCTAAATCATCTTTCTCAAGTTCAAAGTTCCACAAATCTCTAAGGCATGGGCAAAATGCCACCAGTCTCACAGCTAAAACATAACAAGAGTCACCTTTGTTCCAGTTCTCAAAAAGTTTCTCATCTCCATCTGAGACCACTTCAGCCTGGATTTCATTGTCCATATTATTATCAGCATTTTGGCCGAAGCCATTCAACAAGTCTCTAGGGAGTTCCAAACTTTCCCATATTTTCCCATCTTCTTCTGAGCCCTCCCAACTGTTCCAACCTCTGACTGTTACCCAGTTCCAAAGTCGCTTTCACATTTTAGGGTATATTCTCAGCAGTGTACCACTCTACTGATACCGATTTTCTGTATTAGTTTGTTTTTGCACTGCTGATAAGGACATACTCAAGACAACACAATTTACAAAAGAAAGAGGTTTATTGGACTCTCAGTTCTATGAGGCTGGAGAGGCCTCACAATCATGGTGGAGTGTGAAAGGCACATCTCACTTGGCAGCAGACAAGAGAAGAGAGCTTGTGCAGGGAAAATCCCATTTGTAAAACCACCAGATCTTATGAAATTTATTCACTGTCATGAGAACAGCACAAAAAATACCTGCCCCATGATTCAATTGTCTCCCACTGGGTCCCTTCCACAACACATAGGAATTATGGGAGCTACAACATGAGGTTTGGTTGGACACACAGTCAAACCATATCAGGTGGAATTAACTGGAAAGGGGATAAGGAATCCGTCTGGGACAAGATTATATAATATTATATAATGTTCTATATCTTGTTAGGGGTTTGGATTACACAAGCATATATATTTGTCACAACTCTGTTGATATGCAATTAAATCTTGTGTATCTTATTTTATGTAACTTTGCATCAAAAGACAGATTATAAACAAATAATAGGACAAGGAAAATGTGGCACATATACACCATGGAATACTGTGCAGTCATAAGAAACGATGAGTTCATGTCCTTTGTAGGGACATGGACGAATCTGGAAACCATCATTATCAGCAAACTGACACAAGAACAGAAAATCAAACACCACATGTTCTCACTCATAGGCAGATGTTGAACAATGAGAAGACATGGACACAGGGAGGGAGCATCACACTATGGAGTCTGTTGGCAGGGGCAAGGGAGGGACAGCAAGGTGGGGGTACGGAGGTCGGGAAGGGATAAATGGGGAGAAATGCCAGATGTAGGTGATGGGGTGACGGAGGCAGCAAACCACACTGCCATGTGTGTCCCTATGCAACAATCCTACATGATCTGCACATATACCCCAGTACAAAAAACAAAAGAAAACAACAAATAATGAACTCTATTTCATTATATGCACGCTGAAGTATTTAGAAAAAAACTAATAATGTTGTAACTTCCTTTTAAATGTAATAAAATAAAATGGATTGGTGGAAGTATACAGTGATAGATGGATAAATATGCAATAAAGCAACTATTAGCAAAGTATTGATAGAAGAATCTTTGTGGTGAGTGTACAAGTCTTCCCAATAACATTTTTGAAGCTTGCTAAATGATTGCCATTTTTCATGGTATAATATTGGCAAAAAAAAAAAATATGCTGCTTAAAGTTTTAATTTCATTATTTTTTCTAGTAAAAATCAAATGTCAAATTGCTGTTGTTGGCAGCAATTCACCATAAATGCACCCTCACTGTAACTTTACAGTAATACATATCTTAAAAGAAAAATAAAAAATATTTTATTCACAAATTACACCTGATCACTAATATATCACACTTGATATGGTCAGTGAAAGTAATATGTAGGCCAACAGAAGAGGAAAAAAGACACTTTTTTCCAATGTTGAAAAGCTTTCAAATATCATCTCAACTTTCCCTTTGCCAGTACATGTTGGACTTTGTCTAATATAATTACAAACATTCTACAGGCAGATTCAAAATACTTTAAATTATCATAGTTTATGACAATTACAAAAACACAATTCTTAAAGTTTTGTCTTATAGAATCATAAAGATGTTTTCCTCTGCAGTATAAGGACCTACATAACAACTTCATGATTATAAAAATTAGTAAATATTGACAAAACTATTTTTTAATGTGGGAAAACTCTGTCTTGATGTTGCATTGGCATTATAATTGTGAATTTACATGCTCATAAACTACTGTGGTGGTGTTGGAAGGCTTTTCCTTAGTTCAGCTAAAGACAGGGCTGTCTGTCCCATGGCCACAAAAATTCAGGCTCATGGACAATTTGAATGGTGAGTGAGACAGGGTTTTATGGGGTGAAAAGGAAGAAAATTGGGTAACAGGGATTCTCACTAGGCCAGTATTCCTGCTAGAGTGCTTCCCACCCACCATTCAAATCCTAAGTTTCACACAGGAATAGGAGGGTCCAGGCTCCTCCCTGCTGCAAACATAGTGAACTTTCTGAGGCTCCAGCTCAGTGGACAGGTTGGCTGGAGTTTCTCTGGGGATCCCCTCCCACCTGGCTGTCTAATTTCTTCCCCTAAGGAAGTAGTCTAACTGCTGTTAGATTAGGATAAGGATGAAGACCTGTCTTAAGTGCTTCCTGCTGACGGGACAGTTTTGAGAAAATGGCAGTCAGAGCTTCCCCAGAGGCCTATTTAAGGATTCCTAGAAGAAGGAGCCATTGTCAGAGGCTCTAGTTCCATGACTGTTTGGAGTTTGATGGCCTGAAGGCAAGAACAGATAAACCAGGTTATTAGAAAACATGTATCAAAACAAGGGGAGGTGTAAAGACAGCTCAAAAATTCTGAGGCCTTTTACCACTTTACTTAGGGAGATGGAGGCCAAAAGACCCACTGGTTTAAAAAAAAAAAAAAAAAAAAAGAAAGAAAGAAAGAAAGAAAAAAACTTTACCCTTTTTTCTGCCATGTTAGGCTTCTGGGTTCCCTTCCCCCGAGCTCAATCCTAAACTAACCAGCTTAAGGTTTAGAAAATTAACTCTTTCCAATTTGGAGGATGCATGTGAGGGGAGTGCCTCTTAGTATGGAGACATAATTACCTATTAGTGAAGAGAGAATTAACTAGGAAAAAGGGAAAAAGAAGGCATTCCCAGAGGTTCAGGATGCATTAGAAAGGGGCATAGACTGAAGATGAATGGCTGCCCATCTAGAAAAAAGGGAACAGACATCACTGGTTCCTTTCTCTTTGTAGCAGATAACCAGAGTACCGGAGGGAGAGAGAGAAGAGCATCCTCTTTCCATTCTTGCACTGCCATGGGTATTAAAGCGGGTTGCACCCATGAAACACAGGACCCTAGAGAATAGGAATTATCTGCTCTCACCTATGTCTCTTTCCCATATACTGTCAGCAGCTTTGGAGTTCTTTAGACCTCATTTATGCCATGGATATTAATGTGGCCTATCAATGAAACAGGAAGCTTGAGGTTGGCTTAATCAGCAAGAATCAGCCATGCTCACCTGCCCTGGGCCTTGTAACCTCTGTTGTCATCTGCCTCTGGATCCCTCAGTCCAGTTTTCCTTCCTAGAGCTTTGATCCTAAAGCTTGGAATTCATTTGGGACAAAAGTGTATCTCAGGTGTTGCATGGACTCCTTATCATAAGTTGAATGCTAAGGTAAAACTGTGGAACAGGGTCCTCTTCCTATAAGGGAGAGGAAAGGGTGCCTTGTGACATACTCAAATAAGTGGTGTCTATAGCTATGCTTGCTAAGATTTGGGGGCATGGTGCTTGGCTTTGGTTAGCTCCATTGGCCTTACTTTCCCAAAAGGAAAACTCTGAGTGATGGGCATCCTATTCATTCCCATCACCTAGAAGAAATTGCAGGGTAAATGCTCAGAACTAAAATATTGATCAGAATTTCTACATTATCCATCCCTCTTATTCTTTCTGAGCCGCAGCCAGGGATTGCTGGTTGCTTCACAGAAGCAAGCAGAGTTAGTCTAAAACGTAGGCAAAAAACTTAAAAACAACTAATGACTTTAGAATTTAATGACAGATATACCACAAGTTTTGAAACATGATTTCTCTCTCCAGTACTCACATTTTTTTTTTTTAAAGTCATCATAGGACTGAATGGTTTGCACGCTAGACTTTAGTCTTATATTTAGCCTATTTGTATAAAGTGCAGAAAGAATAATTATTTCTACATAGGCCATTTGGATTGATTGACTTTGATAGAAGTATGTTCCACAAGAAATCTCAGATAAGCCCTTTTAAAGTCAAGCCCAGCCATGGGTTTATCCTCAAATACCTGTGAGTTGGGTGATCCCCTCCACTTAAGGTCCCAAGATAAATGTGGAGCTCCTGGACCTGTTAACCCTGTACAAGAACTGCATAGATAAGGGCATGAGGCCAGGTTCTCCCATGGGGCTTTTATCAGCTCTGCCAGCTGATATTGACTACTTAAAGGGAAGCATACCCTTCCAGTCAAAGCCTTGGTAAAATAACCACTTTCTCCAATTGCGTCTTGTTGCAAAAGAAAATGGGTTCTTATTGCACTGATGCAAACAACTGTATTGCTATAAGAATACTCACAGATAGTTTCCAAATTCTAGAGGGACCAGGAAGAGAGAAACATGCCCTAAATCTTGATTATGTCTTACTTAATTATTAAAAGCCATAAATAGTACAAAGTTTCCTTGACTCCAAAAAACAAAACATAGATCAGCAATATTCCAAGCAAGGTTAAAAAGATTTGCTTCAGTTTCCTGACTTCCATTTAGTTAACTCTTGTTTTTCTCGATATTCATGAGCATTTCAGCTCTTCATGAGTCCTGTATATTTTCCTTTATTCCAATGTCACAATCTCTAAAATTATCAGAAGGCTGTATTTGAGAGCAACTGCTAAAGTTCTACAGCTTATTATGAACCATCTTTTGGAAAGGATAAAAACAAAACAATTGTCTGTGAATAGCAAAATATCCAGGTTAATTACAGTTAGAAACACAACTGACAAAGAAGTTTGTTTATCTCCATGGTTTACAATAACATAAAAACCTTAATTACGATAGGTAGCATATACTTAGACATTAGAACCTTAGAAATCCCATACAATTTTGGATCATACATTAGCATTATTCACCAAGATACAACCTAAAGAAGATTGAGCATCATTTTGACAATTTCATGTATAAAATATGTCAAATAATCCTGTTTACCTCTCTTTTCTGGGCATTCCAGAGGGGCCATCTGGACTATCCCAGGTGTCAGGAAAGACAATTTTGAAACTGAAGTTTGATTTTGAGAAGGCTGTTAGATGTTCAAGATTTAAAACACTTGATATTATAAAATAGAATTCTAGGTTACAGTAAGTTATTTATTTTGCCAAAAAATATGTCTCAAAAATTTAAAGAAGCAAAAACTTTCCATAACCCCTTACAAATTTTACCAAAGAGCAGATTCGTTCCTTAGGAAACTCTTGCTATGCTTTTATTTCAATGCTCAATTTACAGAAAAACCATATAATACACTTTTGTTGAATTTAGTATGTTCACACAGAGAGCTTCTTCTGCAAAATTAATTTCCACAATTCTTCCACCACTTCTTTGAAACTTTAGCTTTTTCCTAATTAGTAACAATCCTTTAACCCTAGGCAAAAGTTTACATTTCCAGGCCTTCTTATAACCTTTATTAAAAAACACATTTTACCATTCTTACACACCTTGTATGTAAATATATTTCTAGTAGTTTCAATTAACTCCTAGCAATTTTAAACTTTAAGGTAAAACTTGGTAAGTTGCTTTAATTGTGTGCTAACTGCAGTCAAGGTTTGCCTTATTAGTTAAGGGGTGATTACTTCCATATGTCCCCAGGCCTTACCAATTGTCTAATAGCTCAAACCCAAAAAGCAGTTTGTAACCTCAAAACACTTGGCAAACCTTGCACCTGACCTGCATTTCACCAATAGTCTTTAGGGCTGTTTTTATTTCTTAAAGATTAAAGTCACATGAACTGAAATGCTCCAAAGCTTCTAACTTCCCTCTAAAAAGTATTAGTTCCAGTACTTGTCTTTCTTTAGGCCAAATTAATTAGAGTTCTTTTGACAGACAATATACACAGTACACACACAAAGACCTCCAGAAGAAAATCCAGTCCCTAGGTGGGGCCCTTTAAGAGACAGCTCTAAGAAAACATGCAGGTAACAAACCAGAAAGAAACTTATTCCCTAAGGCAGGATTCCTAAACAAAGTCTTGCCAAGTGATTACAACCCATGTTCCCTGGATGTAAAACAAGATGAAGGCTTGCAGCACAAACCATACGGACATGAAAAGCGCACCGGATTGGCCACAGTCTAAGAGTAGCCCCAGAAAACCTTTTTCACAATTAAACCTTTACAGAAAATATAAACAGTAATAGCCGTGCGGCCCTGTGTAGTAAAACATCTTCTAAAAGAAAAAAAAAAAAAAATCTTGCTTAAAACCTAACTGCTGATGGGGTGGAGAAGAGGAAAGAAAAAGAACAGTTTTAAAATTTCTGGGGAAGAACCTCATACTCTTACGCAAGTGGTTTCTCCACCAGGAATATTAGTTCAATTACTGTCCAATGGAGTAAAACCCCTTGGCTGGGGAAGGAGAAGGCTCCCGCAGAAGCAGGTGGCTGGGACTGCCAGCCCGCCGTGCCAGGCTCCTGGGCCATGCATCCCAGCCCGGCATGGAGGAGAGAGCCACGGGGAGCTGCTGCTTGCCAGTCCATCCCCCCAAAAGGAAGGAAAAGTCCATGAGGATGAAAAGGCTCAGAAGACAGAGGGTAAAGAATCGTTGGTTTGCATCTCACTCACCTTTTCCCGAGCCCCACGCTGCATGCCAAAAGTGTTGCAGGACTTTTCCTTAGTTCGGTTAAAGATGCCGTTCTTTGTCCCATGGCCACGAAAATTCTGACTTGTAGACAATTTGAATGATGACACAGGGCTTTATCGGGTGAAAAGGAGGAAAAGGTGTAAACAGACACTCTTGCTAGGCCAGAGTTCCTCCTACAGCACTTCCCACTTCCCACCTCCTGTTTGAATCCCCTTCCGGATTCAAACAGGAAGAGGAGGTGCCAGGCTCCTCCCTGCTACAAAGGTCATGAACTTCCCAAGGCTCCACCCCAGTGGGCAGGCTGCTTGGTGTCTCTCCAGGGACCCTCTCTCTCACCTGGCTGTGTCAGTGGGACCAGAATTTTATTATTGGTTAGTTTCACTTCCTAAAAAATCAATAACTGAAATTGAAAGGACCTGCCTCCTACATCAACAAAATACCACACAGAATTATACTTTACAATGAAGAATATCAGATTATCATACACAGTGAAAATTAGTTATGGATAAGTTCACAATTTACATCAGAAAGATTTAACGTGATGAATCATTTTAGGGGGATATCTTTTCAGCTTTTTCCTTCTTACTCAGCTATTCAAAGGGACTAGCTGAAAAATTTATGTAATAATTTGACATCTTTTCTCAGTAACATGTGATTTCAAGTTCTGAGTAGCTCCTCCTTGCCCAGATATTTCAAAGGTTGAGGCTTAAATATGAGCCATGTATTAATCAACTTTGCTGAAGTAACAAGCAACAACCCACAAATCCCAGTGGCTTATAAAATTATTTTTCACTCACATTGCCCATTAATTATGAATTGGTTGTGGTTCTGGTAGATGGGATTTCTAATTCCTGAATCAAAGCAGTAGAGCAGCCCTTCTTTTAGATAAGCCATCAGGAAGACTGAGAGAGCTGGCCAAAAACGTGTGCTGCCTTTTAAAACTTCTGCTTCAGAAGCTCTGGAATATCACATCTGCTCATACGCAACATGAGAGAACTAAAGGACCCAAATGCAAAAGTCTTGAGGCCAATATGTAATCAAAGGAATAGGAAGCCAATAGTTTTTAAAGAAAAACACATTTTCTGGATTTAGGGGAGAAATCTAATATAGAAAAAGAACTGCCATGAAAGAAATTTCTGTTTTTCTCATTTTCCTGTTACATCTCTGCTAGGATGCCAGTACTATAAGAGAAAATAAGATATTCTTGCCCCATAACATAGTAAACAAAACATCAATAAGAGGAGCAGAAACCAAAAAAAAATGAAAGTAAGTAAATAAAAGGAGACCCTGTTACAAGGCAGAAGATAAGTATACAAGGAAAGCAAGCTGCAGGAGACAGTACATGTATGGAAGAAATGTCATTTTCTCATGCCTTGGCAATTTCCACCAAACTAAACTCTTTGAAGAATAGGCCAAAACTTTGAAGAAAATTAGCTCAATTAACAGTGAGAAGAAAGGTAGAGACTGCATTGCATAATATGAAACTCCAGTCTATTACAAGCAAAATCAAAATTTTAGATTAAAAAAAATCAGAGAAAAGCAGTCAAAGAAAAAAATGAGTTCTTGAAATACAACTCACATAAAAATCACTGACTTCCAAAACTCCTCTCAGAAATCTATAAGAAGATATCAGCTATTCTGTTAACTGACATAATTCAGTTATCTATTTTAAAATGTGTATGTTAAGTACTGTTGTTTTTCTTTTTCTTTCTTTTTTTTTTTTTTTTTTTTCAGTGTAGAGATGAGGTCTTGCTATGTTGTCCAAGCTGGTTTTGAACTCCTGATCTCAAGGAATCCTCTGGCCTTGACTTCCTAAAGTGCTAGGATTACAAGTGAGGGCCAGGGCATCCAGGCTGCTCTTTTAAATAAAGACTTTAATGCCAAAAAAAAATTCTATTCTATATTTGAAGCTGAATTTTCAGCTTATCAATAAAAGAATTAAAATATAATAAAATGACTAATAAAAATGGGAAAGAAAGAGAGATTGAAAGAATGAAATGTTAGGAGAGTAAATGAGCTCCCTTCGTTATCAATTTTAGAAAGTCTGCAAATACTGGTTAAATTGATAACCAAGAAATAAAGCATAATTATATTATTGAGTGTTATATATGTAACCACCCAGAGAACTTAAAATATCGAAAGTTGCCACTTCTCAGGAAGGGACCGAAGGTAAAAGTAAGGAATCTAAAATACTTTAACTTTTTATTAAATATGGTAACATTCTTATTTTATGCCATTTTGGCCAGTTTACATTTTTATTTCTACTCACCTGTATTACTTTTCAAATAAGAAAGCATTAAATGGAGGCATGAAATTTTATAATGATATTTAAACAGAATGAATACATGTGTCACAAACTGGAACAAAAATACTTCTTGGTACCTTACGCAGTGTCCCTTAAAACAAGATGCCAAAATACAATCTGAGTTTAAGCCCAGTTAATTTTAAAAACCCTAATATCCAAATGCTTTCTCTAGTCAGAAATTAAAACTCTTTACTTTTGTAAATTTTCCTTTTCTTTGCTGTCAGGGAAGTTAGAGCAAAGATCGATGCCCCAGTTCTATCACCTCATGTTGAGTGTCTGTTCACCTCATTCCCTCTGCTATGTTAAGATGATATCTCTTATTCCATTTCTAACCATCTTATTTTGTATTATGCCTAATCTCATAAGCCACTTCAACGGTTTTTGAAAAGCAGGAAGGATGTAAATTCTAAACAAAAAAGAACAAAATACTATGAAATTTTAGAAACTTTTAAGAAACTCTAATGAACTAAATATAACTGCGTTAGTCAAATATTTGTAAAATACAGGAATTTCGTATTAAAAACACAAAATGAAAAGTAGTAGCAGTGCTCATGTGCAATAATATAATCATAAATTATAAATTATAAATGATTTAATAGACATAATAGATTATCAATAAATAAAAAGCAAAATCAATGTAGTGTTTTCAAATACTTTTTCAAAGTCACTATAGAAAAGGCCTACAAATTATTTTAAAAAACAAATTAGGTTAAAATTTACAAATTCTTTCACTTTATATATATATATGTGTGTGTGTGTGTGTATATATACATATACACACACACACACACATATATACACACACATATATAAAAAGTGAAACAATTTGCAAATTTTATATATATAAATGTAAATTTTATATATATATACATGCACACACTTATTTTCTTCATTTGCCAAAGCCAATTTTTAAATTAACTATACTTGGGTTTATCTCTTTGCTGTGCACACCATTAGCCTCAATACTGAAATGTTAGTTCTTTATTATTCCCTAAGGCAACAAGATGCTGTAATTATTTTGTGAATCATTTCATCTTTAATTAATTTGTGTTGTCTCTTAACATTAAAATTTAGTAGTGATAAGGTTGAATTGGAGTTTCTGTTTATAGGTTTTGTAAGCAGAGCTTTCACTCACAATTTTCTGATTAATTAAATGAAATATTATTAGGTAATGATTCATATGCTGAAAAAAATAAAGTTCTATCCAAATATAACTGCTACTCTTTAAAAGTATATTGCAATTTATTATTATTGCCATTTTTCAGAAATGACAACCTTTGATTCCATTCACTATGTTATCTTTAAAAATAGACCAGCTGAGCTTAAGTAAAATTCATCATTATTCAACACTTCTCTTTGGCTAGAACAAGTCTAGTCATATTCAGACAAGCTCAGAAAGCACTTCCACTGCAGGAAATTGAAACCTTAGTTTGTGTTTAAACTCAAAAATTAAATCACCTTTGTAGTAATCTTTCTAGTCTTTTTCCTAATTAGTCACACAAACAATTGAATAAAAATCAACCGGTCTATGCAATGATATAATTTTATAATTTATCAAAATGATAAAATAATCAGAACTAAATCAACTATACCTGTTCATTTTTACCTAATGTAGATTCATACTATCATAAGTATTAATCTACTAAAAGTAATGCAACCAATGATATTTATAAATGTATAAATTATTTGCATTATCTTCACATGTAAAACTTAGTTCAGATATAGGTAGTGTGGTGGCTTACACCTGTAATCCCAGCACTTTGAGAGGTCGAGGCAGGTGGATTATCTGAGGTCAGGAGTTCAAGACCAGCCTGACCAACAAGGTGAAACCTCATCTCTACTAAAAATACAAAAATTAGCCAGGTGTGGTGGCAGGCGAATGTAAGCCCAGCTATGCAGGAGGCTGAGGCAGGAGATTTTCTTGAACCCGGGAGGCAGAAGTTGCTGTGAGCAGAGATTGCATCACTGCATTCCAACGTGGTCAACAGAGCCAAGAATCCATCTCAAAAAAAAAAAAAAAAAAAAAAAAAAACAAATCAGATTACTAGATATTAAAGAATATATAAGTAAGTCCAACAATAAAATTTATTCTTTTAGGCCATTCTAGTGTTTTCCTATCAAAAGTATATAGTACAATCTATTTAAAAATCCAATGAATAACTATGTTTAATTAGCAAGATGATTGATAATTGTTTTGAGCCTCTCCGCAACAGCTAGCAAATGAGTCACCAACTGCTGCAGAAGTTCGTGGTAGGAACTCAAAATTTGCAACTTACAAGTTACTCATTGGCATCCTAGCTGGCCTCTCCTACTAGCTGGGGCTACCATCCCACTACCTTCTAGTTCAGCTCCAACACAGTATCTTCAACCAATTCTGATCTTAGCAGAATAAGGCCTAGCCTAACAATTTGAAATTTACTATAAGATTACTGGTGCCATTATTTTGCAACTCAGAATTGTTTTAGGCTTTTCCTCATACCCCTGAATTTTAGTCTTGATTGTCCTGCATGGTTTCCTGTGTTTCTATACATTTACTCTTTGAGTTTGTTAACTGGAACACTATAGATTTGATTTACATTCCACTCCCAGTTAGTGGCTCTCCACCATACACCTAATCTAGATTCCTTTGCTCAGATTCCTCGAAGAGGGAAGAATTCAATAATAAGAGAAGTAGACAGATGAGATACTTTAGTCATTATTGATAGATTCACAAAGATATCCATCCCAGGCCCTTTGCCCATTTTTGTCTTAGCAGGAAGGGTTGTATAGTGAATGAAGGAGACCTATGAATAATTTTTTATCACTCTTATTAGACTCCCAAAGATCCATGATCTTGAGTGGAAACAAGGCACTTGTTAGGGAAGCAATGTCCAGGCAGCCATTTAGTAGGTATATTCCAACACAGTATCTTGTTTTCTCCCTGTCACCATGTGCAAAGCAAACTTAATTAAGTGGTATAGTACTTTTGGCAGAGTGTATTACCTAATGAAAACAACAATAGCTCCCATTCCACATCCTCTTGTGCAATATGAACTTGGTACTCCCCTATTAAGAAAAAGCTATTTCTCCACCTCTTTGGGTCTGATCAGGCCCTCTGCTACATTGGCCAATAAAATACAATGGAAGTGATACTACTCCAGTTTCACCATAGCCCTTAATTGGTCTAAATGGGTCCAATTTGTGCATCCCAAAAGTCAGCTACTGTGTTAGCAGTGTTAGTACCTTGTACCATCATGTAGTAAGAAGCCCAAGCCATGTGGAGAGGGCAAGAAGATGAGATAAAATGTAGAAGAAGAAAGGCCAAGAAACACCAAAGCACCAGATATGTGCATGAGAAACCTACGTTGGGTGGTCCACCCGAGAAAAGGAGAGTTTGCAGACGACTGTAGTTTCAGCTGCTATCTGGGTATGACCACAAGCATCACCTGAGAATTTACCGCTAAGTCCAGCTAATCCACAGAATCATGAGAAATAGTAATGTTATTGTTTTAGGTTACTAAGGAGGTGTTGTTACATAGATAACCAGAACTGTGCTATTCATCAATTTAAGATTTTGTAAAGTGTTACTCTTCATTGCCAAAGCTTCATTGAATATTTATAAGTTAACATATTTAAAATCACAATTTCCAAAATAATACTCTAAATATAAAGCCACTGAGCAATATGTAGATGGACAGTCATCAAAAGATTATTTAGAAAAATGACATAGAACAATAAATTGTAGTGACTCTCAACCTTCTTCAGCTGGAATACATCTGAGGGATACAACACATTACTATCAATTGCATCAGTTACTATTAACAGCAACAGGAGTTTTAACTAAAAAAGACCCCAGGGCTATTTACTATCAGATTCTTCAGTTAATCATCATGAAAATATTAAGTAAAAAAATCTCCAAATTCACATTTCCTTGTCCATAGTGAACAGTGCTTGGTGACTTTAAAGAGAGACTTTTCAGTGATACTCATTTATATAATTTCTTTCTTTCTTTTTTTTTTTGCTAAATATTGGGCACTGTGGTTTTTATATAATTTCTTAACAAGATGATGTTCATCTTTAAACCAAACTTATTTTCAGACTTTTGACTAGCTCTACCCAACAAGAAATGCAGTTCATGAAATTGCGGTGCTAATTCCAAATCCACCTCTTGCCAGCTGCATGATCTTGGATAAGTGCTTTAATCTCTTTGTGCCTTGGTTTCCTCATCTGAGAAAAATAGGAAGAGTAATACTACCTACCCCCTAAAGTGGTAAGGAGGACTGAGTGAGTGAATAATGCACAATAACAGTTTCTGGAAGTAGCAAGCAGCATATAAATGTTAGCTTGATTTTTTTTTTTAGTCTCATTCATTATATTAGGAACACTTGATTGATTGTAGAATGACTGTGACAAATCCTGGTATCAAATGGATTTCACTAGACAAATCGCCTAAATTCTCCTTAGAGTTAGACAAATGGAAAATACCTATTAAATAGGATTCTAAGTAGTGATTACTCCTATCACTCTTTAGATCAGTCTTATCAAAAGCAAGCAGGGCACTTTAATTCCAACTTATTGTGCAACTCTTAAGGAAGATACCCTAACCCAGAAATGTCAAATTGAGCAGACTTAGTGAATTAGTACATTGCCTCATCCAAAATGAACACCGTGATCCCAGCTAACTTGATGAGGAGTTTCAGCTGGACATTAAGTTTCTTTTAAGGGGAGGTAAAGTTGTTCATTAAAATGTACTTTGTCTGGTGAAATATTTGATGCAGCAAAAAGCAGTCATAAAAGCTGAAACTAAGACTCAGAGCCCGTGCTCATCATTCTAAAAAAGCAAGCACCAAAGACAGTTTGCTAGAATTTTGCCATTTTTTTAAAGAGAGTATCTTACAAATGCTGTATTTGTAGTTTATGCTTCATGATTCGGTGATTTTTTCCTCTAACTATTGAAGCTGAGAAGCTCAGCATTCACACACACACACAAATACTACTAACAGTGACAGAATTGAAAGTTCTTTATCCAATATCAATTCTTCCCTTCTGCCTTAGTAATTGAATTACAGTTTACAAAACAGCAAATACGTATTATAAACACTTAATTTAAAACATGTAAGCAAAGACTACTTATTCTTCTGTCTTTTGATGTAGTGCCAGAGTCTTTCCTTTGAATGTCTCCATCGATTGTAATTCTCCATTGCCTTTCCTTCATAAATCACTTCCATAATTCATCTTCTACAAAATGTCTAGTTTCGGGGTCTTTGAAAAGAAGACATTTGTTAGTGAATGAATGCATATCCTTTCATAGTTTGACATTTTTTTCAGGCTTTCAAAATTGCCTCCCCGTATCTAATGTGGCAATATTTTAAAAAAATAAAGCTTGGGCCGGGTGCGGTGGCTCACATCTGTAATCCCAGTAGTTTGGGAGGCCAAGGAGGGTGGATCACAAGGTCAGGAGATCAACATCATCCTGGCAAATATGGTGAAACCCCGTCTCTACTAAAAAATACAAAAATTAGCTGGGCACGGTGGTGCTCGCCTGTAGTCCAAGCTACTTGGGAGGCTGAGGCAGGAGAATTGCTTGAACTCAGGAGGCAGAGGTTGCAGTGAGCTGAGATTGCACCACTGCTCTCCAGCCTGGCACCTGGCAACAGAGCGAGACTCTGTCTCAAAAATAAATAAATAAATAAATAAATAAATAAAGCTTGCCTTCATTGTGTATTTCCAGAAAATAAACTTTATTTTCATTTCAATTAATTTACTTTTTCCTTGTTTGAATATTATGGGTTTAGATAATATTTGGTAAAATCACATGATTATATTGAAATGTCTGAAATACACAGGTATGGGAACAAATGTAACTGCATCTTATCAAGTCAAAAAAAAAAGTACTGAATAAGTGGGAATATAAGTGAGCAGTCACATTTGAGATAAGCCTCATAACTGTCAGGATTCAGCATGTACATTTATCATCAGCATATCTGATAGACACATTGTAAAGTTTAGGTTTATCTCTTAGTTTTGTGCAAAAGTAATTGTGGGTTTTGCCATAACGTAATGTCAAAAACCACAATTACTTTCACACCAAACTAATAGCAGTGATTAAGTAGAAGTTGCATATGAGAGATTTCACCCTTAAAGATACTCTACAGTTTTTACAAAAATATTCATCACCCTCTTCTTAATCATAGAAAATATTTTTTAAATATGTATATTTCTGAAGGAGACTATCATTCTCTTTTTGATGCTGGAGTTTATAAAAAATAACAAACCCTTGAGACATATTCACGTCTTTATTCCTAGGAGAATAATCAACTATTAGTAACTGTGATGGGTTAAATTGTGACCCTCAAAAAATAAATTTCTAATCACAGTATCTCAGAATGTGACCTAATTTGGAAATAAGATTATCACAGGTATAATTAGTTCAGATGAGTTCATACTGAAGTAGGGTGGGCCCTGAATCCAATATTACTGCTGTCCTCGTAAAATGGGAAACTTCAAGATAGACACATGCCCAAGAAGAATACAATGTGAACGTAAAGGTAAAGTAGAGGTGATGTGCCTACAAGCCAAGGAATGCAAAGATTTCCACCAAACACTGAAATCCTGTTGTTTCAGCCACTCAGTTTGTGGTACTTTGTTACCGCAGTCTAGTCCATCTTTAGATCAATTTATCCTTAGGTTACAGTCATATTAAGCTTAAATCTGACTTCATCTGGTTTCCCTTTATGTTCTTTTCCACAACTTCTTACATATGTGTCAGGTCTTCTCTTTTCTAAGTAGGGTATTCTCCTGGCTTGAAAATGTGTCTTCATACGATATTCTTTCACATTCTTTCACTATCCTGGTCTCTCTTCTAATGCATTACTAAACATATAGTGTTGTGCTTAAAATTAAAAATGGCACATGGCCTGTCTAATGCAAAGTAAGGCAAAGAATAAATCACCTTTCTTCCAAATATGATTTTTTTTGTAACGACACAGCCCAAGGTGCAAGAATGGCAGCACATTAAACGGCTTACCCTCTTTGAATGAAAATCTTAGTCTCCACACGTGCTTTTTCTAAGCCATACCTCTTCTGTATTCTGTCCTTGTTGCAACTGATATTTTTTTTGATCCAGTAAAACTTTAATGTTCAATCCTGAGCAACTTCATTTTACTGCTCTGCCAAACCATTCTAGCACATCAAATTTAGTTTGGAACCTGATTCGTTCAGTTAAATCACTAGAAAAAAAAATGTTGAAAGGTACAGGGAAAGGATAGATTCCCTAAGCCACATTACCAGAAACTTTCTCCAAGCCAAGCTTATCAACTGCATAGCAATCTGGGATATATCTTATTAATCAGTTTCTAAGAAATGTAGCTGTATCTCTTCACAAGTTTAAAGAAAGATTCTATTACTTTAATAAATCCAAGTATCTCTATTCTTCTCCTGATCTACCAGCCTAACCATTCTGTCAAAAAAAAAAAAAAAAAAAAAAAAAAGTACATGCAGCTAATTCAGCATCACTTGCTTTTGGAGAAACCAGGCTGAATCTTAGTGATCTCTGCTAAGTAATGTAATACATTTCTTCATTTCTTAAGAAATTGACTTCCAAATTTAGCTGAAATCACATCAGAATTCATTATATGACTTTTTCTTCATAAATCTAAATGAACTGCAAAGTTTAACATTTCAATATAATCATGATAAAATTAAATCTTAGTTCATTTTAGAAACTTAACTTGAAATTGCCTAAAGAATGAATAAAGAGAGCACTTTTCAATGAAAATTATGTTTCTAGCTTGCAGTAATGCAGTTTTTTCAGTCCTATAAATAGAAGCTACCAAATATGCTTTTGAGAAAATATGATTTGTTTCAGAATCGAATTAGTGGCTTAGAATTTCAGTGCTATCTTCTTCTCTGATATTTAGAGTACATTATCGTAATCTTACTTCTAATCCTTCATTTATACTTTTTCCTTTGATTCATTCCCTCAACTCCTTCTAGGACTTTGTTTAAGTATCTCTTGCCTGCGACTCCCTTTAAAAAGCACACTATTATTTCCTAGCCCCTCCTTTTATTTCCCTTATGACACTTACGCCTTGGCATTATTGCTGCTTGTTTATATATTATCCATCTCACTTGCTAGAATGTAAACAACACAAGAATAGGAAACTTATCTTTTGCTTTAACAGCTACATACCCAGGTTTGGAACAGTACCCAGTACACAGTGACTTCTCAACAAATACTTGTTGGATGAGTGAATGAAGGAATGGAGAGAAGTCCCAATTATACTATTAAGTAAACATTTCACAACCAGAATCGTAAGAGAAGAATGTAGGCAAGAGGGGGTAATTGAAAATGCCAAATTACAGTTGAGATAAAACTCACCCATACATGCTACAAACTTAATTAAACATAACATTGTATAATTAAAATTACATCTAATATTTTAGATACATGTTTACTCTTTTAGATATATAACCCACAACTATAAAACAATAGTTCAACAACTCTAAATATTACGTAAGTTTATTAATAAAATGCAGCCAGAATGCCACTATGTTTATTTTTAAAAACCTATTTTCCCACTTAATATGTAATTTTCTTATTTAATTCAAATATTCAAATAAGGCCTGATGAGGTCAGATGCATAGTCTCTGCGGCCCACTCTTGCTATCTATTTTCCCATTTACCCCATTCCCACTCTCATCACTCCATCTTCATTATGCTGGAATTCACTCTCATACATACATCTTTATTGTCTATGCTATGAAAAACTATCTTTTAAAATCAGAAAAAGAAAGCAATTTATTTACATGAGTAGTTATTTAAATAAATGTCTGACTTTTGTTTGGTTGATTTACAAATTTTTCTTTGCTTATACTGTTATGATTGTGTTTAATATTGATTAGAAACAAATAGTGCCTTTGAAAATTATATATTTGACTACCATCCTGCTACTAAAAAGTCCTCCCAAAGTCCAATGGTTCACTTAAAGGAGAAAAAAATGTGGTTCTAGTAAAGACTGTCATAAAACTATATATAAAAAAATAGGCTGTATTCAATGAAATGTGTGAAAATATATAGATTTACTTTAATGCTGTGCTTAAATTTACCAAGCAGCCAAACTGACTTCTAAATAAGCAGCTGATGGAGACAGATAGACAAACAGATATATATACATATAAATATAATTTATTAATCAAATGATTCCAGTGTTAAGTAAACAACTAGTACCTTGCAATGTAAAAGCACATTACAGTTTACAAAATACTCCTACATAGCTTCAATTCCAATATGACTTCTTATGTCACCAGTTGACATTTTGAGAGTCCAAATTTATCCACAATTTCCCTAACCTTTGCATTAGCAAAGCAGTTCTTACAAGATTGAGCCCTCAAAAAGCCTCATCTGCCACAAACAAATCAGCTCTTCAAGACAATGAAGCAATATAACTGACCCATAGCTAGTATCATACTGAATGGAGGAAAAACTGAAAGCCTTTCCTCTGAGATCTGGAATGAGAGAAGTATGCCCACTTTTACCACTGGTACTGAACATAGAACTGGAAGTCCTAAGTAGAGAAATCATGCAGGAGGAAACTAATGAAGGGCATCAAAATTGGAAAAGAGAAATTCAAGTTATGCTTGTTTGAAGATGCCATAATTTATATTTGGAAAAACCTGAAGACTCCACAAGAAAACTATTAGAACTGATAAACAAATTCAGTAAAGTTGCAGGATACAAAATCAACATACAAAAATCAGCAGCATTTCTATATGCCAACAGTGAACAATCTACAAAAGAAATCATGAAAGTAATCCTGTTAACAATAGCTACAAATAAAATGAACTCCTAGGAATAAACTGAATCAAGGAAATAAAGATGCCACAGTGAAAACTATAAAACATCAATGCAAGAAATTGAAGAAAACACAAAAAAGTAAACATATTCCATCTTCATGAAATGGAAGAATCAATATTCTTAAAATGTCCATACCACCCAAAGCAATCTGCATATTCAATATGATTGTTAAAATACCAATGACATTCTTCACAAAAATAGAAAAAAAAATTCTAAAATTTATATGGAACAGCAAACTACCCAGAATAGCCAAAGTTACCCTGAGCAGAAAGAACAAAACTGGAGGAATCACGTTATCTGATAATATGGTTTTGTTCTATGTCCCCACTCAAATCTCATCTTGCATTGTAATCCCTTTAATCCCCACATGTTGAGGGAGGGACCTGGTGGGAGATGGTTGGATCATAGGGTCAGTTTTCCCAATGCTGTTGTCATGATAGTGAGTTCTCACAAGATGTGATAGTTTTATAAATGTTTAACAGTTCCTCCTTCACATGCTCTCTCTTGCCTGCCGCCATGTAAGATGTGCCTGCTTCCCCTTCTGATATGAATGTAAGTTGCCTGAGGCCTCCTCAGCCATGCAGAAGTCTGAGTCAATTAAATTTCTTTTCTTTATAAATTACCAAGTCTCAGGAAGTTCTTTATAGCAGTGTGAGAATGGACTAATACACCTGACTTCAAATTACACTACAGAGCTATAGTAACAAAAACTGCATAGTACTGGCATAAAAGCAACACACAGAACAATGGAATAGAATAAGTAACCCAGAAATAAATCCATACATCTACAGTGAACTTATTTTTGACCACGGTGCCAAGAGCATACATTATGAAAAAGCCAGTCTCTTCAATAAATGGTGCTGAGAAAATTGGAGATCCTTATGCAGATGAATGCCTGTGGACTCCTATCTCCTATCATATTCAAAAATCAAATCACAATGAACTAAAGATATAAATCTGAGACTTCAAACTATGAAACTAATAAAAGAGAACATTGGGGAAATCCTCAGGGACATTGGTTCTGGCAAAGATTTCTTGAATAGCACCCCACAAGCACAGGCAGATAAAGCAAAAATGGACAAATTAGATCACATCAAGTTAAAAATCTTTGCATAGCAAAGGAAACAATCCACAAAGTGAAGAGCCAATCCACATAATGGAAGAAAATATTTGCAAACTATCCAAATGACAAAAGAGTAATAACAACAATATATAAGCCCAAGCAACTATACAGGAATAAAAAAGCTAATAATCTAAAAATCTGCTAATCTGATCAAAATAGGCAAAATTTATGAATAGACATTTCTCAAAGACATACAAATGGCAAACAGGTATATGAAAAGATTCTCAACATCACTGATCAGAAAAATGCAAACCTAAACTACAATATGATATCATTTCACCCTTGTTAAAGTGGCTTTTATCCAAAGGACAGGCAACAATGAATGTCTGTCCTTTGGATAAAAAGCTGTGAGAAAAGGCAACCCTCATACACTGTTGGTGGAGATGTAAATTAGTAAAGGCACTATGTAAAACAGTATGGTGGTTCCTCAATAAACTAACGAAAGAACTGCAGGATGACGCAGCAATCTCACTTCTAGATATATACCCAAAAGAAAGGAAATCAGTATATTGAAGCTGTATGTGAACTTCTGCGTATATTAAAACACTATTCACAATAGCCAACATTTGGTAGCAACCTAAGTGTTCATCAGCAAAGAAAGTGATACAGAAAATATGGTACATATACCGAAAGGAGTACTATTCAACCATAGAAAAGAATAAGTTCCTGTCATTTGCAATAACATGGATGGAACTAGAGTTCATTATGTTAAGTGAAATAAGCCAGGCACAGAAAGACAAACTTTGAATGGTCTCACTTATTTGTAGAAGCTAAGAATTAAAACAATTAAACTCATGGAGATAGAGAGTAGAAGGATGGTTACCAGGGGGTGGGAAGGGCAGCAGAAGTGCAAGGAAGAGTGAGGATAGTTAATGAGTACAAAAACATAGTGAGATAGAATGAACAAGGTCTAGTATTTGAAAACACAACAGAGTGACTACAATCAACAATAATTTATTGTATATTTTTAAATAACTAATAGAATATAAGTGGAATGTTTGCAACTTTAGGAAAAGATAAATGCTTGAGGTCATATATACCCCATTTACCCTGATTTGATTATTATGCACTATATTACTGTATCAAAATATTTAGTATACCCCATAAATATATATACCTGCTATGTGCCCACAACGTTTTTTTTAAAAAAGACAACAGAGCATTCACCTTCTTTGGTCATGTGCATTTCATGAAGAAGGGAGATGAAGGGAAGTCTATGCAGTGTGGAAACAGCAATACAAGGTCCAGGTAATGAAGGTGATCAACTGACCGCAATGAGATAAAAATCAACCACTGCCCTATTTCTAGTTCCTTCTCTGCCCATTTTGACTGGGAACTTCAAAAAGATATTGGCTGGGCCTTACATTTTTGACAATTCAAGGGCACTAGTTGTTCATGAACTCCACTTAAAAAAACATTGTGATAAAATGGTATTGAATAGTGATTAACTGCATTATAACCAGAGAAGATAGAGGGATACGAATATACAAATGCCTTCACCCACAAATTTTTTTATACAAAGTCATAACTCTTTAAAACACAGTAAGCAATCAAGTTTACATTTTCCATGCTACAGAAAGAAGTAGACATATAGGACAGTTTATAGCTATTTATTTTCTCCTGAATATCAGCTTGATTAATGTTAGTATACTAACCCAGATAAGCAAGTTTTAAAGCAAGGAAAAAAAATAGTTTTGCTATTGGCTATTTTGCTCAACCACAGCAGAAAAGAGAGGAAAAAATTATTAGTATTGCATAGCACTGAGGAGAAAACATATTTACCTATCTATAAACCCTTTTTCAAGGTTTTTGAGTTTTGTTTTTAATTTTAAAACAGCATTATTGATCAGGCTGTACTAACTTTGCCTTTTGGCAACTTAATTAAAGCTATTTCAGTGGCCATAATCTAAAGTAATGTTTACCACTATGGTTTATATTTAACATATTGTAGTTATTTTTAAAATTATTTTGTTTTGTCATATAGAATATTGTGTGCGTGTTTTTTTTTAATTTGAGTCAGTTAGCTCCACAAATTCCTCACTTAAGCTTTCCAAATGGACCATTCTTTTTTAAACTAATAAATAAATAACATAAGAAGAATAAAATAATGAGCTCAAAGTGAGATAAAGAAATAAATACTACAGAAGGTTGTAGTGGATCACCAGTGAAGTAGAAGTGCAAATTTCAATTTCCTGGCCTAATAAAAAATCAATATAACTCTATTTTACTCATCTTTAGGATTCTAAAATACTCTAGAGGAAATTGAATCCAAATGTTGTTATGAAAGTAAAAATAATAAAAGACTTAGTAAAAGATCTAACAAACATAATAGTAGAATCTCATTTCTATTTTTGGGAAGAGAAAAGGTTTATGGTCCATTTTAATTTTACATTGTTTCCTATCAATATGTATATCATTTTTTTTGAAATAATATGAATTCTATGGATATGGTCTTATGAATGAGACTTTTCTTGATGGAAAGTGTAGTCATCATGTTAGAAGAGTCCCTTTGAGGAAATCAGTTCTCTCCTTACTTGCAAGTGGCATTCATTTTTAAGATTTTCTTAAAAGCTAGGCTTAAATATTACCAGAAACAGATATTTCACCTTAGCAACAACCTCTCTTGCAATCAGTGCTGCAAAGGAGAAGAACACAGCCTTTATAGTCAAAGAGATCTGAGTGACTGGAAGCAAAAAATATTCCAACAGGAAATAAAAGTGAAACAAGTGGGAAGAGATAGGATTGAAAGAAATGAAGGTAAAAGAAAGAAGAGAGAGAGAATAGAAAAAGATATGTATGCACTGTTATGAAACTAAGAAAATCTAATCTTAATATTTATTTATATTTACCTTTCCCCCAAAAGCTTTACTAGGGCCAGAATATTTAGAATTATCAATGCTTATGAGATTTTTAGGAAAGAATAACCTATTGAGATTATTGCTGGCATTTCAAATAAAACTAGACTTACATTTCATTCATATTTAAAACTTTTTTTTCAAAATCATTATAAGGTACACCTTTATAAAATATCTACCACACTGTTTTAGAACCCAACAGCTTATGGGTGAAGATACAGTTTATCACATGATTTTCTTGGAGAAGGATTAACCAAACCTTAAAGCCTTATTAAAGTGATTTTCTTAACTAATTTAATTGCTGTCCAGTAACTTTTTTATCTCTCACATCAGAAATTATCCACAAATCCAGCAATGTAGGAATCTGCCAGTAAATTTTTACTATACTTTGACAATTGTCTCTTTTAGACATGTAACAATAAAGCTACATCCTATAAGGAAGACAGATTCTGGTAGCATATTTTACCAACATTGGGTAAATTATTGTCTTTCTAGTAGAAAGACAGTAAAAAATCCTTTTGCTTAAACTATTACCTCCAGTCACCTTGCAAAATCCCTTCCTGGATGAGATGTATTTATTCAGCTTTTCACTGTAGTGAATTGAGTTAGGATTAAGAGTTCTACAGAAATTTCAATGACACAAAAAAGCATATTTCCTTATCCTTGTAGAATCATGCAGTGACGTGTAGTGATGTTATTTGCAGGACCTTGCAAACTTAATTTCTAAAATTGGTGAAGTGCTTGTTTGGTGTCCAGTGTGTTTAGGGTATATGAATAGGCTGTCGTCATCTTTTAAGAACTCTGATGCTTTCACATTTTAGTTGTACCCAATTGATCTGGATTATGGCAAATACTGTGTGAGTGTGTAAGCATACTTGTGCATGAAGGCTAACTACACTACATGTTTTTATAAAAAGACAAGAAACCTAGTAAGAAATCATTTATTTCCTAGAGACACAGTAGGGCAGCAAATAATGCCTAAAAACTCTCCTGTCTTCCACACTGTTGTATCGTATTAAATAAATTTCAGGAGCTGACAAGGGCTTTTCAGTGCCAGTCAACAATCGGAGAAAGAGGCGTTGCTATTGACTACTGGAAAAGCTGTGGTGCTGAATTGCAGAAGCTGTCTTAAAGGGTTCCAGCCGTCATCATCACATCAGTGAAGCATATTAATCAGTTCCACATTGTTTGACAAAGCTGTAGGTAATTATCTTCTCTACTCCACAATATTTTCACAGAAATCTTTTATGAGATGATATTGTTTAGTGGGAAACAATACCTAAATTTTCCAACTGGGGGGAGAAAGGGTATGTATGGTTCATAAAAAGCTGACATCCGTTTAGTTAGTGGTTTCCAGAATTCAAGTAATCACTAACTATGTAATTCATGTGCCTTATGCGCAAACAACCTGAACAACCATACTTGCCAGCCCTAAAGATTAACTTAGGTTGTTACTGTTACTGTTGTTGTTGTTATTATTATTTAACAATAGGAGGCAATTTTTTAACAATCCCTTACAATTTCATAAAGAAAATTTGGGCATGACATCCAAAATAGGAAGTACATAATCTCAGAATGAAACAGAGACTTACTTTTAAATTAAATAATTTTAGATTCAAGAAAAACTCACTGTCTTATCCTTATAGCACATTCTCATTACATGACAAACTAGTAAAACAAAAGGCTTATGACTTTTCATAGATTCAAGTTTGGAAAATACTGCTTTTAATTGTTATTTTATAGAAATCAAAAAGGCCTTTCAAGGTTTATCATTTCTGTAGCACGTAGCTCTCTCTGTCCCTAAAAGAATGATTTAACCTGTGACTGCCAAAATCAGTGACAGATTTTGACACAAGCTGTGAAAGAAGCATCTGTGTGACTAATGGTCTGGCACATACATTCACTTGGTGGCTGGGTGCCAATATTTTATCTGGATGGTTAGCTTCAGCCTCAAATGCCTCCACTTTAACAACTCCTGGATGAGACTCTAAAAACAAAGTAATTCTTATAGATTATATCACCTTATCGTGTTTCACTCATCCCATTGACAAATACTTCTCTTTTCAATTCTTGAGAAAGACTCTTCCCCTAGTGCAGACCCAGAAGAAATAAAAAGACACTACAGATGGAATGTCTGAGCCCCAAAGAGACAATGACACAAGAGTGAGACATGATAATATGACCTGGATTTCTATGAAATGTCATTTAGGCATAGGTTTAACTGTGGGCCCAAAGCATTATGCTCTACAAATCAAGTGAGTTGCTCTTGTTTTTCTAGGACTTACTGTCCCTCCAGACTCAACTGATCAGCTTTCCTTTGAAGATTTTCCTTTTCTTTCCCTATCCAACTCAGAACAAAGGGTAAATCAGATAAAATCAAACAAAGTGAAGCCAGGCATGTAATTAGCTCTCATAATATATCTTGTAAACTCCTGCATGCTCTCCAGAAATGGGTTACAACTTTAGTTTTATACTTGCTAGCAAATAAAGGTATTGGCAGAATCAGTTATGGTTCAGTGTCTACGTGTTAACAAACATACCAGTCGCAAAGAAGAACACACTTATGACTGGTACTGACGTGAGAGAGAATTTTCTCCTGTGGGCCCTCATAAAGAAAAAACTGTGTAATGTAGTGAAGAATCATTAATGACAGCCTCATAGTAAACACAGTGGCGTTCAAAAATCTGTTTCCTCTAACATCACTCAGCATAAGCTTATGGCAAAATGCCACTCCACAATTTAGTAAGCACATTCCCACAGAAACCGGAACAGTGTTGCGGAATTTTTGCTTGTCTGGCTTAGATAGGATAGATTTAAGAGGAGCTAGGTAAATGGACAGACAGCATGTCCTTCAGACCGTCTTTCATAAATATTGTTTCTCCCAGCTGAGCTTCTGATAAATGTTGAATGGCAGTGAGTTGAAGATCATATTCCCTGACAAGTACCTGGAGTGAAGATATTCTGTTTTTCTGGTTAAGTGCAAAGCCATATGTTTTAACAGCTCCTCAACCCGGAGGCCCGATTGGCATTTTCTTATGAAAGTTGACAAGTCTGACAAGAACAAATGCTTGAAGAGAAAGTCACTCCATCTGCACATGGAGATAAACAAGGGAGTACCTACGAGAAGGGCCAAGATTCTTTTCAAAAAGCAATTACTCTCCTGCTCACAAACAAAGGGATGATCAGAGGGCCAGAGATCATTGTCATATGATAAGAGCATAATAATTTTAAGCTAGATTAATTTTAACCTTTTAACAAAATACCATGCACATTTGCAAAAAAAACAAACAAACAAACAAACAAAAACAAAAACCAAAAAACAAATTTTGTTTTACCCTATCAATGCAGTCTGCCTGCAAAAATATTTTATTTTAATTTGTTCCAAAAAGAAGAGGAGAATGTTACTCAAACAAACAAAATAATATATTTTTGTCAATTTTTCTAATGAGTGGGGCATTCATCATGATAAGAAAGCAAAGGCCAGAAAAACGGCTGTTTTCTTATAAATGCTTACTTAGGTTGCATATTATCTTTCTGAGAGAATCCCACCATTCCTCTCCCTTTTTCTCCTTTCTAAGTCTTTCTCCTATACACCTGAGGTGAGAGGATCTGAGAAAGTTCTGGTTAGAACTATGGCTTCCATCAAAATCCTGATACAGGTAGATTAAACTGGTTTTTCTCTCACTTTAAGGAAAATACATTTTAGTCTTTCTACTGTCACTATAAAGGGGCCAAAGGAGATCCATTTGTCAAGTCAAAGTCATCAAAGTTCATCTAGGAATTTGGAACAAAAGCATTTGTTGGAGATCTGGCCCTCTACATACTTATTGCCCACAGAGTCGTAAGAACAATATACAGAGATATACGTGGGAAAACACAGTCATAATAGTGTACGGCAGTGGTAAACAGTGAAATAACAGTGCCGAGGACTTGTAACGCCTTGGTAAAGGCAAACTTACAACAGATGTATCAACAAATAAAGTAATATAATTATCTATAATTTGAGTGGAGTAAAGAATTGTCCTTAGTAAGAATGAATAGATGTCCCACTTTCAACGATGGACAGAACATTCAGACAGAAAATCAGTGAGGAAACAATAAACTTGAACACTGCTATAGACCAAATGAAACTAACAGATATTCAAAACATTCTACCCAGCATCAGCAGAATACACATTATTCTCAAGCACATATGGAATATTCTCCAGGAAAGACCACACATTAGGCCACAGAACAAGTCCTACTAATTTTAAGTAAAATATATTTTAAGAGATTGAAATTATATCAACATATTTTCCAACCACAATAATATGAAACTAGAATATAATAACATCAGGAAAATTATAAAACTCACAAATACATGGAAACTAAACATTACACTGCTAAACAACAAGAAAATAAACAAAAAGAAAATCTGAAAAGATCCTGAAACAAATGGAAATAAAAACACAACATACTATAACTTATATAATAAAAGCAGTTTTAAATAAAGGACTTCATTATAAAAGAAGCAAGCTCTCAAGTATGCAATCTAACACTGCACCTCAAAATGCTAGAATAATAACAAACTAAGTCCACAGTTAACAGAAGAAAATAATAGTGATCAGAGTATAAATAAATGAAATAGAGACTAGGAAAACAATAGAAAAAAATCAATGAAACCAATAGTTCGGTTTTTTTAGAAAAGGTAAGCAAAATTGATAAACCTTTAGCTAGACTAAGAAAAAAAGGCAGAAGGCTCAATAAAATCAGAAACAAAAGAGGAGGCATTACAACTGACGCCACAAAAACTCCTACAACTAACTCCAGCAAACTGGAATAGCCTAGAAAAAATTGATAAAATCCTAGATATATAAAATCTACCAAGGTTGAATCATGAAAACATAGATAAGTAGTAGAACAATAACAAGGAGATTAAATTAGTAATTTTAAAACTACCCAAAAGAGTAATGAATGCCTAGGATCTGATGGCTTTACTGGTGGATGCTCTGAAACATTTAAGGATTTAATGCCAATCCTCAAACTCTTCCAAAAAAGAAAACAACACTTCCAAACTCATTTTACAAGGCCATGATGACCTTGACCAAAGCCAGACAAACATACTGAAAAAATGAAAATTACAAGCCAATATCCCACATAAACAGACACAAAAGTCCTCAACAAAATGCTGTCAAATCAAACTCAACAGCACATTAAAAGGATCATATGCCATGATAAAGTGGAATTTACCCTGAGAGTCAAAGCTGGTTCAACATATGCAAATCAAATGTGATAAAAACAAAGGGTAAAAAAATCACACGATCATCTCAATAAAGGCAAGAAAAAGCATCTAACCAAATTCAACATTTTTTATGAAAATGCTTGTCCACAGCTAATCGCATACTCAATGGTGAGAAACTGAAAGATTTTCTGTAAGATTGAGACAAAGACAACAGTGCCTACTCTCACCACTTCTATTTATTGTAGTACTAGAATTCCTGGTCAGATAAATTAGGCAAGAAAAATAAATAAAGGAAATTCAAATTGGAAAGCAAGTAAAATTTTCTCTGTTAGTGACATGATCCTATGTATAGAAATCCTTAAAGACTCCAGAAAAAATAAAAAAGAATAAATGAATTTATTAAAGCTGCAGAATATCAAATTAATATGCAAAATCAATTGCATTTTATACCTGAACAGTTAATAATCTAAAAAGAAAATTAAGAAAACAATTCCATTTATGTTAGCATCTATAGTTAATAAGATGGTATTGTGTACCTCAAAATTTGTTAAGTGTAGATTTCCTATTAAAAGTTACACACACACACACACACCCACACACACACAGAATAAGTATTTTATTCTGTTATTCTGTTTTAGTGTGTATGTATGTGATGTTATAATTACAACAGACACATACACACTAAAACAGAATAACAGAATAAAATACTTAAGAATAAACTTAACCAAGGATATGAAAGACTTATACACAGGAAGCTATAGAATATTAACTTTTTTGAAAATAAAGAAGAAACAAATAAATGAGGAAAAACACTCGAGTTTCATGGACTGGAAAACTTAATATTGCTAAGATGCAACCTGTGAAACAACAGAAAATATTTCTGAAGCATTTATCTGACAAGGATTTATTTTCAAAATACATGTAAAATTCCAACAAATCTAGCAAAAAAAATAATAAAAAAAAACAGATTTTAAAATTGTCAAATATTTCTCCAATTAACAGCTAGTTCTCTGCTCCAAAGAAGACATACAAACAGCCAACAGGCATATGAAATCATGTTCAACTTCATTTATTATCGGGAAATGCACATCAAAACTATAATTAGATATAGCTGGCTTCTATGGTTCATGTCTATAATGCCAGCATTTAACGAGGCTGAGGTAGCATGATGGCTTGAGTCCAAGAGTTCAAGACCAGCCTGGGCACCATGATAAAACACCATCTCTATAAAAAATTTAAAAAATCAGCCAGGCGCAGTGGCACGGGCCTGTCATCCCAGCTACTTGAGAGGCTGAGATAGAAGGATCGCTTGAGCCCAGGATGTGGAGGTTGCAGTGAGCCCAAGATCACACCACTGAACCCCTGCTTGGGGGACAGAGAGAGACTCTGCCTAAAAAAAAAAAGAAAAAACTAGAAGTAGATACTACCTCACACTGCTATGATGACTGTTAAAAAACAAACAAAGATAATAAAGTTTGGGGAGGATGTGAATAAATTGGAATACTTTTATATAGTTAGTGGGCATGTAAAATGATGCGGCAGCTATTTTGTGCAGTATGGAGGTTCCTCAAAATATTAAAAATAAATCTATCATATGATCGAGCCATTCCACTTCTGGATATATATTCAAAAGAATTAAAATCAGGATCTCAAAGAGATACCGACACATCCATGTTCATTGAAGCATTATTTATAATAGCCAAAATATGAAAACCATCCAAGTGGCCATGGACGGAAGAATGGATAAAGCAAATGTGCTGTATGTATACAATGAAAACTTACTCCTCTTTAAAAAGACAGAAATCTTGCCATTTACAGCAACATGGATAAACCTGGTGGCCATTATCCTAAGGGAATAAGCCAGACACAGAATTACAAATACCACATGATTCCACTTCTGAGTTGTCCACAACAGTCAAACTCATAGAACCAGAGAATACAATAGTGGTTGGCAGGGGTTGGGAGGAAGAGAAAATGGGGAGTTCAATAGATATGAAGTTTCACTCATGCCAGATAAATAAGTTCTAGAGTTCTTCTGTACAACCTATTACCTGTAGTTAATAAGATGGTATTGTGCACCTCAAAATTTGTTGAGTGTAGATTTCTTAATAAAAGTTCCTAATACACACACACACACACACACACACACACATACACACACACACAAAGGACATAAGGAAACTGAGAAATGTTGAAATCGTCTATTACCTTGATTAGGGTGGTGGTATCAGGGGTACTTTCATATATCTATACCTATTAAACTGTACACATTAAGTATGTACAGTTCTCTGTCAATTATACCTCAATAAAGTTGTTTTTAAAAATGAAGGAATGGAACAGAGATTAAATCTCATCAGATGGGTTCTACTCAGACAGTTGATAAAGTTTCTCTAATTGGTAAGACTATTAAAATTCATGAAACCCCGGGCAGAAAAACTTTCACTGACATTATGTTTATCTTGGGTTTTTAATTGCCTTTGTATTATGAAGTATTATTAAGGCATAACCAGGAAAGAAGTTGGGGTATATAAAGCCTGGCACAGTTCAATTTGGTTGGAAAGGTAGGGGATAGGGAAGGTTCCTATTTTTAACAAATAAATTAATTGTAGAATCTCCCCCAGTGAACTCGTAAGTAGAAAAGTCATGTTCTAGAATTTGTCTACAGTACCAGTTTTATCAGCTAAACTCAGGTCTTACTACATAAATTTATCATACCAAAGTATTAGAGGAAAAGATAATTTATAACTAAAGAAGAAGATGTATCTATACATATAACTTATCATTTCTGAAAAGATGCACCAAATTGTGCCAGTAACAGAAACTAGGGGACTTCTGGTTAATGAGGCTTAATTTTAGTGATGTGTAATTTCTGGCAATATTCAGTATTTATAGCAGGCATATATGACCTCCAATATTAGGATTTTACAATGGGAATCAAATTTGAAGCTGAAAACATTTTTGGTTCCTTATTCTAATTTCAATTTCGCAGATTACCACGCTAATCAAACCAGAGTTGACTGGGGTTTTGTGCATGGCTGTTATTGTTTGTGGTTCTTATTTTGATATACAGTGTTTATCAATTTAGAGATTAGGATGCCACATTTCAAATGTCAAGTTTTCTATGCCAGAATAAGGAAAGAATTAGTTTTACCTTTATTGACAGTGTGTCAATAAAGAGGGAAATAAAACTCTACTCTTCACAATACCCAAGACAGTTTGAAAATTCCTCCCTGGTCTCCAGCTCTCCACCTTTGGGAATACTGTCTAAAGTCTTCAATAGAGATTTTCTCAGTGTCTCACTGGGGACACAAAGTGTGTTCAGTTTGGTGGTACATGCAAAGTGAAGGATGTAGGAAAAAGTCTGTTCATTGACAGGCAAGATTACAACCCATGGGCTGGGCTGGGGAGATAGTAAGATCAGCCTCTCCCTCACTGCCTCTCTATATTTAAAATTTTATCTGAAGCCACACACTGTAGAACCAAAAAAAAAAAAGAACGAACTTATACATGGATCATATCATCATAGCTGAAGATTGTTTTATAAAAGGCAAGGCTGCTGGGCGTGGTGGCTGAGGCCTATAATCCCAGCACTTTGGGAGGCCGAGGTGGGTGGATCACGAGGTCAAGAGATCGAGACCATCCTGGTCAACAAGGTGAAACCCCGTCTCTACTAAAAATACAAAAATTAGCTGGGCACGGTGGCGTGCGCCTATAGTCCCAGCTACTCGGGAGACTGAGGCAGGAGAATTGCTTGAACCCAGGAGGTGGAGGTTGCGGTGAGCTGAGATCACGTCATTGCACTCCAGCCTGGGTAACAAGAGCGAAACTCCGTCTCAAAAAAAAAAAAAAAGGAGGTAAGGTTAAAATCCCAGATATATCTATATCTATCTATCTATCTATCTATCTATCTATCTATCTATGTGTATATATATATATATATATAATATATATATATATATATATATAACTTAACTTCTGGTTAGCATACTTACGATTTAGATCTAGAAATCTCCGAACTTTCTTGGAATCATTGACTGATATGACAAAGTGAATCCACACACAGGGTACTACAATATAGATCAGTCTTCTCTACATCCTAAGAAAACCCCCAAATTTACATACTTTATAAATAAATGTGTGTATATGCATATCTCTATGTGTGTGTGTGTGTATTACAACATATTTTATCTGCTTTTGAATGTAGTTATAATCATATCAAAATGTTCATTCTATCCTTCTTTTTCACTTTTCATAGGATTAAGTTATTCACCTTTTCTTCATCTATCTTATTTTCTAAGTTACTAGAAAATTTGATCCATGGGTAAAATTTTAAAAGGTAGGGAAATAGCTGCAAATTTCTATAAGCACTAGAATAATTTGCAGTCGCTTTGTCAGTGATAGATCAGTTGTAGTCAATTACCTCATGGTAAGGCATAAGGTAGGCTGTGTTAAACTGGGCTGTGGAATTTGCACAATACCTGAATTTCCGACTTTTGTTCCACTAGTTTCTTTACTGTTCAAGAAACAATCTGAAATGCAAATAAGGAAGAGTGACTTTACAGAGATAATGCGACATCTGCTTATTTGAAGGCTTCAGAATTAAGTTCATATGAAAACTATGTAGAAATTCCCTCCCAGCAAAGACTATTGTGTACCATTCCTTTCCTGGCTCTTGGCATGCTATTGGCACGTTACATTTTAGAAACCCTAAAAAATAGATTTTAAGCATCTGCCATGTATGCTTAACTTTTTACTTGAAAGCGTTTACTGACTAAGAGAAACATAATGTAGAAATAAGTTATACTACCGAATATATTGCTTACGTATCATACAATGCAAGAGAATTATTTCTATGTTTCAAATGTAGTTTATTTTAATGCAAGAACAAAACGACTTGTCATAAGAGCATCTCCATTTAACTGAAATGTGATAAGAAAATCTCCTTATAGTGTGCACATGCTGCTAACTGGAACACTCATCATTTAATGCCCAACACTACCTTGAAAGAAGAAATTCTACTCACTGTAGGAGTCAACCTGTCCATTCTTAATTCAATTATTCACTGTAATTATTATAAGGCATCCATAAAAATTAAAGTGCTTCTAAGTCACTAAAAAATGCATGTTATCATGAACTTTTCAAAAAATTCATTAGGTAATGGATAGAATTAAATTTACTAAAAGATTGTTTTATATATGATAAATATAAGTAGCCAAAGTGATACTAATCAGAATATTTGTTTTCTTTAAGAGTTATGTCATGTATAAAATGTGGTAAGAGAAAGATTTTTTTTTCTCACCGGGACTAAAAATACTCTAAAGTGTCTGTCAATTAAATGTCAGCACATAATCAGCCAGAGGTCAGGTATGTCTAAATCCACACAAAAGCACAGTATTGGAAGAATTTATCTCAGTGCATCAACTTTGATTTTCCTAATGCTCTCGAGAAAGAAAAATTGTATCTTCTTTAAAAATAATGTCAGAAAATGATCGAAACACAAAGTGGTTATGAGAATTAATAAACATAGATTAGTTACAGGGATTACCCCTGGTGATAGAGTAGCATAGTTGGAAGCAAATAAATGAGGTAGGAAGGTTGTCCCCCAAAAAAACTTAACTCTTCATCACTGTCACTTGGATTTTTTTATTAGATATACTTTTTTACATCTTTTGTATTACTCGTATAACTGAAAGTAAACTTCATTGGGAAATATTAAATTAGTATATACAGATACATATATGAAGGAGAGAATGAAGAGGGAGCAAAGTGTGAACCTGTACTTCAGGCAAAGACCCAGGATGAAAGAATCAGGCAGAATTCTTAATAAGAATTAAATGATGTGACAGCAATTTTTCATAAAAATCATAACACCATTATAAATTTATCCAAATAGAAAATAGAATACAAAAGACAATCTTGTCTAAATGTGATCATGTTTCTCAAATAACCTTTCCGAACAGGTGTTCAGCTTCCTTTTAGTTTCTATTCTAAGTTTTTAAATTACCACCCCCCACTTTAATATCTCTCCTAATCCATGGATCCATGGAATCTTTTAAAAATTTTATTCTTCATTATCCCTAATGAGTAATCATCTAAAGCCATCTGGATCAGCCTATACTAGTCATCTCATACTTACTTATAAGTTTATGTGTCTCCTCCAATGTTAACAATCATGAAAGAAATAGAGCCCTAGGACTCAGCTCCCATTGTAACTGGTGTATTGTGCAGGAATAAGGAAGCAGTTTCTGGAAACCAGTTGCCTTAGACAAGGCTTCAGAATTCACATATCTATTTAATGTGGACAATTTTTATCTCTTGAATGCTTAATAAAGGTTTTCTAGTTACTTTTTAACTAAGACCTAAATTTAATATGCCTTTTGGAGTTAGGACCATTCCCTTCTGGCTTAAAGAGCAAGTGATCTTTTTTGTTTACATATGTAAACAAATATCCCACTTCTAAATCTTATTTCTAAACTGTTTATTGGTCAGATTGAGAGGTATTAACTGTAAAATACAATTTTGCTCATTCAGAAAACATTTTGAAGGTTATTTTAATTAATAGATAACTGTATCCATAATAAAATAAGAAAAAGTGTTTTTTATTGGTATATTCTTGGAGACACATTTAAATGCTCTACAGATTTAGGAATACAGAGAATCCAGAATATTCATGTCATTCTCTCCTGAAATCATAAAGCCCCATTTAATTTGTATGATGCATTCTAATAATAAAACATTTAACATTTACTAAGTACTTAATATATGCCAGGTACTGAGCCATGAAGGAGATATTCCAAAAAGCAAATTACAAACATAAGAATTCTTCCAAATGGATTTTAGGTAAAATCAGCAGAGGGAGTGAGCTTTCTAACCTGCCAGACTAGAAATAATTCCCTTAGAAGAAAATATGAATGTTGGGATTTACCTTATCATTTGTTCATGGCAGCACTTCTGGGTGACAAAAATATTTTTGTTACCTAGTCTACCTCTTTTACCTACTTTCCATTCATTCCCCTTTAACATAGAAAGATTATATTGAGCCTCTAATAGACCCTAAAAATAAACCAACAAAACTGTTTCATGATGTTTCTGTACTGCTAAATGTTGCTTTCACATCACTTAATTTTATTACATTTTATGCTTTGTTAAAAAAAAAAAAAAACCTTCATGAAATTCTTTTAGGACCAAATAAGGGTATAAATGAATTAAACATTGTTAATTTGCAATCGTTGCTTTCCAAGTCTTGTACTTCTCCTTTGAGTTGTTACACCTAAAAGTTTTGGCTGGCCACCGTGCCTCATGGCTATAATCCTCGTACTTTGGGAGGCCAAGGCAGGTGTATCACGAAGTCAGAAGATAGAAACCATCCTAGCCAACATGATGAAACTCTGTCTCTACTAAAATATGCAAAAAATTAGCTGGGTGTGGTGGTGCATGCCTATAGTCCCAGCTACTCAGAAGGCTGAAGCGGAGGAATCGCTTTGACCTCGGAGGTGGAGGTTGCAGTTAGCTGAGATCACACCACTGCACTCCAGCCTGGTGACAAAGCAAGACTCTGTCTCAAAAAAAAAAAAATGTTTTCAGTCTCCATTGTTCTTCAGGATTACACAAATTAAAATAAAATAAATAGTATAAGAATAAGAGAAATCACGTAGAGTAAGATGGCCAAATAGAAGCCTACACCAATCATCCCCTCCCCTGCAAGAACACCAAAGTGGACAAGTATGCACACAATAAAACCACCTCCATAAGAACCAAAAGTCAGATGAGTGATCAGAGAGCCTAATTTTAACTTTATATCACTGAAAGAGGCGCTGAAGAGAGTAGAAATAACAGTCTGGAATTGCTGATGCTACCCCTCCCCCATCCTGCAGCAGTGGGCGTCCATGGGGTGTAGAGATAAACTGTATACTTAGGGAAGGGAGAGCACAGTGATTGTGAGACTTCGCATTGGAACTCAGTGCTACCCTGTCATAGCAAAAAGAAATACTAGGCAGAATGCAGCCAATGTCCATGGAGTTTGCATTGAGACTGGCCCTACACAGAGTGGAATCACACTCATCTCAGTGGTTAGAACCTAAGTTCTGTCAAGCTTCACCACTGCAGGCTAAAGTGCTCTGGGGTTCTAAGTAAACTTAAAAAGGCAGTCTAGGCCACAAGGACAGCAATTCCCGGGTAAGTACTGATACTGTGCTGATCTCAAAGCCAGTAGACTTGTGGGGCATGTAGCCTGTAAGACACAATCTGGGGCAGCCAATGTAGTGCTTAGTGCCACCTGTTCTCTAACTTCAGGCAGTGCAGCTCCCAACTTTGGAATAGACTCCTTCTTTCTGCTTGAGGAGAGGACAGGAAAGAGTAATGAGAACTTTGTCTTCCAACTAAAATATGAGCTCAGCAACAACAGGGCACCAAGCAGAGCTTTAAAGTCCCCATTTCAGGCCCAAGCTCCCAGATGACATTTCTAGATACTCTTTGGGCCAGAAGAGAACCCACTGCCTTAAAGGGAAGGACCCAGTTCTGACACAATTTGTTACTTGCTGACTGAAGAATCTTTGGGCTGTGAATAATCACAGCATTAGCCAAGTAGTACTTGCCATGGGTTCTGGGTGTGCTGGTTCAACCTCCCCCAGCTCCAGGAAGCTCAGCAGAGAGAGGGAAAGAGAGAGAGAGACAGAGAGAAATAGAGAGAGAGAGAGAGAGAGAGAGAGGAAAGAGAGAGAGTCTCTTTGGGAGAAAGTATGGGAAGACAAAAAGAGACTCTGCCTGGTAATCAAGAGAATTCTTCCAGATGTTATACAAGACCTCAAGAGCAGACAGACCTCTGTGAGGCTATAAGAGCCACAGCATTACTGGGCTTGTGGTGCCTGCTAATGAAAATATGGCTGCAATAACAAAAACTTAGATTACAACACCCAAGTCCCTTTGAAAAACTGGAAAGCATTGTCAATAACAATGAGTACAATCAAACCCAGACTGTGAAGACTACAATAAATATTTAACTCTTCAATGCCCAGACAGTGATCAAATATCCATAAACATCAAGACAATACTGGAAAACATGACCTTACCAAACTAATAAGGCACCAGTGACCAATCCTGGAGAGACAGATCTATGAGATATTTCAGAGAATTCAGAAGATTCAAAATAGCTGTTTAGGGGAAATTCAAGATAACAGAGAAAGAATTCAGAATCTTATTGGATACATTTAACAAAGAGATTGAAATAATTAAAAACAATCAAGCAGAAATTCTACTGCTGAAAAGTTCAAGTGACATAATGAAGAATGCAACAGATTCTCTTAAAAGCAAAATGTATTAAGCATGAAGAATTAATGAGCTTAAAGATAGTCTGTTTGAAAATAAACAATTAGCCAGGCGCGGTGGCTCATGCCTGTAATCCCAGCACTTTGGGAGGCCAAGGTGTGTGGATCACGAAGTCAAGAGGTCGAGACCATCCTGGTCAACATGGTGAAACCCCGTCTCTACTAAAAATACAAAAAATTAGGTGGGTATGGTGGCGCATGCCTGTAATCTCAGCTATTCAGGAGGCTGAGGCAGGAGAATTGCCTCAACCCAGGAGGCAGAGGTTGCGGTGAGCCCAGATCACGCCATTGCACTCCAGCCTGGGTAACAAGAGCGAAACTCTGCCTCAAAAAAAAAAAAAGAAAAGAAAAGAAAAGAAACAATTAGAAGAGACAGAAGAAAAAAAGAAGAAAAAACAATGAAGCATTTCTACAGAATCTAGAAAATAGTTTCAAAGGGGCAAATCTTTAAGTTATTGGTCTTAAAAAGGAGTTGGGGGGGTGGAGAGAGAGAGAGAGAGGTAGAATATTTATTCAAAGAGATAATTAAAGAGCACTTCCCAAACCTAGAGAAAGATCTCAAGTACAAGAATGTTATAGAACATCAAGTAGATTTAACCCAAAGAAGACTACCTCAAGATATTTACTAAGCAAACTGCCAAAGGTCAAGGACTGAAAAAGGATATTAAAAGCAGCAAGAGAAAAAAGAAACAAAACATAATGGAATTCTAATATGTCTGGAAGCAGACTTCTCACTGGAAATCGCTCCGAGAGGGAGAAAGTGGCAAGACATACTTAAATTGCTAAAAGAAAAAAAATTATCCTAGAATAGTATATCCAATGAAAGTATTCTTCAAATATACAGAACAAATAAAAACTTACCCAGAACAAACAAAAAAGTGAAGATGTTCATCAACACCAGAACTGTCCTTCAAGAAATGCTAAAGGGAATTCTTCAATTGGAAAGAAAAGGACATTCATGAGCAACAAGAAATTATCTGGAGGCCAGGTGTGGTGGCTCACACCCATAATTGCAGCACTTTGGTAGGCCAAGGTGGGTGGATTGCTTGAACTCAGGAGTTTGAGACCAATCTTAGCAACATGGTGAATCCATGATTATGCCACTGCACTCCAGCCTGGGTGACAGAGTGAGACCCAATCTTAAAAAAAAAAAAAATCTTTAGGTACAAAATTCACTGGAAACAGCAAACACATAGATAATCGTAGATTATTGTAACACTGTAATCATGATGTGTAAACTACTCATATCCTGAGTTGAGAAACTAAATGATGAAGTGATCAAAATAATAATCACAACATTTCAAGATATATACAGTACAATAAGATACAAACAAAAACAATAAAAAGTTGAAAAGCAGTGGGACGAAGTTTATAAGTATGGTTTTTATAAGTTTTCTCTTTGCTTGTTTGTTAATGTTTGTTTATGCAATCTGTACTAAGTTGTCATCAGATTAAAATAATGAATTATAAGGTATTACTTGCAAACCTCATGGTAACCACAAATCAAAAAATATGTAACAGATACACAAAACATAATAGGCAAGAAATTAAAACATACCACCAGAGTAAATTACCTTCACTAAAAGAAAGACAGGAAGGAAAGAAAGAAGGAATCGAAGACCACAAAACAAACAGAAAACAAATAAGAAAATGGCAGAGGTAAGTCTTTACTTATCAGTAATAACACTGAAGGTACATGGACTAACCTCTCCAAAAGACATAACAGTGACTGAATACATAATTTTAAAAACAACAACAACAATTTATAAGGAAATGCACTGACTGAAAATAAGGAGATGGAAAAAAATATTCCATGCAAATGGAAACCAAAAAAGAACAAAAGTAGCTATCATCACATCAGCGAAAAGAGATTTCAGAAAAAAACTACAAAAAGAGACAAGTAAGGCCATTCTAATGACAAAGAAGTAAATTCAAAAGAGGATACAACATTTTAAAATATGTATATACACCCAACATTGGGTCATCCAGATATATAAATGAAATATTAATAGAACTATAAAGAGAAACACACCACATTACAATAATAACTGGAGTAATCAACACTCTACTTTCAGTGTCCTGACAGAACATCAGCAAAGAAATACTGGATTTAATCTGCACTATAGACCGAATGGACCTCACAGATTATTTACAGAATATTTCATCCAACAGCTGCCAAATACACATTCTCCTCAGCATGGGAACATTCTCAAGAATAGACCATTTTGTTAGTCCACAAAACTAGTCTAAAAATTTTCCAAAAAATGAAATCATATCAAGCATTTTCTCTGAACATGGAAATTAAAGAGTAGGCTCCTGAATGACCAGTGGGTCAATGAAGAAATTAAAAAGGAAATTTAAAAATATTTTAAAACAAATAATAATGGGTACACAACATGTCAAAACATATGGAATACAGTGAAAGCAGTACTAAGAGGAAAGTGTAGATCTACAATGGCCTATATCAAAGCAGTAGAAAAACTTTAAGTAAACTACCTAATAATCTTAAAGAACTAGAAAAGCAAAAGCAAACCAACCCCAGAATTACTAGAGGAAAAGAAATTACAAATGTCAGAGCAGAAATAAATGAATTAGAAATGAAGAAAAATATACATGATATATAAAATAAAAGGTAGTTTTTGAAAAGATAAACAAAATTGATAAATTTTTAGCCAGACTAAGAAAAAAAGAGAGCCTACTAAAATAAATAAAATTGGTGATAAAAAGAGGAGACATTCCAACTGATACCACAGAAATTCAAATGATAATTAGAGGCTACTATGAGCAACAATATGTCAGTATATTGGAAAGTGTGAAAGAAATAAATACATTTCTAGACACATAAAATCTATTAAGATTGAACTGTGAAGAAATCCAAAAAAGTGAACAGACAGATAACAAGTAACAAGATTGAAGCCATAATAAAAAGCCTCCCAGTAAAAAAAAAAAAAAAAAGGGCTGAGACATTATGGCTTCACTGCTGAATTCTACCAAACACTTACAAAATTAATAGCAATCCTACTTACACTATCCCATAAAATAGAGGAAGAGGGAATACTTCCAAAACTCATTCTATATGCCCAGTATTACCCAGATACTGAAATAAAAGACACATCAAAAATCAAATATTACAAGCCAATATCCCTCATAAATATTGATACAAAAATCCTCAACAAAATAATAGTGAACTAAATCCAACAATACATTTAAAAAATTTTTCATTATCACCAAGAGGGATTTATCCTAGGCTTGCAAGGATGGTTCAACATAAGCAAAGCAATGTGATACATCATATCAACAGAATAAAGCACAAAAACTTATGATCATGACAAATGATATTAAAAAATCATTTGACAAAATTCAACATCCCTTCATGATAAAAATGTTCAAACAACTGAGTATAGAAGGAACATACCTGTATTAGTCCATTCTCACACTGCTATAATGAACTGCTCAAGACAGTGTAACCCATAAAATAAAGAGGTATTTCCACATGGCTAATGAGGCCTCAGGAAACTTAAAATCATGGTGGAAGGAGAAGCAAACATGTCCTTCTTCAAATGGTTGAAGGAGAGAGAAGTGCCAAGCAAAGGGGGAAAAGCCCCTTATAAAACAATTAGATCTTATGAGAACTCATTATCATGAGAATGCCATGGGGGTACCTGACCCCATGATTCCACTACCTTCCAACAGGTCCCTCCCATGACACATAGGAATTATGGAAACCACAATTCAAGATGAGATTTGGGTGGGGACACAGTCAAACCATATCATTTCATCCTGGCCCCTCCCAAATCTCATATGCTCACATTTCAAAACACAACCATGCCTTTCCAACAATTCCCTAAAATCTTTGCTCATTCCAGCAATAACTTAAAAGACCAAGTCCCAAGTACCATCTGAGACAAGGCAACTCCCTTCTGCCTATAAGCCTGTTAAATCAAAAGCAAGTTAGTTACTTCCTAGTTACAATGGGAGATACAGGCATTGGTAAATGCATCCATTCCAAATGGGAGAAATTGGCCAAAATGAAGGGGTTCCAGGCCCCATGCAAGATCAAAATCCAATAGTCCAGGATAACAAAATAATCTTCTTTGACTCAATGTCTCACATCCAGGTTACACCAGTGCAAGAGGTGAGCTCTCATGGTCTTGGGCAGCTCCATCCCTGTGATTTTGCAGGGTACAGTCCCCTTCCTGGTTGCATTCATGGCTGACATTGAGTGTCTGCTTTTTCCCGGTACACAGTGCAAGCTCTTGGTGGATCTACTATTCTGGGGTCTGGGCGGCCCTCTCCTCACAGCTTCACTAGGCAGTGCCCCAGTGAAGACTGTGTGGGGGCTCTGACCCCACATTTCCCTGCTGTACTGCCCTAGCAGAGGTAACTTGTGAGGTCCCCACTCCTGCAGCAAACTTCTGCCTGAACATCCAAACATTTCCATATATCCTCTGAAATTATTTCTGTGCACTTGTAGACACAAACACCATATGGAAGCTGCCAAGACTTGGGGCTTACACCCTCTGAAGCCATGGCCTGAGCTGTCCCTTGACCCCTTTAAACCATGACTGGAGCAGCAGGGATGCAGGGCACCAAGTCCCTAGGCTACATAGAGCAGGGGGGCCCTGGGCCTGGTCCAGGAAACAATTATGTCCTACTAGGCCTCCAGGTCTGTGATGGGAAGGGCTGCCTTGCATGTTGCTGATGCATCCTGGAAACATTTTCCCCATTGTCTTGGTGACTAGCATTTGGCTTCTTCTTACTTATGCAAATTTCCACAGTCATTTTGAATTTCTCCTCAGAAAATGGGTTTTTCTTTTCTATTGTATCGGGTTGCAAATTTTCCAAACTTTTGTGCTCTGTTACCTCTTGAATGCTTTGTTGATTAGAAATTTCTTCTACCAGATTTCCTAAATCATCTATATCAAGTTCAGATTTCCATAGATCTCTAGGGCAGAGGCAAAAAGCTGCCAGTCTCTTTGCTAAAGCATAGCAAGAGTCATCTTTACTCCAGTTCCCAACAGTTTCTCCATCTGAGACTACCTCAGCCCGAACTTCATTTTCCACAACACCATCAGCATTTTGGTCAAAGCCATTCAACAAATCTCTAGGGAGTTCCAAACCTTCCCACATCTTCCTGTATGCTGAGCCTTCCAAGTTTCTAGGAAGTTCCAAACTTTTCCACATTTCCTGCCTTCTTCTGAACCCTCCAAACTGTTCCAACCTCTGCTTGTTACCAGTTCCAAAGTCACTTCCACATATTTGGGTATTCTTATTGTAGCACCCCACCCTCAGTACCAATTCACAGTATTAGTCTGTTCTCACACTGCTATAAAGAACTGCCTGAGACTGGGTAATTTATAAAGGAAAGAAGTTTAATTGATTTACAGTTCCACATAGCTTGGGAGGCTTCAAGAAACATACATTCATGGCAGAAGAGGAAGCAAACACATCCTTCTTCACATGGTGACAGGAGGCAGAAGTGCTTAGAAAAGTGAGAAGAGCCCTTAATAAAACCCTCAGATCTCATGAGAACTTACTCACTATTATGAGAACATCATGGGAGAAATTACCTTCCACTGGCTTCTTCCCTCGAAACATGGGGAAGAGGAAACTACAAAATGAGATTTGAGTGGGCATACAGCCAAACTTTATCAAAACTTCAGCCCAATAAAAGCCATATGGACAGACTCACAGCTAGTATCACACTGAAATGTAGAAAAACTAAAAGCCTTTCCTCTAAAATCTAAAATAGGACAAGTATGCTCATTTTCACCCTTGGTGTGCAACATTATACTGGAAGTCCTGGCTAGAGCAATCAGACAAGAGAAAAAAAATAAAGGGCATCCAAGTTAAAAGGAAAAGTCAAATTATGCTTGTTGGCAGGGGATCTTTTATTTGGAAAAACTTAAAGACTGCACCAAAAAATCCTGTTAGACCTGATAGGTTTAGTAAAATCGCAGAATACAAAGTTATCATGCAAATATCAGTAGCATTTCCTATGTCAACTGAACAATGTGAAAAATTGATCAAGAAAGTAATCCCATTTATAATAGCTACAAACAAAGTAAAGTACCTATGAATCAACATAAGCAAAGAAATAAAAGCTCTCTACACTTAAAACTAAAACATTCATAAAAGAAACTGAAGATGACACACACAAAATAGAAATCTAACACCATGTTCAAGGATTAGAAGAGTCAATATTGTTGACATGCCCATAGTATGCAAAACAATCTACAGATTAAGTGTAATTCCTATCAAAATACCAGTGTCATTCATCATAGAAACAAAAAAAAAATCTAAAATGTATATGGAACAATGAAAGAGCCAGAATAGCCAAAGCTAAAAGAATAAAACTAGAGGAATCACATTACCTGACTTCAAATTACACTATAGAGGCATAGTAGCCAAAGCAGCATGGTACTGGCATAAAAACAGACACATAAACTGATAGAACAGAAAAAAAGAACCCAGAAATAAATTCATTCATTCATAATAAACTCCTTTTTGATGAAGGTGCCAAAGACATACACTGGGGAAAGAACAGTCTTGTACACAAATGTATCTGAGAAAACTGAATGCAAAAGAATGACATTAGACCCCTATCTTTTACCATATGCAAAAATAAAATCAAAATGGAAGAAAGATTAAATCTAAGACCTCAAACTATGAAATTACTGAAAGAGAACATTAGAGAAACTCTCTTGGACATTGGTCTGGCCAAAGATTTTTTGAGTCACACCCCACAAGCACAGGTAAACAAAGCAAACATGGAAAAATGGGATCATGTCAAGTTAAAAGGTTTTTGCACAGCAAAGGAAACAATCAACAAAGTAAAGAAATAATCCACAGAATGGGAGAAATTATTTGTAAACTAACTGACAATTGATTAATAACCATAATATATAAGAAACTCAACTCTATGGGGAAAAAAATCAAATAGATTTTTAAATGGGCAAAAATCTGAATAGACATTTCTCAAAAGAAGTACTACAAACAGGTATATTAAAAGGATCTCAACATCAATGATCATCAGAGAAACGCAAATCAAACCACAATGAGATATCATCTCATTCCATTTAAAATGGTTTCTATCTAAAAGACAGTCAATAACAAATGCTGGTGAAAATGTGGAGAAAGGAAACCCTCATATACTGTTGGTGGGAATGCAAATTTCTGCAACCACTACAGAGAACAATATGGAGGTTCCTCAACAAACCAAAAATAGAACTACCATATGATACAGCAATCCCATTGCCAAGTATATACCCAAAGGGAAGGAAATTAATATATCAAAGAGATATCTGTAATCTCACATTTATTGCAGCACTATTCACAATAGCCAAGATTTGGGAGCAACCTAAGTGTTCAACAACAAAGAAATAATAAAGAAAATGTGGTACAGATACACCATGGAATACTATTCAGGTACAGAAAAGAATGAAAGCCTATCATTTGCAAGAACATGGATGGAACTGGAGGTCATTATGTTAATTGAAATAAACAGGGCACACAAAGACAAACTTTGCATTTTCTCACTTGTTTTTGGAAGCTAAAAATCAAAAGCAATTGAACTCATGGATATTGAGAGTAGAAGGATGGTTTTCAAAGGCTGGGAGGTATAGTGATATGGTCTGGGGATGGGGAGGAATGGAGATAGTTAGTGGATACAAAAATATCCACTATAGTGAATAGTTAGAATGAATAAATTCTAGTATTTGATAATACAACAGGGTGACTACAGTAAACAATAATTTGTGGTACATTATAAAATATCTAAAACAGTATAATTGGATTGATCATAACACAAAGAAAGGATAAATGGTTGAGGTGATGAATACCTGATTTACACTCAAGTAGTTATTATGCATTTTATACCTGTATCTAACTGTCTCATGTTCCCAATAAACATATACACCTACTATGTACCCACAAAAATTAAAAATTAAAAAAATTAAAATAAATTTAAAAATCAATGTATTTAAGGAAAGACTAACAGAAATCAAATTGAGCAGAGTCTAGTAATGCATCAACATACAGAATGGTGAATATGAATCTTCAGACAGATTTCATTTCCTTCTTAGCCATTGAAATTCATTTAACAAAAATTAGTGTTTGGTTGCAGCTGCAGTTTGGCAGCTTAAATTTTCTGTCTTCCTGAATGTTGCAATTTACATAGGAACCCTGTTTCAGAAAATATTGTCAGTGGAATGGACATTAATTTTCAAATATATAAACATGAATCTCCACTTGGCTATTGACAGTTTTCTAACAAATAGAAGATTCCAGAGTGGGGAAAAAACCTTTTCAAGTTTATTACTGACAAAACTATCAATGTCAGTTATGGCCCAGGAAGTCCAATTTAGGATTTGTCTGAAAGAAAGATACTGTCTCCCCCTCAGAAAAAGGTGAGCCCCATGGTGTAATTTATGATGCATGCCAATGGCTGAAGCAAAAATGCATATGAATAATGCACTGTGTGTTGCCATCCATTGCAGGAAAATCTCTTAATTGAAAGGGGCCACAAGGTTTTATAGGGACTGTTAAGCTGATCTATTTTTAGCTGAGTAACTCTTCATCTGCCCACATTAGGAAATTACAGCCTTGACATTAATTATGGCTATGGAAGTGTTACCTGAAAAATTAATTTTATGCTGTGCAAACAGGTAGAAAATCCAGGAAGAGAGTCACTGATACAGACAAGTAGTTCCTCTAGAGTCCAATGAGACCATCTGTGCCTTTTCCTGAGCTTTTTCCTTTGGTTACATTTGAGCTGCTACATCCATTAGTGGAAAATGTTTTACTTCAAAAAGGAACACTAGGGAAGAAAGAAATAAAGTATTTTTTCCTTGCTACTGTCCTTGCTAGTATGTATGCCCAAATGCATCAAACTAATGAGACAGTGTCATTATATGGAACAGCTGTATTGGGTATTCTGAAAGTTTTTGTACATTGGAAGGATAAAAAAAGAAAAGCTATTAGTTAAACACATGTGGTCATAAAGTAATAATGAGGACAGTCACACAATATGTTGACTTCACTAATAACTAGTGCATGTGGTGTAAAGGGTGGAATTTTAGGATATTCTAATTTTCCCCCAAAGCATAAAGTACTGAAAGCTATATTCAAAACAGAGCACATGGCGTAAAAACTTTTTACATTACAAACTGTGATCCCAGCACATTTAAGTTCTCCATTTTTATTTAGAAACAGGGCAAAATAAATATTAACTTCAATATTACCTGTATGATGCTTAATTCATTTGCTTAATCTGAAGGTAAAAATAAATAATATCACCATTTTACACACTTAAGTAAAAACCTACTGAAAAATAATAAACTTTGGAGAAAATATAAACAAAAGTCCTTAATCTTTATCCTCAGAATATGATGGTAGTAAAATTAAACATATTAAATCATGCCATGGGCATTCTAAAATTAAGCAGAAAAGACAATTGTATAATTAGAAATGGAAAAACAAGAAACATTTAAAACCTTCTTGGCATTGTAGCTTAATATATTCCATTGTTAGTTGAGTTTTTAAATTGCAATAATCATACAATCCCTTCTGGTCCCTGAAAACACAGCCTACCTAGTATAACATTAGATAAAGCTCAGTAAATCTCAACACCAAAACTCAAAATCTGCCAAACATATAGGAATAAGAACAATATCTTTTCATTCCACAGACTTGAAATTTTATGGAGTTTCATCTTCAATTACAGAGCACATTGGAAGCCTCTTTCAGTGGAACTTTCTCTGATACAGACAGAATATGTTGAGGGATATTTCTCCAGAAACCATATCAATATTTTCTATCTGAATATTTAAGAAACAAAGTACTCATTTCAAACCTATGCAACACAATATACTACCTCAGATCCTCTAAATATGCTAATCTTCAGCTTTATCATGATGTCTCTAGTTTTTTTCTAAAAATTAACCAAGGGCAGATCTAGACAAAACTGTAAAGTTGGTAATTTATTGATAGTACCTCCTCCTAAATTCCTCTTTCGTGTCTCACTTTCTCTTTCCGCTACTACCCCAACCCTTTCCAAACCTGTTATATCCACATATTCTTCCCTGAATGTGAGGGTTATCTCATCCCAGCTTTTATATCCCAGTTTGTTAATTTATTCAATATTGATCAAGCACTTACTGACAGAGCAGGAGTGTCACCATCTTGGACAAGGCCCTCATTCTAAAGTTTACCTTAATGAAAAATTGCCTAAATCCAAAGGGCATCAGCATAATGGCAAAGGTCAGCATGACCGTAAACCACAAATAACATCTCCAACCAGAAACATTCCAAATTTCTCCTTGACCAGAGACATGCTAGCCCCTAGATAGGCTCCCTCTGGCCAGAAGACATCAGCCTTGAGATAATCCCCCTCCAGGCCAGAAAGATGTCTGCCCCAAGATAACATCCCCTCCTTCTAGGGAGATTCCAACCCCACCATAAACTTCTCCATACAGGTAAATGTTCCAAGCTTGTGATAGGCACCCTCACCCTAAAACCAATATATACTCTTAGTCTATAAGAGAAAGCACTCCTGAGCACAATCGCCCAGAAGCACCTCTCAGGTTTTAACTAAAGAAAACCTGTCTTTGACTGCCAAGCTGCATTTTGTGTTTCTTTCCTTTCTTTAACTCTTACACTTACTATATACTGGGTGTTAGACACTGGAATTAAGCATGCTTTTCTTTTCTCTTTTATCCATGAAAATAGCCCTCTTGTCCTCTGTTCTATTCTCTCCTGCTTCTGTCATTTTGATAAAGTCATCCATGCTAAGATATTGATGGGTGGAAATAATGTAATGCACTACATTTCAAGTTATAGATGCACTTAAAATTAATCTGCTTAATTTTAAGCACTCCAGTGATTAACTTGAAATCTTCTTTCACTGGAATTTTAAAGGCCATGGGGTGTATATTATGATAAAGGTGCAAACGTAAGACTTAACTGTATGGAATGGATCAATATGTTAGATACAGCGAACTCCAAGTTTCTCTTCAAAGAATCAGCATGTCAGTATGTTCAGCTCTCTTATTCTTTAATTCTCCATTTTAAAGTTTAACTTTCTTTTAGTTTCAGTTAACTTTTCCACCAGTTCCAATCAGTGATTCATATCTGTTCCCCCAGTTCCCTGCTCCATTCTGAATTGCTCTGGTCACCTGCTTTGACCCCTAGTTACCTGCTCTGGCCTACCCATAACTGTCCTTTCCACCAAGCTACCCACCCCACGATTCCTGCTCATAGCTCTACTCTCTTAAATAGCCATTTGGAGTTAGCTTAGACTGTGCGGTCCAGCCCTAGCCAGTAGGGGAATGACACAGCAGTAGGGGCAACCTCCATCAGGAATAAATACCCCTTCCCCTCCCTTATCCACGGGTGCGCCTGCCATTGTTCCATCTGTGAGCCACACCCTTCTATAGAAGTAAATTGTCTTGCTGAGGAAATTTATATTCAAGTGCTACTTTTTTTGTGGTACCAAAAAGTTAAATATAACAATTGTAATGTATGCTACTCTAGCTCTGTTGGTTCAGTCTGGAAAGGTGGGACAAGTTGAAGCAAAGGCAGGAGGGCTGGAAATAGGGAGGTAGCTTCCAGGCCACAGATGGGTGAGACACAAGTTGCATTCTTTTGAGTTTTCGATTAGCCTTTCCAAAGAAGGCAATCAAATACGCATCTATCTCACTGAGCAGAGGGATAACTTTAAATAGAATGGGAGGCAGGTTTGCCTTAAGCAGTTTCCAGCTTGAGTTTTCCTTAGTGATTTTTGGGGCCCAAGATATTTTCCTTTCACAAACAAAATGAAGAAACATCATTCCAGATTATAGAAGAGTACAGTAGTCTGCAGCTGTCATTTCTCACCTGCATCCCTACAAGTGGACACCTCATTTGAGTGATTGCTTCTAATCTTGCCCCTCTCTAATTTATTCTTGATGCTGTAATGTCATCTGGAGTAATTTTCTGAAACACTGTTTTTATCTGTTGCTGGATAACAAATTACTCCAAAACCTTATAATTTAAATTGTATTATCTCCTAATTTCTGCAAGTCGTGAATCTGGCCACGACTTATCTGGATCTTCTTGCTGGGTCTCTTGCCAGGCTACTGCCAAAGTACTGGCCAGGATGGCAGGAATCTCAACCTTCAAGAGGAGAATCCACTTGCAAGCTGAGTCACGTGGTTGTTGGCAGGACTCAGCACCTCCCAGACTATTGAACTAAAGATCTCTTCTCTGTTTTCACTGCATCTTATAGCCATGTTGACCTACTAGCAATTGCTCATTCCTTAAACGCACTAAGATTTCTCTCTGATCCAGGCTTGGCACGTTCTGTTTCCACTCCCTGGAACACCACTTACAGTCAAGGGTATACATGTTTACAGTATGCGAAGTCATGGGTCTGGAAGAGATTACCAAGAGAATATGTATGAAAACCTCTCATTCTTTTGATCTTGACCCCACTTTTACCACCAGCTCCCATCTCATTGTTCTGCATCCCACTGAGGCAAAAATCTTTTCTAAAATTTTCTGTACTATTTGTTTCAAAATACTTCAAACAGTTTTCATCTCTATCATGTTGCTCAATATAATGGCCAAGTCACTGACTGGATAATACTTAACTATCAGGAGAATTTGACACAGCTGATTTCCCTCATTCTCTTTGCTGTGCTTTCTTCATGCTGCCTCCAGAACACTAAACTCAGTTTTCCTTCAACCTCACTAGTTGTTCCTCCTTAGATTCCTTCACAGATTTCTATTTTTTTTCCAGATCAAGTTCAGTTCTGGCTCTTTTTCTCCTCTCCATCTATACTTGTTTTCTTGATAATCTCTTCCATACTCAGAATTTTAAATGTTATCTGTATGCTAATGACTCCAAATTTACATCTGCAAGCCAGACTTCCCTTCTGAATGTCAGGAGTAATCAATACCTTCCTCTTTGGTTCCACTTGGATCTTATAGCATTTATGGTCCTGATAAGAACCAGAAGGCATGCTAAAATTAGAAGAGGTTTGTTTACAAAGTGACTATTTACAAAGCTGGAGGGAGGGATGAGGGATCTAGGGTAGATAGTACAATGACTCTGGGTCAGCAGCAACAGAGCTGTTAAGAGGTACAAGTCCAAAACCATGAGGGGAAGAGATAGTTACTAGAAACTGGAAGAAGAGAATTGTATAGATGAGGACAGGAAAATAGTGGGAACATTTGCTAGGGTAAGTAATACAGAGAACCTAAGGAAAAAAATAGGACTGTGAGGAAGCCAGAAGAATAGATCTATAACCTCACTTTCCTTCCCCCTCCCGTCTATGCGCTCCCTACTGACTGAACGTAATCGAGAGCCAAAGGGCAAAGGGATCTACCAGTGAAATGAACATAGTTCAATCTACTGGGGGATAGGGTAAAGGAGAAGAACAGAAAAGGATTCTGGGAAGCAAAGGGAAGTTATTCACTGATATGTAATAGGCATCTCACTATTAACATTTCTATCACACTAACCTTTAAGAAAAAAAATTAACCGTTCTGAAATTCAATATTTGCCCCAAAAAACACTTCCTCTTTAATCATTCTCTCTCACAGGATGGTGACTCCATCCTTCCAGTTGCTTAGGCCAAAATCTTTAGGGTCATTCTTGATGCCTGTATTTTTCGTATACCTACATCCAATTGTCAAGAAATTCTGTGGCCTCTATGTTCAGAATATATCTAGAATACTACCACTTCCCAGCACCTTTACAAAACCATTAACTCCTGAGACTGAATTTTTGCAACAAGAGAAAAGTAATATTGTTCAAAACACTTTGTGGCCAATTTTCCAAAACACCTGATAACTTATCTATATAGGCATATAAATGTCATCCCTAGTTTCAATACTTATGGTAAAAATTACATGCAGTTCTGTCCTTTGTATGAGATTCCTGTCCTAATCTATTACCTATCCTTTTTTTAAACACATACACCAAACTAATACAAGTGAGAGACTGAAAACTGCCCTCAATTATATACTTACAGGTTCACATAAAGATTTGAAAAGGCCCAGAGAAATTTCATGTCTGCCTCAGCAAGTTCATAACAATAAACGAGGAATTGGTGCAGATTACTAAAAATAAATTTAAACAATCCTCTTTTGTAAACCATACTAAGCTTTGCCTGTTTACGTCAATTTGGTAAAGAAATTCTAACACAGTGAAAATAATATAAATTTGTTTTGAACTGTTCCAACCCCAGAAAATGACAATTTTACAAACTTTAGAAAAGGTACTATGCTTTCTAAAACAATATGGTAAACTTAACAAAAATCTTTTCCACCTTACCGCTTGTCTATTTTTGGAAAGCAAGTTGCTGTAACTCAACACAAATTTAAGTGAGATAATCAGTAAATTTCTCTTATTAGTAAATAAGAAACAGTTATCACTTCAATTGCACATTAAATTGAAGGTGTGTAAAATAAAGACAATATTATTCTTTAGAAAGGAATGATCAACAGCCTATATACATTTGGTGTGTCACGTCAAATATAAACTTAGCAGCTTTATGTATGCTTAGCTTTGAAACATATACTTAAGCTGAAACTGAAGTTAGGAAAGGAAATGGCCTTTAAAAGCCAGCTACCAAAATCAGTCCTCCTTGGGCGTTAAAACAGAAAATAAAAATACTATGTCGAAGGAAGGTGCAGAGTATGTCAACTAGGACAGGCCAGGTCTCACTAATGCAGACCTCCATTACAACACTCTCAGCACTGACTGCGTAGTTAGGTTAAATGTTAACATCTGATAGAGCCAGTGCCCTCATACAAAGCCTGGAATGTAACAAAAGCCCACCTAGAGTTTTGGCCTTTCCTGGACCTTGATGCATGACAAAATAACAAAGGAATTCTTAACATGACCCCTTTAGGATTTAAAAAGTTTTACTGGGGGTCTGAAGGAATTCCCCAGACCTCCACAAATAAGCTTTATTAGGGACTAAAGGAACTCCCCTAACCTCCATGATTTAGCAGGAGACAAGATAAGGGTAATCACCCCTGACACCTGGACCCATCTAGATTAAGTAAACTTACTGAGACTCCAGGGAAAGGTCTTCAGGACTTAGATCTTAGTTTTAGATTAAAAGGAGTGAATCACTTATGTCTTTAGATTAATGCACACTTACTCGTAGGCATGTATCTTAGAAGATATACAAACTCTGGAAAACTTTGTAATTTTGAGTTGATCTGGTGAAAATTTCCAGGCCTTCTCCCCATAACCAGTTACAGAAATGAAAACCTCCCTTCACTCCCAATTCTTCTGCATCTTGTTAATGGGCCATGAGAATAAGCAGCCTGATCTTCGATTGGGTTCAGAAATGAACTTACATCTTCACTATGATACATCAAACTCTTTTGCAGTCATGCATTCATTAACAGTGGTATGATGGCTCCTTTATTCTTGTCAATTATCTGTTTTCTATTCAAAATTCATCAAATTAACTGATTTAAAAGAAATGTACAAAATAAAAAGCAAGTTGATCTTTCATGCTTATGACTGCAAACTTAGGGCTGATTTACAGTAAGATTATTGCTCGCTCCCTAGGCTCTCTGGAAATTTAGTTAAATAATTAGCAGTTTGTTTTATGTATGTTACATATGTACTTATTACTATAAAGATATTAACAATAATAAACTTTATTAACTGCCTGTTATTTCTCAGCCATAATGCAAACCAATTTAAATACATTAGCTCACTTAATAGTTATAACAACCCAGTGAGGTAGATATTAATATCTCTATTTATTTCAAAAGGACATTAAATTGGAGTTATCTACCAACAGGCTACTTGAGAAAAGTGTTGTTTATATTCATGAGGGCATGGTTAAAATAGTGATTGATTAACAAGGATTTCTATTACACTTCTTTCTGCAAAGAAACTACTTGCCCAAGGGGTATACACTATTTCTAAGTGAATGACAGAATGGTGAAATGTCCACGTTTCAACAAGTGAGCCATAACTGACAGATGCTCTAGGAAAGAGCAAGTTGAGAAGAGCGTGGTGTTCTCGGTCTCCTTGGGGAGTGATGCCTCCATTCAGAATTCTAATTTCAGTTTCTGTTACTAAGGAAGAAAAGCAAAACCTGACGGCACAGCCATGGAGGAGAATGAAGGAGAAACAGGGCTGTGAATTCTTAATTAACAGGATGTTCAGGGATGCCAGTGCAAACTTTATCAAAGCGCTGTGGAAGGCTGCATTTAAAATAGATACAGAAGCTACTCACTACTATCACTAACTTCAGGAGGTAAAATGGCAGTTTCCAAAGTTCTAGTCAGTGGTGAGAAGGGAAATCATTTCCCCTGGATCTATCTCCCTGAAAACACTTTCATACTGCTAAATTACTTGGTTAATAGCGTGGCTCAGAGGTTCCAAAACTCAGTTTCTGAAAACTAATTCAAAATGTGCACTCAATAAATGAAAAGAAATAATCATAAGCAAAAATACTAAAGTCCTAATGATTTCAACTAATGTTACATTCCCAGAAGAATCAGGGTGCTTCCTAAATGTTTCAGGAAAAGCCAAAGTAATGCAGGGTCTCCTTTAAAAAAAAAAAGTTTAATAATTTAGTGACATTTTCATTTTATTATTCATCCATGGAAACTTTGAAAAGTTCTAGGCACTGTGTTAGGCATAAGAGCTCCTAAAAAACAAAGGCATAGCTCTGAAATTGACGCTATCATAGTCTATTTGGATTGAATACCAAATCCTCCTATGGTTTTATATGGTTAGCCAAAGAAGCCGGAAGACTTTCCAATGATGATTTAAGGAGGTAAGCAGCACATGTAACCAACAGTGTTATGATTTTCCCAAAATGTACACAAATTGGAATAACCATAAAATGTCAATATTCAAAGAGAAAAATTGAATTTTTAAAAAATATATACCAGGATGTATTTTCACAAATAACATTGTTTTTAAGGTGGATAAAAGTTGCTGGAGACTTGTTTGCAGTCACAGTTGTCCTCAAAGTTTTGATGACTTGTCAGAGATTAGTCTTGGTCAGTGTAATTGTAATACTTCAACATTACTGGGGTAAGTAAACAGTTATGGTAATTGCCAGGATAGATACAGGATCAAGCTGCTATGAGTGCCTGTCTTAGTCCATTTGGCTTACTCCCACTACTATTTTAAAAATCTTATATACAAACTGAGATAGTACCTTTACATTGTGTCTTCACAGAGTGGAAGGGGCTAGCAAGCTTCCTTTGGCCTTTTTTATAAACCTTTATTAAAAAAAAATCCCTATTTAAAAAAAAACCTTATAAAAAACATTAATCTCATTCATGAGGACTCTACTCTCATGACCTAATCACTTTCCAAAAGTTCATCTCTTAATACCGTCATCTTTGGGGTTATGATTTGAACATATAAATAAATTTGTGGGGAGACAAACATTCACACCACAGCCAGGTGAAAGGAACCAACTCTACAACTAGGAAGATAAATAATGAGGAGACTATCAGTAGCTCAAAGTTAAAATTCCTTGCTGTATATCAGAACTGTTCAAAGGAGGACTGGGTAATCCTGCTGTACAGGGATCCATCTGAGCTTAAGAGATGTTAAGGCAGAGGCCAACTGTCAACATGCTGTAGAAAAATTCTAAAAGATGAAACTAGGAAATAATCAAGACTTTCCAAATGGATTGAATCCAGAATTTCCAATTCTGAATTGTAGGCTTCAGTACAGACATGTCCACAAAGGACGTAAAACTCTCCAATGGAACAATCTATACTGGGACAGATGTGTCCTATATCATCACACACCAGGCAGTTCCATGGCAGTCATCAAGTGACCTTTCCTTTTGTAACATGACTTTCCTGAAGATCAGAATTTTCATCATCCTCATAAACTCTGCATACTTTTCCAGCCACATTTATTTTAGAGGCATCTTAACAATTGGTCTTTACTCTTCGATACTGATGTCTGGCACAGTTTGCAATCTCTTTCCTACTGTTTGCCTGACCATGAGTTTTCTTTAATCACAATCCAAACCTTTTGTTTTCCCGAAAGTCATCCCAATTTATCACATTTATTCATGGCCTCCCACAGCAAATACTGACCACAAAGATGTGAAATCCTAAAAATGTAGACAGGGACATGCTTTTATCTTCAAAAGCAAAAGTAGAAGAGGGAAATCTTTTTCCAAACCTGCCTGCTTATCTTTAATGGTAATAAAACATCATTTATTGAGTGGTCTCTCTATGCCTAATATCCTTCTGTACACTTTACAGGAATAACGTCATTTAATCTGCTCCACTGAGTGTGAGTCAAATATTGTCAATATTTCCATTTGACATAGGAAACAGAAAGGCAAATAACTTGCCAGCAACTGTCCATTTATGTAACAGAGCCAAGGTTTAAATCTAGATAATGTGGATTTACAGACTTAGCCTTTATTCTCTCTCCAGTATATGACACTTCTTACTATTCTGATCCATGTGGGCACATAAACAAAGTAATTTACTCATTAACTAGCTCTGCTTACAGAAAATAAATCAGAGAAGATGGATGAGAGGAAGGACTAATTGCTAGATTAGCAATGATAATCCCATAAATTAGATGCTAGAGCCAGTACAGACATGGATCTATTTGGAGTGAGAATGAAAAACACAGAATCACTCTGATGCCACAGATTGAAGAGAACTAAGCAAAATAACTGCAATCCCAAAGAGACTGACAGAGAATAATAACTAAGCAGATAAGATACATGGATTCTTTCTGATGTGAAGATGGCATGAGAGAGAAAGCGAAACTCTCTGTACGTGAACAATAACCACCTTTTAAAACTACACAAAAATATACTGCTAATGCTTTCACAGTAGTATATTTGTCTACACTATTATTATGACCTACTTATATATTGTAACACGGATGCTATCCTACTCTATTAATATCCACCCATGTATCATTGTTCCCAAATTTCATAGCCAGTAAAAATTTACATATAAGTAACATTAAAAAATTAAGAAGACAGTCCATATTTTGTTCTTTCCTTTTATCTCCCAAAACTCCTGGAACAGCATCTTGGCAATAATAAGCCTTTAATCTGTTAAAGTTAAATACATTCAAAATGTAGATACCTTTTGTGGGAGGAAATATTTCTCAGAACTTTTGAAAGAAACTAGATGAAAGAATAAATGGGAAAGTTTGTTTTCATTAACTCAGAAAAATGCCATACAGCAAAGAAATGAAAGATAATAATAATTCTAAAAATATTAAGAGAAAGTTTTAATATTTAGAAAGAAAAAGTGTTATCATGAAATAGAAAATGAATCAGAGACTGCAAAATAATTTACTTCATATGGACACAAAAGAGATGGAGCTTTAAAATGCAAAGTTCTATTAGAAACAAAATAACATTTTATAAAGCTTCTAACTTTTTTTTTAAGATGGAGTCTCACTCTGTCAGCCAAACTGGAGTTCAATGGCACCATCTCAGATCACTGCAACCTCTGCCTCCCAGGGTCAAGTGATTCTCCTGCCTTAGCCTCCCAAGAAGCTGGAATTTCAGGCAGGTGCCACCACACCAGGTTAATTTTTTGTATTTTTAATAGAGACGGGATTTTGCCATGTTGGCCAGGCTCACCTCGAACTCCTGACCTCAGGTAAATTAGCCCACTTCAGACTCCCAAAGTGCTGGGATTATGGCATAAGCCATTGCACCTGGCCTAAAGCTTCTAATATTTAACCACTGGTACAAAATCAAACTGGAGCCTGGCTTTTGTGAGAGGATTTCTTTTGGTGTCTATGCTGTTGCATTTTCACATTTTTAGAGCTATCTGTTTGTCAGATACAAGAAGGAGTTCTTCTTCAAAGGGTTTGGCTGTTTAGGTCCCTTGTTGTTACCCACTTTCAATGTCAAACTTCCTTATTCTTTGTGTCTCCCTACCCTAGTTTCAGTAAACAACTTTTTCACCAGTCCTAATCTACAGAACCCACATCTGCTACTCACTCTGTAAATTACCCCTCCTGCCATAGCAGCTCTTCCTGCCAAAGCTACCCTTCCCTCCAGTGTAACCCACTGCCCACACTCTTCACGTTGGCCAATTGGGTTTAGTTTAGATTGTGTGGTCCAGCTCTAGTCAATGGAGGCAGGACACAGTAGCAGGGACAAACTGTGTTAGGAATAAAAACCCCTTCTCTTCTTTGTTTGGTGTGCTCTTGTGGTGACTAGACCTGCAAGCAGCACCCTTCTGCAGAAGCAAATTTGCCTTGCTGAGAAAACTTTTGTTTGAGTGCTCATTTTCTTTATGACTCCAACCTTTTATTTCTAACACTGTTGTGTCATGTGCCTGTCTGCTCTCAAGTGATTTACTAAAATCAAGAGTTGGTGTATGTTTTCTAGCTTCCTGAATTTTGCCTCCTCTTCTCAAAAGATTTGAGAGAGATAAGGAGAGAGAGCTCCTCATTCCATGTCCCATGCCCCCAACAATGACTACTTTCTCAATTTCATCCTACAAATTTGAAAGTAGCCAGTGTAACTAGCACAATACAGTGACTGCAATCTGTTCTCTAAAGAGAAAAATTGCCCTAGCCAGATAAGTTGGCAATACTTGGTTGGCTTTTGTTCCACTGTTACATGATAATTACACCATGTATCTCTAAGAGCTTACTTTGCAAAATAAACTTATCATTAAGCAGCAAGGATAGGCCACCAGTTGAGAAAACAAAGACTTTTCTGGAAAACAGTGACACTTCCTTTCCTTTGAAAGGAAATGGAGGATATGGGAAATAATTGCAAGTAAAATTTCAAGTAGAACATGGATTATTAGTATCCTTACAGGCAAAATATAGGCCCACCCCACCCTTCTTAAAATCATCGTTAGCATTTGCTAAGTATGGATATATATCAAACTAAAAAATCATGTTACAAATTATTTTTAAATTACTTTTTAATTATTAAAACATTGTGATACCCATGCTTATATTTTAAAAGGATGGTTTGAAACTATTTCAGGGCTCATCTTAGGAAATTACTCTTTCTACTTTACGAATGGTCAAGATGAGGTTGACCAAACATATGACCCATGAGGACCAGCAGAGTTCCAAAGTGTGGGGTTTATTGATTTAGAGAAGGGAATTTGCAAAGGTCTGTAAAAGACCAGAGAATCTCTCAATGATTACTACAACTATACTAGTTAATATGTCTGAACAATAATGTATTTTAGGCTTTATAGGTCATATGTTCTCTGTTGCAAATGTGAACTCTGCCATTATAGCACAAAAGCAGCCACAGATAATACATACACGAATGGGTGTGCCTGTGTTCCAATAAAGTTTTATTACAAAGATAGATGGTGGGCCAACTGTGGCCCATGAATCATAGTTTGCCAATCTCGGATTTAGAGTCACAAAGACAGCTGAGAGAAATTGGACATCAATGTCACCATATATGGCAACAGAGAGGATATTCCCTATGAAAATAATAAAGTGAAAAAAAGGGGCCCATAGAGTTTTTAAGCTGTAACTAATGTATTAGTGGTATCCTTGGTCTACTTCTTCGATTTTACTTAATGCCATCTAGGTAGGCAATCATTAAATGATTTATTAAAGGTCAAAGTAATTTATTTATATGAAAGGCCATAAACAAAACAAAAATTCAGTGGGCTTGGTATTTGCATATAATGCCATCTAATAAAAAATATTTGGAGAGAGGGAGAGCCCAGGAGGAATCTCTCAATGATTCTACAACTATAACATTTCTGAACAAGAAAATTTGCTTTTATTTGTTATAAGGACATAACCAATTCTGTAATATAAGCTAAGCTACTTTGCATAGTCCCATCAGTCTTCTAAGCAGCATAAAGAAACCAAGAATGTGTATGTGTATACACACATACATACATATATATATGTATACCCCACGCCCCACTCACATATTCTTTGTAATAAAGCAACCAATTACAGTGATGCTGCTAATGATGATGATAGTGATGAAGATCCTAACTATGTAGTTATCAGTGAGAGTACTTGCCTGTCACATTTTGAGAATTATACATTTACAGAATTATTTCTAATCATTGGTAATTTCTATGAAGTAGGCACTATTATCCCATCTTACACAGATGAGGAAATGCCAACTCTAGATTACAAATAATAACAAATTAGCCAGGCATGGTAGTATGCACTTGCGGTTCTAGCTGCTCAGGAGACTGAAACAGAAGGATCCTTGAATCTGGGAGGTTAAGGCTGTAGGGAGTCATGATCGGACTACTGAACTCCAGTCTGAGTGACAGAGCAAGACTCTTGTCTCAAAAGAAAAAATATTACTAAACATAAAAGATGCAGAAAAAATGTAACATGTAAGTAAAAGAAAATTAGACAATAGAAATAGACCTAGGAATGACAGAGCTGATGGAATTAGCAGACAAAAAATTTTGACAAGCTATCATAAATATGTTCAGAATTGTTTTTACGTGAAGATAATGAAGATACAAAGGGAAGATAAAAAACAAAATGAAACATCTAGAGATGAAAATATAATATTTGAAATAAAAAACTACTGCATTTACTTGACAACAGACTGTATACTGCAGAGAAAAGATAAATACAAAACATTGCTGAAAGAAATTACATATGACACAAATGGAAAAATATTCCATGCTCACGGATTGAAAGAATCAATATCATTAAAATGGCCATACTTCCCAAAGCTACCTACTGATTCAATGCTCTTCTGATCAAACTACCAATATCCTTTTTCACAGAACTGGGAAAAGTATGTTAAAATCCATATGGAACAAAAATAAGCCCAAGTAGCCAAAACTATCCTCAGCAAAAAGAACAAAGCTGACATCACATTAACTGACTTCAAACTATGCTAATATGGCTACAGTAACCAAAACAGTATGGTACTTGTATAAAAACATATATACCAATGGAACAGGATAGAGAACCTAAAAATAAACCACACATCTACAATCACCATATCTTCAACAAAGCTGGCAAAAATAATCAAAGAGGAAAGGACTCTGTATTCAATAAATAGTGCTGAGATAGCTGGTTAGCCATGTGCAGAATAAAACTAGACAGCTACCTTTTACTATATAAAAAAATTAATTCAAGATGGATCAAAAAATTAAATGTAAGACCTCAAACTATATAAATCCTAAAAGAAAACCTAGGAAACATCATTCTGGACATCAGCCTTGGGAAAGAATTTATGACTAAGTCCTCAAAAGCAGTTGCAACAAAAACAAAAATTGACAAAAGGGACCTAACTAAACAAAAGGGCTTATTCACAGAAATAAAAACTATTAACAGAGTAAACATATAAGTTACAGAACAGGAGAAAATATTTGCAAACTATGAATCCAACACAAAACTAATACCCATAATCTGTAAGGAACTTAAACAACTCAATGTGCAAAAAACAAACCACCTCATTTAAAAATGGGCAAAGGACAAAAAAGTCACTTCTCAAAAAAGATATACAAGCAGTCAACAAACCTGGAAAATGCTCAACATTACTCCTTATCAGAGCAATGCAAATCAAAACCACAATGAGATGTTATCTCATAGCTGTCAGAAATGCTTTTGTTAAAAAGTCAAAAAATAATAGATGCTGGTGAGGCTGCAGGAAGAAAGGAACGCTTATACGCTGTTGGTGGGAAGGTAAATCAGTTCAGCTGGTATGGCAACCAGTTTGAAAATTTCTCATAGAACTTAAAACAACCACCATTTGACTCAGCAATTCCATTATTGGATATATACCCAAAAGAAAATAAATCACTCTACAAAAAAAACACATGCACTCGTGTATTAGTCAGATTCTCTAGAGGGACAGAACTAAAAGAATAGATATATACATATATAAAGGGGAGTTTATTAAGTATTTGCTTACATGATCACGAGATTCTACAATAGGCTGTCTACAAGCTTGAGAAGGAAAGAGAGCCAGTCCGAGTCTCAAAACTGAAGAACTTGGAATATGATGTTTGAGAGCAGAAAGCATCCAGCACAGGAGAAAGATGTAGGCTGGAAGGCTAGGCCAATCTCACTTCTTCACTTTTTTTTTTTTAACCTGCTTTATATTCGCTGGCAGCTGGTTAGATGGTGCCCACCCAATTAATGATGGGTCTGCCTTCCCCAGCCCACCGATTAAAATGTTAATCTCCTTTGGCAACCCCTCAAAGACACACCCAGGATCAATATTGCATCCTTCAATCCAATCAAGCTGACACTCAGTATTAACTATCACAATTCATCTGTTTATTGGAGCAGAATTCACATTAGCAAAGACATGGAATCAACTTATGTGGTGGATTGGATAAAGAAAAAATGTGGTACTTATAACAAAATTATGCCCTTTACAGCAACATGAATGCAAATAGGGGCCATTATCCTAAGTGACTTAATGGAGGAACAGAAAACCAAGTGCTGCATATTCTCACTTATAAATGGGAGCTAATCATTGAGTACACATGCACATAAAGATAGAAACAATAGACACGGGGAATACTAGAAGTTCGGGGAAAGGAGGAGGGCAGGGGCTGCAAAACTAACTATTGAGTACTATGTTCACTATCTGGATGATGGGATCATTTATACCTCAAACCTGAGTATCATGCAATAAACCCATTTAACAAACCTGCACATGTACCCTCTAAATCCAAAATAAAAGTTAGTATTATACAACTCTAATGTACACTCATGATAATCCTAAGGCATAAGTGATTATAAATAAAAATAAATAAACACTAGCACAATAAAAAATAAAATAAATAAACACTTAAAAACCCTCTATAAACCAACAGACCCTCAAATATCAACAAACCTAAAGCTGGATAGAGACAATCTTAAGGAGCCAGAGAAAAAAGGCACTTTAAATACAAGGAATAGATATAAGAATTTATATAAACAACATAAGTTGGAAGAAAATAAAACAATACTTTTCATATACTAAAAGAAATAAAAAGTCTGTAAGCTAGTTTTCTTTAATTCTCTCTGAAAATTAAGGCAAATAAATATATTTTCATACAAATAAAGGCTTAGAGTATTCATTGCCAGCATGCCTGCAGTATAATTAAAGAAAGTTCTTCCAACTGGTAGAAAATTACACTAGATAGAAATTTAAACTTGCATAAAGAATAAAGAGTGCTGAAGGTGGTAAGTATGTGAGTAAATATAAAATATATTTCTCATTTTACAATGTAATTAAGTGATAACTGTTTAAAGAAAAATCTATAAATAATGTTTGTGACTTGTATAGAAGTAAAACATTTGATAATAGCACAAAAGATAGGAGATGAGAAATGAAAATATACTGCTCTTACACTATAAAGTGCTAAAATATCATTTGAAAAGTTAATATTACATAATGATAAGTTAAAGATGTATATTGTAACCCTCCAGAAACTACTAAAACAAATAAGTGTAGCTAATAGACCAATAGTTGCTATAAAATAAAGTACTAGACAGTACTAGAATATACGAAGTCCAAGAGAAAACAGGATTATATGGGGGAAAGGAGCTAATGTTGGACAAATCTAAAGCTAATGGCAAGATCAAAACTTTATTCCAACTATTTGGATCATCCCATTAAATGTAAACGGTTTAAACGCCCTAATTTTAAAAGCAGATTGTCAGGTTGTAGAACAAAGCAGGACCAACCAACTATATACTTTCTACAAACAAACAAACAAAAATAAAAAAAACCATACACATACACTCATTTTGTAAATAAGCAAATAATAAAATCTAATCATATTAAACAGCCACCTCCAGAAACCCTAAAGCCAACAAAATAATTCCATCCTTAATATTCTGTTCTTGTAAAACCACCCATGATAACAAAATCAGTATTAGCGTTCTCTAGAGAGGATTCTCTAGTTCTCTAATTCTCTAGTAGGGGTTCTCATAATTAGTCAATGTGAAGTGAATTTGAACATGCACTTTACAAAAGAAGATATAAAACTGGCCAATAAGCTATAAAAATATATACACCATGGAATACTATGCTGCTATAAAAACCAATGAGTTCATGTCCTTTGTAGGAACATGGGTGAATCTGGAAACCATCATTCTCAGCAAACTGACACAAGAACAGAAAATCAAACACCACATGTTCTCACTCATAGGCGGGTGTTGAACAATGAGAACACATGGACACAGGAAGGGGAGCATCATACACTGGGGTCTGTTACAGGGGGGCCAAGGGAGGCACAGTGGGTGGGTGGGAAGGTTGGGGAGGGATAACATGAGGAGAAATGCCAGATATAGGTGATGTGTGGAATGGAGGCAGCAAACCACATTGCCATGTGTGTACCTATGCAACAATCCTGCATGATCTGCACATGTACCCCAGAACCTAAAGTACAATTCAAATATATATATATACATATATATATATATATATATATATATATATATATATGTATATATATACACTCAACATCATTAGTCACCAGGAAAATGTAAACTAAAACAATAATGAGATAATAGTACACATTTTTTAAAAAATTTATTTATTTTACTTTAGGTGCATACTATATCTGGCATTTCTCCCCATGTTATCCCTCCCCACCCTCCCCTCCCTCCCCACTTCCCACTATCTCTCCCCTACCCCCCAAAACTGCCCCCAGTGTGTGATGCTCCTTTCCCTGAGTCCACGTGTTCTTGTTCAACACCCACCTCTGAGTGAGAACATATGGGTACACACTTATTTTTAAAGACTGACAATACCAATAGCTACAACTAAAATTCTGATACATTGCTAATTAAAATGTACAATAGTATAACCACTGTAGAAAAGTTTGCCAGTTTCTTAATAATGTTGAAATATACAAATCATACAACCCAGCAATTTCATTCTTAATATTTCCCCAAGAAAAATGAAAATCTATTCCCATAAAAATACTTTAGCACTAATGTTTGTAGCTGCTTTATTAATATTAGCCTAAAACTAGAAACAAACGAAATTACTATCAGCAGGTAAATAAATTAACAAACTATGGTATATTCCTACAATGGAATATCACTCCATAAATAAAAAATAAAAAGGTACACACTACTGATACTTACAAAAATACGGAAAAATCTTAAAGCATACTTAATGAAAAAGGTATATACAAAAGGTTACATACTGTATTATTTCAGAAATGCAGGATAATTTATACTAACAGAAAGCCTATTTGCAGTTGCCTAGGGTTGGGTAGGGAGTGAAGATCAAAGCAAAGGAGCATGAGAAAACTTACTGAAGTGATGAAGCTGTTCTATATCTTGATTAGAGTGGTGGTTATAAGGGTACAGTTGTTCCCTTTTATTCACAGTTCTCTCTTCCTCAGTTTCCATTATCTATACCAACAGCTGCCTGAAAATTGTTAAGAAGGTATAAGATATTTTGAGAGAAAGAAATCATGTAATATAGTATATTATTATAATTGTTCTTTTTTTCATTATTATTGTTAACCTCTCACTGTGGCTAATTTACAAATTATACTTTATCATAGTAAGCATGTCCAGGGAAAAAAGACATCATATATGTGTGTGTGTGTGTATATATATATATATATATATATATATATATATACACACACATATGTGAAGTCCCTGAAATTTCAGATATATATATATGGTTTGGTTATATCTGAAGTTTCAGGGATACCCTGGGGGTCTTGGAACATATGTCCTGTGAATGAGGGGGGACTACTGCATAGTTTTGTAAAAACTAATCTACTGCACACTTAAATATATTTGCTGTATGCAAATGATAGTAATAAAGTTGATTTTGAGAGAACAAAAAGATATTGTTATTATAGAAATCCATCTGCTTGCTACATACACACAACTTTAGTAGTTTCATATTACTGTAAGTACCTTCTCATGTAGTATTATGTAAAATAGCCCCAGTAATAACCCCCAATTCTTATATTCTCCCTCTGCTACTTTTTAGTTCTCATCAGGGTTTTATACTTTGTAATTTTTGATGAATGCAAGACAGATGGAAGAAATTGGCAAATTCATTAAAATAATATTAAAAAGATAATGCATATCCTAACCACCACTCACATCATAGCTCTTAACTGTAGGAATCTCAAACTAATAGTAGGATCCAAGAAAGTAATGTAATGTATGATGGGACCCAACATTAAACAATAGAAATAGATTGGGGACCAATAGCAACATAACCTGTCAAAAAATGTAAAAACAGCTAATGTGTTATCCAAAATTATCAAGTTTTTTTCCAAATGCTAATAAGAAATTTAACATACAAATTGAATTTTAAAGCCAGACTTTCAGGAATGATTAGTCAAGCTAAAATGCATATATCTAAAGTAACCAAAAAGATTCACTTTAGGTTCTATTAAATTATGGATTTATAAGTTATTAATAAAAATTTGAATATTTAGCTGTGAGAGTACGGAAATGAAGGAAATAAAGTCAGGTGACACTAAGGAAAATAAGGCTTGAATCAGCCTAAATTTGAGTTGTTCATAAAAGCAAAGTGTAGAATAGAAGGGAAAGAAAACGTAGATGAACAATTAGAAACTAAAAAAGAGAATTTCAAGCTGGGCGTGGTGGATCGCACCTGTAATCCCAGCCCTTTGGGAGGCCAAATCAGGAGGATCACTTGAGGAGAGGAGTTCAAGACCAACCTGGACAACATAGTAGGACCCCATCTCTACAAAAATTTTTAAAAAACAATTAACTGGGCATGATGGCACACAAGGGTAGTGCCACATACTTGGGACACTGAGGCAGGAGGATCACTTGAGCCCAGGGGTCCAGGCTGGAGTGAGCCATGATGATGCCACTGTACTACAGCCTGGGTGACACAGTGAGACCCTGTCTCAAAACAAAAAAGAGAGAGTGACATTTCTGTCCTAATTTTGAACTTGGTCTAAATGATTTGGACAATCCATCTCTCTTATCTCATGTCTCTTTTTTATCACTGCAGGAAGTATGTATACAAAAAAACAATAATAGTAAGTCATCTTTCCAAGTATACCATGAATCTAGACTTCAGTTTCCCTGTGATTTCCAATTCCCTGCTGCTGACAATGGCCACATTCCAGAGTCCTGTTTCATCTACAATAGGAGGGCTTAAGTTGCATCACTTTGTTTTCAGAAACTGCAGTGCCTTTGTAGAAGCAACTAACACCAAAAAAATTAAGCAGAAGTTGAAGGTTATATAAAAAGTAGGTGGGTGCTCTGGGAAAAAATACTGATCCATTAATAACTGAGAACAAAACACTGCAGGTAAAAGAGGAATCTTTGTTAAACACCCCAGGTCAAAAAACTAGCTTCCTTAAAAATAATAGAAAATTATCTTTCTTGTACCTAGATCTTATTTCTTTTGCACCATGGATCTTTTTAGAATTCATTTATTTGACACAATTATGAAGCCATTTGCTAAACACCTCAATTTTAGGCACTGTACTAGACATAGGTAACATAGAAATGAATATGAAACTGTGGCTTCTGTGTCTTTTGTGGCTTTTGCCACTGAGAAGCTAGAAATAACCATTGGCAGCCCTGCTTACCTAGTGCAAATTCCGCATGTTAACATTATCAATATGAATTAGGAAAACTGAACTCAGTCTTTGATTTGGGAGCTGCCAGAATATCCTGTTATACCTTAGGCTGGTGACTGAGAGCTCAAAACCCATTGCACATGGGTAGGAATTAGAAATAATTAAGGTGCCATTTCAGACCCTAGCAGGAGACATTGATACAACCTTAAGGATCAATACTCACCAACTCCTGCTGAGATACAACAAAAGCACAATAAGTTTTAGGCAAGGTGTTAGCACTCAGCTATTTTCACAGGCACATACTGTACTGGATAGGTGAATATGTGGAAGTTTCTGGAGGACATGGAAGCTCTGTCCTCCTACCCAAATACCTCGCCCTATGAGTCTATTCATCTGTATCCTTTGTAATATCCTTGACAATAAAAGATAAACCTAAGTATTCCCTCATTTTTGTGAGCCAATACAGCAAATTAATTGAAACCAAAGAGAGGCTCATGGAAACCTCAAATTGAAGACCATCAATCAGAAGTTCCAGGCTGGGGGATGGTGAGTCACACCTGTAATCCTAGCACTTTCGGGGACCAATGTAGGCAGATTGCCTGAGGTCAGGAGCTCAAAACCAGCCTGGGCAACACAGTGAAACCCCATGTCTACTAAAATAAAAAAATAGGCCAGGCATGGCAGCGTCCACCTGTAGTTCCAGCTACTCAGGAGGCTGGGGCGGAAGAATTGTTGAACCAGGGAGACGGAGGTTGCAGTGAGCCATGATCGTGCCACTGCACTCCAGCCTGGGTGGCAGAGTGAGACTATGTCTATAAAAAAAGAAATTCCAGAGGCCTGAACTTGTGACTGGTGTCTAAAGGGCAGTCCTGGAGATTGAGTCCTCAACCTGCAGGATCTGACACTATTTCCAGGTACACAGTGTTAAAGTTCACTTGGAGGACACCCAGTTAGTGTCTGCTGTAGAATTATTTACTAGCTTGGTAGTATGGAGTAAAAGCCACATATTTGTCACAAAAGTCTTCTTCTGTGTCAATGATTATTGTTACAGTGGTATGACAGAAGAAAAGCAAGGATTGAGAGTTTTTCTAAAACTGCCTGTGATGACAGAATATAAATAATCTTCTTTTTCCTCTTCTTCTTTCTCTTCCTCCTCCTCCTCCTCCTCCTCCTCCTCTTCTTCTTCTTCCTCCTCCTCCTCTTCTTCCTCCTCCTCCTCCTCTTCCTCCTCCTCCTCCTCTTCCTCCTCCTCCTCCTCCTCTTCTTCTTCCTCCTCCTCCTCTTCTTCCTCCTCCTCCTCTTCTTCTTCTTTTTCCTCCTCCTCCTCTTCTTCTTCTTCTCCTCTTCATCTTTTTTAATGGAGTCTCACTCTGTCACTAGGCTGGAGTACGGTGGCATGATCTCAGCTCATTGCAACCTCTGCCTCCCAAGTTCAAGTGATTCTCTTGCCTCAGCCTCCTGAGTAGCTGGGACTACAGATGCACACCAGCACACCCAGCTAATTTTTGTATTTTTAATAGAGATGGGGTTTCACCATATTGGCCAGGATGGTCTTGATCTCTTGACCTCACGAATCTGCCTGCCTTTGCCTCCCAACGTGCTGGGATTACAGGCATGAGCCACCGCGCCCAAACAGAACATAAATATTTTTATTAAAGCAGAATTTTTCCCTGGCCCCTTCATAGGCTGGAACTGGAGTGCATGGGTGCTACAACTAGCCAGCCACTTCAGTGCTGGCAGGGGCAGACTCCACTTTATCAGTCCTGCTGTGTTCCAGCCTTGTGGGATGGGGAGCACAGGTGAGCGCAGGTACAGGAGCCAGGGCAAGCACTTTTGGGCTCTGGCAGGAGCAAAGCTCCATACGTGCCGTACAGCAACATCTAGTGGGTTGCCAGTGACCCCTGAAGCCCCAGAAGGAGTGTCACAGTGCTCTTTTAGCTTTTCTGCCCCTGGACAGCTTCAGTGTTAACAGCTTGGTGGAGGGTTAGTGTGATAGCCTTTTGCATCTGCTCTCATGGCACCTAAGTTTGTGTGCAGTGTACAGTAGGAATGAGGTCACATGAATAAACTAAAGATGGTAAACACGAGGAATTTCATTGCTGATGGGAGTGGCTCTCAGTAGGAAGGACAGAGCAGGAAGTTAATCTTCCTCTGGAGTCCGGCCATCCCTGGACTCCTCTCTGAAGCCGCACTGCCAAGCTGTCTGACTGAAGTCAAGCTGCTTCTCTCCAATGTCCAACTATAGTTTCTCTCATTTGGCTGCTTCTCCTCTCTGCTGGCTGAGTTCTGGGGTTTTTATAGGCACGTGGTGGGGGCAGGGCAGGCTGTGGGTGGTACTGGAAAAGGCAACGTTCAAGCAGGAAAACAGGGATGTATGTTCTCACTTTGAGCCGCAGTATTAGGCATTTAGGCTTGAAGGTGGGACCCTGGTTGGGGACCCACCCTCTTGTGCCCAGAATTTCCCTGCCTCTTATCCTTATCATTATCTCATCAGCACATTCTTTGTATTTCCAAAATTACTTCCTCCTAAATCTTATTCATTACCATTATTTGTGAAATGTGATTTCTTTTTAACCAACACTGAACCAAGTTTTGTGTTTTATAAGTTTTATTTCCTCAGCACTTTATATATGAAAACAATTGAAGCACAGACAAGGTGAATATACCAAAATTCACACGTATCTTAACTGACAGGTTAGAACTGCAACCCAGACCTATCTGAGGCCCAGGTGATTCCCTATCCCACTGCATGACTCTGCCTCCCTCAAGTGCCTGTAGGAGAGCTGAGGCAATGGGAAGTTCGATGTGAGAAAGAAGTGCAAAGGAACCAACAGGCTGGATATTTTTCTACATGGGAGCCGGCTGTTTAATTCCAAGCTTTGGAACACGGGATATGTTAAAGAATCCAAGTTTGTTTCTGTACCTAGAAGGTGCATGAAAAGTTTCAGCAGCTATGCAAAAATGTCTGGCATGAGAAAGCTGTGCCACTGTGACTGACCTGAATAATGCAGGCCCATTAACAGTATAGTCAGGGCACATCTGGCAAGATGAGAAATGATCGAGGATAAACGTATGAGTGTCCACTAGAGGCAGTATTGTGTAGTTGTTATGAAAGCAGATCTTGAAATCAAAACTACCTGGGTAAGAATTCATTGTTCACATCATTGTATTCTTGTGTCCCTGAGAAAATTATTTAACATCTCTCTGCTTCAAATTATTTACAAGTAAAATAATAAGAAGGATGGTATCTACCTCACAGCTTTGTGTGAGGATAAGTTAATATAGCTAAATTATTTATAAACCTGCTTATTATTTAGCAAGTCCTCAATGCGAGTTATTCTTATCATCAATGAGGAACATGAGCTTGAAAGTAGAGATTTATTTATCTTCCACTCTGCTTTTACCATCTTAGACCATGAAGCTTAAGGCACTATAAACGGGCACATTGAATAATCAATACAGTAGTTAGCAAATAGAAGTTGGTTTAAAAAACGCACAGATGCTTCAGCAGGTAAGATAAGTATGGAAAGTCAGATGCCCACAACAGACACCTTTATCCAAAGCCTGGAAAACCTGATAGGTAATCTACCTAACTTCCAAAAAAAAAAAAAGAAAGAAAGAAAAAAGAAAAAACAGGCAAATTCCGAATGTATTTCCATAAAGGTTTACTGTCAGAATGGTTCAATGGTCACAGGGGTGCTTACGCTCCTCGATTCAAGGCAGCAAGACTTATCCAGTGTAGACTGACCACTTTGAGGCCAGTGAGAATCACTCAGGCTCCTTTAGGATACGCTTAATTCAATGCACACTCGGCTTGTTTTCCATCAAGCTTTTACTGGCCTCATTTAGGGGACCAGAGCCTGAATTCCTTTAGAGAATGACACCCAACTGATTCTCAATCTGTCTGGTTCCAGTGGTAAACCAACTAGTGCCCTACAAGTTCTTTAGTTCAAGGTTATACTTGTACCCAGGTTGTTCCAGTCAGAATGAAGTTCAGGATTTGATCAGAATACTCAGAAAAAAGAGTATTTCACTTCTGTGGGATTTTAACTCAGGAAAACGTAGGCTTAAAACTTCTATGTGACAACTTCCTTCTCCTACCCCTGAAGACTAAGAATGAAACCAACAGGGAAAGAGATAAGAAATAAAGAGGAAAATGAAATCCTGATCACATTGTTTGAGCCTATAACCAAGCTACACTTAAAATGAAACTATCCATTGGATTTTCAAGTCATATAAGCCAATAAATCCCCCATATTTTTAAAATTAGTTAGAGTAAGTACTCTGTCTTGTGCAACAAAAAGAATCCTAGCTGATACACGTAGGAGCTGAAAGAGAAGACTTAGATGAAGACTGATTTCCGTAGCTGGCAAAAACTGGGATAGGAAAGTCATGGAGTGACATCAGTGAAATGCAAACTAGAGTTAGCTGGCCTTGCCCACCTCAACAAAAGTACCAAAACAATAATTTTTAAAAAACTTTATTGTGAGTGGAGTGACTAATGAAGTATCCTAGAGAACACCAGGGAGCAGTTAAAAACCCTGGGGATCATAGACGCTTAAGATGGCACCATAGAGAGGAGTGCAAGGTACCCTGCTACTTTGGACAGTGTCTCCCCCACCAAGATAAGCTTGGAGATTGGGGGATTTCTTCTTACAGGGAAAAGACAAGTTGAACACACCCAGAAGTCCCATTATCATCACAAATGCTGGCAGTCCTTTCTATAGAAGAATCCCCTAGCTCTCACAGGCCCCAAACCTACTTTGGAGAGTTGCTAGAAGTTGGTACAATTGCATTGCTCTGGAGTAGGAACCCATTTTGTGAATCCCCCACTCTTGTGATGTAAACTGCTACTACACAGCACCATCTTAACACCAGACCCACTGCTAGAGTGTGTTCTGCCCTGGAGGCCAGAACACATTGCCTTTATTCATCGCTTAGGTCCCAACATCATTTTCTCATGTTCACATGCATGCCTGAAACACCATGACCCTGGCTACTGGGAGTATAGGCTGGACAAAATGACTAAAACCCCAGTGTTTGAAGCCATATGGCAACCAACTTTAGGAAACAGGCAGACTTGCACGGCAGGAACACCACCAAACTACCAGCCAGGTTACTGCTCCAACATGTGCCCCCATCAGGCAGCCAGCCAGTTTACAGTACATGTGAGAGCCTGTGAACGGTTTAACAGCCACTTCAGCAGAGCTTCACTTTGCCAGAGGGTCTATCACACTAACAATGCCCTGCCACATCTGTGCCCAGACTGACAGCCAGTCTGTTGGTAACCCAGCTCTGGTAGAGATTGCTACGCTGCTGGCCAGCCAACCACGCCTGCATGTGTCTGGCCCTACAACCAGTTTGGCACCCTTTCCCGCAGCAAAAATGCACCTCTCGCCGTGTACACAAATCAACTCCAAATGGATTCAAGACTTAAATGCAAAGCCAGAAACTATGAAACTGTTTGAAGAAAACATAGGTTCAATGCTTCATGACATTGGGCCGGGCAAGGAGTTTGAAATAAGAACTCTAACACACAGCAACAAAAGCAAAAACAAACAAAAGAAATTATATCAAACAAAAAAGCTTTTGTACAGCAAAGGAAACAATTCACAAGAGAAACAACTACCGAATAGAAGAAAATATTTGGAAACTATACATCGGAAAACGGGTAAGTTTCCAAACTATATAAGGAATTTAAACAGTTCAACAGCAAAAAAAAAAAAAAAAAAAAAAAAAAAAAAACTTTTAAAAAATGGATGAAATACTTTATGAGACATTTCTTCAAAGAAGACATACTCATGGCCAATAGCTATATTTAAAAAATGCTTAGTATCACTAATCATTGGGAAAATGCAAATAAAAACTCTAATGAGATAGCATCATACTCCAGTTAGAATGGCTATTACCAAAAAGACAAAGAAAACAACTGTTGCAGAGGATGTGGAGGAAAAGGAACACTTACACACTTTTGGTGAGATAATTTAGTACAGACATTATGGAAAACTATATGGATGTTTCTCCAAAAACTAAAACCACCATATTATCTAGCTTTATTATTATATTATTTATTATATTGATTTATTGTTATTACACATTCTACTACTGTGTATATTTCCAAAGGAAATGAATTCAATATGGCAATCAGATAACTCCACTTCCTTGTTTATTGCAGCACTATTTATAGTAGCCAAGATAGAGAATCAACCTAAGAGTCCAACAAACTATGAATGAATAAGTAAAATGTGTTATATATACGCAATGAAATTCTATTCAGCCATGAAAACGAATAAAATTCTGTCATTCATAGCAACATGGATGAACTAGGAGAACATCATGTTAAGTGAAATAAGTCAGACAGAAAAAAACAAATATCACATGATCTTAGTCACGTGGAATCAGAAAAAGGAACAGGATAGAAAGAGATTGGTCAACAGATATGAAGTTATAATTTGATAGGAGGAATAAACTCTGTCGTTCTATTGCACAGCAGTAAGGTGTCATCTATTACAAATTACCTACAAGAGATGATTTTTAATATTCTCATCACAAATAAATAATAAAGATAGGAGGTGATGAATATGCTAATTATCCTGATTTGATCATTATAAAACATATACATGTATCATAACATCAAATCCTAACCCCTAAATGTGTACAACTACAATGTGTTGATGAAAACTTTTAAAAACTGGAATCGACCAATATGACAAATTCATAGCATGCTCAGTGACCCTCTTTGTGATGTTTTAGTGCCTGGAACCATGAAATTTTTATATTCTTACTCATTCATGCTCAATATTAGTCTCCATCTGATTTTGATAGTCTCCTTATTTCTAACACACATTTCTAATATACCCAAATAATCTTTCCAAATAAAAGAAATACTTCAGTTTTACCCTAATGGATTAGATATTGCCCATTAAGTTTTAAGTAATGCTTACTTTTAAGGCTCACGGCTCAAAACTAATATGACAAGTCTGAAGCAAAACAATTTATTTACATTTCTCTAATCTGGGATACTAATAAGGGTAAAAATAACAAAGTTTCCTGACAAAAATCAAATAATGAAAGAACTTATAACTTCCTTAGGCTCCAATATATTTTGCTGTAAAAGTAATGTAAATGTCCAGTGTTAAGTATGTCCCTTATGCCAACCTGCCGAAGATATTTTGTAGCACAGAAACTGTAGCAGTCTGAGTACAATCAGGAGGCAGAAAACACATGGTAAGTTAAATGGAGGAAGGTTACTATAAAGAATGATTATCTATAACAAATGAATATGAATAAGGAAACTATATATAGCACCCTAGGGCTGAGCAAGAATACCCAATGAAGGACAAAGTGGGAAGGCGTTCAGACTTTGTTGGATTGTTTCAATCATGCCTGAGCTGGTTTGGACTGGCTGGGAATAAAATAGGCATCTGCCAGAGTGCAGGCTTGGGAGCAGGTGATGAGTAATTGGTAGCACAGGTGACGATGCAAGTCTGGGTGCTGATTAAAGCAGAAGGCCTTCAGAGCATGCAGAGCATGTAACAGCCCAGGTTTTTGTGTCAAGAGAGCTAGGGAAAGGTTTTAGTTAGGTTGAGGCTGAAAGGCCAAAGAAGAATCTTGCTTTGGGTCCGTGGCTGAGCTAGGAGCCACCAGACATCCTCACACCCATACCACCAAACCATAGTCTGTATAGGAATCTGCAAGACAGCCTCTTCCTCTGTCCATATCTGTTCAGCATTCTCTACTCAGAAAGTTTAACATCCTATTCACTTTACGGAAGAAAATACATGATGGAATTTCATTGTTCATCACAGAGAATATATTGAAGGGTGCATGCAGAGTGAAAGGCAATAAATCAAGAACTGATGGTCAAAGGTTCTTCTCTACCATATGAATCCTTACTCTATTTTCTGCCTTATTTTCTCTATTTTTACATTCATTTAAAATCCAATATGCATTAAGTACCTATGATTTCATCAAGAATAGATGAAAAAATACAATTGATGTCCTTAAGGGGTAGAGAACATGTAAACAAGAAAACAAACAATTGAAATGTAGTAGGTGCAGTAATAGAGGTATGTACACCAGAATTTAGCTCTGACTTCTCATTTCTGCCTGTTTACATTTGAATGGAATCACAGTATTTCCTATAAAAGCATCACTTTTATTTTCTTGAACATTGATAGGTAAATAAAGTTAAAGCTACCACAACAGGAGCTACATACAATCCAATTTTGTCATCTATGCCACCATCTGCAATCTTTATATATTCATAGGATGTTATATTCACAAGACTATTGAATTTGATAATTATTTATGATTCTGAAATTTCTAAATCAATACAATCAAAATG